>NC_084485.1:36083502-37333502 GCF_030035675.1 Rhineura floridana
TTTCACACCTCCTTCTTGGTCCAGTCCTGCTTTGAGTTTTTCCCCTATTTACTAATAGGCCAAATTTAAAGTTTAATTGTTGGTATATAAGGCCCTATGCAGATTGCAACCAGATTATCTGAGGAAGTGCCTCTTCCCCTCTACTCCTGCCTTGCCCCTACGGTCTGCTAAAGAGGCCCTGCTGACTGTACCTTGTGCTTTGGTGGTTCAGTGTGCCTCTACACAGACAACCAAACTTAGAGTCCCCCTCAGAGGTGCTGTCAGGACAGGACTTTGGGGCTGCACTCAGCAGAATAAGCAGCTGGTCTGGGCTGGCTTACTTCAAAATTGGGTAATACACATAACCATCTAAAGAGGGCTCGCTGTGTAAAACCATTATGTCCAGAGTTTAAATACCTAACTGCATCACTGGCCCCCTGGTATGACAGCAACACAGTTGCTCCTGGTAATCTTTGACAAGAGTTTTTTATGATCCACCAACACTAAACGGAGGAGGGACAGGTGCCCTGAAAATACTCAAAACTAATGGACTCTCTTACACTGACAGTGCAGCCTTCTGCATGCCTATTCAGGAGGATGGACAGATCAGCCTATTTCTGTTCTGCATCAGTTTCATATGTGCTCATGTGTCTATTCCATCCCACTTTCGCATGTTTTTAAATGCATGGAAAAAACCACATTTAATTTGTATGCATTTTATATGCATTCTTCCTCTATAATATGTATTTTCTCCTAAAATATGCACTTTCTACATAAAAAATGAATTTTTGTGAGCGTTGTTTAAAAAATGAAACTGAATTGCAAACTTAGGAAAAGTGTAACTTCTGATTGATAGGTGCATTCCGATCCACATATAAATATTGGACAGGTAAATAAGGCAGTTCGCTTTAAAATGCAGACTGAACAAACTTCTTTGAGTCATAATTAAGCCCCACAGAGTTCAATGGGACTTACTTCCAGATATGTGTATGTGCATAGGATTGCAGTCCGAGTTCCTCAGTCAATGCCATGTCTGGCAGTTGGGGTAGCCAAATGAGACCTTTTATGGTCTGAAGGCACATAAGGCCAGCTCCCAGCTGAAGCTAAGCAGGGTCAGGTGTGATCAGTGCCTGCATGGGAGACTGCCTGGGAACTCTGTAAGCTGCCTTCTATCTATCATGGTTTCTATCATGGAAAGAAAGGCAGGGTATAAATGTAATAAATAAAACAAATAAATAATAAATAAATAGTGATATTTGCAAGCAAAGATTTAGATTCTGCCAGTAGACAGACAGCAAGCAAGCCAACCTAGGCATCCTATTAAAGCAGGTCAAAAGAAGCACCAGAATATATACCACTTAGCAAATTTAAGAACAGGGATGGCATTTGTTTGAGCTCACAAAAACATATTTGCATACCCACCCAAATCTCACCAGTTCCATATAAAACTGAAAACCCAGTTTAATTAGAAATGAGACCTTGTAGGCCAAAGGTTACAGAGAGAATGAACATATGATTTAAACAAACATCAGAGCATTCACTCCCTCTCCACAGAGAGGAAGAGGCCCAAAACAAAATTCCTCGCTTTACTTGAACCAATCGGGGGAAAACAGGAGACAGTATTTTTAAAAGCGCAGATCAACTTTGTCTGGCCAGTTTTGTTTGAAGAAACAAACATCTTGAAGCTGGTCTCCATGATTAGATGGCAGGCAGGCATTTGGGCTGTTACTGTACAAATCACTTGTACGCTTCCTGTGGTATTAGACAAACAATCCTGCTGTCACCATCCGTTGTATTTTGGCTTGGCAAGCAAGATTCGAGCTACTTGCTAAGACAGGCAACATTCCTCGTAAGCAATCTGTAAACACCCAGCAGTGGACTGCTATCAGAAGACCCAGCAGATGGAAAAGCCAAGAAAAACAAAATGTGTTCAACCAAACTGTAAAGTGTACATATGAAAGCCTAAGCCAAGACAGGGTTGCGAAAATAGGAGGGGAGAACGTAGAGCTGAAACGGGTTTACTCTCAAAATTCTCCTCTACAAAATATTGATGTTGGAAATTCTAGAACTGGAATCCCCAACAGTGCCTGTGGGCACCATGGCACCTCAGACACCACTCCCCTTGGTACTCACCAAGACTCCCTGCTCCCTCAACAATTGTTTAAATTCTTTAATTGATGTTTATTTGGCTGTTTTTGGATGGGGGTGTTCGGATAGGAGGGGTCACTTGCTTGGTGTGTGGGGAAGACTGGTTTTATAGGGGAAATATATCCGGTTCCCTGCTTTGGAGGGGGCTGGCTGAGTTTTTTCTTTTTTCTTATGTGAAATGGACATTTTCTGGTGCCCATGGCAGATTCTAAGATTTCCAAATGTGTCTTCAGGTCCAAAAGGTTGGCAACCCCTGTTCCATATTAAATAGCAGCATACGTCATTGAGTCAGTCGGATAGCAGTATTTGACATTTACTGCCCATTTTAACATTCATATCTTTGTCTTCTGCCAGTAGGCTGAACCAGAGGCATAAGGATCAAGCTGCCTGTGAGGGGTAAGGAGCCAAGGCTGGGCTTCATGGGTTAAAGATGACCAGGGGAGCATGGCTGAGGAAAACTGAGGACTTTTCACTCTTTTCTGGAGGTAGCAGAGAGGATAATTAATTTGGGGGATCAGCTGAGGAGGGGGGGATAAATTGGTAAGTAAAGATCTGGGCCTGACAGATAGCTGCGTCTGGAAGTAGATAGGCAAAAAAGAAAGAAAGAGATGATCTTCCCCCGTTTGTCCATAGAATGTAGAGGTATACTGCCTCTGAACATGGAGGTTCCATTTAGTAATCATGGATAATCACTGTTGACAGACTTATCCTCCATAACTTTGTCTAATTTTTTTTAAAGCTATCAAAGACCACAACTAGAGGCAGTGCATTATATATGTTAATAATATATTATATGAAGTAATAAACATGTGCAGCAACATCATGAGCAGAGCCCTGCTGGATCAGGCCACAGGCCCATCTTGTCTAGCACTCTGTTCACATAGCAGCCAGCCAGACGCCTATGGGATGCCTGCAAGCAGGATCTAAGCACAACAGTGCTCTCCCCACTTGTGAGTCCCAGCAACTCGTATTCAGAGAGGCATACTGCCTCCAGTCATAAAGATTTACGGGACTGCGTGGGCTCATACTGAGAGGAAGGGCAGGATATAAATTTAGTAAATAATAATAATTTGATTTTCATTTTGTCTTTGCAAACATGGGCAACCTGAGAGGAGAGGATTTTGGGATGGTCTTTCTGGATAGCAGCATGATGGGTGGGGGTTGGAGCTCAGAGACCCCATCTCTGTCTTATCTTTAGGAAGTCACTTGTCTCCAGGTAGCCCAGGACTATGTCTCCCAGCACTATGTTGGGGACTCCCACAGTAGCCAGCGAAATGCCTTTGGAAAGGTGAGCAGCAGGGCGAGATACGCTGCTTCTGAACATGGAGGTTTATATTCAGCTATCCTATCTGACAGGATAAGCTTCCATACAGACAGAATTTTGTATGGGTAGAGCTCAGGGAAGAATTGGCTGGTGGGGTAGATGGGACTTTTCAAAAGCACCAAATTCCCACCCCCACCCTAGAAGATTGGTGTCCTCTATTTTAACCCACAGCTCACCTCCATGTTGGTGACATAATGCTGAGCGATCAAAAAAAATATCTGATTCTCATCTCAGACGCCAGACTCACCTGCTTTCTAAGCTGGCCTTGTCTAGACATGTTACTTCCTCCTTCAATTCCATGCTGTCATCAACAGCTGTCTGTGTGTGGGGTAAGAGTTTGTGTTTTTCCAAAGAGCTTCATTAAGGAGTTGTACCACAGAAAGCTGTTTCTCAGTAATTATCTCTAGCACCCCACTGAGCTCTTCCTGACCCCCTATGTAAAGAGCAGTAGTTTAAGTTTTGGGAAGAACCAATTACATTAAAAAAAAAAGATCTGCCAGTGACGGTGGTTTCATTCCATCCCTCTGGTCTCCCGTTATGTGGACATGAATACCGCCCCCACTGCTTCTGAGCCACAATAAAAACCGATAGCACATTTTCTGCTTGAAGAAACCACTGCACATGAGATGATAGCCTTGAGTTGTTTGAGACTGTCCAGATGCAACAGGAGAGGAAGTGAGGAGTCTTGCAGACGGTGAGAAAGAACCAAGCCTTCCTTTCAGAGGAACTGCTAGTGTGGAGCGTGCCTCTTACTTTTGGTAGTATTCTTCAGAAATCACAGGAACACACGAAGCTGCCTTAGAATAAGGGCCCTTCCAGACTGATGCTATTCCTTGGTGGGATTCAATTACATACCGGCACACTTAGGTTGCACAGTTATAATTGATTAGGAGGTCCTGCAGAGCAAAGCAACGTCCCTAAAATATCAGACTTTTTCTAAAGGAAGTGACAGGAAAATGCACTAGAAAGTGTGAAACAACACTTGCTTTGATACAACATGATCTACCCTTCCTGCAAACAAATCAGAAGGAATACTCATTTAAAAGTCAGTGCCCTAAACTCCCTGCAAACAAATCTGAATGAATGCTCGATAACCAGGTCCGGAAGCACTGCAAGTCAGACGTTTGTTCCCCTATTTGTCCCCCTAGTATTGTCTACTCTGACCAATAGCAGTTCTCCAACGTCTCAGACAAAAAGGGTTTGCTACCATATCCTTTTTTATGTAAGATGACAGGGATTAAACCTCAAATCTTCTACAAACAAAGCATGCATTCCGCTATTAGGGTGTGGCCCCAACCCAGTTTTTGACAGCCAGGGCACATTTTTAAAAAAGGAACCCATTCCAAAGTGTTACCCTCAAGAAACAGTGACCAAATGCATGGGGCACTGGCGATATTTCTATCAGCTGAGTTGTGAGAATCTCACACAGGTTGGCCTCTCTCGGAACGCATTGCACAGGACAAGAAGCATCGAACTATAGATGCAAGACTAGCTAATGCATGAAGAATCCATATACTGGACCACAGGTGAGGTCCACGTGCAAGGAACAAATGTTTTCTGGAATCTCAAACTGCAAAATCAAACATTTTGCTTAAGGCAGCACATCAGGGAGAAGGTCAACTTTCCACATTCAAGGAATGTTTTGGTTGTCGCCCCTGCACAAGTGAACAATCCAACACATGAGCCTCCACGTGCTCTTTGAAGAGGTACAGTTCAAGAGGAACTGCAGCATGCAATTTGTGTTTGAACCTGCTCTTAGGACTGCCACATTTTTAGCAGACTGAAGCCAATGTAAATAAATTGTCCACTGGCTAATAGTGACACTGTGCAAAACACCTTCCAACTTACATACCAGAAAGGATGCAGTCCTGGGAAGCATCCCCCCCCCTTTTCATATTGGACTTAAGATGTTTCTGGACCTGGGAAGGACAACATATTGAGAAAAAGCATTTTGGTTTAGGGTAGAAGTCTAATTCCCAGCCCCCTCATACAGACACATGACAGAGAATCATAAACTATGACTGCATTCTGTGGGCAGAGTGGAACTTTTAGGTATCAGAGAATAAGGAAATGTGAACTGCAGCTGCATCATCTGTGTGCAATAAATTTGCAGAACATGAATATCCCCTACCATGCACATCTACTTAGGCAAAAACAATCCTCCAGAACACCAGCATTTTTGAGAGTTACAGATGACGTCATAAGGTCTCAAATCTACCCAGTTGTGATACTAGGATTCTGAAATAATTGGCAAGAGGTATATATAAAAATGCAAAATAAACACTTGCAGTGGACACCAGACAAGCTCTTTAAAGCACACTCCATGGGTACAGTTTGCTCACCTCCTTACATCCAATGCGCATTGCCAGTTTACTATCTGTTAAATTTTCCTATCATATAATTTTTGCCAAATTTTTACCACCATACTTCTCTTCTGTATTCTGAATCTGGGGATATCTACCAAACAAAAAGGCTTCATTTTCTATATGACAAGATAGCTGGCTGTATTACCAAAACAACTGGCCAAAAGTCATGGCCTCTTAAATTCCACATTACAATTAGGTAGCCATGGTGCTCAGACCATACAACTCCAGAGACAGTGACTGTGTTTGCAAGGAATGCTAATACCATGGTTTACAAGGACTAGCCGCAACAAGCCTTGAGATCCTGTGCTATCTCCTTTCCCTCCCTCCCACCCATCAGCATGTTCATGAGATGTTTGGAAGTGTCTGCTTCCATTTTAGATTAACCACGGTTAACATTATGTTCAGCCTCTATTCCAGAGTGTTCTTCAACTTTGGGTGCCCAGATGATGTTGACTGCAACTCCCATCTTCCTCTGCCAGATTAGCCAATGGGCAGGGATGATGGGAGTTGTATTATTATTATTATTAAATTTTATTTATACCCCGCCTTTCGGCCAAAGGCCCTCAAGGCGGCTTACAAAACAAAATAAATACAGGTATAAAAATACAATAAAAATACAATAAAAGCAATTAAATTAAATTAAATAACATTATCATTATCGGCACCGCCAAGAAAGAGGAGGTGGTGTTAGTGGAGGCGGCAGCTCCCGAGAGGCAGAAGGGTGACAGGCATTTGTTACAGCGAAGCTGTTTGCTGTTTCAACGTTGTCTTCCTCTCCATGTCCTCGGGCTCGCTCAGCTACTGCTCCCCGGGCTTCTGCTGCTGGTGCTGGTGCTGGTTTATGTCAGGGGGAGGCTGCAGGAGCTCGGGCTTGGGGACCTGGGCCTTGCCTGGAGCAGGAGGAGGAGAAGGACGCGGCAGCGGTGGCAGCTGTTGTTGAGCAGGAGGCCCTGTGCTGGGAGGCCCTGCTCAAAAGGCCCTGTGCCAGGCTGTTGTTGGACAAGAGGCACTGGGCTGTTGTTCAGCAGGAGGCCCCCGTGCTGGGAGGCCCCGCACCGGGCTGTTGTTGAGCAAGAAGCCCCATGCTGAGAAGCGGCGGTGAGGACCTGGCCTTTGCCTGGAGCAGGAGGAGGAGGAGGACACGGCAGCGGTGGCTGTTATTGAGCAGGAGGCCCCATGCCGGGAAGCGGCGGCGAGGAGCACTCTTTCTCTCCCCCACACACCAGTGCGATGGTGAATTGTTGGAAACTTGAAGGTTTTTCTTGCAAACCATGGGGGCATTGTTTGCAAGTTTGAGATTTCTCTTGGTCCCCAAGTAGGGTGTGAACATACATGTCATGGCCCCGTCAGAGGACTCCTCAGATGAGGACGACTCGGGAGTAACAGCAGCAGACCCAGGAGCAGCAGGAGACACGGAGGAGCCTCCTGAGAATCCAGCTCCTTCTGCCCCTCAGCTGCAGAGCACCCCAGGGACAGCAGAGGCCCTGCAGCCAGACACAGACAGTGAACAGGATACTCCCCCCTCACCTGCAGAACGTAGACAGCAGATGTAGTCCAACATCATCTAGGTACCCAAAGTTGAAGAACACTGCCCTAAACTATGGTAAATCTTTATGGTTTGTTGAAACAAGTCAACTTCATAAACTACAGTCTGAGACAAGAATATGCCACTCTTGTATATTTATAACGCCATAAACTCCTATCAAGCATCATTTACCTAAGTGCCCTTCCTATTACACATTGCTAAAAGCTATTCTCCACCTACTATATTAATTTACTTTGCAGTCATTTGTCCTACAATGATTTAGAAGCATAAAGAGTGGTATTTGGATAGCAGTTAAAAACAGAACTGTCCCTATGGTGGCCATGTTCCTCTCTTTGCAGCAGTCCTCTATCTGAAGGCATCCTTAATTTAAAAGAACTGTCTGGTCCAAGTCTAGCTTAAAGATAAAGAAGGGAGAGCAGGGGCCTTGAATTTGCCCATAAACAGTACATGGATAAAAGACTGATGAGTCATGGACATCACACAAGGGAAGAGCCATCACTAAGTGGTACAACATCTGCCTTGCATGCAGAAGGTCCCTGGTTCAATTCCTGGTATCTGCAGGTAAAACCCTAGAGAGCTGCTGCCTGTCAGTAGATAATACTGAGCTAGGTGGACCAATGGTCTGACTCAGGACCATGGGAAGCTGCCTTATACTATGTCACTCGTGATCACAGTCTTCTGCCCTTATGGTGAGCTGGATTGCCTTTATATTTACATTATGGCAATTTATCAGTTTGCACCGACATATAAAAATTAGCACATGCACATTTTACGCAAATATGGAGCACCATTGAACCTCTTTTTCGGCAGTGCATAAGTGTCCAGGAATCAAACCTGTGGGGAGGAAGGTGGGGAGATAGATGGGTTATTTAAAATATTTACCTTTCCTCATATAGTTCATACAGGCTTACAAGAAGAATAGAACACAATAACAATATAGAAAAGAGAAAGGGATAAAAAGCCAGCAAACAAAAACAAAATAATTTTGAAAAGTCACAGTAAGAAAAAAAAACTACATTAAAAAAGTCAAAGTAAAAAAATGAAACAAAAACACAGGAAAATAAAACACATGGAAGATCACATTTAATTGTGGTAATAAAACCCAGTCTGTAAACAAGGTCTTAATACTATCGCAGAATGCCAACAAGAGAAGGCAAGATGAATCTCCTTAGGTAGAGAGTTATAACTTCCAAAGTCTGAGTGTGCCAGCATCATAGGCCCTCTTCATCCTCCCCTCCACCCCTGCAAATTATCTCCCCTCCCCTAAGGTGCTTTGCAACAGAGATGCAAGGCAGCAGCAAGATACTTGCAAACACAAGTTTGTTGGTAACATGTAGCTCCTGGCTAAAGATTCATGTGTACGTTAGTTGCATGCATGCGAGGCATAACGCATCCCTCCTTTGTTTGCTCAGAGAGTTAGCTTCCAGAGAACAGGGGCAGGGAGGGGGGAACAAATCTACTGTCAGACAGTATTATAGTAAAAAATGTAAATGTACAGCCTTCAAGTCGATTCCAACTTATGGCGACCCTATGAACAGGGTTTTCATGAGGCTGAGAGGCAGTGAATGACCCATAGCTCATTTCAAAACAAAACCTTACAAAACATATAGCCCTGAACTCAGAAACACTTGCTTAACAACCCTTTAAATTTTCATGGTGATACACAAATCAGTCAGAGAGAATCCAGAGTTCAAAGTGTAAAAAGAGGGGGGGGGGAAACCAGACCCCTTTTGGACTTTTTTCTCTCAGAGTTCTCATCTGCTGAAATTTATTAAAAATCAGCCATGTTCACAGAGTACCTGTAATCCTATTACTGACCTTGCCCCATACTCTGCCCCTCATCTTCTGCAGTTTAAAAGTTTAAAAAATGCCTGGCTGATTTTTAATTAATTTAAGAAATTTCGCATTGAACTCAATGATAATGTCGGGCATGCTCAGTAAGAAACAACTGTCAGTGTTCTAAAAGCTAGACTCACAGCTGATTGGCTTGGCTAATCAGGGGGCCACACCCATACCAGACCTTTATTTCACTTTAGACAGTCATGGCTTCCCCGAAAGAATCCTGGGAAGTGTAGTTTGTGAAGGGTGCTGAGAGGAGGTTCCTATTCCCCTGACAGAGCTCCAGTGTCCAGAGTGATTTAACAGTCAGCTGCTCTGATTAAAGCTCTGTGAGGGGAACAGGGCCTATCCTAGTAACACTCAGCACCCTTCACTAACTTCACTTCCCAGGATTCTTTGGGAGAAGCCATGATTATCTAGAGGGAAATGAAGGTCTGGTGTGGATGTGGCCAGAAACAACTTTGGTTTAAATTTGGGTAGGGGACCACATGTGCCTGCTGTAGAATAAAAAGGTGGGGGAAACCCTGGAAAAGAATGATACTGTTCATTCATGTTCATGTTTTCCTTTTGGAAAGGAAAGGGGCTTCCCCTCTGCCCAGTGCCCATCCATCCAATCTCCTCCCATCCCCCTTTCTCCTCCTTCCCTCCCCCTTCCCGACACTCCCCCAGGTCAGTTTCACCTATCCTAAGCATGATTGCACAGGAGTAAATCCCACTGAACTCAAAAAGCATGCAAATGATCAAACCTGTCCTCCCCTCCCCCTCCCTCCTTTCCCCTCCCTCTTGCCCCTTCCCTCACCCTCACCCTTCCCCTCCCCTTCCTCTCACTCGGCCTCCCCCTGCTCCTCTTCAGGGTCAGTTTTATCTGTCCTAGGACTACGACCTGGGAGATCAGGGTTTGAATCCCCACACAGCCATGACGCTCACTGGGTGACCTTGGGCCAGTCACTGCCTCTCAGCCTCAGAGGATGGCAATGGCAAACCACCTCTGAATACCGCTTACCATGAAAACCCTATTCATAGGGTCGCCATAAGTTGGAATAGACTTGAAGGCAGTACATTTCATTTTCAAGCATGATTGCATGGGAGTAAATCCCCATTGGAGTAAATCCCATTGCTTATTGAACTCAATAAGCATTCAAATGATCAAACCTGCCTCCCCTCTTCCTCCCTCTCATCACCTCCCTTTTCCCCCTTCCCTCCACCTTCCTTCATCCCTCCCCCTCCCCTTCCAATCCCCTCCCTCCCCCTCCTTCTGCTCCCTTCCCCTTTCCTTTTCCCCTCTACTCTCTCCTCACCCTCCTCCTCTGCCCCCCAGGTCAGTTTCCACTCACCATATGCTCAGAGGCACATGTTATCAAATTCTTCCAAGCTTCACAGGAAATGGATTGGACTGTGAAAGACCAACCAAAATTGTGTTTGCATTTTTACAAATGTGTAGGGTAGTCCAATATCTCAGAGAGGAGGTCAGGTCTCTTGTTCCCCTGGTGCATTCACTATAGCTGCCCAATTTCCCTGCTTTTTAAAGTTTGATAGAAATATCTGTTGGCTATAGGTACATTCTTAAACCTCAAGGTTTTTTGCCTATTAGTTAATTTATCTTTGCCTATTAGTTAATCTTTCTCAGGGCAGCCAAAAATGTCACAGAGGCTTGAAGCAAATCTGTGGTACTGCTGGATTTTATATTTTCAGAAATGGGGAACCAGCCATTGTATATTTCTTTGTCCCAGCAGCCCTGTGTATGGCACTTAAGCTGCACAGTAATTAGGAATTCCTAGTTCAGTGAAGTCTGCAACCTCTTCCTACACTCTATTTTAAGATGGAGGCCAAAGCAGCCTTTATGGCTTCAATACCAAGCCAGTTTTTCTCCCTTTCCCCCTTCCCCAAAGGCTACCTGATGAAGAGTTGTGAAGAATGCGACAGCTACTTCCCTATTTTGTGGTATTTTGGTTAGTCCTAATAAAATTGTATTGCTCTACTGTGGATTTTTGGAAACTTCCTTATGGAGCAACACAATTTCCTTGGCTTTTTTTTTTTTTGAGGGGGGGAGAAAGAACTCCAAAGTAATTCTAGCAAGCACAGGAACAAAAAGTGGATAGGTACAGGCATCCCCCTAAAAAAAGCAGGGACAAAATAGGTAACAGATGCTTAGGACTATTTCTTGTTAATAAGGACCATTTGTGGGCAGGGAGAGTGAGTGTAGGAGTCCGTAATTGCCCTGATGAAATGTACAAAAAAATGGTTCAAGCACATTAAGGGGGTAACTGACCTGTGCCAGGCCATTTTGTGTATGAGCTCTGGAAGACAAGCAAGTCACCTGCCAGTACACTGGCCTTATTTTGACTCTTTGGTGCTGCCCAGATTCACTGCCCTTGATACAGGGTGTCTCCAATTAAGTGATTAAAGCCCCCTTTTATGTCCTCCACCCTTTTATTTTACAGTGAAGTAAACCTTTGTCAGCAGAACGTGCTCTGAACCAACGCAGGGAGAGAAAAACTCCCTTCATAGCTGCAGCTGGGGGCCGTCACTCACTCAAAGCCAAGAGTTCCTGCTGTGAGAAATCAAAGCAGCTCCAGTAGCTGAAACCCCAAACAATGCAGCTTTCTTGGCTCCACTTTACTGCTAGAGCTGAACACAAAAGGCAACTGCAGCCTCCCCAACTTTTTTGGCATTCCCTCCAGTCCCTTCTCCCCTGAGCACACATACTTTGATCTCCAAGCCAGAAAAATGATCTGCAAGCTATATGAAGTAGAACTATGTTCTTAAAAGTTCTTCCACTTTACAGAAAACTTACCCCATTTATTCCATAATTTACAATGAGCCCCAAATATAGTAGGTTTGGTTCCCTGACTACACAGTTGGTTTGTTTCCTGGGTGAAGCAGACTTCAATAAATTCCAGGTGTTGAGCTACTCTTATGAATAACAGACACCTGTGTTTGGATAGTGCCTTTACCAAGCCTTGAAAATATTTGGGGAAAAGTCAGTTGAACCCAAAGTGCTGAGGCAAGCCATTTCAAGATCAACTCAACAGTCAAAAATCCAAAGTACTCAATTCCTGTCCTTTAATCCATATATAATCTCAGAAAACCACCCCGAATTTGAGAATTTAGTTTGGTGATTTGATTCTGAATCTCAGATCTGATACTCCACGGGATTTTAAAAAAATAAAAACTCTTACTTCAAGACAACTCTTTTATGACCTGTTATTCAATCTAGGATGAACAAAGAAAGATCCTTGCTGAATCGGGCCAAAAATCCATCTAGTCTATATTGCCTAGACACCAAATAAAAGAAAGGATAAAGATGGACAGAAATTTGCATATGCTAATTTATATGCATAGATGCACATTTAAGAATTGCTATAATTTAAAATAAAAATGTAATACATCTGTCCATAGTGGGGAAGCCTGACCAGGTGAACTGTGCGGCTGCCTTGGTCTGCTGACCAGGTGCTAACTGTGGATGGGCAAATTCAAAGCTTCCAGACTCCTTTCTTACTATTCTTTATCTTTAAACTGGACTTGGGCCAGACACTCCATCAAATAGTGAATGCCTTCAAATATTGTCATCCTTAGACACATGGCCACACTAATCTATTCCAGCCAGGGCTGGCACCAGGCATGACGCCAGGCATGACTGGACCGACGTGTCCCACCTACCTCTCCCGTTGCTGTGCATGCTGCGCACACTTGCCTACCATCAACCAAGATGGTGGCAGGGATGTCAGCCCCTTAGGGAAGCCCCACCACCATCTTGGTTGATGGCAGGTATGCGCACACAACGCACATTCACAGCAATGGTAGGTGGGGCATGTGTGCAGGCATACTGAAGCCCACACTGTCTATATGGGGGGTGCCTGGGAGCTCCCTCTCCTCAATCCATGGCAGGGTCAGGAGTCGCCATTGCCACAGATCACGGAACAGGAGCGCTACCCTCCCACCCTAAGAAAGGGTCCTTCTGGGGGGCCTCTGGGCCTCAGGGTCCCTCAGCCAGGGCCTGACCTGGCCACCCTCTGTCGCCGGCCCTGATTCCAGCATCCCATTTCAAATAATGCTCAGCCAACCATACATGCAGGAATTAAGGTAACAGCACTTTCACATGTGTCTCTATCATCTTGTATCCAGAAATATAATGCATCTGCACATGGGAGTTCCACAGCCACCATGGCATGGATTCAGACAATGGAAGGTCTCAGATCTAGATGACTATATGTCAGCTTAATAAACCGAGATATGAATGGGCCTTTTGCCTGTAGAGGTAGCCCCTTAGCATGAGCGAATAAGCCTTCCATTAATTTCCCATTTCGTCCAAATCTAATGGTTTACAAATGGGGGAACTCCAGCCCACAGGCTAAATTTGACCCACCAGCCCTCCCCAATTGGCTCGCTAGACCGTTACCTTAAACTGCACCCAGTTGTCCCACTCCTGACATTGTATATGATGGGGCAGGGCTGGTAGAGACATAGCTGAATTGGCTGAGCACAGAAATCAGGACTGAATTCCCAGCACATCAGTTGATGGGCAGGGAGTTCAATCCTGTTTGGTCCAGGAGGAACTCAGTGGCACACTGGGACCCTGCAGAGAGTAGGACTAAACTCCCCACACATCAGCTGATGCACAGGGAGTTCAGTCTTTCTTGGTTGCTCTCTGCTCCCACTCTGTGGGCCAAATTTGACATGTGGGCAGAAGTTGGTCCATGGGGTGGGGGGAAGATAAAGTACTGGCCTATAGGGCCAAAAAGGGTCCCTACCCCTGATTTACTGATTTGGAACAAACCAGGATATTAAACCATGGTTTGAAGCTGGTTTAATATCCTGCCTTGTTCTGAAGCAGTTAACTGGGTTTCTAGTACTTTATTTTGTCTGTCCTGAATCTTCCAACATTCAGCTTCATTAGATGACCCTGGGTTCTAAAATTTTGAAAGAGGAAAAACATTTCCCTATCTACTTTCTCCACACCATGCATACTTTTATACTCATCTGCCTTACTATTTTTTTGCAGACTAAAAAGCCCTGGACATTGCAACTTTTCCACGTAAAGGAGTAGCTCCAGCCCCTTGATTGTTTTGTTTAGCAGTCCATAAACGCACCACAATTTTTTGATCTTAACTTCTGTGTCTGGTTAAGATCCTCCAGAGGCAAAGCCTACAGCACTTTTTAAAACAACTTGCCAATTTAATAAAAGAATTATGAAAGCTATTTTGGGTCAAAACTGAAAATTAACGTCTTAACAGAGGAAAGTACCCTCTCTTTCTGAAAACAGCTATTTAGCCCTAATGATTTCCTCAAATAAAACATAAAAGTTCTATTGCTGCTGCTACTGCACTGGGGAATCACCTCCCTATGGAAGATTGATTGGGTCCATATACACAAAACAGAGCTGAGTCAGTAACCAGAATCTCAGCAATGATGAGCAGATTGCTCCCAATTTGCTGCACTCCTGAGTGCATGCTTATTCCAAAAGCCCTTCTACCACCCACTGACTCACAGGCTGTTGGAGGAAGATCTACTTTTTAGGGCATGAACACAATGCTCTACACCCTTTGATTGCTGGTTAGTGTCAAGTGAGGAAAGAAACAAAAAACAGATCATGGATTCTGAAATGATGGCTGGAAAGTGAAGCAGATCCAAAGATGAAAGGGCAGAGAAGTATAAGATGTCAATGGTATGGTTGGAAAAATTCCTGAACAGCCACTAACTGTTAGGAGCAGTAGCCACTAACCACATATTCACGTTACAAAACAGAGCTTTTTTTTTGTAGGCAATGCCTCCCGCTTCTGATCCCTAACGCAACAACATGCTATTCTCAGTCCCCTTTACTAGATGCCTCAGTTATGGAATTCCCTCCCCAGACAAATATGTCTGACACAGGAATTATTACCTTTTAGATGCCAAGTTCAGCCTTTCTATTTACTAGAGCTTTTAGCAGCAATTAAGGTTTACTGCCTGCAATTGTTATTTTTTCTCTGGCTGCACTGTTTTTTGTATGATGTTTTAATTGTTTTTATTGGTATTTTATATTCCTTTTGTTGGTTTGTATGTTGCCTTGAGGATTGGTTGCTTTTTTTTCTTTAATTGAGGAGGGGTCGGGTAAAAACAATTTAAATTAATAAAATGCTTATGGCGGGGCTTATGAAATCCTTTTTATCCACAAATTATGTCAAGGGCAGTAGAAATGAGAAATATTTATATTTATAAATCACCAACTCATAAAAAATATCAAGGTAGCGTACAGTAAAATAATGAAGTCATCATAAAACTATAAAAAACATAAAACGCGGAAGAAATTACCAACACTGAATCAAATTAATTCTCTCAAATTAAAGTACTTCTTCACACAGCACATAAACTATGGAATCCATACCCAAAAGAGGCAGTGATGGCTACCAACGTGGATGGCTTTAAGAGAGGACTAGACAAATTCATGAAGGATAAGGCTACCAATGGCTACTAGCCATGATGGTTATACTCTGACTCCATAATCGGAGGTGGAATAAGAGCTTGGAAAGTTACTTTTTTTGAACTACAACTCCCATCAGCCCAATCCAGCGGCCATGCTGGCTGGGGCTGATGGGAGTTGTAGTTCAAAAAAGTAAGTTTTTCAAGCTCTGCTTGTGAATACTAGTTGCTAGAAACTGCGGGAGGGGAGAACACTCTTATTTATTTATTTATTATTGGATTTATATCCTGCCCTTCCTCCAGCAGGAGCCCAGGGCAGCAAGAAACCCTCTTGCGCTCAGGTCCTCCTTGCAGGCTTTCAATGGGCTTGTGAGAACAGGCCACTGTTTCCATTGGCCACTGTGAGAACAGGATGCTGAACTAGATGGGCAAATGGCCGGATCCAGCAGGCTCTTCTTATGTTCTTATAAAAGTATTTATAAATGTCCCATAGGGTTTGTTGTTCATTTGTCTTCTTAGTACAAGGGACCTATTTCAGCTTGAGGGCCAAATTCCCACATGGGTAATCATCTAAGGGCCACTCCATGTCAGTGGAGGCGAGAGGCAAAAGTGTTCTTCTGGCAATAGAAACATTGGGAATCAAATAGTGGACCAGTAGACTAAAGCAATCAAACCAGGAGTCTTCCACAGATGTTCTTAAATCACATATAATCAACATGCGTGTGCGTGGGGGGGGGAATCAGGATCACGCCCACCCCAGTTTCCACTACACGTAGCTTCTGTGTTTAGAAGCTGTATGTTCAAAGGTATGTACTCTATTTTTGTAAGCATGATTTCTACCCTGCATGAAAGTATACATTTATACCCAGGCAGGATCTCTGCAGTAAGTCTGATCAGCATGTGAAGGGGGGTTACTGTGACACTGATCCCACCTTCCCAGGTCTTATGTTAGTCTAACATTATCTGGGTGGCCACACGTTCCTTTTCCCTGATCTAAAAGTTTAGGCTGCAGCAAGCCTTTCAAATAGTCTTATTCAGTGAGGGCCAACTGAAAAGCAAACCTATGCTGGATCCTCTTCGTCTCAAATTTTAATCTTTAAATTGTGCACCAGGGAACTCTGAGCAGGGTCCTCCCCTTAAGGGACTAACTATGGCTGACTGGTTATGCATATGCTCTGTATGCAGAAGGTCTCCAAGTCAATCCCTACTATCTCCAGTTAAAAGGATTAGATAGCAAGGATATGAAAGATCTCTGCCTGTGTCTCTGAAGAGCTGCTGCCAGTCAGAACAGACAAACAACGGTCGATTAGATGGTCAAATATGCTCACATATAGCTTGGAAAAGTTACTTTTTTGAACTACAACTCCCATTAGCCCAATCCAGTGGCCATGCTGGCTGGGGTTGATGGGAGTTGTAGTTTAAAAAAGTAACTTTTCCAAGCTCTGCATATGCTCACATGATACAAGGCAGCTTTCTATGTGCAAGCGGAGCAAGGGGTCACTTGGTTCAAACTTGGTCAGGTAGCTCAGCTCATGGTACTGGTAGTGCCAAGACTATGGAAATGGAGCAACAACATCTGCTCACTTTGTACTCTCCCTCTGGATGGTTGTATGATTTGAGACCACAGGAAAAGGCCAAGCAAACTAACGCTGACAAGGAGGTGGGCCCACTGATGGCATCTTGCTCAAGGGCCCATAAAAACCTACAGCCTGCACTGCTCCCCCCCAATGCATCAAATGCACACACTTTAAGAAAGCCCTGTGTATACAAAAGCATTTGGATGCAACTGGGGTAAAAGGCAAGTATCCCTGAATCTAGATCTGGAGGAAGTGGTGGACCTGAAAGCAGAAGAAAAAAAGCTGGAAGCAATGGGAAGCTCATTGCTAAAGTGCAACAGACACAGATATGTTAAACAGGCAATGGCAAAATACCAGCACACTCCTAGTATTTTTACCAGGCTTGGCCCAAAGGCACCATGCTGCTTGCCAGTCACAACACCCAAGGTTGCAAGTGACAGTTCTTCTCGGCACCTGAAGACGGCTCAGAAACTTCAGCAGAATCCACATCTAGTACCTCAGAAATCTAAGTCTAGCCCCCTCAACCACAGGAACATAAGAAGAGCCTGCTGGGCCAAGGTAGTCTGGCATCCTATTCTGATACTAGCCAACCAGATGCCTGCGGGAAGCCCACAAGCAGGGTTGGTGGTTCCCGAGTTCGAATAATTTGTCAGTTGCCTGCTTTAGATGGGGTGGTACTTCCTCTGAAAGAGCAGGTTTGTAGTCTGCAGATGCTCCTGGATCCACCTTTGTCACTAGAGGCCCAGATAACCTCAGTGGCTAGGAGTGCCTTTTACCAGCTTCGGCTGGTAAGACAGCTGCAGCTGTTTCTAGACTAGGATAGCCTGACCACTGTTGTCCATGCACTGGTAACCTCCAGCCTGGATTACTGTAATGCTTTCTATTTGGGGCTATCATTGAGGTTGGTCTGGAAGCTGCAGCTGGTGCAAAAAGTGGTGGTGAGACTGCTCATTGGGGAGGGTATTGCCAGTGTGTCACCCTGCTGCTGAATGAATTGCACTGGCTACCTATTAGCTACTGGGCTAAGTTCAGGGTGCTGGTTTTGGTGTACAAAGCCCTATACAGCTTGGGACCAGGATACCTGAAAGACCATCTCACCCCTTATATACACAGTTGATCACTGCGTTCTGCAGGTGAGGGCCTCCTGCAGATACCATCTTATCAGGAGTTCCATTCTGCACAACATAGGAAAAGGACATTTAGTGTAGTGCCACCTACCCTTTGGAATTCCCTCCCCTTAAATGTTAGACAGACATCCTCTGTTATATTTTCAGCACCTACTGAAGATCTTCCTCCTTCAACAAACCTTTTAAGTAGAGACCTTATCCCAATCTGCGCCTGTGTTGGAATTGCTTTTTAATAAGTTCTTTTAAAACAGATGTTTTCAAAGCTTTTTTTTTAAAAAAATAGATATTTTTAAGGATGTTTTGTATATGTTTTTAACGATGTTTTATGATGCTTTAGAGTGTTTTTTGTTGTGTTTGCCGCTCTGGGCTCCTACTGGGAGGAAGGGAGGGATATAAATAAATAAATAAATAAAATAAAATAAAATAAAATAAAAATGTGCTTGCCTAAATTACTTTTGAGATTGCTAAATGGTGTTTGTGAGTGCACCCTTTATTTCATTCTACAAATCATCTCACCAGTGGTCTGCACTCTGCAGTCTTCCTGGGTGCCCACACTTCAATTAAATCCCTGGGGAAGACCATGAGGTAACTCCTCCCATGGGACATTTTCAGATCAGGAAGCATGGATAGTCAGGAAGGCTACAGATTGCTGGAGAAATGCTTACTAGAAAATGCATGCACTACCCATGGCCACTTCACAATGATAAGGTAAGCTCAAAACCCCACACCCAATGAATGCAGCAAATTCATGCGAAATGTCTATCATTTGCCAAGTAGGCATGATGCCTGTATGCAACCTCCAGTTTTCAAAGGCAGAATGTCTCTGAATACCATTTGCTGGAGACAAACAATCCCACATGCATGTATGTGGGTGGGGGAGGGGGATTGTTGCCTTCATGTTTTGTGTGCTTCCCATTAGGTTGAGAGAATATAGTGCAAAATTATAAGAAAACAGTCTACATATGCTTATAGAAGATAAATGCCTAATTGGACTTAGGTTTTGTTTTTGTAGTGCAACACCACATAAGAAAGAATAGGAATGCCAACATTCTGCTAGCTTTGCATGCATGCTTGAGGACCAGCTGTTCATTTCATGACCATGTGGCAATAAGATTAGGGTGCAGCCGACACACAAACACACCCAAACTCAATACAGCTTGTCATAACGATCCAACATGCCAATCCGCTGTGTTCTGCCCTATCAATCCTCTGCTTTCTTTATTCAGTACGAGTAGACATTTTATTAAATTTAGCATTCCAAAAAAATCAGCACAAATAGAATTCTGGCTTTCAAGCAGAGTTGGCACCTAGAAGAGTTAAAATTGGCTCACCAAGGATATACATTGTGTGTGTCTGTATATATATGAATGCATGTGCAGGCATACACATACAGAGCCTTATTAAAAACAAACTCAGCCAGCTGGTAACAGCTCTTGGCAACTGATAGTTTTAAAGGTGCATTTTTTAAAAAAAAAATGGAATACTCACCATTATTATTTATGTTAACCTATATAAAAGATACATAGAATCAGCCAGTTTTAAATGCTTCTTTTTTATTTTAACAACTGATCGCATGCTATATGCAAAGCATTGGAAACAAACCTCCCAAAGATGGATGGATGGATAAAATGTGGGAACATGCTGTAATGGCTAGATTGGCAAACTGTATAAGGCTGAAAAGACACCAGACATTAAATTTATATATAAATAACTGGAAACCATGCATACGATTTTGTACCCAAGATGCTTTATTTCCAAGAATGCAGTATTGCTTTAATATAATATGCAATGGTGATGAGCTACAGTTTTGGTCAATTAGCAATCTGAAGATTATTAAACACCCCATGACACATTTATTATGGCGTACAGAGCTTTTTGTATTTGTGAATTGTTTGATTTAAAAAAAAAAGTCAAGTGGTTTTACAAGTTTGAAAACAAAAATGAAATAAAAACAAGTGTAGATTTAAGAGATTCCCATGTATAAAAACAATGGGCATTTTGAAGTCTGTCAAGAAACAGACAATCCTAAACACAACACAATCTGGAGCCTGTGAGTTAACATTCTCCCCTCCACCCCTCCAATCCCACTTTGTGTTCTAGCCTCATCAATAAGCTGCAATGACAACCCTTTGTTAACAGAAACATGGCAAAAGGCACAATGCTGGCTTAATGTAGAACCTGGGCAGATAAAGAGTGTTTAACTGGCCTTGCCTCAGATCACTGTTTTAATTTAAAGGAGGGACAGAGGGCAAGTGGAAAGATTAACCCCGTGGGTAAAATCCTGTTTGAATGCAAAGATTATCTTTCTGACAGGACCAACTTAACAGGGCGACTGTCTTCCTAAGATTTCCTGTTAGATAGGGTAGCCCCCTTTGGCAAAGCCCTAACTGGTTTAATCCTTACAATGCACTGACAGGCTGCTCCTCTCTTAAAAGGGAAAGGACTAATCCATTTCAAACTGACTGCAAGCAACAAAGAGATATGAGGGCTTGCACAGAATGTCAGCAGGGAGGTGGGGAGTGGGGGAAGCACAAGGACACACCCACCTTTGTTGCTTGAGCGGCATTAAAATGACAACAGTGGTGGAGAGGTGCAGTGGGCTCTCTTAAGGCAGCAGCCAAATATGAAGACAGACGCAGAACGTGCCCCAAGAGAGAACACTGTAGCCATTATTCTTCCCTCACCGACTCACAGATAAAAGATGAAGGCATGACCACCACCACCACCGCCCGCCCTGCCTTCATCCCTTAAAAGACAAAGGACAGGATCCTCTTGGTGAGAGGGAAAAAAGAGCGCTAAACACACCTCTCCCTCTTTAGATCTATTTATTTATTTTAGTTGCTGTATTTTTATACCACCTTTCATCAAATGGAGTCTGCTATGCTAGAATATCCTTTAATCTGCCAGTGTGGTGTAGTGGTTAAGGTGTTGGACTACCACCTGGGAGGCCAGGGTTTGAATCCCCACAGAGCCATGAAGCTCACTGGGTGACCTTGAGCCAGTCACTCAGAGGAAGGCAATGGTAAACCCCCTCTGAATACCGCTTACCATAAAAACCCTATTCATAGGGTCGCCATAAGTCGGAATCGACTTGAAGGCAGTCCATTTCCATTTTAATTTTTTCCTTCATCAACATCGTAAGTGTGCTTTTTTCGGATGGTACTCACTGGTATGGAGTACTGTCACCTCGTTTTTCCCTGTCCACGGCAACCATTTTGTGTTCTTGCACTCGGGTTTCCCCCAGGCTTCCCCCAGGCACTTGGTTGGCCACTGTGAGAACAGGATGCTGGACTAGATGGGCCACTGGCCTGATCCAGCAGGCTCTTCTTATGTTCTTATGTGCTAGCACCCACAAGATGTGAGTACCAGCACCTCACTGATGATAATAATAATAAACAGCCCTACCTTGAATGTCTTCTCATCTATTCTTTTCCTGCCCCATGAATATACACTTTACCGATATGCTGGCGTAATCAAGAGGAAGCTAAATGCAGAACTAGCAAGAGCCTTTTGCAACAGATAACAGAGAAGGAGCAGCAGGCCCCACTTGCCTTGCATGGTGCAAATTGGGCCTAGAAGGGGGGGAAGTGGTGACAGTGGCAAGGGAGTGATCCTCCTCAAAGATGCAGGCTCAGTGGGGACACTTTGTCCAGGGACTCCCAAAATCTGGAGCAGACACTGCCTCTTCATTTTTGGTAACCATCCTCTCTTCATAAGATAAAAGATTTGCAGTAAACTTACATGTGAAACATAGTCTCTATGGCCTGCCACAACAGGCTTTGTGCTAGCCCTACATCTGTCCCTCTCTTGATTTCACCCAGAATCCAAATGAACACCCACCATTAATACCTTTGAAGTCATCATGCTTCCAAGAGATGGCCAGAAGGTTGCAGACTGTCCAGGAATGTATGCTCCTGATCCTATGTGCATGTAAGAAGCCTCTGAAATGGGGCAATACAATGCACACTGTGGGACGGGGTGTATCTCAGTGGCAGAGCATCTGTTTTGCATGCAGAAGATACCAGGTTCAATCCCCAGCATCTCCAGGTAGGGCTGGGAGAAAAACCTGTCTGAAATCTGGGAAATCTGCTGCCTGTCAGTGTAGATTGATGGACCCACTGGTCTGATTCAGTATAAGGCAGCTTCCTCGGTTTCTCTATGTCTCTTAATATCTTGCTCAAGGCTACCTCCTCAGTTCTCTTCCGTTTATCTAGGATGCTATTAGGCTGCACCTATTTAACCCCTGGTTTTCAAGAATAATTAATTCAAACCAGCCAACTACCTCAGGTTCTATTCCCAACAGTCAGATGCAGGATTAGGAATCTCCTTTTAAGAAAACTATACAAAGTCAGAACTGGCTCCTTTCCAAGTCAGTGAGGTGCATGGCTGCTGGATGGAGCATATAAGGAGAATCTGTTGCTTCTCTCCATCACAGAAAAGGGAGTCTACTTATTATGTAGAGACTAAAAAACAAGTCTGGCTTGGATGTTTTGATAGGAATCTCCCCGTGTCATGTGACCTTCTCTGTCTTAATCAGTATTCAATTAGCTTGTGACCAGTCTGGCTAGTCATCCTGTAGATTCCCCTGTGGACCAGTATGGAGTGTTGATATAAAGGCTAAATTCTCGCCCAATATCCCTCAAGCTCAGGGTCCACTGCAGGTTCAAGCTCTGATAGAACAATGAGATGCTTAGACATTATTGCTCCAAGCTCACATGAGCTGCCTGTAATTTAAAAATGGTTCCTAGAATTCCCCTGTTGGAATGTTGGATGTAATTGTTTTCCTGATTGCAGGAAGATCTCGCTAGGTTGCTTTCAGAGTTGTTTACATCAATATCTCAAGATAACTTAGGAGTCATTGCTGGTCCCTCTGGACAACACGTAATTCCAGTTCCCAGTGGGAAATCTTGCTGTTTATAATTAGATTAAGCAAACACTAATTGATTGATATTAAGTCTGATATTAGCATCACTTCCTGTTCTCTCAGTATCAGGAAAGGACCTGTCCTTTATTTTGTTAATTTCTAGTGTGGCTGGGAAGGTTGTCAATAACTGAGCTCACTAATGATAGAGTTTGATCTTGTCCACAGATGGGGAATTCTCTTTTCTCTTTCCCCTCTTCTCTCTCTCTCTCTGCCACCGTCTGGAGAACCACATGAAATGAAACCAGGGTCATGTGGCTGTCAGGCTGCAGATTCCCCACCACTGGTCTAGTTTGACATTCCAGAGATCAAGTGATCCCAGGGCCCAGGTGGGGAATTTTTTTCAGCCTGATGGTCACATTCCCTTCTGTGGAGCCTTCCATTGACCACATGCCAGTGAGGGGTGGGACCAGACACAAAAGTGGGCACAGTAACATGCCCCCCTCTATCCTCCATGCAAACAAAGAAGCATTGTCAGAGTTCATAGACACATACCAGTCAGGCAAAAACATTCAAAGAGCATGCAAATCAGGGCTCATGAAGAATGTGGTTTGGGAGGAGGTGTGACTTGTAGAGAGGCCTGGGGAGCTGCATTTGGCCCCTGGGCTTAAGGTTCTCCATCCCTGTTCTAGGGGCTGGGCACTGCAAGCATGTTTTTCTTGATGAAGACTCCTGACCTATTTACTATCAGAATTGTGTGCTTTCTGTAACTCAAACTATCTTGCTCAAGACATCTAGCATAGCTATTAATAGAGTGTACAAAACATTTGCTGTTATGCTTTATTTTCTCTGCTAAGGCTAGCTTGCTTGAGTCTTAAAAACAAACATCTTTGTTTAGGCTAAATGTGTTTTCCCTGGATATTCGAAGGCTGCATACATCTGCACTCAACACATCACTCTATTCTGCCTTGCTGTTTGGCTCATGGTCTAAAAAGGTGCTTCAGACTCACCCTGGCAATTGGGAGATCTAAAGAGCTCTGGTCTGAAAAGGCCACTTTGTAGCTCTCAGGCTCAAGCCAATGAAACCGGGCATTTTCTTTAAGGGTTAGGGCTCTTCAACACGGTGGTTTACTGTGCGTTTGGTGCTACTCACATCTCCTTTAAATTAGGATGGTTCACATGATGCTACCAGCAAACAGAAGCTATCATGCAGTTTTCCCCCAGTAGATCCGTACTAACCCAACCCACTGACTGGGGAGAAAAAAAGTCTCCATTCCGTTTCTCTAGTGCAGGCACTTTGCTCCCATGCTTTTAGAAGGGTGTGTTAATTGTTCCCCTCTATCTCCTCCCTTCTTTCATTTTGTTTCCTGTGGACTGACAAGCACCTTCTGGCTGCTTTTCTCTGTTCTGCCGGCATTTTTTATCTTGCTGCAAACAGTTCCTTTATTTTATTTTCCCCCTAACTTGTGCGCAAAAGCATAACACTGCTCAAACAAATATTTGTATTTCAGCTGTATGCTACCAGCCATAGGCAGGGAAAACACAGATATGTGCACTTCTGGGGTTTTTTAAAGGAACCTACAGTAGCTGGTAGAACAGACTGAGCATGCTCAGTCACCTAGCAACCAGAGGGAGTGGAAAGGAATGCCTACTTGTGTGAATGGGGAAAAGGGTTAGGCAGCTTCCATTGAGCAGGAACTGCAGATGGTGGAAATGAATAACGAAGGTAAAAGCTGTGTATTTGCTATGAAGAAATGCTCCTATGTAGAGGAGCTCTCTGTCTCCCAGGGCCAGCGCCAGACATGCCAGGGCTCTTGGGCACCAGTCTGCCCCAGGCCCGTGCACCTGCATGCATGCATGCCCCACCTACCTGCCTTTCCCTTGGTGAATGCTGGTTGTGCTGTGGGTGCAAGCTTGCCATCAACCAAGATGGCAGCAGAGGCATCAACCCGTTAGGGAAAGCTTGGCGCCATCTTGGTTGATGGCAGACTTGCATCTGCAGCACGACCAGCATTTATGTCAAGGGAGAGGTAGGTGGAGTATGCAGGCAGATGTTGCAGGCCTGTGCAGCAGTGTGGGGGGGTGCCTGGGAGCTCCCTCTCATGATCCATGGCAGGGTCAGGAGCCGATGCTGCCACCGATCGCAGAAGGGAGCACTACCCACCCAAGCACTATCCACCCTTGGGACCCAGGGGCCTTCGGCCAGGGCCTAACCTGGCTGCCCTCTGGTGCCAGCCCTGCTTTCTCCCCTGGTTGTGAAAAACAACACAAAGGTGGTCATGCCAGCAAAGACTTCAGCAATACTAATAGACTGAAATTCTCAGTTGGTTTGGGCAGCACCAGCTTTCTCCAGATAAGTACGGTAGGTATTCTGTAAACAGAGAAAACCAACATGGTGCCCTCCAGATGTTGCTGGAGTACAGCTCCCATCATCTTTGACCACTGACAATGCTGGCTGATGCTGATGGGTGTTGTAGTCCAACAACATTTAGAGGACATCATGTTGGCTGTTATGGTTGTTGTAGAAGCTACCACATTAGATAGTTTCTGTATTTTGTATGTTATGAAAATGCTGGCTATTAATAGCATCATGCTATATTCCCCCCCTTTTTTCCCCTTCCTTTTTGATATGCCATTTTGGGGGGTAACTTCTGGGTATAGTTGAGACACAGGTAATAGATAATAATGGGTTTGGGAACAATGGCCAACAAATCAGCCCTCCAAAGAACAATATTTTCCTAGCAGTATGCAACTAGTGGCAAGTAGGTCTGCTTTAGAGATAAACAGATGGTTGCTTTACACTGAGGCCCAAAGCCAGTTGGGATGAGTTTCTTATTTAACAGCTGTCCCACATGTGCTCATTCTCTCACTTACCGCCCACAAACATCTATCAAAATGGAACAGCCTTGATAGTCATTCTTTCTTGCACATGCTGACTTCCTACACACTATGTGCTCGAAAACTCATTTGTCCATTATAGTAGTTAAGACATAGGAATCACCCTTTTTACAATGATTTCCTATGTAGCATTCCTATCGGCACTTACCTGGGAGAAAGCCTCATTGAACACAGCGAGACCTACTTCCAAGCAAACAGGCACTGGATTCTCCAGCAGTCTCTCACAAGCTCCTACAAAGCTGCTTTATACCGAGTCGAACCATTGGTCCATCTAACTCAGTACTGTCTACACACTGTCTGGTAGAGACTGTCCAGGGTTTCAGACAGGAACCTTTTCCAGCCCTGCCTGAAGATGCTGGAAACTGAACCTGGGACCTTCTGCATGCAAATCATGTACTTTGCTGCTGAGCTATAGTCCTGCTCATTAGATGAACATCACCTGCAATCCACTGTTTTACTTAAGGTCCTGGGAATAGTGTCCAATAGTTACTGCAAACCACTGCAGTAACCACTGTAACATACTCCCAAGGCTTTCAGTAAAATGTGGGGCTGTATTGAACAATATAATGGAGCCCTACAGGCCTACCACATAACTCAAGGACTGCTGCTCCCGTATAAGCCTATTCTTTAAGGCTGCCTTCCCCAGCCTGGTCCCTCCAGATGTTTTCAAGTACCATCAGCATCAGCCAACATTTTAAAATGATTGGGGTACAGGACCCTTGGTCCCGTCTATTGGGATGAGGCTGGTTATGACAGAGGACTTTGCCACCGCATCAATGAATCTCGCCCACAAAAGCTTGATCTATAAAACTATTGATTCACTGGTAAGCCTTACTAATACACTCTTACCACAAACCATAGTGCTGCAGCTTTCCAATTTCAGAACCAATTCCATCTTTGCGCAAATCAATATATTTGATAATTAGTGCCATATCATAGTTTTCCATCATAGGTTGCAACTAATAAAGCAGAATTATTGATAGCTCAAAATACAACTTCTACGATGTCATATTAAGGATTCTTCATAATATAGATTTCCAATAAGCAGTGTATCATCATACAAAATCACCATTGATGAATGAAATCTGCTCCCTGGTATGGCTTTTTGCCAAAAATGTTGGAATCAAGAACTGGTTTATAAAGCTTACTGTGAATAAAGGGCTAAGAATAAAATGTCCCTTTAAAAATCCAATGTACTGGGCACAATGGCTTAGCTTTCCGATTACATAGCAACTTAGCTGCCAGTGTTTCAAGCACCCTCCATGCACATAGACCAAAATCCCCCCCCCACTAGTTCTGCCTGCTAGAAGTAGCTTAGAAGTCTCTCCCAGTTGTCACCTTTTATTTCTATTCCACCTTCCTGGATTGTTGAAACTTGCCAGTGACTCATCTTTCCCTGGGTCCTTCCACACTAGAACTTTAGCGTGGAATTGCCATGCTTTGTTTACTCACTTTTTACAGAGCAGCCGCACAACGCCATCATCCAGTCACTATCATCCTATATTTTCTTAACACACATTCACAATGCACAAATCCCAACGCTGCTGAGTTTTAATTGGCAGTGTTACATTCAAACCATGAAAAGCTAGCCAAAGGAACCCCAAGATTTGCTGATATGCCCTAAGCCAGCAATTTAGAACCAAGGCAATAAGTCTCCATTTAGCATCAGATCTAGACACACTCTAGTGCGTGCAACACCACAGTATTATCCTGTTGCACAGTTAATTACACATGCACATATATATAAGATTCTTACTGGCAACCATGGCAGATACCTATTGATTAACTCTAAAGCAGTAGTATAGTGGCAAATTCAGAAGTAAAGGGTCTCTTCAGAATAGTCAACGCCCCCTTCTACGATTATACAAACTTCTAAGATTATAGAATAATCTGGGAAGGCTTGAATGCTGCTTTCTGCTTCTCTATCACCATCACCGCTTGGCTGACCTTTCTCACTTCCACATTTATTTACCTGATGCCAGAGGCTTCTCAGTGGCTGACTCACCTCCTTTTACGCTGACTGTCTCCAATCAACAGGAAAGGGGCAAGTTAGAAGATTCTTCTCAATGGCTAACACACTCCCCTTTCATGCTGATTGGCTCATAGGACACTGGAGACACAGGGATCCTGCTGGGAACTGCTCCCCAAAAAAGGGGGTTTAAGACACACACCCCAGACCTTGATGACTACACATCTGCTCTAAACACAGAAGGCCTTGCCCAGCTTTTCCCAACGTCACATAGGAACTTGTGGCAAAGCCAGGGTTTGATTCTAGGACTGCAATCTTATGCACACCTACCTGAGGAGTAAGCTCCATTGAATACATGACTTACTTCTGAGTAAACACACAAAGGATTGTGTAGTAGATCTCCCAAGCTAACCCTTTTCTGCATGGCCAGAGTTCGTTTTATTCATGCTCGTAAAGAGATTTTGAAGAAAGTCTGTTTCCCTAGGGAAGAGCCCAAATGCAGAATGACCAATTGTCACTCGATGCAGACAGCAGTTCTGTTGCTCTCGCTTACTTATAAGGCAACAGGGTCATATTTTCTCCTAGTTCTTGCATCAAGCCTCTATCCTTGTAAAGCAAAGGATTTCTCCTAGCTTTTGTGCCTCACAAACTAAACACCGCAGAATGTTTAGTCTCAACTCTGAAGGATAAATAGTTCAGGTCTGAAGTGAGAACCAGACCAGTTTTCTCCCCTGCCACACCATGGCAAATCCTGATCTGTGTTTTGCTCTAGGACTTCCTTTGTTGAGTACTCCTATTAACCCCTGAAAAAAATTGTTCACTATAAGGAAAAACTCAGAGAACACCTCAAATTTTCCCATATCAACACTTGCACTCTCTTCAATAGTGGCAAGCACAATGTTTGCCTTTCACTCTACCTAGCGTAGGCATTCTTAACCTGTGGTCCATGGATGGGCTTGAGGGGTCCATGAACCGGGCACAAATTCTATTTATTTCTTTATAGGGTCCATAGCTTTCAAAAGATTCTCAAAGGTGTCTGTGACCAAAAAAGGTTAAGAACCACCAACCTAGCATATGTTTTGAGACTTTTGAAACTTCCCCATTCACACTGTTGTGTGAAAAGCCAGCCCTACCATTAGGCAGAGTGAGACAGCTGTCTCAGATGTCAGATGCAAGGTGACGGGGAATGGAAACTAAGTGTTAGAGGACTGAATTGTGAGTGACATGGGCTGTCCTGCATCCCCATACCTAGTCTGCTGCCCTCTGGTGTGGTGTGTCTCTATCCCATCTCCAAGGCTGAACCACGCAACCTCTGAAAATCAAATGGGCGTGTTCAATCCTGCTTGGTTCAGGTGCACAGGGAACCCTTTTTTGCACATGAACCTGGCAGAAAGCAGGATCAAACTCACTGCACATCAGCTGATGTGTGGAATTAAATCCTGCTTGGTTACTATCTCCCACTCCCCCCCCCGTGAGCCAACTCTGATAGCACCTGACATCATCATAATGTCAGACAATTGACAGGTCAGTGGTCCCACCCACTTGCCAAAGTTGGCCTGCAAGGTGAGGGGAGATAAAATCTGGCCAGTTGGGAAACCAAGAGCTGTTCTACCCTTAGGCAGAGTGCGGCAGTCATCTCAGGCAGCTAACTTTAAAGATCATGAGAAGGCAGAAAAATGTTATTTATTCATTACTGTTGTATTTGCACTTACTGGGAGGGGGTATCAGAGACACGAAATTTGACAGAGTAACATGACTGGCCTGAGGTACTATGCACCTTGACTGTGTTGTTTATGCCATTTGCTATACCACCTTAGGCAGCAAATGGGCTTGGCCCAACTCTGGTTCTATGGCTGTACTGGGAGATTGTCAGATGCTCAATTCAAGGCTGTGCTGAGTTCAAATAATAAGCCCGCAAATCCATTATGGAAAATCAAGTGTGGAAAGTTGAGAAAGGGAAGGAGCTATAGCCAAGAGGTATGAGCATATGCATTGCACGTAGAAAGTCCCAAGTTCAATCCCAAGCATCTCCACTTTTAGGTACTTGAACAGCAAATCTTTGCTTGAGGCCTGGGAGAGCCACTGCCATTGAGAAAATACTTGACAGATCGCCAGTCTTAACTTATAAGATCATATTATACATCTCTATATTTATATTAAGGCAACTTCTTTTGCCTCTGACACAGCAGTTAAAACAAAATGCCCTTTTTCTCCAATCTTTTTTGCAGAGGGCATGACAACCAGTAAGGTTATTGGCATAGGAGCAAAGACCAGACACGGGGCAGGACTGGTAAACCCAGCACTTAGAACTACAATGATTTCTTACACCTTGCATATGGAACGTGGGGGCGGGAGGGACAGAAGGAAGAATATTAGAAAACATAGATCTGAAAGCCACACGCTGTGCCAACTCACGCACCCAGACAAAATAACCCAGCGAAGCAGAAAGATCAGAATCAGTTGTAGCAGAACAAAACCTTCCCTCCTCCCACCTCCCTAGCCAGACAGCCTCCCGATTCAAACCGCAAACAAGCTCCTGGATTTCATTATTGTTCATCCCTACCCATAACGTTCTGGGGCATTTCCAGGTGACTCAAGCAACCTCAGCACAGAGCAGCAACAATAATTCACTCAGCATTTATCAAGCTTTTTAAAAGCTCAAATCATTCCGCAGGCACGATTCTGTAGTGACCTTCACATGAATTTTGTAGGGTGGGCTAGTATTATATCCCTCCTGCTAAGATGAGTGGTTTGTTGAAGGCCAGTGCTCAAAGTATGCGGCAAAGATGGGTTTAATGAAATCTACAACCCTAACAAATCCTAGTTTTAGCTAAATCACTCTCACACAACTCTCATACACACAGCTTTCAAAAAACAGTAGCTAAAGGGGCTGTCCTTCCCTGTTCCCCTGTAATTCAGGCACAAAACACAAGTGGATCTGGACAAACAGCCTGAGTAAACAAACCAAGGCAAATCTCAACACCAAAGCAGAGGAGGCTACTTTTCTCCACTACCAGCACAGAGATGCATGGTGGAGACTTCCACCAATGCGAGCTCTTCAACAAAGGTAAAGGTAAAGGTGTCCCCGCACTTACAGTATGAGTCGTTTCTGACTCTTAGGGTGACGTCTTGCGACGTTTGCTAGGCAGACCGTATATATGGGGTGGGATCGCCAGTTCCGTCCCCGGCCTTTCTTTACCCCCCAGCATGTGCCGGGTACTCATTTTACCCACCACGGATGAATGGAAAGCTGAGTGGACCTTGCCCCCTTTTACTGGAGATTCGACTTCCTCCTTCCGTTGGAATCGAACTCCAGCCGTGAGCAGAGCTTCGGCTGCATTACCGCCGCTTACCACTCTGCGCCACGGAGGGACATGTCAACAAAGGTAGGGGGACCAAAATTAATTTTCAGTAGCCTTCTGAAACAGTAATTAGAGGGGCACAAAACAAACATATCCCCTCCTGTAAACTAGAGCACTGCTTAAGGCTACCTCTTAAATAATAATAATAATAATAACATTTAATTTATGTGTCGCCTATCTGGCCGATGGCCACTCTAGGCGACGTACATGTAAACAGTTAAAACACAATGCGATAAAATACATTAATACAATATATAAACAATACAGCAGCAACAACAATACTAGTGCAGGGTAAGAGGCATTTCAGTCATAGAAGTTAACCCTCCCCGGAAACCCCAAAGGCCTGTTGAAAGGGCCAGGTCTTTAAGGCTTTACGAAATACATTTAGGGAAGAGGCGTGCCGTAGATCTTGTGGGAGGGAGTTCCAGAGGGTGGGGGCCGCCACTGAGAATGCCCTCTCTCTAGTTCCCGCCAATCTAGCTGTTTTTGTCGGCGGGATTGAGAGAAAGCCCTGTGTGGCTGATCTTGTCGGGCGGCATAATTGGTGGCGTTGAAGGCGCTCCTTTAGATAAACTGGGCCGAGACCGTATAGGGATTTAAAGGTTAATACCAACACCTTCAATTGGGCCCGGAAGACAACTGGAAGCCAGTGTAGATCGAACAACACTGGTGTGATGTGATCCCGGCGGCGACTATTCGTAAGTAGTCTAGCCGCCGCGTTTTGTATAAGTTGTAGTTTCCAGACCGTTTTCAAGGGTAACCCCACGTAGAGCGCATTACAGTAATCCAATCGAGAGGTTACCAGGGCGTGTACTACCAGTGGGAGCTGATGAACAGGAAGGTAGGGTTGCAGCCTTCGTATGAGGTATAGTTGATACCAGGCTGCCCGGCTCACTGCCGAAATCTGAGCCTCCATGGACAGCCTGGAATCAAGCACAACCCCAAGGCTGCGGACCTGGTCCTTCAGGGGTAGACTCACCCCACTGAACTTCAGGTCAACATCTCCCAACCTTCTCTTGTCCCCCACGAGTAGCACCTCGGTCTTATCGGAGTTCAACTTCAGCTTGTTTCTTCCCATCCATCCACTTCCACTCACGGATTTCAGGCACTTGGACAAGGTCTCCACAGCCAACTCTGGTGAAGATTTAAACGAGAGATAGAGCTGAGTGTCATCCGCATATTGGTGACACTGCAGCCCAAATCTCCTAATGATTGTCCCCAGCGGCTTCATATAAATGTTAAATAGCATGGGAGAGAGGATAGAGCCCTGTGGCACACCACAATTGAGAGGCCAAGGGTCTGAAACCTCCTCCCCCAATGCTACCTGTTGGTACCTATCGGAGAGAAAGGAACGGAACCACTGTAATACAGTGCCTCCAATTCCCAATCCCTCCAGGCGATGTAAAAGGATACTGTGGTCGACAGTATCAAAAGCCGCTGAGAGATCGAGGAGGACAAGAAAGGTGAATTCTCCCCTATCTAATGCCCTCCTCATATCATCTACCAGAGCGACCAAGGCTGTTTCAGTTCCGTGACCAGTCCTGAAACCCGACTGGTATGGGTCCAAGTAATCCGTTTCATCCAAGTGTGTCGACAACTGGTTGGCCACCACTCGCTCAATGACCTTGCCCAAGAATGGTAGGTTCGAAATTGGGCGAAAGTTATTGAAAACTTGGGGATCCAAGGAGGGCTTCTTCAAGATGGGCTTTACAATTGCCTCCTTGAAGGCTGATGGCATCACACCCTCTTTCAAGGATGCGTTTACCACCGCTTTAATCCCCTTGCCCAATTTCTCTCTGCAGCTCATAAGGAGCCACGATGGGCAAGGATCAGTTAGGCAAGTGGTAGGCTTCACAGTCGAAAGCACCTTGTCCACATCCTCAGAAGGGAGAAGCTGAAACTGATCCCAACTTACCGGCATGCAACTGGCCAACTCTGGTTCACTTACTGTATCCACGGCGCACGGGATTGAGCTCCGTAAGTGTTCGATTTTATCGGCGAAGTGCTTTGCCAATATGTCACAGGAGGCCTTTGACTGTTCCAAGGGTTCCTGGGCAACTGGACCGACCAGGCTTCGGACCACCTGGAACAGCCTCCTGGGACAGCACTCCGCAGACACAATAGAGGCAGCAAAGAAAGCCTTCTTTCCTGCCTTTATTGCCACTTGGTAGGCAGCTACTGCTGCTCTAACCTGTGTCCGGACATCTTTGGAGCGGGATTTCCGCCACCGGCGTTCTAGTCGTCTCACCTCCTGTCTCAGAGTACGCAACCATGGTGTATACCATGGTGCTAACTGAGTTCTATTCAGGGGGAGAGGACGTTTCGGAGCCACCTGGTCTAATGCCCTGGTGATCCCATCATTCCGCTCCCTCACCAGGGTTTCGACTGGGCGACCTTCAGCAGGTTCCAATTCCCCTAGCGCAGTCAGGAATCCATCCGGATCCATCAGGCGCCTGGGGCGGACCATTCTAATAGGTCCTTCATGGCAGAGGCAAGATCTAGACTTAAAGACTTGCCAATTTGTAGCTCAGCCTCTACTACACCAGCACTTAGTGCATTGGAATCAGCATGAGGCCACCTCAGCCCCTGCTGCCCAACTCAGCAGGTGCCCAGTGCTGAGCTAAAAATCTGATGCTCAAGAAATAATACCCCCTCCCAGGTGTTCTTTACAACTGCACCCCATCTCCCTACAATTCAGCTGCTGCTGGTGCCTCTCAACCAATCCTGGCACCTCTCAACCAATCCTGGCAACAGTTGTAGCTTCCCAAGACCCAACAGGCAACCCACTAGGCAGACAATGGCTGAAGCAACAATCTGCAGGCCCCTACGGGCCATACAGAAACTAGATAATGGAAAACAGAACGCCTTCAGGCAGTAATCATAATGCATGCTGTTCTTTTCCTTTGTGTTCCCCTTCCAGCATCACACCTAAGGCAGGCCAGATGGCTCCAGTAAGAAGTTTCCAGTCCTTTCCCTTAAGCTCTGCAACTCTCAAGGGCATCCTTGCACCTTGCCTGATGAAGAGATTTAAAGCTGCAACTGTCATTTTGGAGTCAGCAACTTTGGCAAGGAGACAGGAACAGTGGACTGAACATCAACATAAGAATTACTTGCCAAAAGGCAAACATTTCGTTGAGTAGCTACATTGTTTAAAAGCAGCTACTAGCAGTAGGAAGGCATTTGGTATGAGGTTGTCAAGAGCAACATGGTGAGGAATATACCAGGTATGGCCTCACCTCTTTGTGGCATATTCCTCTACTGACGATACATGATGGGATTGGATCATACCACTACAGCGTGGGCAAGACTAACTGCTAGACAATAATCTGGTTTATGTCATCTGGCGAGGAAGCTAGATTTCTGACACAATCTACAAGCTCACCTGGTTAAGAAATCAGCTGTAATGGGTGGGGGAAGAGACAATGAACATGAATAAGAGGAAAGGAACATGACATCAGTGGTAGAGCATCTGCCTTGCAAACAGGTGGTCCCAGGTTGAGTCCCCATCATCTCCAGGTAGGGCTGGGAGAGACCCCTGTCTGAAATTGTGGGGTGCCAGTCAGTGTAGACCTGGGGTTGCCAACATATTGCCCTCCAAACATTGTTAGGCTTCAACTCCTGATCATTGGCCATGCTGGCTGGGGTTGACTGATGGGAGTTGGAGTCCAACATCATCTGGAAGGCACCATGTTGGCTATCCCAATGTATAGACAATACTGAGCAAGATGGACCAATGGTCTGACTCTGTATAAGGCAGCTCTTATATTCCTAGGAGTTTGATTACAATTTTGAACTCCAAAGTCAGACACTGTAGAGGTCGCCAATGTGATGCTACCAGAGGATGATGGGAGAACATCTGAATGGTTCTACACATTAGCTACTTCAGAGAATTATAGCAATTTTTCAAAACCTTCTATGTTATGCCATGATATGATACCATAAACATGCAAGGAGCCTATGCATATATACCCCTTCATCATCGGTTCCAGAGGTTTATGTTTACTAAGAAGTGAGTGTCACCCTGTTCAATGGGAGTAAGCACTGTTGAATGCAATGGGATTTATTCCAGAGTAAACATGCATAGGAACATGCTGTACTTTTTATATGATCAGTTAACTATGTAAAGTGATTTACAGTTGCATTCTGGACCAGCTGAAGCTTCTGAAGACTTTTCAAAAGTAGCCCTTATAGAGCTTGTTGCAATAATCCAATGATGGGTTCCTTCTCTTGTTACCCAGGAGATTGTTGCTCATTGCAGGTAACCAGGCAAATAGCTATTTCCTAGCCTGAAATTAGTCTTTCTAGTCGCTGTAACATTTGAAGCATCACACACACAGCATTCTCCAAAACAATTTTTTTCAAAACACTTCCCAAAATTCAGATACATTAAACCTTCCCTTCCCTTGTTATAATCTTCATATTACTAAAGGGGAAGTTGATGACATCAGAGCTTATAATAAATATCCTATGGGGAAGTGGATGTCAGAGACAGAATTAGATCTCAAAACTTACTAATTTCCTGCCTTGTGCTTTGATCACACTCACTTCAGACCGCATGAACACATTTTGATCTGTTTGTAGTTTTTCTCACGTACATTCTTCATTTGGTAATGGATAGCAAGCACACTGGTAAGACACTGAATGGCAATGGTGCCCTGAACTTATAAGGTTTCCAAGCAAATTTTTGAAGAATAGGGGACATTATGGTGTTGGGTGGACTGCCATATGGTGCAAAATGCAAGATGCTAATTGTGTTTAAAACCAAAAGTCTGGATCATGATATTAATCTTTCAAAGCAAAACACCATCCATTACCAGGCAGAAATGGACCAGGCAGCTGTGTATCCATTTTAGTATACAGTGCTTGATTGGAGAACCGTACTGCAAAATACAGGAAAGTGTAAATTTTGAAGGATGGCTGTATTTTAAAATGTACATGTTTGGCAGATTCACCTTTAAATGCAAACAGAATCAAATTTCTCCCCCATTCCTAATTAGGACCAACCAAAATGTCACAAAAGAGCAAGCAAGCTTTCTATATTGCAACATGATGGCTGGTTCTAATAAACTTTTTTGGCCAACTGTGGATTTTTATTTTTCATTCCCCTGGATCAGTTCAGCTTCCTTTGCTGAAGAAGAAGAGAGCTCAACTCCTTGCTTGCTCTCCCTCCCCAAAAATCAGCCTTTTAGATATGCCATTGAGTAGCCATTGCTACATATATTTGAAAATTTGTGATTCTTTGTTGTTGTTATGTGCCTCCAAGTCGACTACGACTTATGGCAACCCTATGAATCAGCAACCTCCAAGAGCATCGGTCGTGAACCACCCTGTTCAGATCTTGTAAGTTCAGGTCTGTGGCTTCCTTTATGGAATCAATCCATCTATTGATTGGCCTTCTTTTTCTACTCCCTTCTGTTTTTTCTCAGCATTATTGTCTTTTCTAGTGAATCATGTCTTCTCATGATGTGGCCAAAGTATGATAACCTCAGTTTCATCATTTTAGCTTCTAGTGACAGTTCTGGTTCTATTTGTTCTAACACCCAATTATTTGTCTTTTTCATAGTCCATGGTATGCACAAAGCTCTCCTCTAGCACCACATTTCAAAGGAGTTGATTTTTCTCTTATCCGCCTTTTTCACTGTCCAACTTTCACATCCACGCATAGAGATTGGGAATACCATGGTCTGAATGATCCTGACTTTGGTGTTCAGTGATACATCTTTGCATTTGAGGATGTTTTCTAGTTTTCTCATAGCTGCCCTCCCCAGTCCTTGCCGCCTTCTGATTTCTTGACTATTGTCTCCATTTTGGTTAATGACTGTGCCGAGGTATTGATAATTCTTGACAAGTTCAATGTCCTCATTGTCAACTTTAAAGTTACATAAATCTTCTGTTGTCATTACTTTAGTCTTTTTGACGTTCAGCTGTAGTCCTGCTTTTGTGCTTTCTTCTTTAACTTTCATCAGCATTCATTTCAAATCATTACTGGTTTCTGCTAGTAGTATGGTATCGTCTGCATATCTTAAATTATTGATATTTCTCCCTCCAATTTTCACACCTCCTTCATCTTGTCCAATCCCGCATTCCATATGATATGTTCTGCGTATGGATTAAATAAATAGGGTGATAAAATACACCCCTGTCTCACACCCTTTCCGATGGGGAACCAATCGGTTTCTCCATATTGTGGCCTTACAGTAGCCTCTGGTCCAGAGTATAGGTTGTGCATCAGGACAATCAGATGCTGTGGCACCCTTTTAAAGCATTCCATAGTTTTTCATGATCTACACAATCAAAGGCTTTGCTGTAATCTATAAAGCACAGGCTGATTACCTTCTGAAATTCCTTGGTCCGTTCCATTATCCAACATATGTTTGTGATATGATCTCTGGTGCCTCTTCCCTTTCTAAATCCAGCTTGGACATCTAGCATTTCTCACTACTTATATGGTAAGAGCCTTTGCTGTAGAATCCTGAGCATTACTTGACTTGCATGGGATATTAAGGCAATAGTTCGATAATTACTGCATTCCCTGGGATCCCCTTTCTTTGGAATTGGGATGTATATTGAATGCTTCCAGTCTGTGGGCCATTGTTTAGTTTTCCATATTTCTTGACAAATTTTTGTCAACATTTGGACAGATTCAGTCTCAGTAGCTTGTAGCAACTCTATTGGTATGCCATCTGTTCCTGGTGCTTTGTTTCTTCCAAGTATTTTAAGAGCAGCTTTCACCTCACATTCTAGAATTTCTAGTTCTTCATCATAGGGTTCCTCCAAGAATGAGTCTGTCATCCTGGCATCTCTTTTATAGAGTTCTTCAGTGTATTGTTTCCATCTTCCTTTTATTTCATCTCGGTCAGTCAGTGTGTTCCCCTGTTGATTATTCAACATCCCTAGTCGTGGTCTTTAAATTTTGCTTTCATTTCTCTAATCTTTTGGAATAGGGCTCTTGTTCTTCTCTTTTTGTTGTCCTCTTCTATTTCTATACAATAACTATTGTAATAGTTGTTTGTCCCTACCTACTAGTCGCTGTATTGTTGCATTTAGGGTTCTGACGGTATTTCTATCTCCCTTTGCTTTTGCTTTCCTTCTCTCTTTAACCATTTTAAGAGTTTCGTTAATCATCCATTGAGGTCTTTTTTTCTTTTTAACTAGAGGTATTATCTTTTTGCATTCTTCCCTGATAATTCTCTGACTTCTTAGTTCTTCTGGTTCTCTAAGTTTAAAGCCTCAAACCTGTTCCTTATTTGATATTTATATTCTTCTGGGATGTTATTTAAATTGTATTTTGACATTATTATTGCTTTGTTGTTCTTTAGCTTTACTCTGATTTTTGATACGACCAGTTCATGATCTGGACCACAGTCTGCTCCTGGTCTTGTTTTTGCAGAAAGTATGGAACTTCTCCATCTTCTGCTACCAATGATATAATCAATTTCATTCCTATATTGACCATTTGTTGATGTCCATGTGTACAGTTGTCTTTTCAGTTGCTCAAAAAAGTGTTTGCAAGTAACAAATTATTGGGTTCACAGAATTCAATACGTCTTTCTCCTGCTTCATTTCTGTCTCCTAAGTCCCATTTTCCCACAATTCCTAGTTCTTTTCTGTTCCCTACTTTTGCATTCCAGTCCCCCATGATTATCAGCACATCTTGTTTTGGTGTGTGATCAATTTCTTCCTGTACTTCTGCGTAAAATCTCTCCAATTCCTCTTGTTTGGTGTTTGCTGTTGGAGCATAGACTTGGATGATGGTTATGTTGATAGGTTTCCCATTTAATCTCATTGATATCATTCGCTCAGACCTTGCATTGTAGCTCCTCATTGCTTTTGCTACATCACTTCTCACTATTAAAGCAACCCCATTTATTCTTAATTTCTCATTTCCTGCATAAAATATTTTGTAGTTGCCTGATTGAAAATGTCCCATTCCCTTCTATTTTAATTCACTCACGCCAACTATTGTAATGTTGATACGTTCCATTTCTTGCTTGACAATTTCTAACTTTCCCTGGTTCATGCTTCTCACATTCCATGTTCCTATTATGTGTGCCGTGCAACTCCGGACTCTCGCATCTGTGCGCATCAGCCTCTGGGCTTCCTTTTGGCTTTGACCCAGCTGCATCATTATTCACAGCGCTACTCGTACTTGTCCTTTGTTCTTCCCTAGTAGCTTGTTGAGTGCCTTCTGACCTGGGGGTCTCATCTTCCAGCACTATCTTGTGTTGCATTTTGTATACTCTGTTTATAGGGTTTTCGTGGTAAGAGATATCCAGAGGTGGTTTATGCATTTCTAGACTGGCTTAAAGCCAACAAAGTTTCAGAAACATACACCACAAGGTTGTATTACAGCCTTCCACAACTTGTCACCCTCAATGTTTTGACAACTCCCAAAATCCCTGACCATTGGTCATGCTTGCTGGAACATTCAGCAGCTGTTATCTGGACTGTACCAGGTTAGGGAAGGCTGCTTTATTAGAATGAAAATTCACTTACTATTAAACCATAAATGACCAATAAGAGTTATTTCCACATTAGAGCTTTTAAAGCTTATTCTCCATTCAGAAGCACCAAATTGAACCATGTTATATCTTCACATGTGAAAGTGAAGACCAATTTATTAAGCCAGCAACATAAAATTGTGAATCTAGACCATCGTTCCAGGCTACAGGGGAAGAGCTGCATATCTGAAAGCTGATCCAGAACAAAGCACCCTACACATAGAAAAACTGAGCATCAAAGAGATGGGGTTTACCTACATCCTGCACCCAGGAGTGGAAAGTATGAGGAAAAGCTTTCCTGCTGCTTCATTCTAGCAAGTCGGTCCAAATAGTTTGTTTTAACAAATATTCTGGATTGGAGCCACTGGGGTGAGAGGAGCAATAAAAGAAGAGGTGACTTTTGGAGAGAACTTGTGAGGAGTTTTAACATCAGCAGAAGTGAGAGGTCTTCGAAAGGCTTTCCAACTAGGCTGTGCAAAAAAAGGACAGAAGAACTGAGAAAGTGAGGTCATGTGGGATTCCCCACCACAGGATATAAAGGCACAAGCTAGAAACTGAGCTGCAAAGTAGGCAGCACAGGAAACAATAGATCTTTAGATAGCCTTTCAAATTTCCTCAAGCAAAGCCAATTTTTTTAAAATCCAGCCATTAGCAGAAGTGGCTTTAGAAATAGTGTCTCTGTGTGCGTGTATTTAAAAGTCTGTCATTGGAAAAAAAGAAGGCTGAATGAAATCAGTTCACTTCAGGAAGCCCAGCTTCTGTACCCCTCCTAAATACTTTGGGGCTTATTAGGGAGGGAGTAGTAAGTACACTTGAGCTTTCAAGCCAAGCTAAGATTTCATGAATGACTATAAAAGCCAAGCTAAGATTTCATGAATGACTATAAAAGCCAAGCTAATCTCCTCTCACACTCACACAATGCACCAGGGAAGTCCTTCATCCAGTTGTGTAATGGCAAATTCAGAAGTGCAGGGTCCCTTCATAATAGTCACAGCCACACCTTATAACCTTTTAAGGTTATAGAATAATCTGGTCAGGCTTGAATACTGCTTTCTGCTTCTCTGTCACTGTCACCATTTGACTGTCCTTTCTTACTGTCAGAGATATTGCCTGAATTACTGAATTTAATGTCTACATGTTTATCTCCTGCTGCTACAAAACTGTCTGATGATGTAGATGGGATGCTATCATCAGGATTTATTTACTCTTCTTCTGCAATTATAGAATTCTCCTACTTCAAAACTGGCTTTTTGAAGTAGGAACTAATAGGAACTCTTCATTCTGATTGGTTCCAATCAGCAGGAAACAACAAGGAAGCAAGTTAGAAGAGTCTTCTCAGCGGCTCACATACCCTCCTTTCATGCTGATTGGCGCATAGGATGCTGGAGATACAGGGACCCTCCTGGGACTTGCCTCTCCCATAAAGTAAGGGTTCTAAGACCCTTTGAGACCCTGGATGACTACACCCCTGTTCATGACTGGGTTTCTCCAACCTACTCCTATAGATTACAAACGCTCATGCAGTCAGACTCAGAGCCATCTCTTCACCCAATAAGTCTAGTTAGAACTCACTGCAATTCCAGATGCTCCCCAATACACCTCCCTCTTAGGCCCTTCTACCAGTAACTTTAGATGAGCGTAAAACTGAATGACAAGAAAACTCATCAAGGAAACCTGCTGGTCAGATAAGGATGCACAACATTTGGACTGGGTTTGTTAGTTAGGGAAATGCTGGAAAGTTACATGTCAAACAAAGACAAATCCTTACAGCAGTTCTAGCAGTACCAAGCTAGAAAGGGAAAGTTCCTCCAAGGAGGAGATGCTAATTAGAACTGCGATTTGGAACTACCATTGCTGTTTTGCCACAACAGTTGCTACACCACCTACACAGATCCCCACTATGTAGACCAGAACCAATCAGCATCAGAACTGGGGTGATCCCTGTGTAGACTTGTGGGTGTCTGGTGTGCAGATAAACTAGACTGATAGAAATAGTGGCACATGGGTGGAAATTGTTAGGCACCCCTTGAAGATTCAAATTATTGAATCCCACCCCCACTCACCATTTGGGACTGGAGCAACATTTTCAACCACAACTAAATTAGAACCATAGAACATACGTGTTGATCATTTCCTTCTTTGTCCAGGGAAACCTGTAACTTCCTTTTTGCATCTGTTCTCCTAAGCCCCCCAAATGATATACACTTAATAGCTGAAGTTGACTCAGTGTGTGTGAGTGAGAGACAGAGATTCCTTCCCTTCAGTAGAAAATATGAACAGTCATAACTAGGGCATGTGATTCATTGTTTTAAATGGGCACCTCTAGGCAACTGCAGAGTCATCACTTGATGGAGGGAAATTCCAGACTTCACCTATGAGCAAGCCACAAGTGACTTTCAAATGATTTGTTGAGCTTCTTTTACTTCCAGGTTCCATGTCAGTATAATATTTCACTGGATTTTCAATACGAGTGCCATTGAACAAGTGGATTGAAACATATTATAGCATTTTTAAATAGCAACTGATATTGAAGAACAGACTTCCTAGAATGCTCAAAATCAAAACTGTTTTGATTGGGACAATTAGTAGAGGAACAAGAAGCACAACTGACTTGTACTTCTTGTTCCACGTGCTTCATCATGCCTGAAGGGCAACTCTCACATCTCTTCTAGGGGGAAGATGAACATGCACCTGTAAGTGTGGACAGCTGGCTCATCTTGGGTGAAGCATGGACCAGGAAGCATATAATTATGTTTGCTTTTCCACTGCCAATCTCTGTTCGTCATTAAACTGGTCCTCAATCTACATGACAGTTTTATGGGTCAAAGACAGGCAGCTAAGATCCAAATTACCAAAATAACAGTCAACATGCTTACATAATTCTTCAAGGCATAGAAAGTGAATTATTTTCCTGTTGGTAAGTCAGTTTCATTTTGTATTAGATATCCATCAGTCCTCTCTTCCCCCACTCAAAAGCCGAAGAATTTATTTATTTACACTATTTATAACTTACTCTTCATTGAACATTTTCAATCCCAGAGTGGGGAACAAAGTAATAAAGATAAACGGGGGGAAAATACAAAATCATATAAAAGGTCCAGTAAGCAACGAATTCACAATTCTGTCATAAGGCAAACAAACAAAACTACAACTGATCTCTAATCTACTGAAAAGAGGCCAAACAGTAATATAATCTAGTTGTAGCAGTAAATATACTCTAATCAGAGCAGTGATTTGGACTTCCTATAAATCTAAGTCTTTTCCTTTATAACCCATTGAACAATGGAGAGGTTTGACCTCAGAAGGTGTGGATAAGCCTCCTCCAGAATGTTTTGAAAAATGAGTAATAATTAAAGTCAAGAGTATCCTACCATGGCAGGACTTGCTCCAGATCAGGGATGGAGAATCTATGGCCCTTCTGATGCTGTAGGAGTACAACTCCTATCAGCTCCAGCCAGCATAGCTAATGGTCAGAGATTATGAGAGTTGGGACCAGTGTACTTAAAAGATTGCTTCAGCTTTTGTGCTGCTGCCCGGTCTTTACAATTTGCAACTAAGGCATGATTAATAGTTCCTTGTAATATCATATGACCAGCTACAAGCAGTGCATTCCATGTGGTGGCTAAGCTTCTGGAACCCTTTGCCCACTGCTCATAAAGATGACCCGTATTATATTTCTGTGAACATGCTATATTTTATTATGTCTTCTGTATTTACTGTCCTTAATTTTGTGTTGGCTTTTAAATTTTTCACATTGCATAGATATATGATTATGCAATATAAAAACTGGACAAATAAGAAAATGGAAGTTTTAGTCTAGCAACATCTAGATGTCCCACTGGAACAGATGCTCTACTGCTCTAGATAAACTCTTGTCTACTGAAAACCAAGCCCCATTACAATAGGCCTTACCTGGAAGTAAGTGTGTATAGGATTGCAACCTGAGACACACAACTGGCAACAGAATGTTCCCCAAAGAACTCTGAAATAGCTGGCTTAGCTTAAAAGCAGCAGGAAGAAACCACCACTCCCTGACTCTTTACAAGTGGGAGAGATGCTTCATTATGAGTCATTTTCACTTGCCTTTCAAGTGTCCTGGAAAACCAGCAGAGTAGCTGACCAATGCTTCTACAGAACCACTCATCTCATAATGGGATTACTTTGGCCTATACTATCTTTTTTAAAGAGAGAAAATTTAAGAGCGCACTCATCGGCAACCAAGTCAAAACTCCCACATCCAAGAGACACCCCCCCACACACAAATCAGACATGACAAGGTTTTCATTTCACTTGACAACAGTGGAGGCTTGCACCCACTGGGACTGATGGAGCGGAAGGCCGGGAAGCCAAAAGCAAATGACTGGAGGAGCTAGAGCAAATGTTAAGCAGAGCCAACTAACACGGGTTTTGTTCTCATCCTCCTCCCTACTGAGTTCAATAAATGCAACACTGAGATTAAGGAGGAGGAGCCAGGCTGCTTTACTACCCCCTGGACTGCTTGTAAGTAAGGAGGTATGCAGGGTGGTGGTGGCTGAGGTTGGTGGAGCAGTGCCCCATTCATATCAGTGGACAAGCCTCAATTGTTTGATAGTCATCCAGTGCTTGCTCCAGGATTTTGAAACCTCTCAAACATGGCACCCTCAGTGAGTTTCCCTAACCTGGAAGAGGCAAGCCGTACAAACTGAGAATTCTCCTAGGCTGCATCTGACCTTCTTGGATACTTTGTGCAAAGTAGAAATGGTGCCACCGAAAGGGCTGTGGGCCCTCTGCTGGTCCTTGGACCCTGGCCAATGCCCAACTTCATCACCCTCTGAAGCCAGCCCTACAGCTACCTTAAGCACAGTACTTATCAGCAAAGCCAGTTCACACACTCATCCGTGAGCCAGAACTATTGAGTAATGGCATAATCAGACACTGGAAGGTATATGTGAGTCAGTCCAGAAACTCTCATTTTTATCGTGGAAGTGTAGCTGTACAGCCAGCTGCAGCACAGGTAACAAGGACTGTGACACCTTAAAAGGTACTATAACTGTATTGCAATTGGTAGTGGTAAAAGCACAGGGACTAAATCTAATGCCACAGTTTGTGAGCCTCTAAGGCAGCCTTTCCCAACCAGTGTGCCTCCAGATGTTGTTGGACCACAATCCCCATCTTTCCTGACCATTGGCAATGCTGGCTGAGGCTGATGGGAGTTGTGGTCCAACAACATCTGGAGGCACACTGGTAGAGCAGCCTTTCCCAACCACTGTGCCTCCAGAAGTTGTTGGCACATCTGGAGGCACACTGGTAGAGCAGCCTTTCCCAAAGGTGCCACATGGTACTTCATAGTCACTCTGATTGTGTGTTTGTTTATTAAACACTCTTAGTTTTCCATTTAGGGAAGGCCTTCCTCATACATTGGGTGGGGTAATTGACTTTGCAGCAGAAGTGGATTGGCAGTGAATTCAGGACAGGCAAAAGGAAGTACTTCTTCATGCAGGGCATAACCGGCTTGTGGAATTCCCGACCACAAGTGATGGCAATGGCCCTTGGAGAAGGCTGTCGCTCAGCGGCAGAGCATTCCTTGACATGCAGAAAGTCCCAGGTTCAATCCCGGACATTTCCAACTAGGACTGGGAATGTTCTCAGATTGGAACCCTGCAGAGCCAGCTGCCGGTCAACATGGACAATACTGAGCTAGACGGATTGATGGTCTGATTTGGTCTACGGAAAGTCACCTATGTACCACTTCAGGTAGCTCTACAATTAGATAAGGGATAGGGAAGCTGCGCCCCTCCATATGAAGTTAGACTCCCATTGTCCCTGGCCATTGATCATGCTGGCCGTAGCTTATGAGAGACAGAGTCCAACAACATCGGAAGAGTCACAAGCTCCCTACCTCAGGATTAGACAAACTCATGAGTGACTGATATGCCAACAGCTACTAGCCGTGATAGCTAATTAGAGCCTGCCACCTTTTACCAGGGGTGGTATTCAACTAAATATTTGCCCTAGTGCAGCCTTTCCCAACCCTTTGGACCCCCAGGTGATGCTGGAACTAAGGTTCCCATAATTCCTGACCATTGGCCTTGCTGCCTGGGGCTGATGGGAGTTACAGTCCAGCAACAACTGGGGACCCAAAGGTTGGGAAAATCTACCCTAGTGCAACCAGTAGCACCAGCATAATGGGATTTCCCCTCCTCCTCTCCTTGCACCACCACCCCATGCAGTCCCCAAATGTGCTCCAGAAGATTGGGGGAAACCCCAGAACACATTTAGGGGGCACACAGGGGGAGGAGAAAGGAAGAACTTTCTGGTGCTCAGGGGGAAATCCTTGCACTGGTGGAACGATCTGCTTAATGCTATGATGAATACAACCCCAGGTTTCTGGACACAGGCAACAGGGAGGGCTGTTGCCTGCATGCCCTGGTTTATAAGCTTCTCAGGGACATCTGGCCAGCCACTGTTGCTGGGCTAGCCAAATCAGAGCAGAGATCCATCAAGACAGTCTTCTTACTGTGTATTTCACACACACAGCAAGTACATGCACATGCATTTAAGTCACCAAAAAATACTGGTTTGGATCCGGGCTTGCTCGAGCGCACCTGCCTCCACCCAGTTTTTGCTGAATTCTCCCACACACACACTACAGCACTTCTCCGTGTGCCATCTCCTACGCTACAGCCCTTCTCCGTGTGCCATCTCCTACCATTCTGGAGAGTCCCTGATCTTCAGGAGTTTTTTTGGGGAGGCAGGATGGCAGGGGTTGAGTGTAGTGGGCCCGCAGGGGTGGCAATGGCCAGCTGTGTGAGCAAGAAGGCAGATTGCGCAAGTCTGGATCCAACTTGACATTTCGGTAGCCCATTTCAAGAGTCTGAAGTGCTTCAGATCCCTCACTTCTCAGCAATCTTGACAACACACTGTGTCAGGGAGGGCCAGAATCCCCTCTGTATTCCAAGATGGGGCTGAGAGAAACAGCGGCTGGCCCACAGCCACCGAGTGAGTCTGTGGCAGAGGTGAAATTGAAGGAGGGCCTTCCTGATCGTCAGCTGACACTCCAGACTGAAATGCTTTATGGGGAAGGAAGTTTGAAGGAGAAGGGAAATATCCTACAGTGGAACAAACCCTAATTTCTTCACTGGACCTAGAGTTGGGGGGGGGGAGAAGAACCCCCAAGGGTAGGACCAGCAGCTACAATCATGCCTGTGACAAAACAGAACAAAAACATTTGCACAAAGGACAAATTCAATTTGCTGAACATCCCAATTTGCTCCTTTCTCTAGAAGTTGCAAAAGAGTTAACTATGCTCCTATCTCGAATTCTTGTAATTCTTCAGAACGGCGCGCGCACACACGCACACACCACTTGCCCTTCTCCCTTAAGGGCTTCGGAAAGATTGTCCAACCACCGTTACTTGAGACGTCGTCTCCCCCCCCTTTTCTTTCTTTCTCTGTTTTTTATGTGACAATAAACTGGGTTACCTTATATTACAACACAATTACCTTATATTCGCAACACAAAAGGAGCAGCAGAAGTTACAAGGCTGCGATAGCCCCGTTTATTACTTTAGTGACATTGCTTCCCAATTTTCCACCAGATTAAATCCTACTACCAGTTTAAGGCATGACCAGGTTAAGAGAGAGAGAAGAGAGGAATTGTAGCTGTGCTCCTAGAATGAGACTACAACAGAAACACACACACACACTCGCCCCTCCCTTCCGAGATTTCTAAAGTCCCAGTGAAAATGAACATTTTGACCAATAGTTAAAAAAGAGAGAGGAGCCAGACTGGCAAAACCATCGAAGGGGACATGATTAATATTTCATATTTTGTCCTAGATACAGCTACCCGATCCCCTCCCCCCATGCTCTTGTTTCTTTTCCCAAGAGATTGGATTAAAAATGTAGTACAGGGAGAAATAAGTACAGTATTGAAACAGAGTGAAGCCCGCATCATGCCCAGTGAAGCAGGCGGAAAATCATAACAAAAGAAAGTGAATCAGAACCAAGTCGCGCACAACATGCGCGACCACCCTCCTCCCTCCCTCCCGCCTTCCTTACGGGCGGCTTCACCCTTTCACACGCCCCTTCCAAAACAAAAGCCCAAACCAAGCACGCATGATCATCATCACAGTCATTTAAAACTATACCTTTCTTTGCCTTCTTTTAAAAGGAGAGGTGGGGGGGAGCTCGAGACTTAACCGGTCTTTGGCACTCACAGGAAATTGTTGTCGTCTTCATAAAAAGACAAGGAATGGGGGGAAAGAGCAACAACATTTGCTGCTGCTCCGAGTTTCACGTCCGGCCACTCGCCAAGCACAGGATATTAACAAAGCTCACCTAGTCAGTTGCAGCCAAGCGTTAGTCAATATCAGAGACGCCCAGCCAGCCAAGAGACAGCAGTCACATTAACAAACCCAGGATCCTCCTCTCTTCTCTCCAACAACCCGGCAATCGCTTGCCTTCCTTTTATTTCCTCCCCCTTCCTCCTGGAGGCGAAAGAACCACGGGCGCCGGATGCAGAGACGGCTTCCTACCTTAGCGCCGTCTCCTCCCAAGCACGGGAACGGGCCAGATCTTCAGCGCGACTCGCCGCAGGGCCAAGCGGCGAACAAAACAAACGAACCGGCGGCTCAGATTAAGGGGAGGCGGGAAACGAGTCGCAAATGGGCGACACGGAGCGTGAAGCAGGAGCCCGAGAGCTTAGGCGCTTGCCCGCCGGTACCTTCCGGAGCTTCTCTTGCGCATCGCCTGGAAAGAGCCGAAAGGGGAAAAGGACGGGAGAGACACCAGGGCGCTTGCTTTGTGTGGAGCGAGCCAGTGAATGAGAGAGGGTGTGTGCGCGTGTGAAGGCGCGCGCGCGCGCGCTTCTCTTTCGCTCTCTCTTTCCAGACTGGGCGAGAGGGGTGTCCCCACGTTCTCCTGCCCCTGTGTGAAGGAAGGAAGAGCAGTAAATGGCTGGAGAGACTGATTGGAACTTGGAGCGATTTCGAGAAGTGATGTCAGCAGGAGAGGTACACGCCCGCCTGCGGCTCAGACACCGTCTCCTTTCTCCACCCCCCTCCTTCCAAGTGATCCTTTAAGCGCCTCTCGGATAGTAGAAGCATCCAGCGAGGGATTCGCGAGAGGAATCCAACGCTACCAAGCTCCCTTTGGAGCCCGTCACCGTGGCATCGGGCGCTCTCGCGTCGCTAGGCTTTTGCATGCCCTTCTAACGCAGCTGCCACCACCTGCCTGGTTTGATATTTCATTTATACAAGTCTTCTTTTCCTCCCCCCCCTTTCCAAAAAAGGAATATGGCAGCAGGACCGGAAACAGCTTTTAAGAAGGGAAGGAAAATCCCTCTCCTTCCTTCGCTATCTCCCCCACGCCTCCTCCACCTCCATCATCATCATCAATGATCCTCGCTTTTTGTAAAGAAGGGAGAAAGGAACAAAAATAAAGGAGTCGTGATCGCTCGGCCTGCTGGGGGAGTTGAGTGGGAGAGTGTGTGGCGTAATTGTGAGCAGAGCCGTGACGTCCGAAAGCAGCGAGCTGACGTCGGGTGTTTTGTCTGCCCGGCAAGCGTCTGGCTGGGGACAACGCAGAAGGCTTCGCTCGGGGAGCCGGGGGCTCTTAGGGAGGCATCTGGGCGGCCGTCGAGGTTTAATAGCATTAACAAATGCGCAGACGAGATCCCAACTTCCCTTTGGGGTGGTTGGCATTTGTTCCCAACTTGTTTCCTTCTCTTGCGCGGATCGGCTGAATTGCAGCCCCGATCCTAAGGCCCGCTTACTCGGAAGAAACACCCACTGATAGCAGTGGGGTTTATTCCCAGGTATGTATGCCGAGGATGGAAACCGTGGAACCTGATTATACACGGAAGTCCCAATGAGTTAAATCGGGTTTACTTTTACGGAAGTGTGCTTAGGCTGCAATACCTGGGAGTAAGTCCCATTGAACCCAATGGAACTTACTTCTGAGTAGGCATGTATTGGATTCCAGCCTTAGTAATGAAGTGTTAAATTCTGAAGGGCAGGCGCTTTCCATGACAACGCCCATAGCCACACCCCCTTCTAAGGCTCTATAAGAAAAGTGAATATTTGACCAATGTAAACGTTATGGATTCATTAGCAAGCCAGCCAGTTTCCCCCCTTATATATATATTTATTAAATTTATATCCCAACCTTTTCTCAGAAGGAGCCCAGGGTGGCAAACAAAAACACTCTAAAACATCTTAAAAACAAAAGAGATTAAAACATATTAAAACAAGACATCTTTAAAAAAACAGTTTTGAGAACATCTTAAAAAGTAATTCCAACACATCCCTCTTTGCTTAATACAGGGGTTCCCAAACTGAGCTTCATTCAGGTGGTCCACAGAACATTTGTGGCTGAATATGGGAGATGGCACATCCATTGCATTACTCATAATGGTTTTTAATTGTATTTCATTACTGCTTTTATTTCTTATATTGTATTTTGTTGTTGTTATGTGCCTTCAAGTCGATTACAACTTATGGCAACCCTATGAATCAGTGACCTCCAAGAGCATCTGTCTTGAACCACCCTGTTCAGATCTTGTAAGTTCAGGTCTGTGGCTTCCTTTATGGAATCAATCCATAAAAGAAGTCAAAGACCTGAATTTACAAGATCTGAACAGGGTGGTTTATAACAGATTATGCTGGAGGTCACTGATTAGCTTAACGTCTAGCCTGATGAAGAGTTCTGGTGGACTCAAAAGCTGGTTTGCTATTTTGTGATAATACAGGGCTTTGGGATTTTTAAAAATAAAACCCATGCATCCCGATGTAAGCTACCTTTTCATTTGCTTAGCTTACTTTGTGTGTTTCTTGCTAAGAAAAGCTTATTTATTTGGCATGCAGAGGATTGGCAAATAGCACCCCAGGAGATGATGCCATTGCCCCTTCTGTGAAATAAGTGGTGGCCTTTTGTCCCTGCCCCACTACACCACAGTGGAGTCTGGTCCATTTGGGCAAATGGGGCACTGCCCCACCAACCTCAAGTCTGCCCTCAGCCAGTCCCCAAGGGGCTGCCTTCTTACTTACAACTAGTCCAGGGAGTGGCTTTGGCTGTCAGGTTCCTTTTCTTTAGTCTGTGTAGTCCCTTGTAAAACACAGCAGGGAAGATGGAGACAAAACTAGGATGAGCTGGCTGTGCCTGCCATTGGCTCTGACTCCCACCTCCTGTTGGTTTCCCTGCCTTCCGCCCTACCAGTCCCGAAGGACACCAGCTGCTGCCACCACTACTAGGACTGCAACTATTGCAGCCCAATACTATGCATGGTTTCTTGATAAGTTCCACTGAGTTCAATAGGGCTGTCACTCCAAGGCAGTGCTTTAATTATTTTTTGGTGGGGAAGGAGGTAGGCGGATCCTTAATTTACAAACCCTGTCCTCTGGCTCGCCCAAATTTTAGCAAAATCATCTACCCCTTAGCTTTCTGAAGAGGGTATCTAAGGGAGCAGTTGCAAAAAGGGGCTGCCTTCCACTTGTAATTTTAGTGTTGTTCTTGCTGCTGATCAGGAATGGGACTGTAGCGCAGCTATATAGCACTGTGTGGTGCAGTGCTTAGAATGTCAGACTGAGACCTGGGGGACCAGGGCAAATCCCTACTCAGCTATGATGCTCAGAGAGTGACTTTGGGCCAGTCATTCTCTCTCAGTCTAATCTGCCTCACAGGGTTGTTGTGAGGATAACCTGGGGAGGGAGAGAACCATGTATGCCATCTTGAGGTCTTTAGAGGAAAGGTGGGATTATATATATAACCATACATACACACTGCACATGGTTTGAATACAAAAATGTCCCAGATTCAATCCTTGTTTTTCCAGGTTGTTTTTTTAAAGGGTCACGTAGGAGGTGATGTCATAGAATCATTGCATGGTAGAGTTAGAAGGGGCCTATAAGGCCATCAGGTCCAACCGCCTGCTCAAAGTATTCCCGATAGATGGCTGTCCAGTGAACCATGTGTTGTCCATGTGAACAACCTTTCTTTGCTTGAGACCCTGGAGACCTGCTGCTGCCAGTCAGTGCAGTCAATACTGGGCTAGGTGGGCTAATACAGTAGGGCCCCGCTTTGTGGCGCTCTGCTTTGCAGCATTCCACCAATACAGCAATTGTCAATTGCAGAAAGGCCCCGCTCCTACAGCACTTGTTCTGGTTTTACAGCGTTTTTCAGGCAATGTTAGTCAATGTGTTCCGCTTTACAGTGGATTTCGCTTTACGGCAGTCCGGAACGGAACCCGCCGTATGAGCGGGGCCCTACTGTAGTCGAACCTGGTATAAAGCAGCTCCTGATATTCCCAACGGCCATCATAGCCTTGCTTTGGCAGAAGTCTCTCTGATTCACTGAACCAAATAATTCAAAGTAAGTGACCATATCCATACCATACATTTAAAGTAGTATCATACCACTTTAAACAGTCATGGCTTCCCCCAAATAATCCTGAAAATTATAGCTTGTTAAGGGTGCTCAGAGTTGGTTAAGGGACCCCTGTTCCCCACACAGAACTACAATTCCCAGAGCTCCCTGGGAAGAGGGACTGGTTGTTAAACCACTTACAGTGCTGTGAGAGGAATGGGGGTTTCCTAACAACTCTCTGCTCACTTAACAAACTATAGTTGCCAGGATTCCTTTGGGGGACTATGGCTGTTAAAGTGGTATAATAGTGCTTTAAATGTATGGTGCTGATGTGCAATCTGTAGGATTGCAGCTCTAACATAAAACAGGGATTGTCCCTTGCTGGCTTGTTCAGCACCTGGGCCAGTCTATGCAATAAAGGCATGTTACCCAGACCAAGCTGGATGTTCCTTCCCATCCCATCCAACAGAGCAGTGCTGCTGGAGAAGGTGGAGTCTCTGGGGTTAGCTCCCAATCTCCTATGTTGAGCGTTGTCCCAACCAAATTCCATTACTAAAATCAAGGCTATCACAGTGGTTCTACTGTCTGTTAGGAGCAGGGAATCACAACCCAAGTAAAGAACTAATTCCCTTCCAGCCCTTCCAAAAACTGGCAAACATAGTCTAAAAACCAATTCATATTTACTTGGCAGTAAGCCTCACTGATTTCAATGGGACATATTTTCACTTACCCAGAAGACTGAGCCAGAAAGCAGCAAGTCCTCAGTTTCAATCACAAACTCACTAGATTGCCTTAGGCAAGCCACTTTTTATTAGCCTCAGCACCCCATCTGTGATATGGGAGTCACAACATCAACCCACCTTACAGGGTTGTTGCAAGAACTACAATAGCATAATGTGTGTGAAGCAATTTAAATAGTTTCACATGCATTATAAATACTAAGTATTGTTAATTATAACAATACTTAACATTTATAATTATGATCATGCATGTCTACTCGCAAACAAGTTCTACTGAGTTTAATAGGACTTACACCCAGGTAAGTGTAAATAGGATTGCAGCCTTAGCAAGTCCTGATCCAGAGCCTCATGTATAAACAAAGAGTTCCTGCAAATGTGACTTGCCTCCTCAATTTCAACAGGAGGAGGACTTCCTGATGGATTTGTTGTTGTGAATGGAAAACGGAAAATCAGTTTGCATGTGAGAGCATGGTATGAGATTATTTTATTTTGGTTTGTTGGTTTTTAAGTATGTTGTACCTCACCCTGTGCCTTCAGGCTAAAGCTAAATTGAAATCTAAATAAAGCACTTGCTCTTTACAGGATGCAATTGAACCACTGTGGCAGATCACAACCTTGTGCAAAATATTATATATGCATGTATTCCCCCCAGTTAAGCCGGAATAATCTGTTGCATTATTATTTATTAATCCACGGTTTAAGGAGTTTCCTGCTGTTTTCCCCACCTCCCTTTCCTCACTGTGGCTAGTGCTATTCTCCTACCTCAAGTATTCACATTTCCTGTGTCCAATAATGGCAGGGCTTTTGTTTAACCATCCGTGCATTTGTGGCATAATATTGTGATTTGATTTCTACTGGTAATCTAGTTTGCATGTTACCACCATTTAATATGTAAAAATGAGACAACGGGGCTCAAAGCTGCCTAGATTTAGAAGTCAAGCTCCCTGACCCAGAAACTGTGCCTTCTCATTCTAAGGCTGGACCTTTCTGAATATTTTCTTTGGAGTAATCCTCACTGAACTCAGTGGGATTTAATGTTCAACCCAAGTAAGTAATGCACAGAGCTGGGTTATATCTGTGTGCACTGGCAGAAGGATATGCGCTCTGTACATACTCTAAATAACTGACCCCTCCTCTTTTGGCTTATCAGTTGATGCTAACCTGTAAATGGGATATAGTTCAAACCAGGTAGTTTGAACATTAGTCTGTTACAGGGGGAAAAAGCAATAAAAGGAGGTTAAGATACTTTAAGGTTAACATTTCTTGTGTGAGCTTTTGTGGAATTCAGGCATCGGATGAAATGAAAGCTTATGCCACCATACGCCTGTTAGGCTTTAAGACAGGAGTAGGAAACCTTTTTTTCCAGCCTGAGGGCCACATTCCCTTCAGAGCAACCTTCCAGGGGCCATATGGCAGTGGTAGATGAGGCGACAGGCAGAGGTGGGCAGAGCAATGAATGTAAATTGTACTTTTGCACACTAGTTCCTACATGCACTCACATACCCCTCTCCATCCAGGCAAACAAGAAGCATTATCAGTGTTCAAGGATGCATTCCAGTCAAAAACACTCAAGAAGGGTGTGATGCAGGACCAGTAAGGGGTGTGGCTGGAGAGAAGGTGTGGCCTGGGGAGAACCCCTAGGGCTAGATAGAGAGGTCTGGAGAGCCACAATTGGCTCCCAGGCCTGAAGCTCCCAACTCTTGCTTTAAAATGTCCTTATATGCAAACTCTATGCTGTCCTTATAAGGCAGATGCAGCGTTTGGGACACCAAATGTAGGTTGTCAGCCAACGCTCGGATTCAAAAATATCAGGTTTATTTTTGCACCAGCTGTAACTGCCGGAGGAGGCAGGAGGACATTCAGCTACTGGGGCCATCTTCCTCCCAGCCTCTGAATACTTTTGCTACTGCTGCAATTGCAAGGCCATGGGGCAAAATACAGGCCCTCATTCTTGAGGAGGTATTGCCACAAAGGACCCATTGCCTCTCATCCTCATTGTGTATGCCCTTATGAAGGTATCAAAGATGAGTGACATCTAAGATTAAGACATCTAAGATCTGTCAATCATGAATGCACAATTTTCAATGGAATAATATGAACATTGGAGTAAGGGAGCTGCCAGACAGCTGCTATTTTTGGGTGAGATTCAATCACATACCATGAAATTCAGGTTCTATAGTTGATGGGGAGGTCTTGTACAACAAACCTGCTTCCTCAAAAGGCTGGAATTTTTGCAGTAGGGAAAGTGATGGGAAGATGCACTGGAAAGTGGGATAATACTTGCTATGCTGCAACGTCATCTAACTTTACTGCAAACAAATCAGAATGAAGCTGTGTGGGGATTCGCACCCTGGTCTCCCAGGTTGTAGTCCAACACCTTAACCACTACACCACACTGGCTCCCCAATTATACTTTAGTTACTTAAAAAAAACTAGAGTGCCTACAAGGTGCTGGCCTTGGCTGCTGCACTAAGTCCCCTAAAATAACATTGAAAATAAACACACAGACACAGGTAGTCAAATAATTCTTTTTATCCATAAGTTAGCAGTGGTGGTCTCTCCACTGGTAATGGAGACAGAGACCACTGCTCAGATGTTTGCACATCAAACCAAGTGCAACCCTACACACACACACACTCAGCGAGCAAACATAATCTCTCTTACTCAACCACCTCCCAGACCCTGCCCTGCCATCAATTAAGGGACACCCACCCAAGCAAACATTTTCCCCTGAGATGCAAAAAAGTTAAAACACTGCAAATGCAGCAAAGTAGCCTGGGAGGACAGTGGAGGCTGCTTCTCACAGCAAGTGCAAAGATAGTATTAACACTCACACGTCTGGTCTCTCACCTCCACAGTTCTTCATCTCCATTCTGCTGCTGTCTCCTCCTCCTCTGTCATCCACATCCTTGCCCTTCAGCTCCTTTTCCCCTCCACTCCATTCTTCACCACCATCCATTTTTTAAAACAATTGTTTACTCTACTCCACCCATCTCACTCTGCACCTCCTCCCTCATTGCCTCCTACCCACCCACAGAGCATGAGGGAAGAGCGATGCTGCACAGAAGCCCAGTTTGAGGCATATGATTTTCATCCACAAATCAGAGGAGCAGAAGACTTCCCCTGCTCCCCCCCCCCCAGTAATGCCCAAGAAGTAATGCTGGAAACATTGCAATTACTCCTCAAAAGTAATAATTGGTCAGTTGCCTGCTTTGGATGGGGTCCTACTCCCTCTGAAAGAGCAGGTCCGTAGTCTGGCGGTGCTCCTGGATCCATCTTTGTCGCTAGAGGCCCAGGTGACCTCAGTGGCTAGGATAGCCTTTTACCAGCTTTGGCTTGTAAGACAGCTGTGGGCATTTCTGGACTGGGACAGCCTGACCACTGTTGTCCATGCACTTATAACCTCCAGGCTGGATTACTGTAATGCGCTCTATGTGGGGCTGCCCTTGAAATTTGTCCGGAAGCTGCACCTGGTGCAAAATGCGGCAGCGCAACTGCTCACTGGGGCAGGGTATCACCAACATGTCACCCCGCTGCTGAAAGCATTGCACTGGCTGGCCATTTGCTACCAGGCCAAGTTCAAGGTTCTAGTTTTGGTGTACAAGGCCCTATACAGCTCGGGACCAGGATACCTGAAAGACCGTCTTACCCCTTATATACTTGTGCTCTGCAGGTGAGGGCCTCCTGCAGATACCATCTTATCAGGAGGTGCATTCAGCACAACATAGAAAGCGGACCTTTAGTGTGGCGGCACCTATCCTGTGGAATTCCCTACCCTTAAATATTAGACAGGTGCCATCTCTGTTATCTTTTCAGCAACTATTGAAGTCTTTCCTCATTCAACAAGCCTTTTAAGTTGAGACCTTATCCCAGTCTGCATCTGTGTTGGAATTGCTTTTTAATATGTTTTTAAACCTTTTTTTTAAATTGTTTCTAACCTTTTTTAAAAAGATGTCTTCAAAACTTAAAAAAATGTTTTTAAAGATGTTTTGTTTTCATGTATTTTAAAGTCTGTTTTTATGATGTTTTAAAGTGTTTTTAGTGGTTTTGTTTGTCGCTCTGGGCTCCTGCTGGGAGGAAGGCGGGATATAAATCAAATAATAAATAAATAATAAAATTACTCCTTGTTCTATTACAATCAAATGTAAAGGAATTATCCACTCGTTCCTCAAAAAAGTAATGAATTACAAGTAATTTGTTTTTGTAACTAATTACTTCCAAGCTCTGCCCACAATGCGGTTCACCATTGTAATTGCCCGGCAAAGATCCACAGTGGATGATAGCCCTAGAGTGTTTTACAAATGCGGCTGCTACCCAGATGATCTTCATGTCCCAGCCCCATTCCCCCATTAGTAAAGCCCCTGCTTTCTACTTTTGCAGCACCACCTGTTGGACAAGGTAATATGAAAATGCTCAATGTCATCATCAGAGGCAGGATCAGACTGCTGAGGGAGCATAGGATCTGGACAAAGGTATACTTCTGCGTGGATAGTGTCATTGCGCAGTTTAAATGCAACGTGGCACTGGACTTAATTACACTGGGTGGAGTCAGGAGCCTCCTCTTCTTGTTGGAGGCAAATGATAAAGTTCTTGTTCAGCCTGCCTTCCATGATAAGCTTCCAACTCTGCTGAATGGAATGGTGGCTCTGCCCCAATATAGATCCCTCTGCTGACTTATCTTTGAGTTCCACTGGCTCAAGTGGATTTGGGAGTGATCTTATCCCTAACCAATGGGTGTAAGTTGATGATAGGATCTAATGAGGAGGCATGAAGCTGGGCTGCTGTTTATGTAGCTTTGGAGGATATGGTCCAATATTCATTCATTGTATGCCATCAATTGGTACACATGGTTAAAAAAAGAGAGAGGTGGTGTAACTCCAGATGCGCCCAGTGGTTGGATCATCATTTAGAAATATCTGGGTGGTATTCAACTAAGTCCTACTCAAAGTAGACCCACTGAAATTAATTAATCTAAGTTAGTCATGTGCATTAACATCACTGGGTCTATTCTGAGTAGGACTAGCACTAAATACCACCCTCTGCAATCTCTCCCTTGCCCTAATGCATATGCTGCACAAAACAGGTCTCTCCTGATTATGTTACCGTCTTATTTTAAAAAGAGAGGAAACTGGGTGAACCAAGCTGTTATTAGATCTTCAGGCCTCTTACTGCTTTTCCTGTGAGCCATTACAACAGGTAATAAAAACCCAATCTAATAGCTGTATACCTGGAGAAAATAACACCTTGTATAGACACTCTCTTGAATTGTCTTCAAGAAACATGCTATTTCAAGCGAGAGAAAGCCTTGAGCAACAGGGGGGGAAAACAACCAAAACAAAATCCTCTTGGAATAACATTGCTTCTCAACCCAACCATGTATCCCTCTGTAATTCATTATTTCCCAGGACACTGCAGAAAGCCAACGTGGCTGTGAGTCAGTGAGGAGCAAAGGAGTCACACAGAAGCCCAGTTCCACTCTGATTATCACAGGGTCCAGCGCACATGTACCTGGAGCGATTACATTGCCTGCCGCTGCAATATCAGTCGCTAGCTCGAGGGGCCATAGCTCAGTGGAAAAACACATGCCTTGCATGCAGACAGTAACAGGTTTAATCCCCGACATCTCTGGTTTGAACAAGGTCAGGTGATGGGAACAACCTCTGCTCGAGACCCTGCGAAGCTGCTGCAGCCTATCCAAGGGGATGACACTACTGTGTTGGCTGGACTCCAAATATAAGGCAGCTTCCTATGTTCTCTAAACATTCTTGCAGAAAGGAGAGCCTTTGGTTCATTAAAAGTTTCTGTCTGCTGCTTTTTTTCATGTTTAAATTGCTTAATCCCCCCCCTGCATTTCCTGGGTCTGTAAACGGAATGAAGAAGGCTAGATGTACATCTGAGTTGGAAATAAATCTCCTCCACTTTCTGTCTTGCACGAATAGGATTCACAAGTATGGCCCTTCAAATGTAAAAGTTTTTCATTGTGGAAAATGCTCCTGAGAAGCCAGTGGTTCATTGGTACTGTAACCTGGTACTGTTTATGTATAGGGCTTAGCCTCAGTCCCTGTTTTCAGTGAACTAGGATTGCCAATTGCCCCAAACTAACCATGTGACGACTCCTGTGCTTTCAACAGTATGATCTGTAGAAATTAGCAAGTGATGCTTTTTATGGCATGGAAACAAATCTTTTCTTTCTTTCCTATGCTTCTGTGCCATACCGTGTGTATGCAGCATACACTTAGAAACACATTTAAAGCACATGACTTCCCCCAAAGAATCCTGGCAAGTGTAGTTTACCCATCACAGAGCTATAATACCCAACACCCATAGCAAACTACAGGTCCCAAGATTCTTTGGGGGAAGTCATGTGCTTGAAATGTGCTTGAAATGTATGGCATGTATGCAGCTGTCTGTTAAGCAGGCACCTGAAGTGGCTTATAAAGAAAGAAGGAATAACCGTTGTATTTTTTTTAAAGAAGCCATATATAATACCATAACCATATTTTTATGCAAGCTAAAAATGCCAGCAGAAGTGAAAAGATGAAAAAATAACAGCAGCTCAACCAAAAATCAAATAACTGCATGACAATCTACACCCGCTGAAGTTTCCTCTTCTACACAGCAATGAAAGGTGCAGGAACCCTGTCGACTTTGCACCTGGCCACCCTGATCTACCCCTTGGAAGGTCCCAGATGAATTATACCAGGAGCCTTCATGTCTTCCAGTGTAACTGTGTAGGCTCTGTGCAAACAGTATCCTTAATGCATGGAGGTTGAAGGAAGGACCAGCAGGCATTACTCCAATAACATCCCACCATGCATTCATTTCTAATCAAAGTGAATGCCTGAACAGGGTTATAGAATTGCATCTTTTGAAGTTTCCTGTTGCTTCCCTACCCATATGTTTTAGATGCAGTTCAAATGTTTAAGTTGGAGGGCGTGCATTAACAGTCTTCCACATCACTTCAAAATTCACAAGGGGAATTGCTTGTTACAGTAGAAATATCCCAGCTCCCTTCCAAAATCTCCCTGCATTGGGAAAGCTAATACCTGAGGGAGAATGTGTAAGCATTCTATGTGCATGGCTAATTTGTGTGTGTCTCAGTGTGTATTTTCCAACAAGCAATTCCCTATATCAGAAGCGAGGAACCTCAGGCTGGGAACTGAATGTGGCCCTCCAGCATCTCTATCTGGCCCTCGGAATTCTCCCTAGGCCACCCCATCACTGGCCCAGCTTTGCACCCTGTTTTTGCCTGTGTCCTTGAACTCCGATAATGCCTCTTGCTTGACTAGATGTGTGAGCATATGTGTCAAAACTAGCCTACTGTACAAAGGTAACATTTACATTTCTCACCCCATCCACTTTTTCCTCTGGCCTGCCCAACACTGGCATGTGGCCCCCAGAAGAGTTCCCAACAGGGAACGTGGCTCTCGGGCTGAAAAAGTTTCCCTAGCCCTGCCATATATGAATTCTGAGGCAATTTGCTTGCATGCAGGACTGAACCGCATGCCCCTCTGAATGAAGCTGTTTAATGTGTAAGTAGTGCAATGTATCACTGGAATCAGCTCTCAGAGGTTACTGTCACACAACAAAGATAACAATCAACAAATATATACACATATCCTGCTATGCTATGAATCAATAGGCAACAATTCAGCTGAAAAGTCGGTCCCTCAAGGCAAAAGAAACTTGTCCTAATTGGCTCCCAGAGGCATGACTCAGCTCTCAAGATAGTGCCTAATACTGCTGCAGCTGCCAATACATGGCTAAAACAACAGGACATTTTCATTATTGGGACCTGAACCCAGCTTTGCTTTGCTAAAGGCAGGAACTAAGAATGGGATGGGCCTTGTGACTCTTCCTTGATCATTTTCTGGGATGCTTCCAATGTAACTTTAGTGCTATGAGTAACCAGGATGATCATCTTTATGGAATGAATGAAAAACCTTGTAAATGTGTATCTTTGTAACAAAGCCACCAGTGGAGACTGGTGGCTCTGATGTCAGTGGGGCAGTGAATCCTTACCATGTTTCAGTATGAACTTTCAAGGAGCTGTCCAAGGTGCTTTCACTAAAGTGACTAACAGAGCAGTCCAAAGCATGGGAATCCACGAAGGAGTATATCCACATGCAATCTGCCAGCAGAAAAATCTGCTACATCTAAACGCTGCTCAGTGGACTGGGAAAAAGACGACAACCCCAAAGTCATACCCATGCATCCATTACAATTCTGCCCACACCACCCAGTCCACACACAGCTCCCAGCAGGCACAGCTGCCTTGTCCAACATACACACATGGCCAACCAGGCACCCATACATGCGACTCACATGCCCCAGAGTGACACAGTAAACAAATGCACGTGGTCACAGCGACACACAGTGATTGCAGTCCCTGCCACCGTTCCCTCGCCTGCTCTCCCCCTCCTCCATGTTGTCCAGGATGCGTCCAAGGTGCTTCTTGGTGCCCAGCAGGTTCTTCATGTGGTTCCTGCGACACCTTGCCCATCACATCACTAATTTTATTTATTTATAAAAATATTTGTATATTGCTATTCTGTTAAAAACATCAAAGCTGTTTACAACATGTTAAAAACCAGCACCACCATTAACATGAAATATACAATAAAAAACTGTTTTTTTTCAACTGTTGCAAAAAAAAAATGGAAATGGACTGCCTTCAAGTTGATTCTGACTTATGGTGACCCTATGAATAGGCTTTTGATGGTGAGTGAAATTCAGAGGGGGTTTACCATTGCCTCCCTTGCAAAAAAAAAAAGCATCTTAATTGCTTGCATAAGGCTGGTGGAACAAAAAGGTTTTCAGCAGGTTCAAAAGGTAAAATAGGAGGTGCCTGCTGAAACTCTGTTGGCAGAGCATTCCAGAGAACTGGGCCAATGACACTGAAGGCTTGATTTCGTGTCGATGTTAAATGAGCCTCGCTAACTAATCCACCTTGGGAAGTGGGACTGCCTGTCCTCTGACCATTGCCTCCCACCTGCAAGTCCCAAGATGGCAGTGATACCCACAGAGTTCTTTGGGGCAGTGGAGCTCAGCCACATTTGATATTGGGAAGGGCCATAGCTCAGTGGTAAGGCATCTGCCTTCCATGCAGAAGGTCCCAGCTTTAATCCCACCGCATCTCCAGGCAGGGCTGGGAGAGCCTCCTGCTGAAACCCTGGGGAGCTGCTGCCAGTAAGTGTAGATAATATTAAGCTTGATGGACCAATGGTCTGATCCAGTATAAGGCAGTATAAGGCATTCAGCATTCAGTATAAGGCACGTTCCTATTGAGAGCACCTCCTTACTCCTTGCCATTTGAAATTAACAATGGGTCCTCTGCAATGCCATGGACATCTCTCTCGTGGTACATCTTGGCCTTTGCAAAGAGCAGTTTGGCCAGGATGAGGGGGGGGCTACCCTTGAATGCCAGTGGCTAGCAGCTCTGATGAAGCAATGGGTGGATAGCTCCTGCAGTACCTTGCTCAGCACATCTGGCTCTGATAGCAAGGCCTGACAGGGGCCCATAGAACTGCTAGCAGGGCTCAAATGTGCCTGACTCTCATTGCTGCTTCCCCCCACAGCTTACCACTCATGGATTCATGCCCCTCCCCCTCAAGCAGCTCACTATGAGGCTCCTTTTCACCCCATGGCTATACATGTATCTACCCCTACCTCACCAGTACAAGCAGGAAGTCTTTATCCTCTGGGCGTACATGCTGGACCAGCAGGTGTGCCATCAGAAGAAGAGGTACCATTCCCCAATGCCTGTGGCCCTCAGGATGTCCAATGTGGAGAGCATCCAGGCTTTCTGGTCGGACAGAGAGGTAATTAAGGTACACTGCCTGCTGCAGTGCGCCATCTGCAAGGTCCACTCCATGTCAATTGGTATGCGGTCACAGCCCAGGGGTCTCAGATAGGTCCTGCCCCATTGTTTTGTATGGGGTGTGTTTCCTTTCTGCCAGCCAATTCATTGGTGTAGAATCTGGTTTGGCTGTTGGCTGAGGGAGAACTGAATGTAGTGGCCCAGCATCCTCCCCTAGGCATGCCCCACATTGGGGACTTACGCCGGGTGAATTGATGACGGGTATAAATTTTGCTCACTAGGCTGTCCATAGGTGGGCAGATGGGTGTCCACCTGCAGGGGCGGGGAGAGTTTCCCTGCCATCATGAGCCCCCTTCCGCTGCCCCTCGGTTTCATTATTTCTTTGCACAGTAATTTCCTATGGCTCCACGGCACTTATTAAAAACGGAGGTTCTTCCAAGTACCCATGCATGCAATTGCATTGTAAAGCCACCGAGTGAACCATGGCAAGATTGTAATGGCGGTGGGGTGTGTGAAGAGAACACTTTCTTGTTTTCAGTTTAGTCTCAATTGCTGTACTACATTGGATCCCATAATGGAGCATATGCATAACACACAGAAGGTCCCAGGTGAAGTTCCTGGTATCTCTGACTGAATGATCGTAGGCCCCAGTGCTGGGAAGGATCCCTGTCTGAGATCATAAAGAGCCACTGCTGAGTAGACAGCACTGATCTTAATGAACCAAAGATCTGATTCACTATATAGCAGCTTCAGAGTTTGCTTATGTATTTGCTTATTTAAAGCATTTTTGTTCCACTCTTAAGCAAAACAAAACATCAAGAATGGCATACAAGTATCAGTGATAATAAGACTGTCCTTGCCTTAAGTCTTGTCATCTAAAAGATGCAACACAAAAGGAAAAGGGATTTGAAGACTGGGGTGGGGGTGGGGAGCAAGCACTTGTTCTTAAATTCAGAGTATTTGTAATGATTAGCTAGAGTTGAATGTTTTAAAGGAGGCGGTGGCAAAAGTTGTTGGTCTTTCAAACAAGTGGATGGAGAGTCTCTGCAGTCCCATCTCTCCCCCTCTCCTACACAGCCCAATGGAATGGTTACTTATAGATGACAATTGAGTCAGGAGCCTGATGGATATGTAGTTTATCCTGCAAGCTCAAATTCACTCTTCTACACACCTCTTAAAGGTGTAGAAAACTTGACCACTTTTTCAGTTGGTCATCCTAATTCAGATGGATGTTTTGAGACCCCCTCCCCCAAAAAATTAGGGTATGAAGATAATAGCTTTTAGAGGTAGAAGTTGTTAGAGAAAGAACAAACATCTGATTTTAGTGCACAAAGGACCAGACAGTGGTGCTTAGGTCAAGCTGTATAATTGCATATACCCTGGTGGAATGTACAATCTTATGTGGTGGGTGTAGAGCAGCTGTAATGAGAAAGGAGCCAGACTGGTTTATGCAAGTTGACAGAGATGTTAATTTCCTGGTATGGGGCAGCTCTGAATGACACAATGCAATAGCTTGGGTCTTTTGATAAGGTTGGTTTCATAAAGATCAAAGGAACACAGTTCATGCAGCGGGTAATATGGCATCTCTTAATAAGTGTCAGGACTGTGCTTTTATAAGGTAATAGTGTATTGTTTTGTACTTTTTCTATAACAGCAAAGTTGCAAAGCTTCTTCAACTATGCTGTATAAAATCTTTGTTTATTTATACTAAGGACTACTTTATACTTTTTTCTACCTGTGCAGAAACAAAAGTGCAAAAACACATGTAGATTATCATATGTCACAACCACAGAAGTGTTTACTGTGTGTATACATGGTGTGCATATGCTATGAAGTCTCAGTTCTCAGCCTATGTACATGCAGCAAATTATACACTTGTGCAATCACTCTGGGTGATAATCTGTGTGTGGGCTTTAGGCTTGCTTTAATTATTAATTATTAATTATTTGATTTATTTATTTATTATTTGATTTATAGCCCCCCCTTCCTCCCAGCAGGATCCTAGGGCGGCAAACAGAAACGCTAAAAACACTTTAAAACATCATAAAAACAGACCTTAAAATACATTAAAACAAAACAACATTAAAAACATTTTTTAAAAAAGCTTTAAAAACATCTTTAAAAAAAGGGTTAAACACATATTTAAAAAAACACATCTTAAAAAGCAATTCTAACACAGACACAGACTGGGATAGGTCTCAACTTAAAAGGCTTGTTGAAAGAGGAAAGTCTTCAAAAGGCGCCAAAAAGATAGCAGAGATGGTGCCTGCCTAATATTCAAGGGGAGGGAATTCCACAGGGTAGGTGCTGCCACACTAAAGCTCCATTTCCTATATTGTGCAGAACAGACCTCCTGATAAGATGGTATCTGCAGGAGGCCCTCACCTGCAGAGCGCAGTGATCAACTGGGTATATAAGGAGTAAGACGGTCTTTCAAGTATCCTGGTCCCGAGCTGTATAGGGCTTGTAGGCCAAAACTAGAACCTTGAACTTGGCCCGGTATATTACATTTATATCCCACCTCTCCTTCAAGGTGATCAAGGGGGCATACACACTTCTACCCACCTCTTAAAGGTGGATGATATGAGGGCGTTGGATAGGGGCGAATGCACCTTCCTCGTCCTCCTGGATCTCTCAGTGGCTTTTGATACCATTGACCACGGCATCCTCCTGGACCACCTGGAGAGGCTGGGCATTGGGGGCACTGTACTGCAGTGGTTCCGCTCCTTCCTCTCTGATAGGTACCAGAGGGTGGCACTGGGGGATGAGGTTTCAGACCCATGGCCTCTCACTTGTGGGGTGCCACAGGTTTCCATCCTCTCCCTGATGCTATTTAACATCTGTGTAAATCTGCTGGGGGCTATCATCAGGAGATGTGGACTGCAATGCCATCAGTATGCGGATGACACGCAGCTCTATCTCTCATTTAAGTCTTCACCGGGGTTGGCTGTGGAAACCCTGTCCAAGTGCCTGCAGTTGGTGAGTGGCTGGATGGGAAGGAATAAGCTGAAGCTGAACCCTGACAAAACCGAGGTGCTGTTCGTGGGAGACAAGAGAAGGTTGGGGGATGTTAACTTGGTGCTTAATGGGGTACAATTGCCCCTGAAAGACCAAGTCCGCAGCCTGGGGGTCATTGTTGACTCCCAGCTGTCCATGGAGGCTCAGGTCTTGGCTGTGAGCTGGGCGGCGTTGTATCAACTCCATCTAATATGAAGGCTGCGCCCCTACCTTCCAATCCATCTGCTCCCATTGGTGGTACATGCCCTTGTCTCCTCTTGCCTAGACTACTGTAATGCGCTCTACGTGGGGTTACCCTTGAAAACAGTCCGGAAGCTGCAACTGGTACAGAATGTGGCGGCTCGCCTGATTAAGGGTAGCTACCGGCGAGACCACATCACTCCAGTGCTGAAGGAGTTGCACTGGTTACCAGTTGCTTTCCGGGCCCAATCAAGGTGTTGGTTTTGACCTTTAAAACCCTACACGGTTTCGACCCAGTCTATCTGGAAGAGCACCTCCAGCATCATCAACGTTGCCACCCAACAAGATCAGCCTCAAAAGACCTTCTCTCCGTCCCACCAGTTAAAACAGCTAGACTGGTGAGAACTAGGGAGAGGGCTTTCTCAATCGTGGCACCCAATCTGTGGAACTCCCTCCCAAATGACATCCGCCATGCCCCCTCCATGATGAGCTTCTGCTGGACCTTGAAAACCTGGCTGTTCAGGCAGGCTTTTGGGGCGGGTTAGGTTTTAGTGTTATTGTTGGAATTTTAAGGTTTTAATGTGAATTATATGTTTTTATGTTGTACGTCGCCCAGAGTGGCTGGTAAACCAGCCAGATGAGTGACTAATAAATTTAATAAATAAAATAAAATAAATAAAATACCCACCTCCATTTTATCCTCACCACAACCCTGTGAAGTAGGTTTGGCTGAGAGATAGTGACTGGCCCAAGACCAGACAGTTTCATTTTATTTTATTTTATTTATTTATTTATTTTATTGCACTTGTATACCGCCCCATAGCCAAAGCTCTCTGGGCGGTTTACAGCAATCAAAAACATTAAAACAAATATACAATTTAAAACACATATTTTAAAAACAATTTAAAACACAATTTTAAAATTTAAAACAATATAAAAACAATTTAAAACAATTTAAAGTTTCATGGCTGAGTGGGAATTTGAACCGTAGTCTCCTGGCTCCTAATCCTACACTCTAACCACTATAGTACACTAACCTTTATGACAGTGGTTTCCATGTAAGAAGAGCCTAACTGAAATGGTGTTATAAAGTTACCGAGAGAGTAATTCCAGCAGACGGCATCAGAAGGCCATTCCACACATTTTTAGAGGCAAACTATCCCAACTGAATCCAATATGGACAATTGCTTTCGCTCACTCGCTTGCTCACTCACTCCAAGAGGTTCCTTTCACTCCTGACAGTGGGCCTATATGCTCTGAGCATGTTTTTAAGTGACACGTGCTACTGCGTAAATCAAATGTAAATCTTTGCTAGAGCAGCCAGGGTGATCTGTGACCTTAAGCCACTCTTGCTCCTCAGGGCTATAAATCCACTCCATTATGACAGATGCTTCGCTTAAGGTGTTTTCAGGATGAAGGTTCTCAAGGTGAGATGTTTCCTTCAGTCTTTTGGTCACAAGAGCTGATTTGTGAGGAAAGAGCCAGGACATATTTCTGCCATACTGACTAATTCTTCATCTCACGAGGACAACTGTGGTCAAGATCAAGATGGGTGATGCTCAAGACAAGGGAAGCCGAGCTGGGGAAACACCGGTGGATAATAAATGATCTCATGCTAAAACAACTACATTAATAATAATGCCTTGCAATTATATAGCACAAGGGATAGGAAACATGTGGCCTGCCATATATTGTTGGACTATAACCTCCACCATCTCTAACTATTGGCCAAGCTGGCTAGGGCTGATGGGAGATGTAGCCCAACAACATCTGAATAGCCAAAGGTTCCCTAACGCTTGATATAGACCTTTGAGCAAATGGGATCTTTTTTTCTGAAGCCAACTTGCTATGTCAGGAGGGTGATTTGGGGAAGGGACAGTCTCCATGGTGGGAGAGGAGGGGGCAAGTCTCTTGCAAGGGGTCTTGGTGCCTGGCATCCGCACTTTGTGCCAGTAACACTTGTATTTAAAAATAAATACATGAATACATTGCATTTTTTCAATAGTCTGCTGTTCTTATATTCTGATTTTTTTAACAATTTAAAAGTTTTAGTTTATCAGTCTAGCCAATTAACCAAATAACATTTCAGCCCTCTAAGAGAGACCCTTTCTCATTCACAGACCACCGTCCCATCCTCCTTTCTTGCAGTGTCCTTGTTTCACCTCCCTAGAAATCTTTGATCACTCAGGCTCCCAATTCATTATGGCTGCAATGAGTCACTAGAGGAGGAACACATTCTGCAGGCCAACCTCTCTCTTCATCCTGCTTTCCCACACAGCTGAGCTTGGCAAGAGAACAGGAAGCAAGATAGGAAGGCTATTTAAATTCCCTGAAGACCAGTCTTCAGATGTGGTGTTCAGGGCACATGCCTGCCTCTTCATAGGGCAATTGCCAAAGGGAAAGAGTTGATATTGTTAGAAAAGGACAGAGCAAGAGCATCAGATTTTCATTCTTGCTTCCTCTGAGCCACATTGAGTTTTACATAGAGCACTGTGTGTATGTGCATATGTACAATGCCCAGTACATCACTCTCACCTGCCTGAACAAGATCTAGGACAGCTAAGAAAACATGGGCATGATTACTGGAAGCAATAGGAGTGGTGACTTACTGAAAAAAGCTTGACATGTACAGCCTCCCCCTCTGCCCCCAGGGTGCATGTGGTATGCATTGTGATTCAGATTAGCTGACTATTTGACTGTTGGACTACACCTCCCATTAGCCCCAGGCAGTGTGGCCAATAATCAAGGGATGATGGGAGGTGTAGTCCAGCAAATCTAGGTTCCCTATCCCTGAACTAGGTATTTTATGCAACCCACTTAAGATATTTTTTTTAATTTAAGGGGTCTATCAATTTGTTGAATACATAAGTGAATAAAATAGGTGTATAGGTACAATCACTCAGTCCTCTCAATTTGGAGTTTCTTCCTTTGTAGGCTTTGAGAGGTGCAGCATCTTCTTTAGGATTACACATGTGACCAGGCCAGGAATCACTGTCCTCACTCAGATGTGGCTTTGCTTTCCCCTCAGCAAAGTCATCTCCCTAACAACATAATCTCTGCTTGGCTGGGAATGCTCAGGAAAGGCGAAATCAGAAGGAAAAATGCCATGGAAACAGCAGTCCATGGAAACAATGGCTGTGAGAAGCGCTGTTGTTTGAGGAGGCACTCCCTTGTGCTCCCTTTAAAACAGAAGTTGCTAACCTGTGGCCTTCCAGATGTGGTTTGACTCCAACCTCCTTGAGCCCGTCAGCATGGCCAGTGGTCACATATGATTGGAGTTGTAGTGCACCAACATCTAGAGGGCCACAGGTTCACCAACTTGCTTTAAAAGCACAATGTTCACAGGTAAATGCCTGGTGCAATTGTACTTAAAAATGGTTTTGGAATTTAATTCTGAATACATCCAAGCGCAGGCTGTTGAACCTTGCCTCCCAGCACACAATTCTTCCAAGCCTACCCTAACCTGAAATGGCACTTCTAGAAATCAAGCAACTCATTGGAGTTGTCTCCTGGTTTGCTTTTAGGGAACATCTAGATCAGCCTTTCCCAACCAGTGTGCCTCCAGATGTTGTTGGACCACAATTCCCATCTTTCCTGACCATTGGCAATGCTGGCTGAGGCTGATGGGAGTTGAGGTCCAACAACATCTGGAGGCACACTGGTTGGGAAAGGCTGATCTAGATAGCACCTTCACATGGGAAATCCCTAGTGCTTACTGTGATGTTCCTATATTAATGTATATATGGTAAGTGTTGGTTGTTTAGAAGATACATGGTAAGTGGAGTGAAAGAGGAGGGGGAGTGAATGGGCAGTAGAATGCTAGATGATTGGCTGAGTGTTTAAAATGGCTGAACGTATAAAAGGAAGAGTGAGAGTGGAATCTGGGGGGAGAAGAGAAAGAGTGGGTTGTTTGGTGGGTTTGAGAGAGTGGTTTGCCAGGAGAGAGTGGAGAAGGAGGGGGGTGGAGTTCGGATTAGTATTGACTAAAACCATATGCTTATGTGCCTTAAGAAGAAATCTTGTTAATCTTGTTAGCTTTGTTATCTTTAATAAATACTTAATTTGGTTTACCAAAGGCCTGATCCTTGGCTGGGGTTTCACAGACCAGAAGGGAGGGTAAGGTAATGACCAAGGCTGAAGGGAAACTGTAATAAATGGTGGCAGCGGTGAAGAGAATAACAATACCAGTATTCAGAGTCTCTGGGAATACTAGTATTAGGATGTGACTGGTGGTTGCCTAGCAGGGGGATCTGTTGAGATCTGTGCTAGAGCGGGGAGAGAAACAATAAAAAAGGACAGTCCGGACTGGTGGAGTCCCTGGTGGTGCCTAGAGACAGGCAGTAACCACGAGCAGGTAGGAACCTGACAGGGAGAGCCAGGGAAGGGCGTCACACGTGGTGGCAGTAGCGGTGGGATACGAACAACAGAGAATCCAGATACGAACAACAGGGAAGGATACGAACAAAGGAGACTACATCACAGGTGTTGGCTGTAGCAGTGGTACGAATACTAGAGAATCCTTAACAGTGGTGTGGCAAACAGAAATAACAAAACAAGATTACTTGTGAGAGTGACTGGCAAAGAGCATGTGGCAAAGAGTGAGTGAACTCAAACACCATGGCTGAATATACAAAAATGAAAAGAGAGGAGCTGGTGGAGAAGTGCATAACATTCAATTTACCTCACGAGGGTAAAGGGGTAGATGAATTGAGGGTAGCACTTATAGAATTTGCAACTGCCTAGCAAAAACAACCTGTCAGGGAAGAGATCCCAGAAGGATACTTAAGCAATCCCGCTTATATAGAGTATTTGAGAGAGAAGTTGAGGAGGGAGACTGAGGAAAAAGATAAGCAGAGGGAGTTGGAAGCTGAGAGATTGAGGATGGAAGCTGATGGGGAAGATAAACAGCGAGAGTTAGAAATTGAGAAGTTGAAGATGGAAACTGAGAGATTGAGGATGGAAGGTGCAGAGAAGGAAAAACAGAGGGAGTTGGAATTTGAGAGAATGAGAATGGGGTTTGAGGAGAGGGAGAAGCAACAAGCAGTGGATGCCGAATTACAAGTAGAAAAGTTAAAATTTGAAAGAGAGAAGTTTCATTCTGAGGAGACAAGGAAAGAGAGAGATGGAGCAAAAATAAAAATTACTCCAAAGGACTTTGCTGTCTATGAGCCTGGTCAAGATCCTCAAATTTACCTCAGCACCTTTGAAAAAGCAGCTCAGTTGTGGGGGCTACCTGAAGATAAATACATGCAGTATTTATCAAACCTGATTAAAGGGGAATTGGCTGAGGTATACCAATATTTCCCCTCAGACAGGCCCGTCACCTATGCTGAATTCAAAGAAGCAGTGTTTAAAAGATTCAGACTGGGGCCTGATTATTTTAGAAAGCTTTTCAGAAACTGCCAGATACAGACAGGGAGGTCTTTCGTGGAGCTGGGGGCAAAACTGATGGACATATTTGGGAAATGGCTGACAAGTGCAAAAGCTCAGTCTGTGGAGGAGGTGAAAAACCTCATGATATTGGATCAATTATACCATCAGTTACCACCAGAAATAAGGCTCCTAGTCAAAGACCGTTCCCCTACATCGGTGCAGGAGGCCGCAGAGATGGCGGATCACTTTGCCTCCAATAGAACTGGCTGGGTGGGGAAAACATCAAGAGAGTTTAAACCCAGACCATATAACGCTGGCAGAAGGAATGTGGTACCACAGAGAGTGAGTCCTCTAGTAAAATCTGAAGGGCACAGGACACCCCAGAGTGGATTTGTGTACCCTAAAAGTGAGGAGAAATTATGCTACAAATGTGGTAGACCGGGGCACCTACGTTTTCAATGTGAGGTTGCCAACCCCATTAGTAATCCTGCTCAGACAAGGGCAGTGAAAACAGAGCCCAAGGCTTTAGAAACAGCGAAAAAGGTTCAGTTCTGCCAGATAAACTGGACAGAAGTAACAGACCTTGATTCAAGTCTGAGAGAGGAAGTGAGTGTACAAGGGGCAAATTATTGGGCATTGCTTGATACTGGTGCCGCTCAGACATTACTGAGGCCAGATTTAATAAAATCTGAGGTAATATTACCTCAGGAAACTGTGACTATCCAAGGAGTGAGGGGTCAACCAGAAAGTTTGCCTGTGGCCCTAGTGGAAATGACTTGGAGAGGCCGAGAGGGCCGATATAAAGTAGGCATTAATGCCCAGCAACAAGAACCAGTAATATTGGGAAGAGATGTAATGGGAGCCCAAGGAAAGATCTATGTAGTGACCAGACAGCAAATTGGCAGAGAAAAAGAAGCCATATTAAGGGGGGCTGAAACAAACAGGGTGGAATCTGTTAACCAGCCTCAGGTCACCATAGCAACCACTAGCAGGCCTGCTGAAGGAGACAAACTGTATCAAGTGGTCTCTGATAAGAAAGAAGCAGAGCAATTCAGGGAAGAGCTGCATAAAGATATAAGTTTGAAGCAGATAAAGGAACAAGCTCTGACCCAACAGATTCCTTTCACTGACAAACTGAGGAATCAAGTTGTGTGTGAGAATGGGATTTTATATAGACTGTGGATGCCCGCTGAGAGAAAGGATGAATGTGAACCAGTGAAGCAATGGATAGTACCTAGCAAATACAGAACCAGATTGCTAGAGGTAGCCCACGATGTCCCATGTGCAGGACATCTGGGAATAAAAAAGACCAAGAGGAGATTGGCAGCACACTATTATTGGTCAAACATCTCCAAAGATGTAAAACAACATTGTCTATCTTGTGGTATCTGCCAAAAGGTGGGAAAAAGTGGAGTAAAGACTAAGGCACCCTTAAAGCCCCTTCCTATAATTGGACAACCCTTTTATAGAGTGGGAATAGATTTGGTGGGCCCTTTTTCCAAACCCACAAGGCATGGCAAGAAATATCTATTGGTAGTGGTGGATTTTGCCACCAGGTACCCAGACGCAGAAGCACTAAGATCTGTAGAAGCCCCTGTAGTGGCAGAGGCTTTATTAAAAATCTTTATGAGGCTGGGTTTCCCTCATGAAGTGCTGACGGATCAAGGCAGTGTATTCATGGGAGAAGTGATGCAATGTATGTGGAAATGTTGTGGTCTAAAACATCTAAAGACCACTACTTACCATCCCGCCACTAATGGGTTAACAGAGAGATTCAATGGCATTTTGAAGGGCATGATAAGAAGCTATGTTCAAGATCACCCACAAGACTGGGATGAACGTTTGGGATGCTTCTTATTTGCATACAGAGAAGTCCCTCAACAGTCAACAGGCTTCTCACCCTTTGAACTCATGCTCACTAGAAAAGTGAGGGGACCTTTGGAACTATTAAAAAATTCATGGGAAGGAACCCTGGGAGAGTACAAAACATCTGTAGTAGATTTTGTATTGGAATTCCACAATAAATTAACATCAGTGATGGAGGTGGTGAAAAAGAATTTGAGTCAAGCACAGGAGAAGCAACGTTACTGGTACGACAGAACAGCCAGGGAACGTGTGTATGATGTGGGAGATATGGTTATGGCATTCATACCCAGGAAACATGACAAATTACAGGCTAACTGGGAAGGACCATATACCATCAGAGAAAGGCTTGACACAGTGACGTATGTAATCACCACAGACCAATTGGACAAAAGCAAAGTGGTTCATGTAAATATGTTGAAGCCTTACCATACCAGGGATGCACAAGTGTTGCAAGTTACCTTATTCCCTGAGGGAAGTGGGCCTGAACTTCCAGATTTGGTACAGGAAAGCAAAGACAAAGGAGGGGTAGATCAAGTGGAATGGTCAGAGGAGGTGAAGGAGGAAGTAAAAGAAGAGATTCTGAGAGTTTTGAAAACCTATAGGAACCTCTTTAGCAACAAACCTGGCCGAACCAGTATAGTTATACATTCCATTGATACTGGAGATCATGCCCCAATCAGATCTGTTCCGTACCGTGTGAATGGGAAAGTTTTGAATGAGATCAAAAAGGAGGTGGAAGATATGCTGGAATTAGGAGTGATCAGGGAATCCATCAGTCCCTGGGCCTCAAGTATTGTCCTGGTTCTGAAAAAAGATGGAACGACAAGGTTTTGCATTGATTATCGGCTAATCAATAAAATTACTGTCCTAGATGCGTATCCTATGCCTAGGGTAGATGCAATGTTAGAGTTATTGGGGGCAGCAACCATTATCTCTACACTAGATCTCTGTAAAGGATTTTGGCAAATGGAACTAGACGAGCAATCCAGAGCCAAAACTGCCTTCAGTACACCAGATGGGTTATATGAGTTTGTGACCTTACCTATGGGACTAAAGAACTCACCAAGTTCATTTCAGAGGCTAATCAACACTGTGTTGCGAGGCATGTCAGATTTTGCAGTGGCTTATATCGATGACGTGGCCATTTTTAGCAAGTCGGTGCCTGAGCATGTCCAACACCTGACAACAGTATTGGAGGCCTTAAGAAAAGCAGGCCTCACAATAAAAGCTAAGAAATGCCAGTTTGGACTAAAGGAAGTAATCTATTTAGGACATAAGGTGGGGAGTGGGAAAATCACCCCCTTATGGAGCAAGGTGGAGGCAATACAAGCGTGGCCGATCCCCTTAACCAAAAAATAAGTAAGGGCATTTCTGGGTGTGGCTGGATTTTATAGGAAGTTTGTGAGAAATTTTGGGGAAATAGCAACCCCCTTGCATGAATTAACAAAGAAGAAGTGTTCTGAGCATGTGGTATGGACAGATGAATGTCAGAAGGCTTTTGATCTACTGAAGCAAGCCTTGTGCCAAGGACCCATATTAATAGCACCAGACTATGAGAAACCATTAATCGTGGCTACAGATGCGTCGGACCTGGCGCTGGGAGTCGTCTTGCTACAGGAGAGAGAAGGCACCAGACATCCAGTGGCGTACCTGAGTCGCAAGCTGACGCCGAGGGAGAAAAACTATTTGTCGGTCCAGAAGGAGTGCCTAGCGGTCGTGTGGGGACTAAACAAGTTGCGCCCATACGTGTGGGGACGAAGATTCACAGTGACTACGGATCATCGGGCCTTGTTATGGTTGCAGACTATGAAAAACCATAACACTATGCTGCAGAGGTGGTCCTGGGCCCTACAGGACTATCAAGTGGACTTCCAGTTCATCAAAGGCAAGGACAATGTACTGGCCGATGGACTTTCCAGGCAAGTGGCTGGGACTGCAGTGACGTGACCAGATGAAGGGACAAAAAAGACATTTTCCCCATAGAGACTTGTTATATTGTTAACACGACGTATAAATCCTGGAACAGGAATAATACTCTGCTGTTGTTTTAAGGGGCGGGAATTGTGATGTTCGTATATTAATGTATATATGGTAAGTGTTGGTTGTTTAGAAGATACATGGTAAGTGGAGTGAAAGAGGAGGGGGAGTGAATGGGCAGTAGAATGCTAGATGAGTGTTTAAAATGGCTGAATGTATAAAAGGAAGAGTGAGAGTGGAATCTGGGGGGAGAAGAGAAAGAGTGGGTTGTTTGGTGGGTTTGAGAGAGTGGTTTGCCAGGAGAGAGTGGAGAAGGAGGGGGGTGGAGTTCGGATTAGTATTGAGTAAAACCATATGCTTATGTGCCTTAAGAAGAAATCTTGTTAATCTTGTTAGCTTTGTTATCTTTAATAAATACTTAATTTGGTTTACCAAAGGCCTGATCCTTGGCTGGGGTTTCACAGACCAGAAGGGAGGGTAAGGTAATGACCAAGGCTGAAGGGAAACTGTAATAAATGGTGGCAGCGGTGAAGAGAATAACAATACCAGTATTCAGAGTCTCTGGGAATACTAGTATTAGGATGTGACTGGTGGTTGCCTAGCAGGGGGATCTGTTGAGATCTGTGCTAGAGCGGGGAGAGAAACAATAAAAAAGGACAGTCCGGACTGGTGGAGTCCCTGGTGGTGCCTAGAGACAGGCAGTAACCACGAGCAGGTAGGAACCTGACAGGGAGAGCCAGGGAAGGGCGTCACACTTACCAATGTATAATTTTAAATATTCGTGTAAGCTGCTCAGAGGCCTTGGGACAGAGCAGGCTATAAATCAAACGAACAAATGAAACTACCTTCACTCCCAATCTCCTAAATTCAAACCGGGCGTCTGTGTCATCAAGATCTTATTTCATGCACATTTTCACCACCAGCATCTTGCCTTAAAACTACCTGCTGAGACATAGCTTGAAACCATCAGTTTCTGATACTGAGAGAAGAAATCAAGACAGGCACTTGTCTGCTTCAGAGCAGCCCAAAGGCTTCTTCCATTTCTCTTCTACCCTCTGAAGGTACATCCAAACCAGATTAAAAAAAAAGTGAGTGCATTGGAATGAAAGTAAATGAGGTCTGAAAAAGATTAATAGGGATTTAAATGAACTGCGCCCACCAGGATTTTTGGTCATGAGCTACTTATTACTGGGGCTCGGGGGACTGTTCCACCAGTGCAGGAGTCACACAAAGACACATTGTTAACATAATCACTTTCACTCGAAGGGACAACAGATATAGCTCGGTCATAATGATGAGAGCTGATTTGCAGTGATGTATTGCAAAGGGTGGGTGGGAAGGAGGGGGAGAGAAACCCAAAATGCAAACGTGTTTTCTGTTAACACAACACATCATCTTACCTGCTTATTGCTGAGATGGAGAAAACTGAATCCTGGAAAGAGAATTTGTTGCAGAAATCTGGGGCACTATCCATTGGGAATTTCCGAAGTAGGCCTGGTGAAAATGAGTGGGAAATAACGCAAGAGCATAACTAGGCTTGAGGAGCATTTTAATTATTGCTCCCTCCTCTTGGAGAAGAATCATCCCATGAGAAAGAAGGTAATTTGGGCTGTAATCTGGTGAGCAAGCCCCAAACCAAATGGGACTTACTTCTGAGTAGACATGTATAGTCTTACTATTTCCTCTCTCTGCAAAGATGGAAGGGTGAGGTAAAGTGCACCATGAAGATTGTAAATTAGATCTAAATCTCTGAAAGGTTGCTGAATGTCTCAGCCCAAAAAGGTCGTAGGTAGGTGTTTTCCACACTAAGTGTAAATATAGAATCCATTTTGGATTTTATGAGTATTTGGCAGTTAATTTTATTAACCGCTTTGTGTTTTATTAAAGCAGAAAAGTGGGATGACATTAGAACATGAAATAAAAAGTTAAATGCCAGAGCCCTGGAAGTTGAGAAGTCACAGTAAAGATAAGAGTGCCTCTAAGAACATGCAAAGTGCCTTTTCTTCACTCCTTGCTAACCTCAGCCAGCCCTACATGGCTTTGATTAGGACGGTTTGCAGGTTTATGATGCATGACTTCTAGGCAGACATGAATGACGGACTTTTCTTTTTAGAAAGGGGTTAAACCTGGGATGGGGAGTTTGTGGCTCTCCAGATGTCATTGGACTACCATCAGCCCCACCCAGCATAGCTAATTATCAGGGATGATAAGAGTTGTAATCCAACAACATCTGGAGGGCCACAGGTGCCCCATCCCTGGGTTAAACAAAACAGCCTGTCAACTTAAACTCATTTCTCCTGCTCTGTCGCATTTGATATTTAACAAATATTACATACTGGTGTTCGAAAATATATCGTAATGCAATAGTTCACAAACAATGTTCAGGCAAAATGAACCATAAACCTTGGTGTCAGTTGCAAAGATCAAGGCACTCAGCATGATCCAGTCCACTGTGGTACAGCACATGGATGCACAAGATTCAGATAGGCTCAATAGAGCCCCGTTTTCCTCTTCTCGCCTGTGCAATGGTGCAGGCACTGGAATAGAGGGGACGGGGAGGCCTGTGTTCGCCTCCTATGTCAGGGGAGGAAAAGATAACAGAAATTTGTATCAGAATCAGTCAGATGTGGGTTTTTTCTTTGCTAGTTAATGAATTTAGAACCTGTTGTGTGGCCCTCGTTGCTATTGCTGCTAAGGAAATTAAGGAAGGAATATTTAGCACTGATTGCTGTTAACTGTGCATGGGATAAATGTAATTTATAAGATTATTTTGTTCTTGCCAGAATGGTAGTGATATGATTTTTTAAACTTCTATATTTTAAATATATATTTATTGCTTGTATCATACATTTTGCAAAGGCCTTTCGCTAAAACCAGTAAATATGACTGCCCGTCTGCTTGCCAGTGGAGAGAAATGGGCTGTGTTGAGCCTATGGGAACCTTCCATGTGTGTTCTAGATTGTTTCCATTATTAAGTGTAGGGGAAGAACTAAGGGGAACTATCTTTCACTCCTAAAAAAAAAAAGCCAGTTCAAATTCCTGAATAGATCATGCTACTTCTCTCTATTGTCATGAAAACTTTCAAGGGCAATGAACTTAGGCATCAACGGGGAAATCTGTTATTCACCTAAAGGCTGTCTAATCTTTCTGTCAGTTTTACAAGTATTTAGGTTGCAAGAGAGTCCTTATTACCAGAAAGGCATAATATAAAAAAAATATGTTGCAGTTCTTCCAAGACGCACAGAGAGATGGCTCTAGGGATTGAACATGTGATATGACCACATTTAATAATGGAGAATGGTAAAACCTGCCTCCTGTACTTATCCAGGAACAGCAGCAAATGAGTGTTATTCACCTGAGGCTGCTGGACCGGAATACTAACCGTACCAGAAAGCTAATGACCCATAACAGGGGACTGTCCTTTATAATATGCCTTAAGGAACTTTGGCAACTTATCTTTCTACTATCAGCTGATTCGTTTTGGACTAGAATTCTGATCTTCATTTGTTACAAGTGGTCTTTAGTTACAGAACAAATAGTGTAGGAAGGTCTAATATTCACAAAAACAAAGTCTTTCTGGAGAAGGTTAAGTAGATTGTCACTGAATTCAGAAGGGCCAATACAAAAACACACCAAAGTAGAAGAATGCAACCACAACCTGTTCTTATAAGTACTCAGCTGCATTGCCAGTCACTTCCTAAAGCAGCACAGGATTGAAATAGTCTTCTCTTCTCAAAGGGATAATAAATACAAGAGGCACGTAAGAATGGTGTTCGAAAATATATCGTAATGCAATAGTTCACAAACAATGTTCAGGCAAAATGAACCATAAACCTTGGTGTCAGTTGCAAAGATCAAGGCACTCAGCATGATCCAGTCCACTGTGGTACAGCACATGGATGCACAAGATTCAGATAGGCTCAATAGAGCCCCGTTTTCCTCTTCTCGCCTGTGCAATGGTGCAGGCACTGGAATAGAGGGGACGGGGAGGCCTGTGTTCGCCTCCTATGTCAGGGGAGGAAAAGATAACAGAAATTTGTATCAGAATCAGTCAGATGTGGGTTTTTTCTTTGCTAGTTAATGAATTTAGAACCTGTTGTGTGGCCCTCGTTGCTATTGCTGCTAAGGAAATTAAGGAAGGAATATTTAGCACTGATTGCTGTTAACTGTGCATGGGATAAATGTAATTTATAAGATTATTTTGTTCTTGCCAGAATGGTAGTGATATGATTTTTTAAACTTCTATATTTTAAATATATATTTATTGCTTGTATCATACATTTTGCAAAGGCCTTTCGCTAAAACCAGTAAATATGACTGCCCGTCTGCTTGCCAGTGGAGAGAAATGGGCTGTGTTGAGCCTATGGGAACCTTCCATGTGTGTTCTAGATTGTTTCCATTATTAAGTGTAGGGGAAGAACTAAGGGGAACTATCTTTCACTCCTAAAAAAAAAAAGCCAGTTCAAATTCCTGAATAGATCATGCTACTTCTCTCTATTGTCATGAAAACTTTCAAGGGCAATGAACTTAGGCATCAACGGGGAAATCTGTTATTCACCTAAAGGCTGTCTAATCTTTCTGTCAGTTTTACAAGTATTTAGGTTGCAAGAGAGTCCTTATTACCAGAAAGGCATAATATAAAAAAAATATGTTGCAGTTCTTCCAAGACGCACAGAGAGATGGCTCTAGGGATTGAACATGTGATATGACCACATTTAATAATGGAGAATGGTAAAACCTGCCTCCTGTACTTATCCAGGAACAGCAGCAAATGAGTGTTATTCACCTGAGGCTGCTGGACCGGAATACTAACCGTACCAGAAAGCTAATGACCCATAACAGGGGACTGTCCTTTATAATATGCCTTAAGGAACTTTGGCAACTTATCTTTCTACTATCAGCTGATTCGTTTTGGACTAGAATTCTGATCTTCATTTGTTACAAGTGGTCTTTAGTTACAGAACAAATAGTGTAGGAAGGTCTAATATTCACAAAAACAAAGTCTTTCTGGAGAAGGTTAAGTAGATTGTCACTGAATTCAGAAGGGCCAATACAAAAACACACCAAAGTAGAAGAATGCAACCACAACCTGTTCTTATAAGTACTCAGCTGCATTGCCAGTCACTTCCTAAAGCAGCACAGGATTGAAATAGTCTTCTCTTCTCAAAGGGATAATAAATACAAGAGGCACGTAAGAATTATTTTTGAGTACATTATTGGTGAGAGATCCGAAATGTGGTCAGAAATATGAAGATGGCATCAAACTTGGCTCATACCAAGTGCACCTTAGAATGATTGCATTCTAAGAGCTCTATATCTGGTCTTCCAGGCTTTCCTGAATGCTGAATCTAGAATTAAATTGTTAGGCGTGTTCCAAGACGGATCTGACATGAGTCTCCAAGAATTCTAATTAATAAAGCAGGATATAAATATAAAAATGTCAGCTAGGACATGAAATAAAAAAATGTGTATAGCAGCCCATCTCTCGTAGGCAGGAGAGGCAGTCAGATGTCCTGCAGTGAGGAGTACAAGGTTCCAGTCAGATCCTCTTCTGGGATTCTCTCCCTCCCTTCCCCCACTTCTCAGGTGTCCTTAATCCCCCCCCCAAATACAATGGGTACTGAGCAGGCTCAGGCATCAATTGGTTGTTTTGAGGTTTGCAGTGGTATTCATAGAATCATAGAATAGTAGAGTTGGAAGGGGCCTATAAGGCCATCAAGTCCAACCCCCTGCTCAATGCAGGAATCCAAATCAAAGCATTCCTGACAGATGGCTGTCCAGCTATTCAATTACCTTGTCCTGTCAGTACAAGGATTATCTCTAATGCAACCTGACTTTCCCCACTCTCCTCCCCCTGTGCCCTCCCCAAATCTCTCTGGAGAGTTGGGGGAACCCCGAGAACCAATTTAGGGTGCACATGGGGGGAGGAGAGGGGGGAAGGTCCTGTTGTGCAAAAAGGTAATCCGTGTGCTGATGGGACCCTGCCTTAGGGCTATGTTGGATACAACCCTTACGGTTTGTTGCCTCCCCCTTCCATTTCCCCCCCCCAAAGCTTTTTATTTACTTCTACAAACCCTGGGGTTCCCCCAAGCATGCCAATACCTTCCTCTTGTTTCTCAGTGGCCTTGTTTTGTCTACACAGACATCATCATTCATTCATTGGCGATCACTCGTGGCTGAGTAAGATTGTCTTCCAAGATAAGGTCTTTAACAGTAAGTGACTGTGGAGGCCAATTCTGGATCCACACAGCCTCCCACAGTGAGGACGTAGGTTTCCAGATGGATTTGCTTGGAAGACGCCTGTGCGTGAATTTGTTTTATTTACAGAGCTGAATCGTGTGCATTAGAGCAAAATTTAGAACTGTCCTACAGTTGCCTCTACTCTTGTTTTCACTACTTATCATTCACTGCATATGAGTTATAGTTCCCATTCATTCAGCCCACATGAACCTAAAAAAGAAGAGTGCTCAAATATGTTTCAAAGCAGAGATGAGAGAGGTGACTTATTGATGTAATTAGGCACGAACAGTAGGAGGAAGTTGGAGAAAAAATTATTCAAGGAAAGCTATATTCAGGAAGATTAGGATTTAGGAGCATTTTTAAAAAAAACAGTGTGAAAACACAATCATTAGATTATAACATCAGATATATTAAGTACATCAACGACATACAAAATAAGAAGCTGTAGCGGTTGATCCCTTTCATCAGCGACACAGAAAATAAGCTGCAGTGATTGATCCTTTTGTCTTTTAAAAATATGGGGAAAAGCATTCTGAGGGCCCAAGAACCCTTTCACGGGATCTGCATTTCACAAAGCATCACAAAGGAGATGGCCTGCTCTCTCCAGACCCCAGTAATTGGTAAGATGTTCCACTCTCAATAGAGAAGTCCAGGAGACCATATACGTATTTACAACAGATCAGATGAAACAATAATCCTCAAGGCATTTTTGGAAGTACCTCCCTCTTGACCAGAAACAAGAATAAGCATAGCTTTATCAAAAGTCCTTTACATGTAAGTTGTTTTTCACAATATCATCTTGAAGAAAGTGTCTTGAAAGTGTCATCATCAAGCTGTTCTACCGCTTCTTCTTGGTTTCTTTTTTTGGTTTCTTGTTCACTGATGCAGTGCCAGCTTTGGGTTTCTTTACCACTTCTGAACTTTTTGTCTCAAAGCTTTCAGCATCCTATTAACAGTTTGTTAAAGGGAACAAAGTCAACAGAGATGTTGGACATATGCTCACAGGGTGATGGCACACTAAAAGCACTATGAGCCCCTCTTGTGTTATTTACTGGTATATCCCAAGATTGTTGTTGTGGAACAGAAAGTGAAAGAGAAACGTTTTAAAAAATCAAATAGATATTCAGTTGCTAAATTTCTATATGCTTTACTTTCACATTACTTAGGTAAGAAATGCAAAAACTGCTTATGCAGACTGATCCTATGCATATTTACTTAGAAGTGAGTCACATACTAACCAATTATTTCCAAGAAAGTGCATGCAAGGTTGCCACTTTAGTTCACAGAGGGTGGCAACAACAGGGACTTCTTGGTGGTGACCCCCCAATTTGTGGAACACTCTCCCTAACAAGGCTCACCTGGCTCCTAATTTAATATTCTTTTGATACCAGTCAAAGATCTTATTCCCCCAGGCCTTTTAACATTTTAATGTTATTTTAACATCTCTAATTTTAGTCTCTGTTTAATCTGATGGCAGTTAGTTTCAGCTTGCATTTGGAGTTTTAAAGATACGGTTGTGCTGGTGTCAATACCTATTTTTTCTTGTTGAATGGCTGCATGGTTTTGAATTGTTTGCATTTGGTATGGTTTGATATTTTATACCATATTGTACGTCAAGCTGGAGGCTCACTGCATGAGGCAAGTGATAAATATAACAAACAAATACTAAATATTATTGTGTACAATAATGTCTACATTCTGCGAATATGTGCTTGGCTCCTCAGTTCTACAACCTAAGCAAGCAGGAAAAAGAAAGAGAGAACAGCAAGACTAGGGAAGGGCAAACTGCCAGCAGGTAGCGAAGAACACAGAACAGGTAGCTAAAGGAAGATAAAGGACATGCTAATGCTATGGGTTTTGAAGGAATTGGAGGAGGAGGTGTCTCTCTTCAGCTTTCAGTACCATTGACCACGGTATCCTCCTGGACTGGCTCCGTGGAATGGGAATTGGGGGCGCTGTGCTATGGTGGTTCCAGTCCTTCCCACAGGACTGACACTAGAGAATAGCGTTGAGTGGTTGCCTTTCGGCCCCCTGGCAGTTGTGCTGTGGGCTGCCACAGAGTACTTTCTTATCCCCAATGCTATTTAATATCTATATGAAGCAACTGGGAACGGCCATTAGGAGTTTTGGGGCAAGGTGTCATCAGCATGTTGATTATACTCAGCTCTACTTCTCCATAACATCCAAATCAGGAGAAGCTGTGCAGGTCCTGGACTGGTTCCTGGACGCAATGGTGGGATGGATAAAAGCTTAGCTTGAATCCTGGCAAGATGGAGGCTCTATGGGTGAGTGGTTCCTGTGTCTGAGAAACTGGTCAATTGCCTACCCTGGAAGGGGTTGCACTCTTTCTAAAGGAGCAGATACGCAGTCTGGAAGATGTTTCTGGATCCAGCTCTGTCACTGGAGGCCCAGGTGCTCTCAGTGGCTAGAAGTGCCTTCTATCAGCTGCACCCACAATAAGACAACTGCAACCATTCCTGGACTGGGAGAGCTTGGCAATAGTAGTCCAGGCATCGGTGACTTCAAGACTGGATTACTGGCTTCCTGTGCACTTCACCCGGAAACTGCAATTAGTGCAGAATGCTGCAGCCAGGTTGCTGATGGAAGTAAGACCCTGTCAGCATATAACACCTGTGCTCAGAGATCTGCACTGGTTGCCAATTTTTTTACCAGGCCAAGTTCAAGGTGTTACTACTGGCATATAAAGCCCTTAACAGCTTGGGACCGCCTTACTCCATATGTGCCCACTTGAGCACTTGGATCTGTGGAACAGGCACTCTTACAAGTGCCACATAATACTCATTCCGCACTTGTAAGAAATCATTATTTTAGTGTGGCAGCACTACTCTTTGGAACTTTCTGCCTGCTGACATCAGGCAGGCGCCTTTGCTATATTCCTTTCGGCACCTGCCGAAAACTTTCTTGTTTAGCTAAGCCTATCCAGACACATAGATATTGATCTGTTCTAATTTTTCTAGCCATTTTAATTGTTTTAAATATGTTTTAATTACTTGTTGTTAATTGTTTTATTGATAATTTCAATGTTCTTTGTAAACAGCTTAGAGATCTTTATATTCAAGCAATTTTAAAATGTTGTTAAATAAATAAATAAAAGGACAGAAATGGCTGCTGTCACAGAGAAAGAGAGAGACATACATATATGGAGAACTGGGGGGAATGCAAAGAGTAGGGGGGGAAAGGGCTGGTAACAGGAGATCTCTGGTTAAAGTAACATCTCAGGTAGTGTATTTTTGCACATGCCTGTAAAAAAACAATCCTTGGCTGTTCAAGTTACCAAAGCAAAACAGAAGAAAATGAGCATTTAATTTGTAAAGGCAACTAAAGAGAATAATTTCAAAAATCACCATAGTGTAATTTTTAATCTTGGCAAATTTGATATAAATATATATTTTTCCAATTCCTAGCAATTTAAAGTTGATGGTTTCTGATCTCTTGTTTGCTGCAAAAATAGTTTGGGCTAGGAAATGGAAAGCACAAACCAGCCCCTCAGTTTGTGAATGGAAATTTAAATGCTTGGACATTGCTGGTATGGACAAACTTACAAGCTTGATTTGGACAAGGCAAGGAAAGGGTAATCCTACTGCATTATTGGACTGATGGACCCCATTTGAGAATTATTGGAACAGATACCATATAAATTTGAGGTTGGATCATTCTTTCTTTCCTCTTTTTTATGTTGTAACAAAAATTAGAATGGATCACTATTTTCTGTCTTTATAAGTATAGCAATTAATAAAAAAAGAAATAAATATTTTCACCATTGGACCACTGTCTTACTATCTGGGAAAGATGATCACACACAAAAATTTTATATACATATATATACATACATATACATACATATACATACATATATATATATATATACATATATATATATACATACATATACATATGCAACAAACAGAACTCTCTCTCTCCCTCTCTCCCTCTCTCTCCCTCTCTCTCCCTCTCTCCCCCCCTCTCTCTCTCTCCCCCTCTCTCTCTCTCCCCCTCTCCCTCCCCCTCTCTCCCTCCCCCTCCCCCTCTCCCTCCCCCTCTCTCTCTCCCTCCCTCTCTCTCTCTCTCCCCCTCTCCCCCCCCCTCTCTTTCTATATGCAACAAACAGAACTTCACTCAAGCTTGCTCTGGGTCCCTATAAGGATTCCGTTAATCACCTAAAAACATATGAACGTAATTGTGATTAACAGAGAGAGAGAAAATAATCCCACACATGCATGGGAGTAGAGCTAGCGCTCCTGAAAGAAACCACACACAGATTGCTTCCCCTCATTAACTAAGCTTTGATATAAATAAGTTTTGGGTTTCTAGAGATGCTCAAACTCTATGTGCGCCAACTGGAAAAGGCCATAGGAAAATGGCAGAGATTTGTGCTAGTTTTAAGCTTCCAAGAAAGCGGTCCAAGTGACAAAGGGGGAGGAGAACAGCTTGACCGTATCCTTATCATCAGTGAGCTTGGCTCAAACATTTCTCAAGTTACAGGGCTACTGCAATTCACACTCATGAGGCCTTCCAAGAAAGGAGCCTTGGCTTGCTTCCTAAAGGATGTGATTCACCCACAGGAAGCTGGCCAAAAGAGTTCAACCCTCTAGAGAAATGGAGCAAAAGACATTATTATTCAGGGACTCAAACTTCACCGCTGCTGCAAGATCATTACTGCCTTCTAATGTTCAATCCAAAACGAGTTTTCAAAGGCTGGCTCTCCAGCAAATATAGGTTCCTCGGAAGAGGAAACAGACCGGAGCAGGTTGAATCGCTACTCTAACTAAGGCATGTCCAGGTTTGCTTATTAGCTTCTACTCCGGAACAATTTTGAATCAGAAATAAGTTCAACAGCATATGGTGGATCAGACCACGCATTTTCCCGCTGGTGTTCCCCAGCAACTGACATTCAGAAATATACTGCCTTTAATTTTGTCACTATACTTTAAAGACAACAGAGACCATCATATCCAGTTCTCGGTTAATGTCAAGTACAGGATGCTGAACTTGATGGACCACTGGTCTAATCTAGAGGAGGCAAAGTCTGGTGACATCCCTCGCCCTGCAAGAATTCCAGCTTTTGTTCTTTTAAAATAATTCTAACTCTCATAGTTTTAGAGATTGCTTTGAATACATGAGGGCAAAAGCAAACACCCCCAAACAAATTGCCTTTGTCTAATCCAAATTGGTAATCTCTGCATGCCTAGAATTTATAGTACAGGGCATGACTTTTGAATTCTTTCAGGTCAACCCATGGATTCTCCCCCACTCCCCCTTCTGAATATTTCTGATGCAGCCAGGTGATCAGCAGACCCACAGGAGCATACTATATATGACCCAGCCACATATACAGTTAGCTAAGCAACAAGTGCATCACGAAGGTAGGCTTTTGGGTGTGTGTGTGTGTGGGGGGTAAATGGATAACTATATATATATAGAGAGAGAGTTACATTGACACCATTGACCATGGTATCCTTCTGAGCTGACTTGGTGAGACGGGTATCGCAGGTACTGTTTTACAGCAGTTCCAATCCTATCTCTGGGGTCCTTTTCAGATAATAGCATTGGGTGATTGTATTTCGGCCACCTCGCAGTTGTGCTGTGGGGTGCTGCAGGGTACCATCTTGTCCCCTGTACTGTTTAACATCTACATGAAGCCACTGGAAGTGGTCATCAGGAGATTTGGGGCGAGGTGTCAGCAGTACACTGATGATACCCAGCTCTATTTCTCTGTAACATCTGAACTGGGACAGGCCACATAAGGCCTGAACTCCCTGGACCTCTGAAATGCCTGGACTCAGGAGTGGGCTGGATGAGGGCTAATAAACTGAGTCTGAATCCTAGCAAGACAGAGGTGCTGTGGATTGGTGGTTCCTGAGTTTGGATAACTGGTCAGTTGCCTGCTCTGGATAGGGTGGTACTTCCCCTGAAAAAGTAGGTCCATAGTCTGCACATGCTCCTGGATCCACCTTTGTCTCTAGAGACCCAGGTGACCTCAGTGGCTAGGAGTGCCTTTTACCAGCTTTGGCTGGTAAAACAGCTTTGGCTGGTAAAACAGCTGTGGCTGTTTCTGGACAGGGATAGCCAGACCACTGTTGTCCATGCACTGGTAACCTCCAGTCTGGATTACTGTAATGGGCTTCATGTGGGACTGCCCTTGAGGTTGGTCCAGAAGCTGCAGCTGCAACTGCAAAATATGGCAACAAAACTGCTCACTGGGGCAGGGTATCGCCAACACCCTGGACCCATTGGTTGTGACAACTACCGACTGGTTGCAAATACCCCCTTCTTAGGGAAAGTGATTGAGAGGGTTGTGGCGCAACAACTGCAAGTACTCTTGCATGAAACAGATTATCTTGACCCATCCCAGTCTGGGTTCAGGCCTGGTCTGAATGAATGGGCCTTGGTCGCCCTGATGGATGACCTTCATCAGTTGAAAGACAGGGGAAGTGCAACCTTGTTACTCTTACTTGATCTCTCAGCGGCTTTGGATACCATTGACCATGGTATCCTTCTGGGCCGACTTGGTGAGATGGGTATTGGAGGCACTGTTTTACAGTGGTTCCGATCCTATCTCCAAGGTCATTTTCAGAGAACAGCATTGGGTGATTGTCTTTTGGCCCCCTGGCAGTTGTGCTGTGGGGTGCCGTCTTATCCCCCATGCTGTTTAAATCTATATGAAGCCCTTGGGAGAGGTCATCAGGAGATTTGAGGTGAGGTGTCAGCAGTACACTGATGATACCCAGCTCTATTTCTCTGTAACATCTGAATTGGGAGAGGCCATGAAAGCCCTGGACCGCTGCGTGAACTGGGTGGTGGGCTGGATGAGGGCCAATAAACTGAGTCTGAATCCTAGCAAGATGGAGGCACAGTGGGTTGGTGGTTGCAGAGTTCAGATAATTGGTCAGTTGCCTGCTGTGGATGGGGTTGTACTCCCTCTGAAAGAGCAGGTCCGTAGTCTGGGGGTGCTCCTGGATCCATCTTTGTCGCTAGAGGCCCAGATGACCTCAGTGGCTAGGAGTGCCTTTTACCAGCTTTGGCTGGTAAGACAGCTGCGTCCATTTCTGGACCAGGATAGGCTGACCACTGTTGTCCACGCACTGGTAACCTTTAGGCTCGATTACTGTAATGCGGTCTGTCTTGGGCTGCCCTTGAGGTTGGTCCGGAAGCTGCAGCTGGTGCAAAATGCGGCTGGCCTGTGGAATTCCCTCCCTTTGAATATTAGGCAGGCACCATCTCTGCTATCTTTTTGGTGCCTTTTGAAGTCTTTCCTCTTTCAACAAGCCTTTTAGGTTGAGACCTATCCCAGTCTGCGTCTGTGTTAGAATTGCTTAATATGTTTTTTAATAATGCTTTTAACCCTTTTTTAAAGTTGTTTTTTAAAAAAATGTTTTTAACGCTGTTTTGTTTTAATGTATTTTAAGATCTGTTTTTATGATGCTTTGAAGTGTTTTTAGCGTTTTGTTTGCCACCCTGGGCTCCTGCTGGGAGGAAGGGCAGGATACAAATTAAATAATAAATAAATAAATAAATAAATGAATGAATGAATGAATGAATGAATGAATGAATGAATGAATGAATAAATAAACATGTCACCCCGCTGCTGAAAGAATTGCACTGAGTACCTATTAGTTACTGGGCTAAGTTCAAGTTTCTGATTTTGGTTTGCAAAGCCCTATATAGCTTGGAACCAGGATATCTGAAAGACCAGTTGATCACTACACTCTGCAGGTGAGGGCCTCCTGCAGATACCATTTTATCAGGAGGTCCATTCCGCACAACAAAGGACACAGACTTTTGTGGCACCTACCCTTTGGAATTTCCTCCCTTAAATGTCAGACAGGCACCATCTCTGTTATCTTTTTGGTGCCTACTGAAGACCTTCTTCTTTCAACAAACCTTTTAAGTAGGGTCTTTATCCCAGTCTGCATCTGTGTTGGAATTGTTTTTTAAGATATTTTTAAAGTTTTTTTTAAAAGATGTTTTGTTTTAACATATTTTTAGCCTCTTTTTAATATGTTTTAGAGCAGCTTTAGTGTTTTGTTTGCTGCCCTGGGCTCTTTCTTAATGTTGTTAACTGTTTTAAATATTTTTTTATTTTTTAAAAAACGGTTTTACTGGTTAGTTGTTTGTCACCTTGGGCTCCTTTAGGAAGAAGGGTGAGACAGAAATGTAATAAATGATGATGCTCCAAAATACCATCAACACCAGCTGTGCATTGGGTAATCATGAACAACCTCAGCCAGGTATTTATATTAATCTCTTATCTAGCCAGAAATTTTGTAAGCCTCATTATTAGGTTAAACTAGTTTTTCAATAACTTTTAAAAAAAGGTTTTAAGCCTGGAGAAAAGATAAGAGGTGATACGATAGCCATCTTCAAATATTTGATGGGATGCCACGGACGATGAAGCAAATTTGTTTTCTGTTGCTACAGAGGGTAGGAACCAAACCAATGGGTTCAAATGAAAGAAAAAGGATTTAAACTAAATGTTAAGTATGAGCTGATTGACAGTGGAACAGATTGCTTCGGAACGCAGTGGACTATCTTTCATCACATATTTTTAATCAGAGGCTGGATGGCCACCTATCATGGATCCTGTAGAAGCTGCTTTCCTGCATTGGTGGTGCGGGTTGGACTAGATGACTTTTGAGGTCCCTTCCAACTCTCTTAGGAACACAGGAAGCTGCCTTATACTGACTCAGAACATTGGTCTGTCTAGCTCAATATTGTCTGCATGGTCTGGCATCTGAACCTGGTATTTGAACCTGGGACTTTCTGCATATGAAGCAGATGCTCTACCACCAAGCTACAGCCCTATACTATTCCATTCATATTTTTTCCTTTTAACTTTAAGATTGATCATATTCATAAATAAGTTACACTATCCAGTAACTTCTCATTTTGTTTGTAAAATGTGCATCATGTTTTTGAGTTATGAGCAGTTTAAAGTGAAAGCATGGGAAACTTTCTACTTGACAAATTCCTGACAAGGAGTCCTGACCAATCCTGACTCCCTAATAATATTTGCCTTAAGACTCAGATGGTACCGGAAAATGGGACACACTCTGAATCTAAAGGGGAGAATGTAACAATGGCTCCTCAGTTTAATGCCTATTTTGGGCCAAGAAGTTGTTCTAAGCCTGGCTTCAGTCAGGCTAGGAATGAAATGCTGGTGTGGAAACTGGGCTCCCAGTCTGCAGCCCCTTGCTGCACAAATGCCTGACAAAGAGGTGAAGCTTCTGTCCAAGGAGATCACCTGGACAATTGTTTGCACATTTATAAAATTGTTTTCTGTTTAACAGAAGCTGTGGGAGAGAGAGCTGTGCAGAGTATTAAAGCCTCACTTTAGTACTCTGATTACTGAGCTACTTCCAGTACTGGTCATATCTGAAGAGAAAAGCCAAGATTGTCACGATGCCAAATCCTAAACTGGATGAACCTACAAATCCATAGAATGCATGCACCATCATTCTGGCTATTGCTATGGCCACTGCCATGAAAACCCTTTTGAATAACAGGAAGCCAATACAGGGTCCTGAAGCTGTATCTGACTTACCAGAGCCATTTCTCAAGTCTGGAGGAAAAAGGTTTTTCTAGGGCAAGGGTCTTGGCAGCCAAAATACAGCCGTGGGACATATGCCTCCATATTTTTTAACTAAAAGGAAGAAATGGCAGCCCAATACTTTTGAGAAAGTACTAGAATCACAGGACTGAAGGGGACCTCAAAGGCCATTTGTCTTGCCCCCTGCTGATGAAGAGAATCTGTTCCTATAGCATCCCTGACAGGTGGAGCTGCAGCCTCTGCTTAAAACACCTCTAATGAAGGAGAGTCTACCATCTTACTGTGCCATCAGGAAGTTCCTCATGTTTAGGTGAAACCCCCTTCCTTCTAATTTAAATCTTTTGGTGCCTTTCTTCTGGAGCAAGAGGAAACAAATTTGCTCCATCATCTGCATTTGCATTGTGCAATGGATACAATGGTCTTATAAGCCCCTTCCAACTCTACGATTCTATGATTCATGTGATGATAGCCTGAAGATGGCTTTCATATCACCTTTTAAAAATACCCAACTCCTTCAAATAGTTGGGGATGGCTTTCATGTCAACTTTTAAACATACCAAACTCCTTCAACCTTTCCGCATAAGACCTGGTTTCCGGGGCCCTCACCATCTTTGACACCCTTCTCTGGACACTTAACAATTTGTCAATATTCTTCTTAAACTGTAAGGCCACACTGCAGAACCCAAAACTCCACCTTTTCATTCTACACATAAGAACTCCTTACCATTTTGTGTGTCTTTGGAATGGGAAGGAGGATGGCCAAAATGCAGATGAGTTGGAAAATGGCACCAAAGAAGAGGCCATAGCGTAAGATATTCTCCATGAGTGTAGGCTCTGGGATTTCAGGGGGTGAGAAGTCCAGCTCAGCAGCCATGGCACAAGTCTCGCTTCACCAATGTGAGATGCTGAGTTTCTGCAATGAAAAGAACAAACATTCCTATTGTAAAGTAATGATGACTGTTCAGAAAGAAACTTCATCTGGCACAAAATGCTGCTATCAAAATTTTGACTGATGCTGAGGTATTTGGAGCACTCCATTCTAATGCCAACTTCTCTGATAACCAGCTCATTTCCTAGAGCATTTCAGAGGGCAAGTTGTCACCTTTAAATCCCCACATGGTTCAGGACAAGAGAATCCTCCTCCTCATATGAATCTGCCCATCAACTTTCTGCAAGTCCCATCACCTTCCAAGGGACATTTGGCAGGGACATGTGAAAGGGCCTTTTCTGCTGGAGCACTAAAGATCTGGAACTTCCTGCCCTGGGGTGTTAATTCTGTCTTTTGTTTACCAGATTTCCACCCGTGTCTAAAATTTTGCCATTCCAGCAACCTTTTGGTCTGCCCACTGCCTGAAATCTATTGTTTGTTGACTCTCCATTGTTGATTATTTAACCTGCAGCCTTTATTCTTTTGTTTAAATTGCTTTATGGCAGGTTATTCCAAATGTTTATTTGATGTGAGCTGCCCTGATTCCTCTATTATATAACATAATATTATGTGTGTGTATATAAATATATATATACACGTATTTCATATAGTACAATGGAGAGACATGACACTGCAAGTCCTCTCCAACGGCTCTGCTGAGAGACCAGCTTCATCAGGCTCCTACCTCAACTGTCATCTACCAGCAACCATTCCATCAGGCTATAGGAGAGGGAGAGACATGGGACTGCAGGGACTCTGTTAGGTCTGCTGATAGACAAGGGACTTTTGGCTCCTTCTCTCCTTGAAATCTTTCCCTTTCAGCTACTCTGAAACAATGCCTGAGTTTGCTTTTTTCCTCTTCCCTACCAATCTCTTTTCCTTTTTTGTTGAGACTTTTAGATGATAAGCCTGACATTTGTACGCCAATCTGGGAGCCTGAGAACAGGATAAAATGCTATATATAAATATAAATATCAATCAATCAAATTAATACTGTAGTGCATTGCACATTTTCAGGTTCTGAAGCCAAGCAATAAATGCATCTCCTACAGCCCTTCTGTATTATCAAAGAACAGGACAGGGCAACTGGAGCTCTGATTTCCGGGCGGGTTAATATGAATATCTGCAGAGTGAAGACCACTTAAAAACCTACCACGTGGCAACTCTAACCACAAGGAAAGCCAGTAATTTATGCTCCTACCACACATGGAACTTTAGGCAAACAGGGTGTATGATAACAGTTGCTTCATCATAATGCATTACTGGTTATGAATTCTGAAGTGCTTTGCCTGAGAACTGTGCAAGAAATATTTGGTTAAGTTCTGTGGTTTGGAAGTGCCTCTTAGAATGCATTTCATAATGAAAAGGAGGAAAATTGAGTTTGGCCTGTGCCTCTCTCAGGCACAACAATGTGGAATTACAAACAGGCAAATTATGTACATTTGCTCCACATAAGAAACTCAAACCAGCTGACTTTGAGCACAGCATCCATGTACAAAGGAGTCCCACAAGGCTCAGACCTAATTTTCCTATCCTCCCCTCCCTCCAGTGTAAGAGCATAGGAGTGCACTGAAGCAGCATAAGGGGGCATTTCAGGGAATGACATACCAATGAACACCTAGCACATCCAGTTTTACATCCATGTGCAATGCCCTTCATATTGCCTGCACACCTTTCCATGCTGTTGTTTAAGTGGGGAAGAGAAGAGAGGTGGGGAAGGCTCTGTTGTTGTTGTTATTAGCCAAACTTCACCAGCTGATCCCAGGGCAAGTTACAATTTAAAATTTAGTATTAAAAACAGTTAAAACAAATTACAGCCATAGGAATAGGGTGGATCCTGAGAACACACAACTTGGGTGTCAAAGGCAAGGGTAAAGAGGTGTGACTTCAGCATTTGCCAGATGCCAGACACACCTCTGTGGGGAGAGAATTCCACAACTTATTAAGCTTTGTGGTACTCTTCTGGACTTAGCCTCTCTATTCACTCAATTAGACCGAGCCCAAAGAATACAATCCACTGCATAGTTAGGCAAACCCAAGTTACATTAATATTAACAGGGCAGAAGCACACCTAGTTGTTGTTGTTTGTTGTTATTATTATTATTAGCATTTATAAGCCACCCTTCCTCCCAAAAGGAGCCCGGGGCAGCAAACAAGCACTAAATACATCTTAAAAACAAAGCACCTTAAAAACATATTTAAAACAAAATACATTAAAAAACATAATTAAAAACATTTTAAAAACAGTTCCAATACAGATGCAGACTGCAAGCAGATATCTACTTAAAAGGCTTGTTGAGAGAGAAAGGTCTTCAGTAGGCACCGAAAAGATAACACATATGGTGCCTGTCTAATATTTAAGGGGAGTGAATTTTAAAGGGTAGGTGCCACAACACTAAAAGTCCATTTCCTAATGTGGGGAAAAGACTTCCTGATGAGATGGTATCTATAGGAGGCCCTCATCTGCAGAATGCAAGTAGATTCCACTGCCCCACTGACATGGAGCCACCAGCCGTCAGTGACACAGTGATCAGCTGGGCATATAAGGGGTGAGATGATTTTTCAGGTATCTTGCTCCCAAGCTGTATAGACCTTCACACATCAAAACAAGCACCTTTAACTTAGCCTGGTAGCTAATTGGCAGCCAGTGAAATTATTTCAGCAGTGGGGTAACATGGCAATATCCTGCCCCAGTGAGCAGTCACGCTTCCCCATTTTACAAAAGTTACAGCTTTGGAACCAACCTCAAGGGCAGCCCAACATGGAGCGAATTACAGTAATCCAGACTGGCTAACTGTACCTAGACCTAGGTTTGTTTGTTTTTTACTGTACTGGACAGTAATCCAGTACTGGACAGTAATCCAGTCTTTGCTGACCTGTAGCCAGGCCTAAAATAGATGACGTAAGTACCAGACACAGGCCTGGGATTTAAATGAAAGCCTGCAGCAACATATGGAAGTGAGTATTTTGCATGCTGGAAAAAACAGAAGGGAGTAGAAAAAGAGGAAGGCCAAACAAGAGATGGATTGATTCCATAAAGGAAGCCACAGACCTGAACTTACAAGATCTGAACAGGGAGGTTCATGACAGATGCTCTTGGTGGTCACTGATTCATAGGGTCGCCATAAGTCATAATCGACTTGAAGGCATATAACAAAAACAACGTTTTGCATGGTGAATTCATTTAAATATTGGGGGTGAGGAATCTGTGGCCATCCAGATGTTGCAGAACTCCAACTCCCATCAGCTGCAGACAGCAAAGCCCACGGTCAGGGATGATGGGAGTTGGAGTCCAGCAACATTTGGAGGGGCACTTGTTAGCTACCCTGATTTAAATCAAGGCAATTTAAATCACTAAGAAAAAGGCTGCTTGAAATCAAATGTCCAAGTAGTACATCATATATTTCCAGAGATGCATACGAATTGACTAATCTAACCAATCAAATAAAAGTACAACTGAACGGAGCAATTACACTCCATAGGAAAGGGTATTTCTTTCTAGTATTGCTATGTCTGTTCTACTCCTTTTTCCCCAAGTAGCTCTCCTACCTTACTCCACTCCAACTCTAGAAACACAAAAACCCTGAGCAGATGCCCTCCTCGCACATATATATCCAATGTATAGAGGGGGAAGCGTATCTGCCAGCCCCACCCAAACATCCATGAGAGTCACAGCCCCATCCCCACTGTCCGTGTGTTCAGCACATTGTATATCTCCCAGTTCCATCCTGATGCTGGTACATTCAGCGCCTATACATGTGCAGCCATATGCGCACAGGCATCCTTTCACATGCTGGGCTGAACATGTGAATGCTGTGGGAGAGGCTGGGGAAATGTTGGCCCCCCTTTCCACTCCACGCTTTTGACATACATTTAGAGAGGGTAGGTTTCATTTGAGCGCTCCAGTGCAGCTAACAAGAGACAACTAAGGGTCCAGAACTTTTCAGACGCAAGGGCTAGTCGTTTGTTACTGGAGGAAGAATTTTATTTTTATAATGAAATATATTTACAGAAGTTATTCATAATGTGAGCAAATTGCAGAGTTTAGGTACTTAAGAATATAAAAATAGGCATAATCAGGTTCACCCAGTGGGGCACAAAGCAATCCTCATAGTGACATACAAACTGGTATCTCCTGGAGCTGGGGGCTAGATACCAGTGATAATTATTTGCTCATCTTTGGCCCTTCCTTTTAAGACCACAACACCAATATAGGCCCTTCATGGCTTGTGATAATATTATCTGAAGGATCACTGCTTCCCAGATTATCTGCCTGGACCATGAAATCTTTGCCAGAGACCATTCTTTAAGTGCCCCCATTAGATGAGGTGTGTCAGGTAGCTACAAGTAAAAGGGTCTTTTCAGTGATGGCATCCAGTTGTTGAATGCCCTCCACTAGAGAGGCTCACCTGGTGCCTACATCAGTGCTTTTTAGTTAGGGAAATACTTTTCATTTCCCAGTCCTGGCAGTTAAAAATCTTGTTCTTAGCTCTGTTATTTTACCTGTCACTATTTGATCTCATTTCTGATCTCAATTAGGAGCTGTTTTGATGTGCATGTGACGTCCTTCCCTGGTTCTCCCTGTCAGGTTCCCACCTGCTTGTAGCTACTGCCTTTCACTAGGCACCACCAGGGATACCACCAGTCCGGACCATCCTTTATATGGTTTCTCACTCCGCTCTAGCACAGATCTCACTAGATCCCCCTGCTAGGCAGCACCACCAGTCACGTCCTATAACCAATACTCCCAGAGACTTTGCCTGAGTCTCTCTAGTTGGTTACTTTTGTGACTGTGTGCTTATGCTGTTCCCAACCCCCTTGTATCTTTATAGATAACGCATACAACTCTGGGTTGCTCTGGATACTTGAATTGTTATTATTCCTCCCTTCAGCGCTGCCACCATTAGATACTGTTTCTGTTCAGCCTTGGTAATTACCTTGCCCTCCCTTCTGGTATGTATATCCCCCAGCCAAGGATCAGGCCTTTGGTAAACCAAATAAGTATTTATTAAATATCAGAAATAACAAGATTAGTTTTAGAATGTTTCATCTATTCCTGTTTTGTACTTGACTTATTATTAATCAGAACTCCAACTCCCTCTTTCTCCACACTGCTGACCTCCCCCCTCAAACACCTCTTTCTCCACACTCCCAACATCCCCCCAGATTCAACTGTCATTCTTCCATTTATACTCCCAGCCATTCAAACGCTCAGCCAATCATCCAGCATTCTACTGCTCATGTACTCCCCCCTCCTCTTTCACTCCACTTACCATATGTCTTCTATATAAACACCACTTACCATATTTACACTAGAAGCAGGAACATCACAGTGCACTATTGTATATTTTGCTGTTTTTATTTTGTGAAGAGTCCTGAGAACTCTTTATTATATGGCAGCACATAAAGAACTTTCAAATAAACATTAATGCAAGTCTAATTTAAGCACCTGGGTCTAAAAAAAAATCAGCTAGATAATATCAGGATGGAATTTGATAAGAAAAATGTTATTGCTTGTTCTTTACCTGCTTGCTTCTATCATATTTAACCTTTTCAGTCACTCTGCAGTTATGCCTCTGTCCCCTCAACACAAACCTAAGGGAGCAGAGATTTTGGTTCATTTTTGTTTTGAGAGCTGCTTTCCTGCCCAAATCCTGAATACCAATTCAGGATAAGGCCAGTCCTAGTAGTGTACCTTTGTATGCAAAAAGAATCCAGGGGAAGGGCCATATCTTGGTACACATATTTTGCATGCAGGAGATCACAGATGCAATCCCTGGCATCCCCAGGTAGGGCTGGGAAGGGCTGCTGTTTGAAACCCTGAAGAATTGCTGCCACTCACTATCGACACTACTGAGCTAGATGAACCAATGGTCTGACTTGGTATAAAACAGAATCCTATGTAACTCCCAGCAACTCTAGTTAATAGGAACAGGTAGAAAGTGATAGGAAAGGCCTCTGGAGACATCACATTTTGGAGAGCTGCTGCCATTCAGAGAATGTACTAGGTAAGGTGGACAAACAGTTTGATCTGGTATAAGGTAGCCTCCTATGTTTCTGGGTTTGTTTCTTACAGAAGTGGAACATAGGAAACTGCCTTACAAGGAGTCAAACCATTGTTCTATCTAGCTCAATATTGTCCGCACTGACTGACAGTGGCTCTCCAGAGTTTCAGGCAAGGGTTTTTCACAGCCCTACCTGGAGATGCTGGGACCTTGTGTTTACAAAGCAGATGCTCTACCACCAAGCTACAGTCCTTCCCCAAATGGTTGCATTTCAAATTAGGCCAGGCTCAATTATTATGTCCAGTAGGATGGCTTTTATGTTTGTGTGGAGAAAGTGAGATGACTGCCTTCCCACCCAGTTCAAGGGCTAGATATGTTTGCTATTAGAAATCCAAGTTTAAAACCTCACTTTCAAAAATGCTTTCACTAATCCCATAAAGGCTTCATGAAGTATTTTTATGCCTGGAGTGCACCTCTTTGCAAAGTGACACATTAACTCTCACTTTCCGAAACCCATTCCCAGAGAATACGCTTTTAAAAAATGAAAAAGAAAGAAAGCTGAACCAATAAAATAGCATTTCGTGACCTCTTGTCTAATTACTAGTTACTCCGTCGACAGGCAAAGTGTCATTTTAAAAACAGTCAGGAAAAAGAGAAAGAGGAAGGGAGAAAAATAAAAGAGAAAAAAGAAACCTGAAGGCGATTTCTAACAAGTACTGGGTAAATACTGTTTTGCTGCACGTTTTGCACCTCCATGCATGCAGAGGCTGGTCCCCTAAAAAGAGAACAATATTTTAATTTTCAAAACAGGCGTGTAACAGAATATTCCCAGCCACTACACAGTGTTTTCCAAGCGCCTAAACAGGAGCATTAAACCCGACCCATTCTTTCTGACCTGCCCCGTCAACAGACATCCCTTACCTCCAGCCGAAAGCAACCCTCATTCCCCGGAAGTGTTTCTCATCCACTTCCTTCTCCAGTTCCCCTAGCAACCACCCACAGCAAGGGCATGATAAGGAGGCTCTGCCTCCCTTTCTTTCATAGGGCTTCTGCGTTGAGAAGATTGTGCCGCTTTGACCCAAGAGCCTCTGAGCTAGTGCAGAATGTTCCCCCTCCAGCACACGGTTTCGGGAATTGCATCATCTGATCCTTTCCATTGCTATGAACACATCTAAGCTGCAAACTTTTTGGACAGTAATTGTCTTTAATATCAGTGGGACTCACATACATGCAGTCTTGACCAGAATTGCAGTCTTGCTCTGTCATGCTGTACTCTGCCCTGAAATCTAACATCGTGAAGGGGGATGTATAAGTACATCAATCAATCAGTCCAGAAGTGCAAAGGGGTGTGTGTGAGTGTGTGTACAGAAAAACCCATTGTCATTTCTGGGGAGGGCAGCTATGAGAGAACTAGAAAAGGTCCTCAAATGCAAAGATGTATCACTGAACACTAAAGTCAGGATCATTCAGGCCATGGTATTCCCAATCTCTATGTATGGATGTGAAAGTTGGACAGTGAAAAAAAAGTGGATAAGAGAAAAATCAACTCATTTGAAATGTGGTGTTAGAAGAGAGTTTTGCAGATACCATGGACCACGAAAAAGACAAATAATTGGGTGTTAGAACAAATTAAACCAGAACTATCACTAGAAACTAAAATGATGAAACTGAGGTTATCATACTTCGGACACATAATGAGAAGCTATGATTCACTAGAAAAGACAATGATGCTGGGAAAAACAGGAGGGAGTAGAAAAAGAGGAAGGCCAAACAAGAGATGGATTGATTCCACAAAGGAAGCCACAGACCTGAACTTACAAGATCTGAACAGGTTTATAACAGATGCTATTGGAGGTCACTGATTCATAGGGTGGCCATAAGTCGTCATCGAAGCACATAACAACAACAGAATGGCACAGAGCAAATCATGATGTACCTTTGCTCGGCTAACCTTGAACTCAGTCAAGAAAAGAGGCAGCTATGTTCTGTTCTCTATTTGTCAGGTGGAGTTTTTGAACTTCCTACATGTCCCTATCCAGAGGTTACAGAGGTTCAGGATTTATTCCTGAGGTATGTGAATGCACGCACGCACGCATACACACACACACACACACACACACACACATTGTGGTGTATCGACCACGTATGAACACTTTAGCACATTTGTGTTGCATTGCACTATATTAATGGTGGAGGAGGAGGCTAGCAGTAGTGCACTAGGCAATTCTGAAGATTATTTGGGAGAGGGGGACAGCAGAATTGTTGGTTACCATCTCGCACCCTTTCTGAAGCTGCAAAAGGACTTCCTGCAGAGGAAGCATCTGGGAGAAGCAGGATGCAAAAGAGAGGAGGTGGGTGGCTGTGGGGTTTGGGTCTGCTGCTGGTACTGATATGTTGTGTCTAATTCAAATTCCTGGGAATATCCTGATATTACATAGCTACTTTGCAAAAATGCTAAAAACAAGGTTACAACAATGAACCTGGAATACTAAAACACTGTTAAACAGTGTCATCTGCTGGTGAACTGTGGTTATCTTTCTTTTGTTTTCAGTACAATATTTCAGATGATGCTCGTTGGTCTTTTTCATCTGAAAACGTGGTCTCTGGCCCATGAAAGGTTTTGCCACTATTGATTTATTAGTCTTTAAAGTACTACAGGCCCCTCTGTTGCTTTCATTCATTTATATTTCCAGTCCACCCCAGGGAAAAGATGTGTGGCAGGTGACAAGACTCAACTAGTAAATACCTGTCAATGAACAAAATATTATAACACTGAATAAGACTTGAGTGAGGCATCCTGGCTCAAATTAACCCCAAATGCTTCTGTCTTAGACGTTTTTGATATCATTCATTTGCTTACTGCAGAGAATTTAGACAACATTACTGCGTAACTGTTCATTTCAGTGTTTTTCATGTTATCCTCCTGTGCCTTAGTAAGACTGGCTGATTTTTCTGCTGTTGAATGGAATAGCAAAGTGCTATTGATGCACCTGGAGAAAAGAGTGCATCAGATATTTGGTGACAAGTGTTTGCAGAGTTACTGAAATAATGCAGACGGAGTCCAGAGAGAGAAGATCTTGATGACACTTTACTGGGCAAACTGAACAAAAAACAATATATAATTTAAGAAGAAATAAACAGAGTGATTTAGTCTTTCTTAGTTCACTACTGGGACAGAGCAGGGAGATATTAAACCAAACATACAAGGAAACCTTCCCCCACCCCTAGAACTACCAATCAGAGCTGGTACCACTTCAGCAAAGATCATGCCACACTGATTGCTTGCTGAGCAATACCTCTACCTTCTCTTGACTACTTGACTTTAACACTAACAGAATTAGTCTTTAAGTTACAAATGGAAGGATCCCTGCTGTTGCCCTTCCAATAACAAGATGGGTGATGCTCTACCTTTCTGCATTGCTTGCCCTGCCAGGGCCAGCCCCATCAGGAAGATTAAAGCAGTTGATTTGTGTGTCAAGAGGTGCAGCAAATGGTTCGTTATTTAATTTATTATGGGTGGTCGTCAGCTAAGTCCTACTCAGAGCAGACCCACTGAAATTAATGAACCTAAGTGAGTCACGTCTACTAATTTCATTGGGTCTCCTCTGAGTAGGACTAGTATTATATGCCACCCTATGATTGCATTTTTACTGCCAGCAGGGAAAGAGATGCTTGTGGGATTTTCTTTCTCCGGAACAAAAATAATTTGTCTGGCCTTGGATACTATGCATCTTGACTTTGGGGATGGGTACCATCTGCTTCTCCCCCTCACAGTCACAGTTGTATTCCGTTCTAACAGCATCATTCAGGTATAGATACCAAGGTATGTGTTTAAATAGTTTAAATGTGGAGTTCACTGACAATTACCCAAGACGAACAACACACGGAGTGTTTGAGATTCATTGAATTCACAGCAAACTGAAGTCTGGGATGAATGTGATTAGAACTAATAATCTTCTAGACCTGTTCCATCCAGCTAATCCACTACCCTTCGCCCTCTTCCCTCTCCCACCTGTCAACTGACCCAGTTTCCACCCCCCAGCTATTTCATGCTCCCTTCAACTCCCCCCTTGCTTCCTTTAAGACAGAATACCTCAAGCAGTCTCCTCCCATCCAGCTCCAAACTCAAACCACAAGCATTGTTCTTTACAAAATGTCCTGAGTTAACCATGCCTGCATTTCCTTTTTCCCCCAATAGACCCCAATGAGCTTTGGAATCAAGCAAGAGAAAGTCCCTCTTAAATATTATTTTGCATTAGAAACCAGCTTACACAACCAGCTCTTTGTTCCATGAACCTCATCCAAGTAGCTCATCCATATGCTGGGCTTTTGTTAGGAGAATCATTTTAAAACAAAAAGTTCAGCTTTTTAATGCTCCACGGCACTTCTGCCACAAAAAGAGGAAGGATGTGGCTGGTGAACGTTTAAATAATTTGTAGTGTGTGTGTGTGCGCACGTGTGCATGCATGCACAAAAACACAAGTGTACTAATAAAACATCAATCTGAGAAAAAAGGCAAATAATAAGATTAGTGTGGCTATAGAGGAAAGAGTTAGTTCATAGACCAAAACCAGTCCAGGAAACATTAAAGGACCAGATTCAGTAGTGCCAATGGCTGCTTTAAGCCACATTAAAAAAGAAGACCTGACTGAATGTGGCAATCCTAAACACAATTTCTAGAGAATCAATGCATTGATCCAAATGGGATTTACTTCTGAAAAAAAATCACTTTGAAGTCAGTAGTCCCAGGTCAGTCCTACCCATTGTTGTCTTGCTGTGGGGATGGGCATTTCACAATCATAATGGGAAATGTCTTGCTACTTTAAGTGCCATGTGGATCTATAGTTTTAATTCTATTTCCACTTGGTAATGAAAGCGCAATGTGTCAGCAGCAGCACTAATAGGCCCTACTGTGAGAAAGACAGTAGTCTGCATTCTGATATAGTGAGTGCTTGAAGAGGTGTTCATACAGAATTCTGTAGGTATGCCACTCTGCTATATCTGGAGTTGCAAATGCATCATCTGGTTTTAGTAGTGCTGACAGAGGCTGGCTGCTGGAGCACTCAAATTTGCAAATTACCATCAACCAATGATTTTAGGAGGAAGTAGGTGGCGCAGAGTGGTAAGCGGTGGTAACGCAGCTGAAGCTCTGTTCACGGCCGGAGTTCGATTCCAACGGAAGGAGGAAGTCGAATTTCTGGTAAAAGGGGTCGATGTCCACTCAGCCTTCCATCCATCCGTGGTCGGTAAAATGAGTACCTGGCATATGCTGGGGGGTAAAGAAAGGCTGGGGAAGGAACTGGCAATCCCACCCCATATATACGATCTGCCTAGTAAATGTCGCAAGACGTCACCCTAAGAGTCGGAAACGACTTGCACTATAAGTGCAGGGACACCTTTACCTTTACCTTTAGGTTTGTTGCACAAGACTGCCCAGTTACCTATAATTGCACAACCTGAATTTGCCAGTATGTGATTGAATTCCAAACTAGCAACAATCTGGAAATGCCCTTCGGGAACTAATACCACATTCAACATTCAATGCATTTCCAGTCTTCAGAACAATTAAATAAACACACTAAAGGGTTGTAGAATGCAAAACCCAGGATTCAAAAATACAAACTCGAGTTTCTAATTTAAAAAAATCAATTAAAATAAATGAAATTATTCTGGATGCAGCCTAATTCATTCTTTTTAAAACCACAAATGCCTGCATTTTAACCCTGTGTACATAGTCCACGTTAAAGAGGACTATAATAAATTACAAGAGATGGCATAGGATGGAATACTAGAGGATAATATGAAATGAATGCTGAATATAAGGAAAGCTATTTAACTGAGGAAAGATTTGGGGATTTGGCTGTAGACGCTGCCTCTAAATGAGAAGTGAGGAGCTGAAAATATTTTCTGGCCTTCTGGACTGAAGCACAATATTATTGATGTGCATTTTATGTTCAAATTGGCTTATCTGAGTGTATATTGGGTACAAGAGGAGCTTACAGGGTTTTTTTAAAAAATGGTAAAAGAATGAGGCATCCAGATTAAGTCAATATCTGGAGAATTACAAGGTGTTTTCCTGGATTCTGTTCTGTGTTATTGACTGGTTGGTATTTTGCTGTCTGCTAAGCATCTTGGTGAAATGCTATTATTGGTGTACGCTAAGGTAGCTTCAGCAACTGAGGTCTAACTCACCTTCCCCCAGCCTGATGCCCTCCAGATGTTTTGGACTATGATGCCCATCAATTGAGCCGCATGACCAATGGTCAGGGATTATGTGAGTTCTAGTCCAAAACATCTGGAGGGCATCACATTGGGATTGGCTCATCTAACTGCTAAGCCAAGTGCAGATAGTATCAGTCTAGTTGTATTAATGGAAGAATTCACACTAGTTTAGACTGTGGCCCCCTGGAGTGGGTATATGGGACACAGTGTGAACACTGAAAGGCATGACTAGATTTTGATGGAATCACACACTGCCAATAGTAAGCCATGCACAGGGTTGGCATTAGCAGTAAATTAGTATAGATACCGAAAACTTGAGCTAGGGCTACTTCAGAGATTTAGACATCTTGTGTGAGTAGTGTAAGCAATCTCCATTTGTTACATTGGTGCTGTGCGCTGCTTGAACTCAGCACAAACCAGCTTTTGACATATGATTGAAACTCCTTGAAGATATGGAATGGGTTGGCCAAGAGTAGAAGAATGATACTTCTGACTTTTGCTTGTTACCCAAAGTTCTCCAAGTGATTAATATGTCTTCCAATATACTAAAACATAAATATAAATACATAACACCAAAAAACAAAACAAACAACCCCCATAATACCCAGAGGAATCTTGGCAGCACACTAATAACAAAAACATCCATCTATCAAATGTCTGGGGGAAAAGATAAGTCTTTACCTGACATTGAAAAGATGTCAATGAAGGCATCAGATAGACTTCCATAACCAATGGAGAGCAACTGTGATTTAAAATTAAAGCCCTGTGAGTTAGAAAACCCCACAAACATAAAGAGATGTGGGTCCTTGGGGCTCCCTACAATGTGGAAACCTTACAGGTTCTTAAGTATGACCTACTAAGCATGGCATTTTGTCCATTTTGTCCACAGTGAGGATCTCTAGATGCTTTATTTGTCTGACATATAACTGCTGCTGTCTGAAAAGGACTGAAGTGTTATGCTAACGGGTAGGAGCAATGAAGGCAAGAAAAATAATTGCTGATTAACTGGGAGAATAATAATGTGCCATAGAAGTAAATGTTTTCACAAAAGAGGTAGGAAGTAAAATTTTAACTCTTGCTCATTATTGATGCTAGGGTGACCGTGTGTCCTGCTTTACAGAGCCCACTATTTGAAGGTTTGACAGGGAATCCCAAGAAAGGAGAGCAGAGGCCTTGAGGTTCCCCTTCAACCTTTGCCACCTTGACAACAACCTGTGCAGGCACACAGCCACCTGGTCACAGTCTTCCCCATGACATTGTTTTTCTCTTTAAATTATGGTAATTATTTCTAAATGTATACCTGAAAATATGTGCACCTTTTTTTTTTGGTGACATGCCAATCGCCACCTTAGCTGGCATTCATGTTTAAAATGTCCATTTTAAATAAATGCAAAGTTTACCTAATAAAGCCAATTTGTCCTTTAGGATGCCCAATTAGGATGCTAAACACAGCTTTCTGAAGGATTGCAAGGTAATAGATCCTCAGACGTTGAGGAGCTTGCAGGTTTGATGAGAGAGTGAATGCATAAAAGAGAGAGCGGCAATACCCACAACAGCTAGAGACCAGCCACTCTAGTTTGAAAAAGGTGGATAGGCTTCTCTCCATTTCCTGGAGCATAGCAAAGAGTCAGAAAAATTTGAGAGGCAAGCAAGAAGGTCAAGAACGAGTTTGCAGAGTTGAGAGGACCCAATTCCTGAAGAGAACCGTAAGTTAACTCATGGAGATATTTGGGACCAATCAATTAACTTTCCTTCTCTGCAGGAAACTTTGTATATTGATCAAGATTGCAGTCTTATGCACCCACTGAGCTCAGCTTGATTTATTTTAAAGCAAATATGCATAGAATTTGGCTGTAAATTACAGAATTAAATATTCATAACTGGACTCCAACAGTGGGACTCTAGCATATAATTCTAGAATATTTCTGTAAACATGCAAAAGCAATCTGGACATTTACTACCCAGATTAGTTGGGATTTGAATTGAGTTTTTAAAGTGCTATTTAAAAAGAAGAAGAAATATGCAGTTAACGCTCCTGTTGACATTGTATTTCATCTCCAGAAAGGAAGTTTACATTTATAATATTGTGCTAACTACCAATTTGCTTATGGACAAAATGAAAAGGGAGTTGCAGAGATGTCTGGTTTATTGGCGATGAAAGGCACAAAAGGAGTAAGGAGCTGGCATTTCACTGAATGAACTTTCATTTGATTGGGTAAACTTTTGAAATTTAGGTAACAATCACAAAATCATGTGCCAGCTAAACTTCTTGTTGTTTTTGCTTACCTAGCTACACTTTGGGAATTAATTTTGTTCTTAGGCAGCTATTTTGGGTAAGAAAGGTTGTGATGCTGCATGCCAGATCTTAGCCTACATTTAATCTGTACAGGAGCAAGCTCCACTGATTTCAAATAAATTCCTGCCAGTAAGTGGGCTAAGGATTGCAATCTTCATGCGACGTGCACAGCATTAAAAAGAACAAAAAACCCCCTAGATGGCTAAAGGAGTGTCTTAACATATCTTAATCCCACCCTTTTTGGGCTATTTTCCAGACTGGTTAGGCAAAATCCACAACATATTAAATAGCAGTTTATCTACTTGTCGGCCTGTGCCTATTATCTCAGTATTACCTTTACAACTAAATTCTGCTAGGGCTTATGCTGATTCCAGAAGCAGTAACAGGAATGAGTTTGTATTTTGTGATTAAATACTTTTCTTTTGAAAGAGAATTTAAATGAGGATAGCATTTTCAGTTTCTGAAATGAGATAACATCTACACTGGGCTGTCATTTCAGCCCTGTGCAGAGGAGATTGTGTGTGAGAGAGAGGAAGGCAGAGATTAAAATCCTCTTTTTAATCTTCTGAAACGTCAGGATGCTTGGACTCAAACATTGCCCTCCAACAGATTACTAGAGAAAAAGCATTGTTACTACTTTTATCTTACCCTTTACAAAACTTAGTACAGTTTTCATGGTGCTTCATGAACAGATCAGATCCCTGCCGCCTTAGGTTCACCGCTGCAAAATCATTAGGTGTTTCCAAGCCATTGAGTGGAAGCTTCACATTATCATATTATTTAAAACAGGGAATGAGAATGAAGGGAAATAATTGGGATGGAAAGAGACAGAAGTGCATTAAAAATTCAGCTGTACAACCTTGAAAATCCAAATATTGACATCCCTTGAAATTAGACTAAAACCTAGATCAGAATCACTGCTCCACTGACATTGAAGCCACCAGCCTCCACTGCTTGAAATGTTCACAATGGTGTTATTCGTTGAGGCTGCTTCCCTGGAGCCGCTTAGTTGGAAGCATCAGAACTGCTCAGGAGACCTCTTCCAGACTGCGTAGAGTTATAGATAACAGGCAAAGAGTCTTTTTGGAAATGGACTCTCATGCCTTTCTTTTCCTTTCCTTTATCGATAGCTAGTTCATTTAAAAGGATGGTAGTTCCAGAACAGTAGACAGAGATCCTGCTTGAAGCTGAATCTGTCTGCAGCTTTCCAGCTGTCCTGAGAAACAAGGCCATAGATTTGTGTGTGTGCTTTGTGCGCTTCTGCTGCAATAATTCCCCATATTTCTTATGCTCAGGCTGGGGGTGCTTATGTACCCACCTACAACAGGGAGGTATCAGCCAAAGTTTACAGAAAAATAACAATATTTTTAACCACCCCACAACAATCCAAGAGGACTAAACATGCTCAATGGCTACCATATGCTGACTAACTGTTGTGTTGTGGGATGGGACAGAGTTGTTGGAATCCTCATCTACAGCATTCCATACTGCAACATTTTGTTACAGATCCCACTTGTATCTATGCATTTCTGAAACAGGCCTCCCTTAGGAAGTCTAATTTGGCTGCATGAGATTCCACAACAGGGCTTTGATTCTTTCCTTTCTCTTATTCACGCACTGGGGTTGAAAGACAGAGAGAACATCCGTGCTCACAGAGACTTTTGGGTCGCTGAGTCCAAACTACAAGAAAACCAACCCCAATTCCACTGGATTTAGCAGAGCTTTGAAAAACAGTAAAAAACCAAACCACCACCACCACCTTCATGGTGGCTGTGACTCAAATTCTGCCCACGAGGCTACTTTGCTACTTGAATTTTTTTCCCTCTCTTTTTGCAGATTTCCAGAGAAGAGTGAAGAATGCTGGACCGGGCTATTCTCCTTCTCTTCCTCCATTTTGTCATGTGTTCCCTCTCTTCTCCTCTCTACCCAGCACTCAGGTGGGCACCCTTCTCCCTTACCTTCCTGCCTACTCAGAACATTGGCTTGTATCCTTTCCTCGCATGGAAGGAGTCTTTCTCAGACAAGACTACTCCTCCAAATGGAGGAGGCTGGTCCCTTTGCCCTGCTCTCTCCACTTCCCAGACCCATTTCTGCTCTCTTCCCGGGAGATAGGTGTGATATCCTTAGAGCAGGGGGAGCCCATGTGGTGCCCTCCAGCTGTTGTTGGATTCCAACTTCCATCAGCTTCAGCTGCCATGGCCAGAGGTCAAGGATTGATGGGAGTTGTAGTCCAGAAACATTTGGCGAGCACTCCACCAACTACCTCTGCCTTAGAGAGCCTTGACCTGACCTTTAATTAATATCCATGATTTGTGGCCAAGCTGTGTAAAAAGAAGGGCGGAGTGAGTGAATCGTTGAATACCAACATACTCAGAGCTTGGAAGTAATTCGTTACAAGCAACGAATTACTTGTAATTAATTACTTTTTTGAGGAACGAGTGGGTGATTCCTTTACATTTTGATTGTAATAGAACTAGGAGTAATTTTATTACTTTTGTAGAGTAATTGTAATGTTTCCAGCATTACTTTTGGGCATCACTGGGGGGGGGAAGCAAGAGAAGTCTTCTGCTCCTCTGATTTGTGGATGAAAATCATGTGATTCAAACTGGGCTTTTGTGCAGCGTTGCTCTTCCCTCATGCTCTGTGGATGGGTTGAAGGTGACGAGGGAGGAGGTGGAGAGTGATTGGCACAAGGCACCCAGCGAACTTCATAGACGAGTGGGGATTTGAAACATGGTCTCCCAGCTTAGAGTGTCCAACACTCTAACCATTACACCACACTGCCTTTTTTCAGGAAAGGCCAGAGTTTTCTCACATACTACCTGTATAATTTCTGAAATCATGCCTTCCCCATGGCCGGGGATACACATACACTATTCTACAACAGTTTAGGAACACAGGGAGCTGTCTTGTACCAAACCAGACTATTTGTTAATCTATCCCAACATTCTCTCTTTTAACTGGCAGCTCCTTTCCAGAGACTCACACTCGTCACTTCAAAAGCAGCCAGAATAGTTTTTCTGGCTGCATTTTGAAGCGACTCTGCCGTCTGCTAGCCACACTTCCCTTCCCCACTGCTGACTTCAGACCTTTCAGGAGCAGTGTTGGGCCAATCACTGTCTCTGTGTAGTCTGCAGCAAAGTATTTCCATTGGCCACACCTGGAAGGCAAATGGGTTGATCTACCAATCAGTTGCAAAATCTGTCTGAAGCTGAATTTTTAAAAAATGCACTCGAGTGGATCCAATCAGACTTGAGAGTAAAAAGGTGCAGAGTTTGGCTGGCATCATGTGCCCGTTTGCAGAAAAGAAAGGTTGAGATGCACTGAAACTGGCACAACAGTAAGTATCTCTCTACCCTCAGGCAGAGGTCCTGTCACAACACTTGATGCCTGATCCTTTTTTTTTTTTATGGGAGATTGATGGGATCAGTACTAGGGCCTTTTGCATGCAAAGCATGTGCTATACTGTTCCTCTGTCCCTCTCTTCACCAATATTTTCTAACAGTAAAATGTCCACAATTTATCTGTTGACTTCATTCATGTTGCAGTCATTACCGGCTTGTATATCATGATAAATGTGTTAGTCTTTACTTGGTGCAACAGGACGCATGGTGGTTTTTGCTGTAATAGACTATTATAGCAGCCTCTCTGGAATGCTTACTTAAGTTTAACTTGTTTCAAGTGCTGTTATGTTATACTTCTTTATCAACGTAGAAACAAAATGGTTAAAATTTAAAAAGTAATGTACTGTATTAAGTAAAGTAATTTCCCCCCCAGTAAATGAATAATAAAGGCGGAGTTCCAAAACAAAAAATAGTAAGAAATCTTGCACTTTCTTAAAAGCTAGACAATCACAATTGCAATTTGTATATTAGGTAGCATGTAGTTATTCCTTCACTTCTCAAAAAGGCTTCCCCTGGGGAGATTCAGTGGATGACTTCTGCATTAGACCCAGAGTCAACCACGCTCAAAGGCTGATATCTTTATACTGCAAGTTAAGAATAAATTTCCCACCCCCACACCCCCATATAGTGCCCAGAACCCTGGAACTGGTTCTCCTTGAAGCCTTCCCATGTATATTTTGAGCTCTGTTGACATGTCTTAGTACAGCAAAAGCATTGCTTTTGTGTGGACACTTTCTTTGATTGTGAAATGCCACCCACTCCATAGATAAATAAAAGCTTTATAGGGCTATACCTGCTCATATCCATATCTTCACAGTCTGATTCTATACAGAGTTATGCAGGCCTATGCTCCTCAGTGTCCAGTAGACTCTGAAATCACTACCCGAGGTATGGAAGCATTATGGACAATTTACAACCCTAAGAATTCCCAGCAAAGAAGACCTGAGCAAATATAGTATTTTCACTTGTAAGTTTGCTTTATGATTTCCCCTCTCCTTCCAAGCTTGTCTGCCAATTCTAGTCGCAGTGTACTATGGGATTAGAAATTTATATAATGCATTTTGGGGATATTTTCAGTGTCACTTTGGCATTCTGTTTTGTTCTTAGGTATGGTCCACTACCCATTTCTGGCAAGGCAGTGAGCTTTCAGCTGCAAGAAAGTGGTCCAGTGCAGAGCCACAATCTATCAGTGGAAGAACAGGAGGAGGAGAACTTCCTCACTGACCCTGCTGAGAAAAGGTGGGTATATTAGTGCCCCACATCCAGCAGACAAAAATAGCAATTAAAAACACAAGATCTCTATTGGACTAGATCGAAAGGTCCATCTCCTGGTTCACTCAGTGGCTAACCAACTTCCGGTAAGCTCACAAACATGGCATAAAGGTGACAACTATCCTATGCAGATGCTTCTCGGGAAATAGTATTTAGTAGCACACTGCCTCTAAACATGGAAGTTCCATAGTCATCTGGCTCAAGCCAATGATAGATCTATCCTTCATGATTTGTCTAACTTCACCCTTTGAAGCCATATAAACTGATGGCTATCGCATCTTGTTCCAATGAATCCCATAGAGTCAACATGCATTATAATTAATCAATGGAATTCATTGGTGCAAGAAAGTTTGCATAATTTTAATAAATAAAAATTTAAAATACTGTCAGAGTCATAGTAGTAAGACATCGCCTGAATACAGCCATGGTTCCATGCCCATTCTGAGTGGCCATGGTCATTTCTAGGTCAAGAAAGTTAGAATCCAGCACCTATATGTATACAATTTACTACTGCTCTAGAAGAAACAAGGTTATTTGTTTTACTTTAGTTCAGTTTGACCACTCTTAGTCTTGTGTTTTAGCACTTTTATTGCTTGGCAAAAATGATTAAAGGCACATCACAGGTTTCTGCTCACCTGGGACTGAGTTGTGTGCTGTGTGGTTGGGAGAGGACATGCAGCCAATGCTAGTAATGGCAGCATCAGTCTCCTGGCTGCACTAGAATGCAGCGGGAGCTAATCAGCTATGCTGGTTGGTTCCCAGGGGGCAGGGCCTGAGATGGGACCAGAGAGAGAACTTTCTCCCTGTGGTCTGTTACCGGGATATAGATTGAGTCCTGGCCTGGGGCCTCAGCAGTGTCATCACTCACTCCTTTGCTCATGTTTAGGCATTCATTTGCTATGGCTGAAGGCTGATAGGGGCTGGGAAAGAATTTCACTTGTGTATGCTCATTGGGCTAGGCTTTGAAGGGTTTTTACCTTCCTCGTAACAACTTCGTTTGTGTTTTTGTTAAGTTTCATATTCGTCCTTAGTATTGGAAGTGTGGAGGGCCATGGGCTGGATCCATAACAGGGAGGGAACCCCTTGAAGGGTCTTGAGTTGCTGCCAGTGGGGTCAGCTCCACTTGGGGAGGGGAGCTGGCATGGCCACTACATCACAGATTGCTTGACAAGCCCACCTTATTGGTTCCTGCTGTGGTGGGCTTGCCAGTGAAGCAAGGCCTGCCAAGATGCTCCCAGCACTCGGCAGCTGATATCAGCCAACAGACAAGCTGCTTGGTGAAAGGATCGTGCCTGATGCCATGCCAAACTCTGTGAGCTGTAACAAAAAAGCTGTGGCCCGTTGCAGTGAGTTCTCTCACTTGTGCACCAGCAGTGCATTTCGTGTCATGCCCCCAATTCATTCACATAATCAGCCAATGCTCAAATGCACCTACAGAGCTCCAACACCAGCAGAGTTCTCCATTCACTTTAATGGAGTGGGAAGCGTCATGTTCACAATGGGATGTATGTGGGACTGCTCCCTCCATAAAAGTGAAGGGAGAAGCCATTGTCTGCATGTTGCTCCCAGTCATGCAAGTAGCCATTGAGCCAGCATGAACAAGTGTATATGCTTTTGGTAGGATGCAGCGTCATGCAGATGCCATATTCACCGATAGTTACCGGAAAGTCCGGGGCAAGATGTCAGCTCAGAAGTTATTGCAGGGCATTGTTGGGAAAAGGCTTGGGTAAGTGTTGCTTTATTATTATTTCTTTAGTAGTAGCAATGTGCCCCTACAAGTCTCCCAAACATTAGGAGCTTGTCCCCTGGGCCTTGAGTTCCGATTTAGCACTGAACCTGCGATTGAAAACCTCTTGCTCAGACATGCCCTAGAAGCACTGTCAGCAGCAGCAAGGCAAAATTATTACTATAGTAATAAGCCCATTACATTTTGAGTCCCCTTCATGGGGAGAAATCTAAAGTTTTAAGAGGAAATCTCAAATTCCTCTACATTTGCAAAAATCTGGTGGTTATCTAATAACACATGTATAGAACGTAAGATGAAAGTCCTGCAAGCAATTTTTAACACCCATAAGCATCCAAACACGCCAATTTCTAAAGGGTTTAACCTTGATTTGCCTCCCCCAAGGAAAGGAACCTTCCAGTATGTCCTTAAGACAGTAAACTGATTGGGCAGCACTATTCCCGTAGAAGCCATTAGAGCAAGTGGCCCTCCAGAAGCTGTTGGACTCCAACTCCCATCGATCCCAATCAGCATGACCAATGGGTCAGGAATGATGGAAGCTGTAGTGTAACAACATCTGGAGGGGCACCGGTTCCCCATCCCTCCATTAGAAGTATTACCACACACATTCCCCTTAAAGCTGGATGAAGAACCTGTGGCATTCCAGAAATTGCTGGACTACACCTCCAAACATCCCTATTGGCCATACTAGCTAGAACTGATGGGTGTTGTTCAACAACCTCTGGAGGACAATGAGCTCCTCATCCATTGCTTAAATCACTTTTAAGTCATACTAAACTGCTGCAGTTCTTTCAGTTCACTTGCATTCCCACCCTTTCTCCAATTATCTCAGGTGAGGGTACATAAGGCAATCCCATGTTATTCTGAAAATAATTCTTTGAAGATAGACTGAGCTACTTGTTTAAAGTCAATCTGTGAGACTTCAAGCTGAGCAGGGACTTGAACATCTATGGTATTCCATGAAGTGCTTTAGCTAGTGCAAGCATTTTTGGTTGTACAAAAGAACTTCCCTTCCCTCTCGTCTCCCTCTATGTCCCCTAAATCTGTCCTGTTTCCCTCCAACCCTCCCAGACAGATTTGGGGAGGGCACAGGGAGGGGCATGTAGAGAGAAGAGAGGGAAGGAAAGTTCCATTGCACTGCATTAGCACAGCAGTGGGGAGTGTTCCAGATGTTGAACAACTCCTATCAGTGCCATCAGGGAGGGCCAAGGGTCAGGGATGATGGGAGTTGTGGTCCTTCAGATGTTGCTGAACTGCAGGTTCCCCACCCCTGCATTTGTGGAAGCACTTCATCGGAAGTCCCCTGGGTCCAAGTTCATCCACTAGTCATCATCATGCTCATTACTTTGCAGGGAAGACAGCCTGGGAGATGAGGAACATGAATTCTTGACCCGGCGACAGTCTGACAGCATCCTGATGGACAGTCGTTACCATCAGCAGATGGTACTGAGGAATTTCTTGGGAGCCATGTTGCAGAATCAAAGGTTAGTTGCATATTTATTTGAGGACATGAGGTTGTAAGATTCTAAAACTTTTGTTATGTGCCTTCAAGTCGATAATGACTTATGGCAACTCTATGAATCAGCGACTTCCAATAGCATTTTTCATGAACCACCCTATTCAGATCTTGTAAGTTCAGGTCTGTGGCTTCCTTTATAGAATCCATCCATCTGGTCTTCTTTTTCTACTCCCTTGTTTTTCCCAGCCTTATTGTCTTTTCTAGTGAATCATGGCTTCTCATTATGTGTCCAAAGTATGATAACCAGATTCATCATTTTAACTTCTAGTGATACTTCTGGTTTAATTTGTTCTAACACCCAATTATTTGTCTTTTTCGTGGTCCATGCTATCGGCAAAGCTCTCATCCAACACATTTCAAATGAGTTTTTTCTCTTATTCATTTTTTTTAGGTACATATAAACCTTCAAGTAAACACCAAAATACGTAACATACAGGCTCACTTGTCAGGAAGCCACATTTGCTGCAGCTTTCTACTAAGTCTCCACTCAATAGCACGGTCTGTGTAATGTGTGAAATAGCTCTTAATGCCATCCCACAGATGTCCTCTCAGGGTAGAGAAAATGTAATTTATGAAGCTCCCCTTTGATAGCTTGGTCACCTCAAGGTTTTCCAGATTTTTAATATGGGGACCCAACAAGTTGATTCTACATCTGTCTTTCAAAATCACTTTTTAGTAGCCTTCAGGGAAGCTAGTGTAGTATAGTGGTTAGAGTGTTGGACTACAACCTAGGAGACCAGGGTTTGAATCCCCGCACAGCCATGAAGCTCACTGGGTGACCTTGGCCCAGTCACTGCCTCTCAGCCTCAGAGGAAGGCAATGGTAAACCCCTCCGAATACCGCTTACCATGAAAATCCTATTCATAGGGTTGCCATAAGTCAGGATCACCTTGAAGGCAGTATATCATCATATATCATCAGGGAAGAATTAAGGTAAGTGGGAGAGCATGCAAGTTCAATTCCTGGCAACTCTATTTTTTTAAAAAAAGGATCGGGTAGTAAGTGATGGAAAAGGCCTCTACCAAAAGTCTGTAGAGACATGCTGCCAGCCAGAGTAGACAATACTGGCTAAGATGGTCAAAAAGTCTGCCCTGGTGTAAGACAGCTTCCTATGTCCCTATGGCTTAGTCCTATCACCGGATCTTGACATCACACACACACACACACACACCCCATCTATATAATCAAATGCTCACAGCTTGGTATATTTTCTAATCTGCCTCACTGCAAACAAAAATGATTTGCGTTGTATCAAGTTGTCTTATATTTCCTCTTTTTTCCAGGTCTCAAGATATCAACAGTGACCATTTAGAGGATTTTGTCAATGTCCTAACCAAGCTCATGGAACTGTAAATAAGCTTTGCCCCATTTCACTCTGGTCAGTGCCACTCTCCGAGCATAAAGCTTTTCAAGAGTTTTTCCTGCTTCTGAAGCAGTATAAAAAGACATCTTACTACACACATCAATACTGTCCAGAATGCCATCTCCTATCACAGACAGCTTTTAGAAAAACGTGTGAGAAACGTCTGTTCCCTGTACTTTACTATAGTTAAGACTGCTGATTATGTAGCCTCACTTCAGTTTGAAAATAAATGGCCACAATATATAGCAATTTTATATATCCAAACTTTTTTTTTCTGTAGGAAACTACTGCATAAGCCACAGAGATGTGTAATCAACAGGGGGAAGTATCAAATATCAACAACAGTTGAAACTGCATGCTGGCCTCTGCTGATGAATTAACTGGGAACTGGCCTTTGGGTTCAAGGGAAAGTATTCAACAGACGTCTGATTTCAGGACCATGGATAGCTTTTACCCAGCACTATGTGCTGCGGCTAGAAATCAAGAGTATTAATCAATTAAAAGCCAAAGCAATAAATGTTGGAAGTGCAACCAAATCATTCTGAAAATGCAGAAAGCCAAGTGTTGTGTTTGGACTGTAAGGAAAATGTATTGCCTCATCAGTTACAATTAGGGAGGAAGGGCTCAGATATCAAGGAGGAACACATCACTTAAGAAGTAGAAAAAGCACTTTCCTTTACATTACCATGAATACTGCTAAGGCCACAGTTGCTATCCAGAGAGTTCTTTCAATGTGCACAAAGAACGTACACAAATGCAACAGGGTAGGGACTGATAACCTTTTCCAGCCTGAGGACCACACACCAGCGGTGGGTGAAGCAGCAAATGTGAATTTCACCTTTGTACAGTAGGCTAGTTTCTCCATTCCCCCTCTCTATTCTCTATCCAGGCAAGCAAAAGGCATTATCAGAGTTCAAGGAACACATTTTAGCCAGTGGCTTAGGGAGGGTGAGTATGGCTGGGGAGAGTCCCAAGGGCCAGATGTTGGAGGCATGTCCTTTAAGGCATGTGGGGCACTGCCCCACCCAGCTTAGTCTGTCCTCAGCCAGCCTCAATCTGCCTCCTCCTTACTTACAATAAATCCAGGGGGCAGCACTGGCTTTCAGCCTCCTCCTCCTCCTTAGTCTCAGAGTTTCCCTTATAGAATTCAGCATTGAGGATAAGGACAAAACCAGAACCAGCTGGCTCCAGCTATCATAGGCTCTAGCTCCATCGGTTATTTGCTCTGGTGCCCCATACTGTTGGGCTCCCTGACTTCTGTCCTATCAGTATCAAAGGGCACCAGCCACAACTGGGGCCAGACAGAGAAACCTGGAGGATGCAAACCCCTGCACTAGGGCTTCCGAATGCTGAAACTGCATTATAAACTGTTTTTGAAATACCAAGTTGCTTATCAGATAGAACACAGGGCTGCCTGCTCTTATACAGACAAAAGAGTAATAAGCCAAGCTGTACATCTAAACAAAAACAAACCTGATTATTTCTTTTGTCTCATCCTCTTTATTTGATAACAGAGACAGTAGAAAAAAAATAAAAAATTACCGTCTTGGAGCCCATCAGTTTCTAAAATCCTTGGTGCTGGGAAAGGTGTTAATATGCCATAACTCAAAGCACTGAGACATTCAATTAAATAGAAAATGGGGGAAAGCATTTTCCCCCCACAAAACAACAATCTTTTCAATATTACAGGCAATTGCTTTTCACATTTCAGTTTCTGGCATTCTAAACTCTTCTTTGGCTCCTTTCCTCTGGAGCTCAAATTGGTTTCCTTACAGTTCTTCCATTCTTCTGGCGTTAGTGAGTTCTGGAAGGACACAAAGAAATGCTTGCAAAGTTAAAAATGCAGCTGCAGAATAACAACTCTTCATGTATTAAGTAGATGTCCTTTTTTGGCACGGTGAAGAAATAAAACTAACACCCTAATACAAAATTACAAAGTCTGATTTGGGGATAGCCAAAAACGTGAAGAATGCACAATGCACTGAAATGGCGTTTCTGATGAAAAATGTAAATTATTACAGCCCAAGTCTATGGATGTTTACTCAGAAGTCCTACTGTATTCAATGCGTTTATTTCCAGATTAAGTGTGGATATGATTGCAGCCTAAATATAGTGATTTAAAAGTCAAAAACAATGAACAGATCATTTTATCTCTGAAACCAAAGTAGTTTAAAATGTAGAAGGAACATCTGAATCAAAAGGAAGGTGTTCTAAACTCTGGGCCCAACATTCAAGAACTGAATAGCACTGGGCAACTGAAATACGTGTAACACACACGTAGATGCATTTTTTATGCTTTATATTTTGCTGGCAAGGAAAACACCAATACAAATATCTGCTTTCAGCTATAACCCGGAGCAGAAGTGATACAGGGAGCAACAATATTCTATCAGAGTGGGAGAATTCTTTCCCAATACCTTCCTGTCTTTCCTTCAGCAAGAGATGGGTGTTGCTTTCAGTGTATGCAACAGAATAATAATAGTAACTCTTGCTCAAGCACTCAGGTGCTGAAAATGCTTCACATGCATTATCGCAGTAGTCCTTACAATAAACCCATAATAAATTACAGTATTATCACCCTCCTGTTATATACATGGAGGATTGTAGCTAAGGCCACACAGCACATTTGGGGCCATACATGAATCATTTTCTGACTTAAGTCAAGGTACAAGGTACTTGATTGCAGAATTAGCCATAGGCCATGTGCAAGATACAAACAAGAATAAAACTGCAAAGTATAAACATATATAAAATTTACAAATCATGACATAACAATTTATATAGGGCTTTGGTGGGCATTTGTCTCTTCGGCAAAGGACTCTCTCAGTTTGACAGCTGCAACTGCAAAATTAGCGGCCTCAACGGTCACAAAATTGGAATTATCAGATAGAAGTGCAATTATCAATTCTCTGTCAGAACAAGGTCTTAAGAGATTTAAAATGGGAGAAAGAAATTTCTGTCTAGGGTCATCGAAGAGTGGACAGTAAAGTAAATAGTGAACGATCCCTTCAATATCCTTACAGCCATATATACATTGGCGCTGGATTACTGGAATACCCCGAAACCGTCCCTCGAGATAGGCTGTAGGCATGGTTTGAAAGCGTAGAGCCGTAAAGGCTCTTCTGATGAGGGGTCTATCTATGGCAACTAAATAATATGACATGTATTGATTTTGATGGTAGGATACCATCTGGAAAAGGAGGCCATCTCTATGGATGTCCGATCCTGAGCTGCATCATGGTTAAAAATCCAGTTGCGAAGAGCAGTGTTACTAAGCTCCACTAGCTTCGCAGGGGAGAGGTCGTATTTAGAAAAAATAGACAGCCACTCTGTGGCACCTCCGACAGACTGCATTTGTTCTTGCCAGCACTGCTTGGCCAAAGAGGCGCCGTCCATGTCATTAAGACGAAGCCAGTATCTTAGTAAAGCTAGGTCTATGCGTGCTGTTATTGAAGGCAGACCCACTTCTGCTCTGAGATGGGCTGCTGGGGTCCCCTGTGGGAGGCCCAGCAATTGTCTCAAAAAAATGTTCTGAATGGATTCAAGTTTAGTTCTGGCCATATTTCCCCAAAGTTCAACTCCATATAGGATTTTGGGGAGTATTTTTGCTTTAAATATTTTAATCAGCGGGGGAATAAGCTGGCCCCCCTGTGTGAAAAAGAACTTTTTAGCAGAACCTAGAGCTCGGGACCCAACTAGAGCCGCTGCCTTGATTTGTGAAGTCCAGGATAATCTATTGGACAGATGTACACCCAGGTATTTAAAGGTGGGAACTTGTTCAAGAGTACCCGCATTTAAAGGCCATCTATTTTTAGCTTTCATAAACTTCCCACAGATCATAACTTTTGATTTAAACTGGTTGATAGTGAGATTTTGGGAATCACAATACTCTTTCAATTTTTGAATCATGCGTCTGAGCCCAATTTTTGTTAGAGAGCAAAGTACCACATCGTCAGCATACAGGAGGACATTGATCTTTTTGTCACCAATAGAGGGGGGGGAAAGGCTGGAGAAGTTCTGACTTAAGTCACTCTGCTATACTAGATTAGTTTTCAGTCAACCATCACTCATGTATGAAGTAGATAGCTGTGTGTGTTCTTTAAAGTTTAAAAATGGGCAATTTTGGTGAAATGCATCCTCCTCAAGCATTGGTGCTCTCACTGTGCAAATTTTAAGAATAAAATCCAGAATTTACATCATCAAGCAGACAAGAACAAATGATCTGTGCATTCATAGACTGGCGTCAAAATATTTCATCCATGTTGGCATGATGTCACCACCCAAGTACAGGATCCAAGACGTGGTCCTCAATTTGAGATTCTCAAAGTCTCAACTTTCATTCTGAAAGAAAACTTCTAGTCCTCATTGCTGTAGATAAAAAACTGGAAAAACATGGACAGTCACTGATCAGCGCTCAAAGCTTCATTGTCCTGTACAGTTCTCATACCCTTTCCTATTACTAGTGTTCCTTTACCCTATACTTCTTCCTGATCTGCCTCCTGACAATGTTACATATTCTTTAGAAAACTGAAATACCTGCAACTAAAATAATAAATTTACTTGATGTGCATAACTTACTTCTGGTTACAGAATGAGGATTTCCTTAATGAAGCTCCTTTTCCCAAACCAGGAAGAATGGAAATGAACATGTTTATTTCTCTGCATTTGTGTAACAACACAAACTCAGACAGGGTGTCAGGCAGCCTGATCTCAGGTAATATCCCAGGGCAGTGACGGGCAAGTTCACCAGTATGCATCAACATGATCCTGGATTTGCATAACCTTGCGGTTAATCCAGACTCAAACTCCAAAGAGTTTTAACTTCTCAAAACCACACATTTTTCAATCCAAATAAATATTATGAATATTCTTTACTTCTGCAAAGTACTTTACTTCTGGTTCTAGGGTTTGGTCTGATGGAAGATGGGACCACAACCTTGTTGAATTTAACTATATAAATCTGGGTCTGGTCAGTGCCTGGAATGACTGGGAACCACCTGTATGCCACCCTGGGCTCCAGGATGGAAGAAAGGTGGAATGTACAAATACAAATAAAATAAAATAATAAAATTAATCTGCTGTCAGTCTGATGTAAAAAGTAGGAGGAAAACAATATGTGGCATATAGGGCAGCTGTGCAAAAGCACAAAAAACAAAGACCACAAGTCAGGGGGTGACCAAAAGTTACAAGGATCAAAGGCTTTTCAGTAATTTTCTCTGCAAACATGTAACATTGGAATTGCCTTTTGTAGCATAGAATTGTAGAGCCCCCCCCCCGCTCTCCTATTTCAGTCTATGTTAAACGTAACCTGCCAGGTTACAAATCGACAACACAAATGACAGGGCTTTGTTCAGTAAAAATGAAGTGCTACTCTGGAGTATAGAAGGGTCTTTGTTCTGTAGTCTTGACTTTTGGATGCACTCCTGTGCTGTCGGCGCTAGTTACTGATGCAACACCAAAGTATGAAACTAAAAGGTAATGAGCTTGATAGTCTAAGCCAGATTGCACTTCAACAGACCACGTTAGCTTTTCTCTGAGATGCCTAGCCAGTGAAAACTTATAGGAGAATGCCTGCCCATTGCTTCTGTTAGAACAGTAAAAGAACAGGGCTACAGCTTTAACTGGAAGATCAACCCACTAAAGCTTCAGAAGATAAGTGAGGCTGTAAGCATTAGCTTGGTTTTTTTTAAAGGCTATTTTGGTGTTGGTGAATTACTGGAAAAGTGAATGGGGAAAAAATAGCCTTTCCTGTTAAGAGCTAGAGCGAAACTAGACACAACGTGTCTATCACTCATGCGCCTGCCCTGTAGATATCGAACAGGGTTGGCTAACCTCTGGCCCTCCAGATGTTGCTGAACTATGTTCGACACAGGAACATAGAAGCTACTTTATATTGAGTCAGTTATTGGTCCATCTAGGTTAAAATTGTCTACACTGACTGGCAGCCACCCTCCAGGGTTTCAGACTGAGATCTCTCTCAGCCCTACCTAGAGATGTTGGGGATTGAATCTGGGACCTTCTGCATGCAGCCCCTCAGTTTGCAGCTCCAGGCATTTTTGAAATTATTTTATTTATCCTTCCTCCCAAAAGGAGCCCGGGGTGGCATTTTTTCTCGCTTCCTGACTCTGATTCCGGAAGTGAACAAAGAGTATTTGCAGCAACGGTCTTAGGCGAAGTGCGTATGTGTACATATGTAAAAAAACCAAATATGCTCACCACCATCTTGTCTATTTTGGCCCCAAGGGGTAGCTTTTGCTTATTAAATTGCAAGTTGTCTACTTGAATTATCTGCCTCGAGTCCATTAATGGAAGACAGGCAGGATATTAAAAACAACAGGACAAGATCAACAGGAACAACACGGAAATGTGGGTAAGATGTAAATTTGTATCTAAATTTTAATTAATTAATCAGTTAAACAACACAGGATGAAACAATTAAAAGTCTTGTAAAATTGGTAAACAGCCTTAGTCAGCAAGGATGCATGTGTAGATGTCCATAAAATATTACACAGGACTGGAACATAATGAAGGCATCATGGAGGAATCTCAATGGTAAGATTATAACTTCTAAATAAGTTGCAATTCAAAGAACGTGTCCCTTGCCAGGTTCAAAGGCGTATAGAAAGTGGCTTCATCTAAGCTTGCTTTTGGCTTGGGGGATGGGTGGGTGGGGAACACAATAAGCATGAAATGGAAGCAGCCAGCATGGCAGGGCAAAAGGCAACATCCAAAGACCCTTACTTCTAGGAAGAGCTGGTCACTAGCACAACCCCCTTTTACCGCAGCGTTCTATACTTTGCCAACCTACTGCTCTGTTCTGCAGCGATCCTGCCAAAAGGAGAGAGGGATAAAGGTTCAGAGAGGACAGTAAAGGCAAGGAGAGCAATGTTGCTCAAGGAACCGATAACACAGAGAAAAAAAGAAGCATGCAAGCAGCAAAACCAGGCCTTCCAGAACCTCTACTGAGATACAAGCAAGCATCAAGGACTGCCATCCTTTCGCACAATGCTCAAAAAGAATTTATGCCACCGGATATGATGGATGTGAAGCCAGAAGGCTCAGGTGCCATTGGCATGGCAAAATCCCATAAATAACAGTTTTACCACATGGGATTTCAATAGATCTTAGAGGATAAATTGAATCCTATGCCAACAAGTAAATGCTATTTATTTTAAGGATGGCTTTTAAAACTGCAACCTTAATGCACCATTGATATCAGCAAGAAGCATTTTGATTATCCTTTCGAGCAACTAGAAGCCCTGGTAGAACTGAAGTAGAAACTTAGGTCTGCTTCTCATCTTCACTACTTTCGCTGCCACAAGAAAGCCACCAGACACTACCCTATGCATGGCAGCTCTGAGTGGCAAATCTGGGTCAGCTCTGCTATGCTGAGTGGTCTCTACATCATGGATTTCCTCCATGCCATTTGTGATAATGTCTGATGACTGTGCGGAAGCCAAACCTGCATGGTGAAGTGGAACACGCAAAACAGCTTGCCCTGCTGAGAAACCTTCTAGCAGTTTTAGCAGACTCCACCCCTGTAGTGCAGGTAGGTCCCCTACTGCATTTCTCTCCATCTCCACATTAAGAAATGTGGAGCACTTACGAGACAGGGTAGCAGTTTCTGGTTTATTTCTGCTACCTTGCAAATGCAGCAGCCATTACACATGGACACGAGGATTTCAGGGGTCAGGGGTGGTTCACCTGTGGCCCTCCAGATGTTGCTGGACTGCTACTCCCATCAACTCTGGTCATTTGGCCAATCTGGCTGGAGCTGTAGTTCAGCAACATCTGGAGGGCCACTTTTGACATAAGCAGACTATGAGATAGATACTGCTCCCTTAGGACATGTTACAATGGGAGGGCCACTTTCACAAACCATTCCCTTGACCGAAAATAGATGTTTAGAGTAGGGGTAGGGAATCTGTGGCCCTCCAGATGTTGTTGGACTACAACTTCTATCATATCTGGCCACTGGCCAAGCAGATGGGAGTTCAGCAACCTTTAGAGGGTCACAGGTTCCTATCCATCTAACTTCAGCGAAGGCATAGGCAAGAGATTCTTGGCTTGTGCATAGCTCTTGGACTTAAATGTGCAATGGAAGGAGCAGGATTGTCCTGACCCCATACCCTCTGCTGTCCCCACCCCTTGACATACATGCACTCAATGCGCCATCTGTGAAGAGATCTCTACATGTGTATGTGAGTTGGCACTCCTCGTGACTGGGACCTCCAATTGCACGAGGGTCTCAAATCATGTAGAACACTCACACACACACACACACCCCTTTTCAGATATTGCACTGAACACATGCAGGTCAACAGAGCAGGGTTATTGGTGTAGTCTGGGTCCCCTCTTCTCCACATGTTCAGTGAACTCATGGAGCACATCTGAAAAGGACTTTCATCTAACATGGAAGGAGCCACGTGCATGAATTCCACCCAGTTTACAAATGGAGTTATGGGAGTGACTTCCATGAGTACTTTGTATGGCTAAAATATTAGCACATGGGAAGTGGCCCTAACACCATGACTGAAGGTTGTATTCAACTAAGTTCTATTCACAGTAGACACATTAAAATTAATGAACTGAAGATAGTTGTGTCTACTAACTTCAATGGGTCTACTTGGAGTAGGACTAGCACTGAATACCACCCCGATCTTGGAGAAAGCGTAAGTGGAGACAAAGCCCTACTGATCCAGCTGAACATCTAGCGACAGCATCAGAGGCTATGCCAACGCAATATAGGCTGCACAGGCTAACAAACAACAAGGGACACTTGGTAGTGATGTAACCTATGGGGTGTGGATGGGCTTTGCCTACTCCCCAATGTATCTGTCAGGCACACTCCTTACAGTTGTGCGAAAAAGTTATGTGCCTTCAAGTCAATTACGACTTATGGTGACCCTATCAATAAGAGAACTTCAATAGCATCTGTTATAAACCACCCTGTTCAGATCTTGGAAGGTCAGATCTGTGGCTTCCTTTAAGGAATCAATCCATCTCTTATTTGGTCTTCCTCTTTTTCTACTCCCTTCAGGGGAAGTAAAACTCCTTACAGAAGTCAAAAGTGTTAAAAAATATGGACTTTTAACTTTCACACAAAAAATAAAAGTCTCTTAAAGCAGTTCTTCTCAAGCTGTGCCCTTGGAGTTTCCCACTCTCAACATTTACGCTGCTGCAACAATCCAGAACATTAACACCATTACAAATATGTAATCTTGTATGGGAAGAGCTGTATCACCAGGATTTTATGAGGGCGAACTCACAAACTTCTCAGCCCCCCTTAAAAAACCCAATACCCCAAGCACTTGTCAAGAGGGGTGAACTGACATTAAAACTGACATTGATCTGAACTGCAGAGTTCTGTGCATTAGTCACGGGAACAGCAATCCATGTTGATTTCCTACAAGGGCCCAATGTTACATTGGGGACACTGGAGGAAATTAAGGTGACAGCTCCTAGCCTTTGCTGCTCTTTTTTTTTGCAAGGGAGGACCAGGAAAGAGGTCAGCCATAGTCCTTGCCAGGTCGCTGGGGCACCTGCCCAAGAACACTATGTGCTAATACTAGGGCTGGCTACACACAACCATTAAACTAGAAAAAAAGTGTCTCAAGCAGTTTATTTTATCACTTGAACTCCCCAGCAGCGGGATCCCTCCATTAATTACTGACATCACAAGCCAGCAATGGTAGATAAATTATAGGCAGAGATGCCTGCCACTTAAGGTGAAGAACAACAGCTAGAGGTCAAGCTCTGGACTTCTTCCTAATATCAGTCATTTAAAGTGTGGTCTGCTGCTCTGTCAAGCTCTCTTTAAGAACAGGGGCCCTGCTGTAACCCCCACCTGAGGTCCTCTTACCTTTTGACTGCTTTATGAGCCAACATTCTGTTGCCTGCTAGGAAGGTGAGGCTGCCCAGGATAGCCAGGTACTTCAGAGTCTGAAACATGTTGAGCTGAGTCCAGTAGACATACATGAGCCCCAACATTGCTGAAAAAAACAAGGCAACAAGGCATAGTGGGGAAGACTGGATTCGAAAAGGAGGCGCAGAGTAAAAATTCACAGCAATGAGCAGTGTAGAGTTAATGTATACCAATGCCCAGTGCCTGGGTATTCTCTTTTTATATTTATTTTTTATTACAAATTTAACAAAGAAAGAAAAACAGGGGAGAAAAAGAAAGAAAAAGTGAAAATTGAAGGGGGAAAAACCCATCATGGCCAATGGTCAGGAATGATGGGAACTGTAGTCCAGCAACATCTGGGGACCCAAAGGTTGGGAAGGGCTGAGCCATCCAAATGTCCAGACAGGTATCCAGATGAAATTGATATTTAAAAGAAATGTGTTCAAACGTGGCAAAGGCACGTTTTCAGACCACTGTATAATGGTATTTATCCTTCCAGGCTCAAAAGTGTAGATCTCTTAGCATGGAGCAAAAGTGGTTGACATCCAAAATAGCAGGAAAAAGGGGGAGAAAAACCAGGATGTCAAGAGGCAAATGTGAGTGAATCAAAGTCTGGAGATTTATTGTAAAAATATTATTAAAAAGTTATGCCCAACGCGTTTCGGCTGGAAAAACTCCTGCCTTCTTCATCAGGGGCAAATAATGTGGAAAGTCAGATCACGTACAACGATTTGCACAACTTCTTGTACACGATCTGACTTTCCACATTATTTGCCCCTGATGAAGGCAGGAGTTTTTCCAGCCGAAACGCGTTGGGCATAACTTTTTAAAAATATTTTTATAATAAATCTCCAGACTTTGATTCACCCACATTTGCCTCTTGACATCCTGGTTTTTCTCCCCCTTTTTCTTGCTAGATCTCTTAGGGACCATAACAGCTCTCAACATCCATTGACTGGATATTCCTAGCAGCGTCTGGACAGTAGTAAACCTATATTCCAAGAAAGATGACAAGGCCACTACAAAACGGTGATCATTTGCAATAGGTCAGTATGTGTGATTGAGCGAGATCCACAAAACTATAAAGGACAGGTATATCTATTGTCCACCATTGGACAAACTAGTTATTTTGAAGCTTCTGAACTTTACAAAGTTGACCTTCAGAAAAGAGGTGGGGTAATTTTTTTTCTGTCTATGCTGCATTATTTACCATCCAGCTATTCTGAGAAAGACAGTGATGTCAGGCATGGGCATACTATAATGCTGGCTATAAGTCAACATCACAAGCTGTCTATAAAATCCCTCTGTTTCTCAGAGTGTACAAGTGACCAACATCCTATTTTTGCACAAATGTGAAAGAACTAAAAACTCTAGACTGGAAGAATGAGCCAAACTTTTAACAGAACTTACTTCAGTTGGTGGGTTGCATCCACACTAAGGCTGCAATTCAAGCCCCACTTACTTAGGAGTAAGCCGTTACTTCAATAGGACTTATTTCTGGTAAACATGGTTAGGACTGCACTAATAATAATAATAATAATAATTTAATTTGTGGGTCGCCTATCTGGCCAATGGCCACTCTAGGCGACGTACAATTTAACAACAATACATTACATCATAATAAAATACATCATAAAATACAATATAACAATAAAACAATAAAACAGTTCCAGTACAGAGTAGTAGGCTATTCGTCGTAAAAATTTAACCCTCCCCGTAAGTCCCAAAGGCCTGTCTGAAGAGCCAGGTCTTCAAAGCTTGGCGGAATACATTCAGGGAAGGGGCATGTCGAAGGTCATACGGGAGGGAGTTCCAGAGAGTGGGGGCCGCCACTGAAAATGCCCTCTCTCTTGTCCCCGCCAACCTAGCTGTTTTAGTTGGCGGGATTGAGAGAAGGTCCTGTGTGGCTGATCTTGTTGGGCGGCATGGTTGGTGGCGCTGGAGGCGCTCCATCAGATAAACTGGGCCGAGACCGTATAGGGATTTAAAGGTTAATACCAACACCTTGAATTGGGCCTGGAAAATAACTGGAAGCCAGTGTAGGTCGAACAACACTGGGGTGATGTGTTCCCGGCGGCGACAGTTTGTAAGCAGTCGAGCCGCAGCATTCTGTATAAGTTGTAATTTCCGGACCGTTTTCAAGGGTAACCCCACGTAGAGCGCATTACAGTAATCCAACCGAGAGGTGACCAGGGCATGTACCACCAGTGGGAGCTGATGAGCAGGAAGGTAGGGCTGCAGTCTACGAATGAGGTGCAATTGATACCAAGCTGCCCGGCTCACTGCCGAAATCTGAGCCTCCATGGACAGCTTGGAATCAAGAACAACCCCAAGGCTGCGGACCTGGTCCTTCAGGGGCAATTTCACCCCATCAAACACCAGGTCAACATCTCCCAACCTTCCCTTGTCTCCCACGAGTAGCACCTCAGTCTTATCAGGATTCAACTTCAGCCTGTTCCTTCCCATCCATCCACTCACGGATTCCAGGCACTTGGACATGGTCTCCACAGCTGACTCTGGTGAAGATTTAAACGAGAGATAGAGCTGAGTATCATCCGCATATTGGTGACACTGCAGCCCAAATCTCATGATGATTGTCCCCAGCGGCTTCATATAGATATTAAATAGCATGGGAGAGAGGATAGAGCCCTGTGGCACACCACTGTAAGGTAGGTGAATCTAAATCCTACTGAAGTCATGGCTACCTTTTCTCTTTGTTTGCAATGGGATCAACGCATGATTAGCTTAGCCTGGATTTACCCCGTATTTGCTCTGAACATTTGTGCTTGAAGAGAAGTTGTGAAAGACACAAATGCAACTAGTTGGCTGGTGATATGGTATTTTTAAAAATACTGATTCACTATTTCTTAACAATAGGGGATTGGTTTTCTATTTCACCAGGAAAATATGAAATTATGGAGAAGGTTAAAAGAAGGAACTTCTCTAGGATTTCAAAAGAGGATGGTTCCAGGACAATCTGAAACTACACATTTATATGTTTCTGTGTCAGACAATTTTGTACTATAAAAGACAAAGCAACATTCTCTCAAGCAAACATCAGGAGGTGCAGACGCAAAAGCTGTCTAGCCAAATTAGCAACACCACAAATTGGCCGCAGAGACAAATTGGCTGTTCAAGTCTAGGCACTTGAGCACGAAGACAATAATGTCTCCATTAAATAAAGGGAAACAAGGAGTCATTCCACAAGCCTCTCTCATCAGAAGTGTTGGATGGACCAAAGGATAAACAATTGAAATGAAAACTTTGAATGTACTGTGCTATCAAATGTATCTAAATGGAAGCAAGAGAAGCCCAGTCTAATGACAGCTGTTAAAAATGATGGGTGACACATGTATGGTGGTGTAGGAGTAATTCTGAAAGATGGGAAGGCGGGGAAAGACAAAAGGGAGGAATGCGGTGCTATTATGCCCATTATAGTTAATAGGCTGCTAGGCCATTTGTCATCAGGCTCTTGCCTGAAAAGCCTACGTGGAAAAGGATAAAGGGGGAGGAATCTCTCTGGCACTTACCTGCATGACCCAGGTGAAAGATAATGGTGCTAGGAGCAAAGCTGAAGTTGGAAATGTTGGCCCCGATCTTTATCCACTAAAAAGGTACAGAATGTACATCAGAAAAAAGGCCAGGGGACAATGAAACCCAGATCATACTGACCCTTCTTGAAACAAATACAAATGACTTTCAGATCAGAAATGCTTCCAATTATATCGACTGTGCTCATGAGCGCACACACACACAAAGATGATGAACGCGTACCAAAAGATTAGATTTTTCTATTTCATTCCAAATGTGTATTTGCTTAAGACAAGTGTGAGGACCTTTGGTCCTCCACATGTTTTATTTACTTATTATTTGTAAAAGTATGTGTATACTGCTACTCATAAAAAATATCAAGGCCATATACAACCACACATAAAAGGTAAAGGTGTCCCCGCACTTATAGTGCGAGTCGTTTCCGACTCTTAGGGTGACGTCTTGCAAGGTTTTACTAGGCAGACCGTATATATGGGGTGGGACTGCCAGTTCCTTCCCGGCCTTTCTTTACCCCCCAGCATGTGCCGGGTACTCATTTTACCCACCACGGATGGATGGAAGGCTGAGTGGACCTCGACCCCTTTTACTGGAGATTCGACTTCCTCCTTCCGTTGGAATCGAACTCCGGCCGTGAGCAGAGCTTCAGCTGCGTTACCGCCGCTTACCACTTATACAACAAAAACCATGGGAAAAAAATTAAAATCTGAGATCAACTAACTACTACAGAAATATATTTTCCTAATCTCCAGCAAAAGTTTGGTGGCATAGAAAAGTTTTCAGCAGACACTTTAAGGTTAAAACAGAAAGTGCCTACTGAATCTCTACTGGCAGAGCATTCCACAGGCCTGGGATGAAGATACTGAAGGTTTGATTTCTAGTTGCTGTCAGATGAGCCTCACCAACTTGAGGAACGACCAATCATGCTCCTACAGATGGTTTCAGTGACCACGCTGGGAGTTACCGAAAGACAACCCGCATCAGCCCCAGCAAGCATGGCCAATGGCCAGGGATGATGGGAGCTGTAGGTCAGCAACATTTGGAGGCTCAATGGTTCCCCACACTTGGCTTTATGTGTGCAGGTCAGCTTGAAATATATAATTCCTCACTAACATTGAGGACTCCCACATGGAGGCAGGAATTTGGTAATGGTGAGATTTATATATACAAGGTAGATAGGTTAGAGCAGCATTCCTCAACCTGGTGCCCTCCAAATTTCTACAATGGCCACCGTTCCTGACTATTGGCTATGCTGGCTGGGTCTGATGGAAATTGTAGCCCAAATCATCGGGAGGGCATCAGGTTGGGTGGGAAGCTTTATTGTGCAGCAAGTGCTAGGCCATATTGCAAAACTACTGGCACTCTTCCTTGGAGATCTAACCATACCTGTAATATAATCATTAGAAGCTGAGAAGAAAGAGGAAGGCCAAACAAGAGATGGATTGATTCCATAAAGGAAGCCACAGACCTGAACTTACAAGATCTGAACAGGATGGTTTATAACAGATTCTTTTGGAGGTCGCTGATTCATAGGGTCGCCATAAGTCGTAGTCCACTTGAAGGCACGTAACAACAAATGAAAAACTTACCAGAATAGAGAGCAAAAGCAGCGGGGAGAGTATCAAAGCTGTGAACGTGTTTGACACCACAGTGGGAGGCCTCTTCTCAGGTTCCCTGAACAGGTGCTATAAAGAGGAGTTCCAAGAGAAAATGCATCAGAAGAGTAATCATCTCAACAAGGCAGTCCAAAAACTCAGGAATCAGGATATCCACCCACATCAACACTATACACCCTGGAATCTCTACTGTTAAATGTTAAAACTGTGGCTTCTACAGAGTCTATGCAACTTAAAGGCTTCTGTTCCTCCTGAAGTGGTTTTTCTTTGCACGTCACATTCCAACACAGACTCCCCGCACATCTTCCTTTGTGCATTCAATGCTAATATTGGAGGCTGTCCAGAAGAAGACGAGTGAGCAAGAAAGACATTTTTGGATGTAGGTAGGGTTGTGTTTTGTTTTGTTTTGTTGCCTCTACATGCTGGAGAACAGAAAGTGCATTTTCAAAGCAAGGGCGAGGTGCCTCTATGGCTCATACATGGGCTATCTGGACATCTGTAAACTCCGGGGGAGGGGTGGATGGAGAAAAGAGGGAAACACAACACAGTTATGTTCACTCAGTATGTAAATCTAGTACTATAAAAACACAAGAATTAAAGGGCAGATGTCTTCAAGGCCAGAGGATTGCTACTACCAGCACCACAAGAATGGTCAAAACAAAAACATCCACGCAGAGCAGAGCTGGGGCACTGGCAGCTCTCCAGATGTTGCTGGACTCCAATTCCTGCTCATTGGCTGTGCTGGCTGAGGGTGATGTAGCCCAACCACATCTGGAGGGCCACAGACTCCCTATCCCTGATGGAGAGAAACACAGTCAATTTATCATATGGATTCTAGTGGCTGTACCTGTATCTCCGGCTTGGGAGTGAAAAGGCCCTTTGATTGAACTGTGGATGGAGCATCTTCTTCTGGGAATTTGATGACAACATCAGCCTGAAGTGAATATTATATATGTGAGTAAAACTGCTAGATATAGGTTATTTATACCTGGTTAATATTATATTCCTGGATTGGAAAATGGACAATGCTAAAGCAGTCCAATTTCCAAGGAAGAACTTTCCTTCACATCCTAAGTAGATTTCATAGCTCTTCCATAAATATCAAGGAATTATCAGTTCAGCAGACTCAACCAATCTGGTTACATTAATTTGTCAGTTAAAACCAAGGCATATTCATGGTGCTAAGAGGCAATACTTTCACATTATCAAGAAACCAATAATCTTAAATATGTGAAAAGGGAGTGGGAATTTAAAAAGATACAGACTTATGATGTTGGACTAGGACCTGGAAGACCAGGGTTCAAATCCCTGCTCAGCCATGAAGCTCACTGGGTGGGCCAGCCACCAGCTCTCAGCCTAAACGACCTCACAGGGCTGTTGTGAAGATAAAATGGGAAGGAAGAGAACCAGGTACACCACCTTGAGTTCCCTGGAGGTGGGATATAAATGTAATAAATAAATAAATAAAAATGAGTAAATATACCGACTAAACCAAAAGGAAGTGTGTCTGCAGAAAGCTGTAACGTTAGATTTCCAGCTTACATTGAGTTCAGCAACCTCTCTCAACTTACTAGGATTGCATTTGAGAGTGTTGGGCCCAGATTAGATGCAATTTCACAGTAATGATTTGCATCGGACGAACTCTCAAGCCTGAAAGAAGAAACCCTCCCATTCTTCCACAACTGGGAATGCCACATATTCACTATTTTCAAAGAGTCAGGACAGATGAGGTAAAATAGCTTAACATGAATGGAGTTACCTCTTAGCTTGGTTTTTATTATCCCCTTTGCATCTGAGCAAGTTAAAGCACAGGAAAAGGGTTTATTTATTTTGCATGTAAAAAAGAAGAAGTAAGAGCTCAAAGTTGGGAATAGGGCAGTATTACCTTCCAGTAACAACTGCAAACACAGAGCCATGGTTAACTCTGGGGGATTAAAGAGAGTGACATTATGGCAGAGAGACCTAATCCTATATCACTTTTTGGGATATCCTGTTCAGAGCTCTGATGTCATGCATTCCAAATAGGGAAAAGTCTACATCATTTCTGCTTGCCTGTCCTTTATGTGGAAAAAACATGGGGTAATCTCTTTTATTTGAGTCTGGGTCAAATTGGTTCCTTGAAGACGCAGACCTGATGTAGCACTCTAGCACCCAATCATTGAAGTTGTTTCTCTCTGTGTAACCCCAAAACTGAAGGCAAGGCCCTGTGCAGCTGGAGGAACATACCACATTCCAGAGGATTGGGTTTTCCAAAGTAGCATCCCCAATGATCAAGTAAAGAGCATATGTTCCAGAGGCTGAATCAAACTCTGTCTTTCTCTCTGAAGTGTCCAGTTCAAACTTGTAGATGTTTTTGCTGTCCGGTTCTGCAACAAACACCACCTCCTGCCCAGTCTTTTGATTGTGAAGTCGTACAAAGGTCTGAAGAAGAAGAGGAGATTTAAACTTATCTTAGTATCCATCATCACATCATAAGGCTTTTGGTGCCACCCTGATTTTAGCTGGTGCAAAGGAGACAATGTGGGAGATGATTTGCTACTCAAGAAGAAATGACAAGACATTTCTTTCAGAGTTTGGAATTAATTTTCCAAATGATTGCTCACCCTCAGTAACACTATAGAAGGTGAAAATCATGTAGGGCTGAGGTGGGAAAAGCTGAGAATGTAATTCTGTTTTACATTCTGCTCTTTGAATATCTTACTATAGCAGGCAGACTTTTATCACATGACACCCACTCTTCTGAAGAGGAAGTCATGACCACACTGTGGCTGGAAACTAAGATCTTGATCATAGGATATTTACCAGAAAATTTATGGTGGATAACCAGTTGTGACACGTTTTCTCCCATGTGAAATCACACAGAGTGATATTTTTGTTACACATTTTTAATGGATTTTACCTGAAAATATGCGTTTTTACACTTAAGCTGAGAATTGTATCTCAAGATTTGAGGAAGTGTGAAAAACTGGAAGATAACTGCACTTTGACCTGCGTGTTAGTCAGGGCTGTGGAGTCGGAGTCGTGGAGTTGGAAGCAATTTTGGGTGCAGTCAGAGTCGGTAGAAATGTACCGACTCCGACATCAAAATAAATTTTGATTGACAAATTTTTTAAAATATAAATTCAAAATGTCAAAGAAGCTTCCCATGAAGTCAGCTGTATTTGAGCATTTCACCATAACTCAAGATGGAAAACATTTTGTGTGTCAGTGTATGACACAGGACCCAGATGAAGACAAATGCTGTGATGCCAAGATCAGCGCATACTCAGGCAGCGATAAAAATGCTCCTATGAGAGTTTCCAATTTAAAAAGACATTTACAGCCCTTTCCAGGGCTGTGGAGTTGGAAGCAATTTTGGGTGGAGTCGGAGAGTAGAAAAATAGAGGAGTCGGAGTCAAAGGTTTGGTGTACCGACTCCACAGCCCTGGTGTTAGTCCACGAAGTACGAATCAGATAAGCTAACTTAAAAATACAGATCACACAAAATCTTTCAGCATTCCTAGGTATGGCCCCTCCCCATAAAAATCTCTGCCTGAAACTTTAGAAAACTGCTGCCTGAAAGAGATGATAGCACTGGATTAGCTGATGTGATATAAAGGCACCTTCATCTGTAAACATTATTGTTATTATTGTTATTATTATTATTATTTGATTTATATCCTGCCCTTCCTCCCAGCAGGAGCCCAGGGTGGCAAGCAAAAGCACCCAAAACTTTAAAACATCATAAAAACAAACCTCAAAACACACCCAAACAAAACATCTTTAAAAACATTTCTTAAAAAAAAGCTTTCAAAACATCTTCTAAGATTAAAAACATTTTAAAAAAGGTTTAAGGATATATTAAAAAGCAATTCCAACATAGACGCAGACTGGGATCGGTCTCAACTTAAAAGGCTTGTTGAAAGAGTAAGGTCTTCAATAGGTGCCGAAAAGATAGCAGAGATGGCGCCTGCCTAATATTTAAGGGGAGGGAATTCCACAGTGTAGGTGCTGCCACACTAAAGGTCCATTTCCTATGCTGTGCAGAACGGACCTCCTGATAAGATGGTATCTGCAGGAAGCCCTCACCTGCAGAGTGCAGTGATCAACTGGGTATATAAGGGATAAGATAGTCTTTCAGGTATCCTGGTTCCAAGCTGTATAGGGTTTTGTACACCAACATGTCCAGTAACTTTGTCAATTATATATGTTATGTTCAAATCTAGCACAGTAGTGAGGTGCCTCTGGCCCAAAGGGCTAATTAGGTCTGGCAGGCCTCCCCATTTGGATTGTTAGGTAGTTTTGGCCAAGCCCCACCCCCTGCCAAACTTGACCCATGGGGGGTGACGGAGGTAAGGATCTAGCACACTGGCTGGATCCAGTTCCCCACTCGTTCAGGTAGATCACAAAAACTTGCAATAAATTGCATCCTGTACCTCAAAACACTTTGTGGAATTTTTCTCTAAAAGTTTATGTCACCATCCAATTCAGAAAGAACCAATCTGATAGTTTTTAAAGCCTCAGAAGAAACCTCCTATGGGTAGCAGCCACACAACAAGAGAGCTGTAGGAGCCGACTAACCTGGTGAGGGATGAGTTCTGCTCCGGTGTTCACATCGATCAGCTGGAAGGACAAGGCAAAATTCTGATGGCTGTCAGCAGTGAAGGATCCTTTGGTTTTGGCTGGGTAAGTGATCCTGGAAAGAAAAGAAAAAAGAATAAGGAAATCAGGCTGGTCCCAGCATACTGATGGCTTAAGGAGCTATCCAAACCAAAGATCTGCTGGGATGAGGGGTTTGGTAGAGGCGGATCTCTGGTTGCAGCCTCTCCCATGTCAGCTCAGCGGGAGATACAGCAGTGTAGGTCCTCCATCCTGTCTGAGGCTCAGCCGGGGCCAGAGTATGCCCTGAAAAGGAGGCATTACATGAGGTGTGTTGGGATGGGGATGGGAATGGGTCGACTTACCTTTATTCCAAACTCCTTTCAGCTTGGTCACATGACCTAGCAACCCAGTGGAAGTTACAATGGCAAAAATGATGGTGTAAATCCAGCTCTTATCTTAAAGGCTTGCTTTCTCTCTGCCCAGCTCAGGGTGGTAGCCCCACTCTTGAAAGGAGTTTAGAATAGGGGTAAGTAACTCCTACTTGACAGGCCGGTGTCAATTGCACTGGCTTCCTATTGTTTGGACTGTTCTGTGAGTGAGCCTGACAGTCTCACACCTTCACAAAAAGGAGGAGGAGGAAGTTACAGGAAAGCTGTGTGTTTTGAGGTTGGTTATGCTGCTTTCCCCCGTTAATCCTCAGTGGCTGATCCTATAGTGGCTAGGATATTCAGGAGAAAGGATGGGGAGGCAGAAAAATGGGTGGAGTCTGCATGATTTGTGTTGGATCAGGACTTGAACGAGGGATGCTAGAAGGAAGCGTCCAACTGGCCTGCTAGATTTGGTTAAGGAGGGTCTGCAGTCTCAGATGACTCTCTGTGCATATGGCATCTGAGAGAGAGAGAGAGAGAGAGAGAGAGAGAGAGAGAGAGAGATGGGGCTGTATGCCATCCTCCCTTTCAGGCCATTCTGCACAAGGAAAAGGTCACCCACCACCCTTCTGTTACAGGCCCAAAGCTTCCACTCTGTGCACTTGGAAAGGGAAGCAAAGCAAGGATGTTGGGAGGCAGATGGGACACGCAGTCAGTGAGCAAGACAATGTCTCTCACCAGGCAAAGCAATGAAGTTGACAGTGGCAACCTGGCATCCCCCTTTTACAGGGCTAATTGCTCTAAAGGCTACAAACGTCTACCCAATTATATATAGGCATTTGGGACTACCATAAACACAGGCAACCTAAAAAAACAACAATACTTTGCCAAGACAGCCAGAGCATCGGCTTATATAGCCATTAAGGGGAGGAGCCATAGCTCACTGGTAGCACATCTGCTTTGCTTGCAGAAGGTCCCAGGTTCAACCCGGGCATCTCCAGGTAGGGCTGGGAAAGATTCCGTCTGAAACCCTGGAGAGTTGCTGCCAGTCAGAGTAGGCAATACTGAGCTAAATGGACCAATGGTCTAATTCAGAATAAGGCAGCTACTTATGGTCTTCTGTAAGAAAAACGAGCAAAGCGTGACGGTGCTGTGATTCTGCATTGCTGTTACGCCCAATGGTGTTTTACCTGGTAGTTTTTGGTGCAATACTCTGATCTTTATCCACAGTGAAGAGATCCACATTTGAAATGCCAACTTCTGTTGAGACCTTGACTTTCAGCTGCAAATTAGAAGTAAATGTGCACTGTTAGGCGCATATATGGCCAGGCACAGAGTGCTGACGTTATTACTTATTTTTCTCCCATCTTCCCTCCAAGGAGCTCAGGGTGGCATCCATGGTTCCCCCATTCCCATTATCTTTACAGCCACCGTGTGATCCAAGTTACAGACAGCAACAGGTCACCCAGCGAGCCAAGGTCATCTAGCAAGCATTTGAGTTCAGGCTTTCCACATTTTCCATCCAGCACTTGAACCACTACACCAAACTGGAACTCTGATGACAAAATTCCATTCCATTCTGATAAAGCTGCCCATAAAAAAGTACTTTTTATTAATTAGGACAAATACATTTTCATCTTTTTTTGTATGAAATCATAGAAATGTGTCTCTTTTCTTAAAAACAAGCAAGCAGAAGACACCTGAACACTAAACACAGAGGCAGGATCTAATCAGAGCATTATTCAAAAAAGCCTTAGCATGAATTTATCATAACTAATATTTTACATCCTATACTCCCTAAAAATTTCCTTTTATCCTCTGATTTTTGGAATTAGGGATTTTTTTCTCCTTTTGTTTAAGATCAGTAACAATCAACATAAAAATCCACATTTGAGACTTCATGATATAATCACACAGGCTCTCTGCACACAATAAAACATCCACTACTGGCCTCCCATTTTAAAAACATTCCCTCCGTTTTACTAATAATGAAGTTTATAGAAAACAAGATGACACATCTTTCTTCTTTCAAATGACTACAAAGGCAGTATATTTTATATCGTTTTGAATTTTAAAATTGTGTTTTAAATTGTTTTTAAAATATGTGTTTTAAATTGTATATTTGTTTTAATGTTTTTGATTGCTGTAAACCGCCCAGAGAGCTTCGGCTATGAGGCGGTATACAAGTGCACTAAATCAATCAATCAATCAATCAACAGGCAAAAGTCACACTCTGCTCTGAGGGCAACTCGCTATTTCAGACAGTGAAATGGGCTCCTTCTGGGAAGAAGCGGGGATATAAATTAAATAAATAAATAATGAAAGAGAAAGCTCAGCTGCACACATCACTGAACGCAGACATAGATGGTAAAAGCAGTCAGCAGGACAACAAAAATCTGTATTCTGGGTGGGATGCAACATAACATTCATGCAAAAAGCTGGAGAGTTTATGCTGTTGGGCAAGCAGTAGCACACAAGCTTAACTAGTACCGAATATAACAGCAGCAGCTGCGCTAAGGGGTGTGCAACATCCTTCACCAGTGCAGAACAAGCACTGGATCCAGCTGTCATCCAAACATGTTTTGTGAGTACCGCAGAATACCCATTTCAGAGAAGAAATGCTGAAAACCTGAAACAGTTATGCCCCCCACCAAACAATTAAAACAGAAAAAGGCAATAAACCCCTCCAAGCAAACAAATAAAAACAGACAATCCCCTTCCCACAAAACAAAAAAGCAATCCCTCAAAATTTAAATAAATAAAATTGGGAAAGGACAGGGAGCCTTGTCAAGCCACAAGGGGGTGTGTCCAAGGGTGCCATGATGCCTAGGGGTGCCATGTTGGAGACTCTAGCATTAGAAGAATAACAGCTGTTGAGAGAGCGGGTTGCCACAGTTGGGGATCGCGCTTTGATCCCAAGATCAACACAGCAAAGACAGAAAGGAAACCTTGTCTACTTCCAGCTGCAACCTGCTCTTGCTGAACTAACCAACTTCCTTTTTCTGGAAGGGTTTGTGTGCAGGTGCATGTAGCTTCCTCTCCTGTTATTACCTCTTTGGTCTGTACAGCGCCATCCACACTGTTGTACAAAGTAGTAAGATGATGACTATTCTGGATTAGAATTGTATAGCATGGTTGATAAAACATGGCTGCTTGGAAGTGTGCACGTGCGACACACACAACACACAAGCAAATGTCAGGAAAAGCGGTCTCTTTAGTTTAGATTATAATTGTCAAAAATTCTGGTGCACTAAGTAGAATTAACACTAATGACAGCCGCTAAAAAGCAGCTCTCCCAACAGCTTTCCCCAGGAACAATGTGGCCTATTATTAGGCCGTGTTCATACAAAGCCATCAGCATTAATGCATGGCCACTGGTGCTTGCTCCTGCTTCCAGAGTGTTTAAGCAGCACCATCAATCCCTTTCTGATGCTTGAAGGGAGAATATTACTTCAATTACCACATTGATTTTGATATGAATGGCAGAGGTCAGCACTTGTAAACAAGTGCCTTCTTCTAGATGCTCCACGCTGAGTGAGTAGCAAGACTTAAATGCTAATTATTCAATTAAATAGGCAATTGAGGGCAAAAAAACAAAAACATGTAGAGTAAGCAGCATTTGAAAAACACACACACACACAAACACCAGTTGCTTATAGACATTTGCCGTAATTGCTGTGACTTCGGGAATGGCTTTTTTTAAAAAAGGGAAACCAGGGAAAAAAAAGATATACATAATGCACCTCGGCTTCTTGATTTAACTTTAAATAAAAAGCCAAATCTTAACAAACAAAAAACACATCTTTTTGTTCAGTATCCAAATCATGAAACCTGAACAGGAAGAAAAAATTTCTAATGGTCCATTTTCTCTTTATTCTACAGCATGGATGGGGAACCTCTGGCCATCCAGATGTCGCTGAACTACAACTCCCATCAGCCTTAGCAAGCATGGCCAATGACCAGGGATCATGGGAGTTGTAGTTCAGCAACATCTGGAGGGCCAAAGGCTCCTCATACCTGTTCTACAGAGTATGGTGCAGACAGCTGGTTTGTATTCTGTACATTATCAGTAACTTTCTTCAACGCATCCTTAAGTGGGTATTTTCTAGCAACAATGCAATGTGACTATAATCTGGAATCCTACCCCATTTGTTTGTACAACAGCGCCTGTACAAACCACAGAGACTACAGCTGACTGTAAGCTCTCATGAGCAAGGACCAAATAAGGTCACGGTTTTAGAAACTGATCTTTTAGTGAGGGCAAAAAGGGAAGGCAATGAGAGGTTAACCATTAGCAAGCAGTATAAAATACAGCAAGCCTTTTCAGAAGAGGGAGGCCTTTTGAAAGATGTAAGATGCTGTTTGGCTTTAACCCTTGCCTGGAAAGTTGCTGGATAGTTTCTCTACTCTTTGTGCCTCCAGAATTGGCTCTATAGTTGCTGGACTCCAACTCCCATCAGCCCCAGACAGCACAGACAATGGTCATGGATGATGGGCGTTGTATCCCAGTGACATCTGAAAGGCCACAGGTTCCGTCATCCCTGCTCTGTAATTTCACATAAGAACATGTCGAGTCATGGCCAGGGGTACTGAAATATGATGGGTTGTACCCAACTAAATTAGGTTAATTTCAGTGGATCTACTCTGAACAGATTACAAAATGGAAATGGATTGCCTTCAAGTCAATCCCGATTTATGGCTGCCCTATGAATAGGGATTTCATGGTAAGCGGTATTCAGAGGGGGTTTACCATTGCCTCCCGCTGAGGCTAGTCCTCCCCAGTTGGCTAGGCCTGCTCAGCTTACCACAGCTGCACAAGCCAGCCCCTTCCTTGTCCGCATCTGCCAACTGGGGGGCAACTGGGCTCCTTGGGACTATGCAGCTTGCCCACGGTTGCACAGGTGGCAGGGCACGTAACCCCTGAGCCACTCACTGTGAGGGTGATCTTTAGCTGGTTACAACCTGATGCTAATTGGTTTCTGTCTCAAAATATATGTAGATCCGGCCCTTTCAAATATTTTCCAGGCTTTTAAACCCATGACAGAAATTGTTTAATTACCACTGTTTATTTCTTATCATTTCCACTGTTTAATATTTTATTTTGATAAGCTGCCCTGAAAAATGTTTTTATGTTGCAGGACAGGATATAAGTTGATAAAACAAATGCTTCCAGCTTGCATGAATCAACTTGGCTCCAATCAACAACTGCACAGACTCAAAATGCATTCAAAACATCTACCCACCTCAACTTTGTTTGCAATAAACCGACTGTCCCCATCAACGCTGATCGCAAAATCATAATAGCCGCTGGCAGGCTTGACATTCATGAAATTCAGCTCAAAGGTATCTCTGTTAATAGAAGTAAGTGGAAAAATTACAGGATAATATACACGTGTCCGAGAATTATTAAGACTTCAGAAGCAGAGATGGTAATTCTTGATACCATTTCAAACAGCTGGGAAACAGAAAGAAATAGCCAGATACTCTCAAGAGAAGAAAGCTGCATTGATTCAAATACCATTACGCGCAAAAGGTAGAGCCACCAACTAGTTAAACACAAGCATGCTTGGGGGTCGTGTGCATTTTCAATCTGCTCTCCTCCCTACAGATTCTTCTTAGGGTACCCCAAACACAAGATTCAGAATAGTACACCCCAAATAAAAATACCAAAGCCAAAAAAATCAAACAAAAATCTCTTCCTTACCCAGACAGGGAAAAGGCAGACAGCTGAAGAACAGCAGCTTTGGTAGCAGCTGATTTTGCATGATCCAAATTCACACTCGCCTGAGTCAGGGGCTGCGACATAACATTGGTCACTTGGAGCTAGAGAATGAGAAAGATTTGCAAAATGGGATTATTTTCCCCTGCCGCAGGACCTGAAGGCCAGATAGCAAACCCTAGAAGAGGCGGAGCTGGACAGAAAGATCCCACATTTGGAAACCTCTTCTCTAGGTCCCTGTGTGCATCCACCAAAGGCTGCCATCAACTTCCAGCTAGCTTCTTGCTGTAGTCCTACTCCTGCATTCAGAAGAACCTGAGAGAGTCGAGCGTGAACATCAACCTCACTCCCAACATCTCCGCATATGCCTACTTCACCTTCCTTCTAAAGGAAGCTAGTCAGTGCACTTGACTGAACACACAAGGCTCATCATGATGAAGAATCCTGATAATGCAGGTTTCCAGTGACAGCGATTAAACAAGGAATGAGAGATCCAAAAAGATTATCCAGTCGATAGTTCAAAAGTTTTCTGCTAGCTTTAGAGAACAACCAGTGTCTACACCAGGGCTGGAGAATCTCAGGACCTCTCAGCCCTCAGGGCTCTCTCTAGGACACATCACTCACTTTGCACCATCCTCACATGCTTTTGCCTGGCTGGAATGTGTCCCTTGCTTACCTGAATGAAAAAGGGTGTACGTGTACACAGAAATGCCTGACTTTCACATGGCTGGAATGTAGCCTACTGTACAATGTAAAAACCAGAACTGTTGCTCTGCCTACTTTTGCTTCTGGCCCCTCCCACCAGCGGCATGTGCCCCCCCCCACGTTGCCCATGAAGGAATGTGGCGCTTTGGTTGAAAAAGGTCCCCCATAACTGGTCTATGCAAAGAAGGAATTCCAAAGTGTTCCAGCTACAGGCTCTTGCTGACTGTACGGCGACAGGCCACTGATTTTCTCCTTGGGACTATGAACACCATTGACCAGAGATGACAATGCTGCTATTAGTTTGGCATGGTCAAGTAGTGGCTTGTAGGCCAGACACAGCTCGCAAGGCAGTTTTACCTCATCCCAAGTAGGCTTCCCAAATTTATTCAGGCTGTGGTAAAAAAACACTTGCATCCATAGTTTCATTCATAAGGAAAAAAGTGGTTTTAAAAGCTTTGAGAGACTCCACATGGGCCACATTAAGATGGCCTGCTAAACCATGGTTTAGCCTGCCATGGATGCACCTAATCTTGTCCCTAACTTATACACTCCCCCCCACACCCGGTCTCTTCCACCCTGCATTCAGAAGCTTCTACTTTCCCTTAACTGCATACTTCCCACTGTCACCTGACCCAGGAGCTGTAGTTAACACTAGCTATGGTTAGTCTCAACAAATCTGCTTCATAACCCATGCTTGTCTGAAATTAATCATAACTCTGTTGCACAAGATGACAGAAACTGCAGTTAAAGGAAAGCAAAAGCTTTTATACTCCTCCAGGCTGCACAGGATGAGCGGAGAATGGCTGAATGCATTCGCTGCAGTGTTGTACTTCTTATGTTTTGCTTGCATTGCCGAAGCCATGCCTTAGCACATGCGCTCCCAAACTGCAACACTTTTAAGGCTAGGGTATGCGGACTTTTTAGACAGCCTGGCCATCTATGAAGGGGCCAGCCAGCACTCTTGAACACACTCTGGAATACACAGCAAAATCCACCTTGAGTCCCTGGGAACGTAGACCGTCCCTGATTTATGAGCCAATTTCAGTGCTATCCCCCCTAGGCAGCTGTTGTAATTGTCAGCCTCAAGGGATTACAGGTCAAATTAACAGAACCATTCCGAGTCACCTTGAATATGGGCTGATGGTGAGAGACAGCTGCGGGCCCATCGGGGACTGCAATGACTGGCAAATGGAAACGATTCTGGGAAAGAGCAGCTGCAGCGCAAGCCACACTGAAAGCTTCAGAAAGAATCTCAAAGTTCTTCTTGCTGAAAATAGCATTCACCAGCTGGATGATCTGATCCTGAAAAACAAACACACATAAAACCCAATTCAGGCAAGTTAATTATTAGGACACAGATTCTATCAATGAAGCCAAACAGGCAGATGAGCCTACCTAACCGGAAGGAGAAAAGGGTGCACCACACAACAGAATGATGAAAAGCTGTAAAGTCATTGCCTGATATTACTTCTTTGGGGAAGCTGAATGCCTTGCAGGAGAAAGGCCCTAGGTACTTGCCAGGAAGCCAGTGGGTTAGGGGAGAGGAAGAGGGAGAGATAGTGTAATGTTCTCTTTTAATGAAGAGGAGGTCACAGGAATTAAAGAAGAAATAGTTTAACTAAAGAACTAGGTGCAACAGGTCTTCTCTCCTATAGCTACTTTCTCACTCTGGCTTCTAGCCTAACCCCCTTAAATTAGCTATGGGAGGTGCCCTTAAAGGTATAGTTGCATTTATCCTTACCGAAAGCAAGGAAGAGAAATGCCTCGGGGAAGAAGGATGGGATTAGTGGTTTGTGCACCCCACTTGCCCATGTTCCTTGGAACTCCTGGGATATATCTTCTTTGGCCCAGAGAAGTCACCACTGCCACCTGTTTCATACAAAATGCCACATCTCCAGACCCTACCAGGGGTTCAGATAATCCCCAAGGCTGGTTTGATGATCAGCAAAGCGCCACATACATAGATGGTGCAAAAGGCATTGCCTCATTCAGTTAAAAATAGGGTTTTTTAAAATATCTGTTATTATTTGAAACAAAACAAAATTTATATGCAAAAGCAACAAACACATAGTTAATGACAATATAATTTATAATCCATACTGAATAATTATCTTTAATTGGACCAATTCCTGAGGGTTTTTTTTTTAAAAAAAACCTATCCTTTGATGCCCAGCAGCCTGCAATTCATCATCTTTAATTTGCCTGAATGATGGTAACAATGGCATAAAAAATGTTTCCTTTGTTTTGCAGCAACAGGGTCACTGTGAGCTCCCCATTCATAACCTGGGGCTTTTCCAGCCCATTATCATTTCTACTACTAATTAGAGATGTTAGACATTAATTATATTTTCAGTGCAGAGAAGGAGTTTGATAATTAGGAACTTAACCTATGGGAGGGGGGGTTAAAAACACATCCTAGTAGATGGCATTTATAAAAGCTCTATAAATAACTTACAGTCTGTCTCAATTTAATGAGGTCAATAATTTTAGGCCCTGCTTAATCATAGGTTGTTGTTTTTTTAACCTGAAACACATTACAGCCCTTCTTTTTAAATGTGCTAAAGTCACTATTCCATCCTCTCACTACGGCATGCTCTATCATATGCAACTTAACAATTTGTAGTTTGTGCCATTAGAAAAACTCAAGCTTGTTCCTAAAGTCTAGAAAAAGGGGCTTATTTTAAGTTAGAAGTATTGATTTTCTGACTTTCCTTCTTCTCTTTGCCCTCAAATCACGAAGAACTATTTTCTGGCCCTGCCCTCACACACACTTTAAAGTTAGCTTCCCAGGCACTAGAATGTACAGGTGATCAGATTTCACATTTCCTCTGGAAAATTCTGCATCTCAGAGCATTTTTGGTCTGGTATCTTTTCCTCCTCTCCTTTGTGTAATGCAGGGGTGAGGAAGGACCCCAAATAGGGACCGATTGTTTCAGGCATTCCATATACATAACTGCCATTTTCTAAAGTTTTGGATCAAGGTGTGCACACATACACACAATGCGCACAGTCTACTTGCACCCCTGCATTGTGCAGGACTCCTGCACTGAGAATTCCAACAGGGTTCGATACAGCCCCATTTCCTCTCCTCCCACCCATACCCATGCACAGGCATGAGTATTTTGCATTGGGCAGTGAAAGAAAAAAGGTTGGCTGTGATTTTAGAAGGTACAAATCTCCATCCGGTAGATCATGATGCCTGCACGTGTCCATGAATGCTCATGGGATAGGGCATGGCAAAGGGCTCTATTGTCATATCAGAATCTTCTGCATGTGGGAGCTGCATCCTGGAGCAGGTGGATTGTGTCCATAAGGTGATTATTAACAAGGACACTTTAATCGCTCTTTATTAACAAAGACCCTTTAATCAGCAAAATTCATAGTGGACACTCTCCTGTTACCACAGACCAATACAGCTACTCTTCTGTTATAGGGCAATCTTGACTTTTATTTTTACTCAGCCAAGGAAAGCTGTTCTGTCTTACTAAGAGAGTGGTTAAAAAACAGCAGTTATTACTGTTATGGAATCCATTCTCCCCTTGTAATGGTCCAAATCCTTTGGGTTCAGGTTTGCAATTTATTCCTGAACCAACCAAGATAACAATGAATGTTTTCTTCTTCTTCATGCACATCTTATCCAAAACCACTACAGTACTGTAGAGAAAGACACAGTATCCAAAGGGTACCTCTTTCATTGCTGGCTCTGTCCCTACATGATCAGAGAGTTTGTATGTAGCAGCCACAAACAACGCAGTCGCTTCGAGTCCTTCTTCAAATTGTAGATACACCCCGCCAAGGTCATCCAGTCGGGCAACAAGATCCTAGAAGAAGATAATAAAGAACTTTGCAGCAGTCCAATGAGTAGCCAGGTCCATCTAACGGAATGGATTCATGAAGAATTTGAACTTGCAATCAGGAGTTGGAAGGGACCTCAAAGGTCACCTAGTGAAGTCTAATTTCCTACTGATGCAAGAAACCCATTGCTCAGCATAGTTGGTAGGTGGCCACCCAGTCTGTGCTTAAAAATGTCAAACGAGGTAGGTGCACCACCTTGCAAGGCAGCCTGTTCCATTGTTAAATATCTTGTACAAACTGGGAAGCCGTTCCTAATGTTTAGTCTAAATACTCACTGGTAATGGGAATCTACTGGTTTGATTGCTATCCTCTGCAGTGACAGAAAACACATTTGCTCTATCATGTATGTGACAGCCCTTCAGATCTTTGAAGATGGCTTTCACGTCACCTTTTAATTGCCTCTTCTCCAAAAGAAACATACCCAACTCCTTTCCATGTAGGGTTTGGTCTCCAGGCTCCTCACTGTGTTTGTCACCCTCCTCGGACACTTAATTAGGACAAGTTTTTTTTTTTAAAAAGTTCAGGTTTGGAAATGTTCTTGATTTGAACCACCCAAGATTGGTATTGTAGAAACAAAAGAGAAATGGAAGCTTTTATTAATGTTGTGATGGGGTCAAATAGTCAAATATGTTTTTTTGAGGTCATCCTCGTGAGTAGCAAGATATTTTTGGACTTTTTGCTACTTGCAAAATAGCCTTCTGCTTCTGAGTGTGCGTGCGTGTAGACAACTGTGGATTTAGGTATGAGGTCCCACCCACATTGTGTGCTAGAACTGCTTTATGTGGTAGAGCTATTGTCAAGGAACTCGGGTGGAGCTTTTGTCAGTGAATAGCTTCTGGCAGGTTGAATGGCGATAACGTTTGAGGCTTACAATACATAGACGAGTTCAAAAATTGCCTGAAATATGATATTCCCACATGGCCCAGGTCTCTGTGCACTCAGATAATCGAAACCAGAGTGGTGCAGTGCTGAGTGTTGGCCTTAGATCTGGAAGACCAGGGTTCAAATCCCTACGCAGTCACAAAGCTTACTGTGTGACTTGCAGTCAGTCATTAGTCCCTATACATTTAAAGCAGTACTATACCACTTTAAGGAATCCTGGCTTCCACCAAAGAAGCCTGGGAATGTTAGTTTTTTAAGGGTGCAAAGAGTTGTGAAGAGACTCTTATTCCCCTCACAGAGTTACAATTTCCAGGGTTTCCTGGGAAGCAGTATTGATTGTGAAACCACTGTGGGAATTGTAACTCTGTGAGGGGAATAGGTGTCTCATAGGAATTCACAGCACTGTAACAAACTACAATTCCCAGGATTCTTTGGGGGAAGCTATAGGAAATGGTATGATACAGTAACACCTCAGTTAACAAATCCTCCAGAAAGAAGCTCCTCTTAAAGTCTTTTTCTGGGTGTGTGTGGGGTAGGGGGGCGCACACTCTAACATAGTCAGAATGTGGCTTGTTTACTGGATTGAAGCTGCTGCAGGCAGCCCTCTCATGTGTGGCTGGAATGGTGCTCCTTGCCAGGTGCAGACACCTCCTCAGCAAACAGTGCTTCGGGTGCTCTGGAAACACTGTTTACTGCAGACGCATCTGCTCGAGTGTAGGGGAGGATGGCAGACAAAGAGGGAGAGAAATAGAGAGAGAGAGACCAAGCACAGGGTGGTGGTTGCCCCTTGCCTACCTACTCGAGTGTATGGAAAGGAGAACTGTGCTCAAAGGTTTAGATGGCTATACCAAGATGCTACATGATAAAGAAAAAAGACAAGATTGGCATCCTTGGATGTATTTTGGAGGAAGCCTTCAAATGGTCTATATTCAAGGCTCACCTGACCTGGTTTCATTTCAGACATGCGTATTGTTAGTTTTGAATAAAAAGTTTGCTGAAATACATTGAACTGCTCTTCTATTTTGTGGTGTAAGAATCTATCCCTATTCTTTCCATGTTATTCCTACCTCTGGTACCAAAGTTTCTATTAAAGAAGTAATATCCAGGAACACAAGTACTTCATTAACTGAGGTATTACTGTACTGCTTTAAATGTATAGAGCAGATTTTATAGACCATTCTCTCTGCCAACCCACCTCACAGGGCTGTTACGAGGATAAAACGGCCCTGATCTTTTTGAAGGAGAACCACAGTGGAAAAATGACTGACAGACAGACTTAATGAAACCCTGCTCTGAATCCCATCATTTGTGGAAGCTCAGTTATCACTTACCAGGAACAGGGCCTTTTCTGTACTGGCTCTTATGTTATGGAATCCAGTCCCCTCACTGAGAGACTACGTTCCTGGCTACATTTTTCAGAAAGCAGATTCTTCCTTCTATCATGCATTTGGAATGGTGGGAAGCTGGGTATTGTCTGGTCTTTCTTGATGCTTTAGGAAGGTTTTTTGTCTTGTTAAAAATTTAATTTTATATTGTTAGCCACTTTGGGGCTTTTTTGAAGGATAGGTTATAAAAACATACAGACTCATGAAATAAATACCTCTATCTCCTCCACAATGCCTCTTAAGTCCGCCTGTTGGGATAAGTATGAAGCTGTCTGCAAAGCCTGAATTGTTCTGAAACAGAAACCAAAGCATGGGGAGAAGACGAGCATATTATAAGAGTTCACCAGATAAGAGCAGACTGTTGGCCTCAGAGGTGTCAAACAGCTTCCTTTAGAGAAATTAAAATAGAAATATAAAACAGAAAATACTAACAATCCTTGTCTGTTGACTAATGGAGGGAAAGACAGCCTTCAGCAGACAGGATGCATGAAACAGTATGGCTCTTTAGCTGACATCCTATCAGATTAAAGAAATTCAACATTATTTCCTAGGCTAAAATTTTAACTAGTAGGATTTATACATCACTTAATTAAAAAACCTTCTAAGCCATTTATGTTAAATAAAATAGTCAATAAAATAAACAAAATAGTCATAAGGAAATTTTTAAAAAATCAACAGACTTAAAAAAAAAGTAGATAGAAAAAAATTACATGTCTGGGTAGGCTTGCCTAAAGAAATAAATTATCAGTAGGCATCAAAAACAGTACAGTGAAAGTACCTGCCTAATAATAATATTTTTATTAATAAAAATAAAACCCCATGCCCAAAATTATTCAGATTTCAATACTTCTGTTTCTGAAGCCAGATTTTCTCCAAGTCATAAATGAACATTTTCAAAACTAGGAACATAGAACTGGGAGAGCCCCAATGTATTATCTAATTGTATTCTCTGCCCTGTTGCAGTGTATCTAACACTTATGCTCACTAACTACGACTAGAACCATTATGCAATTATCAGCAGCAAGAGAGAAATAGAACCACACTAGCTAATGTAGTTTGCCCTAATGGTAAAACAGTGCAATTCCTTTCTATATACATACAAATGTAAGCATCACACAGTTTGCTTAGCCACATACAGGTGCTGCTGCAACTACACTGTAATGGGAAGTGAGCAGGCTGCAGAAGCCCCACAGCTATGCTAGCTCCTCAGCCTGTACGACCTCAGGAATGCATAACTTGGGACCAGCACTTGGGGCCAGTAAAGACAGAAAGAGAGGGAGAAGGGAAGCTCTTCTTTTCTCTCCCCCCCCCCCAAACAGGGATTTTTTTCTGGAAAATATCTGTCCACAGGAAAAAGAGGTGTTTAGCACATTGACCAGTTTGACTGCCTTGCAGCGCCTGGATGGAAACAATTGCTAACCCAATCACTGAAAAGCACTGGGCACTGCAAGTGTTCCCAACATGCTAAATACCACTCCTTCCTCCAGACAGGCCTCCACGCCTGGCCGAGGCAATTCAAAAGTCAAAAAAGAGCAACTGGGTTCAGATATGAAAACAGCAAATTACTCTTGTAAGCAGAACAAACCATTTTTAAAAACATGCTTTTTAACACTGCTGCATCAACTTATAAGGTTGAACTTGAGGGGGGACAAGCAACCTTTGAAATGCTGACAAAATGCATGTGTGAGTATATCAGTACAGGAGGGGAGAAAGAAAACAGATTGGAAAGAAGTAATTGCCATCAATTTCCAAAATTGTTACCACCAAAGTTGAATGAGACCTGTATTGTTCTTTTTTATGCTGGCTTCCCACCCCACCCCACCCCACCCCACCAAATCCGAAAGAGAAGGATTAGCACTGCGGAGGAGTTTCCTATTGCTTGGGTAAAGCTCTATTGAAAATGGGGGCTTACTTCTGAGTAGAGAGGCATAGAGGCTTGTGGTACACATCTGGGTCCAACCCAGTATTGTCACTGAGCTATAGATGTGATTGTTTAAAACAAGCAAAAGCTCTCTATTTAGGGAATGTCAAGTTCCAGGGATATTCAACTCCTATTTGTTGCTTTAAGAAGAGTGGCTCCATGACCTAACTATCTAGCTTAAAAAAACCCAAATACTAAAAACACTCCAAACAAGGACATCAAAAGTATTGATCTCTACGTTAATAACATGCATTTGGCAATTTCGTCTCCCCAGCCCCCACTGATGAAAGGTGAAGGAGATCATATTAAACAACTCTTTGCAATGTCATCCTTTAGGTTTCTTCCTCCCTCAAAAAAATTAATTGTTCAGTGAAGTTACTTCCTTAATGCTTGATAATTAACATGGGGGGGGGGGAATTTGCCCACCTGGCCATCCAACACCACCTGATGGGCATTAGGTTAGCGAAGGCAGTGCTGAAGGGTACTGCACCCCCAGCCTCCCCACCTTAAACAATCAGCTGCCAGCAATTTCTTTCCTGGCTGCATTCACACCATACATTTATTCCACTCTTGTTCCACTTTAAACAGTCTCAGCTTCCCCAAAAGAACCCTTGGAAGTGTAGTTTGTTAAGGGTGCTGAGAGTTCTTAGGACACCAATATTTCCCTCACAGACTTGTTAGGACACCCCTATTCCCGTCACAGACTTGTAATTCCCAGAGTGCCCTGGGAAGAGGGCTTTATCGTTAAATCGACTGGAGAACTGTAACTCTGTGAGGGGAACAGGAGTGTCATAACAACTTTCAGCACTCTTAAACTACACTTCCCAGGATTCTTTGGGGAAAGCTGTGAGTGTTTAAAGTGGAATAAATGTATGGTGTGGATGTGGCCCCTGTCTCCCTAAACACAAGCATCCACTACCTAAACACTCTTCCTTCCATCCCTCACCACACAAAACCAAACTGTACCAAAGTGGGAGCGGTGGCAAGCAGAGCAAGAGGGGCAGAGCCGTGGATCTAAAAGAATGTGAAGCATGGAAAGAACCATGGCATGTAGTAGGTTGGGCAATTTGAAGGATAACGAAGCTTGTAGAATATAAACATTCCTTCTTGGGCCAGTCAGAAGCAAAGCCTAGACTTCCTCTTCTGTTGGGTCTCTTCCTCCCCCTGCCTGCCCACCCGCCCTTCCATCCGTCCCAATTAAACCTGAGATTCTCAGGATGGTGACACTTAATGGCAGAAACCAGATTCCATGATGTACTATTCACAGTGTGTAGAAGATCAAGTGTCTGTTTAATAATTTTCAGCTGATAAGCATCTGCCACCCCTTTAGCTTTAGCATAGAAGCGGGCAACTTTCTGTCTGCTGAGGGCTGCATTCTCTCCCTGTGGAGATTGCATGCATATGGTGGGTAGAGCCAAAGTCAAAAGTGGGTGGGGCCATTCCTGTTTTTCTCCTCCGCCCAAAGACTTGCCAGAATCCTGAACAGAGGGCTTTTGAAGAGAGGCCAGGGGCTGATCCAACAGTGCCTGCTCAGTATTTTGCAAAGTGTCTTACATGTGGGGCTTATACATGTTGGAAGTTTTGGGAATGCAACTCAAACTTTAGCGGGTTGGCATGGGGTTAAAAGAGATAGGGAACGGATCACTAAGATTCCTAGGCTGTCTCTAGCCTTTTATCTCTATGCTGACCTGTGCTTCTAAGTGTAAGCTGATACTGTTTTAGAGTTGCTGACGTCACTTTCAACTTTCTCCCCCTTTGTTCTCTTCTGAGGAACAGAAGACATATTTTCTTTCTCTCTCCCACAGCATGAGGGCAAAGACCAGGCATAAGTAAGCTGTCTTATCAAGCCTAAAGTCTGTGATTAAATCCAGGAAAGGTGTGCTGCTTCAGGTAAAGATTCATTCACACACACAGCTTGCTCAGATGCTGTAAGCATACTCAGCAACAATATATACACAAAGCTAAAATGTGTATAGCAAATCCTGCCCCCCCCCAAGTTATGGAAGTATTTCTTGCATTAAGCCACAGTGGGTTTACACATAAGCTATCATAAAGACTCGATCACTAGGAATTTCCCCCTACCCTAGTCTTGAAAAGCAATTCAATCAGAGAAAAGTCAGATCAGCACACCACCTCCTACGTAAAAATGGTACTGTCAAATACAGATACATTTGCAAATGAACCATAAATAAAAACCAGAAAGGCAGGGTGCAAGTGGAGTGACAGAAGGAATCCACAGGCAAGCAAGTGACGAATTTTATTTCCTGCAAGACTTACGCCAAGACATTCTCTTCCTTGCTGAGACGAGAAGTCAGGGCGGTCAGGGCTTCTTGGGAGGCGAGAGGGAGCCCAAAGCCATTCAAGGCTCCAACAGCATGGTAGATCTGGGTAACAGAGGAATCTTCGCTAACAGCCGCAAGGAGCAGCTCTCTAGTCTCATTTGAGATGGCAATCTAAAAAAGAAAACATTAACAATGAGATAAACAATTTCCCGTCTATTCATAAGCTACTGTCAGAAATGCTCAATTTGATGGAAGGGTGGGATGGTCTTCCAACTTGCCTGTCTCATGAAGACAGATCTGTGCAGTAAGAGAATCATGACAATTTCCTCTAAAAAGAATTGAACTCACCTCACATCCGGACAATGCCTGGCTGGCCTGTGCAGCATAGAAGAGGGAATCAACGCTACTGGGATCCATCTTAGATTTGATGAAGTTACATGCAGCCTACACACACACACACAAAGAAGTGATAAGATTATCCATCCTCATTGTACATATGCTCTTGCTAATGTAGGTATTACGTTCATTCTACAGATATGGGAGATTCAAAAAGGAGTGCAAGTGTAACTTATGAAAAAAGCTGCCAGAGAATGGCCTATAAAAAAAACAAAAACAAAATAATGGTTATATACTTATTTAATATTAGAAAATATGTAATATTAGGACTTCTTTGGAAGGCAGCCATGCAAGGCAAACAAAGAAGAATTCACTAATTTTCCAGGATTAGAAACACTTGTTTAGACAATCAGATGCAATCGCAAAGTCACCTCCCAAAGCAACACGCAACTAAACCTCCAACCATGCTGGAGCCCACGTCAAAGCATTTTGAACTTTAAAGGAATTGTGGTTTCTCTATCAGATATGGCAGAGAAGAAGGGCTGGAGCTCCTTGGTACAGCATCTGCTTTGCATATAGAAGGTCCAAAGTTCAATCCCCAGAATCTCTAGGTGGGGTTGGGAATATTCTGAAACCCTGGAGAGCTGCTGTCAGTCAGTGCAGACATATTGAGCTAGATGGACCAATGGTCTGGCTCGGTATAAGTTGGCTCCCTACGTTCCTGTGCCAGGGCCCACAAATCTAAGTACAGCCTGGATTCCAGGCATGACACCCAGGGTTCATTTTGTGCATTACCTGGTCCAGATTTGTAGTGAAAGAGAATACAGTTTAGTGGTAGAACACATGCATTGCCTGCACACGTTCCAGTTTGTGTGTGTGTGTGTGTGTGTGTGTGTGTGTGTGTGTGTTGATAGGGAAGACAGTGGACAAGATTTCTGCCTACAATCCTAGAGAGTTGTTGCCAGTTAGATTAAGCAATGCCAGGCTAAATGAAGAAATAGGTTTTGATTTGGTTGTAAGGCAGTTTGTTAGTCCCTTATCCCACTCCTGTACAGCCAAAATATGTAAATTTCTGCTGTGCGCCCCCAGACCCAACCTGTAGCTTATGATCAGTTACAGCTGTTTTGCTCCTGGTTTGCCAGAGTATGAGAGTATTCAAGAGATGAGAATCTATCTTGCTCAGTGAAGTGATAACTGAGCAACTTCTATCAGGAAGGCAGTTCTGAATGTGGCCGTTGAGTCTCAAGCAAAAGCATGAATGAACGTCACGGGGATGGGCAGGTTCTATCCTTCCTGGCACAAGCCTGTTCCCTCTGAAGGTTTGTGTGATTTTTGCTAAGAGCCCGCACAAAGTAAGTGGGGGAAGACCTCAGACGGGTGAATCTGAATGGCAATTCCCATCATATGTAAATTAGGCTACCCAACCCTGATTTGGGGGACTAGAACATAGCAACCATACATAAAGACAGAACAAAAAAGATAGCAGGTTAAGTTTTGGCTCCATCTATTGGTAGAACTCTGTTACAACACACACACACCCAAACACTCCACTTTTGAAGTCCCTTCTTTGGCTTCCTATTTATTTCAGGATGCAGTACAAGCTTCTTGTTTAACTTTCAAAGTTTTACGTGATCTGGCTCCTCCCTATCTCTCACTTCTTATTTCTCATTCTAGCCCTGCTTGGGATCTCGCTCCTCAAACTCTGTGCTTCTTATCCGTCCCAGGGTTGTTTGCTCTTTAGCTTGACTTTGGCCATTTTCTCTTGCTGCTCGTATTCCTGGAATTGTCTCCCGGTGCACTTGCAGACTGCTCCCTCAATTTCAAGTTTTTAAGTCTTATTTAAAAGCCTTCCTTTATGCCAAAGCGTCTGGAATTTCAGCGTCAGTTTTTTATTTACTATAATTTGGATATCTCAAGTATGTATATCTGAAGTCCTTGCTTTGCGCTCTATTTGTTTCCTTTCCCTTTTGGTTGTCCTCATTTTATTATACTGTATGCCTTTTTGGGCACGGACTCATTTTATTGTTTTATTTTATATACCGTGCCATGTGCATCTGATGGCGCTACATAAATTAATGATAATAAAAAGAACAAATGATTAAATTCTTTTATGTAATGCAATGGAGAGCAGACACCTACTTCAAATAGCGAAAAGTGTGTACCCATTTGGTTTTAGAAGTAGCTTTAGAGAGCCAGTATGGTGTAGTGGTTAAGCTGTTGGACCTGGGAGACCAGGGTTCGAATCCCCACATACCCATGAAGCTCACTGGGTGACCTTGGGCCAGTCACTGCCTCTCAGCCTCATGAAAACCGTATTCATAGGGTCGCCATAAGTTGGAATCGACTTGAAGGCAGTACTTTTTTTTTTTTTTTAGGAAATTGCAAGCAAAAGCAAAAAAGCAGCAGTGGGGAAGGACCCTGGCTTAGTGACAGAGCACTCACTTTGTAGACAAAAAAAAACAGGCTCAAACTCTGGCATCTCCAACTTGGAAACCCTCTGCCTGAAACCCTCAAGAACCACTGCCAGCTGATCTGTGCATCAATCCTGAGCTAAGTGGATCAACGGTCTGATTCAATACAAGGCAATTTCCTTTATAATGAATGGCCAGCAATGGGATGAATACTCAGCCCAATTCTAAAAGCATTGCGCCTGTTTCAGGTTTGGGATACTGTGAAAAACATCACATTTGCTCACTCACATTCAAGGATCTCAAGACAGCACACATGATCCTTTATCACTAGTTTATCCTCAACAACTCTGTGAGAAAGATGAGGCTGACAGCAATTGGTCCAAGGTCACCTGGCTAGCTTCGTGACCATATAGGGATCCAATCTTCGGTCTCCCTGTTCCTAAGAACCTATATGCAAGATCTGGGGCAAGGGGACACATGAACAATGTTAACTCTTGATCTTTCTGTATCATGTGGTAGTATTAGAATCTCCAGACCCTACTCCTAACATGTGTTCCAATTTTATTATTGTAGCAGTGAGCATCAGATTTATTTTTGATGCAGGCAGTGCAACTTAAGAGAAATTTGGGGTAGGAAGAAGAGAGAAAAAGGTATCCCATTATAGGATGTAGGAAAAACAGTGAATACATTTTATCTGTTGGTGTTGAACGCTGAATTACTCTCATCAGAAAAAAATATCTAGCAATGAGCTAGGCTAGTAAAATCTCCACTGGTCACAAAAAGCTGCAGTGCTGCAGGTGAAATTTGGCTGCCTTCATTGCATGCGAGTCATGTTTACTACTACAGCAAAATATTGTAGTAATACTCTCACTGTACAGAAAGAATTTCCTCTGCGTTTCTTTACCTATTTGCTTTTGCAACCTCTGCTTTAGGTGCGCATGGTGCCAATGACTTCAACAGGACTGTATGTATAAATAACTGATTGCCACAGAGGAAAGACTTTTGAATGTTGGATTTTGCTTCCCACCCCCATACTTTGATCATAGGTCTTCTCCATCCTACCCCAATCTCTGCATGCCACCAGTATCTATAATTGGCTTGGATCCAAAGAAGCGTAAGCAAAAGAAGTAGAAAATGTATTTGTGCCTTTCTAGGAACTCTTGTACAAGATAACTAGCAACACAACATTTGGCAGTTATGTCACAATATGAGAAGCATGGTGAAGATTTTAGCGTGTATACTCTCGTAGGCTATACAAAGGTTTTGAGAAAGTTTGTGCAAAGTCCTGTACAAAAGCTTGTTCAAATGGAAGAACTTTGCTGGACTTGGGACCACTTTTGTCACGCAGCCCTCTTTTGCAAGGAAGAATATTTCTGTCAGCAAATGGGCAGCTTTGCATCCATGACACAATGTATGCACTCTCTCCTTCTGAGAAGAGAGAACAAGCCAAGGTCAGCAGCTACCATAGCACTGTGATGTATTTCCAATGCAACACTATGACAGCTGCAAGTTTTGGTTAACTCTCTCTTGTTCTGTCTCTTTTGTGGTTATCTGCCAATTTCTGCTCTCTTGCTGTCACCTGAAAAGGGAGAAAATCATGACCATAGACTCTGCTACATTTCCAATCCTCACTTTAAATGAGGACATGCTTCTGACAGCTCCACATGGCACTGTGATTCAGGAGCTCTGCAAACACACGACAGCAGAGTGAAGATCTTTAATAAGTGGCTGCTCACTACCAAGCAACTAATACCTGCCCAAGGCAAACGGTGAATTATATGTACACAGATACTTACAGCTCCTTCTTCATAACCTGATAATATTCTGAACTTCACGACACATCCTTACCTTTTCATCAGCCACTTGCCCACCTAATATACTCAGTCCTACAATGGAGTAATAACTTCCTTCCAGATCGGTGAATGGACGCTCCAAGGAAGCTCGTAGCCTCTGAAGATCATGTTTTGTGAGATAATGGCTAGGGGTCAGAGCCCGTATGTTGGCCACAAATATTAAGGCCAAGGTGAAAACTGCGAGATGCCCTGGAAAGAAAAAAAAATGTGGTGGGAACCTTAATAAGTACTTCATTAATGTTTCCATGGAGAATATATTTAGTCTTCTAAACAGCCTTCTTTATTTAAGCAGATAATTATACTATCCATCTAGCCTTAATTACACACACTTCTATCTGAAGGCCACACTATATGGCCAGCAAGCTGTACAATGAACTAAACCAGTTTCATGCAAATACCATGATCTTGTCCTCCATTCCTTTTTATCAACACTGACCTTAAATTCCCAATATTAGCATGAAATTTGCATATATATTCATTTAATGTTAGTTTTAATTAATTAATTAATTAATTAGATTTATATCATGCCATTTCTCCCAGTAGGAGCCTAAGTTTTGGTCTTTCACGTTTTTCCACCAGATTGTGGCGAGGGAGAAAAGAGAAGGGCTGGTCTGCTGAGAAGCTGGCTCCAACATGCTCCTTCCTCCATTAACTGTCATATGCCATTCCATCACACTGCCAGAGATAGACAGATGGAAATCAGCATCAGTCTGTCAGCTCAATGCAGAGACCTGCAATTTCTGAGTTCTCCTTTTTTCTTGAGTGGTTAGGAACATAAGAGCCGTGCTGGATCAGGTCAATGGCCCATCTAGACTAGCATCTTGTTCTCACAGTGGCCAACCAGATGCCTGTGGGAAGCCCGCAAGCAGGACCTGCTGAATCCTCTTTTAAAGCCATCCAGGTTGGTGGCCATCACTGCCTCTTGTCGGAGCAAATTCCACAGTTTAACTATGAACTGTGTGAAGAAGGGCTTTTTGAGTTGTTTTTAACTATTCCAGCTGGTTGTTATAACAAAGAACTACAGCCTGGGTTGGCTTCCCTTCTTTCCAATCTTTGCCTTTTTGTGGCATTACTGTTCTTCAACCTTGGGTCCCCAGATGTCCTTGGACTACAACTCATACCACCACTAGCCAGCTTTGCCACTGGTCAAGAGATCATGGAAGTTGTAGTCCAACAACACTTGGGGACCCAAGGCTGAAGAACACTGTTTTAGACTGTAAGCCTGAGGGCAGGGACTGACTTATTAGTGATCTCTGTAAGCTGCTCTGCTATTCCGTTTTGGTTGAAGAGCAGAGTGAAAATGCTTTAGATAAATCTTAGGTATGAAAACATGAAACTGATATACTTTTAGCCCATTCAAAACTGACACTGACATTAAAGGTCTTTAATACCAAAGTCTGAAGCAGCCTTCATTGTTCTCACTATAAAGAGGCTGACTATACTTTGTGCCTCATACCCAAGATCACACCTTTGCATTCCTCATTAATCCAGAATAGCCATCACCACCCATCTCCCTCCAATTTCATACCCACAACATCCAATACGGATCAGAATCAACATTCACCTAACAATACACACTGAAAAATATTTAAACCCATCCTTTTGTCCCACTTTAAAACAAGTTGAGATTCACATACACAACTGGGTGGGTGAAGCATACAAACCAATTTGATGATTTTCACTCTAATCAATGGGCTTACTTCTAAGTGATGTCTTTAGAATCAGAATGTTAAATTAAACCAGAAGTGCATTTGCATTACGACGACACATTTGCCTGGGAATAATTGAATATATAGGCCTTTCTGAGTTAACGTGCACATAACTGGGCTGCATGTGACCTTGTATATACAGACTTCACAGCAGGAGTAATTATACAGTTACTGGCTCAATGAATACCAGATACTATGAAGTGAGATAAATATAATGCAAATGATGGGGGGGACGGGACCCTTTGCATGTATTTAAATTTAAGGCTGCGACTCCCCAATAGGATGCCTTTCTCTTCAGTAGCTGCTTGACAGGGTGAAATTCAGCAGGTAAATATTTTTCTATCATCCAGCCACCACGATAGGCAAAGCTTCACCTACTGCATTTCTACCTGTTACAGAAAGGCAACGGGCAACTGCTGGGGGGTGGCGGCATTGCAATCTTATACCCAACCTTGTCCCAAGAGCTCGGAGAATAACAAAAGGGTTGCCGAGAATAAACACACGAATTGCAGCTTCCGGTGTCTGCACCAATCTATAAACCATGCCTAGTGTGTCATTTTGGTCATGCCAAGACCCCTTCACCGACCTCTCTGAAGAGGATCCTGCACTCCAGTCCTTATGGAGAGCCCCTCGCCCGTCCATTTCACAAACGACCAGGAAAAGAAGCGTTTGATAGGCTGGAGCCCCTTCCCACCCCACCGCCAACTCACCCCTCTCCTTACCCAGAGCCGCCATTATTCGCCTCGCCTCCACGCCAAGGCAAAGAAGAGCCCACTTCCGCCCAGAGCTCCGGAACGTACCATTCAGTGCTGCGCAACGCCACTCATTATAGAATAGCCCAGAGTTCGGGCGCGATGGATTATCTTGCTCTTTCCTTGCCTAGGAAACACTATAGGAAATATGAGGATGTGAGCGTCAAGTAAACAGGAGAGCGAAATCACAGTTACTCCCCCGACTTTGACCAGCACAGATGGTACGCTCCAGCTCTGTTGCTTCTAGTAAAGGGAGGAGCTGCGGAAAGGATGTGTAGTGCTTTGATTGGCTGGGAGCCGAATCATTCACATCGAAGGAGGCAGATTCAAAGCGGTAGCAATATAGGAGGAAGGCTGGTGTAGAATACCATGGGCTGGAGGGGCGGGGTCAAAAGTCTAAATGTTTGTAGGCAAGTGTGTAGATCAGGAAGAGATCTCTCTCCCTGACAGTATTACCGTGTCCAGTGGGGTCACCACTTAGCAGTCGCAAAAGACAATTGAATTTTGGAACATGGCGTGTACAGACATTGCTGGACAATATAGATAGTGAATGTCCTGAACACAGGACTGCCATCATCGCGAGGTAGTTGAGACGTTTTAATACTGACATCGCAGCACTCCAAGAAACTCAAAGAACAGAAGAAAGACAACTGAAGGAAGAAAAATGGAGCTATCTATACCTTCTTCTGGAAAGGACTGCCCAAACAAGAATGATGAATACATGGAGTAAGCTTTGCTATTAAAAATAATCTTGTGAAACTCTTGTCAGAAGTTCCTTTTGGCATTAATGAATGACTCTCAACTCTCTGGCTAAAACTCGCCAAAAAGCACTAGGCAACTATTCTAAGTGTTTATGCACCAACATTAGATGCTGATGAAGCATCAAGGAAATTTTTTATACCCAGCTGGACACCATCTTATCAGAGATACCTAAGGAGGATTAAATTATCCTCCTGGGCGATTTCAATACAAGTGTTGGGCGTGATTTCGATTTATGGCCAGAAACCATTGGGAAAGAAGGAGTTGGCAATAGCAACCTGAATGGAATTCTACTTCTGATTAAATGTGCAGAGCATAATCTTGTTATTACAAACACACTCTTTCACCAGAAAAATAATTTTAAAACATCATGGAAGCACCCTCGGTCGAAACTCTGGCATCTCCTGGATTATGTAATTGTCCATGCCAGAGATCGTTGTGATGTATTTCTCACTAGGACCATCACGAATGCTGATGATTGCTGGACAGATCACCGATTAATTTCCAGGATAAAATCACTTCCAGGATAAAATCTTTAGCATCCGCCAGGACTTAGACTCCAGTGTTATAGCAGGTGAATCAAGTGAGGTGTCCAGAGCACAGCCTTGTCCCGATTTCTTGGATGAGTTTCAGTTGGTACAGCTTGAGGACGTTGACAAGGTGCTTGGACAGATTCGTGCAACCACTTCTGTGCTGGATCCTTGCCCTTCTTGGCTAATAAAAGCTAGCAGGGATGGAACAGGCTGGGCCAGGGAAGTGATTAATGCCTCTCTGTGAGAGGGGTGGTCCCTGGCTGCCTGAAAGAGGCAGTAGTGAGACCACTCCTGAAGAGACCCTCCTTGGACCCAGAAAATCTTAATAACGATAGGCCGGTGGCAAATGTTCCATTCCTTGACAAGGTCCTTGAATGAGTGGTTGTGGGCCAGCTCCAGACACTCTTGGATGAGACCGATTATCTGGATCCATTTCAGTTGGGTTTCAGGCCTGGTTTTGGCACAGAAACAGCCTTGGTCGTCGTGTATGATGACCTTTGTCGGGAGAGAGACAGGGAGTGTGACTCTGTTGATTCTTCTTGATCTCTCAGCGGCTTTCGATACCATAGACCATAGTATCCTTCTGGGAAGACTGGCTGAGTTGGGAGTGGGAGTGACTGCATGGCGGTGGTTCCGCTCCTAGTTGGCAGGTCGGCTCCAGAAGGTGGTGCTTGGGGAACATTGCTTGGCACCCTGGACTCTCCAGTATGGGGTTCTGCAGGGGTCAGTTCTATTCCCCATGCTGTTCAACATCTACATGAAACTGTTGGGTTCGGTCATCCGGAGCTTTGGAGTGCATTGCCATCAGTATGCTGATGACACGCAGCTCTATTTCTCCTTTTCATCTTCTTCAGGGGAGGCTGTCAGTGTGCTGAACAGGTGCCTGGCTGCGACAATGGACTGGATGAGGGCTAATAAACTGAGGCTCAATCCAGACAAGACTGAGATGCTGCTAGTGGGTGGTTCTTCTGACCAGATGGTGGATGTCCAACCTGTCCTGGATGGGGTTGCACTCCCCCTGAAGGAGCAGGTTCGTAGCTCGTGGGTTCTCCTAGAACCATCTCTGTCACTTGAGGCTCAGGTAGCCTCGGTGGCATGGAGTGCCTTCTACCAACTTCGGTTGGTGGTCCAGCTGTGCCCCTATCTGGACAGGGATAACCTGGCTTCAGTTGTCCATGCTCTGGTAACCTCCAAGTTAGATTACTGCAATGCACTCTATGTGGGGCTGCCTTTGAAGATGGTTCGGAAACTGCAGCTTGTGCAAAATGCAGCGGCCAGATTGGTAACAGGGACCAGATGGTCCGAACATATAAAACCGATTCTGGCCCACTTGCATTGGTTGCCTGTATGTTTCCGAGCTTGATTCAGGGTGCTGGTTTTAACCTATAAAGCCTTACACGGCTTGGGACCACAATACCTGATGGAACACCTCTCCTGATATGAACCCACTGTACTCTACGCTCAACATCCAAGGCCCTCCTCCGGGTGCCTACTCTGAGGGAAGCTTGGAGGATGGCAACAAGGGAGAGGGCCTTCTCAGTGGTGGCCCCCAAATTATGGAATGATTTCCGTGACGAGGTGCGTCTGGCACCATCACTGTTATCTTTTCGGCGCCAGGTCAAGACTTTCCTCTTCTCCCAGGCATTTTAGCATTTTTTTAATTGTTTTAAATTTTTTAAATTGTGTTTTAAATTGTTTTTAAAAGATGTGTTTTAAATTTGCATATCTGTTTTTGGTGTTTTTAATTGCTATAAACCGCCCAGAGGGCTTCGCCTATGGGGCAGTATACAAATACAATAAATAAATAAATAAATAAATTGATCCACTATGGCCATTAATATTGTTTCTCAATGTAGACTCCAAGGACCTGGCCCCTTCTCCATATAAACCATGTCTTCTTGTTACGTGCCTTCAAGTCGATTATGACTTATGGTGACCCTATGAATCAGCGACCATCAATAGCATCTGTTATAAACCACCCTGTTCAGATCTTGTAAGTTCAGGTCTGTGGCTTCCTTTATGGAATCAGACCATCTCTTGTTTGGTCTTTCTCTTTTTCTACTCCCTTCTGTTTTTCCCAGCATTATTGTCTTTTCTTGTGAATCATGTCTTCTCATTATCTGTCCAAAGTATGATAACCTCAGTTTCATCATTTTAGCTTCTAGTGACAGTTCTGGTTTAATTTGTTGTAACACCCAATTATTTGTCTTTTTTACGGTACATGGTATGCGCAAAGCTCTCCCCCAACACCACATTTCAAATGAGTTGATTTTTCTCTTACCCGCTTTTTTCACATTCATGCATAAAGTTTGGGATAGTCTGAATGATCCTGACTTTAGTGTTCAGTGTTACATCTTTGCATTTGAGAACCTTTTCTAATTCTCTCATAGGTGCCCTCCCCAGTCCTAGCCTTCTTCTGATTTCTTGACTATTATCTCCATTTTGGTTAATGATTGTGCCAAGGTATTGATAGTCCTTGACAAGTTCAATGTCCTCATTGTCAACGTGAAAGTTGCATAAATCTTCTGTTGTCATTACTTTAGTCTTCTTGATGTTCAGCTGTAGTCCTGCTTTTGTCCTTTCCTCTTTAACTTTCATCAGCATTCATTTCAAATCATTACTGGTTTCTGCTAGTAGTATGGTATCGTCTGCATATCTTAAATTACTGATATTTCTCCCTCCAATTTTCACACCTTCATCTTGGTCCAATCCCGCTTTCCATATATGTTCTGCATATAGATTAAACAAACAGGGTAATAAAATACATCCCTGTCTCACACCCTTTCCGATTAGGAACCAGTCGGTTTCTCCATATTCTGTCCTAACAGTAGCCTCTTCTCCAGAGTATAGGTTGCGCATAAGGACAATCAGATGCTGTGGCAGCCCAACTGAATTACAACTCCATCAACTAGAACAGCCTTCGCCAATCTGGTGCCCAACCCACATTTTGGACTACAACTCCCATTGGCCTCTGCCAGCATGGTTGGCTGGCGCTGATGAGAATTGTAGTTCAAAGCATCTGGAAAGCACTAGGTTAGCAAAGTCTGAACTAAAGTTTCAAGCCTATGTCTCTGGGGAATAGAAAGCTTGCTGTGGCCAAAATGATCCACCAGTCATAGTCTATGCCAAGGGTGGGGAATCTTTGGCCCTCTAGATGTTGCTGAACTACAACTCCCATCATTCCTGGCCATGCTTGCTGGGGCTGATGGGAGTTATAGTTTAGCAGCATCTGGAGGGCCAAGGTTCCCAATCTAGTCTATGCTGTGCAGAAACCAGAAAGTTCAAGGGATTTTCATGTGTATATCCAAACCCTGGAATCTTTTTCCTGAAGGGGTTTGGAAATCCTCCTCCTTACTAAGATTTCAGAAGGCAGTAAGGTCTTTTCCCCGCAGCAGGTATTTATCTGGTCTGAGCCTTTTATGTGATGATTTATAATATTTATGGACTCCTGGTCTCACTAGGCTCAGTTGGTCAGTCCAATGTCAGGGTCAAACAAGCAGAGTCCACAACAAATAGTCAGTCAAGAGGCAAGGTCAGAGCAATCCAAGGTCAGTGTTCAAGCAGTCCATAGGCAAAGTGGGGCAAAGGCAAGTCCAGAGGCTGGTCCAGGGTAGTTTGTGGGTCAGGCTTAGAGTCAGCAGCAGAGCAGCTAACAGGTCAAGTACAGTGCTGGTACATAGACATTGCAGTTTAGTACTGCAGTGCACTGGGAATTTGAACTGGAGTTGCTCAAACCACACCCTCAACCTCAGCTGACTCCTATCAACTACCTTCAGCCAGACCTTTCCTGCAGTTGGGCACTTCTCTGAATGGGCAAGGTCTCCAAATGGCATTTGAGACGATGCTTTTCTCTTGGGCTTGGGACCCGTTCAGTCTCTATGTCAGAGGCTGAATTTATCTTGGATGCAGACAGCCCTCCCTCGGCCTCATCACTAGACCCTGCTGCTCAGATGGAGCCTGACCCAGGGCTGGGTCTAAGGCCAGAGCCTCCTGGTTATCCTCTGATGAGGACTCTTCCAATGAGGACTCCCCAGCTGGGACCTGACTTCTGGTTTAAATTTTGGATTTTTTGTTACATAATTATGGTGGTACTGGTATTTTTTTGTATACATTGCTTTAAATTATTTTGGAAAACTTCTATAAGTATTTGAAAGAAATAATCCCATGATGAACCTGATCTTACTTGGGATGGTTGGCTCTCTTTTAGTTGATGCCAATCTGAGATTCACCCCTTTGACAGGTTCAACAGAGATACAGAATATGTGGCCTTCCATATGTTGCCAGATTACTGTTCCCATCCTCACTAGCCATTAGCCATGTTGCCTGGGGCTGTGGGGAACAAGCCAAACAACATTTGGAGAGCCATAGATTCCCCACCCCTGACAACAAATCCAAGTCAATTGTGTTGGAAGTGGGGCAAGAGCAACTCCTGTTTTGTTCATTTGTTTGTGCTCCAGAAGGAAGATAGAGCTAGGGTCCTCCAGATGGACAGGCTTGTTTACCTTTTACCTGTGATGCTCTGACTAACTTCCTTCTGTCGCTAGACTGTGACGTCTTTAGGGAAGCTTACCTGCCCCTCCTCCTTCTGCCCTTTCCATTCCTTTGTCCTCTGACTGTCCGGGAGAGAGGAGACATCCCTTTGTCTCTGCTCTCTCCAAGCATGGGGCTAACTCCTGTACCTGGGCGTTATGCCTCCAACTTAGCTAGTTAGTTAGAACTAGGTATGCCTTTTCTATCTACTATCTATTTCTATAAATAAAGTAGCTTTTCTCATTTTACTAAGTCTCCAGTCTCAGTCATGCTGATGCAGGGTAAAATAATTTATTTAGTCTAATGTAACTTTTTGGCCTTAGTTTCACTCCACACAACAGGGGGTTGTTAAGCCTGGAACATCATGTTAGATCATCAGCCTGAACTCCAGAATTCCTTGGAGTGACTGCATTTGTCAGTCAGTTACTGTTAGACAAATGTTCACTGCTTGCAGTTGTATCCAGTTACATTTTTAATGAGTTCTTTTTCTTTCTTTTTAAGCAAAGCAATAATATTGTTTGTGGCCAGTGTAACAAATTTATATATGCCTGGGCTAGAAAAAATACCACACAGGCTGCTCACTTTGGGGAGTTCCTGTAATGTCAACAAACTGGGAAACATTTTCAGGACACCTGTTATTAACATCAGCTTTACATAAATATTCAGTGAGTAATAGCAAAATTCCCTAGTTCATTCATGAGATAACGTTTCTCAAGACAATGGTAGAATTTGCCTTCCAAAGTTTATTGAACAGAAGATAGAAAGGCAGGTTTTCTAAAATATGGAAGAAACAACTGAAAGTGACATACAGAAGGAAGGAATCTTTGCGAGCAGACTCCTAAGACAGATAGCGCAACTGCTCATTTTCCAGAAAGTTCTCAAAAGATAGCAAGTTCACCCCAAGGATGCCTCTGTGTTCAGCCAATTTTAGCTAAAAACAGTCAATCTGGTGTGTGTGTGTGAGAGAGAGAGAGATGAGCCTTTTCATGTGTTAAATGCATGCAAGAGGGGGCTGTAGGGGACATATGAGCTAGCCCCATCCCCAGTGTACTCACTGGCCATGCCCCTTGCCAGCCACACATTTGATGAGTGTGTGAAATGGCCTAGTGCAGTAGTTCACAATTTTTTTAAAAAATTGCCGAGAGTCTTGGTGGACCACTTCATTTTTTTGAAAATTGCTGAGAGTCTTGGTAGACCACTTCATGATTCTTCTGCCTGTTGCAGCAATTGTAATGCCCCATGCTAAAATGAATCAAGATTAAACTTGTTAATTCTAGTCTCCATTAGCATCACTGCTAATTTTATCCACTCCTTTCAAGTGCCTCCCCCCCCCAGTCACTTCTGGTCCGCCCCACTCATCCTCTGGGTGTACCAAGGTATACTTTACATTCGTTGCTCTGCCCACTTTTGCCTCTGGTCCCACTCATCACTGGCATGTGGCCCCCAGAAGATTGCCCTGAAGGGAATGTGGCCCTCAGACTGAAAAGGTTCCCCACCCATGGTTTAGAGCAGTGTTTTTCAACTTTGGGTCTCCAGATGTTGTTGGACTATAACTTTCATGATTCCTTGACCAGTGGCTAAGCTGGCTGGGGATGGTGGGAGTTGTATTCCAAGAACATCTGGGGACCCAAGGTTGAAGAACAATGGGTTATAGTGTTATGCTAGGGCCAGGGAGACCCAGGTTTAAATATCCACCCAGCCACAAATCCCACTGCCAGTCACTATGTCTTAGCTTAATGTATCTCATAGGGTCATTATGAGAATAAATGGGGGGGGAGGAAACCATGTGTTGTACTTTGAGCTCCTTGAATGAAAGTATAAATGTAATAAATAAATGCATCTTATGTTACTAGTATTTGGATTTTCCTGCATAAGTGTAAGTAAGGCTTGCAGCCGTTTATTTTTAGCCCAGGATATTGCAACACCTTAGGACAGGGGAACCCAATGTGGTGCCCTCCAGATGTTGCTGGATTACAACTCAGATCATTGGCCATGGTGAGTGAGGCTGATGGGAGCTGGAGTCCAACAACATCTGATGGGCACCACATCAGCTACCTTTGCCTTAGGACATGTAACAATATTTACAGCACATTCCTATGCATGTTTACTCAGATGTAAGGCCACTGTGCTCAATGGCGCTTATTCCATCATACTTTTGTTTAGGATTACAGCTTTAAAAATGGATAATATAAGTTACACATTTACTAAAGCATCCCAGCAGTTTTTAAATCCTTATTTGCCTGCAAAAGTTTTGTTTAAAAAACCCTAACCAAACATAAACCAAACCAGTGGGAGATTGTAAGACTTGATCTGTCCTGGAGAGGGTGCTGGAATCATATGTTCTTTGTTTCCCATGTAATAATTCAAAAGAAACGTACCAGTTCCACATATGCCTTTAGTTTAGAAAGGCTTATACCACAGCAGTTAGTTACAATGAATGTTTGCCACATTTTTTGGCATATATTATTTGAAGAATAAAAAGTCGGTTATAGAGTAATATTTTCTCAATTAAGTAGTTTTATTGCAATAAAATTATATCATACATATCTATAATTTAAAACAAACAAAGTCTGATAATTAAATGTCGAGCTCTTTTCTTTTCAATTTACTTTTGGTCCTAAGTAGTTTGACCGACACCCTCTGATGGATCTCACTAGCTGTTGGAAAGTAGGGCCTGTTACTTGGCTTGCTGTGTTAAAAATGCAGTACAGCTATTACATCATGGTGGGAAAATGTAAATGAGTCAGTTCTAGAGTCCCTTGGAAACTAAAAAGGGGGGGAGAGGAACAAGGAAGGATTTTGTGCCATCTTTTATTTTTTTATTATTTGATTTATATCCCGCCCTTCCTCCCAGCAGGAGCCCAGGCCTTCTTTTCAGGAAGAAGTACTGATGTATATATTTTATTACACAAAAGGAATACTCAGGCCACATTCACACTATTTATTTATTTAATTTATTTAATTTAATTTATATACCGCCCTAAGTCCGAAGGCTCTCTGGGCGGTGTACATAAAAGTGTACTATACTATACATTTATTCCACTATTATTCAACTTAACAGTCATTGCTTCCTTCAAAGAATCCTGGGAAGTATAGTTTGGGAAGGGTGCTGAAAGGAGAGACCTGTTCTCACAGAGCTAGACTTGTCAGTTCCTCTTCCCAGAGAACTCTGAGAATTGTAGCTTTATGAGGGGGATAGGACTTTCAAGGACTCCACTGGCTCACTGACATGGAGTCATTAACCACCACTGCTGAAAGCCAATTCCTGGGATAAGTATGTACTCAGAGGCACTTTGCTCGTTAGTTCTGTGCCTGCCTTTCTGAGCCGCTATTGAGCTCCTCCTGGCTCCGGTTCTAGCGAAAAACAAAGTAGATAGATCCCATAAGCCTAAAGTTTGCCCATCTCTGGTTTAGATGACATGGCAGAATGTGGGAGAAAAAAATGACATATTCTCTCTCTAACGTGCTCACACACACTCTGAATCAAACCCCAGATGCCAACTGAGTAACATTCATGCATGCTTTCATGCATGCTTTTATTCCTGAAATACAGCACATAAAAGCATTAAAGTGCTGCATTTCTCTTCCCCTATGTTGCAAAGAGTGTTCCTGGACTTTCCAGCTGCTTGTCATATATGTACAGAGTCAAGAAATGCAGTGCCTTAGCCCTGTGGTACCTATTCTGAAGCAACGGTGGGTGGGGGGTTACAATGGGAGGAAAGGACAGAAGTTGTTGCCACTCATCTGCTCACCTGACAGGCCACGCCCATTCATCCCAGAGGAGTAGCAAATTTGCACTAGTGTGACAGAGTTATACGCTGGGGTTTCTTCTTCCACCAGAAACGAGGGACCGTGATTTTTTTTCAATAAGTCATGGATTGCAGTCAACTAACCATACTATTTTGCAGCCTAAAAGTATGCCGGAGATGGATGCAGGGGGGGGGGGGAATCTTGGCAAACACCCAGTGCAGGCATCTTGCTGCATGCAGTGTTCAGTTGCCGTGTTAACATGTGGTTGACAGATGTTTTGTGAGTAAATATGGCATGCCATCAGTAGGGAAGGGGGGAAAATTGTTTTGGTTCACATTTTAAAATTCTCACTCCTCTGAATTTTGTGATGCTGTTGTCCAACTAAAAATATGTACAAAAATGCATATATTAGGGGGAAATGTGCATAGAGTGCATGTATCAGGGAAAACAACACACATAATGCATTATATTAGAGAAATGTCCATGCAAGAATGTGCATATATTCAGAGAAATATAGAAATATATTTGGGGAAGTGCCATAGCTCAGTGGTAGAGTATCTGCCTTGCATGCAGAAGGCCCCAGATTCAATTACTGGCATCTTCAGGTATGGCTGGGAGAGACTCCTGCCTGAAACCCTGGAGAGTCAGAGTAGACAAGACTGAGCTAGACAGGCCAGTGATCTGGCTCAGTATTTTCATGAGGACTTAAAAATGAGAAACTGGGAGAAACTGTAATGGATAGCTTTGCCCATCTCTAGCCATCAGCATCATTTTGGCCCTAAGCACATACACAAGTATAATTGATTGTTAATCTGCTGGATAATAACAATGGGCAGGAGAAGAAGAGGCAAAAGAAAGTGCTGTGTAGGCTGGTCAGAGAGTGCCAATAGCCCGATGTGGTCCCTGGACAGCCTGTTGTGGAACAGAGAGGGACCAGTAATTTTGCAGCTGAGAGTCCCACAGCTGCTCTTATAGATGATATGAGAACAGAAGGCAGCATCTCATGGGGCCCTCTTACAAAGTGCCAGTGCACATTTTAGGTAATGCAACAGCCTTATACAAGATGCAGGATCTATTATTACTATTATTATTATTAAAAATGTATTCACTGGAAGCTCCCAGGGTGGGTCACAACAATACAAAATACAGTATTAAAAACTGTTTAAAACAAATTACATTCACAACTAGAGAGGGCCCTCTCTCTGTGTGTGTGTATATATAGTGTGAACAGTCAGGGTAAAGAGGACATCTGCTCAGATGTGAAAAAACAAACATTTGCCCTCCCCCCCGACAGTAATAATAAAAAGTCATAATCTTCCTCCAATTTGAGCTTAGCCCTTTCTGATAATATACTTGTGTTCACTGAGCACATTGTGTGTGTGTGTGTGGGGGGGAAGCACATGATTAAGCCTGTGGTTCTGCCCCTGGCTTTTGCACTCTCAATAGAAAGGCCTGCTTGCCCCTTGCACAACAATAGATGCATCAGCTTTGGGTCCTGCCTTTTGTAGGGTTCCCTGTTGCATGGAGAGAGAGAGCCTATGTACATGTGCCTTGTATGTGCCTTGGTTTGATTCACACCTTTTCTTGAATGCACGTCGTCAGTATGCCTCTGACTGTCAGTTGCTGGGAATCACAAGTGGGGAGAACACGGTTGTGCTCAGGTCCTGCTTGCAGGCTTCCCATAGGCATCTGGTTGGCCCCTGTGAGAACAGGATGCTGGAATACTTTAGCCATTGGTCTGATCTAGCAGACTTTTCTTGTGTTCTTATGTCAGCAGCAAGAGCAGTCTTAAGATGGCCCTGTCATTTTGGAAGCATCAAAGGACTTCCTTTATTCCATTATCTATCCTTGCAGTTTTCATATAAGGCTTCTGTTTTAGGCTAAATCTAAAATCTGATCCAGTTACCCTCACTCCTCCTCTGTCCTGTTCAGAGCGGGATCCACGAGGCTGAGACATAGGTGCAATTAACTCTTGTTTTATTAAAGTAATGGATACATCAAAAGCAGTGCGCTTCATAAGAATCTCTACACTAGCTCACTAGAATTCCCTAACTACACTCTAGACATGCACTGCAACGTGTGAAGGAAGTTGACTCAGCAGCTTAAACCGGAACGCTGCAGTCTTAAGTAGGGAAAGTTTTTGATCGTAATCTCTGACTCCTGCGCAAGTCTGACCTCTGTCCTGTCCGTTTCTCACGGTGTCGCGAGCGGGGTGACGGGGGGTGTGCCTTCAGCGGCTCATCCGAAAGAACCGGCTCCTTAGCAACAGGCTCTAGGTTGGGGGGCGGAGACGTACTTGGAGGCTCCCTCGAGCCGCTCGGTGAAGAGGGAGTTAACGCACGCTCAGAGGCAACCTCCAACGGCTCCTCTGATCTGTCTGGGGGTGGCGCTCTCTCTTCTTTGGATATCGCGCCATCCATGGGAATTGACCCGAAAGCCTCAAACTCCCTCCCAAGGTCTTGTTGAGACTCCACCACTCCTGCGCCTTCCGCGCCTCCTGGCAGCTGGGGAGTCTGAAGCTCAGGTCTTCCCTCTCCCAAGCCCTCGTGGGTGAGCAGTGGCTCAACATCCTCCAACAAGCTCTGTTTTTCTGCCTATCATGATTGAAACTTCTTTTATTATTTTTAAGATGAGAGAGACCCAAAGCCAGAGAGCTGCTGGTGTCACTAGAAGCCCCAACTCTAGAATTTTAATTTCTTTTTAAAGGATGGTTATAGCTTATAAAATAAGTTCCAGATGACCATTAAAATCTTATTTACTACCCTTTAATAACTGAGTATGCTTGATCTGTATTCTATTAGGAGCTGCTAAAACATCACATGAAATAGCGGGAGACCTCTGTGCAGAGAATGATTGGTCTCTAATGATGTCGTATTCCTGTCAATAACATTCAGTAAACACAAGGACCAGGACGTTTATTGGTTGTGTATGTTGGTGTGTTTAAATGTGTTTAAATTCCAGCTCATAATATCACTAGTTTTTCTCCGTGCAGCGGGCATGAAGTGAAATATATGGGGCAGTGGGAGTCATAAAAAGCCATTTTGCCACTTGCCTTCGTTTTTTTAAATAATTCTCATGCTCTCACACTTCTAGCCAAGATGAGGGGTGGTCTAGCAGCCTGGAACGGAACTGATTAATATCAATTGCACAGTTTCCTGGGATCAGGGAGTACCTCTTCAAGTCTGCTTTCCATATGTAAATTTGAGCTTGTAGGGGATGCCTGTGAAATCAGCCAACATAGCCAAATTAGCTCTTAATATGCTGCGTAACTGTGGCGTTACATATTTGGCTGTTTAGCTTACTGTTAATGGGCTTATCATTGGTCAACGAACAGGAGGTCAGAGACTTTAGCAAAAGAACGTCCAATAGTTTCTGATAGCTGGGAATCTCTCTTCCCTACCTTTGGAATGTGATATATTTTGACTGATTTTGCTGGACCACAACTCCCACAGTCCCTCACTATTGGCCATTTTTGCTGGGGCTGATGGGAGCTGGAGTCCAAGAATATCTGGAACGCCACATCTCTGGACCAAATAGAAGGATGGTCTGATCCAGCCATAGATTCTTAAGTTGTTATTGTGCAGTGATTTTAATTTGTGGTAATAGCATGGGTATGCTTGCCATTTAACTCACTGGGTGGTCCCTTAGAGCTTCTTCCGTTCTCTCTCCCCTCTCTCTGCCCCCTCCCCCAAATTCCTCACCCTGCCAGGTGTTGTTTCTCCAGATATCTCCGTCCTTATATACATATGTAGCTATAGCACCAGTGGAATACCTAACCCTAGCCCACAATTTGGCCTTTGAAAAAGAACAGCAGGACTCATCTCAGGGACATTTTGCATCTGGTTGGCTTTAGGACTCCCCCTCCCCGCATTTCTCCCTTTCCCCCTCTGTGTGTGGTGGGTCGCACGCCCTTCCTTGTTTGGTAAAAAATCCTCTAGCAATGCCCTTTTTAGGATCAATATGTCTAGTTCCACAAGGAATGTCAGTTTGCTTCCCCCTCCTCACTTGACGCCCTTCCAAGCATTAATGGGGCTATGAAAAATACAGAACACACACGGCAAGCGTTCCCTGACAAGGCTCCTGCAACAGCAGCAGCTAATGGGTTTCCACAGTTTCTCTCGTTTAAATGGCTAAAGTACATTCTCAGGCTGTTTGCAAATGGACTTTCAAGATTTGCTCCCCCCCTTCTCTCCTCCCCCTCTCCATTCCACCCCAGCCTCCTTTTCCAGGGTGCTCTCTCTTGTGGAATTTGTAGTAACAACTCTTCATTGGCCTTCCTTGGTATATTTTTGGTCTTCGGAGCAGTTGCCTGGAAAGCAAAGAAGCAAAGTTTCTAGATATTCTAAATGACTATTCCCTAGACCAGTTGGTCATGGAACCGACCAGAGGGACGGCAACCCTGGACTTAATCCTCAGTGGGGACCGGGACCTGGTGCAAGATGTAAGTGTTGTTGAACCGATTGGGAGCAGTGACCACAGTGCTATTAAATTAAACATACGTGTACCTGGCCAATTGCCAAGAAAATCCAACACGGTCACATTTGACTTCAAAAGAGGAAACTTCACAAAAATGAGGGGATTGGTAAAAAGAAAGCTGAAAAACAAAGTCCAGAGGGTCACATCACTCGAAAATGTTTGGAAGTTGTTTAAAAACACTATATTAGAAGCTCCACTGGAGTGCATACCGCAGATCAGAAAAGGTACCGCCAGGGCCAAGAAGATGCCAGCATGGTTAACGAGCAAAGTCAAGGAAGCTCTTAGAGGCAAAAAGTCTTCCTTCAAAAAATGGAAGTCTTGTCCAAATGAAGAAAATAAAAAAGAACACAAACTCTGGCAAAAGAAATGCAAGAAGACAATAAGGGATGCTAAAAAAGAATTTGAGGAGCACATTGCTAAGAACATAAAAACCAACAACAAAAAATTCTATAAATACATTCAAAGCAGGAGACCATCTAGGGAGACAATTGGACCCTTGGATGACAAGGGAGTCAAAGGTGTACTAAAGAACGATAAGGAGATTGCAGAGAAGCTAAATGAATTCTTTGCATCTGTCTTCACAGTGGAAGATATAGGTTAGATCCCTGAACCTGAACTAACATTTGCAGGAAGGGATTCTGAGGAACTGAGACAAATAGTGGTAACGAGAGAGGAAGTTCTAAGCTTAATGGACAATATAAAAACTGACAAATCACCGGGCCCGGATGGCATCCACCCGAGAGTTCTCAAAGAACTCAAAGGTGAAATTGCTGATCTGCTAACTAAAATATGTAACTTGTCCCTTGGGTCCTCCTCCGTGCCTAAGGACTGGAAAGTGGCAAATGTAACGCCAATCTTCAAAAAGGGATCCAGAGGGGATCCCGGAAATTACAGGCCAGTTAGCTTAACTTCTGTCCCTGGAAAACTGGTAGAAAGTATTATTAAAGCTAGATTAACTAAGCACATAGAAGAACAAGCCTTGCTGAAGCACAGCCAGCATGGCTTCTGCAAGGGAAAGTCCTGTCTCAGTAACCTATTAGAATTCTTTGAGAGTGTCAACAAGCATATAGATAGAGGTGATCCAGTGGACATAGTGTACTTAGACTTTCAAAAAGCGTTTGACAAGGTACCTCACCAAAGGCTTCCGAGGAAGCTTAGCAGTCATGGAATAAGAGGAGAGGTCCTCTTGTGGGTAAGAAATTGGTTAAGAAGCAGAAAGCAGAGAGTAGGAATAAACGGACAGTTCTCCCAATGGAGGGCTGTAGAAAGTGGAGTCCCTCAAGGATCGGTATTGGGACCTGTACTTTTCAACTTGTTCATTAATGACCTAGAATTAGGAGTGAGCAGTGAAGTGGCCAAGTTTGCTGATGACACTAAATTGTTCAGGGTTGTTAAAACAAAAAGGGATTGCGAAGAGCTCCAAAAAGACCTCTCCAAACTGAGTGAATGGGCAGAAAAATGGCAAATGCAATTCAATATAAACAAGTGTAAAATTATGCATATTGGAGCAAAAAATCTGAATTTCACATATACGCTCATGGGGTCTGAACTGGCGGTGACCGACCAGGAGAGAGACCTCGGGGTTGTAGTGGACAGCACGATGAAAATGTCGACCCAGTGTGCGGCAGCTGTGAAAAAGGCAAATTCCATGCTAGCGATAATTAGGAAAGGTATTGAAAATAAAACAGCCGATATCATAATGCCGTTGTATAAATCTATGGTGCGGCCGCATTTGGAATACTGTGTACAGTTCTGGTCGCCTCATCTCAAAAAGGATATTATAGAGTTGGAAAAGGTTCAGAAGAGGGCAACCAGAATGATCAAGAGAATGGAGCGACTCCCTTACGAGGAAAGGTTGCAGCATTTGGGGCTTTTTAGTTTAGAGAAAAGGCGGGTCAGAGGAGACATGATAGAAGTGTATAAAATTATGCATGGCATTGAGAAAGTGGATAGAGAAAAGTTCTTCTCCCTTTCTCATAATACTAGAACTCGTGGACATTCAAAGAAGCTGAATGTTGGAAGATTCAGGACAGACAAAAGGAAGTACTTCTTTACTCAGTGCATAGTTAAACTATGGAATTTGCTCCCACAAGATGCAGTAATGGCCACCAGCTTGGACGGCTTTAAAAGAAGATTAGACAAATTCATGGAGGACAGGGCTATCAATGGCTACTAGCCATGATGGCTGTGCTCTGCCACCCTAGTCAGAGGCAGCATGCTTCTGAAAACCAGTTGCCGGAAGCCTCAGGAGGGGAGAGTGTTCTTGCACTCGGGTCCTGCTTGCGGGCTTCCCCCAGGCACCTGGTTGGCCACTGTGAGAACAGGATGCTGGACTAGATGGGCCACTGGCCTGATCCAGCAGGCTCTTCTTATGTTCTTATGTTCTTATGTTCTAAAGCAGGAGAGAGTGAAGGAAAACACACACACAGTGGTTTTCCCTGTAATGTAAGAGGTTATGAAAGACACCTTTTGTTCCAGGAGGGCTGAAGCAGTTGTTGTTAACTCTGCCTGCCTGAGTAGGGCAATGTACCTTTTCTGCTGCCAAAAGTAATTTTTTTTTTAATAGCACTGGCCCGAATCTGCTTTCCATATTGTATGTGGAAAGCTTGCAATGATGAGTTGCAGCTGGAATACTTTTTCTTGTGTTGAGTTTGTGTGTGTGTGTCTGTTGTCTGTGCGCACACACACAAATTGGTCCAGTAGGAAGGAGAAATCAGAATGGTGCATGCAGAAGGCTTTGCTTAGGAAATGTCCTTTTGCTTGTACTGAAAAAGGGTTAGCGTAATTTCTTGGATAACATTTTGTATGGATATCTGCGCACAAGATCTACACGCTTCTCCATTTAAAGTGCCATTTCCCCCAGTAAAATAGGCAGAATTGCAAACTGGGAAAGGAACATGGCCCCTTGTTTCTGCCTTTGTGCACACCATACATTTAAAGAATATTGGGAACGGTAGTTTACCCCTTACAGAGCTACAATTCCGACGATTCTTGGGGAAGTAATTGTTCAGGATTGTTGTTCACACCACAAAAGACACAAGTAACAGCAGAAAAAAATAACCTTGTGCAATAAAAGTATTATTGCAAAAAAAGAAAAAAGAAGAGAGGGGCTCCTCTTTATACAGACATGGACACCTGAAGATAGAACCCTGATAACGAGTCTGCATTCAACTGACTCATAGTTACACTGTGGTGTCTATCTTATATCACTGAATTGCTCTTTAAAATAATCATAGGAAACGGCCTTACAGCAAGTTAGGCCACTGGTGCATCTGGCTCAGTATTGTCTACACTGACTGATAGTAGCTTTCCAGGGGTTCCAAAGGGCACATGTGTTGTCTTTCCAAGTCCTGTCTAGAGATGCCAGAGTTTGAATCTTGGACCTTCTTCATGTTCTCTACCACTAAACTATGGCCCTTCACATAGGCTTCATTGATGGTGAATGAACTATGTACAGTATTGATTTTTTCCAAATGCAAAAAGAAAATTTCTTCCTTTCTTCTTAGCAAGTGCAATTTATTAAGCTAGTCTCCAGGTAAGGACCCAGAGCTGAGTAGGAGTTAGGATTCGAAGCATGTTGCCATCCAGAGAAGGAAGGCCTATGCCAGTAGCAGACGTGGTGGGGTGGTGGTGCTCACCTAACTTCCCAACAGCTGCTGCTTACCAGGAAGGAGAGGGGGAAGGGCGAAGAGCCAAGGAGGGTAGCACAGCACAACACACCAGCAGAGCCAATCTGGCACTCCTGTCGGTGCATTTGCATCACATCGACATCCCCACTCTGTCTCTCTTCCCTCTCTCCATCCTGGTGAGCAGACATGATTCAGGTGTCAGGAGATCAGATAAGTGCCACTGCCCTACCATGCTGTCCACTACTTGCCTATGCTGCTGGGTGTATATTACTGATAAGGATGGAAAGATCTGTCAGTTTTGGTTCTCTTAAGTTTCTCATTTTTTTCAATCTTAATATTCAATTCTCCACATTCTGCAGCAATTTGCAGATTTCCCCCCAAAAAAACCTCATGAAAATTCTCCAGCATTTTAATGCAAGTTTCTCCCAATAAACACATTTTTGTATTGAGTAATGTACACATTTTTGCAAACAATTTCTCATAATATAATGCATTTTTGTATGTTCTTTTCATTCATATATTCATTTTTATGCACACTTTCCCCTAATATATGCATTCTTGTAAGGATTTTGTGGTTGGCAAACTGCATTGCAAAATTCAAATAACTGTGAATTTCAAAGGATGGCTGTGTTTTGGTTCCTATATTGTTTCAGAAAGTGCAAATTTAATAAATTTGGATTGAAATGTGAACTGAATCAAATTTCTTGCCCATCCCTAATTACTGACGGCCATTTCTTTAATTATACTTATGTTTTTGTCTAAATCCTTTTAGAGTAAAAGCTCAGACTGTTAAGGCTGCAGTCCTAAACATACTTAACAGGAGGTAAGACCCATGTTTAGCATTGCACTGCATAAGTCCTGGAGGTTTGGTGGTGGAGGAATGTATAGGAAGAATTTCTTTCCTGGCCTTGTCGTTTGCTATTGTTTTGCCAGGTGGAAGTTTTAGGTATGTACATTGTGATGGCTCTACTCAACCAACAACATTTGGAAATTTTACCATCACATATACTTTTTTTTTTACAATTTTTTAATAAACACATTGTGTGATATGTATCTATATCGAACAAAATGTGTGTGTGTGTGTGTGTGTGTGTGTGTATTTACCGATCAAATCTGACCTGTACATTTTTTTTCATTATATCAAACAAATCTAACACAAAATATAACTAGAATTACAGAAAGAAAATGCAAGTCAGGGCCTTTCCAGACTGGGTTCTTCTTTTTGCTGATGCAGCATGCAATTGATTCAATAATAGTCCATTAGGCCACATTCTCACCATATATTTATTCCACTATAATTCCACTTTAAATAATCATGGCTTCCCCCAAAGAAACCTGGGAAATGAAGTTTGCGAAGGGTACTGAGAGTTGTTAGGAGACTCCTGTTTCCCTCACAGAGCTATGACTCCCAAAGTAGTTTAACAGCCAGTCCCTCTTCCCAGAGAACTCTGGGAATTAAAGCTCTATGAGGGGAATCGGGGTCTCCTAACAACATTCAGCACCCTTCACAAACTATAGTTCCCAGCAGTTTTGGGGGGAAGCCATGACTGTTTAAAGTGGAATAATAGTGGAATAAATGTTGGGTGTGAATGTGGGGTAGTTGACTGTTCACACTTCATTCCGCTTTATTAGTTACACTAATTATTCTATTCTGTTAGTTATGTTTGCCCCAAAACTTTTGCAGGCGCAAACACTATTGAAAGCAGAATTTTGTATAACTGACCCAATACCAGCATGAACACAAATTAGCATGAATGCACAGTATAAAGGCCATCTGGAGGAGCCCATGAGTTTATTTATTTATTTTACTTTGACATTTATATCCCACTTTTCCTCCAAGGAGCTCAAGGTGGCGTAGAACATGGCTTTCCCCCTCCTGATTTTATCCTCGCAACGACTGTGTGAGTTGATTTAAGCTGAGAGACAGTGACTAGCCCAGGGTCACCCAGTGAGCTTCATGGCTGTGCGGGGATTTGAACCATGGTCTCCCAGGTCCCAGTTCGACACTATAACCACTACACCACACTGGTTCTTTGAGCCAGCACCAAAGCAAGACAGCAGATATTCTAGCAGCCAAGTGGGTACATTTTAAGGAGCTGTTTTATTATTCAGTATAAATTCAACTCATTAAGGGAAAGAGGAGAAGGATGTTTGAGCCCCAACATACCTCAGAGAGATGGAAACACAGCCTGTGCAAGGCAAAAACCACATTTTGCAGAAGTGGACGCATTCTCTCCTGGGCACTTCTGGGGGCCACATGCCAGTGGAGGGCAGGGATAGAAGCCAAAATGAGCAGAGCAACAAACTTGACTTTAATCTTTGTACAACGGTGTTATTTCTGCCCACACTCGCACATACCCTCCATCCTCCATCTAGGGAAACAAGAAGCACTGTCAGTGTTCAAGAACACATCCCAACAGGCAAAAACACTAAAGGAGGGTGCAAAGCTGGCTGGTGACGTGGGCTGAGGATGGGGTATGACCTAGGAAGAGTCCCAAAGCTAGATGGAGAGGCCTGGAGGACTGCATCTGGCTCCTAGGCCTGAGGTTTTCCATCTGTGGACTATAGTCTAGTAGTAGTACATATGTTTTGCATGCAGAAGGTCTCAACTCCGCAGGATCTCCACTTGAAAAAATCTCAGTTAGCAGGGCTAGGGGAAACCTTTGCTTGAGACCCTGTAGAGCCACTGCCAGTATAGAATAACATTTATTGCGTTAGTCCATAGACCATAGCAAAATAAAACAAGGTACCCAAACTTACATTTAGTGCTCTCATGTCTCAATATCTCCATGACAATTTACAGAAAAGGAATCCAAAAGCTTTCCCCTGCATTTAGCGTTCTTTACTGCAAACAAGGCAATCCTCCAGGTCACATACTGCTTGTAGCAGAAAGTCCAATTTCTTTCTTTCTTTCTTTTTTTTACATTTTATTTCTTCTTTGCCATACAAATATCAGAACAGTATAAAACAATACACAACATACAACAAAAGAAAGGGGGAAAAGGAGCATTAAACACATTGTTGAATATAAAGGTCAATTTTGTGTTAATTGCCATTTTTTAGTAATTGTTCTCTTTTTCACTTTGAGTTTTCCTATACAGTCCTTTTAGAGTGGTCCGTGTACACACACACACTTCTGTTCCGTTTGCCAGCACTTCATTCTCTTTAAAAAGGGCTCTAAATAGCATTCTCTAATATCTGTATATAAACAAATGGTCTGACTCAGGATAAGGCAGCTTCAGTTATTCATTATTAGATTTAATTCAGAAGAATTCAAAGTGCATATAGACCAACATGTTGGGGGGGGGGAATGGCTCTTCAAGTCAGGTTCAAATTTTGGCACAGTAACGCCATTCTACACCACACATACATCAACTCCAACATGTTAGCGTAAATGACATAGGTTAGACACATGTTTTGGATGCTCCCATTTGGAAATGACCTACTGATGGAGACATGCTCTTGCTTTAACTATCTGCTCAGAACAAACGAAAGGCACAATCCTAGTGTCTTTCCGCACTGAAATGAATGGTGCCATCTGCAAGATCTCCAGGAAAAATTTGTAATATTGTTTATCTATGTTAATTGTATGATTTCAGCATTTGAAACACATCATAAAAAGTTAAGAGCACACAGGTAATCGGAACTTGCACAGAAGACCTTTCCAGTGGATTGTCCTCTAAGAAACAAACCCCGAGGCAGCAAAACTAAGAATTCTTTGGAAATGAGTTTTCAAATGAGATTTCAAAAGCTGAAAGGAAGTGACACGTAACTCTGCTTTTTCTGAAGCCAATCACCTAATTTATACAGCATTTAGGGCAGCACAACTACTCTGCTGATGAACAAAACTGACACTAGCTTTGTAAGCGGACATGGCCAGGAAAAAACACTTAACACTTAATCAAAAGCCGGAGAGCCAGGAAGAGAATTCCATTTATATGTTCCACATGACAGGCCAGGAAAGCCTTAACCATTAATAAACCTACCAACCTGTAACTACTGTTGCTCCACTGACCATTAATGAAAGTTGTGTTTTCAGTGTGGAGTGGTCCCAACTCTGTGGAACTCCTTACCACTGGAAGTCAGACAGGTGCCATCCCTGCTGAATTTCAAAGGCCTGATGAAAACCATTTTATTGCAGGAGGCCTTTGCACCATGCATGCTTCTCAGATGTGTGGGGTTTTTTTTACATTAGCTGTTTTAAATTTTGGAGATTTCATTTTTTTGTGGTTTAATTTATGTTTTAAATGTTGTGCATTGTACATTATTATTGTTGGAAGCTGCTTTGAGGTGAAACTGCTTAAGTGAAAAGTGGGGTACACTTTTTAATAAATACATAAATAAACAAATAAATAAAGTATCCACTATTCAGGTTAGCATGTTCTGCAATGCAGAACAATAGCATCATCTGTGTTTTAGAATTTTTTTTTTTCTGGCCATCTCTCAAGATATTGTAGCCAGTTTTTGCATGAACGTCTAGGAGCAGGTTTTTGTCTGTGCTTGGATACAGTTAGGCACCTTTTGAATCAAAATGAGAGACTGAACCTTTAAAAGCTGCATGATTTTAACCATCAAATTTCCATGATGGTTCCTGAGATCAAGGAGCAACTTTTTGGAATCAAGATGGTGGGCTGAGCCTTACAAAACGGCACTGATTTTAACCACTGATTTCAAAACTGGACAGATTATTTGGTTTTTAGAATTCCCAAGCAACTCCAGGTACAAGGCTGCTAATTCTATATAGCTGAAACAGTATAATAAAGGTTAGGAACACACTCACTGTTCTGCTGGTTCCACCTCTCTCTCCTGAAAATGGGGCACATGATGCTAGTCAAATCCTGCCCCTTTTTACTGTAAAACTTGGTGGGAGCAGCTTGAGTGCATTTTTTTTAAAAAAAAATCTGCTTCAAAGAGATTTCACAACTGATCAGTAGATCAACCTGTTCCCTCTCCAGGTGTGGCTAATGGTAACACTTTAATCTGGTGACTAGTGTATTTACAGCCCAAGACTGAAAGTCACACAGGAGATCCTTTGTTGAATCTTTTCACTTCTTCCACCCCCACTATAAAGCAATCATGGAGTGAGTATATGTCTGATTTTGATCAGAGCAGTGATGTTGGGAAAGGGATGTTTAACACTTTAAACAACAACAAGGGAATAAAAAACAGCTGTTAAAAAAACCCACCACAGAAAGAAACAGCTGCATAAATGGGTAGTTAATCTTAATGTGTTTTGAAATATGTTTACAAGGCAAAGTCTTTATTCTATATTATGGATGGGATCTGCTGGCTGGTGCTGGTTCATTCCGTCTACCTAACAGCTATTGTCAATTTGAGTTTATTCTTTGTCTATTGTTGTTGTTCTTATGTGCCTTCAAGTTGATTTCAACATATGGCAACCCTATGAATCAGTGACCTCCAATAGCATCTGTTATAAACCACCCTGTTCAGATCTTGTAAGTTCAGGTCTGCGGCTTCCTTTATGGAATCAATCCATCTCTTGTTTGGTCTTCCTCTATTTCTACTCCCTTCTGTTTTTCCCAGCATTATTGTCTTTTCTAGTGAATCATGTCTTCTCATTATGTGTCCAAAGTATGATGACCTCAGTTTCATCATTTTAGCTTCTAGTGACAGTTCTGGTTTAATTTGTTCTAACACTCCAATATTTGTCTTTTTCATGGTGCATGGTATGCGCAAAGCTCTCCCCCAACACCACATTTCAAATGAGTTGATTTTTCTCTTATCCACTTTTTTCACTGTCCAACTTTCACATCCATACATAGAGATAGGGAATACCATGGTCTGAATGATCCTGACTTTAGTGTTCAGTGATACATCTTTGCATTTGAGAACCTTTTCTAGTTCTCTCATAGCTGCCCTCCCCGGTACTAGCCTTCTTCTGGCCTGCTTTCATTGGCTGCCTGTATGTTTCTGAGCCCGATTCAAGGTGCTAATTGATATCACTCACTCAGACCTTGTGTTATAGCTCCTAATTGCTTTTGCTACATCAATTCTAACTATTAAAGCAACCCTGTTTCTTCTTAATTTCTCATTTCCTGCATAAACTATTTTATAGTTGCCTGATTGGATATGTCCCATTCCCATCCATTTTAATTCACTCACGCTAACTCAGGCTTTTAGTCCTGCTTCTTAATGCCAGGTCGGTGAATGACAAGTCTGTGATCATCCAGGATCTTAACCTGGATGAACAGGCCGACCTGACATGTATTACTGAGACCTGGTTGGATGAATCCGGTAGGGTTAACCTCACCGGTCTTTGCCCACCAGGTTTCTCTGTTCAACAACAGGCTAGACCCGGGGGTCGGGGAGGGGGAGTCGCAGTGGTTTATCGCAATTCTATTTCCGTGACCAGATGTCCTCTCCTGCAAATTACTGGGTTTGAATGTCTCTATCTGAAGTCTGGTGGCAAGGATAGAATAGCGTTTCTGTTGGTCTACCGTTCTCCTCGTTGTCCAACAGTCTCTCTACCCGGGCTATCTAGGCTGGTCTCGGGGTTGATGCTGGAATCTCCCAGACTATTAGTTCTGGGTGACTTCAACGTCCACGCCGATTCATCCCTCAGGGGAGTGGCCCGGGACTTCATGGCAGCCATGACAACCATGGGGTTGACTCAACTAATTTCTGCTCCCACTCATGTTGCAGGACACACCCTTGATCTCGTTTTTTATGCAGGACTGGACGAGAATGATCTCAGAATAAGGGATCTTTCAATAGTTCCCCTGTCATGGACGGATCATTTCCTGGTCAGATTTAGACTAACTGCGACTCATACCCTCCGTGAGGAGAAGAGACCTATTAGAATGGTCCGCCCCAAGAGATTAATGGATCCTAATGGTTTCCTGTCAGCTCTTGGGGAATTTCTTGTTTCTCGAGTAAGCGATTCAGTCGAAGCCCTGGTCGATTTATGGAACAACGCAATGACTAGGGCAGTGGATTCTATTGCTCCCGAGCGTCCCCTTGTGCGTCTTCGGGCCAGATCAGCTCCGTGGTTTTCCAGTGAACTGATGACTATGAAGCACACTTGTAGGGGTCTAGAGCGACGCTGGTGGAAAACTCGGAGCTTATCTGATAGACTTCGTGTTAAGGAATTCTCAAAGATCTATGCGGCAGCCAGACACACCGCACAAAGAACTTTTTTTTTGGTCTCTATTTCTTCAGCTGACAATCAGCCAGCTGAACTCTACCGGGTGGTCAGAGGGCTGCTTAATCCTGACCACCACGAGTCTATTGAAGGCCATTCATTCATTCGCTGCCAAGAATTTGCCTTACACTTTGAGAACAAAGTTGCTCAGATTCGTTCCGACTTAGACGCCAATATTCATGCAGTCTCTGGGGATGTACCTCTGGATTCTGTTTGTCCTATTACATTGGATTGTTTTCAGCTTGTTCACCCCGAGGATATAGATAAGCTTCTTGGTGAAATGAGATCTACCACCTGTCTACTCGATCCTTGTCCTTCTTGGATCATAAAGCAGGCCAGAGGGGGATTGGCTAATTGGGTTTGGGGTGTAATTAATGCCTCTCTCCAACAAGGCTACCTTCCTGGACGTCTAAAAGAGGCCATAGTAAGACCATTATTAAAGAAACCTTCTTTAGATCCCCTCTGTCTAGACAATTTCCGCCCAGTTTCTAATCTTCCATTCTTAGGTAAAATTGTTGAACGAGTAGTTGCCACCCAACTCCAACACTTTTTGGATGAAACTGATTATTATGATCCATTCCAATCTGGTTTCAGGCCGGGCCATGGGACGGAAATGGCTTTGGTTGCCTTAGTAGATGACCTTCGTAGGGAAGTAGACAGGGGGAGTGTGTCCCTGTTGGTTCTCCTTGATCTCTCAGCGGCTTTCAATACCATTGACCATGGTATCCTCCTGGACCGTCTCTCCGGGATGGGGCTTCGAGGTACTGTTTTGCAGTTTCTCCGCTCCTTTCTGGAGGGTAGGACTCAGAAGGTTTTACTCAGGGACTTCTGCTCAGACCCCTGGCCTCTAACATGTGGGGTCCCTCAGGGTTCGGTGTTGTCCCCGATGTTATTTAATATCTATATGAAGCCGTTGGGCGAGGTCATCCGGAGGTTTGGAGTGCGATACCATCAATATGCTGATGATACTCAGCTTTATTTCTCCTTTCCCCCAGACACTAGGGAAGCCGTCCGCCCTTTGAACCAATGCCTGACTTCAGTGATGGACTGGATGAAGGTGAATAAGCTGAAACTAAATCCAGACAAAACAGAAGTGCTGCTCGTTAGTCGTAGGACTGATCTGGACATTGGGAATTTACCTATGTTGGATGGGGTTGCACTCCCCCTGAAGACCCAGGTTCGCAGTTTGGGGGTGCTTCTGGATTCGGCTCTGAACCTGGAGGCCCAGGTCTCGGCGGTCTCCAGGAGCGCTTTTGCCCAGTTAAGACTGGTCCGCCAACTGCGCCCGTTTCTGGAGATATCCGACTTGACGAAGGTAACACATGCCTTAGTTACATCCCGATTAGACTACTGCAATGCGCTCTACGTGGGGCTGCCTCTGAAAACAGCTCGGAAGCTTAAATTAGTTCAGAAAGTGGCAGCTAGAATGTTAACAGGAGCCGGCCTACGGGTCCATACAACTCCCCTTTTACAACAACTACACTGGCTGCCGATCTGCTTCTGAGCTCAATTCAAAGTGCTGGTTTTAACCTTTAAAGCCCTACACGGCTTGGGCCCTCTCTATTTGTCTGGGCGTATATCTTCCTATGAACCCTCCCAGCCCTTGAGGTCCTCTGCTGATCTTTCTCCTGTGATTCCCCCAACCTCTCAAGTACATCTAATGGGAACCAGAACTAAGGCCTTTTCTGTTATTGCCCCCAAACTTTGGAATTCTTTACCGACAGAGGTGCGGTTATCTCCTTCTCTTGTTATATTCCGTCGCCAGGTCAAGACGTTCCTTTTTCGTCAAGCATTTAATTTGAGCGACGTATAGGATGTTTTTATTGCTTGACAGGCTCTTGCTGCTGATATGCTTAGTTAATATTGTTTTTATTATGCTAATTTTAATCTTTATATGGGATTGTTCTTTGCTTGTTGTTCGCCGCTCTGAGTCCTCGGAGATAGAGCGGGTTATAAATGTTTTAAATAAATAAATATTGTAATGTTGATACGTTCCATTTCTTGCTTGACAATTTCTAACTTTCCCTGGTTCATGCTTCTCACTTCCATGTTCCTATTGTGTACATTGTACAACTCTGGACTCTCCTTTTGCACCTGTGTGCATCAGCCTCTGGGCTTCCATTCGGCTTTGACCCAGCTGCGTCATTAGTCACAGCACTACTCGTACTTGTCCTTTGTTCTTCCCCAGTAGCTTGCCGAGTGCCTTCTGACCTGGGGGTCTCATCTTCCAGCACTATCTCGTGTTGCATTTTGGATACTCTGTTCATAGGGTTTTCATGGTAAGAGGTATTCAGAGGTGGTTTACCATTGCCTTCCTCTGAGTTTGGATGCATCTTAGTCTGGTGTCTCAGCTTTGACCATTCCGCCTTGGCTGCCCCTGCTAGGAGTCTAGCCTCTTGGTCTAGATACCTGATGGCATTGCTCTCAGCTTCTTCGACACTCTCAACCCCCTCACCATGTTAAGGTGTGTATCCTAGAGGAGGTCTTTGTCCACTAGCCACTGCTTTTACTGATCCATTTTTTCCTTCATAAAAATATTGATATTAGTATCAATATTTTAAAGGAAATATAGATAGTTTTCAAGGAAATACTGATATTTGAAAGGAAATATTGATATTTTTAAAATGGAATATTGATAAAATCATTGTTCTTAATATCAGTATTTCAAAGGTGGATTTTTTTTTAACAAAATTGAAAACACCGTGGAAAATCTCTACATAAAAGTCCAGTATACAATGATAGAGAATAAGTGACTTAATGGAAATTTTGGTATCAAATCCAAATTGTGCGGATTTCTAGCACATCCCTACTCCATAGTAAGCGCTTCTCCAAAATTCTTTCAGGCTGCAGCTAATTAAAAATATCTCTATTCTGCCTAGATCTTACAGCAGGTTCACACAGTAGGGATTTAGATATGGGAAATGTGTGTGTGTGAAGTTATACACTGCCTGCTGCTGCTCTGCTCTGCTCGGTTCCTTTATAGTGTGTGTATGTGTGGGAGACCTGATCACAGGTCTTTCAGCCATGAGTTGCAAGATATAACTTAGGGCAGGAAGGGAAAGTTAATTTATCATCATTTAGTGCAGGAGCATAGTTAGTGGGTAGTCTTTTGCACTGGGCCTCTGATCTCCTGAGTCCTGACTCTTAAAAAAAAAAGTCAATTTTTAAAAACTTTGCATGGGCATGCTGCAAAGCTCAGTGCTAGTAAGACCCCAGCCACCCACCATGTTCTATTTGCTCAGAGACTTTGAGACTTTTGCAGCACCATATTATCAAAACTGTAGACCCTAGGGAAAACATATTTTTAGGGGAAATTAACAGGCTGTTCCAGTGCTGTATTGTGAAAATCATGCACCCTAGGCTAAGACCTGGAAGGCCTGCTTAATAATCTGGCCTGCATCAGTCTTCATTGGCAGACCCCTCCCCCAAATAAATCAAGTGCTGGGCTAATGAAAGATATTTTTTACTTTTCTGCAATCTTTCAGTGGACCATCTGAATGGATCTTGTTGTTCCTGGGCTATTACTGAAAAAATAAAAATGGCAGCCGCCAGCTTGAGGAGGAGTACTAGTGAGTTTCACAGGCTCAGAATTCACCCCCTGAAAAATTGGTGCTGCACAAGCGGGAGGTAGTGGTGTCCATATTTGCTCAGCCTTAGCCTAGAGCTGACAACTTCCAGCACAGAAATCTGGAATATTATTACAGAAGATTAATTTCTTCAGTAGAAGCTCTGATGTTGCCATGTTCTTTGTGAACCGCTGAAGATGAGGGGTGGGCAAAAATGCATGTTCTGCTCTTCTGTTTCTGGGATCCGTAGAAGAAGAGAAGAATTCAACACTGGGGGGCAGAGCAAATTAATCCCATTTGTTTGAGCTTCTCAGTGCCTCTCCAACTCCAGCTCTAGTTTATCATCCCAAACAGGGATGGGGAGGATTGAAGCTGGAAAAGATCATAGCTCTTTTCCCTGTCATTCACCACAGTGATCTTTCTGGGAAATGCAAAACATGCAGATGGGCAGGATGCAAAAAAGGTTGTATTAAATCACTCTGCCTATCATGGGAACTTTGCAAGTCATTATCAAATTAAGCTCCCAAACTCCTATAATTATGAGAATCTTAATGCTTAGCTGAGTGGAACTTCGTCTAATTGATAGATCATATAGCAAAACAAGTAAGCTGGTATATATTAAGGCTCTGTGTGGGGGCCAAATAATGAAGCAAATCATGATGATTCATGGATCTCTTCCCCTCTCCCCAATGACAGAGTGATGTTAATAAACCCTCAGGTTGGATTGCCCCCCCCCAACAAGGTCTTATGTTGATTGGTTGCTCTGCTTCTGTACCATATTTCCTGTATATCTATTTTTTCTAGGGCTGTGGGCTTTACAAGAAGTGAGGCTTTCCAAAATGTTGCCTTATGCAGCACTGAAGGAGTCTGGATTTTTTTTGGTTAAAGCACAACCGTGGAGGATTATTTTTTTAAATTTGTTTTTAAAAATTTAAAGCTCTGCTTAAACAAACAAAGTTAAACCCAGACTTCTTCTTCTTCTTCTTCTACTACTACTACTACTTGTTAAATTTATTACCTGCTCTTCACCAGAAGGTCCAAGGGTGGGTCGCAGCATATTAAAAACAGTTTAAAACAAATTACATTCACAACTAGAAAGGGCCCTAAAAATATATTGCTGATGTGTCAAAAGCCAGGTTGTAGAGGTGCATTTTCAGCATATAATGAAAGCTGTACAGTGAAGATGCCAGACGCACCTCTGTAGGAGGGAATTCCACAACTTGCCACAGAGATTTCCCATTCAGCCCCCCACATGGAACCTCTTATTATGGAATTGTGGAAGAAAGTGAATCCCTTCTGCTTCCCCCATGGAAAACCCCTGCCTTCAGTTTGGTAGCTGAATCTACTCTGCAGGGATTCATGTGTGTATAAATTTCATAAATTTTGGCCCAGAAGGGAAAGGTTGTACAGTAGAGCCCCGCTCATACGGCAGGTTATGTTCCGGACCCCTGCCGAAAAGCAAAAACCACTGAAAAGCGGAACTCATTGGATAGAATTGCACGTGACGTCTGAAAACCGCCGTAAAAGCAGAACAAGCTCCGTATGAGTGGGGCTTTAGTCTAATTGCGTCTAATTGAGACTGCCGCATTAGCGAAGCACCCTAAAGCGAAGCACCGTAAAGCAGGGCCCTACTGTAGCTGCGTTTAGATTCTCCATTACAGTGAATGGAAACCAAAGAGCTTTGTTTTATACAGATCAGTTTAAAACACAAAACACAAATTGAAATGGAGAGTGCATGTAGCAACTCAGAAATAGATCAGATTTTTTTAAAAAAAATAAAGATACAAGGCGAATCTTCCTAGGGTTGCCAGGTCAGAGGCATCCCAAACCCTGAGATTTCAGGGGCGGGCCCTACTGATGTCACTGGGGCAGGCCCTAGTGATGCCATTAAGCATGATACATTAAGCATCAACCACAGTTGCTTGGAGCATACCGCTCAAACAAAAACATTCCTCTGATTGGAAATTAAGATGAAATCTTAGCTAAATGAGGGTGTTTCCAGGTCCAGCTGAAGTGACGAGATCATTCCTTCTCACTTGCTTAGAGTGTCTGGGTAAGGAACGTTTAATCTAGCTTACTTGCTTCTGGCAAGAAGGGTTTAAGTGCCCTCATGCCAGGCCAGTCACCAGAAGCCCATTGTAGGAGTTGTGGAGATGTTAGATGGGAGCACTTAGGAGTAAAGATGGATGCCCCTGAAGGCTGCAATTCTAGAATTCTAAACACACTTACTAAGGGACTAAGTCCCATAGAACTCAACAGGACTTACTTCTGAGTAGATATTGTTAGGATTGTGCTGTGGGTACTGCTTGACAAGGATCCTCTGCAATATCCATATCAAAACAGGTTTGGCAACCCCCTGCCTGCAATGTCCTGCCTGCCTTTTAACATGGCTGCCCCAAACTTCTTTACAGACTTGACCCTTCACTGCAGAGAGAGGTTTGAGAAATGAGTAAGAGTAAGAAGATTCTCTACTCTTTCCTGCCTACTCTGTGGACTGCTATAAACTCACTCTGACAGCCAACCCAATTCCAGTGAGTAATAATGGACAGAGAGAAAACATACATGGTTTGGTCTACCTTCACAGGCAGTAGATTGGTAACAATAGCATTTGAAGCTACACTTCCCAGTATGTGAATTCTCTTTTACCACTATTGGGCAAGAAACAAACCATCATGCAAATAACAAGATGCATCTTCAGTGGGTTTATGGGGGTTGAGCTGACCACATTGAACCACTGTTGTTGCTTCTACAGATGTAAGGGAGTAAGGTCAGAGGTAAATGGAATGCAAATAAAAAATCAAAAGACAGTGGCCATTTCCTAAATGCAATACCATACGAAGCACAACAAGATTCCTATGAATAAGACAGAAAACTCAGCATCCCACAACCAGTCAGCAGGGCCGGTTCTAAAGGGCGGCCAGGCGGGGCACTTGCCCGAGGGCCCCTAGAGCTACAGGGGCCCCTCTGCTCCCCTTCCGCAATCTGCTGAAGCAGCCGTGGCTCGCCAGACAGGAGCTTCCGAGCCGCCCGCCATCCCCCTGCTTCACCTACCTTTCTCTCTGCTGTTTTTTGTGGTTTTCCATCAATCAAGATGGCGGCTGAGGTTTGCCTAGGGCTGAAGCCTCTGCCACCATCTTGCGCATTGCTGCGATCAACCAAGATGGCGGTAGAGGCTTCAGCCCCTTAGGGAAACCTCGGCCGCCATATTGACTGATGGGAACCCTGCGCGAGCAGTGTGCGCAGCCGCAAAAAACAGTGGAGAGAAAGGTAGGTGAAGCAGGGGATGGCGGGTGGCTCGGAAGCTCCTGTCCAGTGAACTGCGGTTGCTTCCGCAGATCGCGGAATTGGAGCGGAGGGACCCAGGGCAGGCTGGTGCCCAAGGGCCCCGGCATGCCTGGGGCCGGCTCTGCCAGTCAGAGTTCCTAATCAAAACTTTAAAAATACTGGCAGCCAGTTAGCAGTTTGTACAGAATGCTGTGGCATGATTGCTGACATGAGTGAGACCCTATCAGCACATAATACCTCTGCTCTGAAATCTGCACTGGTTACTGATTTGCTACCAGGCCAAGTTCAAAGTGTGCTTTCCATGTTACAGGTGCCACATAGTACTTGTTCTGCTCTTGTAAGAAATCAGTGCTTTAGTGTGGCAGTACCTCCACTTTGGAATTCCCTGCCACTTTCATTAGGCAGGCCCCTTCATTGCACTCATTTTGGCCCCTGCTAAAAACATTTTTGTTTAGGCAAGCCCACCCAGGCATGTAGAAGCTATTATGTTTTTTATCTGTTTTTAACTCATTGTTGGTTTTATTATTTTGAATGTTTTTAAATAGCTGTCTAACTGTTTTTCCAATAATTTATTGTTTTAATCCTTCTATAAACCGTTTTGAGGTTTTTTACAATAAAGCGGTATATAAATGTTGTAAATAAAATAAATAAATTTTGGAGTCACTGTGGCCCTTGGGTCTCTTTTCTCTTTAATACCGAGTCAGGCCATTTGGTACCATCTAGCTCAGAACTGATGACATGGACTAGCATTGGCTCTGCAGGATTCCAGGCAATAGTCTGTTCCAGAAATTGAATTTTGGATCTTTGCATGTCCTCCTACTGAGCTACAGTTCTCCCCATTTAAAAAAGTATATTTTAAAATTGTTTTTTAATTCACTAATGAATGCACAGCATACTAGGGCAGAGCCACACAATGCATTTAAAGCACATTCAACATACATTCGAAGCACATGAATCCCACCACAGAATCCTGGACACTGTAGTTTGTTAAGGGTGGTGGGAACTATAACTGTGAGGGGGAAACTATACTTCCCAGGATGAAACAGTGATCTTGCAGAAGTTCACATTCGTGATACTACACTTCTTACACATGTATGCTGCTTGTGTGAATCCTTACTTGCAGGGGTTAGCCAGCAACAGTAATGTCCCTGCACTGGCTTTTTGTTGTGTGCCTTCTACTTTTCTAGCCAAACCCTCTGCTTTGAACAAGCAGTTTAAAAGGGGAAATGGGGTGCAGGAGCAAGAATTCAACCCTGCAATTCACGTTAAATCTCTCTCTCCCACCCCCACTTCTTCAAAGGATTTCCCTTCTAATAACCATCACCCAGTTTACTGCACATCATGGCTGACTCTGATAACCTGGGAAACATCTGCTGCACATCTGTACCACTGACTAATGAAATGTGGCAGAGTTAAAAGCCGAGAAGGTTAGGGTTCATTATCCTATTAGATGAAAACTGCACATAATTTCCCCCCCTCCCAGCAACTTTCCCCAAGCAGTAGGTGCTTCATATGGCCAAATGCGCCTGGCATGCTCTGACTGCCTTAACTTGAGATGAAAGGGACCCTGCAGACAGGTAGAACATCCTCAGCCAGGGCCCCTGTTTTTAGTCTCTGTACCAAGTTGGAGGCCCTTTGGCATCCTCTTCCCTGCATGTTTTACGAAAGAATTTGGGAGGAGAGGGAAGGGCTGGCTAGAAATATAAATAATAATAATAATTGGTGGTGCGTGTGATCAAAGAGAAAGCAAATGCAGTCCCATCTGGTGGGATTCTAGTCAGGGCCAAAGATTTCAGGGGAAGATCATACATTCTCCTGTGGGTCGAGGATTTATGCCTCCCTGATCCATTAGTTCATTTGTGGCTACTGTTTTCTGTATGGAATTTTGGTCCGCAATTCTATACCCAGGGACATGTTTAGGGAGTAGCCCAGGGCTCCTGAGTCATGGCTCTTTGGGGCTGGGCCCCAGAACTCTTGCCACTTTATAGTGCTTTATTGCTTGTAGGGTGACTGGGCACACTTTAAGCACAGTGCCTATATAATTTCCCTTCTCCATTTAAAACTTATGTCTTGTTTGTTTATGTAAGACAAGTGAACTTATAGATTTAACAGGCACTGGGGGTTTAAATCCAATCCTAACAACAGTGACAAAAACGGTGTTTAGCTGACATTGCTGGAGGAAAGCTATCACCCATCATGAGCCTGGGTAAGACTTTCAAACATCTCCCCCTTTCAAATATCTGTTGGTATTTTGCTTGGGCCATCCTCATTTTCTCTGCTCTTCTGCCAAGCACAGTGTGGTATGCATCTCATCTGTCCACCCACCTGGGAAAAGAGCTCCTCTGCTGGACACAATTTATTTGTATTCCGCTCTGATCTTTAACATTTATTCTCACAAGCCATCTTTTAGTTAGGCAATTTTTCAAGCGTAGGGTAAGCCAGAAGGAGATAGTCAAAGTCTATGAAGTGCAAAGAGTGGCACATAAAACAGCAAAGGGAGCTTGGGGAGCAATCGAAACCCAAAATCTGCTGAGATGAGCAAGTTAGGATCTGGCGGATCTCCTGCTCAGCTGGGGCTATACTGGCATAGGTCCCTCATCCTGGCTCAGGTGGGACTCAGCCAAAGCTGGCTCAGCGGAGGCAGGTGTAAACCCCACAAAGGGGTGTTCCGGGGGTATAGTGGGGCAAGACCAGGCAGGTGAGGACTTATGCTGGATCCTAACTGTTCAGCTCAGTCACATGACCTAGCAACCCTGCAGAACTTGCACCAGCAAAAAAGGTGGTGTAAAACTCTATTTTAAAGGCTTGTTTTTCCTCTTCCAGGCTTGGGCTGGCTCCTGAACAAGGTTTGGGACTTTATTCAGCGTAAATTACTCTTACTCTGGCTTCCCATAGTTAGAATTGCTCCCTTAGTTGTACAATAAGAACCGCCCCCTCCAAAATCCACAGTTGGGCAATACATTTATTAGGCCTAACTGAAATGCCACAAAATAGTGGCAATTTTTTTTAAAAAAAATTCTGCATGCTTTTCTTTTATCCCTCATGTCCTCATCCTGAAACAGTCACCCATGTGACATGCACACTGAATGGAGAGAGACTGACAGTGCCTGTATTCTTCAGGATTTCTCAAAAAATCAAGGAAGAAAAGGGCACCCTGTGGGGATGACGACTTCTAGTCCTTAAGGAATTTGCACTCCAGCCCTTTCCACCAGGAGCCAGCGGACTGCTGTCAAGACTCAGCGGGAGGGGTGGAATTGTAACCAGCTTTGTAGAAGGTAGATTTGGTAACACAATATAAAATGTTGGTGGCTGCAGGGGGCACAAAGCAAATGTGATGTCAATTTCCCCACCTCCATCATATAAGGGACCCTATAGAGCCGCAGAGTGCTCTGCTTCTCACTCTGTTTCTGGGCAAATACATCTCTGTCTTCCATATAATATCTCTCTGTTTTTCTAGATCCGTGGGCCAGTGAGACTGTTAAAATGCTGCCTATGGGGCACTGAAGAGCTCCGGATTCTTGTTGTTGTTGTTAATGTACAGCAGCAGATATTTTTTTTAAGTTAAAAGCTTCACTTAATGTTGTTGTTGTTTTTAAATCCACTGTTGCTTTTCTTTAACGAAAACAAAACAAAAAACTCAGAGCTCTTCAGAATTCTGCAGGCAGTCTTCTAGGCAGCCCCACACTGTAAAGCCGAGGGCAGAGGTGCTTCACAATGCAGCCAGAAAAGCCACTCTCGATGCTTTTGAAGTGACTAGTGTGCCCATAGCTTTGGTATAAGGCAGTTTCCAGTGTTTATGAATTGTCCTGCTTCTAACCCTCGTTGTCCAGAGTACAGACATGATACCTAGCATTGCCTGCTGACTTCAACTGGTGGTTGGGCGGGCTCATATCTGATAATGTAAAGCTGTGCTTTTGTTAGGATTGAACTTAAACCCCCAGTGCCAGTAAAATCTAGAAGTTCACTTGCCTTACCTAAACCAGCTTGAGCATCATGGGAAGTAGAACCAAAGTGGCCTTTATTTGACTTTTGATATAAAATGTCGGTTTATTTCCTGGTGACCTGACCCTTACCTACATTCCAGTGGCTCGCATAATAAAAGCCGGTTTAAGCTGGAAACTTCCCTACTATGCATTTCTTGTATCACATCTATGCCTATAACCTTGCTTATTGTTACAAATGTGCCTTGCATAGAAATGTCAAAAGCTGTTCCGCTGTCCCACAAACCTTGACTTGTAAAACCCTTTGATATGTAAGCAGAGTAATATCAGGTCTATCTCCAGTTTAGGGGGCGCCCGGTTGCAGCTGGGCCTCCCCTCAATAGTTGCCTTTGTCTGCTTCTGCATAGTGCTTATCTCAAGGACATGCGAAGTATGCAGACATAGAGTCTGAGAGATAGTCTTGATGTTTCCACTTTTGTCCTTCCCCCTGTACCCCTTTACCTCCTTACATATGCCCCAAAGCTATAATGTTTAGCAATTGCTTCTTTTGTATTTCATGACGTGTGCCCGATATTGTAAACTTCGGGGTGAGCCTATATAAACCTTATGACTCCAATAAACGAGGTTCCCATGCTGGCCTGCTTCGGCTTGTAAGTATTGGGTCCCCTTTGCAAAGGTTTTTGTCTCGTGTTACTTGATCTCTGATAGTGGGTTCATTTGCACTCAACTCCGCACTCTTCCCGGGTGTAATAAGCGAGTTGGGGTTGACAGGGCGACTTGCATGTTGGGTTTGGACCTAACACTTTTCAAAGTGTTTACAATCAGCTTCTCACATCAACTTATCTACCAAGGAACCCTCCACGCTGGCAGAAAGCCTGGGGCATGCCCTAGCACAGGCGTGCACAGAATCCAGAACTTATTTCAGCGTAAACATGCTAGGATCTTGATGCAATTGTGGGGAGGGGGCTCTAGGAACTCTGGGAAGATCTGCTTTGCCAAATCTTCTCAGATTAACTTACTTCGTTTTCTTTTAATTATTTGTAATAGTTTCTTCAAGGGTTCCCCAAGGCCTTATGCTTTATTATTTATAGGTCTGACTGAAGACTGAGCTGAAAGGAAGTATCACAGCTCTGGAGTGTAATGTTGTAACACCATCTTTCTCCTTCCATCTCAGATGGTTACTAATGCTTTCCGTTCTTTGGTTAATGGAGGGTGTGATTTAGAAGGTGGAAGGGTTAGGTGACAAATGCGGACCAAGTTTGTAAGAAAGCACATTTCAGTGGATGCCTTTTCTGGGAACTGTGGAAGATAACTAAGTACTCCCCCTCCCAACAAGTATTCCTGAGAAAAAGTTATCAGGAGATGCCCCAAGGTAAATGTTTTAAGGGAACTGTCTCAAGGAAATGAGGGTGAGAAAAGAAAAGCTGACTTGGTGATAAGAAACTTCCTGCTTAATCCAGTCAAGCTGATCCTGGAATGTGAAGGACTCCCCAAACCTCTTGCTTAACTTGATTACTTTTGTGTATAAGTATAAGCCGCCTTTTAATGTCATCATCATACTCTTCGCCTACTGATCCTGTAGTGGGTTGAGTAAGTGTGATCCTGCTGCAGCAGACAATAAACGTGCAAGTATTGCTTTCTCTGAACATCTTAGTCTCTGTACCTTTTCTCCACCTGGGAGAACTCTATTTTTTAGGCGGACTGGAGTTTCCTGCCACAGGAACTAAGGGTTGAGTTTGCATTAAAGCCTTGCACTGGGCCTGTCCCATACATTTGCTGCAATAAATAAAATAAAAGTTGAACTTGGGGAAGGGATTCTCAAAATGTATCATGATCAACCTTCCTAAGTCAAGAGTCTCAGTGGTTTAAGGCTTCACAAAACACAACTGAGATAAGCTAGTTAAAGGGGAAAAGGACAATTTGAGCACTTTTATTTTCATTTGAAAATGTGCCCTCCTTGTTATGCACTTTCTGAAGCAAAGTCTTTCCATTATGAATCTTACTGTGATTAGTTTTTCCTTTTAAAAAAAAAAAAAAAAGTTGCTTATTGTGCTAATCAAACTAGCAGATCAGATGTGTGAATAAGAAAGTATTTTACTTTTCCTTCTGCACCATTTCTCCAATGCAGTAGTGTAGTGGCAAATGCACACGCCATCTCAGCCACACACCCTTTTCTACTTTCCCTCATCTCTCTTACTCTCCCTGTCATCTGCCAAGTCCATACTCCACTATAACAGACATCCCTAGGAGCCCATCAGCATGAAAGGGCAGGCTGTGAGTTAGCTACTGAGAAGAGTCTTCTCAATGGCTAACTCACCTTTCACTCTTGTTGGCTTCATTCAGCATGAAAGGACAAGGACTCTTCTCAGCTAACACGCTCTCTTTTCATGCTGATTGGGTCATACATAGGGACCTGGCTGGGACCCTGCTCCTAAAAAAGTAACAGGTCTATGACCCCGAGACCCTGGATGACTACACCCCTGATTAAATATGTTCCCTGAAGCTGACTTAGTGAAGAAGAAGAAACACAGGTGTCTGTATCATCAGTATTGTAAATATGACATGTTTTACAGTTCTTTTTAAAAAGTAATCTTCTCTAATTTTATTACTCTGCTTGAAACATCTATTGAGCAAATCACAGCTACCATCCTCCCTGTGATGTATGAATCAGATCTGTAAAATTCAAATAGGCCCACCTCCAGTGGGTGGCCAGGTTGGGCCTTGGTTGAGGGTCCCTAAGAGAAGCTCCCACTCAGTGATCCACAGCAAAGTACGGTTGCGGGACTCAGTGACCTGATGCTGCTGCAGATCTTCCAGGGATCCACCCCCTACCAGTCGCATCATCGCATCAGTGTGTACACCCCACACACTGCATGCACATGCGTGCCATCATCCAAGATGACGGTGGGGGTGTCCCTAAGAGGGTGATGCCCCTGCTGCCATCTTGGGTGATAGCAAGTGCATGCATTCTGACACAACAGGTAGGTGGGGTGGATGGGCTTATTTAAGCCCCACAGTTACTGTATTGGGTGGGGGTCCGGGCAGGCTTGTGCCCAAGGGCCCAGTCCTGCCTGGCACTGGCCTAGATTAAAACAAGAAGAGTCTGAAGGTTAGACATTGCAATACCCACTAATGAAGTATAGCTGTCCATTGACAGACGTTTTAGTGTTCCTGAAGCAGCAAAGCAACTCAGCTAGATATAGCCAAGGAGGAATCTGTTATAAATTACTTTAGTTCTGTTTCTCTCGCAAAAAAGCTGTTTATTACATTTGAGCTTCTTGAGCCGTTAGGGGATAGGAGCTCAATAGCCACTGGATTCTGATCTAGCTCAAGTTCAAAATATGTCTTGTGGCTGGCTTTCCAACCTAGGATCCCTAGGGCTTCCTAGGATATCTGTTTATCATTTTGTTAAAGGTAGCTCTTGACAGCCTCAGGGATGCTCAGAATTATTGTGGTGATGTTAACCAGCCTGCTGAAGGTGCTTTACTTTCCCTTACATTTAACAAATTAGCAAAACAGCAGCAGCACCACAGCTTTACCATATGGAAAATGACACACAGTAGGAGCACATTTGCGTTGCCAAATGTCACAGTTCCAACAATTTTGCAGGATCTCCTCAGTCTACTCAAAACTGAGTGAGAGTCAGAAGAAGAAAAAGGGTCAAACATGAAGCAGATCTAGTATGTGCAAAGCACAGCAGTGGCCAAGGCAATCTTAGGAACATAGGATGCTGCTTTCTAGCTCAGCATTGTCCTGTACACTGACTGGCAGAGGCTCTCTGGCATTTCAGGCTAGCTTAGAGGCTGATATTTGATTTGGGAGGAAATCAGTCACTGGTGCCCCAGCTGAAGCTATTTGCATTTTTTTAAATTAATGTCTAGTTTTCACCCTGAGCCATAGCCTTTTCCTCTTAGGCACAGAGAGATGCCCAGAACAACCCTATGCATATTTACGCAGAAGTAAATCCACTGTGTTCTGTGGGACTTATTCCCAGCAAAATTGTGTGTATAGGATTGCAATCCTTGTCAGGTACAGTGTTACTGTTATCTCCAAGCAAGGTACTATATGATGGTTGAATTAAAAGAAGCAACCTCTGCCTATAGGTCTATAATCTTGAAAGACAAAAAAGTACCAAAACAGCCTAATAAGGACTGAGCATGCTTAGTGGCATGGAATTCTGAATGTCTGTTTTGGGGGAGGGGCAACAGAAACCCGATGGGGGAAATAGAGGAGGTTCCTGAAAGAAGGCGCGGCTGACCGATTAAAACATTGATCAGGATTGTTCCACACTGCATTATTGTGTTGCAGGTAGGGACAGGCAAATCTGTCAATTTCGGTTTCTCTCCGTTTATCATTTTTCCAGTCTTAAATTCAGTTCTGCACAGTTCCGCATCAGATTGCAATTAAAAGAAAACTGCTCATGAAAATTCATCAGTATTTTAGTCACAGTTTCCCTAATCTACACGTTTGCAATTTTGCCTAATATACAGGTTTTTGCAAAACCATTTCCCCTAATCTAATGCACTTTTGTATGTTTCATTTAAGGTACATTTAAATACATTAAAGTACATTTAGTTTAAATACATTTCATTAAAGTGTGTATCATTATGCACACCTTACTGCAGTATATGCATGTGTTTAAATATTACTTGACTGGAGAACTACATTGAAAAATTCGGAAAAGGGCAAATTTTGAAGGATGGCTGTGCTTCAGACTGTGTATTGTTTCAGAAAGCACAAATCAGGGAGGTTCACCTTTAAAGGACAACTGGACTGAATTGTTCCCCCATCTCTAGTTCCAGGCACCACTTCTGTCTATTGCAATGCCCCATTAAAGCAAGGCACTTCTGGGAATAACTAGGCTATTTTTTGCCAGTAGGTGGTGATAATAGGGCCTTTCCTTGGCCTTGATTCACCAGTAAACCTGGGAAGAAGAAAAATTTGGAGAAATGAAGCTCCAACCCGGTGTGGCCCAATGGATTGAAATGAGGAGTAAATCCTGACAGGCATGAGAATGTGAGAAGCCCATATCCAGAATGGAAAGGGTGACATCATGATGGCGCTCCTCCAGTGAGCTTTTTAACCTGCATAATGGGCTGGCATTCCTATCTATAGAGATAGTGGTGACCCAGTGTCCCAGCATGGAGGGAGAGTATTTTGGGGTGAAACACAAGGATCTGGGTTCCAGCTGCATGAGGTCACTAAAATCCCAGACACTCATTCCAAGAGAGGCTGCAGAGGACCAAAGGAATGTGGTATATTCCTCTGTTAAAATATTAATATTAATGAAAATAAGTAAGCTGGGGTCCATGTTTCATGATTAATGAATGCCTCCGAGTATTTATGAGCTCTCCAGTCTCTTCAACGTATTCAGCAAAAGGCTGAAGATACCACAAATCACAAGCAGTTATCAAGAAGGGACAAGAGAGGGTGGGAAATCATTGTATTTTGCTTATGATTCAGTAACCAACAGTTGTAGAGCTCCCCTCATAATTCAGCAAGACACAGCACACTGCTACAGATGTGTTGCACTTCTCACAAGCCTAAAGTAACCCTCTGCTTCCCAAAGATGCTATGCAAAATGGGAGTTGAACCCAAACAGAGAATTATGATCAATTAGAATTGGTGCAGCTGGAAATGGTTTGTGGCCTACCTTTCTCAGTTAGTTCTGAACACGTGCTCCCTGATCTTATGCATGTTCATTCAGAAGCACTGAACTTGCTTTAATGGGACTTACCCCAAAGGTATGTGGGTAAAGCACTATAGCCTTAAAATCCTAAGCAACTGACTCATCCCCTACTCATGGTTATGCATGTGCTCTGGATGTGTGTGCTACACAATCCCACACTAGGGTTGCCAGGTTTGTGGCCTGAGACTGATCCTGTATCTTTAGGAGAGAAAGTCAGCCAAGTGCAGGTGTTCTTGCTACACTGTAATGAGAAAAACCACAAGGTGGGATTCTCCCTTCCCCCTGCACAACTTTTAAAGACACAGAAGACCTCTTGGGTTTATTTGTTGGCTATTCCCCCACTCGATTTTAATGTACTTCTGCATTCCTTTGCATTCCATCAAATGTCCCAATACTTCTTATTTCTCAGTGGCCTTGTGTTGGTTACAATCCTGGCAGCACTCAGCACCTGAGCTTGCTATTAGGAGTGCTATCACCTCACACACAATCATTTTCAGTGGAGCTGGCTCACACATTCAGCTGCCTGCCATCAAGTGTACAGAGTGAAGAGCAGATAAATCATGTTTTGTGCATGCATGTGTGAACCAGGCCCAAGTGTAGATCTGTCTCTCTCTCTCTCTCTCTCTCTCATAATACTATAACCAGGGGTCATCCAATGAATCTGAGGCCATATCCACACCATACATTTAAAGCACTATTATACCACTTTAACTGTCCTGGCTTCCCCCAAGGACTCATGGGAAGTGTAGTTTGTGAAGGGTGCTCAGAGTTGTTAGGACACCCCTTTCCCCCACAGAACTACAATTTCCAGAGTGGTTTAACAATCAATCTTTTTTTCCAGGGAACTCTGGGGAGATTTAAGCCAGACAAAAGGTAGCACTTCTTCACATAGCACACAGGGCACAGTTAAACTACGGAATTTACTGTCAAGGATTTGATGATGGCCACCAACTTGGATGAATTTAAAAGGAGAATGGTCAAATGTATGGAGGCTACAGCTATCAATGGTTACTAGCTGAGATTCTGTATATTTCCTCCATATAATTAGAGGCAATCTGTCTCTGGATATCAGTTGCTGAGGTTCATGAGTGGGAGAATGCTCTTGTGCTCATGTCCTGCTTGTGGGCTTCCCATAGGGACCTGATCCACCACTTTGAGAACAGAATGCTGCTCTAGACAGGCCTTTGGTTTCATCCAGCAGGGCTCTTCTTGTGCTCTTATGAGCAATCAAGTGTACTTAAATTAAGACCACATTCACACCAACACCGTACATTTATTCCCCAATTATTTTGTTTTAAACATTCATGGCTTCCCCCAAAGAATCCTGGGAAGTGTAATTTGTGAAGGGTGCTGAGAGTTGTTAGGAGACCCCTATTTCCCTCACAGAGCTACAATCCCCAGAATTCTCTGGTAAGAGGGACTGACTGTTAAACCACTCAAGGAATTGTAGCTCTGTGAGGAGAACAGGGGATCATCCACATGGTGATTTAGTGTGTGTGTGGTACTTCCATCCCCTTGTAATTCGCATGGTTCACATGATGTTGCAGGCAAGCAGAAGCTATCACGCAGTTTCCCCCTTTAAATCCATATTAACCCAATCCTCTGATCATGCGAAAAGGAAAGGAAAAACCATCTAAGCTGCGCTGCGCTCCTCCTTGTAGGTGCTTTGCTTCAATTTTTTTTTAGTGGGTGGGCTCTCTTATGCCCCATTGCCCTCTCCCTCTCTCTCTGCTGCCCACAAAAGCTGCTGCAGCCACTGCCTACTTTGCCTTTCACTTACTCCCCCCAGGTCCCTCTTTCACTCAGGCTTGAACAATGGGGAAGGGGACAGGGGTCTAGTCAGTTTCTTGTCAATTGCACACCAAGGCTATCTTCCAGCTTCAGCCTTGAACTGGAGGGACTAAACATGTAAAATTAGAGGGTGGGGCCACAAGGAAACAGCAACACTAATCCTTCCCAGAGGAACGCCTACTAGTGTGAATGGAAAACAGCAGATTTGAAGCTACCATTGAGAATGAAGTGTGGACCTTGCAAATCTATCATGATGGTAAAAGCAGCGTCTTTACTATGAAGGTATGCTCCCATGTGGATAAGCCCTAGGAGTCTCCTAACAACTCTCAACACCCTTCACAAACTGCACTCTACAGGATTCTTTGGGGGAAACCATGACTGCTTAAAGTGAAATAATCGGGGAGTAAATGTATGGTGTGAATGTGGCCTAGATTATTTACGTTTAATTTATGTGAATCAGCTTTTAGATTGAGGATTATGCCTCATAATTTTGGCTCATGCTTTGTGGCAACCAACTCTGTTTTTAGCGATACTCTGCCTTAATTTTGCACATGTTCCTAAAGTCAGATAGTCTGCTAACAAAATCAGTTTTGCCAGAATGTGAAGCCATCTAAAATCCTGTGATTTCTTCTCGCAAGTCTTTCAAGCTTGGGTCCACAAGACATGACATCTTTTGTGATTGCAGGTTTGCCTCATTGGCTGAACATGGCTAACCGCTCTCTCAGCAGGATCCTATTGCCCTGAGGACCCCTGAAGAGGAACAATGATTATTGTTCTTGGAAAAAGAATCGGGCTTCCTACCACTGCACCATGGGAGATGAAGACTTGTTAATGTGTGAAAGTTTGTTTAAAAGTTCACCAAAGAGAGAAGGAAGAGTTCATCAAAGTCCCTCTGGTGAGGCGCCTTTGCCAATAAATTCAGCTCCTTAGCTGCAAAAGGCTAAATCACATCAAATCATCTTTAAATGTCTATTGTTTCTGGTTGTGCTCCAGGCCCACTGCTTTCCCAATGAGATAGAAACCAGACACCAGACCCATTTAGCTGAAAGCATTATTTATTTATTTATTTATTTATTGCATTTGTATACCGCCCCATAGCCAAAGCTCTCTTCGGTATTCACACTAGCAACTGCTAACCATAGGAATAAAAAGCAGCCGCATGCTAAGGAAATGAGCAGGCAGAAAGGGATTATAATCAACAACTGAACATACAGCATGAGAAAAGGATACAAATGGTGGTTGCTTGGCGGTTTGTCACTGTTGGCTTCATAAATATAAGACGGCCAAGATGAAGTATTGGCCAGCAGAAAAATTCAGGACAAAATCTGCAGGTTGTGAGGGGCAAAATTGATTTGTGTATAGCTTTTTGCAGCCACAACTATCAGTCTCCCTAGCCCCCCTCAACGTGCTGTGTCAGGAGAGGCATGCAGGTGCTTACACATGACAGAGACACTTTCATGGGCAGCTGCCTTATACCAAATCAGACCATTGGCCCATCTGACTTAGTACTGTTCACATTGACTGGGAGATCTTCATGGTTTCAGACAGAAGGCTTTCCTGGGGATTGAACTCAGAACCTTCTGCAAGCAAAGCATGTGCTCTACCACTGAGCTATGGCCCTCCTTGTTTTCACTCTGCCGTCTGCAGAGGGTAGGACTGCAACACAGTGCCAAGAGACAGGAAAGTATCTTTGCACTGCCTAGACAACCAGGCAATTCTCCCGGTCTTCAATTCCCAGGTTGGTTTAACATTCAATCCCTCTTCTCAGGAAATTCTGAGAACTGTAGCTGTGTGAGGGGAATAGGGGTCTCCAAACAACTCTTGGCACCCTTAACAAACTACACTTTCCAGGATTCTTTGGGGCAAACAGATTGTATAACAGTAGTTGAAATGCATAGTGCAGGTGGGGCCTAAGACTAGTTGCATTACATTGCTGGTAATTAAATGATGGGTGTGTGCCTGTCATAGACAGAGAAGGCTAAGTCATATTTCCCTTAAAACGGTGGTCAATGTTTTTAAGGAAATCTGCCACAAGAGCAGGAAAGCATCTCTCTAGTGCTTGCTACTGTACAGATGCAGCCCCACATGCTTGGCAGTGGTAGCAGCAGAGTGCATGAAAGACGGGAAGGGCTCAGTGTTCATAGCAGGCCTGTAGGCCCCACTGCTCCTGCCCAGGAGCACCATAAACTCCCATTGCTTGTGTTGATCCCAATGCTCAGGCTTTGTTATGGTCTTGTATCTGATGAGAAACAATGGACATGTTTTATTGGCACTTCAAGCTCATCTACCACATCATTACCACAGTGGAAACACTAGAACCAGTTTTGCCTGGTGACGTTGCTAGGGAAAAGCAAAGATTTGATTTGAGGGTGCTTTGGGACTTGAATTACCTGCTTGTGTGCCTGATTCTGCAGCCCATACTGCAGCCTGTATCTTTGCAAATAAGCAGGTTATTAACGAAAGCACCATAAGGCCCATTGCACTCTTCTCCAAAGGAAACTCACCCTGTATCGGTTGCTCTGAATATCTAATCCAGGGGTAGGGAACATTTTTCAGCCTGAGGGCGACGTTCCCTTCTAGGCAACCTTCCGGGGGTCATGTGCCAGTGGTGAGGGCCACGAGCAAAAGCGGGCAGAGCCATGAATGTTAATTTTACCATTGTACAGTAAGTTTTGTTCCAAATATATTCGCACATTGAGCAGGTGGTCATAGAATCATAGAATCATAGAACAGGAGAGTTGGAAGGGGCCTACAAGGCCATCGAGTACAACCCTCTGCTCAATGCAGGAATCCAAATCAAAGCACTCCCGACAGATGGCTGTCCAGCTGCCTCTTGGATGCCTCCAGTGTCAGAGAGCCCACTACCTCTCTAGGTCATTGGTTCCATTGTCGTATGGCTCTAACAGTTAGGAAGTTTTTCCTGATGTTCAGTCGAAATCTGGCTTCCTGCAACTTGAGCCCATTATTCCATGTCCTCCACTCTGGGACGATCGAGGAGAGATCCTGGCCCTCCCTGTGTGGCAACCTTTCATGTACTTGAAGAGTGCTATCATATCTCCCCACAGTCTTCTCTTCTCCGGGCGAAACATGCCCAGTTCTTTCAGTCTCTCCTCATAGGGCTTTGTTTCCAGTCCCCTGATCATCTTTGTTGCCCTTCCAACTCAACTGTTCTTTGATTCATGCAGGTGAACAAGAAGCGTCATCAGAGTTCAAGGATGCATTCTAGCCAGACAAAAGCAAGGATGGTGCAAAACAGAGTAAGTGAGGGGTGTGGCCTGGGGAAAAGAGGTAAGGCTCAGGAGTGGATGTGGCTTGGGGAGAGTCCCTCGAAGGCTGCATGTGGTCCCTGGGCCTGAGGCTCCTCATCGCTGGTCTAATCTTTTGGTGAGGGAGGGAGAAATGTGAAACTCTAATGTTAGCAGCGTAAATGCTCTTCATAGGTAACCAATGCAAAGAGACTCGATTTGAGTATGTGTAACTTTTTTTTGGCAATCTGAACCCTTTTGCTAGGAGTTAGAATAGCAGTACAGCCCCAGTGGTGGGGTTGCATTAAAACAATGGCAGTATGGATAAGGGCAGAATGAGATATTGCTGTTCAGATCTGGGAAGGCAATAGGTTCAAATGGGAGTTATAGTTAGGGCCTCTTGGCACTCACGGGATTACACATATGGAAAAGTTATGCCAGAACTGGCTGCACACATACTTTTTCCAAGGATAAATTTATGGGCATGGCCCAGCAGGAACCTAGGATCCAAGTCATGGGATCTTCCTTTGAAAGGTTAGAGCTATTGCAATGACATTTTTGGAAGCTTACTAGGGCTGTGCTCCAAATTCGTCAAAGGCCCAAGCCAAATTGGGCCCACTTGGACATGTTCAATCCTTGACCGAGTCAGGTTCTGACAGCCAAGGATCGCTACGGCCGAATTGGATGACCCAGAGCAACCTGGGACTGTCAGCAGGGAAGGTATCAGGCAGGGAGAAGAGACAACTGCAGCTCTCCTTCCTGCCTGAGCGTTGCTGCCTCATCACAGGATCGCTGTGGATGCTAGTTTGCAAGGCACTTTCCTTCAGAAAAGCCCCTTGCCAACTTGCATCGCACAGGTTTGCTCTGTCGGCTTGTTGGCTGTTAAGCCCACGGAGCAAGCTCTGGAGAGGGCCTTCTCTGTGACAACCCCCAAGCTGCAGAGTTTCCTCCTCACAGAGGTACTTCATTATATAGCTTTCATCATATGCTGAAGCCCTGGCCTTTGACACCTGAGAGAGATTTTTTTAGGATCCACAGTTTTATACGTTTTTCAAATTGAGAATTCCTCTGCCCTTAGAAGCTCCGGGTGGTGGTAGCTTGGGAGAAGGCCTTGTCTGTGATAGCCCCTAAATTGTGGAATTTCCTCCCCACAGTGGTGTGTCTGGCACCTCCATTATATAGCTTTTGTTGTATGCTGAAGATGTACCTGGTCTTTGGCATTTGAGGGTTTTTTTAGGGGACCCACTCTAGTTGTGATTGTGAAACTGTTTTTAATATTGTATTTTACCCTGTTGTGACTTGCCCTGGGACCTTGTGGAGAAGGGTGGGTAATAAATCGAACAACAACAATGCATTTTAGTTTGTTCTAACCTGTCCTGGGACCACAGGGTGAAGGACAGATAAGAAATCCAATGAATAATAATGATAAATATTTCAGTGCATATTCTGTCCCCAGTTCACAGAGCTGTATGAAAAGCACATGTGGTCCACCACCTGTGGAATACAAGATAACCAAAGGCCCATCTAGTTCAGCATTTGGTTTTCAGCAGCAACCACCTAGGCACCCTAGACAGCCACAAGCAGGGCAAGAGTCTGGGGTCTGCTCCTTGTTGCTTGTGCCTTGTATCCATTAATCAGAGATATACTGCTTCAAAACACAGGGACTCCATTTGGTGATTCTGGCTGATAGACACTGAAAGTCCTATCTCTCATCTTTATGTGTATTTATGTAGTTTACTTTCTGGATAACTCCTAACATAAAGAAGCTGACTACTTTAATGCAAACCAGGATGGAACAGCTGCAGAAAAGAAAAGAAAAACTACAGGTGCTTCAGAGAAGCATAAAAGAGAAATTTCTCAGTGGGTTTCTGAGGAACAGCAGCAATGAAAGAACAAATTCTTTCCTGTTATTATCTGTCCTTTTTTTTTTTTAAAAAAGGAACCATGTGTTACACAGATGCGTGCACAAACACACATGCACACAGGCACGCGTGCGTGCACACACACATGCACCTGGAGGGAAGTTCAAAAATTTCTTAGCAAGGGCCAGCACTGTTTTCTGGCTTTCATCAAACATGCTCTGATCTTCAGCCAATGATATAATGGGAGGCGCAACTGGACTTCAAGATACTACCAGCTTGCAAAAATGTGTAGGAATGTTCAGTCCAGTCCTTACAATACATGTGTTCTTGCACTAAGAAAATAAAAGAAAATAAACATACTGGAAGGCAGACCAAATGATACCATCTTGCTATCATGTCTTCTGGAAACATAATGACCATAGTGGAGCTAGCATAGTGTATGGATGTGTTAGAATTCTGCCCAATTCAGATTTGGTACTGAATTTTCCATTCATTTGCTTATTCTCAATCGCTGAGGATTGGATTTCATTGTAGCGAATTTCCACGGCTATTTTTGAAAAAGGACTTAAAAAAACAACCAACGTGCCTCTAAAATATCTATTGTAAGAATGATAATGTATTACTATTTCCTTTTAAAATATTGATATTTCCTTCAAAATATCAATAATTCCTTTAAAATATTGTTATTATATCAATATTTTTCTGAGCAAAACAAAGAAACACAGATCAGTAAAAGAAGCAGCTAGCAGATACAGAACGAACTTGAAACGATGCCAGCCTTTTAGGTTGTCGGAGTGCTTTCGAATCGCCATCTGCCAATGGATCCCATCCCTAGGGTAGTGTAATGGATAGAGGGTGGCGCTGGAAATGGGACAGTGAGCTTTATATTCCCAACCAGGCCCATCTGCACTATACATTTAAAGTTGTATCATGCCACTTTAAATGATCATAGGTTCCCCACAGAAGCTTGGGAACTGCAGTTTGCTAAGGGTGTCGAGACTTGCTGGGAGAGCCCTATTCCCCTCACACAGCTACAGTTCCCAGAGTTCTCTGGGAAGAGGGATTGATTGTTAAACCACTCAAGGCCCCATTGATCCTGTTTTTCTGCTTCCCTCCCATGAGCTCTATTTTCACACGCTCCCAGGCCCCATGCTCCCTATTTTATGCCCCCATAGCACCAACACCCTCCCTTGTGCCCTCACTCCAAACAAATCTCAATAAAGACTTGATTTAATCTAACCTCTGCATAAGCTTTGTGCAAGCAAATCAGGATGAATGCTCAATAAACATGTTATCTGGAGGAGCCCTTGTCTGATATTGTTCTGTTCTGCAGGTTAAGCTATGTTTACTTTTATTTTATGCTTGATAATGGCTTAATTTTTTTCTTATTTGTTCACTATTTTGAACTTTTGAAAAGCAATTTATTTAATGAAAAGAAAGGAAAACAATGGCCCTGCTCCAGCATCACCCAATTCCCCCCGCCCCCCGCTCACTGGTGGAGAGGATGTGAGGGCCAGGCCAAGGGAAGGGAAAGGCAGTGACCTATCCCTCCCTCCAATTCCTCTTTATGCAGAGAGTGTGTTAACTTACATAATGGGCTATGTAAGGGTCACATTAACAGAAAATTTAGTATGAGCACCAGAAATTAAATGACTGGCATACATTTTGTTTCATAAGAAAAAATAATGTTAAGGATACACTGAACAAGGGGATACCAAAAGGTGTAAGACAACCAAAATAGTTTATGCTCTAAGAAGTTAAAAACATGTCTGGAGCTTAGAATACGCTTACAATTCATATTATAGCCCTCACTGTTCTTTGGGTATGAATGAAGTTTAATCAGCTGAATTGGCTCTTTTGGAGAGATCCCCAGGAATACCAGACTCAAAAGCTTGACTTTGCCTATAATTACAGTAATCTTTCACCTGTGGCCTGCCCCTGTGTTCTGATTCTTTGTGAACTGAATTACTTTAGTAATGACAGTAAGCTCCTGAGCTTCGCTTTGATGGATTAGGTATCTCAATCTTAGTTTTAGATTCTATCCAAAAATTGAACTTGTCCATACTACAAGTTTATGGAAGGCCAGAGAGAAAATAAATACTTTAGGACGTGTTTGTTAACTCCTCTTTGAGGGTCCATCCTTCCAGTCTTGTTCCTGATCTTTAGATTTTCATTCCTGTTGGACAATCAAGGTTGCTATAAGTGATTGGAAAGTAATTGTGGAAAACAAATGGATTTTTTTTACTGGTTGCTGGGTTGATTTTCCTGTCCAGAAACCCTGAAAACACTTCATGCTGATCTGCACAGACTGGGAAAATCAGAAATTAGGCTTGAGTTACAGCCTAGGTTGCCATCCAGCTAACTGTAGTATGCACTGTGTGCACAGCAGTGTTTCTTTTTCTCTAGGGCTGTTTTTATTCTTTGCCATGAAGTACTCAAGAAAAGGAAGAAAAAATAGCCGGTATAATTGTAAGTATAGCGAGTGTTTTAAAAGAGTAAAAGAAAACTTAGGGTAGATATTTTTCAGATCATTTCAAGTTATCTCTTTATTTAACCTTTCGCAATAAGCACTCAGTCCATCTATACCCATCATAACAACTGCAGAATAAACAAACTCTTACTTCTTGGTGCAGGGAAACATACATGCTTCTTTATTGCTGGGTAGGTAGAGAACACAGCTGAAACTGAAACTGAAAAGCAGATCAAAGAAAAGTCCAAGGGCTGGAGTCTAACCCTAGACCATGATATAAAGTTGTAATATTTAACTCTTCAAGAGTCATGTTACTATATGGGCTGGGTTTCTTTCAGGATCATTAAGTAATTATAGGGTGATTATGAAAAATCCACCCTCAGTCAGGGAAAGTCTTGAGTGAGCTTTTGGGGGCTCTTCCAGATGAGGCTTTTGTTGTGCACTCACCATGCCTTATTCACTGAATTTTTCAGAGGGTCCTATTCTTAAATTGTCCTGTTCTTAAAACAAGCTGTGATTCTTTAAATGGAGGCTGTCATTGTCTGTCATGTCATAAATTAAAAAGATAATTTCCCACAAAAAAATCCTGGAGGGGGGGAAAGCAAAGCATAGCTGTAGGGGTGGTGGTGCACCCATTTGCCCCACCCTGGCTACAGGGCTGGCTCTGCCCGCACGATTGTACCATTTGGATGCAGCTGGCAGCCACTTACCATCTGTACACAGAAAAGCAGCTCTAAAGCAAATATGGGTACAACTGCTGTTATGTGCCTTCAAATCGATTACGACTTATGGTGACCCTATGAATCAGTGACCTTCAATAGCATCTGTCATGAACCACCCTGTTCAGATCTTGTAAGTTCAGGTCTGTGGCTTCCTTTATGGAATCAACCCATCTCTTGTTTGGCCTTCCTCTTTTTCTACTCCCTTCTGTTTTTTCCAGCATTATTGTCTTTTCTTGTGAATCATGTCTTCTCATTATGTGTCCAAAGTATGATAACCTCAGTTTCATCATGTTAGCTTCTAGTGATAGTTCTGGTTTAATTTGTTCTAACACCCAATTATTAAGTAAAATCATAGCATTTGATAACCAAATTGTACAATGTAAACTGCTCTGTACACCAACAGTTCTAATCTATGGCTATGTCCAATCTATCTACCATGTTGAAGGAAAATGATCAGCTTGAAATGTGTTCCATTCTTAGAGTAAGGTGTGGCATAACATTTACGTAGTTTTCTCTAACTTTTCACTGGATTTTTCTAATGTCTTCCCTCTACTTCCCTCTACTGACCTAGAATTAGGAGTGAGCAGTGAAGTGGCCAAGTTTGCTGACGACACTAAATTGTTCAGGGTTGTTAAAACAAAAAGGGATTGTGAAGAGCTCCAAAAAGACCTCTCCAAACTGAGTGAATGGGTGGAAAAATGGCAAATGCAATTCAATATAAACAAGTGTAAAATTATGCATATTGGAGCAAAAAATCTTAATTTCACATATACGCTCATGGGGTCTGAACTGGCGGTGACCGACCAGGAGAGAGACCTCGGGGTTGTAGTGGACAGCACGATGAAAATGTCGACCCAGTGTGCGGCAGCTGTGAAAAAGGCAAATTCCATGCTAGCAATAATTAGGAAAGGTATTGAAAATAAAACAGCCGATATCATAATGCCGTTGTATAAATCTATGGTGCGGCCGCATTTGGAATACTGTGTACAGTTCTGGTCACCTCATCTCAAAAAGGATATTATAGAGTTGGAAAAGGTTCAGAAGAGGGCAACCAGAATGATCAAGGGGATGGAGCGACTCCCTTACGAGGAAAGGTTGCAGCATTTGGGGCTTTTTAGTTTAGAGAAAAGGCGGGTCAGAGGAGACATGATAGAAGTGTATAAAATTATGCATGGCATTGAGAAAGTGGATAGAGAAAAGTTCTTCTCCCTCTCTCATAATACTAGAACTCGTGGACATTCAAAGAAGCTGAATGTTGAAAGATTCAGGACAGACAAAAGGAAGTACTTCTTTACTCAGCGCATAGTTAAACTATGGAATTTGCTCCCACAAGATGCAGTAATGGCCACCAGCTTGGATGGCTTTAAAAGAAGATTAGACAAATTCATGGAGGACAGGGCTATCAATGGCTACTAGCCATGATGGCTGTGCTCTGCCACCCTAGTCAGAGGCAGCATGCTTCTGAAGACCAGTTGCCGGAAGCCCAGGAGGGGAGAGTGTTCTTGCACTCGGGTCCTGCTTGCGGGCTTCCCCCAGGCACCTGGTTGGCCACTGTGAGAACAGGATGCTGGACTAGATGGGCCACTGGCCTGATCCAGCAGGCTCTTCTTATGTTCTTATGTTCTTACTTCATGTTTCATTTATATTAAGAATGAATTTCATGATTATGTAGTGTCAGCTTTCCTCTCATTTTGAATTGCAAGGACAGCGACTGGCATATGGTCACTCAGTGAGGCTTGTAGCTGAGCATAATTTGAACTCAGCTCTCAGTAAAATCCAGCTCTTGTTGTTGAATTCCCAGTCATGATGCACACAGAAACCTGTCAGACACAGAAACAGTGGAGCAATTCTTAAAGGGAGAAAAATAGTTATTTTAGCCCTCTGGCTGCTTTTCACTGGTGCTATAAAGAGAAGTGTGTTATTAAAAGTGGGCACAACCTTCCTCTTTGAACAGGAGCCTCCCTTTGTGGTAGGGCACATTACAGGGACAGGAACAACTACAAAAAAGAAAATGCATGAGCAAAGCCATCTAAACCTCTTTGAATATGGCATAAGTAAACACAACAGAAAAGATTAACAATATTCTGAGCCCCTGCTACTGATGCCCTCCCTGTCAAGAAAATAAAGGAGTGATTTGAGTAGTCTCAGCAACAGAACATCCAAGTAATGGATAGCACTACTTTGCTGCAATACCCCTTCCGTTTGGTATGCCACAGCCCAAGCCCAACATATGAAGGAGTATCATTGTGCTAAGTAGTGTGCACCGCACTGTGCTGCAGTACCGTGAAGGGCTGCCTCCCATCCCATGAACCTGCTTGTATGCTGCAGTCATCATGAGAGGCTCTGTTACACATCTATCTCTCCTGTCAGGTACAGAGGACAGGGTCAGGGGATCAGCCAGGCCCTCTAATCAACAGCCCTGATTATGGAATTTACTGCACCAGGAGACCTGGCTACGCTTCACTGAAATGTTCAGATGGCAGTATTGCTTTATTATTCTGATTCTGGGTCACCTCCAAGGCCTTAATTTAAATGGATGCTCTTTCCGGCGTTCTTTCCTTCTTGCCATATTCTGTTTTTAGCTTCTCGAGTACAGTAAAGAGTCTATTCCTAGTCCCAGCTGAAACCCCAATATGGGTGAAAATCCTTCCAATTCTGTTATTAGCCTCTCCCAAGCACAGCTAAGCACCTGGTCACAGTATACGAGGCTCTGCTGATCATTTAACTTTTCTATTCTAAAATATTGTCACTTCACCTGCAGTCCAAAACCCTCATATTCCAGGGAAGCCCCAGGCATCCACCCTGCACTGTTGTCTCTACATTTCATATGCTGAAGCTTGTACTGGGCAAACAAGCAGAGAAAAAAAATATTCAAAATAAAAACGGAAGGAGGAAAGGGAAGGGGGTGGGGGAGAAAATGTTTGATGTTTTTTATAAAAAGAACTTAACATAAGAAGAGCGCTGCTGGCTGATACAAGCAGTGGATCTCCAAGGTCTTGGGAGTCTTTTTTTTAAAATCACCAACCACCCAATTCTTTTCTTTTAATGAGAGATGCCAGGGATTGAACCTCAGGCTTTCTGCATGCAAAGCATGTGCTCCGCCACTGAACCATGGTCTCGCCCTATTTTTGCTCAGAGTAAATGTACCTCCTTTTCCTAGAACACTTTCTATGGAGCATTTCCCCAACCAGGAACTCAAGAAAGCTCAAGAAATCTGCTGACTCTGTAGATGTATAAGATGGTTGTCCAATTTGTGCATATGCACAATATATTTAAACAATATGCTATCAGCCATGGGCTTGCCATCTCTTTTCTGTTTAGCTATAAAATAAGAAGATAAGAGCAGCCTGCTGGATCCCATCTAGTTGAGTGTCTTGTTCTCATTAGAACTTGAGAGCCCTGCTGGATCAGGGCAATGGCCCATCCAGTATCCTGTTTTCAGATGCCTATGGGAAGCCTGTAAGTAGGACCTGAGTGCAATAGAACTCTCCCCACTTGTGAATCCCAATATGCTGCCTCTGACAGAGGAGGAAGACTGTTAGGTGCTGTAGAGAACATGGAAGAGGCATGGTATGTCACCCAGAAGCCATCCTTAGGCTGTAGTCTTAAGATTATTTACCCAGAGGGCAGCTCCAAGTATTTAACCAGCCCTGCTAGTGGTACAGGATCATCATATCTGAAAGGGGACTTTGAAAAAGATGTACTTGGCTCACAATTGGCATGTTTTCTTTTATTTATTAGTTTAACATTTACACACATTGTTCTTCTATTAAAATATTTAGAGCAGAGTACAAAATAACAATTAAAACACTCATAGTAGTAAAAGGCAACAGAATCAGTAAAGATGCTCTGAAAATTTCTGAAACAGACCGAGACACTTTTACAACACCATGAACATCCAAAAGTCAAAATTGCAGCAGTAATAAAATTATATAAAATCCTCAGAGACATTAAAAAGTTTGGCATTGGATGGAACATAAACTCCAGGATTATGTGAGAATAATTTCTGAGCAGCAGGCAGGAATGTAAATATCCTGCCTGTGGGGCTTTCCTGGAAAACCTATGTAATTTCTGTATTGTCATACATTTTCTGAATATTTTTTTAATGAGTGGCGGTGGTGGAGTTGGCATACTTGTGCACACCAGTGGAGGCTTCTCTCCCAGTGAAAGTAGCAGATGCAGAGGGGGGAGGGAAAGGATTTTTGATGGGACCAGGGGCCACAGCCTTTCTCCAAACAAATGGAGGCCTCTGCACCTGTTTTTTTTTAACTGCCATTATTGCAAGTAGCATGTTTAACATCATTATCTAGTTTGGGCCTCAAGAAAATAGTTTTAAGATCTAAAAGTGATATATATTTTTTGGCATTCACTCTGTATGTGTGTAAACTAGGGATGGAAAGATCTGTCAATTTCATTCTCAGTTACTCATTTTTCTATTCTTAAATTCAGTTCTCCACATTTCTGCAGCAATTTGCGATTTTTTTTTAAAATCCTCATGAAAATTCTCCATTTTAGTGTGAATTTCTCCGAATAAACATATTTTTGTAAGCAGTTTTGACTAATGTACACATTTTTGCAAGCAATTTCTCTTTATATAATGCATTTTTGTATGTTATCTTCACTCATATATTCAAATTTTATGCAAACTTTCCCCTAACATATGTATTTTTGTTAACATTGTTTGGCTGGCAAACTGCATTGCAGAATCTGAATGTGCAAATTTCGAAGGATGGCTGTGTTTCAGTTATATTGTTTCAGAAAGTGCAAATTTTGTAGATTTGGCCTGAAATGAAAACAGAATTGAATTTCTTGCCCATCCCTAGTATAAACACATTATGTCCTTTATCCCACTGTCACCTCTGGTGAGGTTTTACAGGTTCTGGAACTATTTTTTTTTAACCAACCTGGGTTGTATTCAACTAAATTCTACTCAGAACTTGCCGCCCTAGGATCCTGCTGGGAGGAAGGGCAGGATATAAATGAAATAATAAATAAATAAATAAATAAATAAATAAATGCATTGAAATTAATGGACCCAAGTTAGCCATGCCCATTAATTTCAATGGGTCTATTCTGAGTATAACTAACTGTGATGTTCCTATATTAATGTATATATGGTAAGTGTTGGTTGTTTAGAAGATACATGGTAAGTGGAGTGAAAGAGGAGGGGGAGTGAATGGGCAGTAGAATGCTAGATGATTGGCTGAGTGTTTAAAATGGCTGAACGTATAAAAGGAAGAGTGAGAGTGGAATCTGGGGGGGAGAAGAGAAAGAGTGGGTTGCTTGGTGGGGTTTAGAGAGTTGTTTGCCAGGAGAGAGTGGAGAAGGAGGGGGGTGGAGTTCGGATTAGTATTGAGTAAAACCATATGCTTATGTGCCTTAAGAAGAAATCTTGTTAATCTTGTTAGCTTTGTTATCTTTAATAAATACTTAATTTGGTTTACCAAAGGCCTGATCCTTGGCTGGGGTTTCACAGACCAGAAGGGAGGGTAAGGTAATGACCAAGGCTGAAGGGAAACTGTAACAAATGGTGGCAGCGGTGAAGAGAATAACACCACAAGCAGTCTGAGTAAATCAAAGGGATTGGGACAGCTTTAGCACTCAGTCACAGAGGTAACCAGATAGAGAGATGCAGGCAGAGTCTCTGGGACTACTGGTTATAGGACGTGACTGGTGGTGCTGCCTAGCAGGGGGATCTGTTGAGATCTGTGCTAGAGCGGGGAGAGAAACCATATAAAAGGACAGTCCGGACTGGTGGAGTCCCTGGTGGTGCCTAGAGACAGGCAGTAACCACGAGCAGGTAGGAACCTGACAGGGAGAGCCAGGGAAGGGCGTCACACTAACATTGGATACAACACCCCACAGCCTTTATCACAGCCTAAAATGGGTTGAGTGATCAGCAAAATTCCCTCTTTTAAACTGCTATAATATTCTCCAAGACTGGAGAGGAGACAGACAGCAATGATTACTGGTGTAGACAGTCAAACCACCACTTTCACTTTGGATGGACTTGTTTTGCAGGTTTTTAAATTGTTTAAAAAATACGCACAACCTGTCTGACTAGAGGCAACAGTGGGCCAAGATGGCTTCCATAATCCAAAATGACCATCACCACAATGATATACAAAGCTATAGGAACCACACCTGCTCCCCCTGTATAATGCTGGGAAAGTTATGCAATCACATAAAAATACAATACATATACATTTCCAAGAAAAAACTTATTTGGAACAAAAATAATTTTAAAATTCCATCGAAATTATGTCCATTAATTGTATTTCTTGGTGTCTAATCATTTCCTTCTTCCATATTGTTGCACTGTATCTTTCACATGTCAGGGTGCTACAATCCTGCCATTAAACAGCAACAATTTTCAATGACTTCCCACTTTTACATGCCAAAAACTCTAAAATCTCATCTGGTGCAACTTTGCTACCAAGCCATTTGATTTTCAGGTAGTCACCAGTGATAATTCAACCATGCCCATTCAGAGAGGGTATTTTAGAATTTGAAATTACAGCATGTCTCCAAATTGCAGCCTGATAGTCTGCCTGTTGAATAGGAAGATGCAAGGATGTACGGCATGGAGGCATAACTTCTGGCTGCATATCACCACTCTTTACACAATGTAACTCATATCCTAATAGGTTAACACAACACTTTTTCTTGCCATACAACTTACACATCAGTGATTCTATTGCTGTGAATGTTTCTTCCTCTACGTCTCAAGATGAGCCTAATTGCAAAATGCAGAAACTGAATCACATCCAGACAATGCATGCATACCAGGAAGTGCTGTTAAGAAATCATGCCCAGAGATATTATCAGGAAGCAGATGTTGAATCTGCTACATCACAAGATCATAACTCAAAATATGGCCTTTTGACTGCTTTCTGGAGTAGACATAACCACTTTTGTTTTTTGAATGGTATTGGCAGAGTAAAATTATTGTAACATCTGTGTCATCAGTGTGCAAAATGTACTTTCTGTGCATCTATATATTTATTTATTAAATTTATATCCTGCCCTTCCTCCCAGAAGGAAGAGTGTGCAAAATAAATGCAAGAAGACAATAAGGGATGCTAAAAAAGAATTTGAGGAGCACATTGCTAAGAACATAAAAACCAACAACAAAAAATTCTATAAATACATTCAAAGCAGGAGACCATCTAGGGAGACAATTGGACCCTTGGATGATAAGGTAGCCAAAGGTGTACTAAAGAACGATAAGGAGATTGCAGAGAAGCTAAATGAATTCTTTGCATCTGTCTTCACAGTGGAAGATGTAGGGCAGATCCCTGAACCTGAACTAACATTTGCAGGAAGGGATTCTGAGGAACTGAGACAAATAGTGGTAACGAGAGAGGAAGTTCTAAGCTTAATGGACAATATAAAAACTGACAAATCACCGGGCCCGGATGGCATCCACCCGAGAGTTCTCAAAGAACTCAAAGGTGAAATTGCTGATCTGCTAACTAAAATATGTAACTTGTCCCTTGGGTCCTCCTCCGTGCCTGAGGACTGGAAAGTGGCAAATGTAACGCCAATCTTCAAAAAGGGATCCAGAGGGGATCCCAGAAATTACAGGCCAGTTAGCTTAACTTCTGTCCCTGGAAAACTGGTAGAAAGTATTATTAAAGCTAGATTAACTAAGCACATAGAAGAACAAGCCTTGCTGAAGCAGAGCCAGCATGGCTTCTGCAAGGGAAAGTCCTGTCTCAGTAACCTATTAGAATTCTTTGAGAGTGTCAACAAGCATATAGATAGAGGTGATCCAGTGGACATAGTGTACTTAGACTTTCAAAAAGCGTTTGACAAGGTACCTCACCAAAGGCTTCTGAGGAAGCTTAGCAGTCATGGAATAAGAGGAGAGGTCCTCTTGTGGGTCAGAAATTGGTTAAGAAGCAGAAAGCAGAGAGTAGGAATAAACGGACAGTTCTCCCAATGGAGGGCTGTAGAAAGTGGAGTCCCTCAAGGATCGGTATTGGGACCTGTACTTTTCAACTTGTTCATTAATGACCTAGAATTAGGAGTGAGCAGTGAAGTGGCCAAGTTTGCTGATGACACTAAATTGTTCAGGGTTGTTAAAACAAAAAGGGATTGCGAAGAGCTCCAAAAAGACCTCTCCAAACTGAGTGAATGGGCAGAAAAATGGCAAATGCAATTCAATATAAATAAGTGTAAAATTATGCATATTGGAGCAAAAAATCTGAATTTCACATATACGCTCATGGGGTCTGAACTGGCGGTGACCGACCAGGAGAGAGACCTCGGGGTTGTAGTGGACAGCACGATGAAAATGTCGACCCAGTGTGCGGCAGCTGTGAAAAAGGCAAATTCCATGCTAGCGATAATTAGGAAAGGTATTGAAAATAAAACAGCCGATATCATAATGCCGTTGTATAAATCTATGGTGCGGCCGCATTTAGAATACTGTGTACAGTTGACTTCCGGGAAGGGTGACTTAGCCTGTGCCTGCTTTTGAGACGGGCTCCTGCCTCAAAAGAAGCTTATTCAGATATATCAGTCAGTTTTTTCTTTTTTTTTTGACTGATTAAACTTCTCCCGGGTAGGGAGAAACGAAGAGATTAACCTCAAAGCCTATTTTTGTTGGGACGACCAGATCTCATTAATTTATGGGACGAGGTCCAGCCGACGAAGGTGGGACGGATTTTCAACAGCAAGCTCTATCTGATAAAGCGAACGTTCACCTTATCTTCTAAGAGAGAACGCACTAACAGGCAAGCACCCTTCTTTCTATATTTTTCTTTTACTTGACTTAAATTGTTGCTGTTTAAAAGAGATTTGCCAGATTGATCGGTTTTTGACATCTCACTGGGGAGCCGTAACTTCTCTCTGCTACGCACTAATTAATAGCTTATCTCTGTTTTTGTTGCAAAAAGCTGTCCTGGATTTGCATTCTAAAGATATACACAGAAGAGGGATTTCTATTCCAGATTTTTATTTTGAAAAATATTATACTGTTTTGAGACTACTCTCTTTTTGGTCTATTTTATTTTGACGAATCTGTTTCTTGACGATTGCCATTAATTGTTTCGATCCTGGGAACTGCATTTTGTTTACTTAACTATTGGAGAGATAAGGCTGTCTGCTCTGTTTATACTGTGATGTCACCAAGTTTGGAGTATTAACCCAATTGTTGCTGAAATAAGAAGTGGTTTTCCTATATTTTTCTTTTAAAATGGCAATTAAGAAAGTGGCTGAGAATCTGGAAATAACTATGTTTCAGAAAATAATGGATGAGATTGAGATAATGAAAATTGAATTGAGTAAAATGAAGCAGGAGATTAAAGATATAAGGGTCCCTGTGAGAGAGGTGACCCTGGAAGGGGTCCCTGTGAGAGAGGAGACCCCGGAGATTGGAACAGGGGTCCCTGTGAGAGAGGAGACCCTGGAGACTGGAATAGGGGTCCCTGTGAGAGAGGAGATCCAGGAGATTGGAACAAACGTGGAACAGGAACAAGATTTGGAGTCTATGGACTTTAGAAATAAAATCTATTGTTTGGAACTCAATGTTATCTCTGAAGAAATTAATGAAGATTCTAGAGATAAAGTTATCAATGGCATGGATTATCTTTTGGACTGGAATGATGTGATGGAGCCCAATATAGAGAAAATCTATGGAATTAACTGCAGCCATGTGACAATGGAAAAACTTTTAAGAGATGACCCAGTGTATTTTGAAAAAAAGAACAGAGATATGATTTTACAGCAGTATTTCAGCAACCTATTCAGAATGGATGGCAAGAAAATATTTGGGATAGAGGTAATTCCCATCAGACTCTTACTATATGACTATGGCTTTGACAGCAAGATTATTATGGAATACTGATAATGGAAGATTGGATATTGAAATTACTGGACTTAACAAGACTACTGAAGATGGAAGATGGAAAATGGAACTAATAGAGATAATAGAACAATGGCTACTGAAATTACTGAACCTAACAGATTCTGATGTGATGGATTAATTGAAATGTTTATTTTGACTATGGTTATGACAATAAGATTATCATAATTAGTAATGAGATGGATTAATCGATATGCTTATCTGGAAAAAAAAAATTGATAGATATATTTCTTAAAGAATTGAAACCTCTCTTTGACTTTTTGTGGAAAGAATAAAGTAATGTTTATGAGATTTGATGATTAAGTAAGATAACTACTGGAGGAAAGTGATTTTATAATATGACTTAAGAGACAGGATTGTTATATATTATAGACTTATAACTGATTTGATCTTTGACAAATGGGAAGTCAATATTTTACTCTTTATTTTTTATTTTTGTTTTTTTTTTCTTTTTTTCTTTTTGTTTAACTATTTTTGATTTTGTTTTTTGTCTTTGAATGTTTTATGATTTTGTTTTGTATGTTTTATGAAAATCTGAATAAAAATTATTGAAAAAAAAAAAAGAATACTGTGTACAGTTCTGGTCACTTCATCTCAAAAAGGATATTATAGAGTTGGAAAAGGTTCAGAAGAGGGCAACCAGAATGATCAAGGGGATGGAGCGACTCCCTTACGAGGAAAGGTTGCAGCATTTGGGGCTTTTTAGTTTAGAGAAAAGGCGGGTCAGAGGAGACATGATAGAAGTGTATAAAATTATGCATGGCATTGAGAAAGTGGATAGAGAAAAGTTCTTCTCCCTCTCTCATAATACTAGAACTCGTGGACATTCAAAGAAGCTGAATGTTGGAAGATTCAGGACAGACAAAAGGAAGTACTTCTTTACTCAGCGCATAGTTAAACTATGGAATTTGCTCCCACAAGATGCAGTAATGGCCACCAGCTTGGATGGCTTTAAAAGAAGATTAGACAAATTCATGGAGGACAGGGCTATCAATGGCTACTAGCCATGATGGCTGTGCTCTGCCACCCTAGTCAGAGGCAGCATGCTTCTGAAAACCAGTTGCCGGAAGCCTGAGGAGGGGAGAGTGTTCTTGCACTCGGGTCCTGCTTGCGGGCTTCCCCCAGGCACCTGGTTGGCCACTGTGAGAACAGGATGCTGGACTAGATGGGCCACTGGCCTGATCCAGCAGGCTCTTCTTATGTTCTTATGTTCTTCTTAGTGTGTTGCATGTGCGACATGTACCATCATCCTGGTATCAGCCTCTTCATGTACACAAGTAAGTTCTGGGATATGAGTGGCACCAGCACACGTAACCAACTGTTACATATAATTCTTTATCCCCCAGCATGTCTCTGAATATGTCTTGTTTCTATTCATTGACAAGAAACCCGACAAGTTCTGCTTTGTTTTGCGATTCTCAAATGAATTGTTGCCTTCCCTTGATTTCATATGATCCCACAATTCTGCTGTAAATTACCCCTGATGTTGCAGCATTCTCTGATCTGTGGTTTTTCTCAGTGTCTTTAATGGAAAATATGTTGTGTGCATCAAATGCCACATCCACTCTGCTGCTTGGCACCCATGTGACCTTCTGGAATACCTTTTGTGCCAATGAGCTAGATGTCTCACCCTGGGCAAGTGATGTTTTCTGTAGAATAGCCTTTCTGTCAAACACGGATATGGCAAGCTCTGCATGCTTGTCTTCAGCCTGGACATCTTTAATGAGATAGTTGAGGAGTTGTGCCTTGTTTGTATTCTTGGGATGAGAAAATGCATCACTTGGATACCAGGGTAGGGGTCCCAATGGGTATGAAAAAACAGACTTCATATCAATTTTTGGACTTGCCCCAAAATGGCCATTCTAGCAAAGAGTGAACGATCTTGTTTCAGTGGAAGGAATCTATCTTTTGCATTGACTTTAATTATTGTTGTGCAGTCTTTCAATGTTTTAAGTCCCAGTTTAGGAAAATTGGTACATGAGTGGAATGTACAATGGTCTTGTACAAATTTATTGAAGGTTTTTATTCCCTTTTTATCTGCATTAAGAAGGTCATCCTTTATCTTAGGTGTAGCAGATTTACCTGTTGAAAGACTTCTTAGGTCACCACCAATCCAGGGACTAGCTACTACTTCACTAACAATGTTCAGTATTTCTTGAACTGCTTCATTGTTCTTTCTAATACATGGTTGTGAAAGTTCTCTGTGTTGATATATGTATGCAGGTTAACTTTTAGATGTTCTTGAAGAATTTTTCTAAATGTAGCTCTTCTTGATGGATTCAGTTCCCATTGCTGAGTTGCAGGAAAATTTGCACTGAAGCCTTTATACCGTCCTGCAATAAATAATAAAAATTATTGTTCTGTAATTTTGTAGATCACTATGGTCGACATTTTGGATTATGGAAGCCATCTTAGGTGATTTGGGAGAGCTTAAAATTTAAATTCCCAATCCAACAAAACCTATACGTAGACACCAAGCACACTTTCTTAGAATATTGCCAGATTCTACATTTGGAGGACTCAGTCTTGGATTTTGGCTGCCAATTTAGAGTGGGCAACAACCATTTTTGACCATCACTATACGCCTCTAAAGTACCTGCAAAGTTGTGTCTGTTTCCCCCAAAGAATCCTGGAAACTGTCGTTTGTTAAATGTGCTGAGCTCACAGACCTACAGTTTCCCAGCACTATTAGTAAACTACAGTTCCCAGGATTCTCTGAGACTGATAAAGTGGTATAAGGGTGCTTTAAATATATGGGGTGGATGCAGTACTTGGTAAAAAACGAGGCGCCAGTACTCATATCTTGATAAAAGTGCCATGGGGGGCAGCACAAAATGGCTGTTTTGGGTAGCAAAAAAGAGGTGCCCGTACTCCTTAATTGTGAATACTATCACAAAAAAGCCCTGGGTGGATGTGATCTTAGACCTTACAGATGGGGGGAGACATATGACATACTGAATTCCTTTGGTTATTTATTTATTTATATTTATATCCCACTCTTCCTCCCACTAGGAGCCCAAGTTGTATCGGTTGTATCCAACATATCACTAAGTCAGGGCCCTGTCAGTGCAAGCATTTCTGCATGTGCAATGGGACTTTCCCCCCTCCTTCCATGCACATCCCCTGTCTTGCCAGATGCCTTTCTCATTTCTGGCAAGAAGTTTCTTTTAGATGAGTCTGGATAAGCAATAAAGATTGACATCAGCTGTGCTAATTAGGTGGGTTTATTAGTTACTTAGCAGAATAGTCAAAGCAACTATGCACTACATAAGAGTAATTCTACAGAACAGATAGCCTGAATCAGCTACTGGGGAGACTGTCTTCCTAGATCTTAACTGTAGCTGTAATTGAGTCACGTTCCCTTCTGCATTGATCTCTTAGTAGTGGTTTACCAGGTCTCTCCTTTCTTATACAGTTTTCAGACATGATGAGTTAGTAGCCTAACCCTTCGGCTGCCTCCTGTGCTCAGTCAGGAGACTCCTCCTTCTACTTCAAAGGAAAGACATGCTTTCTGCTTGAATCACTTCTCTTATGACTTCAGGTAACATCATCTGTTCTTACACAGAATACAGCTCTAGGCTTATTAAGCAGTTTCAGTCCCCCATTTAGGACAGTACATAGGGCATTAAAGGGACAATTGCTGGATTTCACATATCTAGAAATAATATGACACTATACCCCCTATATCTGTTCTAGGGGTTCTCCAACCCTTTGGAGCATATTTCGGGATGGCACAGAGTGTATGTCGGGAAAGGAGGGGAGAAGTCCCATTGCACAAATGATAATTCTTGTGCTGACAGGACGTTAGTAGAACATGTGTGTTCCAGCACTTAATCAGCAATTATTTGCTAGTGGTGAAAAGCAATTGGTTTTCACTATTGTGATCAGGGCCAGCTCCAGGCATGCAGGACCCCTTGGACATCAGCTTGCCCTGGCCCCCTGGAGGGTGGGTGTGTGCACGCATGTGTGTGTGTGCCCGCTCGCCCCCCCGGCCCCCTACCTGTCTAGTCTTTACCATTGCCCTTAATGAAGATGGCGGCCGTGGTTTCCCTAAGGGGAATGAAGCCTCCGCCACCATTTTTGTTGATGGCACACGTGCGTGCTACGCGCACACATCTCTGCCATCAACTAAGATGGCGGCAGCAGCTTCAATACCTTAGGGAAGCTGCGGCTGCCATCTTCATTAAGGGCAATGCTAAAAAGCCAGCTGACAGGTAAGTGGGGGGGCGTAGGGGGCACGGATCACAGAAGGGGAGTAGAGGGCCCCTCAGGGGCTCCTGTAGCTCTGGGGCCCTCAGGCCAGTGCCCAACCTGGCCGCCCTTTAGAACCAGCCCTGATTGTGATTGGTATGTGGAATGTGCTTGGTGCCTCAGGCCCCTACTGGATATGTTACGGGACATTCTGTTGTGCTATTCAAACTCCTGATCCTTTAATTGTATAGTTAGCAACCACATCTTTTTTAAAAAACTAAATTGGCATTGCAGCAGTAATCCCAACAAATTGCAACAGAAGCTATATAACTGACTTGTTCAATTTGGGTGCATGGTGTGACTCAACAAAAGATCTGGAAAGTAGGCAGTTTTCAGTGCAAATTGAGAAAGATAACGTAGCAATAATGAAGCATGGGAGGTAAACTACTAGGTTTTTTTCATGTTTTTTGAGATTGCATTGAGATATCAGTGTCCACCTGCATGCTTGCTTCTTTCCTACCTTTTCAATCTGTAGATCTGCAAACATGGGAAACTGCCTTATATTGAGTCAGACCATCATCTAGCTCAGTATTGTCTACACTGATTGGCAGTTGCTCTCTAGGGTTTCAGGCAGGAGTCTTTCCTAGCTCTACCTGGAGATGCTGGGGATTGAACCTGGGACCTTTTGCTTGCAAATCAGATACTCTTATTTATCTATTTTTTATTTATTTTATTTACTCTACCACTGAACTGTTATGAGAACATCATAAGTTTACCTAGCTCTCCGAGGAAAACACCCTCTTCCAGGGAAAGACTTTCTTGAACTTTCCACTTCTTGGGGAAGTAGGGGAGCATGTTTTATGATTCGATTAATAAAACGTTCTTATTTATTCATTCATATGTCGCCTTTCTGCTAGTACTTGCAATGCAAGGTAATTAACAGAACGATCTCAAAAGCATAAATGAAAACAGACAAAAATCAGCAGGGGTGCCAACAGGATTTTCTGGGCCAGGCACACTGTTTCCCTACATTTCCACCCATCACCCACCTCCTGCCAATCTATTGGCAAGAACTGCTGGTTATGTACATGAACAATGTCTTCCTCTCAAGCCGTCCAGCTGGGCCAGGGCCCCCCTCTTCAGATAAACAGGAAATGGAGAGGGATGCACTCTGTGATGTGTAGTCATTGAGAATGTTTTACAAGGAGGGCCAGACAAAATAAAAGAAAAGGCAAGCTGTAAACAAGCTAATTTGAGTGTCTCCTGGGGTTTTGTCAACCGGCACTAGCCACAGTCAACACTTCTCATATAATCTAGAGAGATGCCAAACCATCTTGACTGAGGGAGGGAGGGAGAACAGCATTCAAACTCTTTAGAAAGACAATTCTTTGCCTTTATATCCCAGCCCAAACAGTGAGACCATCTGGAACAGCGCTATTAGTTGTAACCTGTGTTACAGAGGACCGATTGGCCTCAACCAGACATCAGGCATTTAGTGTCACCAGACCTTTGCTGTGGAACGCTCTTCCAGCAGAGATTCAGCAGGCATCCTCACTCTTGACCGTCAGGTGTCTGTTGAAGACTTTTTGTGCTGACAGGCCTATGCAGTTGCTTCAAATGTTTCTTGAGTAGCTAGTAATTTTAATGATTGTTTTGTATTGCTTTTAAATGTTTTTATGTTGTTGTACACTGCCCTGATGTTTTGCAAGAGAGTAGTACATAAATACTTAAACAAATAAAAAAAATTGGTGGCAGCCTAGCTAAATCCCTTCAAAATCTTTGTGTGTGTGTGTTATGTGCCTTCAAGTCGATTACGACTTATGGCGACCCTATGAATCAGCAACCTCCAAGAGCATCTGTCATGAACCACCCTGTTCAGATCTTGTAATTTCAGGTCTGTGGCTTCCTTTACGGAATCAACCCATCTCTTGTTTGGCCTTCCTCTTTTTTCTACTCCCTTCTGTTTTTCCCAGCATTATTGTCTTTTCTAGTGAATCATGTCTTCTCATTATGTGTCCAAAGTATGATAACCTCAGTTTCATCATGTTAGCTTCTAGTGATAGTTCTGGTTTAATTTGCAAGCACCTTAGTTAGGGTGAAGCAAGCAGGTCTTGCTTACCCATTTCAACACAAGGTGCCCATGGGCTCTAGTTATCAACCAATATTTCCAATGCTGCCCACAAATGGTCCACAATATATGAGAGACTGCTGTTCCTGCTCAGTTACATTTGCAGTTGCTGTAGCTGTCAACTCTTCTTTTTTAGTGTTTTGAACTTTCAAGCAAATAAGGAACTGGGAACTAGGAACCTACTTCAATGTCTTATCAGTTAAATAGATTAAACAGTCTTGGGGGTCGGCTGCTGACGTTTTGGTGTATATCTCGGGAACCAGACCACCTAGAAACTTTTTTTTTAAATTGAAGCTGAGAGTCCGGAGATTAAGGTGGGTTAGACGGAGAGCCAGAGGGGACCCCCCTGAAACCAGAGAATTCAGCCGAAAACTGGACACTTAGTAACCCTAACTGGTTCAGCTTCTCCTATACTGAAACCCCTTCCCTCTTAAACATGTCTGCGTTTCATTAGATGCCAGGATTGGACTTCCATCCTCCCATCTGTTCTGAACAGAGCTTCTCCCTGTGAGCAAGTGCAACAGTAGCTGATGTGGGAGCCTTTTCCCCACTGATGAAGTGGGGGCATGCCCATATCATTCTGTGGTCCTTCCTCTTTTTCTGTATGTGATTGATTAATTAATCAGTTAATTAATTTTATATCCTGCCCTTCCTCCCAGAAGGAGCCCAGGGTGGCAAACAAAAACACTAAAAGCACCCGAAAACATCTTAAAAACAAAATACTTTAAAATATATGAAAACAAAATCTTAAAAACCAAAGACTTTAAAATATATTAAAAACAAAACATTTTAAAAACATATTTAAAAAAAACACACAGCTTTAAAAATATCTTAAAAAGCAATTCCAACACAGATGCAGACTGGGGCAAGGTCTCTACTTAAAAGGCTTGTTGAAACAAGGTTTTCCATAGGCACTGAAAAGATGAAATGGTGCTTGTCTAATATTTAAGGGGAGGGAATTCCAAAGTGTTGGTGCCACAACACTAAAGGCTTTCTATATTATGTGGAAAGGACTTTCTGATAAGATGCTATCTGCAGGAGGCCTTCACCTACAGAGCACAGTAATCGACTGAGTATATGAGGGGTAAGGCGATCTTTCAGATGGCATCCATTATGACACACCCCTATGGTAGCCATTTTGTGTTATGGCACACACACCACAATAGCCATTTTGTGCCTTATGCCCACAGCAATTTCTCAAAGTTCCAAATGTACTCACTGGCCTAAAAGATTGGTGACTCCTTACATCTTGAGCCTTTGGATATGGTCAAAGCCTGGACAGGGCCCTCCTTGAGAAACCCATGTATGCTGCCTTGGTGCCTTCACTGGAGAAAGGTCAGATATACACGTAATAAATAAATAAATAAATAAATAAATAACCAATGCCCAAATCAGCCAGGTGAGTTAGTTGGGGCTTAAATCTTGATTTATTACCTGCCATTCACTCTACATCCCCAGGGTGGGTCACAACAATTTAAAAACAGTTTGAAATTTTGCTGCTCCGCAACCTCTTCTCATGATTCTGCTCATCCACAAAGTTATTCAGTCCCCTTGCCTCATGATCACCTGATTTCCCCCCATGCCCTTGACTCCATTACCTATACTAGCAATTAGGAGTGTGCATTTCCCCAGCACCACCACCCAGGATATGCACCGAATGCAGAGAGGAACAAATGGGCATGAATAACATCCTCGCCTTCGGTTCAAGGGCAACTTTTTAAAAAAACTGTGGCAGTAATGAAGACATCAGTAACCGATCCTAGTGGCTGCCATTTTTCTCTCTCAAATACACCAGAATGATGCTGTCTTGGGGTATTCTGGGAAAAACAAAATGGCAGCCACAAGGGCCAGTCACTGATATCTTCACTACTGCCACAGTAAAAACAAAAGCCTTTTAAGTTGAGACCTATCCCAGTCTGCATCTGTGTTACAATTGCTTTTAATAGGTTTTCTTTGATATGTGTTTAACCCTTTGTTTTAAAAGATGTTTTTAAAGCTTTTAAAAAAATGTTTTTAACGTTGTTTTGTTTTAATGTATTTTAAGGTCTTTTTACGATGTTTTAAAGTGTTTTTAGCATTTCTGTTTGCCGCCCTGGGTTCCTCCTGGGAAGAAGAGTGGGATATAAATCAAATATTAAATAAATAAATAGATAAATAAGGGGGGGGCAGCAAAAGCAAACAAAAAACTCCCCCCCAGTTTTTAAAAACTTGGGGGAAATTAAGCTGAGTACCAAAATAAAAACAAAGGCAACAAATGAACTGTGAAGTGGGTGAGGCTTTCAGCAATAAAAGAGAATTAAAACCTGACCATTTTTTTTCTTGCCCATCCTGTGCTGCCCTCACAGTTGGAAAGTTGCAGCTTGGGTGTGGTGTGGCATGGATGCTAACAGCTACTTCCAGAACACCATTGTAAGACAAACATCATAGCTGTTCAGTGAACAGGAAAGCCCTGCTCAGAGTCTGATTTTAAATCTGGTGGAGGCACCTTTCTTCTTATCTTAGTGAAACCATCTTCTGAAGTTCCAGACTCCATTTGATTTCACAATGAAACCCTAAAGGTTATACTCCACAAGAGGGGAAGGTAGAGGTAAAATAGCCTGTGGTTTGGTTGCCAGACTTTCAGCAATAAGTGCTGATGAGAATAATGCAAAAATCTAGGATCAGGGATGCTTTTATTTCTAGGTCAGGATTAAGAATGGATTTGGAAGTGGGTCTCAAATTAAGATGGAGAGGGGAGAGAAAGCCCCTCACCATCAGTGCATCGGTTAATTAAATATCAAGAGCACATCCCTCATTTACAGCAATGTAATTTTTTGGCTGCCCTAGAAGCAGAGCTTGGAAGATTACTTTTAAAAAGTAATAAATTACAGTTACAATCACTTGGCCCAAAAAGTAGTAATTACCATTACAATTACAACTGCTCTGAAAGTAACTGATTACGTTACTTTTTCTCAAAAGTAATCACTACAATTACATTTCAGTTACTTTTTTAAAAAAACTCCTACAAGGTGCTGGCCTTGGCTGCTGCACATCTAAGAAGCCTAAAACAATATTAAAAATAAACACACACACACAGGGGGTAGTAGAATAAAAAAAATTATCCATAAGATTAACATAATGGCATAACAGAATCTCACATCCCCCCAAGCAATGAAGATACCCCAACTCTTGAAATCAAATTTTACACTTGAAATGCTTTTATAATATGTTTCTGTTATGTCTCAAAGAGCATGTCAGACAAGGAATGTCTTTTTACAGTCATTATGTTGCCACCAGTACTGAACAGGCGTTCTACTGCGGCGCTCGAAGGCATGCCTGTGTTGTGCTGCAAAAAACACCGCAACACATGGGGAAAGCCATGGAGTGATGACACTTCCCTGCTGGGAGACCTCAGGTACCTCACCAGTTCCTCCTCAGCAGTGTCCACTGCTGACTTCTTGCCCTGGGGCAGAAAGTTAAAGAAGTCATCTTCTAAGTCATCTCCTTCCTGGTCTTTATCTGAAGACTGATCACTGTCCTCATTAAGTACACCCATCTTTATTTCAGCTTTCAGCAAGGCTTCCATTGTGTATCTAAGAAAGAGAGAGGATATGTTAACACATATATGTTAGGAAACCATCATCTGCTCTTCATTTCCTGATGCTTGTCATGTCCCCTGGTTCAGGGTCCAGCCTGAGCCTGTGGATGATGACATGGAAGGTAGGAAGGTGACCAAGTCACCACACTCATGGGGCAGCACAGCAGACCCTTAAGGATTACCTGCAGCAACCCAAGGTTGTGATGAGGAGCCCCAGGAAGAAAAGGACCAGCCCCTGCCTACCATCTTAAGCCCTCTGATACCTCCCTTGAGACAACATTTCCCTTGGAGTAATCCACCCAAAGGGCTTCCCTAATGTTCTTACTTGTTGGTATGGGTGGCGGCCTGACACGATTCCAGCCAATCTAGTTTGAAGCGAGGGTGTAGGCAGGCTGCCAGAAGAAGCCTCTTGTCCTCCCAGATAGCTGCAAACTGCTTTCTTAGGGCTTCGCGCACACCTCTCAGCAGCTGAAAACAGTATGTGTACTTCTCAGGTTTGTTTTCCAGTCCTTCTAACTTGCGGTCCAGATTGCAGAGCGTTGGTAGCAAATACCCCATGAACATGCCGTTCTCCCGTTGCAGGATATCTAGGGACTGGGCTAGTGGCTCCATAATCTCTGTGTATTCCTGTACCACTTCAATCTCAGCAGCTGTGATCCTGGACAAGGAGCAGCGGTCCATTATGGCATGCATTTGTAGTGGCACAGTTGACAGGAGCTCATGTAGTTGCTTCAACGCATCAAAGGTGGAATTCCACCTGGTCTTATTCGGTACCTTCAGATACACACCACATTGCGCATGGATATACTCAGCAATCTGGGCTGACTGGTTCTGCTTGGACCACAACTTGCTGCACTTTCCCATCAAGGAACGAAACTGTTTCTTGAAAGGACCAAGAAGACTACTTTTGGAGGAGTCAGAAAGCATGGCCTCTATGTCTTGTGTTGCCACAAGGCTGAGGGTGTGGCTAGCACATCTCTGGTGTGGTGGTAAAACAAAATCCTCTCCTGAGTCTGCAGCTTCTTCCTCTGCCTCAGGTCCTGTGTCCAGGATCTCACAGATAGGCACAAACTCCACCTCAGCCTCCTCCTCCTCCTGGTTATCACCATCATTGTCACTGGTGCCTGCAGCTTCCACTGGTTCTTTGGCCATGAAAACTCTGAACGCTTTCACAAAGTTGGAGCCATTGTCTGTAGTAGTGCACATAACTTTGTTGTGGAGCCTGTACTGCACATGTACATCATGCAGTGCTTTTGAAAGGACATCGTATGTATGGCGCCCCTTCAGACGCTTACAAGCCAAGGCCCCGACCTCACGTTTCAGGGTAGTTGGGTTGATCCAGTGGGCTGTTACCCCAAAGTAACTCTTCTTGCCATTGGTCCAACAATCTGCAGTGGTTGCTATATATGCCACAGCACCCATTCGGTTTGCAAGAGTTTCTCTCATGTGGCATGCTCTCTTCTCAATTCTGTCTCTCAGAGTCTTGGCACATATGATGGTGAGATCTTTGGGGAGTCCAATGCGAACCAGATTAATGAATGATGGTTTGTCCACAGTCTGAAGTGGTAATGTCTCCTCTACAATGAAATCAATGATTCTCCTGTCGAGATTGCTCTGGGTGACAGACTCCCTGCCAGATCCCCACCTCTCAAGGGTTGTCTGCTGCTGCTTCAGCATTTTGGGAGGAGGGGTGTCATGCATTGGTTCAGGAAGGCCACGTCTCCTCGCCTTTATTGCTTCTTCAATTGGTCTCAGCTTCTCAGGGTGTGCCCTCTGAGGAAGAAGAACAAAGCATGAATCCAAGAAAAAATGGAAGAGGAACTTCACAATTTAAACATAAATAGACAATGGACACTCTTTGAGGACCAGCATGACAAGGCTTACCTCAAAATGTTTCTTCACACTGGATGAGGAGGAAACAGCTGATCTCAGATTTTTGATCCTTGGAAGGCAGTAATTGCATCGTACAACAACATTTTTCCCACTCTGGCTCACAAATGTACAAGCTTTCTCAAAGCCAAACCATGGTACTTGCTGTTCTGCAGATGTGGCTGTGGGCAACTGGCACTGCTTCATGCCCTCCTCCTCCTCGTGCACAGGGCCTCCTTTCTGAACCTCACTTTCTAGTTTTGCCTCCTCAGGATCAACAAGCTGTGACTCAAGTGGCCGAACTAACTGACTGCTGCTCTCAGCAGCAAAACTTGCAACAGGCGTCTCTGTAATAAACAAGAGATAATGCTCCTATATGGGTGAACTTCAGCTGTGATGTGCCCCCATCTCTTCCCCATGCTGCAAGATCCCCCAGTCAGAGTGGAAGTAAGCAGGTCGATAGCACAATTAAAAGAGATCCTATTTGCATCATTTTTGCTCACTAAATAACCCTGCCTGGGCCAGTCTAACCTACTATCTCACAGGGTTGTTGTGAGAACAAAATGAGACTAGGGTTCAAATCCCCACATAGCCATGAAGCTCACTGAGTGACCTTGGGCCAGTCACTGCCTCTCAGCCTCATGAAAACCCTATTCATAGGGTCACCATAAGTTGAAATCAACTTGAAGGTGGTACATATATTTTTTATTTTGAATATGATGATTATGATAATAAATATGCAGCATTTCAAATTAATTCTGTATGAGAAGCATTCCATGCCAAGCTTGGAAAACCAAGGATGAGGTATAAAATGTAGACAAAAATACTTTTGACAAAATGCCGTTTATCTTTTATCTTTTATATATATGAGCCTGGGTAGGGAACATTTAATCTAGCCTACTTGCTTTCAGCAAGAAGGGTTAAGTGCCTTCAGGCTAGGGCAGTCACCAGAAGGCCACAGCAGAGACAAAGGAGCCTAGTGTTGTGGAGATGTTAGATGGGAGCTTTGGGGAGTAAAGATGGAGGCTCCTGAAGGCTGCAATTCTAAACACACTTACTAAGGGATTAAGCCCCATAGAACTCAACAGGACTGACTTCTAAGTAGATATAGTTTGGACTGTGCTGTTGGTAAACCTTGACTAGGGTTCTTCTGCAAAGACATCCATATCCAAGCAGGGTTGGCAACCCCCTGCCTGGAATACCCTGCCCTTATCTTTTAATGTGGCTGCTCCAAATGTTTTTACAGATTTGACCCTTTACTTCAGAAAGAGGTCTGAAAAATGAGTAAGAGTAAGAAGTATCTTTTAAAATTGTTCTTTTCAATTCACTCTTGAATGAACATCATACCTAGGGCAGATCCACACCATTCATTTAAACCACATTCAACACCCATTTGAAGCACATGAATCCCACCACAGAATCATGAGAACTGCAGTTTGTTAAGAGTGGTGAGAACTATAACTGTGAGGGCGAAATGACACTTCCCAGAATTCTTTAGGGGAAGTCATGCGCTTTAAATGCGAGTTGGATGTGCTTTACACATATTGTGTGAATCCGCTTAATAAATTTTGCCTGCATGTAAATTGTTTTAATTAATTTTTCAAAATGGAAATAAGCTATAAAGTGTAGTGGGTGACCATGGGCTACTCACCATTTCTCAGCCTATCTGCCTCTCAGGATGAAAACAATGGAGAACCATGACTACCCCAAGGCATACTTAAAATGTAAAGGAAGTATTGTACAACCATAGTATACAATTGGATACTTATAGGGACACAGCATGACAAAACTGGGTGGAAGTAATGAGTGGGGTACCACAGGGCTCGGTCCTGGGCCCAGTGCTCTTCAACATTTTTATTAACTACTTGGATGAGGAGGTACAGAGCATGCTTATCAAATTTGCAGATGATACAAAATTGGGGGGCATAGCTAATACCGTGGAAGACAGAAAGACAATTCAAAGGGACCTTGATAGGCTGGAGCATTGGGCTGAAAACAACAGAATGAAATTCAACAGGGATAAATGCAAAGTTCTACACTTAGGAAAAAGAAACCAAATGCACAGTTATAAGATGGGGGATACTTGGCTCAGCAGTACAACATGCAAGAAGGATCTTGGAATTGTTGTTGATCACAAGCTGAATATGAGCCAACAGTGTGATGTGGCTGCAAAAAAGGCAAATGCTATATCAGACTGCATTAACAGAAGTATAGTTTCCAAATCATGTGAAGTATTAGTTCCCCTCTATTCAGCACTGGTTAGGCCTCATCTTGAGTGCTGTGTCCAGTTCTGGTCTCTGCACTTCAAGAAGGATGCAGACAAACTGGAACAGGTTCAAAAGAGGGCAACAAGGATGATCAGGGGACTGGAAACAACGCCCTATGAGGAGAGACTGAAGGAACTGGGCATATTTAACCTGGAGAAGAGAAGACTGAGGGGAGATATGATAGCACTCTTCAAGTACTTGAAAGGTTGCCACACAGAGGAGGGCCAGGATCTCTTCTCAATGATCCCAGAGTGCAGGACACAGAATAATGGGCTCAAGTTGCAAGAAGCCAGATTTCGACTGGACATCAGGAAAAGCTTCCTAACTGTTAGAGCCATACAACAATGGAACTAATTACTAGAGAGATAGTGGGATCTCCGACACTGGAGGCATTCAAGAGGCAGCTGGACAGCCATCTGTCGGGAATGCTTTGATTTGGATTCCTGCATTGAGCAGGGGGTTGGACTTGATGGCCTTATAGGCCCCTTCCAACTCTACTATTCTATGATTCTATGAAAATATTTATATAAGCATGACTATCAAATATGTTTATTTATATAACCTGTAAAGATATTTATAGTGCAATCCTATGTTTGTTTACTCAGAAGCAAGTCCCAATGTATTCAATGGGGCTTACTCAACCAGGGAAAACTGCAGCCTCAAGTGATAAGGAACTTGTTCTTTTAACAAGTCCTTTAAGTTGAGACCTTATCCCAGTCTGCGTCTGTGTTGAAATTGCTTTTTAATATGTTTTTAAACTTTTTCTTAAAAAAAATGTTTTTAAAGCTTTTAAAAATGTTTTTAAAGATGTTTTGTTTTAATATATTTTAAAGTCTGTTTTTATGATTTTTAAAGTGTTTTTAGTGCTTTTGTTTGCTGCCCTGGGCTCCTACTGGGAGGAAGGGTGGGATATAAATCAAATAATAAAAATAAATAAATAAATAAACTTCATTCATTTTTTTAAAAAATGAGTATTAGTTTCCTACATAATAAAAACTGTGATAAACCCTGCCTAATTTCTTTAAAAATAGGGTTGGAGGGAGAGAGATTTACAACACAAACACAAGTCTGCACTATGTTTACTCACAAGTCCCATTAATTTACAGCACAATCCTAACCATGTCTACTCAAAAGCAAGTCCTAATGGAGTTCAATGGGGTTTACTCCAGGTACATGCTTTACTCCCAGAAATGGCTTTACTCCCAGAAAAGCAGATATTGGATTAAATACTTTCATATTTCATAGCCCAGGGTCTGACTCTTGGACAGAAGAGGAAAAAAAACATTAAGCCATATTACTTACGCAAACTGCAAAAAACTCAAAGCCACCATATTCTGACGTTCAGCCTAGGCATGCCTGGATCAACAAGTCACAACTCTGGCGTCATTGGTTACAATCATGAAAGGGTGGGGTTACAGCCAGAGCTTTGAAAAGTTACTTTTTTAAACTACAACTCCCATCAGCCCCAGCCAACATGGCCACTGGATTGGGCTGATGGGAGTTGTAGCTAGAGCATGGATCTGTTTAAAAAAAAGTTGTGTGGGGGGGGTTTACGTTTCGGTGTATATCTCGGGAATTAGACCACCTAGAAACTTACTTTTTTAAAAAATTGAAGCTGAGAGTCCGGAGAGTAAGGGGTGGTAGCCAGAGAGCCGGAGCCCCCCCCCAAAACCAGAGACTCAGGCCGAAAACACACACACCGGGGCACACACACACACACACACACACACACACACACAAATCATCGTCACTCACCTCCACAGCTCTTCGCCATTCTGCTGCTGCCTTCTCCGTTGTCCTTCAACTGGCTTTTTCCTCCGGAGTCCATTTTGTCCTCTCAGACACTAGCAGCAGGCCCTGCCTATTCACCTCTTCCCTCGTGCCTCCTAACACAGATCATGAGGGAAGAGAGAGTCTGCGCAGAGGTCCAATCAGTGTGAGGCACATGTCTTGTGTTAACCAATCACAGCCAGGAGCTGACTTCCCCTTGTTCCCACCCCCAAGTAACGTCCAACCTAACGTGGAAATGTTAAAGTTGCAGCTGAAAAGTAGGGAAATTACTAGTCGTTCCTTTACTTGCCAAACGTAATGGAATTACCCACTCGTTATTTAAAATTGTAACTAATTACAAGTAACTCTTTAAAAATAACGAGTTACTTCCAAGCTCTGCCTAGAAGATTATGTAATGTTGCATTATAGGGGAAGAGGCATTTTGGGGTAGGAATCTAAGTTAAATCTTGGCCCCAAAGGAGCATAAAGAAGCCAATGCAAAAAATAAATTGGGATTATTATTAGATTTCCAGTAGTACTTTTCTGCCAGGATTTCCTAACCCACTTTCCAATGCCTGCTTTTAGGCCTACCTTGGAGCTGCCATCACCACCTGTTTCTAAACCTAAAATGCTTTTGCTTTATCTCCCAGTGGAATAATTGCGGGGGGGGGGAGGATAAAGGTCAGGAAAGAACTGTGCCAGGTCTTACAAAATTGAGCTACAACTTGGAAGAAGTTTCCAGAAATAGGTTCATCCTTTCCAGCGAGAAAGCTTTCCTCTCCCAGAGGTGATGTTCTGCGTTTAGTATGCCAGCAAGTAAGAATTACTTTTGCCTGATTGGTTGGACTTATCAGCTGCTGAGAGATTGATGTTCCCAAATGGGCAATTTGGGAGCAAAGCAAGAAACAAGACCAGCAGAAACAGAAACTAATGGCCCACAATGAAGGGGAGAATTGCTAACACACGGTGCTTATAAGTAGATTTGAGTGGCAGCAGGGGGCGGGAACTGGGTATGTTCTGTCCAGGTTGGAATTGTGCCATCAATCTCAAGGTTGGCTACTAGACAGAAGCAAAGAACAGTGCTAACCTTCATAGTGGTTGTTGCAGTAGAGCAGAGGTGAGGAACCTGGGGCCCTCCAGATGTTCCTGGACTGCAGCTTCCATCATCCCTGACCATTGAGCCATGGTGGCTGAGGCTGATGGGAGTTGGTCCAACCTCATCTGGACGGCCACAGGTCCTCCATCCCTGCGATAGAGGTTTGACTGAGGCTGGATCCACGTTGCAACCCCTTTCCTTTTGTGAGGCAGTGCTGTACTGGAATTTTTCATGAGCGCATTTGCTGCTCGTGGGGCACATTGTATGGGATACCATTATATTAGTCCCTTGCTTATAATGGAGTCTGTGGAAGATGCCACTGGCAAGCACAATGAAAAATGAGAGGATCGACATGATATTCAAATAAAGGTCTTTTTTTTTAAATCCAGGTTTGCCCATGAGTATATGTACACTTGCACAGACAGGTATGCCCAGACAGTGAACATCTTCCCCCACTCCCACATCATTTCTCTCACCTGCTAAGTTTCAAAAATATGTTTGTGGTCATTTTGCTGAATCTGGGCTTGCATGCCATTGGTAGCCCAATAATCAGCCAGCAGGGTTGCCTTCACCATGTACAACTCCCATTTGTCCCCACTCAATGAATAACACCCAGGCCACAATGACACCTTACATTTATTCCACTATTATTCCACTTTCAGCAGTCATGGCTTCCCCCAAAGTATCCTGGGAAGGATAGTCTGCTAAGGGTGGTGAGAGTTGTTAGGAGACACCTATTCTCTTCACAGAGCTACAGTTCTCAGAGTCCTGTGGAATGAGGGAATTGTACCCGAGTGGTTTAATAGTAAGTAATAATGGAATTGTATGGTGTGGATGTGGTCTCAGTCGTCATCCATGTTTATGTCTCGTTACCCCTTTCAGTGCCTTTCAGTGCCATTAATAATAATAATAATAATAATAATAATAATAATAATAATAATAATAAGATGATGATGATGATCATCATCATCATCATCATTATCATCACTGTTTGGTCACTGGGAATAAACTGGAGGATAAAACTCATTCCCCTTCAACAGATACACATAATCCCACTGTAAGGTCAAATATGTGGGTGGGTGTGTGGGGGGGGAGAAATTGGGAGAAAGGGTGCCAAATTGGTTTGGGGAATTAAGCTACTCCCACTGGTATCCATAGTAATGCTGCGCAGCTGGTGCACGTGAGATGAAGAGTGGTAGCAAAATGCAATAGCTCCAAAAAGTTGCCATAAAACTGGCCTGCGAAATCTCTGAATACAGGGTCAGAAGGAGCAGTATCAACATAAGTGGGCTTCATGTGCTTTGCAAGGAGGCAAAAAGCGATAATACAGTAGAAAAACAAACAAAACTAATGTGGATTTGTCCTGGTCTGGGAATGGAAAAGTCCCTGGTTCAGCTCTTGCCTCTGTCATGAACTCTCTAGGTGGCCGTAGGCAAACTGTTCTCCCCAATCTACAAAATGGGGATTATAATAATGATGGGGTTGTTGTAAGGGTTAAAGGGAATGAATGCTCCAAAGCGCTTTGTAAATGCTATAAAAATGATATTTCTTTTCTCCTCCATCCTCTTTCCTGTTGGAGCATTCCTTCTTGGTGCATCTTCCTGCCTTTCTAACTGAGCAAGAATTGTGCTTCAGTTTTGGCTTCCTCAACTCATTTTGCTCTTGATCCATCCTGGTTTTCTGGCCTTGACTTTTGCACGACCTTGGCCCTAGCTTATGATCTTGCTTGCCTTGGGTAACCTGAAACCATGCAGCCAAAGGATCAAGACAAAAGGCCACTGATGGACTGGAAAGCTATGAAACAGCCTGCTGGCAGATGCTTTCAATTAGCTTAACAGGCAATATCCAACAAAACTTCAAATTAGCCATCATGAGAAACGACAATAGATGACTTGTTCTATCAAACAGCTGAGCTAATAATAAAAATGTGCAATGAGTGCATGATCAGCCAAAGGTGGGGCGGAAGAGGGGGGGAAGGGAGAGATACTTCATAAATAAAGATCTGCAGAACAATGGCCAACCGTATCATTAGAACTGAAAGAAAACATCAAAATGAGTTTTTTTAAAAAATAATAATCAGGCAATCACAGCTATATGCTTGTAGTTACAGGCCATCAACAGATTACAATTCCCTAGAATTTTCAATTTTAATTTGAGGAGTTTTCCATTCTTTAAAAAGCAATGGGAAGAATTGCTCTTCCCTCTTTAAACACATTGTCTTCAAAGTAAATTTCACAAATGTTACCAAATTCCTGCAAGAGAGAAAAGCACTTTAACAGTACAGTCCTGTACATTCTACTTCTGGGGTGGGGAACCTTCGGCCTACAGGCCAAACTTGACCCCCGGTGCCTCTGCGAGGCCATTTTGAGGAAGTCAAGCCCACTCACCTTACACCGGGTAAGGGTGGGGCTTCAAAGAAACAATCGGGACTCCTGAGTGTTCCTTTGCTGGAGCAAGGCATGATCCTGACCACTTATCAGCTGATGGGTGGTAGGAATATGCCTTGCTCGAGGTGAGTGAAATGATTTCCATTCAAGGAAAACCATTTCTCCCTCCCAGCACTGGTCTTTGAAGACACCCTACGCAGCTCCTTTCCACCTCCGACACTGGAGATGGAAAGAAGCACAGAGAGTCTTGCAAAGGTCAAGGGATTTTGACAGGTGGGCAGGACAACCATCTATCAATCATGAGATGCCACAGCGATGTCACATGATTGCCCCACCCACCTGTCAAAGTTGGCCCATGGGGTGGGGCCAGATAAAGATCTGGCCCCCAGAGTCAAACAGGTTCCTCACCCCTGTTCTATTCAGAAGTTTGTTCCACTGAGTTGAAAAGGGCTTACTTCCAGGTAAATAGAACTGCCACTTACTACTCTCTGCTAGCTCACTCAGTCCAGGGCAGAAGATGGTAAGGGGATGCCTTTTTGTTTTGTCTTCATGTTTCTTTTCTTTAAAAAAAATTCATCTCATTGATCCACCCCAACATGTCTCCTTTCGAGTCCTATTGCTGGCAACACACTATTGGTGGTACATTTATGTTGACAGAGATTCCTGTGGGCATACTAGGGGGCAAAAATGGTGCCCCATTCATGGAGCTCCTCTTTGCTGGTACAGCAGCACCTACACCCCGTGCGAAGACTCCTCAGCCAAACCATGACTTAAAAAAAAAATCCACAGGGATATGCAAGCACCAAATTAAACATAAAATAAAGTAGTACATGTATTTGGGGTGACTACTAGCTTTAGCTTAACGCAGGTGTTATTTGTACATTGTACATTGCAAGGTTACAAGAAATTACATTTTGCGAATGGTCAGAAAATGTACAAAGTTACAAGAAAATGTGGTCAGAAGAAAACAGCTTGCCTCTGACCTGTGATTCCAAACCACAACATGATTGCAAAACTGAATGTTTACCATCAGAAACTCATCACAGGCAAACCGTGGCCCAATAAGACTTCACCAGGTAGCTGGCAGGCAACTCTTTGGGCTAAATTTGACAAGATGTTGGAGATCTGTGACTGGATCTCCTTAAAAAACAACAACAGCCACTGTGCCCCCAAATTGGATCAGAAGTATTGGGGAGCACTCAATACTATGCTTTCGCTAATGGAGTACATTACAGTTTGTAGAGTAGCCCCAGTCCAACTCTCCTTCCTGACAGCTGTTTTAACAGAAACAGGAGCTCTGCTTAAATATCTCCTATCCGTCATTTAGTTTGGTTCTACATTCAACATTTTAATGCACAAAGTGGGGGAGCTTCAAGATTGGAAGGAAGGATGATCTCCCTACACCTCCAGTGGTGCATGCATTCCAGTTGAAGCTTTGCAAGTCATAACGATTGCTGGATGAAAAGCCAGGCTCTTAGGAGACATGAGGACAGGCTTCCAGTCTCCCTGACAAAGAGTTCATTTCCCACTCATTTGTCCAAGCAGAAAATCCCACATCAAATCTTATCTGGAGAACCAACAGGTGCTTAGAACACAGTTAGCCAGATGGTGTATGGAGAATGGAAGGAGAACCAAAGGTCTGTTTCAGAGTAACAAAAGATGGTTAGCTTTAGTTAAAAAAGAAGTCACAGGGTGCTTCCTGACTGTCACTATTTTTGGAATAGGATTCAATCAACCACATATGAACAGATTCAGGCTGCACAATTATAGGTAATTGCGCAATAAACCTGCTTCCCCAAAAGATTAGACTTTTTGCAATAAAGAAAGTAATAGAATCATAGAAGAGTAGAGTTGGAAGGAGACTATAAGGCCAACCCCCCGCTCAATGCAGGAATCCAAAACATATCCATCTTAACACCTGTCTGACAGGTGGCTGTCCAGCTGCCTCTTCAATGCCTCCAGTGCAGGAGAGCCCACCACCTCCCTAGGTCATTGGTTCCATTGTTGTACTGCTCTAACAGTTAGGAGTTTTTTCCTGATGTTCAGTCAAAATCAAGCTTCCTGTAACTTGAGCCCGTTATTATTTGTCCTGTAATCTGGGATGATCAAGAAGAGATCCTGGCCCACCTCTGTGTGACAACCTTTCAAGTACTTAAAGAGTGCTATCATATCTCCCCTCAGTCTTCTCAAGGCTAAGTGTGCCCAGTTCTTTCAGTCTTTCCTCACAGGGCTTTGTTTCTAGTCCCCTAATCATCCTTGCTGTCCTCCTCTGAACCTGTTCCAGTTTGTTGGCATCCTTCTTAAAGTGTGGTGTCCAGAACTGAATGCAGTATTCAGCCAGTGCCAGATAGAGGGGAACTAGTACTTCACACAATTTGGAAGCTATACTTCTGTTAATGAAGCCTAAAATAACATTTGCCTGTTCTGCAGCCACATTGCACCATTGGCTCATATTCAGCTTGTGATCAACAACAATCCCAAGATCCTTCTCGCTTGTAGTATTGCTGAGCCAAGTATCTTCCATCTTAACTGTGCATTTGGTTTCTTTTTCCTAGATGTAGAACTTTGCACTTATCTCTGTTAAATTCATTCTGCTGTTTTCAGCCCAATGCTCCATCCTATCAAGATCCCTTTGAATTTTGTTTCTGTTCTCCAAGGTATTAGCTATCCCTCCCAATTTTGAATCATCTGCAAATTTGATAAGCATTCCTGGGAAAATGTGCTAGAAAGTGTGGGATGCTTGCTATGATGCAACATCATCTAACCTTTCTGCAAACAAATCAGAAAGAATGCTTATTAAATAACCAATGTTGTCTAATCTCCCTGCAGACAAATCAGGATGAATACTCAATAAACAGGAAGTGCCCACAGCCGGATGAAAAACACAACAAAAAACCACCTACTCTCTAATGCAGGGGTGGGGAACTTTTTGAACAGGAGGGCTTCATTTCCTCCTCTTGGGCAGCACTTCAGGGGCTGCATGCCAGTTGTGAGTGTGACCAAAAGAAAAGTAGGTATGGCCACCCCACACTCTCAGGCACGCAAATACAGAGACCTGATTTGCATGTCACAATAGGCCAAACCTTGACTACAGACTGGAGAGAGAGCTTAACCATGATCCTAGGTTTGGATGATACTGCTAAGCCAAACCTTGATTTAGCTGCCACGCTGTGCTTAAAGGACCAGGGAAGAGCAAAGGGGCTGCAAACTCCCTGGGAGCTGGCAGTTCATGCTAAGCCATGGTTTGGCTTAACATTACATGTGAACGTGGCACAATGTAATGTAATGTAATGCAATGCATGGTGTGTACAATCACACACCCTTATCACAGACACAAATATACAGAAACACACACTTAACATGCACCCTTCTTTCTCTTTGTCTATCTCCCCTTTTGCTTCCCCCACCCTCCTTTCTCTTCCATTTAAAAGAAAAGCAAACTGCACAAAGTGGTAGTTTTGGGTGACTTACTCATACAAGAACTTCTGGACCACTCAGTGAACATCAAAGGAGCAGGGGAAACAATGCACCTCCCATATCTCCCTTCACACATCTCACTTCCGATGCTCCTCCAATGATTGCTAAGCTCTCCGAAAGAGTTCACACAAAGATTCTGGAAAGAAGTTGCCTATCAGTAGATTATGTGTAGTTTGTTTATCTTCTAAACGGCAATGCTACCATCACTGCCCCCTGCAAATGCTGCTAGCTCCAGTGCTGTTGGCAATGCTGTCCCTCTCCCTGAAAATGCCAAGCCAAAACCACTGCCAAGAAACAGGGTAGTGGTTTTGTGGGCTGCCCTGAAAGGCTCCCTGAGCTGGTTTCAGCCCACAGCCAATTTCTCCATTAAATCATGGGTGGGAAAACTTTTTCAGTCTGAAGGCTATATTTTTTTTCTGGGCAACCTTCCAGGGGACACATTCTGTGGTGGGCAGGGCCAGAAGCAGAAATGGGTGGAGCAAACATGTAAATTTTACCTTTGTACATCAGCCTCATTTCGACACACACTAGCACCTCCTGTCCTCTGTCCTTCATCTAGGCAAGCAAGAGAAATTATCAGACTTCAAGGACATAGTTCAGCCAGGCAAAAACAACCATGAAGGATGCAAAGCAGGACTGGTTGGGGCTGGGAAGAGGGAGTGTGGCTATGGAGTAGATGTGGCCTGGAGAAAGTCCAGAGAGCAAAATAGAGAGTCCAGGAGAGTTATATTAGTCTTTGGGCCTAAAGGTCCCCCACCCCTACATTGCACTCTCCTAGATTTGGCCGATATTACCAAAAAAACAGCAAACTAGCATAAACAAATCATGACTCAAACAGAAGGTCTTTTTTTTTTCAGTCACCGTATCTGCCTAAAGATCAGGCCATTGTATCTTTTGGTCTCTCTTATGTGAATCATCACAGAACTACTAATCTTCCTTGTCACCATCTCAAAGGGGACACTCCTGGAATCATTCACAAATTTCTTACTGCTTCTGAATGTTGTGAGATTTATGTATTTCTGTTTGGGGAGAGAAAACAGGACATTTTTATTTAATTGAATACTCTTCTTCCCCTCTCCCCCCCACCAAAAAAATAGCAGCTAATGTTCACAGAAACTGCCAGCCAATGGAAAAGGAATGCATCATTCTGTCATCCCTAATGGATTAGCAAATCCAACCATCAGTCATTTGCCAAATTGCCAGCCAAATATTATTAGGCAGAGCATGCTGCAATTTTTTATGGTGGCAGATATGCTGCTGTCCTCCTCCAGTGTGTCTCTGGGGAAAAGATCCAGTACCTACTTCAGCAGAAGAGGCATTCCTGTAGTGGAGGAAAGGATGGAGGAGTGCTTCGTGTCTCCATGATGTGCTTAAAAGAAAATGAGATCTAACTGTTCCACTCTAGTGATTCTACCACAGAGGGGAGGAACCTCCAGCCTGTGGACCAGTCTTGGCATGCTAGAGGGTCAAACTCAGGGGGTCAAAACCATGCCAATCTGCCAATCAGCTGACATCACTTTGAAGGGGGTGATGTCAACTGATGGCAGAGTGGGTGGGGTTTGATTTTCCATTGGCTGCATGCACCAGTTGCCCTGCTGGGCACTGGTGTGCACAGCCAAAGCATCAAGAACTAACACTGTTCATCAGGAAGTTTATAGAGCCGCGTGGGCCTGTTTATAAAAGGGCTTTCAAACAGGCCCATGGTGCACTTTGCGGCGTCAATGCATAGCATTACCTGATGTCACTATGATGTCAGGTGGTTGACAGGTGGACAGTCTTGCCCATCTGTCATATTTGGCCAGATAAGATTCTTTGTTGAAGTGCCCCTTGACAGGTACTCTCATAAGCCAGTGAGCTTGCCTGGCAGTGGCAGCTAGTGTAGGAAATGAAGCCTGACTCCAGGGCATTGTGGGAAATTTAAAAGGTGGATTCTAGAAGGGTAGCAATGGGCCTGCTGGGGCCCTGATAACTGCCTGCCAGTGCTCTTTGCTAACAATGGGACTTGCTGCCTTTTTAAGATGAACTGCACAGCTAGGGCATGACCAAGGGGCAAATATCAGCATATTGGTGTTCATTTCTAAATGCTGAAGCCAGGTATTTAACACGGAATTGCTCACTCTCAAATGGGAATGTCTTGGACTGGACTCCAGGTAATTTGGACTTCATATTGTCCAAAACCAGGCCCAGATCTGGCTTTTTAATTCCTCCTGCCATCCACACAGGATCTTGCTGTGGCCCTCATTGCTACCTTCTGCTTCACACTGCTTACCAAGACAGGGTTGTATATGGTTGTGTGAGCTACACCCACAATTCTGAAAGGCAATTTTTGAAGAGAAAGGGACACAGCTCATTGGTTAAAGCATCTGCTTTGCATGCAGAAAGTCCCAGGTTCAATCCCTGACATCTGAAACCCTGGAGAGGCATTGCCAATCAGTATAGACAATACTTAGCAATTCAATGTAAGCAAATTATCAATTTTGGGGCAAAAAAAATCTAATTTTCACATACATGCTCATACATTCTGAACTGGTAATGTCTGGAGAGATCTTTTTGGACTTTCCACTCCTGTGGTTTCCAGCAACTGGTATTCAGAAGCATACTACCTTTGACTTTGGGGGCAGAGTGTAGCCATCATGATTAGTAGCCATTGATAGCCTTTTCCTCCATGAATTTGTCTAAACCTCTTTTAATGCCATCCAAACTGGTGTCTATCTCTGCCTGTTGTGGGAGCAAATTCCATAGTTTAACTATGAACTCTATGAAGAAATACTTTCTTTTGTCTCTCCTGAATCTTCCAGCATTAAGCTTCATTGGCCTGTGGTGAGGGGCCACAATTTCTAGCATTATGAGAAAGGGAGAAAAACTTTTCTCTGTCCACTTTCTCCATGCCATGCATAATTTTATTATTTTAGATCAATTAGCTACTAACGATGATGGCTATGTTACTACTTCCACTATTGCAGATTTTATGCTTCTGAATACCAGTTGCTGGAAACCGCAGAAGGGGAGAGTGCTATTGTGCTCAGGTCCTGCTTGCAGGCTTCTCCTGGGCATCTGGCTGGCCACTGTGAGAATGGGATGCTGGTCTAGATGGGACATTGGCTTGATCCAGCAGCTTCTTCTTATGTTCTTAAGAGCTAGATGGACCAGTGGTTTGAGCTGATATTTGCTACGTTAAGCCATAGCTGAGAGTGAAACCCAGGACACTTTTTGCAAAGGGTGGTACATGCAGAGAAGCTGGGAATCATGAGAATCTACATCACTTTTCCTGGCACCTGGAGCACATTTGAGAAACTATTAACTTGATTTGGCATATTTCCAGATTGGATTGATTGTTGTTGGTTCACCCACCCACTTGAGTGTTCCCCCCACCTCACCCCTGGATGAGTAATCAACCTTGGATTCTCAGCTTTCATAAGAAAAGCAAGTCTCTACCCCCTTTAGAACATGAGATATGAGCCAAAATGTGCAAGTACTATTCTGCTCATTTGTCTTGTGAGAAACTAGCCTTACAAAACACAATAGATCACCCTGGTATCTTTCCTTACAAGGAACTTGGCCTAGTAAAAAGTTGACACCCCCTTGAAAATGACAAGAAGACTTCCCATCACTTGGAAAAATGAAGAGCATGAAAATATTTTAGTTAGGTAACTCCAACCGTATTGAACAGTTGGATAAACCACATGAAGAGTCCCTTCGGCAAACAAGGAACCTTCTAAACAGACCGTCATAAGAAATATGATCTCACACGAGTTCTAATACAGGCATTGTACAATCAGATTTAGCATATATAGAGAAAGAAGGAAATCCATGTATGTCTTGAGCATGAAAACTCACACACTCCAAAACCAATCGAAAGCTCCATGGGGTCTCATGGGATCTGTCAGAGTTCCATTATATAAATGGACCTTTAGATTTGGTTTCTGTGCATCTCAGCAGCGAAGTGTTGGGGCACAGGATCATGTTATAGGCCCATCTGCACTATCCATTTAAAGCAGTATCATACCACTATATAGAGCCATGGGTTCCCTGAAAGAATTCTGGGAACAGTAGTTTGTTAAGGGTGCTGAGAGTTGTAAGAAGACCTCTATTCCCCTCACAGAGCTACAATCCCAAAGTTCTCTGGGAAGAAGAATTGATTGTTCAACCACTCTGGGAATTGTAGCTCTGTGAGGGGAATAGGGGTCTCCTAACTACTCACTGCATACCCGACAAACTATCGTTCCAAGGATGCTTTGGGGGAAGCTGTGACTTTTTAAAGTGGCATGATACTGCTTTAAATGTATATGGGCCATAGTTAGGCCTCATACTGCAATATTGTATTAATATTTTTTTTAATGCACATATTGGAAAATTTGTTATATTTAAGAATTTGGATATTTAAACAGGAGATTGATTTATGTGATGAAAACATTTTCTTTTTAAATGTACATTTGGGACAAAACAAAATCTTCATAATTTCCTATGGGGATACATCCCATTTTTCAAACAGTTTTATAATACTAATATATCTTCACACATTTCAACATCTAGCAGATGCAACTGATCCTAAGTGCTTCTTTGGCCAAGTAAGTTGCAGTTGAATTCTTGCCCACTTTTCAAGTATGGATTGGATAGATAGAGACCGTGGGCCAATTTTCGCAGAAAGATGTGGTCTGGGTCTGTTTGACTTTGGTTCTTGGTGGAGTCATAGTCTGCAATGCTGAACTCAGCATTCAATCTCCTCAGCATTCAACTTTTGTGCATCTATTTTATTTAATTTTAATCTGTGCAGTTTCTCATGCCACCCTATCCACGAATTTGGTTTTGAGTTTCAGGTTAACCCTCTGGGCCCCCTCAATCTCAAAGTTAAACACAGCTGAAACTGACAAGTTTCGCATCACAATGAGCCAAAGCCACGGACGGCACATTATTCCAATGCAAAATTGTAAATCAGAGCAGGGCTAGCTTGAAACTAGGCCAAGATTTGACTGAAAGGTTCATGAACCTGAAAGAATCTTTTGATGAGGCTGATCTGAGAGCCAGAGTTGAAATGAAACCCAAAACCAATTGAGTTTTGTGGGTTTTATGTCATCTTAGATTTGGCTGTAAATATTTCATGTGGCCCTAGGGAGTCAGCTACATCGGCAAACCCCCAGAATTACTCCTCAATGTCAATGGAACTGTTCAGGATTTACAGTGGTGTAATGGGGACCAGCACTGGAATAGCAAAAAGTTTGTTTGTATACTTTGGCTTCTGTCTTGTTAGATTTAAGAAATGAGTGTTTCCTCTGTCTCATTCGGATTGTAGCCTGTTTTCACATAACTTGCACACACAATTTTGAGTCTCTCTTATACTATTTCAAACACATGTGAATACCATAAAATGCAAAAGAAAAAATTATTACAGCCTTCACATTCAAAATCAAATAGTCTTTGCATTTACAGTTTGATTAAAAAAAAAAAAGCCTGATTGAAGCACCTTTTGTTGGGTTAGGCCATCCAATTTATAGAATGGAATGAATTCCACCAATCTAGCTCACTAGGGGCACTGTAGGTTCACTATGTGCCACTTGTATCAGCGTGCAAAGATTTGATCCTAGAGCAGACCTAGAGGATGTCAGGAATGAATTTGGCTTGCATGCCACCACCACCTCTGGCCAAAGGAGGGAATGAGAAGGAAACTAGCCTGACCACCAAGAGACCTCTTAACAAAATAGCCTGGAGCAAGCCATGCAGTACTCCCTGAACTCTTAGAAAATATTCCTGGTCAAGTTAGCTGATTGATCCTGCTCTTGGGTTTCCTGTGATAGACTGTCCATGACTTTCTCCCACTTAAGAAGGGCCAAGTCCAACAGTTCACAGGTTTGTAGCTCTGAGATACTTTACTGCCTGAGACAAAGGACAAGATGACACCCACACTCCCAGTCCACATACAGAACCCAACCAGACTTGCAGTTGGTTTTGACTTCAGCACTTGGGGCAGGAGAGTGTCCTCCACTATATTTGAAGGCCACAGAGTAGCTTAGGGGCCTCAGGACAGACTAGATTTGTGGTTCATGGGCAGCGGCAGGGGGGCTACTGCTGTCACACCACACCTCAGCATCTGCCACCTGAGGCAGCCAACTCACTCCAGTTAACAGTAGGGATGGCACTGTCTGAATTATAAACTAAGGATGTGCATCAGATTCGAATAAATCTCAAATCAAGAACTGAAGCAGGCTGCTTTAAAGAGATTCAGGGTTTGTCTGGGTCTGCAGGATCTCCTCAAAGTGCTCTGAAGTGAGGACCTCCAAAGCTATTTGGGGAGATTTGGAGATTCTGATGCTTACAGGTATTGTGTCTTCAAAAATGTAAACATTTCCCCTAAGCTTGCTATGTAAGGAAAACACCAGGAAGGGAAGAAGAGGGAGAGCTCTTCTGTCACTTGTAGATTTAGCTTCTAATCAGAGGGAATGATTTTACTGGGGATCTCCATTCACAGTGGGTTATATACAACATAGCACTAAGGAGATTGTACTGACAGAATGATTTTCCTCTCTTCCTGCCACACACAGTTGTGGGAGTTCTCCTGACCTTCCAGAGCAGATTTTGGGGGCACAGGGTGTGTGGATGGAGGACAGGAGGGAAAGTCCCATAGTACTAGTGGGACTCATTGTGCTGGCTCCTGTTAGCTCTGTGAGCTAGTTGAATTTTATTATTTATTTATTATTTGATTTATATCCCGCCCTTCCTCTCGTTAGGAGCCCAAATCTGGGAATGTAACAGCTTGTTCTTCTCTCTTCTATGCTCTTTGCTAGTTCTGCTTGTGGTGCTTGCTTCTAAATGTTGGACATTCAAGTCTTTCTGCCTCTTTGCCATATGTCCATATATCTCCTCCTATAAAAGCAGCTTTTTGCAGATTGTATATATATACGTAAATAAAACCATATATCATAAAGACACCACAATATCCAGTCACCTTCATCCCAAGGAAACTGAACCCTGGGTAAGTGCTGGAACCCCTGGAAGTCTCTCACCGCTTGGAGACTGGGGTGTGTGCAACTCTATTTTCATACAAACTGTCCACAAAACTGTAGAAGCGAATCCTTTTTAACCATCTTGAAACTGTAAAAGCTTGCCCTTGCAGGAAAACCACTGCAACTATCCTTCTGAAATTTGCCAGGATACATATGCTCTGAAGGGTCTCACAAATCTGAAAATTTCATTCAATTCTGTCCCAAAAAAGTGTTCCCTTTTAAAAAATCAGATTTTAAAAAGGTGCGCAGCCCAAAAATTCCTGGGTCTGTTTGTAATTTGGCAGGTTTTATCCAATCGGCAGGAGCTAATATGCCTGAAAAACTCATTCAGGTCTACCAAAAAAAAGGGGGGGGGATTATAGTAATCTTTTGGTTTCACCATAATAGAGAATGTGAGAGGCATGAGACTTGTTTTTTTTTAACTTGGAATTTTGGGTTTGAACCTGAAAAGAATTGGGCAGCCTCCAAAGCAAATTGGGCTTTTACCACAAGTGCTGAATTGGGGTTTCAACCAAATATTGTGGTTGGTGTATGTCTCAAATATTCCAATCTCAAGACCTAGTCCTCAAGTTCCTTTTTACAATACAGTGGCCATGAGATGTCTGTTTTAGTAGACGTGGGCACATGGAGCAAGTACCATGAATTATCCATATTCAGATTTCAGCTATTTTAAATTTAAATTAAAATTTAAAGGCTACCTTGGTACAGGGTGGCCACAGCAGTGAGAGCATCATATTGGCTTGACCTCAGTGCCCACACTGCACTGAGCTCCCTGCTGCCTTGTTCCTCTTTCTCAGTAATGGGAAGCGACGGGCAGCATTGGGAAGCCAGGTGAGCAATGCCGCCCTGCCCTGCTGGCTGCTACTGACCTGAAGGCAGGTGAGTTTATGAGGTACAGCCAGGGTTCTTACAGTGAGGCAAACTGAGGCAATTGCCTCACATGGTGGGGGGGGATTAATGCCCATGGGCCCCTACTTGTTTGTGACTTGCCTCTCTACCATCACCTCCCCATCTCACAAAGCTCGATTGGGTTTCTCCGCCTCTTTCTCTCTTCTCTGAGGAAGGGGGTGCATTCCTGAGAGTGAGGTATTTTGGGCAAGGTGGCCAGGAAAGTTCCTGCGCTGCCACTGCTTTGCTGCGGTTGCTTGAAATTCTGTTTTAAAGTTAACATTACACTTTTAATAAATTTTAAAACAGAATTTTAAAGTTAACTTTAAACATTTAGTTTTTTTTAAAAAAAGTTTTTTTTCTAGCTGACATGGCAAAGCAGCAGCAACACCAGAGGCACCTTGCCCAGATGCTGCACTCCCTCAGAGTGAGACAAAGAAGAGGTGGAAGTGGAGAGTCCGCTGCTGCTAATATGGCAGAAAAACAAAAAGGAATTGGGAAAGAGGGGAGTGGAGAGTAGAAGTAGGAGTGGGGGTGGCAGTGTGGGATAGAGGAGGAGGAGGAGGAGGAGTGGGGGCAGCAGAGGAACTGTGGAAGTTTATACATCTGTCCTGAAAGGGAATCAAAAAAGAGGAGAGGGGAGTGGAAGGCATCCAAATCGGCAGAAAGAAAGAAAAAAAAGGGGGGGGGGAAACCCCAGGATGACGAAAGACCAATGTGGGTGAATGATTATCAATAATCTTGTTTATTGAGAACGTTATAAAATATATGCCCAACGCAGTGTCTCAATATCCGGATTGATTTTGTACGAAACACTGAATAACTAAGTTATCTTATTTGTGCCCCTGATGAAGGCTGGAATTCATCCAACCGAAACACGTTGGGCATATATTTTATAACGTTCTCAATTATTGATCATCATTCACCCACGTGGGTCTTTTGTCATCCTGGGGTCCCCCCCCCATTTTTCTTTCTGAAAGGGAATCCACAGAAGGCTTGCTCCCACAAGGTATGTTCATCTCTCTTGGAACTTCATTGTGGGGGCAGCAGGCACTATCCTTGTCTGAATCAAATTGTCATGAAATCATTCATTGACCATGAAAGTGATTCTCTACTATAGAGGTTTGAAGGGAGAGAATCAGCATCCTCCATATTCAGAGACATGAAAAAGTCAATAACCTGAAGGCTTTGATATGTGCACAGCTACCAGTAGAGTCATTGGCTTGCATCAAGAGATCATAAATGTTATTGCAACTCTGTTTGCGCAGAACTCCATGTACAGAGGCAGCAGGTGGGTAAATCTAAGTTTGGAAGGTTGCCATGTGGGGTTTTTTTTTCTTTTAAAATCAGGTTGGCTGTTTGTTTTAAATGTCCAGATCCTTTTTATTTTTATCTTAAATTGTGCTTTTTCCGAGTAGACAAATTTTTGTATGCAATTTTGTCAGATATACACATTTTTACAAGCACTTTCCCATAACATAATGCATTTTTGTACCCCATTTTCACACACATATGCATTTTTATGCTCACTTTACATAGTACATGCATTTTTGTACATAATACCTGGATGAAGAACTGCACTGCAAAATCTGGACATCATCATTCATCATTGGTGATCATTCGTGGCCGAGTAAGATTGTCTTCCAAGAGAAGGTCTTTAACAGTGGGTTCGTAAGTGACTGTGCAGGCCAATTCTGGATCCACACAGCCTCCCACAGCAAGGACATAGGTTTCCAGATGGAAGACGGTCGCAATGAGGATTTGTTTGATGTGCCTTCCGCTTAGCTCGTTTGTCCCATTTGCCCTGTATTCGTGCTTCTTCAAAGTCCACAGCACCTTTGATAATAGCCGACCTCCATTTGGGACGTTCATGGGCCAAGACTTCCCAGTTGTCAATGTTCATGTTACATTTTTTTAGATTTGCTTTAAGAACATCTTTAAACCTCTTTTGTTGTCCACCGATATTCCATTTTCCATCCTTAAATTGGGAGTAAAGTAGCTGCTTTGGAAAACGGTGATCAGGCATTTGAACAACATGGCCAGTCCAGCAAAGTTGATGTTGAAGGATCATTGTTTCAACACTGGTAGTCTTTGCTTCTTCCAAAACACTAACATTAGTCTGTCTGTCTTCCCAAGTAATTTGCAGAATTTTCTGGAGGCAACGTTGGTGGAATCTTTCAAGAGGTTAGGAGTGGCGTTTATAAATGGTCCATGCTTCACAGGCATACAGTAAGGTCGGTAGTACAATGGCTTTGTAAATAAGCATTTTGGTCTCCCTGCGAATATCCCGATCCTCAAACACTCTGTGTTTCATTCGGGAGAATGCGGCACTCGCAGAAGTCAGACAATGTTGAATTTCAGCATCAATGTCAGCTTTTACAGAGAGATGGCTGCCAAGATAGGGGAAGGAGCAATGACACATCCCTGTTGTATGCCTGATCCAACTCTGAATGGATCGCTCTGAAAGCCATTGTTATCCAAAATTGTCGCTGTCGTGTTGTCATGAAGGAGTCGCAAAATATTCACAAATTTATCAGGGCATCCAGTTTTCAGAAGGATGGTCCAGAGAGCAGTTTGATTTACAGTATCAAAGGCCTTAGATCAATAAACGCCATATATAAAGGTCGATTCTGCTCCCAGCATTTTTCTTGAAGCTGTCATGCAGTGAAGATCATGTCCACTGTCTCCCTGAATGGGCGGAAACCATTTTGAGATTAGGGGAGGACATCCTCTGAGATTGGCGGGAGGCAATTTGCAAGAATGCTTGCAAGGATACCTCGATAGTTCCCACAATCTATTCTATCACTCCTCCCTCATCCAGATTTTTTTGATGAGCTTATGAAGTTGTTGTGTAAATTCAGGCCCACCTTCTTTAAAGGCTTCGGCTGGAATCCCATCAGGTCCACTAGCTTTGTTGTTCTTCATTTGATTGATGGCTTTACTGACTTCATCCAAATTAGGGGATACTGCAAGCTCATCTCTAGTTTGTTGTGGAATTTGCGAGAAGAGCTCACCAGCCACAATAGAGTTATGATTAAGGAGGTCGTGGTAATGCTCTTTCCAACTCAGTGCAATAGACTCTTTATCCTTAAGAAGTTTGGTATCATGCATTGAACGTAAGGGATTTGTTGGTCCATAGATGGCCTTTGTGGCATTAAAAAAGCCCCGTGAATCGTGAGCATCTGCAAAGTGCTGGATTTCTTGAGCTTTCTTTATCCACCAGGCATTCTTAAGTTCTCTAGTTCTTCTTTGGACCTCAGCCTAGACAAGGGTGAATTTGAAGGATGACTGCATTTCAATTCACTTATTGTTTCAGGAAGTGTCAATCAATCAGTCAAGTTTATTTGCTAAAAAAAAATACAAAAAAAGGTACAAACAGTTTGGTTTTAGCATAAGTGGTCCCCAGCACACTGGACCCCATGTTGAGAAATCAAGAAGTGTGAATTAGATAGATTTACCTTTAAAACTGAACCAAAATTCTCCCCCATTCCTACAACCACCATGTATTAGATTGGGGACAAAGGGTTGTATTCAATGTAGCACTAGGGAGATTGTTCCATCAGCGCAAGCATGTCTGCTTGCCCAACAGAATTATTTCCCCTCTCCTCCACCTGTGAGCTGTTTTTGGGGTTCTCCTGATCCTCTGGAGCAGATTTGGGGAGGGTGCAGGGGGAGGAGAAGGGGGAAGTCCCATTGTGCTAGTGGGAGTCCTTGCACTGGCTTCCGCTAGTGCAATGAGTTAGTTGAATATGGCCTGTTTAATAGATAGGCTTCCACTAGTAAGTGTCAAACTAGACATGGTGGGAGCACCCATGTTTGTTCATGTGTCTGCCCCTTTTATATACATATTAAAGCTGGGTAGGCTAATTTTGATAACAAAAGGTACACAGTAGTGAAGGAAGCTGAGCCTAATTTTCCTCCCTCTTACTCCATTGCTTGAGTCACTTTTTTTTCCTTTTAGCCTGGCTCTGATAACACAAGTGAGTCACCTGGGGACAAAGGGGCCTACAGTGATGGAATGCAGAGAGAGTGAAGGAGGCAGGAGGGTTCAACTCCTTACCCATGTGCACACCTTTCATTGTAAAAATGAGAGCCTCCCTCATCTCCTCCATTCATGTTTACACATACACAGGGCAGGAAGATGAATAAAAAAATATGGGTGCAAAATATTGGCTCTGTCTTGGTTACAGGACTGAATGTAGGAAGGTCGTAACTAGGGATGGAAGGATATATCAATTTTGGTTCTTTCAGTTTCTCATTTTCCAGTCTCAAATTTGGTTCTCTTCATTTCTGTAGCAATCTGCAATTTTTTTAAAAAAAAACTTAATGAAAATTAATCAGTAAATGGAAATTTCTCCTAATAAATACATTTTGTATGTAGTTCTGACTAATGAACACATTTTTGCAAGCAATTTCCCCTAATATAATTCATTTTTGCATGTTATTTTCATGAATATATTCATTTTTATGCACAAAATCCCCTAATATATGCATTTTTGTAAACATTGCTTGGGTGGTGAACTGCATTACAAAATTTGGATAAGTGCAAATTCTGAAGGACAGCTGCATTTCAGTTTGCGTATTGTTTAGGGAAGTGTGAATTTCATAGATTCGCCTTTAAATGCAACTGAATCATTCACCCCCAACTCTAGCTGCAATTCAGGAGAGAACAACTGGCTTGCTCTTTAGGAAGGCATCAGTCAGAAGTCGCAGCCTTGATCATAAGGTCAAAGGTGTGGAGGGTTGCTGTTCTCATCCTACATCTGTGCCGGTGTAAGTATGGTAGTTGGAGGCAGAGCTGAACTCCCAAAGGAAATAAATGTGGTTGCAGGATCACAGGTCATGCCACCCGCTATCGCCTATGAGACAGGAATGTATAACCAGATGTTAGCGTGACAGATGTTAGTTCAGCCAAATACTTCTGGCTAAAGCTAATACTTTAGCTAAAGCTAAAGCTACAGAGGGGATGTAGATAATTTAAAACAACAAAATGGGAAATATATTTTTTTTAAAGTCAGAGGGGAGAGATGTCTATGTGTACAGTTTGGCTCAATGTCAATGAAAGAATTACAGCTGTTACTGCAGATGAGCCTTTTGTGGAGGAAAAGGAGCACAGCTCACACAACATCTACTGTACCTGCTGCAAAAATCATCACTTCCTTTGAAACATCTGGTGCTGGTTGCTAACAGATGAAGGATGGGTCAGATCCAAGGTAGCAGCTCCTATGTCATTTCTGTGTGAGTTGTTGCCCTTTCCTGCTTTGAGGTTAAATCTTTTCTTGAACCTGATGGAATATTACAGGTCCTGCTCATACACTGATCAAATGAGTATGCCTAAACTGTCTCCACAATTAGTCTTCTCTTTAAATAGAGTTCTGTAACCACAATGAATTTTGGGTTGAGATGCATTTTATAGGTTTGCCATGTTGGGATATAGATGATACTGTAGGTTTGGGTCAGGCATGAGAATCTTTTGCAGCCTTCCATTATGAGCTGCCCTCAGGGGACCACATGCCAGTGGTGGGCGGGGCAAGAGGCAGAGGTGGGTGCAGCAACACATGTGACACTTCCCTTTGCAGAGTAAAAGTCAGAGGTTTCCACATGAAGCCACACTCTCTCCTCTCCCGCCAATATCTCTACAGTATACTCCATCTGGGCAAGCAAGAGGCATTATCACGAACCAAGCAAAAGCCCTTGAGGAGGGTGCAGAGCAGGGACACTGGGGAGTACAGTAAGGGAAGAGAGGCCTGGAAGCCACTGGGCCTGAGTTTCCCTACCCCTAGTTTTGATGTTTGCTGTTTGTGATATCGTGCGATTTGCGCTTGGCTCTCTTATGTTTCTTTTTTTCATTTTTTTGCTTCAGTGTTAGTTGCTGATGGAGCACAAAGATGGCATCAGTGCTATCAATGACTACTAACCCAGATGGCTATGCTCCGACCCCATTGTCAGAGGCTACATGCTTCTCAATGTCAGTTGCTGGAAATCGCAGGAGTTGAGAGTGCGCTTGTGCTCAGCTCCTGATTCCGGCTTCCCATAGGCATCTGGCCATTGTGAGAAGAGGATGCTGGACTGGATGGGCCACTGGTCTGATGCAGCAGGGCTCTTCTTATGTTCTCTCGATCTGTGTTCTGCCAGTGTTTCCTTCTTTTCAAATAGGGTTTTGATTCTCTTGCTCTTTAATTCATATATTAGCTTTCTTGGACTCTCTTAATGCTGCTTTTCATCTTAGGTTTGTTTCTGGGAAATTGTTTTAATGACAGGATTACTGTTATGCATATTTTTGTGTTTTCCTATTTTACTAGCCAGTTTGACCAACTCCATTGAAGGGGAAGAATGGGATGCACATTATTGTATGAAGAGGAAAATATTCAAAACCAATCTCTTTTGCGGTTATTGGCCTATGTTTTAATACTACTGTCCCTTTCACAACATATTTGGCTAATAGCATGTACAGTAGGGTATTTTGGCCAATTAACAGGTTCATGTTTTTTAGAAATGGGATTGTGATTCCTGTAGGACAGGGATGGGGAACCTGTGGCCCTCCAGATGGTGTTGGACTCCAACTCCCATCAGCCCCAGCCAGTCAGGGATGACAAGAATTGTAGTCCAGGAACATTTGGAGGACCACAGGCTCCTCAGCCCTGCTGTAAGGGATTCCCCTGCTTTCATACATTCACAAACATTCTGTGAGTAAGAAACTGGTTTGGAGCAAGGTCTATCTACACCTAAAGGACCTTCTTTCCCCATATAACCTTTAGAACATCATCTGAAGCACTTCCCTTTGTGCCACCTCCAAGAGAGGTCCAAAGGGTGGCGGTGAGAGAATTGGCCTTCTCTGTAGTAGCCCCCTCCCACCATTTATGGAATGCTTTCCCCAGCTAGGCCTGCCTGGACCCGATCTTGTCATCTTTTCAACACCAAGCAAATATGTTTTTGTTTTCCTGGACATTTGGGCAGCACCAGTGATATGTCATTGTACTTTTCAATCTATTTTTAACAACATTTACAATATTATATATATATGGCTTTTTTGTGACAGTACTCACTGGTACAGAGTACCAGCACCTCTTTTTTGCTGTCCATGATAGCCATTATGTGCTGGCACCTACAACCCTTTTATCAATAGATAGGTACTGGCACCTCATTGTTTACCATATGCACACACACTAGGAATGGGGGAGAATATCCACTAAATTGGATTTAGTACTAGATTTCGAGTGAATCCAACTGTCCATTGTCTTTTTGGACCGGCACTGATTTCTGTGGCGGGCCACAGCTGTAATTGGCATGGATTTCCCCCCTGATTTTGCATAATTATGTTTGTAATTTCCTCCAAGTTGATGCATTTGTAACAGTGTGTAGGTGTGATAACGATCACCATTAACATCCATTAACTTCACGGATACTATGGACACTCAGCTACTACTAATAAATTCAATAATAATAATAATAATAATACTAGAACTCAGCAAGCAAATTTGTTTGGCTTTGGTAATTATTGGTGAAAAGTATTTGTCATTTTAATTTTTTTATTAAGAAAGCTTAAAATTTAGCAGGAAAGAAGATGTTAAAAAAGGCAGTGGTGGTGGTCGACTGTTCAACAGTAAAAATCAGAAGTACTGCAAACAAAACAAGAATAGCGAATAGCGAAATGGAGGGGAATCATTAAGCAGCACATCAGTTAGCCCGAGGCTAGAGACAGATTCAAAGGCAATTATCTGCCTCATTGATATACAAATAGGAAAAAACCCAACTGGAACATTGTGATCATTTACAGTAAAGCATGCAATCATTATTATTCACAATCTCAACAATCAGCACAAGGGTAAATCACAACAGGCTCCAGCATTAATACCCCAAAAATGCCTGAGCAAACAAGTGTGATGACCATCCCCTTTTGTCTGTCTCCAAGAACTGGAACAGTGGGCAGGTATTGTGAAACACTGGAACATAGGAAACTGCCTTATACCAAGCCAGACCATTGGTCCATCTAGCTGAGTATTGTTAATACTGACTGGCAGAGGCTCTCCAGGTTTCAGGCAGGAGTCTTTCCCAGCCCTACCCAGAGATGCTGGGAACTGACCTTAGCATATTCTGCATGCAAAACAGTTGGTCTACCAGTGAGCTACAAAGCATGTGCTCTGCTACTGAGCTACAGCCCTTCCTTTTTTGTCCAAATATTGTTAGTGTGAAGGGTCTTTGCACCTCAGCAATGTTGCCATGGTTCTGAGTCACAGATTTTTGTGCCAAGACAACTTGAAGCAGTCATGTTTTGGGACTCCACAGCATGGCTCCTCAACCTGGCAGCAATATACAACCACCCCCACCCCTCTCACATAAAAACTGGCTAGTGTGGACATGTTCCTTGCATGCATGAAATACTGGGATTGGAGAAGTCCAGCTTCAGTGCAGCTGGTTACTGGAGAGGGGAATACAATACTGTTAACTAGTTCAGACACAAAAAAATTCCAAACTTCCCTCCACTTCAATTTCAAGCCCTAATTACCTCAGGGCCGCAGGGACTAGGTTGGCACGGCTGGATTCAGGGGTCAGGCTGAGTGCTAAGGGCCAGCAGAGTTCCAAATACACTCTGCTGATGTGTTTTGACAGGTCTTAAGAACACCTGCTACTTTTGGAGACATTTCTCTTTCACCAACAGGCTTTAGAACAAGTGTGTGTTGAGAAGTAATGGGGGCAGATATCACTTGAGGGTGTTGAGGTGGGATAAGTGGGAGCAGGAGGGAAATTTCCAGAGAATATGTCAGAAAGATTTTTCTTGGCTTCTTTATTCCATAACGAGAGATGAACAACTTCGCTAAAGCTGCTAAGTCTTATGCTACTTATTGGCTGGCCTTGGACTGTGACTCTCATACAGGTTATTTATTTCTTCCTTTAAAAGAAGAAATGTATTTATTCTTTTAAAAGCACAGTTAATAGGTTTCACTTCTGAAGCTCATGTCCATATCCAAGTCTTATATAGATAACAGCCACCAAGATGTGTTGGTGCCTGCGGCAGAAAATCCACCAGTCTATGGCGGTAAAAGTATAATAAATTAAATAGTTGACCCTTGCCCCACCCTCTAATGAACAGAAGAAGAGCCTTGCTGGATAAGGCTAAGGGCCATCTTGTCCAGCATCCTGTTTTCACAGTGGCCAACTAGACAACAATGGGGGGCCCACAAGCAGGACCTGAGCGCAACAGCAACTCTCCCCACCTGTGATTCCCAGCAACTGATATTCAGAGGCATACTGCCTCCGATGCTGAAGGTAGTACATAGGCATCATGGCTAGTGGCCGTTATCCTTCACAGATACTTAGCCTGATCCTCCATAGATTTGTCTAAACCCTTTAAAAACCCATCCAAGTTGATGGCTATCACTAAGTCTAGTGGCAGTCAATTCTATAGTTTAACCATGTGCTGTGTGAAGAATAGATTGAAAGGATCTGCCAGTTTTGGTTCTCTCAGTTTCTAATTTTTCCAATCTTAAATACAGTTCTTCACATTTCTGCAGCAATTTGCAGATTTTTTTAAATTAAAAAAATCCTAATGAAAAATTTCCAGCATTTTAGTGTGAATTTCTACTAATAAATATTTTTATGCAGTTTTGACTAATGTACATATTTTGCAAGCAATTTCCCCGAATAGAATGCATTTTAATGTTATTTTCACTAATATATGTATTTTATGCTCACTTTCCACTAAAATAGCATTTTTGTAAAAATTGGTTGGTTGGAGAACTGCATTACAAAGTTCAGATAAGTGCAGATTTAGAAGGATCGCTGTGTTTCAGTTCTCGTATTGTTTTGGAAAGTGCAAATTTGATATATTCAGCTTGAAATGCAAACTGAATCAAATTTCTTCTCCGCCCCAGTGAAGTTTTTTTCTTTTGTTTGTCATGAATCTTTTTCTTTTTTGGATGGCTCTGGGTTCTAGTAATATGTGGGAGATTTTTTTCTGTCTACTTTTTCCACACCACAAATGATTTTATACACATCTATCATGCCCCCCTTCCTCATTCTTTTCCAGACTGACCCCCCCCACCTTTCCTCATAGGGTAGTTGCTCCAGCCCCTCAGTCAGTTTGTTTGCCCTTCTCTGAACTTTTTCCAGCTCTGCAATGCCCTTTTTTGAGGTGAGGTGACCAGTACTGTACACAGTATTCCAAGTATGGTTATACCATAGGTTTGTGATATTAGGAGGATTATCATATCAGCAATTTTATTTTCAGTCCTTTCTCTAATGATCCTTAATATGGAATCTGCTAAGGCAGGCTGCCTCATCCTGCCAATCAAGGTTGTCTCTGACCAAAAGTAATTTGCAACATGGTTTTTGTATACATTACTATATTATTATTATTATTATTGAATTTATTAGTCGCCCATCTGGCTGGTTCACCAGCCACTCTGGGGGACATACAGAATAAAAACAATACATTAAACATTAAAATTTAAAAACAACAGTAAAAGCCTAGGCCATCCCAAAAGCCTTCCTGAAGAGCCATGTCTTCAGGGTCTGGCGGAAGCTCATCAGAGAAGGGGCATGACGGAGATCATTTGGGAGAGAATTCCAAAGGGTGGGGGCCACTATTGAAAAAGCCCTCTCTCTGGTCCTCACCAGTCTGGCCATTTTAACTGGTGGGATCGAGAGAAGGTCTTCTGAGGCTGATCTTGTTGGGCGGCATCCCTGACGATGCTGGAGGCGCTCCTTCAGATAGATTGGTCCAAAACCGTATAGGGTTTTAAAGGTCAGAGCCAACACCTTGAATTGGGTTCGGTAAGCAACCGGTAGCCAGTGCAACTCCTTTAATACAGGAGTGATGTGATCTTGTTGCCTGGCAGTTTCACAAAAATTAATTGGGGGTGCAACTCTCCCCGCTAGCAACTCTCCCCGCTAGCACTGAAGGCCTGTATTGGAGGGTTCATCAGAGGGGAGACTTTAAAGAGTGACCACGCTTGACCTTTCACCCACTACCTTTACTCTTACTTCTTTTATGCCATATTCTTTCTGGTTTCCTCCAGTGATACTGCTGACCTTGATAGCAATGCTTCTGCCAGCCTTTTCTGTGAGGTGGTGGTGGGATTTGTTATTCATGTATTTGTTCACAGGTTTATAAACGACTTCACATCCAAAAGCTACTGAAACAGAGTACAACAAGATTTTTTTTTTAAAAAAAAGACGGTAAAACCCAAAAGATTTCAGCTCAATAAACTAAAAGCAATAAAACCATTTCTACAATTGCACAATTCCAAAAATGACTGGATTTCATTTTGGGGAAAGCCTTCCTAAACAAAATGTCTTCAACAGCTGCCTACATATGAAGATGCTAGGTGCGTGTCTAATTTTAGTTGACAACTGATCCAGAGGGCTGGAGCTGCAACAGTAAAAGCATGGTCTCTAGTACATTGTAAGTGCACCTCTGGGGCATGTAGTACTCTCAGCCATACTTCGTCTGAGGAGCGCATAGGGTGAAGCAGAGGTACTAAAAGGCATGCAACCTCTGACATGTGTGCAATTCTTCTAGTGGAGAGGGTGGCTGTGGACACAAGATCTCAGCTTGCAGCATTTAAATGGATGCCAAAATGCTGGAGCACATTGAGTTCAAGCATTGCCATGAGCATTGCTACAGATGGGCCAATGCTGTGTCCTATACCTTGACCCATGGTTGTGGAGTCACCAAGCCCTTTTTCTATTGTTGAGGTCTGTACTATGCACCCAGACAGGTTGGTAGTTGACCTGGTTCTTCAGTGATAAATGTGTGTAGGTTTGAACTGACCATGAAATATTAGTAATGTGATTTGCATTTAGCTGACATCCTGAAGTAATAGACTACCCCCTTTGGGCTCAGGAACGTGCCTCAGTCTATGAGCTATCATTTTCCTTCAGTATGATGTTTACAGTGTAGAGTTCTATTATATAATGTATGTGAAGGAACAGCTGGCTAAGGGAAAAAGAAAAAGTGGGATGGAGGCCCTCAAGGTCCTCAGTGCTGGTTGTCATTCATTCACTTATTCTGTCACTCTGCCAGAGGAGTGCAAGGCAGCTTGTGGTCTGACTCCACTATCTGTCAAGTGGGCAAACACTCTTTCATGGGTCCCCTATATATCCCAATTTTCTTGATCCCTCTGCTTTCTGCTTCTTACTTATTATTTAACTTTACAGGAAACATTACCTTAAGTCACGCTTCTTCTGTATAGTTTGGAAAGCTGTTTGTTTGCTATGCGTTTGGACACCTCTTAAGATATTGTAACCAAAATTTGCATGATGGTTTCTGAGATCAAGGAGAAGGTTTCTGTCTGTGTTTGGATACAGTTGGATGACATTTTGATTTAAGATGGTGGACCAAACCTTTCAAAATTGCACCAATTTTAACCACTGATTTCAAAACTGCTTTGATTTTTTTTTGTTTCTTAGAATTCCCAGCGAATGCCGGGTATGGGGCTGCTAGTGCTTTATATTAGGGAAAACTGCTTGGAAAAATGTGTATGTTAGGCAAACATATACAAATATGTATACATTAGTAGAAATGCGCACTAAAATACTGAAGAATTTTTGTGAATACTTTATTTATTTATTAAATTTATATCCCACCCTTCCTTCCGGAAGGATCCCAGGGTGGCAAACAAAAATACTAAAAGCACTTTAAAAATCTTAAAAACAAAATTCTTTAAAACATATTAAAATGTATTAAAACAAAACATCTTGAAAACATCTTTTTTTTAAAAAACTTCAAAAACATCTTTAAAAGCAATTCCTACACAGACAGACTGGGATAAGATCTCTACTTAAAAAGCTTATTGAAAGAGGAAGGTCTTCACAAACTGAAGTGGAAATGTGGGGAATGGAACTTAAGAATAGATAAATGAGAAACAGAAAGAAGCTGGAATTGACAGTTTTGTCCATCCCTGTTTGTAAACAGGTATGTTTACAGTGGTGAGTTCTGTTGTGCTGCTGTGCAATGTGTGAAACAGCCCTGTTAAGTAGAAGGTTTCCCACTAAGGCTTGTGGGTTGGTTTGGAATTGGTGACCTTTTAGACTCTTCCACGTGCAATAGTGGGATGGTATGTACATAATGGGCAACTATAGCTCTGCCATTCCATCTCTAACTCCCTGTAAAGAAAAAGAAAAGAAAAAAAGTTGTCTGTTTCCAGATACAGAGCAGGGCCATTCAGTCTTGTTGGAGGCATTCCTAGAAGCATCATCCCACAGCCCAATAACCTTAAAGACCAACTTTTAAAAGTCTAATTGACTACAGAGCTGACATTTGTCCCTAGTGCCAAGTAAGAACAGTGGGTGTTATATCAGATCATAAACAGGAACTCCTAGATGATAAACCCACGAGGGGGTAGAAAATGGGCCAGGAGGCAATAACAAAATCAGTCTGGCTCCATGTTTCAACAGCCATTTTGAAAGCCAATTCCGAGTTTCTTTTCATCCTTCTAGTCTGCTTGCAGCAGCAACAACATCCAAAAGATTATATGTGAATTCCTAGATATTCCGGTGACAATTCTAGACAGTTGGCAACTGTGGTGGAGGCCCATTGTTTCTGTTCACAGACGTGGCAGTCACTTCATGCTCATCAGCCTCAACTCCTGGCAAGAACAGATCAGCCTGTTTTTTGTTTCCTGCTTCTGCACAGATGCAGCTCTGAGCCAAACAAATACCAGAGTTCTATGACATGTGACCCAAGGCGCGTCTCAGACTTACTCTGCAGCCAAGAGAGGTCAGGAGCAGTGCTCAGATCTTGGTATTTCAGGGCCCCCTGAGGCACTGTACAATTTTGCTGACATGAATGGGACATCTGTAAGTTTATAGTGATTGCACAGGGGAGCAGGGAGGGAGGGGGTTAGAAAAAAAACAGAAGCTAGCATTTAATAGTGCTAGCAATATCAAGAGGGCTGAGGGAAATCCAATTTTTCAGAAACTGGTCAGATAGCACCAATCTATCTATGTCTAAATTATATGTGCAGTAATACACAACCAAATGGTGTGATCTCCACTGTGCATGCTGATACACAAGTCTAGTTTAGACATATCCTCCAACTATTCCTGTTAATCAGGGTCAATTGTCTTTTTTAAATTTCTGTCTCTGGTACAACCTCTGCCCCCATTTTTGCCCTTCACTAATGCCTTGTTAGAAACACAGGAAGCTGCCTTATACCAGGTCATATCATTTGTCGATCTAGCCCAGAATCACCTACTCCAGGGATGGGGGCATCTGTGACCCTCCAGATGTTGTTGGACTCCATCTCCCATCAGCCCCAGCCAACATGGTCAGTGTTAAAGGATAAGAACATAAGAACATAAGAAGAGCCTGCTGGATCAAGCCAATGGTCTGTCTACTCCAGCAACACGTTCTCATAGTGGCCAACCTATCCAACAACATCTAGAAGACAACAAGTGCTGCATCTATTGACTGGCAGGAGCTCTCCAGGGTCATTCCCATTGCCAGGGATTGAACCTGGGACATTTATAACAACAACAACAACAACAACAATAATGTATATCTCACCCGTCTTTCCAGAAGGAGCCCAGGGCACTTGCTCTATATTTCCTCCTATTGTTAGTGTGAGTTGTTTTGTTATTCTTCAGGGCTCAGCTTTTTCCCTAGGGTCTCTAGAGCAGCATTTCCCAACCATTGTGCCTCCAGATGTTGTTGGACCACAATTCCCATCTTTCCTGACCATTGGCAATGCTGGCTGAGGCTGATGGGAGTTGTGGTCCAACAACATCTGGAGGCACACTGGTTGGGAAAGGCTGCTCTAGAGGGAAAATCTCTGTGGGTGAATGGATGCATCCTATATCTGATGTGCATGTATGTAAATACACCTGCATGAACAACAAGATGACTCATCATAGCGTCTTACTTCACATGCTGGTGAGGCTCATTTTGAGCTTTTGAGAACTGATAATAGGACAGTGATATTTTTTCTAGCACATCTTTAATCTGAGGAACAAGGCTCTTGGCTTTCAGAACAATATAGGACAGGTTATTGCAGAATAAATCAATATAGCATATATGCAGGTGGTGAAGAGCTTTCAGTGATGTTTAATAGTGGAGAGATGGGACTTGCAAAATGATCCTTATGAATATTGGGATGTTACAAGCATTTGTTTATTTCTTTATCATTTGTGAAATGTTGGAGCACATGGCTTAGTCTAAGGAATCTCAGTGGATTATGCCACTTCAAACTGAATGGAGGGTTTCATGTTTGAATGTCAGTATTTCATCCAGCCTGTAATGGTCATGGGTTTCTATATAGGTCCCAGTGTCACTCCAAGAAGGACTACATTTTGGATACCTCACAGGTCACCATGCTTGGGTGGGGAGCCCTAAGCATTCCCTTCAGCCTGCCCCAAGCTGAGGATACTGTTCTCCCATCATCCTCAAACTCTGTAGATTCTCCTGCTCCTCAGCCACACAGGAGCATTTGACTGTAGAACTGGCTACATGCCCTTAATGATTGCAAACAACTCTCCTGGAGTGGGAGCAGAGGCACTGGAAGGGAAGGTCTTGCCAGCCTTTTTAAGCCTCCAGATAGCTCTAGTTCTTTGCTGAAACAAATCTTTCATGGCTCAGTCAGTAGGGCCTACAAGGAGCTGCCCAGGGCCTGGCTAGTGCTCCTGTAATTGCTCCCACTTCCCCTGTGAACCCCAATACAACAAGAGAGTAGCTTGTAGAGATGTACCTTGCAAATTATCTTAAGCAACTTGAATCTGGTGAAGGTTACTCTGATTAGAATAGGAAACAGCAAATCACATGAAGCGGCTAGAGAAAAAATAGTTTGTAATTGTTTGAACTTGTCAAGGATTATCAATACCTTGGCACAGTCCTTAACCAAAATGGAGACAATAGTCAAGAAATCAGAAGAAGGCTAGGACTGGGGAGGACAGCTATCAGAGAACCAGAAAAGGTCCTCAAATGCAAAGATGTATCACTGAACACTAAAGTCAAGATCCTACTGACTATGGTATTCCCGATCTCTATGTTGGACAGTGAAAAAAGTGGATAAGAGAAAAATCAACTCATATGAAATGTGGTGTTGGAGAAGAGCTTTGTGCATACCATGGACTGTGAAAAAGACAAATAATTGGGTCATAGAACAAATTAAACCAGAACTGTCACTAGAAGCTAAAATGATGAAACTGAGGTTATCATACTTTGGACACATCATGAGAAGACATGAACCACTAGAAAAGACAATCATGCTGGGAAAAACAGCAGGGAGTAGAAAAAGAGGAAGGCCGAACAAGAGATGGATTGATTCCATAAAGGAAGGCACAGACCTGAACTTACAAGATCTGAACAGGGTGGTTTATAATAGATGCTACCGGAGGTCACTGATTCATAGAGTTGCCATAAGTTGTAATCGACTTGAAGGCATATAACAACAAAATTGTTGTCAATGTTTGATGCTTTGAATACATGGAATTTATATGCTTCGGAAATCAAAAGTGTGATAAAACATTATCAATGAAAAACTAGTAAAAGGAAAATAAAAGAGGGAAAGAGATGGAGAGTAGACATTCCGATAATTGTCTAGCTTCCGGATTGGTGCATCCTCTAAGCCTTGCCTGACAAGAGAAAATAAATGCAAAAGGGTTCTGAAATAATTGTTATACCCCATAGTTTCTCAGCCTCTTTGTTGAGCTTATCTTGAAAAAAAAGCCTCAAATGATTATAACAAATTGTTGCACTGCTGTGCTATGCATAAATTGATGATAATCTGTGTGTGGGAAGGAAACCATGCTAATTTAATAGATAGATTACTGAGCTCCTTCTAAAATCTAGTTTCCCATGACTTGAATGAAGTCACATATTGGATATGTGTGGTAAAGTGTGTGGTACTCAGCCTTTTTTGCCAACTATCTTCATGAATATTTTTTTCACACTGTTCTTTATTGTTTCTCTTTTCTGGGCCTTGGAAAACCCCTAGGAATGCTAGCATAGTACTTCTGCACAAAATCTTCAAAGGAGGGTTTTCATCTTCTGTCATCAAGAAGGTGTTCATTCTTGGGATGCAAAAATGTATAGGAATCTGCACAGGGTGGCTGAGAAATGAAATGGAAAACCTTTGATGTGTGCATCTAAAAATGGCCTCTGGTTTCCTTCCTATACAAACACTTTTGAATCTAAAGTATTCTACTCTCTTTTCATAGTGGTATACTTTAGACTCCACAAAGCACACAAGCCCAATGCCCCAATCTGTATCCAAGATGCTCCAGATGCTGGAGAAGAAGTGCAAAGCTGTCAGCCAAGAGCTGTTAAATGAAAGTGAATAACCATTTGCTTATCCTTTTGAGAAGACCTGCAAATTTGCTCCTTTGTCCTCTGTTTCAGTGAATACCCCAAGCATGCTGGACATAATGGATACAGCAATACAAAACTATGCTTTCATATTTCTGAACTTATGGAGAAGGTGCTGGGAAAAAAAACTTCACCTGTTTGATTTCTACATGCCAGGCTACACAGAATGAATGGGTGAAACTGTCAGGTTTGGTTTCTCTCAGTTTCTAATTTTTCCACTCAAAAATTCAGTTCTTCCACATTAGTTTGCAAATTCCTTTTTCTTAAAAACAGTCTTCATGAAAATTCATCAACATTTTAATGTGAATTTGTCCTAGCATACACATTTGGTATGCAATTTTGCCTTATACACATAAGGCAAAATATAATGCATGACCCCTAATGCATTTTTGTATGTTATTTCCACTAATGTATGCATTTTTATGCACAATTTATCTAGTATATATATATTTGGTACACATTATTTGGTTGGAGAACTGCATTGCAAAATATGGAGAACTGTGAATTTTGAAGGATAACTGTGTTTCAGTTTGCATATGTTTCACAAAGTGCAAATTAGATAGATTCACGTTTGAATGTGAACTGAGCTGAATTTCTCCCCTATCTCTACTATAGAGGTTTGGAGTCTGTAAAACAGCTGTCAACCTTAATGTGTGCTGCTTTAAAACCATTCATAACCCTTTTCTTGAAGGTTAGATTGAGTGTCTGGGTAGTCAGACAGACAGCCCTGCTCTACATCGCAATGCCCACTCAGTGATACTGTAGTTGGCTCAAGGAGAAGAATTTCTGGCACATGAATCAGTCCATTTAAGTAGCACTCTGAAACACAGCATGCTCACTTAGCAGCAATGATTGTCAAAGGATAGCTTGCACCATGTGCTATGGTATCAGAAGCAGGTTAGTGATGCTTCTAATCTCTTTGAGACAGGACATCTGGTTTGGCCTAGCATGTAGGATGCAATTTAGATATAATTGCAATGAGCACCACAAAATGGATATTAATTCACAATCTCAGAAAAAAATGGCATAGTTGGATTAACCAGTTCAGCCTAAGTGATGTCAGTAGGACTAAAGCTACAATTCTAAGCATGCTTCCTTGGAAATAAGTTTCCCTGAACTCAATGAGATTAATTACTATGAATAAACATTATATTTTACTTTAAGTATTTATACTGTGCCCTTCAAAAACTGGCACCCCCACACACACACCAAAACATATAGCTTAGAAAATAAAGAGCAATAAAATACAATACTACAGATGAAAAAATAAAATAAACCAGCAGATAAAACAAGAAATGTAAAGGTAGTCAGCAGAGATTAACATTTCACAGGGAAAAGAAAATGTCTTCAGTTGATACTGAAATGATATCAGAGTTGGAGTCAGGTGGACCTCTCTGGAAAGAGCATTCCACAAGCAGTATACCACCGCTGAAAAGGCCCTCTCCCAACTTGCCATCCACCATACTTCAGACAGCAGGGACACCTGCAAGAGGGCTTCAGAAGTTGACCTCAGTATTAACATGTTTAGGATTCAGCTGTGAATGAGCTCAGAATCAAGTATTCCTGCTTTGGTGGTTTGTGGATAGGCTGAAAGTGAGGTTGACAAGCTCTTTGCTTAAGGCCTGGTTCACATGTGCATGTATATCACTTGAATAGTGTAAGCCCCCACTTGTGTTCCCTAGCAATTGGCATTCAAAGACATACGGATACTGGAGGTGGTACACAGTCATCATGGCTAGCAGCATTATCCTCCAAGAATTTGTCAAATCACCTTATAAAGTTATCCAAGTTGGTGGCCATCACTGCATTTTGTGGTACCAAATTCCATAGTTTCATTATGCACTGTATGATGAAGTGCTGCCTTTTGTTTGTCCTAAAACTTCCCACTTCATGGGATCACTCAAGGTTTTAGCATTATGAGAGGGAGAAAAACTTTTCTCTATTCACTTTCTCCACACTGTGCATAATTTTATACACCTCTGTCATCATGCCCTCTCTTATGTTTCTTTTTTTCTAAACAAAAAAGGCCCATGTATTTTAACCTTTCCTTATATGGAAGCTGTCCCAGCACCATGATAATTTTGGTTGCCCTTTCTCAGCTCTAAATATCTTTTTTGGACTTTCTTCACCAGAACTGTGCACAGTATTCAGAGCATGGTCACACTTGTTTTCTATTCCTCCCCGCCCCCCATAGTATAAGCAAAATCCAGGCTATATACTGTCCCCTCAACCAATGCACTAGAAAAGATCTCTCGCCTCTGCAACTCTTGACTCTATTTGCCTGTTCTTTTCCTGCAATAAACATTTTAAGGCAGGGATAGGCAATCTGCAGCCCTCCAGATGTTTCTGGACTCCAACTCCCATCAGCCTCAGCCAGTTTAGCAAATGGCCAGGGATGATGGGAATTCTAGAGGGCTAGAGGTTCTCCACACCTGCTGTGCTGCATTGGTGATTAGATGCCTGTTTCCTCCTTGTTTTTCCCTGGAATGGTTTCTGCACTGACTTTCTCCCAACCCCATTCCCACTATAAATGAACGTGCATGCCCACTTCTATTAATTTGCCACTGTGTGTCTAATTTATCAGGACCATTCTTTCTCTGCTATGCCCATTCTTTGCTTTATAAAATGAGAAGGAAATAGGCAGAACTTCCCATTAATCCCCACATGTTCCCACCTCACTCCATATTCTCAGCTGGAGATTTAAAGCAAAGCTGATGAATGAAAACCTATGGCTTGTCACTGTCCTCTTGGCATGATAACTTATTTAGCTTCCGGGATATCCTAGTGAAAAGGATCCTGGGAACTGTGGTTTTCTCCTCAAACAGTTTAAATTCCAGCACCCTTAGCAAACTACAGTTCCCATGATTCTTTAGGGGACATCACATGCTTTAAATGTGCGCTAGATGTGGATGTGCTTGAAATGTATGGTGTGGACCTGCCCAACTCTCTGGATAATCAGGTGGCAATCTGGATCCCCATGTATATTTTATTTATTATTATTTTTGTAAATATAACAGAAAAGAAATAAACATTGTCTGCTAGAATTCACAATAAAAATATTCCGTTGATCCTGACTTGAACATGTGACACTGAAGTCTACTTAAATATAGATATTGTTTGGTTTGGGAATTGTAGCATCCCTCTGACAGTTAATTTGCTTGTGTGTTGATCTGCTGACAAGTTAATTTACTTGTGTGTGTGTAAAGAGAAATGCTAAATTGCATTGTTTGTATAAAGCTGCGTTTGCAAAATAGCTATAGCTGGGAAAATCAGGCTTTGTTGCAATATGCAGCTGTGTTTGTAGAAAAAGGTATCAGATATGAGTGAAACATCCAAGGTTGAAATGGGAAAAACAAGTTGTGAATAACAACTCCAAATATGGAACTAGGAAGAGAGGGGAAGGTACCAGTGGGCATGGATAAAGTCATGTATGGAAAATGAAAGTGATGTAGTTATGATGATAATGATGCTAATGTAATTAACATAACAAAGCTGATAAAAAGGCCAGCAATGCATAGTTTTGCCAGAACTGGCCTGGCCTCTTCTCCACGTGCACGTGTTAGCAATAAAGATACTCCTTCTCCATCATTGTTTCGTCGTTTCTGCAACTCTATTGGGTGAGTACTGGGAGCGAGCTCAAGCCATTAGGACCCCTAAAAGGGACTAAGGCGTTTTGTTTGTAACAAATTGGCGACTCCGCCGGGACTCATTTTTCTGGCATCCCTTTTTGCCTCGGACGTGGTCCACAGGAGGTTGGGGAAAAGAGCGCTCCAGGCTATCTTCAGCCTGCCCAGGCCTGTGAGAGCGGATCGGGGTGACAGGGCATTGCCATAATGACTCCCTTTTAAAATCAAAACAAGGTTGGAGTGGAGTGGGGGATTGAACGTTCCAACGTCTCTGGTCAACAGTGGTAAGGAGCCCAGTGGGCTTAAATGTGAAGAGAGTGACGTGTGAAAGTGTGTGTATGAGACAGGGCTTATCCCCAGGTGGACTACCCTGAAGTGAGTGTGGACCTGCAGTAGTGCGTTTCCCACACCTCGCGAGAGGCTGGGCCACGAAAACAGGGAAGCGAGTGTTGTACGTCATCTGTCCGTCGTTTCGTCTCAGACACCCCCCAGGTTAGACGGAGAGGCTACCCGAAAATGGGGCAGGGTGCATCGAAACAGGAGGGGGCAGAGGGGACGAAGGTTGTAAAGAAGTCCGCAAAGAGTCAAAAGAAAAAGGGCGATTGGAAAATGACCCCCCTTGAATGTATTTTGCAAAATTTTCTTAGCTTTAAGACAGGTGTTATTTCTTCCGGAGGGCTGGTCCCAAACGAAGAACAATTGTCAATGTTTTGTAATGAAGAGTGGGTGGGGCTGGGCATTGGCTGGCCACCGGGAGGCACATTCAATCTCACTAGGGCTAGACAGTTGGAAGCCACCCTTTATGAGTTGCTGCCAGATGAGGCAACCTCGTGGTGGTATGCAAGGGGTTGGAGAATCATCTATCTAGACCCACCACAAGAATGTGTGCTCCAAATGGCACTGGCTCAATGTAAAATTAATGAGGGGAAGAAATTGAAAATTAAGCCCCCAGTCCTCCAGGCAGAAGAGGAAGAATGTTTAGTTTCACCTACGGCCCCACTCGTGATCCCTTTACCGCCGCCTCAGGGTCCGGTGATTCCCCTACCAGCACCAGCACCACCAGTGCTACCACAGGTGGTCCAACAGCCACCAGCCCAGATTCAGCCACCAGCCCAGATTCAGCCACCACCTCAAAATCAGCCCCCAACGTATCAACAGTCGACTACCCCGCAGACCCAGTCCATTAGTTTTGGAACTTCATCTGGAACTGTAGCAACGTTCCAGGATTTAAGTCAATCGTCAGGGCGGCTGAGTCAAGAATATGATATTTTGGATCGTTATACCCATTCTGTATTACAAAGTCAGGGTTTGGGAGTCTCGCCCCAAACGATACCTCCACGTCTCCAGATGATTGAGGAAGTTAGGAGGGAGAATCAAGGAGTGAGTGGACATACCTTGCGGAGTGGACGGACATATAGTTCCACTCCCATAGGCAATGACGCAGGTAGAAATAACCCTGAACTGGAAGATATTTTGGCTGATCGCACCTTTATGGGACCAATGCGGCAAATGCTTGATGGTTATGGACAGATTGCTTATGTCCATGTGCCTTTTACTACATCTGATTTGTTTAATTGGAAAAATCAGATGCCAGGTTTGAGAGAAGACCAAGATAAGCACTACCAATTGTGGGAAACTATTTTTGCCAGCCGCCACCCCACTTGGGCAGATATACAGACATTAATGAATACCCTTCTTAGTCCAGAGGAGAAGTCATTGGTACTTTCCCAAGCCAATGCTCTTGCATTAGAAGAACAGAGACAAGGTGGCAATGCGCCCGGTTTAGCTCCAGATCGTGTTCTACCAACAGCAGAACCTCTTAGGTGGATTCAAACCCCAGGAGTAGCGGCCCCTGAAATCACCACGTACAAACGGTTGATTTTATATGGACTTAGACATGCCATCCCTAAACCAATGAATGTGGCAAAACGAAAGAAATTGCAGAAGGTGGAAGGAGTGATGGGTATGGGACTTGGACAGATAATAGACATTGCGTTCAAGGTCTATGTAAATAGAGATGAAGCAAGTAAGAAGGAAGAAGGAAAGTTGATGAAAAAGCAATATAGTATGATTGAAAAGCAATGCGACATGATTGCGGCAGTGGTTGGCGTAAATCAAGAAGGCAGAGAAAGAAAGTCAAGAAGGAGACTGAAAAAGGATCAGTGTGCTAAGTGCCTGAAGAAAGGCCATTGGGCAAAGGACTGTAGAAGTGAGAGGGTTCCTAGGGCCCGCCAAGATGGACGTCGGGATGAAAGAGAGGTCCCTGTTTCTCGGGACTGGTATAAGGAACCCAGGACAGTTTCAGGTTCTGACCCGAATCCACCCTATATTCGGATTGCGGCCGCTAGAGGGCAGGAGGAGGAATCAGAATGAAGGTGGACGGCTCGCGGGAAGAATTATATGTATTCCTTACCCTGAATAATTCGGCAGTCCAAGGACTAGTGGAAATAGGAGCGGCCTTTTCTATAATCCCACGAGCAATGTCCCGTCTACCCTTGACCCTCAGCAAAGAAATTAAAGATGTAAAGGGAATAGAAGGACAGCGCTGTCGAATTCCTTTGTCCCAACCCATACAGGTACACCTTCCAGGCAAAGAAGAGAAACAACAATATTTTACACATCAGTTTTTGGTTTCGGATGGTTGCCCCATTGCTATATTTGGAAGGGATCTTTTAGTAAAGCTCCAGGCCCAAATTACTTTTAGAGGAAACACTTTGGAAGTGGTAATGCCAAAGCGGCAAGAATGCGCTTTTCAAATGACCTTAAGGGGGGAGCCAGAGGTTAAAGAAAAACAACAGTGGGAACCTCTAGAAGGAATTCACCCTGATGTTTGGGCCAGAAAGAATAATCCTGCTCGTGCGGTCAATGCTGAACCAGTGAAGGTCAGATTGAAGCTCAGAACAGGTCCGACTCCAGTACGCCAATTTCCTTTGAAGCCAGAAGTATGTCTCAGCTTAAAGGAATTAGTGACAGACTTTATTCAATATGAATGGTTACATCAAACTACTAGTTCACTAAGGTTCTCAGTCCAAGTAGGCTTACCCAGTATGAACAGCAATTGCTGGGACGACAAGGCTTACGTCTGAGAACTTGTAATACTCTGAATCCAGCAACACTATTGCCTCAACCGGGAGAATTGGTACATGATTGTATCCAGACATTGGAGTGCTCGTTGAGACCCCGAGTAGACATGACCAATCAGCCAATAACAGGGTGACATTTATATGTAGATGGAAGCTCGAAGGTGATAGATGGACAGCGGTATGCAGGTTATGCTGTGTGAGGACCTGAAGGCCATAAAAAGTATCAAGTTGCCGGCCACCTATTCAGCCCAGATGGCGGAACTGGCTGCAGCCATAGAGGCCCTGAAAGAATTGGATCAACAAGAGGGAAATATATACACTGATTCTAAGTATGTATTCCAAAATGCACATGCTTTCGCTATGCTGTGGAAGGAAAGAGGTTTTATTAAGAGTGATGGACACAGGATTGAGCATCAACAGATGATAAAGGAATTCCTGGAATGTGTTCAGCTACCGAAGAAAGTAGCTATAATCCATGTGAAGGCCCATGGAAAAGAAATGGATCCAGTTCGGCGAAAGGGAAATCATCAAGCAGATGAGGCAGCAAAGGAAGCAGCGCTGAGTGGACGACCATTGGAGAGGAATTTAATGAATATTATGATTTCATGGAAGGAGTTGACTCCTCAATATTTTAAGAAAGAGGAAGATGCTGCAGTACAGTATGGGGCTCAGAAATTGACTAATCGTTGGTGGCAGTTACCTACAGGATTATTTTTTGTTCCAAGGGTAGTGCTTCGGGCCCTTGTAAAGGAGACTCATAAACAGACTCATCTTGGAGGCAACGCTCTAGGGGATCTTCTGATCAGACAAGTAGTTGCACCAGGACTATATGAAGAAACAAAGCGAGCGGTACATGGATGTACTATCTGTGCAGCAACTAATCCTGCTCCAAAGCCACCACCAGCAATGGGAGGAAGACCATGGGCCTACTATCCTTTCCAGAGATTACAAATAGACTTTGCAGAATTGCCAAGATGTGCGGGGTACAAGTATTTATTAGTCATAATAGATCAATTGACAGGATGGATAGAGGCCTTCTCCACCCGAACAGCAACAGTAAGTACAGTAGCAAAGATACTGTTGAAGGAAATTTTTCCAAGGTATTCCATGCCAGAGACATTTGAGTCAGACCAAGGCCCACACTTTGTGAGTAAGATAATTTGTGCTGTAAGTGCGGCCTTGGGGTTCAAGTGGAACCTTCATACTCCATGGAGACCACAATCATCCGGTCAAGTTGAACGCGCAGACCGGATGGTTAAGACTTTGTTGACCAAATTGTGCCAAGAAACCAAGTTGAATTGGGTCACAGCACTGCCATTGGCTTTGACCATTATGAGAAACACTCCAAGGGGGAAAACAAAATTGACTCCTTTTGAGTCACTGTTTGGCAGACCTCCCATTGAGCCTGGGCCCCAGACAGAGATTAATGGGGAAATAGGGAACAGACAGTTATTAGATTATGTTACTGCCTTGCAGGGTGTTTTGTCCTCTATTCACAGGCACAATCGTGAGTTTCAGAGGTTACCCCTGGATGTGGCGATCCATCAATACCAACCTGGTGATTGGGTACGAGTTCGGAAGTGGAAGCAAGAGCCTTTGCAGCCCATGTGGGGACCACCGGAGCAGATCATTCTGATTACTGAGTCTGCCGTGAAGCTCGTAGGCCATAAGCGATGGGTCCATGCTAGCCGGATAAAGAAAGCAGAGCCTGTAATCATTCAGGAACCCGAGCAGGGAGTAGCCAAGGACTCCCCACCTGGAGGAGTGAAGGATCAGACACCTGAAGAAAAGTGGCTATCGCAAACTGTTCCGGGTTTGGGCCTGAAATTGAAACTCACCAAAGAAACAAGGACTGATAGTTAATGGGAGGCTCACCACAACTAGTCACGTTAAGAGCTATTCCTGTAGCCCTTGACCCCATTCGGCCAAGTGTTTTTGTTACAGTAACATACCATCAGATGGGGTTAAAAAGGCGGGTTAAAGAGAAAATAGTAATAAGGACCAATCTCTACTTCCAAGCTCCCACGTATATGAGAGATTGGCCTACTGTGGAATTAAAAAGGGGTGGATGGGTGGAACACTGGTGCCCCCGTTTGCCGGAGGCTACATTTTAATTAGGACCCAGTGAATGGGAGTTTTCTTATTCCCCAGAATTCATGTCAAAATGGGTCGAACTCACACAAGTACCAATTCCTTTGGTTTTAACCTTATGCTTGGTACTATCTTGTGTTTTGCTTCTCTATATATGGTATATGTCTACTTCCCAACTTCTTTTCCTGCGCAAGAAATAAGAATACACAGTCGTCAAAGACGCTCATTCCAGAAAAAAAGGGAAAATGTGTTTGTCAAACTTGCCCAGGAAGTAGCAGAAGGATTTAACCTCACAAATTGTTGGATTTGTGGAAGTCTGAAGGGATTCCCAAAGTGGCCATGGATAGGATTCCCCCTTGCACCTTGTTGGCTTTTAAGTAATAGAAGTGAGGTACATGTTAATTTAAGTACTTGGACAGAGCCTCACGAATGGGAGCTACATGAATCAAGTGTGGGCAAATACTGTCTTCAACAAAATGTTACAGGAGGAAAACAACTTGGATATAGTAGTTGTAATTGGACGATGGGATGGCATGAGTATTGCATCCTAACTGATTGTCCGGTCACTAACTGCACTAAACTTGCCTCTAAATGGAACAGTACACATGTACAATTTAAGAACGGTACATGGTGTAAGTGTATTCCAGGAAGCAATGACAAAGAAATGTGTGGGTACAAACGCAAGGGAATAGAGATGGAAGTAATGTTGTGTCAACTAATGAGTTGTAAACAACCACAAATTTTTAAAAGCCATACTTGGATGTGGAAACATCTGAATGGTACCATTATTCGTGGATTCCAAAATTATTGGGCTACTTGGAATCAAACTGAGGATGACACATCTTGTAATTATAAGGATGAACCATGTTTATGGAAGTGTACCCTGAAACAAGGAGAAAAAGTGTCATACATTACAAGTCCCCTTGGTCCACGGGATACCTATTATCTTCCATATGATGGAGTATCCCCAATTTTGTATAATGCTACTATGCCTGCGCTAAAAGGACACTATTGGATTTGTGGTCAAAAGGCTTATGCAATTCTCCCCTTAAATTGGACTGGCATTTGCTATGTTGGAATTATACAACCAATGTATAGTATAAAAGGTGGAAATTTAAGTCCCTTAATTCCAGTATTTGATGAAGAACGGTCTGTGAAAAGGAAACAGGCAATTGATACCTCTTTGACTAAAGGTCAAGGGAATGGTTGGGGGGACACTTGGCCTCCAGAACGTATCATCGCAACTTATGATCCGGCCTCATGCGCACATGATGGCTCAGCGGGATACCGTGGCCCGATATATATTTTGAATCGCCTCATTAGACTTCAGGGGGTATTAGAGATAATAACCAATCAAACAGCTAAAGCTTTAACATTGCTTGCTGATCAATCAACACAAATGAGAGAGGCTATACTCCAAAACAGACTGGCCTTGGATTATTTGTTAGCCAAAGAAGGAGGGGTCTGCGGACTCCTAAATCTGACAGAGTGTTGTTTGAAAATTGATGACAATGGCGAAGTAGTAAAAGAGATTGCCACTAAAATTAAGGTACTTGCTCATGCTCCAGTGCAAACCTGGAAAGGAATAAATCTGGGAAGCTGGGGAAGTTGGTTCAACTGGTTTGGAGGAATGAAGACAATGATTGTATTAGTTGTTTTGATTCTATTGGGATGTATGCTTTTGCCTTGCTTATTACCTATAATCATGAATGGTATTCATAGCATAATAGATACTGCAGTAACTAAAAGTAGTATGCAAATGTATGGCAAAATCATGTATCAACAAGTTATCCAGAATGAAGAAACTATATGATATAAATATCAGAAAGCTTCTAAGGGGGGAATTGTGACACTGAAGTCTACTTAAATATATTGTTTGGTTTGGGAATTGTAGCATCCCTCTGACAGTTAATTTGCTTGTGTGTTGATCTGCTGACAAGTTAATTTACTTGTGTGTGTGTAAAGAGAAATGCTAAATTGCTGACTGACATTGTTTGTATAAAGCTGCGTTTGCAAAATAGCTATAGCTGGGAAAATCAGGCTTTGTTGCAATATGCAGCTGTGTTTGTAGAAAAAGGTATCAGATATGAGTGAAACATCCAAGGTTGAAATGGGAAAAACAAGTTGTGAATAACAACTCCAAATATGGAACTAGGAAGAGAGGGGAAGGTACCAGTGGGCATGGATAAAGTCATGTATGGAAAATGAAAGTGATGTAGTTATGATGATAATGATGCTAATGTAATTAACATAACAAAGCTGATAAAAAGGCCAGCAATGCATAGTTTTGCCAGAACTGGCCTGGCCTCTTCTCCATGTGCACGTGTTAGCAATAAAGATACTCCTTCTCCATCATTGTTTCGTCGTTTCTGCAACTCTATTGGGTGAGTACTGGGAGCGAGCTCAAGCCATTAGGACCCCTAAAAGGGACTAAGGCGTTTTGTTTGTAACGAACATGTCAAATTAATATAGGCAGTCCATATGTCCAAATAGGTATCCAAATGAGGCTGATGATGATAAGTTTTACATTAGAAGATTAAGGGGGCAGTGACATCTTCTGACCACTGAGTAGCAGATGGTGAGTGTTTGTCCTTCCAGCCTTGCAGTATAAGGCTGTAAACACACTAGTCCTTCTGTTGGCCATTTTGGGGATCCCCTGGGAAGCTTGTGAGACTTTTGGGGCGATTTGTGTGTGTTGGACCCTGAGTGAGAGCCAGGGTGGATGGGTGGAATCCTGGGTGAGAGCCAGGAGGTTGAGAGATGTTGAGTGGAAAAGTGCAAGGCAATTGTTTTAATATTTATTGGTTAATTTGTATTATGTATGCATTTGTATTGTGGCTTTCCTGTATGTATTTATAATATTTGCTGTTGTTTTATCTTCTGTACACCGCTTAGAGATTTTTATACATATTAAGCGGTATAGAAATGGCATAACAACAACAACAACAACAAAGTCACAGAGCAAAGCGTTAGCCACACCCAGAGGGAGAACAGGTTGATTTGCCTTTCAGTTGTGAAATCTCTTTGAAGTTGATTTAAAAACAACAACACTCAAGCTGCTCCTACCAGGTTCTACAGTAAAAAGGGGTGGGGTTTGAGTAGCAATGTGTGTCCCGATTTTCAGAAGACAGAGGTAGACATGCACTAGAACAGGTAGAACAGTGAGTGTGTTTCTACCCTAAGTCTGTGGTCACGGGTCTTACCTGGAACTGGATTTGCAGCGCGGCAGGCTCCCAGAGGAGGCAGAAGGTTGGGCGCCAGGAAGTGGCACTGGCACAGGATGGAGTATGGGTCAGCACTCTGGTGAGGGCCAATCAGCAAGCTGCTTGGCTCTCAAGCAGTTGGGAGCTCAGGTGGACCAGAGGAAGAACTAACCTCCCTCAGGTCCACCCATGGCCTGTTTAAGATATGCCGCCCCCTATTCAGCAGCCAGTTCAGGCAAAGGCTTTCCTGCCCATCCTCCCTTAGTCCAGAGGTTTTGTTTTGAGTTTTCCCTTCTGCTATGGACTTTGTTAATCACTGGCTGACAGGGCTGGGAAAGAATTTTGCCTGAGGATTATTGGCCATTGCTGGGGGTGTTTGCCTTCTTCATAGCAGGGGTTCTTCTTTTCATCCCTTATTTTGTTGTCACAACTACTTTGGCAGGAGTTGGCATCAGGCAGGATGCATTTTCAGGTAATGGGGGAGGACCCCCAGTTTCCAGTTTAGGGGTCACCTTATGGGTTGTGGGCTACAGCCAAACTACCTAAAAGGCTCAGCTTGGAGGGCAAGATGGGTGTAGGCGCCCCCAGTTGGCAACACTGGCCCATGCCAAGGAGGTCCCATGTCTTGCGTCTCTCCCTCCTCCAAAAGGGGGGGAAGCCAACCCCTAGGTTATTCTCCCAGCATTCAGGGCTGGGGGACAGGGGTTCATATCACATAGCAAATGGGATGTGAGATGATCAGATCCAATGCCAGGCCAAACCCATTGGTCACTGTAATCAATAAAAGGTTGTGGCCTTGGTTTTACCTCACAATGATCTCATGTCTCTTTATTTCTCCACGCATCATGCCTAGGCTTGCAAGATTCTTTGAAGCCATAAGGCCTTATAGGGTCCACTTCTGTTGTCTATTCTTCCAAGGAGAGAGTGTGTGGGTAAAGGAGCCCTTTGTTAAGATACCACAAGATGCCTCCCCCCTCTCTGAGTCAACACTAGGGAGTTCATTGATGGGTGAACACAACCTGGTCAGTTCATCCAGAATACCTAGGATGTGCAGGGCCAATGACATGGTTCCCTTGTTTCCTGTCTTGGAAGAAAACTGATGTTTGTGTGGAAAAGATCGATGTCATTGGCTCTGTATGTGAAATTCTGCGTTCCCAGAATGATGTGGCATCATAAGATGGAGAAATGTTCCCCACATTTATGCAGATGTGCATGAGTGGGCCTTGTGAATTGGTGTGACAAAAAACACTGTCGGTTTTAGTTCCTGGAGAATGTCAGATAGGGTTTCAGCCTCTGCATCTCCATCCAGAACTGGACAAACAAGGGAAATGCAGGAAGGCCCATCACACCAGTCAACAGGGTGGCCATGTGTCCTACTTTACAGAGGACAGTCCTCTTTTTGAAGGGCTATCAGAGGTAAACATTTGCAGTCAACGTGTGAGCCTTCACCTGCATATTGACTAAACAACACATTTCTGTTCTTTGAATAAACTATAAACTAGGGGTGCTAGGAATTGAACCTGGGAATTCTGCAGCTGCAAAGAGGACAGGACACTCTAAGGCTACGTGCACACTAGTTGTTTCAAAAGCAGTCAGACCTTTTTGTCTGGCTGCGGTTTCAAACTAATTTGCCCATGGCTGGCCACACCTCCCAACCCCATGGCTGATTAGATCCGCCCACAGCAAAAATTGGGCCAATCATTGTGTTTGACTGAGCCTAAAGCAAAGCATTTTCATTGGACACACCTGGGGTGGCAACAGGGTTGACAGCTAATCAGTTTTGAAATCTGTGTGAAGCTGACTTCAAGGTAAAACATTCCTGAGCTGCAACTTCTGAGGTTTTGGAGTAAGAGGGGGCAGAATTTGCCTGGCAACATGTGTCCCCACATTCAGAAAATGGAGGTGGAGGTGCACTGCAGCCAGCAAAACTGTGTCTCTGCCCTAAATATTGTCCTTTGCAGCCCCAGCTTGGATTCAAGCTGTGGCAGTGGCTGCAAGGGAAAAATCAGGTGCAAACCCTATGTGAACTCCCAGTTCTTTCTTTCCAGGTTTAGTTTGGCACTTTTTGAATTTGGCACCTTTTCCTGTCACCTTTTTCTGTTGGCACCAAATTTAAAAAGCCATGAAATCTAGCAGTGGCTGGACAGGAAGGACTAGAAGGAGACTTAGAGTGCACTCCCAATTCTTCCTTTGGAATTTGGCACTGTGGCTGTCCCCTTTTCGCCAGGCCTGACATCGTTTGACATCAGGTGATGGACAGGTGGATGTGGGCCAAATGGGGAGGTCTAATGAAGCCTGGGGGCTGGAGATTCCCTGCTGCTACTATACACTGCATGCTTGTGGTGGGTACAGTAATAGGCAGTCTTGGTGAGCATCTATTTAGGCAACTGCTCTAAAATTAACTCTCCTTTCCATTGAGCAGACCTTCTCATAAGATTCCAGGCACAATTAAGCTTTGGCCAAGGGGTAACTCTGGGCTGATTGGAGAAATCTTGAAAGCATCCGGGAGAAGCAAACAGTGAAAGTGCTTTCCTTTCTCTGTCTTGCTCTGCAAGACCTTGTATTTATATTTTGATTTTAAATATTTATTTAAAATTTGAGAGCCCGGCTGGAAAGCAGACAACAGATGGTCTCCCACCCCTATTTCAGAGGGGTAGGTTACACATGTGGTGCTGACTTCCTCAGCTGCATCCATCTATGCATTGCTTGGGAGGGGGGAGGCTTGGCGTGACTCCCCTTCTGTTTGGACCATTTCTTTCACATCTGCCCTGCATCTCAGAATCAATGGTGGCAGTTGTGATAGTGGCAGTGATGGAATGCAGCTGCCAATGGGACCAAGGGGCCAAGATGCCATTATAGCATGAATTCCCTTTGGGGGATAATATATTGTGTGTCCTTTCGGCTACCTGAGTTTAACTCTGACAAGAAGTCCCATTATAGACTGCCCTGCATATCTTGGAGACGAATTCTTCCTCTATGTGTGTAACATGATCATAAATAATGCTTAGCATCTTTGTAGTGGTTCACATACTTGGATGGCTTTAAAAGAGGATTAGACAAATTCATGGAGGATAAGGCAATCAATGGATACTAGCCACAATGGCTGTATTCACAGGATCACAGCAAACTGCCTTATATTAAGACAGGCCATTCGTCCATAAGGCTCAGCATTGTCTGCATCAACTGGCAGCAGCATTCCAGGTTTTCAGGCAGGAGTGTTTCCCAGCCCTACCTGGAGATGCTGGAGATTGAACATGGGACCTTCTGCATGCAAGGCAGATGCTCTACTAGTAAGCTATAGTCCTCCCCCAATGACAGTTGCTGGAGAGCACAAGTGGGGAGGGTGCAGTTGCACTCTGGTTCTGTTTTCAGGCTCCCCATAGGCTTCTGGTTGGCCACCGGGAGGACAGGATGTTGGACAAGATGAGCCATTGGCCTGATCCAGCAGGCTCTTATGTTCTTATCCTTACAACAACCAAGAACACCATCTCCATATTGCTGATGGGATGGGGGGGGGAGCATAAGGAGGATTGAGGCTTTAGTCAGTCTTGCACACCTCCAGCATCCTGTTCTTACAGTGGCCACCCAGATGCCTATGGGAAGCCCAAAAGCAGAACTCGAGTGTGACAGTGCTTTCCCCACTTGTGATAACCAGCAGCTGGCATTCAGAGGCATGCTGCCTCCAACAGCGGAGGTAGAACATGCCCTAGCAACATCCTTGCTCTCCAGCTCCCTCACAGAACTACAGTTCCCTGGGAAGAGGGAACTGCTTTTTAAGCCTGTGATGTAGATATGCTCAGCATGTGTCTGTGGTGTAGCATTCTGTCCTTGATCCAATTGCCTCAGAGACAAAGTCTGGTGATTTGGACTGTGATATGCTCCATGTGATTTGCTTGGAGTTTGCTTACTAAGGAGAGTACTTTCGATGCTGGAAAGGAGCCAGGCCTCCAGTTGTCAAGCACCCAGGCAAGCACTTGAAGATCCATTAGGGCAGGAGGGGGGGATCAGAGAAAGAAATGAAGAGGGGAAGAGAAAGGGAGATGGAAGAGGAGTGCACTCCTTCCCTCTGCAACCTGGTAGTTCCACCTCTGCTTTAAGAAGACACTGTTTAGGAGGTTTTTGGAGTAGCTGGTCAAACACTGATTGATTTAGCTTGCTTCTCTGCTGAATGCCTCCTTTGTTCCTTATTCTTCAAAATCCACGTTTCTCATGGAAGGATTAATGCTTTGCTGAAATACATTCTGTGGAAGAGGGGGCAGGGAATTCAGCGGAGGGCGGAATAGCAAGAATTGAAGAGCAGAATAAAAAGAGAAACATGGAGGGTAAAATGGTAGCGTTCTCCTTTCTTTAAGTATTCCTTTCAAGTTCAATGATGTTTCAGGAAGGCATCAACCACCTTCGCCTCAGATATTGCAACTAATGAGTTCTTAATACTTTGCATTGTTCCACCATGTATGCCAGTGAAAGCTCCTTTTTTAAAAGTGGATAATTACACACACACACCTCATTTCTATTGAGCTCACATTAAAATCACCTGTCTTCTTCCTAGTCCTTTCTTGCCCTGGGTAATGTTGGGGTTGACAGCTACCACATCAATGTATAACTGGACTATAGAGAAAGAAATTTCCATCCTTAGCTGATCTCCTTCAGGGAACAACTATTATTTTCATTCTAGTACTGTCTATACCAGCCTTTCCCAACCAGTGTGCCTCCAGATGTTGTTGGAGCACAACTCCCATCAGCCTCAGCCAGCATTGCCAATGGTCAGGAAAGATGGGAGTTGTGGTCCAACAACATCTGGAGGCACACTGGTTGGGAAAGGCTGGTCTACACTATTCTGACTGGCAGTAGCTCTCAGTCATCAGAAGAACCCTGCTGGATCAGGCCAAAGGGCCATCTAGTCCAGTGTTCTTCAACCTTGGGTCCCCAGATGTTGATGGACTACAACTCCCACCATCCCTTACCATTGACCATGCTGTCCGGGGATGATGGGAGTTGTTGTGCAACAACATTTGAGGAACCAAAGTTGAAGAACAGTGATCTAGTCCATCACTCTGCTCTCACAGGGGCCAACCAGATGCCCATGGAAAGCCCACAAGCTTCCTAGCCTTTTTAGTCCTGCTGACTGTACTGGGAGATTAAACATAAGAAAATACCTACTGGATCAGACTGAAGGCCTGTTTTGTCCATCATCCTGCTTCCCACAGTGGCCAAGCAGGTGCCTATGAGGCCACAAGCAGGACATGAGCACAATAGCCCTCTCCTGTTGTGCTGCAGTGACTGGTATTTCAGAGGCATGTTGCCTCTGATTCTGGAGGTAGTATACAGCCATCAGATGTAATGAAGGACGCTTGACCTGACTTTGGTTCATCTTAGTGGATCAAGACAAACTGTCTTGCTTGCATTGCATTTTGGGAGTCAGCCCCTTCGTGACCTAAGTTTGTGATTTAATAATATGAAGACAGACTTCCTGACTCATGATTACAGCAGTGGTATGCATTGATAAGCTATGTGGCAATAACAAAGAACTCTAAATTTAATATTAACAGCTCCCCTCAGGATAATTCTTCCTCCAAATGAACAATGGGACTGGTCCAAACTCCATCTATGACTCCTTGGAATTTGTAAGACAAAGCCTGTGTTTTCCCAAATGCAGGAATTTGTACTTTATATATACTTCACCGGACATAGAAGGATAGTCTCTAATATGACTGATGCAAACAGGTCCGAAAATTACCATTACAAAGAATTCTTTTGTTTCCCCCCATCACATCCACATTCCCCCTCCCAGTTTACATGTAAGCCTATGAGAACCAAAATCCCATTTAAGGTTGGGGTTTTGCACAGGTAAAATCAGCACATGTGGCTGCAACCATCTTCCTCACATTTCACATTGCTTTCAAGGACCATTGAACACACCTCACTGCAGATTAGTTCTCATTTAAAGCGGAATTTATCAAATTTGCACTTTCCAAAACAATATGGGAAACAAAACACAGCCATCCTTCAAAATTCGCACTGATCTGAATTTTCGATGCAGTTCTCCAACCAAGCAATGTTTACAAAAATGCATATATTACAGGAAAGTATGCACAAAATGACTATATTGGTGAAAACAACAATATGTATATTAGTCAAGACTGATTACTAGGAGAAATTTACACTAAAATGCTTAAGAATTTTCATGAGAATTTATTTTAAAAAATCGTAAATTGCTGCAGAAATGTGAAAAACTGAATTTAAGATTCAGGGATTGACTCTGTTTGAAGGGCACTCTCAGGACAGCCTTCTATATGAAGGAGGTTTGGCTGGTCCAAGACTGGTTTAAAGATGAAGACATAAAAAGAGATGGTAAGAGCCTTGGAGTTGCTTATCAAGTTAGCACCTGCTCACAGTTTCCCCCAGTGAATACATTCCATCAGTGCAAGGGTTTCTCCTTGTGCAATGGAACTCCCCCCTCTCCTCCATCTGTGCCCCTCTAAATCTGTTCTAGGAGTTCACCCATCCAACCGTCTGTAAATTTGGGGAGACCATGGGGAGAAGAGGTGGGATGTTCCATTGCACAAGAGGAAATCCTTGCACTGATACAACACATTATTGGATATCACTCACTGTGTTTCTATTTAAATTATAGTCATTATTTCTAAATCTGCATCTATAAATATAAACTAGCATATGAAAATTTTATGCAAAGTTTTTTCCTACTTCTTTTGGTGATGAATTTCCTCTGTTTTGGTGATGTGTAAGTAGGTGGCCTCTTTAAGTGATCAGGAAGATAATTGATGGTGTAGATGTTTGTCCTCAAGAGTGAAATTTTCCAGAGAGCATATAGAAGATGTGGCCTTCCCTACCATCCACCCATTCAGAAAATAAAACATACCCTGACGGATTGGAGGGGAAACAAGTTTCCTTTCTGTAGAAACTGATCATAGGCTTTTGGGGGGGGGATTCTCTCTGGAATTTGCCACCACTAGCAGCCCGACTGGGTCAACAGGTGGTCGAAACATCCTCTGAGTGGGGCACGGAGGATAGAAAAAGGAAATATATGTGCTTTGATCCTGGATTAGTATTCACTTTAATTTCCCTGGCTTAGATATTAGTTTTGCACATGTTCATGGCAGACGCCTGAGACACAATGAAGGAATTTGAGGAGATGTGCTTGATTATTAAAAAGGCAAATTCCTCCGTGCTCTCTTGTCCTTCCTTTCTTTTTTGTTAAGCTCCTCATTGCTCTGGTAACCATATGGGAAAGAAATACTGTCCCCAACGCTAGATGCATTCCAGATAGAGATGTGGTGGGTACAGGCTAGGAGCACACCAGGGGTGGAAAGATCTATCCATTTCGGATCTCACAGTTTCTCATTTTTCCAATTTTAAATTCAGTTCTCCACATTTCGGCAGCAATTTGTGATATTTTTTTTAAAAAACCTCATGAAAATTGTCCAGCATTTTAGTGCGAATTTCTCCTAATAAACACATTTTTGTACGCAGTTCTGACTAACGTGCACATTTTTGCAAGCCATTTCTCTTTATATAATGCATTTTTGCATGTTATTTTCACTGATGTATTCATATTGATGCACACTTTCCCCTAATATATGCATTTTTGTAAACACTGGTTGGTTGGGGAATGGTATCAAGAAATTCGAATAAGTGCAAATCTCGAAGGATGGCTGTGTATTGGTTCTCATATTGTTTCGGAAAGTGTGAATTGGATAGATTTGGCTTGAAATGCAAACAATCAAAATTCTTGGCATCCCTAGAGCATCACAGTTTGCTAATGCTGAAGAGAGAAAAGTTTGGTGTGAGTGTGAAAATATACTTTTGTATCATGATCTCTGTCCTCCTGCCATGAACCCATCAGGTCTAATGGAATCTGGATCTATTACTATGGTACTTTGGTCACCAGACTGTGACTCACAAGTAGGGACGGAAAGATCTGTTCAATCTCTCTTTTTCTCATTTTTCCAGTCTTAAATTTAGTTCTCCACAAGGCTTTTAGTGTGTATTTCTCGTAATAAACACATTTTTGTAGGCAGTTTTGACTAATGTACACACTCCTTGGGGGTGAAGATGCTGGCCCCTCAGTAATATTCCAGCTTGGGAGTCTGTCGTTTGGGTGTATTTGGCTGAGAAAGTCCCTGGCTGCTGGGTACAGTGTCAGAACCTGATGCAATGCCTCAGTGACCTGTGTTAACAGGCCTTTCTGATGTCACGCACCTGCCTTGTTTTCTCTGTCCCACTCCTTTTCATTAGCTGCTGTTGGGAGCAGGGAAAATCACTGCACAATGTAATCATGCCACAGATTTTAACTTACTAGACCAGAGGTTCTCAGATTATGGTCCATGGGCCACTAGTAGCCTGGAACTCCATTGAGGTAATCTATAGAAAAGTTGCTGACCAGATGAGAATATTTGTACTTGGCCTCACACATGATTTCCATCTCTCCCCACCCCTGACTATAGAAACTGAGGCCATTTTGACCTGGGCTGGATTTATCAAACATGCTAACAAGACCCTGAATCAGGGCCTCTGAGTTTCATAATACTGCACTGGTGCAGCCTGCTTATTTTTCCTAAAAACTTACAATTTAAAAGGTCCTCCTTAGTGGTCTGGCCAAGGGCCCATGATTTTCAGGATATGGCACTTGCTTTGATGATATTTTTGGCACTGAAGAAAAAAAAAGGGTTATTAAGTGGTCTGTGTTATTAAGTGGCTTGAACACCACTGTGCATTATTATTATTATTATATTAATACATGTTTCACCTTTTGTTGACCATTGAACCACACTGTCACTGAGTGTTTTTCCATCAAGTCTGAAAGTGTGGAAATCTGTAGCTAAGAGAAGTTATGTCTTTGCCCAGTCTGGGAACGGATAGCCAAGGCCGTTGTCATGGCAGCATCAAGATAGACTGGGAGAGTTCTAGCAGTTATCTGTGTTAAGCTGAGTCTTCTGTGTAATGTCTTTGAACTGAGAACTTTACTCCTAGAGGGGGGGATCTTAAAGCCTTAAGCCATAATGTCTTAATAAAAGACTCTTAACCTGATCTAATGCATCTGAGAAGTTTCTTGAGCAACTTAACTCCAACATAACGTATGCTGTTTCACGCAACAACGCACACACGTCAACAGGGTTATGGGCCCAGATCCACAGTGCATTACACGGGAGTAAGTTGCTGGTCTGAACGGCAGACGGAGTTCCAGAGGGCAGCTTGATTGATTGTACCAGACAGAGGTGAGCAACATGGCTGTAAACCTGTCTGGGGGAGGCTTGCCGATGGAACGACTTAATGAAAAGAATTATGGCAGCTGGAAGCCGAGGATGCGGGCTTTGCTGATAAAAGAGGATTTATGGGACATTATAGATGGACCCCCTCCGGCAGTACTGACCGCGGCCTGGACGCGTAGAGATCAGAAGGCGCAAGCTTTTATACTTCTGGCTCTATCAGACTCTCAACTTCTACACGTGAGAGATGTTACAAACGCCAAACAGATGTGAGACGTGTTGGAAGGCATTCATGTGCAACAGACTGCGGGATCTAGATTGTGTTTGGCACGGAAGCTTTACCAGATGCGCTTCACGGGTGAGTGCGAAATGAGTGAGCATCTCACGGAATTCAGACGTTTGTTTGCTGAGCTGACGGACCGAGGCGTCAAACACTCTGAACTTCAGAAGACCTATCTGATCCTGGCTTCGCTCGATGGGACTTGGAATAATATGGTCATGGCTTTCGAAGCCATGCCTGACGGAGGTCTGAACGTTGCGTTTATTGAGGAAAAGCTGACCCAGGAATGGCAGCGGAGACAAGAGGTGAAAAGTGCTGAGGAAAAGCAAAGAGCCAAGCTGAAAGAAGAAAGCAGCAGCAGACAGGAAAACAAGCAAGAACAGCAACGGCTGAAGGCTTGTTATGCCTGTGGGGCTCGTGGGCATCTCCAGAAAGACTGTGCAGTCAAGCGAAACTCCAGGGACGGAGGCTTGAAGCAAAAGATTGTGGAAGCCCAAGGTCTGGTGAGATTTGACAAGTTGGGAATACTGTCAGATTGTTTGTTTGTACCAGAACTGAATCATAACATGTTGTCTGTGAGAAAACTGGTGAGTTGTGATTTTTCAGTATTGTTTCACAAAGACCAATGTTATGGAATGAGGGGAGATCAAGTGTGTTTGCAGGGAAGCCGTAATGATTCACAGTTTGTAATAAAGAGCAGTCAAGCAGGGTGTACTGTGTTAAACGCTGAGGCACAGGTACATCAGGGCTGCGTCCATGAATGGCATCAAAGGCTGGGGCATGCAAACCTTGACACGATTAAGAAAACCCCAATGCATAGTGAAGACATGTGTTTAAGAGATTGTGGACAGTTAATGGATTGTGATTCTTGTCATAAAGCTAAAATGACTATTGCACCAATTAACCGGGAGGCTGAAAGAACCACAACAGCTCCCTACCAGCTAGTTCATGTTGATTTATCAGGGCCAATAAATGCTTCACGTGGAGGTGCGAAATTCTTCATGGTACTGGTGGATGATTTTTCAAGATTTTGTCATGTTTTTCTGTTAAAGCATAAAAGTGAAGCTGAGCAAAAGCTGAGACTGTTCATTAAGAGAATCGAAACTCAACATGGCACCACAGTGGGGGCTATACGCTCGGACCAGGGGGGGGGGAATTCACAAGTAAACCATTGAGTGACTTCCTTGAGAGTAAGGGAATAAAACAGAATTTTACTGCTCCATACAGCCCGTTTTCCAATGGAACTGCTGAGAGAAAAAACAGGGTGCTGCAGGAAGCAATGAGAGCCATGTTAATGGATTGCAGTTTAGGGAATTCTTTCTGGGCAGAAGCAATTCTTTATGCGAATTACATTCACAATAGGGTATTACACAGTGCTCCTGGAATGTCTCCTTATGAGAAAATCACTGGCAGAAAACCGAAAATACAACACATTCAAAAATTCGGGACAAGATGCTGGATCCACATTCCACAGGGAAAAAGGAGGGGCAAGCTTGCACCGAGGGCGCAGCAAGGTTTTGTTTTGGGATTTCAGAGTGCATATTTCAGAGTTTGGTGTCCAGAAACACAGCAGTTAATTCTGAGCAGAAGCATTAAAGTCTCAGAAAAGCCTTGGGATCAAAGGGAAACAGTTGTTCTTACAGGGTCAGATGACACACAATCACAAACATTTAAGCCAAATCCAGACATAAAGGTGGAGGGCACACATATTCCTCTCAGAGATGCGTTAAATGAGCTCATTTGTGGGAAACGAAGATCAAAGAAACGTAAGGCTGAGGAAATGGAATCTCCTGTGCAGGCTGTGCCAAGCACAAGCACAGATGGCGGGGCAGAGAGAGCAGAAGCCCTAGTGCCATTAAGACGTTCTACAAGAGTAAACATAGGGAAACCGCCAGAAAGATATACTGTGGGGGTAATTACCAGTCCTGGAATGCATAAACTGGTGGACATGGATCCTGACACTTTGTATTTGACATGTGTACAGCCAAAGTTTGATTGAATAAAGTTTTAGCTAAATGTGCAGAGATGTTCTGAACTGTACTGAAATGTAAGCTGTATTGCAAGATGTATTGTAGAAATGTATTATTGTAATTGTTGTAATGAATTACAGACATGATGGGGAAAAGGGGGGATTGTTGACCATTGAACCACACTGTCACTGAGTGTTTTTCCATCAAGTCTGAAAGTGTGGAAATCTGTAGCTAAGAGAAGTTATGTCTTAGCCCAGTCTGGGAACGGATAGCCAAGGCCGTTGTCATGGCAGCATCAAGATAGACTGGGAGAGTTCTAGCAGTTATCTGTGTTAAGCTGAGTCTTCTGTGTAATGTCTTTGAACTGAGAACTTCTCTCCTAGAGGGGGGGATCTTAAAGCCTTAAGCCATAATGTCTTAATAAAAGATTCTTAACCTGATCTAATGCATCTGAGAAGTTTCTTGAGCAACTTAACTCCAACGTAACGTATGCTGTTTCACGCAACAACGCACACACGTCAACACCTTTACATATGGCTCAAGGTGATTTACAGATCTTTAAAATAGCTGAAAATAGTTTTTAAAACAGTCCAAAAAACAACTAAAGATAGGTTTTAAAAGTAGATGTTATTGGAGAGACAGGAGAAAAGGAACATAGGGCTACTTATTTCAGCAAGCAGCCACATAACCTTTGAACCAATGTTGTGTAGTGATTAGAAGTGCTGGAACTAAGACTGGCGAGATCCAGGTTCAAATCCCCACTCAGCCATGAAGCTCATTGGTTGACCTTGGACTAGTCACTTTCTCTCAGCCTCATCATGTACACCACCTTGAGCTCTCTGGAGGAAAGGCAGAATAATAAATAAGCAAGCAAGCAAGCAGAGTTTGGCGTATTGCACCCATTCCCAGCATGATCAGTGACAGTATAAATATTATCACACACATAATCTCATAGAAAAGAATAATTTAAAGAAAAAAGGACCTCTTAAGTAATCAAAACTGATGGCACTCATGGGATTTTAATGACAAAAATAAACACAGATCACAGTGGTTTTACTTTGACATTTTAATCTTGATGTAATCTCTCCCATCTTTAGTTTTAAATCTGATCCACAATGTAGTTAAGCCACAGTATTTGGATTTAAGCCAGGTTTGAACTATTGACTTACTTCTCAAATGCACTCATTGGAAAGCATCATCCTTCAAAACATTCTCAGATGCCTTCTCTCTCCAATCTACCCACTGCCCATAAAAAAACTCCTCTTGATTTTAGAATCCTTGGCATTTTACCCACAATTGAGGTTTTCCCCTCCTCCATTGCTGCTTGCAGCATGAGGTGGGAGCTCTTGGCATCATTGTTCCTTATGTTATGCTTGTGAAGTATTATTGCTCATAATCCAAACCATATTAAACTGCTCTGTGGCATTGGGCACTTTCTACAGACCTGTAATGTCAACAATCTGGCTGCAGCTGTTGGGGCTGCTAGTGTGTAAGATATATGTAAAACACACCCCACCACCCCACCCCACCATTGTGTGTGTGTGTGTGTGTGTGTGTGTAATGTGCATGTGTAGATACCTTATATATACTGCTGAGAGTAGGTATATTTTAATATATTTAAGATCTAGCAAGACGGAGGCACTGTGGGTTGGTAGTTCCGGAGTTCGGATAATTGGTCAGTTGCCTGCTTTGGGTGGGATCGTACTCCTTCTGAAAGAGCAGGTCCATAGTCTGGGGTTGTTCCTGGATCCATCTTTGTCACTAGAGGCCCAGGTGACCTCAGTGGCTAGGAGTGCCTTTCACCAGCTTCAGCTGGTAAGACGGCTGCGGCTGTTTCTGGGCCGGGATATCCTGACCACTGTTACCCACAGGCTGCATTACTGTAATGTGCTCTATGTGGGACTGCCCTTGAGGTTGGTCAAGAAGCTGTAGCTGGTGCAAAATGCAGTGGCAAGACTGCTGTCTGGGGCAGGGTATCGCCAACATGTCACCCTGCTGCTAAAAGAATTGCACTGGCTACCCATTAGTTACTGGGCAAGGTTCAAGTTTCTGGTTTTGGTGTACAAAGCCCTATACAGCTTGGGACCAGGATACCTGAAAGACTGTGTTACCACTTATATACCCAGTCGATCACTAAGCTCTGCAGGTAAGGGCCTCCTGCAGATACTATCTTACCAGGAGGTCTATGCCACACAACATAAGCAGAGAAGCGGACCGTTGGTGTAGTGGCACCTACCCTTTGGAATTCCCTCGCCTTAAATATCAGACAGGTGCCATCCCTGTTAACTTTTCAGTGCCTACTGAAGACCTTCCTCTTTCAACAAGCCTTTTAAGTAGAGACCTTATCCCAGTCTGCGTCTGTGTTGGAATTGCTTTTTAGTAAGTTTTTAAAGCTTTTTTAAAAATTATGTTTTTAATGCTTTTTTTAAAAAAAAGATGTTTTAAAGATGTTTTGTTTTAATGTGTTTTTAAGGATGTTTTGTTGTAATATATTTTAAAGTCTGTTTTTAGGATGCTTTAGAGTGTTTTTAGGGCTTTTGTTTATTATTATTATTATCATCAACAACAACAACATCTTTTAATGCCTTAGGTAAAATGTTAAAGTAATACCTCCGGTCCTTGCACAGGATCCGTTTAAGAACATAAGAACATAAGAAGCGCCTGCTGGATCAGGCCAGTGGCCCATCTAGTCCAGCATCCTGTTCTCACAGTGGCCTACCAGGTGCCTGGGGGAAGCCCGCAAGCAGGACCCGAGTGCAAGAACACTCTCCCCTCCTGAGGCTTCCGGCAACTGGTTTTCAGAAGCATGCTGCCTCTGACTAGGGTGGCAGAGCACAGCCATCATGGCTAGTAGCCATTGATAGCCCTGTCCTCCATGAATTTGTCTAATCTTCTTTTAAAGCCATCCAAGCTGGTGGCCATTACTGCATCTTGTGGGAGCAAATTCCATAGTTTAACTATGCGCTGAGTAAAGAAGTACTTCCTTTTGTCTGTCCTGAATCTTCCAACATTCAGCTTCTTTGAATGTCCACGAGTTCTAGTATGATGAGAGAGGGAGAAGAACTTTTCTCTATCCACTTTCTCAATGCCATGCATAATTTTATACACTTCTATCATGTCTCCTCTGACCCGCCTTTTCTCTAAACTAAAAAGCCCCAAATGCTGCAACCTTTCCTCGTAAGGGAGTCGCTCCATCCCCTTGATCATTCTGGTTACCCTCTTCTGAACCTTTTCCAACTCTATAATATCCTTTCTGAGATGAGGCGACCAGAACTGTACACAGTATTCCAAATGCGGCCGCACCATAGATTTATACAACGGCATTATGATATCGGCTGTTTTATTTTCAATACCTTTCCTAATTATTGCTAGCATGGAATTTGCCTTTTTCACAGCTGCCGCACACTGGGTCGACATTTTCATCGTGCTGTCCACCACAACCCCGAGGTCTCTCTCCTGGTCGGTCACCGCCAGTTCAGACCCCATGAGCGTATATGTGAAATTAAGATTTTTTGCTCCAATATGCATAATTTTACACTTGTTTATATTGAATTGCATCTGCCATTTTTCCGCCCATTCACTCAGTTTGGAGAGATCTTTTTGGAGCTCTTCGCAATCCCTTTTTGTTTTAACAACCCTGAACAATTTAGTGTCGTCAGCAAACTTGGCCACTTCACTGCTCACTCCTAATTCCAGGTCATTAATGAACAAGTTCATGGCTTAGTCAGCCATCCTATTATTATTGTTATAGGATTGGGGGATTGGTATGGATGAAGTCCTGTAGATTCCCTCCAAGCCTGTAATTCTGTATATAGAAGTGTGGGGTCTGCAGTGGTAAGAACCTGCAGAATTTGTCAAACCAGTTTCTCTGTTCAGGTAATGGGTCTGGCCAAGTCTGTCAAGTACCCAGTTTACACATATAAAGACTTGGTCAATGACAGATGTGTTGCCATAGGGACAACTGATTGGTGGTTCTCTTTCAGGAGGGGGTAGGCAACTTCATCTTGGGGCCAGAAGCTAGCCTTGTCTAGTCTAGTCTGTTCTGGAGCTGGAAAGAGACAGAGGCTTGACCATTCACTGCACTGAATCCAAAACTATGGCTTTGGGGACTCCCCTAGAAACCTAATGGGGAAGCAATATCTGTTGGAGTGTTAATGCTGTGAGCCCCTCCAACCTTTGGTCATGAAAATATGTGTAAATAAAACCATATAACCTAAAGACACCACAGTGTCCAAGGACCTTCATTCCAATGAAACTCAAACCTGGGTAAATGCTCGAACCCTGGAGTCTCTCACCACTCAAGAGATTAGGATGCTCACAACATTATTAAATTGTATCCAATCTTAGTTATACTCAGATTAGACCTGCTGGAATTAATGACCATAAAGCATTTAGGGCCATTAATTCTAATAGAACTACTCTGAGTAGACCTCAGTTGGATACAAACTATTATTATTATTATTATTTAGATTTAGATTTATTAGACGCTTGTTACCAAAGTCTCCAAATGACTTACATTTAAAAACATAAACTCAAGTGCCTTGTACCATTAAAATCCATGTAAAACATTTTCATACAAACACCTACAATTCACATATACACACACAACAGTTTCCCCATAAGTCACAGGAAGCTTTGGTAGCACACTAACAGCAGAACAAAATCATCTCCATCCATCTGGGGGAAAAAGTAAGTCTTTACCTGGTGCCAAAAAGATGTCAGCAAAGTTGTCAGCCAGACCTCACTGGGAAGAGCATTGCACAGATGGGGAACCACATCCTAGCCTTCTGGTTGGCAATTGCTGATAGAACCTCTTTCATTCACCATTGTGTTTGCGTTCTCACCATTGTGCTTAGTTTGTAATCCTATACTCATTTACTTGGGAGTAAGCCCTATTGAACTCAATGATACTCAAATTTTGAGTAGACATGTAGGATTGCACTGTCAGTTGTTCTTGCTGAAGTGTCCTGCTTCCCCTTTCTCTCTGCATCTTTCAGTAAGATCTAGCCTGGCCGCTCCATATCTAAACAGGTTGCAGTTATTCAGCCACCCAAACTAGGTTTGGAAGTCTTAGGTAGTAAATCCTAGTTCCTAATCATTGCCCCTACATTTAAAGAGGTTGTTCTATGTGCAGATGTGCTGGATGCAAAAACTAGAAAACAGGGAGGTTGGAAATAGGTTGACTCTGTACAGACAAGATTCCCAAGGTATAGGCAAAAATCCTGATTTAGAGGGGAAAGAGCAGTCACTTCAAAACTTGTAGGGACTGAGTACTAGATATGTGGGCTGTTCTATTGCTGCCACTCCAGCAAATGTTGGCAAGAGAGATCTGTGCATAGGTGTAAACCTTCAGCCAGCTCAGACAGAAGTACATTGAAGGTTAAGCAAGTGGTCTGCCGCTTGCTTCCTATTGGAAGTCAGCAGAGTTACACAGCAGTTGCAACACATCCATCTGTTGTCCACTGGTAAAAGTAAGTTAAAGGTTTATTTACTTCTAGGGTACAAAGCCACCTCTCCTAGTAGGAGCTCAGGATGGCACATCCTTACACATACACATAAAACAAAAGAGAGATGCAGTCTGAGAAGGAGGAAGGCTAAACAGATAAACAAAGTTACAAAGGAGTCAGTCAGAGGAACACAAGGATTACTTAGAATCGTAGAATCATAGAGTTGGAAGGAGCCTATAAAGCCATCATGTCCAATCCCCTGCTCAATGCAGGAATACAAATTAAAGCATACCTGACAAGTGGCTGTCCAGCTGCCTCTTGAATGCCTCCAGTGTTGGAGAGCCCACCACCTCCTTAGGTAATTGGTTCCATTGTTATACTGCTCTAACAGTTAGGGAGTTTTTCCTGATGTTCAGTCAAAATCTGGCTTCCTGTAAAATTCCATGTTCTGCACTCTGGGATGCTCTGGGAAAAGATCCTGGCCCTCTTCTGTGTGGCAACCTTTCAAGTACTTGAAGAGTGCTATCATATCTCCCCTCAGCCTTCTCTTCTCAAGGCTAAACATGCCCAGCTCTTTCAGTCTCTCAGGGCTTTGTTTCCAGTCCCCTGATCATTCTTGTTGCCTTCCTCTGAACTTGTTCCAGTTTGTCTGCATCCTTCTTAAAGTGCGGTGTCCAGAACTGGACGCAGTACTCAGGATGAGGCCCAACTAGTGTCGAATAGAGGGAAACTAGTACTTCACGAGATTTGGAAACTATACTTCTGTTAATGCAGCCTAAAATAGCATTTGCTGTTTTTGCAGCCACATTGCATTGTTGGCTCATATTCAGCTTGTGATCAACAATAATCCCAAGATCCTTCTTGCATGTAATATTGATGAGCCAAGTATCCCCATCTTATAACTGTACATGTGGTTTCTTTTTCCTAGGTGTTGAACTTTGCACTTATCCTTGTTAAATTTCATTCTGTTGTTTTCAGCTCAATGCTCCAGCCTATCAAGATCCCTTTTAATTTTGTTTCTTCCAGGGTATTGGCTATCTCTCCCAATTTTGTATCATCTGCAAACTTGATAAGCATTCCATGCACCTCCTAATCCAAGTTATTAATAAAAATGTTAAAGAGCAATGGGCCCAGGACCAATCCCTGGGGTACCCTGATCGTTACCTCCCCCCAGTTTGAGAATAACCCTTGATAAGCACTCTCTGAGTACGATTCTGTAGCCAACTGTGGATCCACCTGATGGTTGTTCCATCCAGCCTACATTTGGCTAGTTTGCTAATCAGAATATCATGGGGCACTCTGTCAAAAGCTTTGCTGAAGCTCTCTGCCTATCACCCCCCACTGGTTCAGGTAACTAACTGCAAGCATTGCTGTCTTCCATTTCAAAACTTCCTTCAGCTTGGAATCTTAAAGGAGGGAGGGAATTGGGCTCAGAGAACATGCATGAGAGCAGCGGTAGCCAAGGTGGTGCTCTTCAGATGTTTTGGACTAGAACTTCCATTGGCCAGCATGGTCAATGATCAGTGATGATAGGTATTGTAGTCCAGCAGCTCCTGGGAGACACAACATTGACTACCCCTGTATTAGAGGATGTGCATTCTCAGGGTCCAAATTAGGGATTGGGGTGAAATTTGATTCAGTTTGCATTTAAAGCCAAACATATAAAATCCACACTTTCTGAACCAATGTGAGAACTGAAACACAGCCTTTGAAATTTGCACTTTTCCAAATTTTGCAATGCAGTGTTCTAACTAATGTTTACAAAAATGTATATATAAGGGGGAGATGTGTATAAAATTAATATATTAGTGAAAATATGAAAAAAGGATTATATTAGGAGAAATTGCTTGCAAAAATGTGTACATTAATTTTTATTAGGAAAAAATTGTACTACAATACTGAAGAATTGTTATTAGGGTTTTTTTTAAATCGCAAATTGCAGCAGAAATGTGGAGAGCTGAATTTGAGATTGGAAAATGAGAGAGAACCAAAACTGACAGATCCTTTCATCCATAGGTCAAATCTAACACCCCAATGGATGTCTCCTTGGCAATTTATAGGATGAGAGCAGGGAAGAGAATTGACTTTAGAAGATGATGAGATACACACAGCTTCCCCCTCCATAGGATCCTTTAAATTTGGACTGTGTACCTAAATCAGATATACATCCCAGAACAGATCCAATATGTTTACACTTTATTGCTTTCAAGGGAACTGTATTTGGATGTGTATCCCATTGTGGATAGAGATGTGTGCTTGGTTATACATCCAAGTGCACATTTTAATTTAAAGCCATGTAGTACAGATAGACTGTGTGTCTGCATTTGGATGCTCCTGCAGTCTTTTAAACTGTGAGGAACCATTCCAGTTCTTCATACGTAAGACCATTCCATTTTATACTCACAACAGTTAGGCTGAGAGGTAATGACTGGGACAAGACAACTTTGTGTCCTTCGGAGTCAGGCTGATAAGTAGCTGTGCAGGAATCTAAACCCAAACCTCCAAGATCCAAGTCTTGTACTCTATCCATTACATCACACTGCCTCAGCATGTACCCTGTTTATTTTATATCTTGTCACTCATCTTGCATTTTCCTAAATCTGGTGTCCGTTTACTCTCTTCTGAAAGTTCACCCATGGCCTTCTTCAAAAGAGTCAACCAAAACTGAATACATTGCTTCACTCCTGTGGGATAAAAAGCTTTATGGAAGACAGGAATGATTTGCTGGGAGGATTGTGTATAGTGCTTGATCTCTGAGCATCTTGTAAAACTGGCTGTTCCCTCATACCAAAGAATTCCTGAGATCCCACTGTAATTCCTTATGGAGACTGCAAGGAGGGAGATGGGTGGAATGGAAACTCTTGCTGACTGCAGAAATACTTCCCATTGTTCAGACTGGCAATAGAAAAGCCCAGAAATGCCTCTCATGGACCTTTGAGATTGAGTTAATTATAAGGTAACAGTCATTTATAGGCTGTAGCAGTTCAGTGACTTTCATGTTTGGATGGGGGAGAGGGAGAAGGATCAAACAAAAGCAAAGGATTCAAGTGAATCTGATGAAGCCCTTGTCTCCCTCCACCCCCAAACCTCCTTCCATTTATTCCTACCCTTTTTGGGTATAAGAAATAGAAAACTGATGGTGGCATAAGCTCAGTTTCCCAAATTGGAAAATAAAGCAAAATTGTGATTGATTTATTTATTTACTTATTACATTTATTGTGAGATGTAATCTAGAGAGAAGGAAACCTTTCCAGAATAAATCAGTCATTTTTTTTAAAAAAGGCGCCACAACAGCCCAGCCTGCCACGTGTTCATTGAATGACAAATTTTGTTTTCTCAGTCTTCCATTAAAATGACAATAATAAATAAATAAATAAATGGAAGCCCCTGAGTTTGATGAAGGGGTCTCAGCTGAACAACATCTCACTGGTTCACAACTCCACAAAGTTGCAAGTGAAAACAACCCCCAGTGTATGGGCAGGCACTGAACAAAGCTCTCCAAACACACTTTTCTTCTCCCGCTACCCTTTCTTTCTTTGGCTTCCTCCCATGCCCCAGGCTCCTACTGTGCCTCATCAGGGGCTGGCTGGGATGTGAGCAGCATTTGGAGATTCACGGTTGAGGAGATGGCTCCCTACAGCAAGAGAGCAACACATTGTGGCTTCATAACCTTAAGTTAGGGTATGGCCATTTAAGCATAGAAGGGAATAGCACTTTTTGAGCTGTGAGGTATTTTTGTTTGGAAAGATTGTTTAGTTTTGTTTATTAAATTGTTTAGTTTATCAATTTGTGGAAATGGCTTTGGAGAAATATCCTAAGGCAAACGATCAGTGTGGTGTTAAAAGGAAACTTTTATAAACTTTTGTACTTAACCCCTGCTAGTCACACTGGAATTTGATAGTAAAGCTGTGGGAACATCTTTCAATGTTAAAATTAACAAATATTGTTAGAACTAGGGATGTCACATCTCCAGTTCTCATCTGGAGACTCTGGAGTTTTGGGGTTTTCTTTGGGTCTTGGGGTGAGTCACCCCAATCTCCCGACTCTCAGCATTCTTTTTAAAAAAAAATAAGTTTCTAGATGGTCTGGTTCAAGAGATATACACCAAAACATCAGCCCCCCCCCACGACTTCTGTTGAATGAGTTTGTAGCTGGCTGCTCTAACCCTGCCCTTTCAGGATTGTAGCCAATAAGTGAAGTCTGGGTTGTGATTGACAAGGGATTTGTTGACCTCCAGGCAATAGCTAGAACCCATTACAAGGCCAGAAAATTGTTGTCTTTTCCTGGTTTATAGATTTCAGCAGTAGCAAAAGTCCCTTTCTCTGTGTGTGCAGGTCAAGAGATGTAGAACAAAAAAAGTCACAGCAGGATCTTGATAGGCAGTTGTTTATTGTAAACAATTTCAGTTATGATTATAATAAAAGTGTACATGCAGGGTTTTTTAAAATTACTTGCAAAATACCATACTACACATTTTATCTTTCAAATAATTTTTGAACAGAAATTTAAAAGAAGTGTACGTAGAACTGAAAAAGGCAGTTTATTTGTCTAATTCATAGCCAGTTTTGAAAACCTTCCCAACATGAAGTTTTAATCCTATCCTCGCTTTTCTGGGAGTAAAGCCTTATCCCACATACCAGGAGGAAATCCCATTGAATTCAGTGGAACTTACTTTTGAGTAGGCAAGGTTAGGATTGTACTGTAAATCAATGGGAGTTTTGAGTGAATATAGCAAAGGATTGTGTTTGTGCTTTTATTTTTTAGGAAACTTTATGCCTCCCTGGGCTCCTACTGGCAGGAAGGGCAGGATATAAATCTAATAAATGAACAAACAAACAAATACATACTGATTTTATTTTTAAAAAATTTAATGTTCTGCAATGGCCACCTGGTTTTGACAATAAACTTATTGTTCACTAATAGGCAAAAAACCTTTCAGTTTAAGAACATACCTGTCAAACTTTAAAAACCAGGGAAATTGAGCCGCTATAGTGAATGCACCAGAGGAGCAGGAGACCTGACCTCCTCTTTGAGATATTGTACTGCCCTACAAATTTGTCAAAATGCAAACACAATTTGGGTTGGTCTTTCACAGTCTAATCCACTTCCTGTGTAGCTTGGAAGAATTTGGTAACGTCCCTCCCAGGTCATAGTCCAACACTGACCTGGAGGAGGGGCAGGGAGGGTAGGAGATTGGATGGGTGGGAAAGGAAAACATTGTGAATAGTATCATTACTTTTCAGCATTTCCCCCACCTTTTCATTCTACAGCAGGCACATGTAGCCTCCCACTCAAATTTAAACCAAACCTGTCCCTGGCCACATCCATACCAGGCCTTTATTTCACTTTAGACAGTCATGGCTTCTCCCAAAGAATCCTGGGAAGTGTAGTTAGTGAAGGGTGCTGAGAGTTGCTAGGAGACACCCTGTTCCCCTCACAGAGCTTCAATCAGAGCAGCTGACTATTAAACCACTTTGGCCACTGGACCTCTGTCAGGAGAAAAGCAGTCTCCTCTCAACACCTTTCACAAACTACACTTCCCTGGATTCTCTGAGGGGAGCCATGACTGTCTCATGTGAAATCAAAGTCTGGTGTGGGTGTGGTCCCCTGATTAGGTAAGCCCAACAGCTGGGAGTCTGGCTTTTAGAACACTGACAGTTGGTTCTTACTGAGCATGCCCGACGTTATTATTCAGTTCAATTGAAAATATATTAAATTAATTAAAAATCAGCCAGGCATTTTTTTAACCTTTAAACTGCAGAAGAAGAAGGTCATAGTATGGGGCAAGGTCAGTAACAGGATTACAGGTCCTCTGTGAACATGACTGATTTTTAATGAATTTCAACAGATTATGAGAACTCTGACAGCAGAAAGTCCAAAAGGGTTCTGGGCCTTTCTCTCTCTCTCTTTAGACTTTGAACTCTCAATTCTTTCTGACTGTTTTGTTTATCGCCATGAAAATTGAGAGGGTTGTTAAGCAAGTGTTTCTGAGTTCAGGACTATAAATTTTGTAAGGTTTTATTTTGAAATGAGCTTATAGGAAGTATCAGAATGGCATGGGGGTATTTTCAATTTAACATTGCGGAATGTGAAAAATCCATGCTGGCTTGCTTATATAAATATTTCTTCATACTATGTCCCAATATGTATCTGATTTCACACTATGGTTGTACATTATTATTTCTTCTACATTTTAAGTGTGCCCTTCTTCCTTGGGGTGGTCATGGTGCCCCTTTGTTGTTTTTACTCTGAAGGGCAGATTAGGCACAGAGAAGGTGTCACCCAGTAAACTTTATAACTGATTTCCATTTTAAAAAAGTAATTAAAATGATTTACATGGAGGCAGCGTGTATGAAGTAGATCCACACAATACATTTAAATCATATTCAACTTGCATTTAAAGCACATGACTTCCCCCAAAGAATCCTGGGAAGTATAGTTTCCCTCTCACAGTTATAGTTTCCATGATTGTGTGGTGGGATTCATGTTTTTCAAAAGTGTGTTAAATATGCTTTAAATGAATGGTGTGGATCTGCCCTAGATGTCCTGTGTATTCTTTAGTGCATTCTTTCTTTTAAACAGGGGAAGCGCTATAGCTCAGTGGTAGGGTACATGCTTTGCATGCAAAGGTCCAAAATCCAATCTCTGGAAAAGACTATTGCCTGTAATCATGGAGAGCCAATGCTAGTTCATATCATCAGTACTGAGCTAGATGGCATCAAATGGCCTGACTTGGTATAAGGCAGATTCCTTTGTTCCTAAAAGAGGAAAGAGACCCAAGGGCCACAGTGACTCTGAAATGTATTAATGTTTTATTTATAACATTTATATACTGCTTTATTGTAAAAAAAAACCTCAAAGCAGTTTACAGAAGGAATTAAAATAATGACATTATGACTTCCCGGAAGGAGTGCTAGCTGGTGGCTGTCTCTGAGGGAGCTCTATCTCAGAGAAAGCTTTTTTCAGTTTAAAGTCAGTCAAGAGGAATCTATGACTGGCGCAAATGTTCTCCAAGATAAAAGGAGAACCGAAGATTATCCACGTAACTTCGTTGAGTTGCAGATAGCTGGATTTGATCAGGAATCCCCTGAGATAAGAAGGCATACCTGGCAACGGAAGACGGAGCTTGGATTTCCAACATGCTGTGCTGAAAGTAAGCGAGATGTTTTTTTTTCTCTTTAAAAACGTTTTTAACGAGCTAGCCTCCATCTGTCTAAATCTTATCTTGGACTTAAATTACTACCGTAAAAGAGGATTGTCTACGAATCAGCTAATTAAGAAACTTGGGTGAGTCACACTTTTTTTTTGTTCTGCATAAAGTTAAGGAAGAAGGGAGCAATACAAAGAATTTGTTTTATTTTTTTATATATATGACAAAAAACTGGCTTAAATTTGGAATTATAAAGATTAAAATGAATAAGAGGCAACCTATTGGACAAGAATGAATCTGCTGTTCATGTATGTTATTAACTGCTGGACGCTGAGAACTGGATTTGTTTTACATTCTTGAACGTGCCGGAGATAAGAATTGTGTTGGCTAAGATCATACTAACAAGCCTGATTATATTAACTCTTTTGTTGTTGAGGAAAAGTAAGAAACAGTTTGCCACTAAGTTTGGGAACATTGGTTAATAATAGAAAAAGTTTTACCTTTTAAAAATGACAACCAGGAAAACAGCCAAAGTTTTAGAGCAAAGAGTTTCAACTGATACTCAGGAAGGAATAGACGTGTTTCAGAAAATTATGGAGGGGTTTAATGACTTTAAACAAGAGATGAAACAAGAGATGAAACAGGACAGACAACAATTTAAAGATGAATTTCACAATATGAAAAAGGACTATAAAGATTTACAAGATCATATCAAAACAGAAGTGGGTGAGATTAAAAATAATATTGGGCAATTAACACAGGAAGTAAAAAATGTTAAAGATAAGGTGCAAACCTTAGAGAATAGAATTGATAGTGTAAATGTGGAATTAGAAAAAATCTGGATTATTCTGCTGTTATGGAACTTAGAGATAAAGAATATTGCTTGAGATTCCGTGCAATTCCTGAGGAAACAGGTGAAGATATCAGAGAGAAAATTGTTACTGTCTTAGCAAAATCCTTGGAAATGAATGATCGGATGGAATTTGAAATAGATACAGTTTACAGAATTAATTCCAGATATGCAACAATGAAAAAAATCCCAAGAGATGTACTTGTTAATTTTCTAAAAAAAAAGACTAGAAATATGGTATTGCAATATCATTTCAACAATGGCTTCAAAATTGACGGTAAAGAAATACTGGTGATGAAGGAAATTCCTATTAGACTTTTATGAAAGAGAAAAGAATATGCTTTCTTCACAGAAAAACTTAAACAATGTAAAATTCAATTTAGATGGGATGTTCCAGAGGGAGTGATTTTTATATTCAGACAACAGAAGTATCGATTAAATACTGTTCAAAAAGCAAGGGATTTCTTGAGAAAAGCTTCAAAAGATATGGAAGAAGATAAACTCAAAGACATGGATACAATTCCTGGGAAACAAAGTCAACAGAAACAGGTAGAAGAAGAAAAGGATGATGATGAATCAAAGGGAGCAACAGGTACAGACTTTTCTAAAATACATGCTTAAAATGGATTACAAATATTTAACTTGGAATATAAACGGAGCTAATTCGGCACAGAAGAGAAAGAAAGTATTTCATTATTTGAAAAAATTAAAATTGGATATAATTTGTTTACAAGAAACTCATATTAAGAAGAAAGACTCCAAATATTTAATATGTAAAAATTTGGGTGAAGAATTTATTTCGGCAGGATCAAAAAAAAAAAATGGTGTGGTCCTCTATATTAATTCACAATTGTCCCCTAAATTGATATTATTGGATGATAGTGGCAGATTTATGGGAGTTGAAATTACCATACAGGGTACAAAAATTTTGATAGTGGGCATTTATGCTCCCAATGAAGATAAAACAAGGTTTTATACTGGACTTATGGGAAAATTATCAGAGTTTGTATATGATCATTGGTGTGTCATGGGTGATTGGAATGGGGTAATTTCACCAAAAATGGATAGACTTTCTGAGAAAAATATTAAAGAGACACAGGGCAAATTGCCGAAGATTTGTTTTGAATTGATGGAAAATTTGGAATTGGTGGATGCTTGGAGACATATAAATAATAATGCAAAGGAATTTACCAACTTTTCAGAAAGGCATAAAACATTTTCGAGGATTGATATGATTTGGATGTCTAAAAGTTTAGTGAAAGATATTTCCAAGATGGATGTATTACCAAAAACTTTTTCGGATCACAATCCAGTGATATTGACTTTAAAAAAAAATATCTTGGATTTAGATGGAGATTAAATGAATCTTTATTACAGAATGATAAAATAGTGCAGGAATGTAAGAAGAAATTAAAAGAGTTTTTTGAACACAATTTACATAAAGGGATAAGTGAAAATATTGTTTGGGATACAAGTAAAGCATTTATGAGGGGATATTTTATTAAATGTAATTCTGAATTAAAAAAGAAGAAACAACAGAAAATGCAATTAATCTTGGAAGAAATAAAACAAAAAGAGGAAGAATTGAAAAAGAATCCAACTAAAGCTTCTACTGTAAATCAAATTAAAATGTTACAGAAACAAGTGTCAATGTTGACAGTTAGAGAAATTGAAAGGAAATTAAACTTTGCTAAACAAAGGACTTTTGAATTTGCAAATAAACCGGGGAAATTGTTAGCATATAAATTAAGAAAAGAACGACAAAAAAATCTTATTTTAAAGATACAAGAAGGAGATGAGATGTTGACAGACAATGTAAAAATCCAAAGGGTTTTTCATCAATATTATTCAACTTTGTACAAGTGTCAGGAAATTCCCTCTGAAAAAATAGAAGAATATATATCTAAACAGAATTTGCCTAAAATTACAGATTTTCAGAGACAAGCTATTAATGGTCCTATTACGTCAAGAGAAATATCTGAGGCTATAAGTAAAATTAAATTAGGAAAGGCGCCAGGACCGGATGGACTATCAGCAATGTATTACAAATGCTTGGAGGAGGAACTTCTATTACCTTTACAGTACACAATGAACTCTATTTTGCAAGAAGGGAAGATACCGGATAGTTGGAAAAATGCCAATATAACATTAATACCTAAAGAAGAGCAGGATTTAACTAAAACAAAAAATTATCGACCAATATCTTTATTGAATAATGATTATAAAATTTTTACAACGATTTTGGCCGAAAGAATGAAAATAATACTGCAACAATTTATTCAGGAAGATCAAGTGGGATTTTTACCTAAAAGACAATTACGTGATAACGTCAGGAATGTTTTGAATGTGTTGGAATATCTTGAACAACGAAATAACATACAAGCAGCCTTGGTTTTTCTGGATGCTGAGAAAGCATTCGATAACTTGAATTGGAAATTTATGTTTAAGGTTCTAGAGCAAATGGACTTTGGAGAAAATTTTATAAAATGGATCACATCGATTTATACATCACAGAAGGCACAGATAATTATCAATGGGGATTTAACGGACTCATGTGAAATACAAAAGGGCACAAGACAGGGATGTCCACTGTCCCCTCTTTTATTTATTTTGGTTCTAGAAGTGCTGCTTAGAGACATAAGGCAAGACAAAAGGATTTCGGGAATAAAGATAAAAAAAGAGGAATATAAATTGAGAGCATTTGCTGACGACTTGATAATTGTACTAGAAAATCCCTTGGAAGGAATCAAAATATTGATGGATAAATTAGAAGAATTTGGATCATTAGCAGGATTTAAGATTAATAACCAAAAAACAAAGATGTTGGTGAAAAACTTATCTTTAAGGAATCAAAAAGAGTTGATGGAGAAGATAGATTTTAAAATAGAAGAAAAGGTGAAATATTTAGGTATTATTATGACAAATAAAAATTCAAAGTTGTTTCATAACAATTATGAAAAATTATGGTCAGAGATTAAGAAAGATCTGTTAAGATGGGACAAATTACAGTTGTCATTAATGGGCAGAATATCTGTAATAAAAATGAATGTATTGCCGAAAATGATGTTTCTATTTCAAACAATACCTGTCATATCCTCTGATTTACCTTTTAAACAATGGCAAAAAGATATTTCTAAATTTGTTTGGCAGGAGAAAAAACCAAGAATTAAATTTAAATTACTACAAGATGCCAAAGAAAGAGGAGGATTGGGATTACCAAATTTGAGACTTTACTTTGCTGCTTGTTGCTTAGTCTGGATAAAAGAATGGATTGTATTGAGGAACAAAAGATTATTGGATTTGGATTTGGGGATGGCATGGATATCTATGGTATGATAAAGTAAAAGTTAATGTGGATTTTAACAATCATTTTATAAGACGTCCTTTGTTGAAAATATGGAATAAATACAAAACAAGGGTTTTTTCGAAAATACCACTATGTGTTTCAAGTCAAGAAGCATTTTATAGAAGAGAAATGGCTGGAAAAGAGAAATGGTTAACTTACCAAGAATTATTAGAAAATGTGCATGGAGAATATACAATGAAAGAGAGAGAACAATTAATAAAGGAAGGATATAGTTCACAATGGTTTGCCTATTTACAATTGTTAGAAAGATACAAAATGGATAAAAAAATGTATGGGTTTGAAATAAATAAATCTGATTTTGAAGTAGATTTGTGTACAAATGATGAATGTATAATTGCAAAAATGTATAAATTTTTATTGAAAATGGATATGGAAGAAGAACAAGTAAAAGAGTGTATGGTCAAGTGGGCAAAAATTTTTGGTTATAATATACAAATGGATCAATCGGAAAATATGTGGAAAAAAGGTTTGAAATTTACATTATGTTATAATCTTAAAGAAAATTTTTATAAAATGATGTATCGTTGGTATATGACACCAGAAAAGTTGTCAAAAATGTATAGTAATGTTTCTAATGTATGTTGGAAATGTAAACAACAAGAAGGATCTTTTTACCATATGTGGTGGTCGTGTAAACAGGCAAAATTATTCTGGGCACAGATAGGTAGGATGATGCAAAAAATTTTGAAGATAAATATTCAGTCAAAGCCAGAATTTTTTTTATTGGGCTTTATGGGTAAACAAAAAGAAAAGAAATATGGAAGAATAATAATATATATGATTACAGCAGCAAGATTATTATATGCACAAAAGTGGAAAATGGAATCAGTACCAACAATGGAAGAATGGCTATTGAAATTAATGGACTTAGTCGAGATGGACAAATTGACATGCCTTCTCAGAGAAAAAACGATAGATACATTTCTTAAGGAATGGAAGCCTCTTTTGGACTTTTTGTTGAAAGAAAAAAATGAAATGATGATAATGGGATTTGACGATTAATCAAGATAGACTATGGAAAAAAGTGAACTTTGTATGTTTTAGGGGTCAAGTTTGATATATATTATGTACCTATAGCTGATCTGTAACAAATCGGAAGTCAAGTTTTTTTTGTTTTGTTTTAATTTTTTTGTATTGTTTTTGTTGTTTGATTTTGTTGTGTTTGTTTTATAAAAATTTGAATAATAAAAATTATTACAAAAAAAACACAATGACATTATTGGCAAAAACAGTTAAAGACAGGTATCAAAAAACATTCAAAGTAATAAAACCAACAATGAATTAAAAACAGATGAAAATTGTAATAGCTTCTGCATGCCTGGGTAGGCTTGCCTAAACAAAAATGTTTTGGGGCAGGTGCCAAAAAGAGTACAATGAAGGCACTTGCCTAATGTAAATAGGCAGGGAGTTCCAAAGAGTAGGTGTTGCCACACTAAAGGATTGATTTCTTACAAGAGCAGAACTTGTATTATGTGGAAAGCACACAAGTATAACATGGAAAGCACACCTTGAACTTCGACACATCAGCAACCAGTGCAGATTTCAGAGCAGAGGTATTATGTGCTAATAGGGTCTCATTCATTGTCAGCAATCATGCCACAGCATTCTGCACTGACTGCAGTCTCCAGGTCAGGTTGTGCTGCATGGGGATTTCTGTGACATTGGCTGCCTGGCTGCCTAACTGGTTGTGGGATGCTGAGTTTTCTGCCTTACTCATAGGAATCTTGTTGTGGTTGGTATGGTATTGCATTTAGGAAATCATCACTGTCTTTTGCTTTTCTTTGTCTATTTCTATTTCTCTTTTTTCCTATTAGTGAAGGGTGGACAATTATTAGTATTATTATTAATAATAATAATAGTTGTCCACCCTTTACTACTAGGTCCCAGGGTAGGTTACAAAATGTAAATTAAAGAGAATTAAAACACATTTCAATCACAAGAATAGGGTGGGTTCTGAAAACATACATTACAGGAGCTGAAGGCCAGGGGAAAGAAGTGCCTTTAGCATTACTTGAAAACTACATAGCAAAGGTGCCAAACACATCTCTGTAGGGAGGAAATTCCACAACTTAGGGGCTGCCACAGAGAAAGCTCTCTCCCTGAACTTCTGAGGGTGGCGGAACTACCAAGAAGGCCCACTCTGCTGATCTTAACTCCCAAGATGGTCTGTAGGGAAGGAGATGGTCTCTGAGATATTTGAGGCCTAAGTCATTTAGGGCTTTAAACACTAACTAATGTGAGTACCTTGAATTGCACCCTTGAACTGAATATGTCTGCAAGTTCGCTGATTAGAGTTGCCAGGTATCTGGTTTTTGCCCAGAGACTCCAGATTTTTGGGGTCCTCTCTGAGTCTACAGGTGAGTCACCTTAATCTCCAGACTCACAGCTTTCATTTAAAAAAAAAGTTTCTAGGTGGTCTGGTTCACGAGATATACACTAAAATATCTGCCCCCCTGCAACTTCTGTGAAATGGATCTCTTAGCTGGTTGCCCTAATCCTGCCCTTTCAGGTTGTAGCCAAAAAGTGAAGTCAGGGTTGTGACTGACAAGGAATTTCTGGGCCTCTAGGCAGCAAAGGTAGAAACTGTTGTTTTTTCCTGTTTATCTGAAAATCTCATAAAGTATATAGCTTTCAGCAATACCAAAAGTCTTTTTTCTCTTGTGTGCAGGAATCAAACAAGTTTAAATTTTCTGGGCTGTTGAAGAGGACAATGTTTTGAAAACCTTCCCAATATGAATTTTAATCTAATACTTGCTTTTCTGGGAGTAATACTGCAGTGCTAATCCCACATATCCAGAGTAAACCCCACTGAATTCAATAGGATTTACGTTTGAGTAGACATGGTTAGGATTGTGCTGTAAATTAATGGGACTTTTGGGTGAACATAGCAAAGGATTGTGCTTGTGTTGTAAATATTTCTCTCCCCCTCCAATCCTATTTTTAAAGCAATTAGGCAGGGTTTACACAGGTATCACTGCTTTTGTTATGTAGGAAACTAATACTGATCTGTCAGATTTGGTTCTCTCCATGTCTTATTTTCCAATCTCACATTTCTGCTGCAATTTGCGATTTAAAAAAAAAATCCTAATGAAAATTCTTCAGCATTTTAGTGCAAATTATTTCTCATCAAAGGTGGTAGGATAGGCAAAAAAAAATTAGAATAAACATCTCTGCTTTTTCCTCAAACTTTCATATTTCCTTTTGAGTATGAGAGAAAAAATCTGCCACATCATTGCTTCTGCCATCAGATTTCCTGGGACAAACTTCCTCGCATTCACCATGCTGAGTTTAACAATCATAATCCTGTGCATTTCTTTGTGGTGATGGGCAGTGCACCTGCATGAACAGTATGAGGCTCAAGTGTGTGCTATGCTGATGTGGCCAGGATAGCAATTTTATTCATCTCCTTCTCCTGAGGCACATACAGAACTTGAACTCAAACAAGAAGAGCTTGGAATCCTTTAGCCTTGCTTCATTTGCTGCACCTGCCTTCACTTTGAAAACCTCCCTGAGGGTTTTGTGTGCAATATATCTCTATCTCAATCTTCTCTCCATCTCTGGCATTTCTCTCTACGAGAGTAGCCACAGAGGAATATTATGCACATAGGTACATACAGATGCAATGCAACAGTACAAAACTGAATGATTTTTTTAGGGGATGGAGAGGAAGTTGAAGGAAAAAATAGTTACTAAGATTCTTAGAGGATTTTGGCTCACAGGGGCCCATTGCCACATTCTCAAGAGAGATTGTATTGATTATTTTCCTTTTTCTGCTAAAAGCGTAGTGGTAACAGGCTCCAGATGTCAATTGTTATGTAATAGAGTTTGTTCTAATATAGACAGTTTCCAGATGTCGAGGTTGGAGTCAGGGATTCTGCTGTTTCTCGAGGGAGCAGTTGAGAGCAGCCGCCCAATAAAGTCATTGTCTGTGCTTAAGAGTATGGAGGAGCGACTGGCTTTATTAAGGCTAGGATTCACTTCTGCTTTGATATATCTTTTTTCTACAATAAAACATTACTCATCATAGGCAGCAATTTCAAGGCTTCTCTTTAGTTCTTAGAAGGAGGTCATCGAAATAGGACATGAAACTAATCCCATTGTGTGTGTGTGTGTGTGTGTGTGTGTGTGTGTGTGTGTGTGTGTGTGTGTGAGTGAGTGAGTGAGTGAGTGAGTGAGTGAGTGAGAGAGAGAGAGAGAGAGAGAGAGAGAGAGAGAGAGAATTATCTGAGGGCTGCCCTGGAATGCAGTCCTCAGCAAAGGTATCTCTTTAGAATACATTCCAAGAAGGTTGTGCAATCCACTCTAGAATTTAATCAAGAGGCTTATTTTAATTTGTTCATTCTATATTCAGTTGCCTTCCAATCTCTACACTATCCCAGCAACAGCACACACATGTATATGTTCAGACATTCTCTCAAATGGACCCAGCTGGGTAATTGTTGGAAAACTGCTTATCTGTGATCATGCTGGGAGCATGATTGATCCAAGTTCACCCAGTGAACCCTGTGGAAAACAGAGATTTGAATCCTGATCTCCTAATGATAGTCCTACATTCCAGCTACTACTCTAGACCATCACTCTGGAGCTTAGTTGCACAGCCAGAGAGCAGATCTGTACAAAAAGTATATACATAGATGTATTAGAAAATGTTTACCCCACCCTTCCACTGCAGTCATGGTCAGGGCGACTTAAAATGGAAATGGAATTCCTTCAAGTCGATCCTGACTTATGGCTACCCTATGAACAGGGTTTCATAGGGTGACTTACAATAATTTTTTTTAAAATTCCATACTAGGGGCTGCCACCCCTGCTCGCTTTGCTTGCCAACCCCACCAACCATCACTAGCCCCTCCCCGTCCTCCCACAGGGGTTGCCAGAGTCTCCTGTCCCCTACAGGTGTCACCACAGCTCCCATTGCCCCCTGCAGGAGTCACTAGAGCTGCCCCTGCCTCTGCCTCCTGCAGGAATTGTCAGAGCACCTCCGCTCCATGCAGGAGTCACCAGAGATCCCCCTTTCCCCATGGTGGTCACTGCAGCTCCCCTGCCCCCTGGGTTGCCAAAGCTCCCCCTGCCCACTCTATGGGTTGCTGAAACTCCTCCACCCCCTCCTTTTGTAACCATGACACTTATAAAAATATAGGAATACACAACAACAATTCTGTAAACAATAATACCATAAAACCTTTAAAAAAGAGATGGGAGTTGCAGATAGAAATAAAAAAACAGAGAATCAGCACAGCAGCTACTTAACCAAACACGTCAACTATTACCAAATGTTGGCAAAGGGATGTGGCTGCATGGGACAGCATCTACCTTGCATGTGAAAGGTCTCCAGTTCAACCCCCAGCATGTCCAGGTATGTCTGAGAACATTCCAGGGCCTGGAGAACTGTTGCCAATCAGTATAGACAAGGCTGAATTAGATGGACCAATGATCTGATTCAATATAAGGCAACTTCCTACATTTCTAAATGCCTGCTAGAACAAAGATGACTTGACTGGGCAATGGAAGGTATTTGCATACATTCAAATAAAATCTGAAGGTAACATTTTGCTGAAATGAGGACATGTCTCACTGCCTAAAACAACACAGGTACTAAGCAAATTCTGAGTAGTGGTAGCAGAAATAAGTGTTTGAATATCCCACTGTAGTCTGTACTGTAACTGTTCACTCCCTAGTAGGGATGGGATCCATTGGCTTGTGCCAGTCCAAGACCATTCAGTTGACAGAATAGGCTGGTATTAATTTGAGATCGTCCTTCATCTGCTATATACTGCTTTTACCAATCTGCTTTTTCTCACAAAAATATTTATATTAATATCAATATTTTTAAAGGAAATATTGATAATAGTAAAGGAAATATTGATATTTCAAAATGTAGGAAATATAATCAAAATTATAATTCTTAATATTGATATTTTAGAGGCAGATGTTTGTTTGTTTTTTTAAAACCATTTTTGAAAATAGCTGCAGAAAAATGCTTCATGAAAATTCAATCCACAACTATAGAGAATAAGTGTAGTGGAAAATTCAGGATCAAATCTGAGTTGGGTGGAATTCTAACACATCCCTACTCCCTGGTTTTAATCAATCAGGTACTTACTGCCGTTAATTTTGGAAATGCAGGGCTGTATCTACCCCTGTGGGATGAATGGCAGCCACTTTGAACTTCTAGTTTGGAAAGTTATGTCCTGAGGTTGGATTCATCACAATGGATGGTAGGAGCATGCCTCTTATGCAGTAGTGGTCCATGTGGTGGGGAGGAGCCATGGAGCCACCCTCTTGACATTGGTGTCTCTGCAGCTTACCTGGACAGGGCTGGGGTAGGGCACAGTGGCAGTGGGGATGGGGCTGCACAAGTGCACTGGTAAGAGTACCAGATTGGCTCTAGTGGTCTGCCTGGGCAGCCCTGACCTTGAGGCTGGTAAGCTACAGTGATGCCAGTATGAGGAGGATGGCCCTGCCCCACCATGTGGACCACTACAGCTCATACGTAGAAGTCAGGTTTCCATGGCAGATGCCTACCTTATCCAGTAGATAGACCATGTGTTGTTGACCATTTATTCTTCTTTAGATAGAAGAGATACTGTAGATTTAAAAAAAATCAAAGAAAGATTGAGTTGTTCTCAAGATGCATGTGCTGCATTGGCTAGTGCTTTATAAAATCTATGATGTCTTCTCTCTATGAATAATCCTGACTCTGTGATTGCTCAGATTCCATATCTGAACAGGTCAACAAGGCAGAGATGGACATGCCCAAAAGACAGATTTGGTTAGTGTTAAAGAACACACAGGATGCAGTCTGGTTTCATGGTAAGAGCATAGACTAGGAAACAGGCATCTCCAGAGAGCTTTAAATCTTGATTTGATTCATTTTGAAACCACAGAGCAAAGATGGACAACCTATGCCCCTCCAGATGTTGCTGAACTACAGTTCCTGTCAGCCCCAGCTAGCATGGCCAATGGCGAGGCACGATGGGAGATGTAGCTCAGCAACATCTGGAGGGCCACAGATTAGACATCCCTTTCATAGAACAAATCAGTGAGGAGACGGGAAAATGAAAAGATCTACCTTGTGGAAATAATAAGGGTATTGGAATAAAACACGATAATGTAGGTTAACTCAAGTGATGCAGTAATTACTGCAAATGGTGCTAAATGTTAGCTCAAGTTTAGCTAAACATATGGAATGGTCAGGAGAATAGGAAAAGAAATGAAGTTCAGCATGGCACAGCTGGAGTTTAAGGTAAGAGACTTAACCACTTTCTCAGTGACATAAAAACTCATCCTTATGGGTCAAGCAGCTGCAAATGGTTGGGAAGAAAATTCTACCAGGAAATCCCAAAGGATTGATTCCCCCCCCCCAATTAAATGTGCACATCACCAGTTGCTTCTTGCAAAAGAAAATGGACTGCATCTCTGCACAGGAAGCAGCTGGAGACAATACTGGCCAGTATTATGCTCCTTGGCATGTAGATGTTTCATCAGTGTGAAAGCACAAGTATAATTACCACAGAGCATTGGGGAAGGTTAAAGGGAAAAACATTATGAAAGTTCTTGGTCGTCTTGCAGCCTGATTCTAACCTTGTTTATTCAGAAGTAAGGTACACGGACTGTAATGGGAGCAAGTATGGGGGCACCAATGAAGGCTTTCAGGGGCATTAAGGTGCTCATGGGTACCAGGTTGGGGACCCCTGCACTAAGGCATGGATTGGAAACAGTTATTTGGATTTTGCTCTTCTCCAGATTTTGTGGTATAACTCAAAGTTAAAAAAAAAAACCAAAATGTGTAACTTTTAAAAAGCATTTTAGAATAAAAGATGCTTAAATGCATACACTGAGATAAAATGCATATTTAAATATGTGGGTAAATACAAATTCAAATATGGTAAATGTACCTGTTTATGTGTGTGTTACCTGCCTTTAAGTCAATTATGACTTATGGCGACCCTATGAATCAGCAACCTCCAGTAGCACCTGTTGTAAACCACCCTGTTCAGATCTTGTAAGTTCAGGTCTGTGGCTTCCTTTATGGAATCAACCCATCTCTTGTTTGGCCTTCCTCTTTTTTATTCCCTTCTGTTTTTCCCAGTATTATTGTCTTTTCTAGTGAATCATGTCTTCTCGTTATGTGTCCAAAGTATGATAACCTCAGTTTCATCATTTTAGCTTCTAGTGATAGTTCTGGTTTAATTTGTTCTAACATCCAATTATTTGTCTTTTTTGTGGTCCATGGTATCCGCAAAACTCCCCTTCAACACCGCATTTCAAATGAGTTGATTTTTCTCTTATCCACTTTTTTCATTGTCCACCTTTCACATCCATACATAGAGATCAGAATACCATGGTCTGAATGATCCTGACTTTGGTGTTCAGTGACAGATACATCTTTGCATTTGAGGATCTTTCCTAGTTTTCTCATAGCTGCCCTCCCCAGTCCTAGCCTGATTTCTTGACTATTGTCTCCATTTTGGTTAATGACTATGCCAAGGTATTGATAAACCTTGACAAGTTCAATGCCCTCATTATCAACTTTAAAGTTACATAAATATTCTGTTGTCATTATTTTAGTCTTCTCGACTTTCAGCTGTAGTCCTGCTTTTGTGCTTTCCTCTTTAACTTTCATCATGTCTGGAACATGGATAAAGGAGGAAAAGGAGGCAGCAGCAGAATGGAGATAAAGAACTGTGGAGGTGAAAGATGACAACATGTGTGTGCTTGCACTTGGCACCACCCTCTCTGGCTACTGTGCTGCATTTGCAGTATTTTAACTTTTTTGCATCTCAGGGGAAAATGTTTGCTTGGGTGAGTGTCCTTTAGCTGGTGGCAGGGCAGGGTCCAGGAGGTGGTTAAATGAGAGAGATTACGCTTGCTGGCTGAGTGGGGAGGGGTTGCACTTGGTTTGATGTGCAAAGATCTGAGTAGTGGCCTCTGCCTCCCTCCCCACCTCCCTTACCAGCGGAGAGACCACCATTGCTATCATGGATAAAAAGAATTATTCTACTACCTCTGTATGTGTGTGCTTATTTTTCATGTTGTTTTAGAATACTAAGATGTGCAGCAGCCAAGGCCAGCACCTTGTAGGTTTTTTTTTTTAAAGCAACTGAAATATAACTATAGTAATTACTTTTGAGAAAAGTAAGGTAGTCAGTTACTTTCAGAGCAACTGCAATTGTAATGGTAATTACTACTTTTTGGGCCATGTAACTGTAACTGTAATTTATTACTTTTAAAAAGTAATCTTCCAAGCTCTGAGTAGACATTAGAATTGAGGTGGTTTTTCAGCGGCTTCCTCCCCTCAGCATTGCCTCGCTTCTGTTGCTACAGGCCAGTAAGCTCCATCCCTCCTCTGGTGTCTGAAACTCAGGGCAGATGGGGGCAGCTCCTTAGCAACTGGCCTGCTGCTTATCTTTGCACAGCAGCTGCACAGCTGAGCAGGACAGACTTTGTTGTTGTGGAGCTGCCTGCTGCCTTTAATCTGGGAGGGGCCCCCTGGGGCCCTGCATGAGATCCTGGGCTCTCAGGCCAGTGCCCAACTTGGCTGTGTGCTGTATATTGAAATACAGGTCACCCTGTCAGAGGGAAGGAAAGACTTGACTGTTTCGGTTCTCTCAGTTTCACACTTTTCCATTGTTAAATTCAGTTCTCTACATTTCTGCAGCAATCTGCAATTAAAAAAAAATCCTTATGAAAATTCTCCACCATTTTAGTGTGAATTTCTCCAAATAAACACATTTTTGTAGGCAGTTTTGACAAAGGTGCACATTTTTGCAAACAAGTTCTCATCATTTCATGCCTTTTTGCATGTTATTTTCACTCGTATTCATTTTTATGCACACTTTCCCCTAATATATGCATTTTTGTAGATGTTGTTTACTTGGCAAACTATATCCCAAAATTCTAATAAATGCAAATTTCAAAGGATGGCTGTGTTTCGGTTCTCATATTGTTTCGGAAATTGCAGATTTGATAAATTCTGCTTGAAATGTGAACTGAATCGAAATTCCCACCCATCCCTACCCCCTCAGTCCTGCAGTCTTCAAGGAATGCACACAAATAGCAACCAGTCTCTTTATAGATATTGATAGTAATAGAGAAAATAGAAGACACCGAAACAGGGGGATTATTTTTTGTTAATGATTAATCAATACAATAAGGTTGCCTGAATGTATTGTCTGCCAAAGGTCTACCATCAGCTGATACATAATCCAGGAACCTATAACAGCCTAAAGGCAGAACAGGGGAGGAAATATAAATGACTATCTGTGATGCAAAATGGCTGCAGCATGTGTAGAAATAGAACTGCAAAGCCACACTTGGGAGAAATAGAAAAATGCAAGAGGAAGCTATACATAGTTTGGCTTCTGTTTTTAAAGCCCATGAAAGCAAGTGTGTGGAAAAACTATAGAGTGAGTGGAAATGTATGGTTTTAACAGAGCACATCCTCAAACAGCCAAGCTAATTAGATTTAATATAACTTCTGGCACACAGAAAACTCATTCTGTTTCTTGTTTCTTATTTATGACAGCTCTTTTGTTAGGCTGTATATTAACCCATTCACAACCAACTAACAATGCAGGAATCTCAGAATAGACACAAGGGAATGGCTGATATCCTATTATAAATATTCTACTTTTGGTACATGCAAAGCAGAACCTGTCAAAAAAAATAATAATATGAAAAAGGGGTGTGTTGCATGCAGCCAAATATCATAATGGCCACGTTTTACCAACCCTCCCACATGTAGTTGGAGAAGTAGATAGACATGCCAAAAGTACAGACTCTGGTCTTCCTTCTGTGGTCACAAGGAATTATGGACTGCTTTCTGGAATATCAACAGAGACATTGTGCCTAGACAGAGATGTCCTTAATGACAAACCACCAGAATATTAACTCCAGCTGAAACAAATGCTTGAACAACCATAAATAAAGGGACAACCATCATTGGATTACGCTATTGCTTTGTAAATCTTTTTTCTACTAGTCAAGCATGATGTATGACAGTACTCCAGCAGCACCATTGTATGAGCTGCTTCATTGAGCTACTTTCACTTTCCGATGATAAAATGAGAAGGAAACACACTTCCTGTTGCTGACAATGGGCCTCAGCCCTTGCATGGATACAACAGTCGCCTGCTACATCATCATTCTTTCTCTCATGTTTCAGCTGTGTTGGACTAAGGCTTAAGGTTGGGCAGAGTTGTTGCAGAGGTAGAAACCCAGCGCGTCTGTTCCCTTGTAATAGAGTTTTGGCAACTGAGGCAGAGCAGGATGACCTTTGCCCCTCACTTGCTAGGAAGATAAGGATATAACTGGATTGGGCCTAAGGTCCCTCTATTTCTGCATCCTGTTTCCCAATGTGGCCTATCAGATGCTTCTAGGAATCATTTGCCGTTGCCCATCAGCAACTGTTTCTCAGAGCATTCCCTGAATATAGAAGTTCCATTTAGCTATTATGACTAATGTGAAAGGCCAACCCTCCATGAATTTTTCTAATCCCCTTTTAAAGACATCAAAATGCTAGATCCCGCACTTTCTATAAGTGGGATCCTGGACTTCTACCCCCAAGTCCTTCCCTAAGTGTATCAGTGAGCACAAGCTTTGCCTGCAAAAGGTCCCAGGTTCAGTCCTTGGCATCTCCAGCTAGGGCTAGGAAACACTCATGCCTGAAACCATTAAGAGTTTCTGCCAGTTCATGTAGACAGTACTGTTCTAACACGAACCACTGGGCTGATAATAAAACAGGTTTCTATTTTCCTAGGTGGCAGCATCTTGTGGCACCAGAATGCACTGCTTCATAGCACAGGTGGATGAGAACATTTCTGAGTGCTCCCCACAAAGAAAAGCATCATCAACAATAACAACAGCTCTCTGCAGGTAGAAGACTATCATATCAGAGAGAAAGGTTCTAACACGGCCTTTGCCTGTTGTGCTGATTTTCTGCTTGTAAGAAGGTTTTAACACATGAGAGAATTCAAAACGATGTTCATTAGGAATGGGTGAGAATTTCAGTTCGCATTTCAAGCAGAATTTATCAAATTTGCAATTTCCAATACAATATGAGAACCAAAACAGTGCCATCCTTTGAAATTTGCATTTATTAGAATTTTGGGATGCAGTTCGCCAACTAAATAATATTTACAAAAATGCATATATTAGGGGAAAGTGTGCATAAAAATGATTGAAAATAATATGCAAAAAGGCATGAAATGATGAGAAATGGTTTGCAAAAATGTGTACCTTTGTCAAAACTGCCTACAAAAATGTGTTTATTTGGAGAAATTCACACTAAAATGGTGGAGAATTTTCATAAGGATTTTTTTTAAATTGCAGATTGCTGCAGAAATGTAGAGAACTGAATTTAACAATGGAAAAATGAGAAATTGAAGAACCGAAACAGACAGATCTTTCCATCCCTAATGTCCATACACCTACAGTCTGAATTGGTGTAGCAACTGATCATGCTACCAACTCATTCTGATACAAATGTGTCAGACTTAATCTAGTGGCCACCACAATACATTGTGGTAGTAGATTATGCTAATTCATTTTGTTCAGTGAGGAAATACTTCCTTTGGACCATTTAGAATCTACTGCCAACCAGACATACAGTATGTTTAGTCTCTTAGCTGTAGGGATGGTGAACAATTCTGCTATTCTGGGGTATGGGTACAGATTCATATGTAATTCAATCATTTGCACTATGCAAGGATCTAATGTCAATACTGCACATATTAGTGGCTTTTGTTGATACTCGTTTCTTTTTTAAAATATTCCTAGCGAACGTTACCATACCTTTAACCAATGGAGGACATTTCTAACAACAGCTTTATTTCACTAATTTCTATGTTTTGCTAATCCAGTCAGTAAAATGGCTCACACATTTGCTTGACAATCAAAGCTGTTTAGAAGTCTGTTGCCTGGAGCAAAAAGTCTGAGCACACTGAGGTGAGGTGAGGAAGATGGGAGAATGGAAGCAAAAAAGTAAAAGAAATGCACCTAACATTATCGCTTTTTGGTTCATTACTTTTTTTAAAAAAAGATACCTGCTTAACTTGTGGGAAAAACTCTGTCCTGTACTTTCATCACTGCTTTCATCACAGCATTCATTTCATCATCATATCACAGCAAAACACTAAAACAAGACTTCTGTTCAAGCCTCATTTACTTGTGGGATGGGGGACCCTGTCCTGTCCTTTCATCAGTCATGTCAGAGACAGAAAATAACCTTGAGGGCAGATGGCTACTTGATGTGCAAACACCAGACTCATTAACTTGTGAATAAAAATAATCCTAAAAAACGTACGGAGATAATATTAACAGTACTGTAAATAATGTTATAGGAGACAAAATTTTTGTAGCTAGATCGGGATGAAGGAAACCAAAATGCAAACTGTTACGGACCAGGATGTGGTAATGGTCTGACATTTCACAAGTGGCATGAAATACCTCCACCAATCACATTCCCTGTGTGGAAAAGGACTTGAGACTGCTACAGACTAGATTCCTTTTTCCTTGTGTTATCTTCTTTGGAATTGTAGGTAGCTCAAGAGGGGCAACAGATGCAGCTGGCCAGAATTTTCCTGAGTTTGGGAGTCAGATAAGCCAATCTCCCTCCACTGCCTACTATATAACTCCAAGACCTCTGCATTATCTTTTTGGGCAAGTTGTTGTTGATAGAAGTCAGTAGGCTGTACTATTAGGCTGTTGATGAGTTTCTGCATCCATTTTTGTTTCCTGTCACAACTGCCTCCTGGGATAATTTCCTGATGAGTCCAGCTGTTAGTACTGAGGCTTAAGCAGCTGTTTGAGGCAAAGTAGAAGATGGTGAACAAGGCATACAGAAGCAGGCTAGAACGGGAAGACTGCATATGGAGTACTGTGCATAGTTTTGGTCACCACACCTCAAAAAGGATGTTGTGGAGCTGGAAAAAGTTCAGAAAAAGCAATTGAAACAATCATGGGGGTGGGAACAACTCTCCTGTGAGGAAAGGTTATAACATTTAGGGCTGCTTAGTTTAGGGAAAAAAGGCTAGTAAGGAGGACAAATAAAATTATGTATGGTGTGGAGAAAGTGGATACAGAGTTGGTTTCTCTCTACCTCTCTTATAATACTACGCAGGGTCATCCAATGAAGTTGAATGGTGGAAGACAGAAAGCAGGAAAAAACAAAAGGAAGGACTTCTTTGCAGAGCTTGGAAAAGTTACTTTTTTGAACTACAACTCCCATCAGCCCAATCCAGTGGCCATGCTGGCTGGGGCCGATGGGAATTGTAGTTCAAAAAAGTAACTTTTCCAAGCTCTGCTTCTTTGCACCGGGCATAGTTTAAATTTGGAATTTGCTACAACAACAGGCAGTGATGGCCACCAACTTGGATGGCTTTAAAATAGATTTAGCCAAATTCATAGAGGCTAAGGCTATCACTGGCTACTAGTCATGATGGCTGCATACTTCTTCCATGATCAGAGTCAGCATGGTTCTGAATATCAGTTTTTGAGGAGCACAAATGCTGTAGTGCTCATGTCCTGCTTGTGGGCTTCCCATAGGCATCTGGTTGGCCATTGTGAGAACAGGATGCTGGACTAAATGGGCCTTTGGCCTGATCCAACAGGGTTCTTATGTTGCTAGCCCAATTAGGAAGTCTTACAGTCCTTCCTGTTCTGTAGGATCCATTGGCCAGTGTGGATGGACAGGGTCAGCCCAAAGCCTAAAAATTCTGCACTTGCAGAAATACATTCTAAGTTTCATTTTTGATAGCTCACAGCATGGGGCAGCTGCACATGGAGCCAAAACTTTTTGGTTCTGGCTCTGGCACCACCACGCAACTTCTCATGGTACTATTCAACCACATAAGCCATAGCTTCCAGTTCCTTGCCCATTTTCTTTAGTTCATGCCACTTGCAGTCTGTGTGCTTCCTATGACCCGACATCTGCTAGTGATGCCTACTCTGCCTGACACTTTTGTATACTGGAAGATTCTTTTTTCTTTCTTTCAGGCTATTCTTACAAGTGACTTACATTTGTATACTCATGAATTCATTACACTTGTGGAGATATTGGCAAGGCTGATTAATTGGATGCTGTGTTAGGTGCAATGATGTAATGCACATGAATGTTTGCTAATGCTTTTCCATAGGATCAGCCTGCCTTTCCCACTTACTTTCAAAACCATAGCTTCATATAAATGAATTCTATCTAAATCCATGGCTTTTAATTTCCATATACTATGTTTAGGAGTGGGATGTGAACATTGCATGTCACTTGCACATAATGGAGACAGAAATCTGGCAAGGTACTGAAGGGATCTGTTTTCATATGGAGAATCTGAATATGTGAGCTTAAAATGTTTCACAATGATCAGTATTTGTAGGGAAAGTGACTGTACCTGGTTGTTTAAGAAAATCACAAATACTTCAATTTAGAATGAAGTATCTGAGTAAAACAAAAACAATCAAGGGGTGTGACAGATAGCCCTTGGGATTTTGTCTTTCAGTCAATTGTTAGAGTCCCAAATCCAAAATGGAACCATCTATTTAATTTTGAGGAAACTGGAATTCCGATCCAGAGTCAGTCAGCTCTCATTTCTAATGCATGTCTGCTCTGTGCTGTGGGAAAGGTGTGGGAGTAAGAAACAGGAGACTTGATAAATGGCTGAGTGTTATAGGAAACTTTTTTTTTAGCACCTTGATCACTCTTCAGCATCACAAACAAATGTTATGTTATGTTATGGTTTATTTCTAGATTGCCTTTTAGCAAAAAAGGCCCCAAAGGTGGCTTACACACAAATAGAAAAATACAAATAAAAACAATACAATTTACAAAAATTCAAGCCAACAAAATCCTAGCATTTCTAAAAAACAACAGCTAAAAACCAAAAGCATTCATCTTCCTTGTAAAGGACAGTCCCCGGAAAAATGTCACTAAGAGCAGGGGTGAGGGGACAAAGCAGGTGGACAAGCCTGGACAAATGGTGGACAAGGACAAGGTGGACAAATCCATTATGAGAGGATTTCATCTAAAAATTCACATTTGCTTTCTGCAAGCAAACATCACCTGAGTGATATGCAATGTCTTAATCGTAGGCATGCATTACTGAATGAAAGATTGGAACCCAGCTGTGTGGGACTAACTACTACATATCTTGGAGTTGTGTCACAGGATTTTAAGATGGTAGTTTTAATGCAACCCTCCCCCATGCTGCAAATAGGAAATGGTGTGTGTGTGTGTGTGTGTGTGTGAGAGAGAGAGAGAGAGAGAGAGAGAGATGCAGTAATGGCCACCAGCTTGGATGGCTTTAAAAGAAGATTAGACAAATTCATGGAGGACAGGGCTATCAATGGCTACTAGCCATGATGGCTGTGCTATGCCACCCTAGTCAGAGGCAGCATGCTTCTGAAAACCAGTTGCCAGAAGCCTCAGGAGGGGAGAGTGTTCTTGCACTCGGGTCCTGCTTGCGGGCTTCCCCCAGGCACCTGGTTGGCCACTGTGAGAACAGGATGCTGGACTAGATGGGCCACTGGCCTGATCCAGCAGGCTCTTCTTATGCTCTTATATGAGAGAGAGAGAGAGAGAGAGAGAGAGCTTCCACTGTGCCAATGGGAGTCTTCTTCTTTTTCATCAGTAATTGTAGCACAAGAGGGAATTCATCAGGATCATAGCTTAGAGAGAAGGGTGAAAGCTCCCCTTCCTATACACTGTGGTCCTGATGGAAATTGTTCCCCTGCATTTAGGATTTAAACAATCCCCAACATGTCTACGAGCCACACTATTTACTTAATATGTAGTTAGCCTTTGGTAACCTTGAAAATAGGACGCATTGCATTCAGCAGAAATTGCCAAGACCAGTGTTTCTCAAATAGTGGGCCCTGGGTCACTTTCAGGTGGGCCTCAGTGCCACAGCCTGGCCAGTGCCTCCTCAGTTGCCTAGCAATGCTAGAGCCTTTTGGTTGAGTCGGTGCTGGCACAAGCATGCCCCTTCCAGGTTAGTTCTTGTAATACCAAACCATGCTTTGGCACTCCAGCTGAGATATCCCCAAGGCAGCTTACAATAATGATAAAATACAACAATTCCAAAAGCAAACAATACAAAATGTAACATTACAATTGATAACTCACATCTGTCACGAAACCGTAGGCATTATCTAAAACCATTTCAGCTCATGGCCTATGACTCAAAAGGTCTTGGTAAAAATAAAAATGGCTTTACAGGCCACCCCAAAGAGTCAGCATACAACGGCTGTGCACGGTTTAGCTTCTCAGAATGGTAAATTAAGCAGGGAGCTGGTTTGTATGTAGGGATGGGCAAGAAATTCAATTCAGTTTGTATTTAAAAGTAGATCTTCCTAATTCAAACTTTTCAAAACAATATGCAAATCCAAATACAGCTGTCTTTTGAAATTCACACCTCTGGTTTTTGCAAAGCTGTTCTTCAGCCAAGTAATGTGTACAAAAATGCACATACTAGGGGGAAGTGTGCATAAATGTGCATATATTTGTGAAAATGACTTACAAAAATGCATTAAAATGAGGGGAATTGCTTTGCAAAAATCTGTACATAGTGGAGGCTGGTGGCTCCAATGTTAGTCAGTCAGTAAATCTGCTCTGGGTTTTATTCTGAACTTTCAAGGAGCTCTTTGAGAATTCAGACTAAAACCTGGAGTGGATTCACTGCCTCACTGACATTGGAGCCACCAGTCTCCACTACCTGTATATTAGGTCACATTGCATACAAAAATGTGGATATTAGGAGAAATATGCACTAAAATGTTTGATGGGGTTGTTTTTTTTTAAGTCACAAACCAATGGGGAAATGTGGAAAACTCAATTTAAGACTGGAAAAATAAGGAACAGAGGAAACCCAAATCGACAGATTCGCCCATCCCTAGTTGTACATTTCTATTACTCTGTAAAGTATGTTGATAGTTTCAGCAGTGCATCAGTCATTTGCATCCCTTCTGAACACTTAATTGCCAACCTGGTGATTCCAAAGAAGAGGCTGTAAGTGTCTGAATGGCTGTAAGGCATAGAGTGGCACAATCTGAGCTTATTTAAGTTGACAACTATGGCCAGTTCTTTAAAAAAACTTTGTTTTTTAAATCACAAGTAGGTCAGACATTTCAAGTTCAGATGAGAGTAATAAACATCTTAGAGATATCAGCAAAAGCAATAACGAGGAGGAAATGAGAGCTTTCTAATTTTAAGCTTCTTCCAGGGTGAAAACAAAATTCAGACAGAGGGCAAAGAAATATTAGCAGCGTGATTGCATTCCTAAGTTACTTCCTCCAGGTGTCCCTGACACTGGTAGAACAGCGCTATGTTGATTTTTTTTAAAAAAATGCTGAGATAGCAATAACTTTGTGTTGTTGGGATGCTATCAGCAGCAGAATCTTTTCACTTGCAAAGCATCACCAGCACAAGGAGTCCAAAGTAGAAGGAAAAATGGGGATATGGTACAGGAAGAGAGATACTCAGGACTCATCCAGACGACTGTATAATGTGCGATATGATCGCTTTGTGTATTCATTAATTTTCAGTTGTTCATATGACGTCACCCGTTTTTCCGCATTTTCTTGCGGTTAAATCCGCATTTGCATTACTGCAAAAAATGCAATTTGCTTTTTTATATCGGGAATCATCCGCTGTACCTTCAGGCGCTTGGATGCAATACCATGGACTTTAGAGCTGTGGGTGTTTCATGGGCGGTTCTTGGGCGGTTCCCCATACCCCTTCTCTCGTTCCCAGCCAATCATGTATTTCCACTTTTGTACATGTGCACGAATGTCCAGGGAAAGCCCGGGAAAAAGGAACCTATCAGAGCAATGGTGTGGTGTTGGGGCCCCCTGTGGCGCCCTTCCCTGGCTCTCCCTGTCAGGTTCCTACATGCTCGTGGTTACTGCCTGTCACTAGGCACCACCAGGGACTCCACCAGTCCGGACTGTCCTTTTTTATGGTTTCTCTCCCCGCTCTAGCACAGATCTCAACAGATCCCCCTGCTAGGCAGCACCACCAGTCACGTCCTATAACCAGTATTCCCAGAGACTCTGCCTGCGTCTCTCTATCAGGTTACCTCTGTGACTGAGTGCTTAAGCTGTTCCACTCCCTTTGTATCACTGCAGATAATTCTGGTTTGCTCTGAATACTTGTGGTGTTATATTCTCCCCTTCACCGCTGCCACCATTTGTTTTCATCCAGCATTCTACTGCCCATTCACTCCCCCCTCCTCTTTCATTCCACTTACCATGTATCTCCTATACAAACAGCACTTACCATATTTACACTAATACAGGATCATCACCCCCCCCGCAACTCCTACTGCGCAGATGCAAAAATGTGCATTTGCGCAGAAGCAGCAACAGCCATTAATTTTTAGCCAGTCTGCGAACTGGGCGGCCGCTCGAGGTGAGATCTGTAATTGTGGTTGTTTGTAAAGCCCCCCTTTTCCTGGCTGGTCTCACTCAAGTGCGGCTGGTTGGTGCAGGGAGCTCACTTTGCTCTTTCCTCCTCACTACGAGACAGACAGACATGCACAGGCACACACAGTAGAGAAAAGTGAGAACCTGGCGCTTTGCAAAGGGCCACGGGAAGGAAAGGGAGAAGGAGGGGGGGTGAAGGCAATGGAGGATCAAGTTTTGCCTGAAGTGGTTGGGAAGCTGCAGGGAAGCCTCTCTTGGTGGCTCTTCCCTGATGCTGCCGATGCCGCCGCCTACGGAGAGCGAGAGGCAGGCAGAGCGAGAGTGAGAATGGGGAGGAGCTGGGAGCCGCCACTGAGCGCTGCACTCTAGAAAAGCTCAGCATTTACCCTCTGCCATTGATGGCAAGTGGGAAAGCGGCAACCAGCCTTGTGTCTTGTATACATACAATTGGTTTTGCGAAATATCGCAAAACAAGCAAAAAATAACACAGGAATTATTGGCATAAGCATACAAGTGGTTTGCTAGAGCGTCTCGGCCACCCAAAACCATAGAGACTGGTGCTCTACCTTCCTAGACATGACAAGTCGTTACTTGCTTTTCTGGAGAAATAAGTGGAATTGCCAGCTGTCTGTATCTCCAGAAACTTTAATATGCATAAAGGCAGAAAAGCATACAGTCAGTTTTGCGAAATATTGCAAATACAAGCAAACAAAAATACAGGAATTATTGGCATATAAGTGGTTTGCATGTTTCTTTTATCAGAGGGAACACCGCAAAGCCTGTGCTGGGCTCTTCAGCGCAGATTGACATAGCAGCGCGCGGGGCTGTTTGCCTGCATTCCCTGCCCGAGCCCAGAGCAGCCACCTGCCAGGGGGGCTGTTTGCTTCCCTCGGGGGCAGCATTCCTGCCACCAAGCTGCACAACGCCCTGCAGTGAATGAGCACAGGGGTTATGGGGGATTCGCCCGGCGTTTACAAGTGCTGATCCCTTGTACTTCCCACAATCCCCCTGGATGGTCAGGGGCACCTGGAGACACCCCCCCCCGGCCGGCCCTGCTCCAGCATGGCGAGCAGCAAGGAACTCTGTTACAGTCACTACTACCAAACCATCAAGGAATTCAAACCTTCGTGCTCTTACGTTCAAACGCATGCGCATTATTGTTCTTCGGTGCAAAGGGGGAGAGAAGCATATGTCATATTTTGCGGACCAATTGGCTGATAGGGGGTGGTGTTACAGGTGGAGCTTGGAAAAAGCGAAAAGAATGTACGGGTCTTCCCGCTGCATGTGAGGGCGCAAAAAAAGCATATTTTTTACATCGGGAAAGAGCGAACAAACAGGCAAAGTGGGAACTGTCAGATGACAAAGCGAATATGGAAAACATGGATTATCAGGGTCAGTTTGGACAAGCCCTAAGAGGTATATTGCGCTTGCTTGGATTCATAATGTTACATCTGCAGAATAGGTGGAATAAGTTAAAACATTGTTCATTTCAAGTGAATGAACAGTCCCAGGCTACTGCTGTCCTCCTGTCTCTACATGCTCACAGCTGCCCCAAAGGATAGGATTCTCACTTACAAGGCAGTCAATGGCAGCATGTTGCCAGCAATATATGCTACCCAGCCATGGCATACAGATCTATCAAGGGCTGTGGCAATGGCCAAGTTCATTGATCTCAGAATGTGCAAGTGGGATCTTGTTGGTGGATACATGGATGAAAAGAGCACTTTTCACAAACAGCCAAGGTTCACAGCAAATTGGGATGGGCATATTGCTATCTTCTCAGAATATATGTAGTCCCCTGGCTTTGAACTCTGGGAATAAATACCTACTAGGAATACAAACTCCACTGCTGCAAAGACAAAGTACCCAACACAGCTAGGGCCACATCCCCCACCCAATCTTCATTTAAGGCACTATGATACCACTTCCCCCTAAGTCATGGCTTCCCCCTAAGAATCTTGGGAGCTGTTGCTTGTTAAGGGTGCTGAGAGTTGTTGACTTCCCAGGAGGATCCCTCCGCCTGTGCAGCCTCTGAGACGGGCTCCCGTCTTGGATGAAACTTTTTCAGTTTTAAATCCAGTCAGAAGGGTCTTTTTTTGACTGGGGATAATTTCTTCCGGATAAGGAAGAAACGTGAGATTTCCCACACAGCTTTGTTGTGATTGTTGGAGACTGGAATTCGTCAGAATTGTCTGTGAAAGAAGGTCTTCCAGCAGCTCGGACGGAGCGAGGATTTCTAGCTAGCTCAGCTGAATAAGTGACCCGTTTTTTTTCTTTAAAGAAAAACGGTCTAACAGGCAAGCATTCTCCTGTCTACGCTTATTACTTTCTTATCTATACAGCTAAAGAGATTTGTCAAAGAACCAGCAATTAAGAAAACCTGGGTGAGTCAAAACTTTCCTTCTCTTTTACTCACGGAACTAAGGGGGAAGAAAATAAAAATAGCCTATCTTTTTTTATTGCAAAAAGCTGACATGGAAAATAGCATTATAAAGATTACAACGGATGAGGGTTTTCTTTTTGATTTATAAGACTTTTGTGTAATATATGTCTGGGACTATTTTTTCTGATCTACTTTTTTTTTGACGAATCTGCTCATTCTTTCTGCTACTAGTTATTTGGACGCTGTGAACTAAAGCTGTTTTTGCACTTCTGGGCATATAAGAGATAAGGGCTGTCTAGAGTGTGACGCCAGTTGGTTTGAAAGATTAACTCCTTTGTAACTGGATAAAGAAATAAACTGCTCTTTGCTTGGGACATTGAAAATTGAAGGAGTTTTGTTCCTTTGGCTTTAAGAATGACAATTAAGAAGATCATGGATGTACAAGAAGGGACTTTATCTTTAGACATGTTTCAGAAAATAATGAATGGGATTAACTCAATAAAACAAGAACTGAGAAATAATAGTCAAGCGTTGAGAATTGAATTTGACGAAATGAGACAGGAGCTGAAAGAAATTCAGGATTCTATGAGAAAGGAGAATAAAGATAGATCTGGAAAACCAAAAAAGGATGAAAGAGAAATTAAAGGCAAGGTTCAAACTATGGAGGTTGGATTAAATATGGACATGGAAAAAGATTTGGATTTCCTGGCTGTGATGGATCCTGGAGACAAATATTACGGTTTGGAACTCAGCGCTGTCCCTGAAGGAATTGAAGAGATTGGAGATAAAGATATTATTGGTTCAAAAAAATTCCTGGACTGGAAGGATTTGATGGAACTTGAAATGGAGAAAGCTAACAGAATTAATCCCTGTTTTGTGTCAATGGAAAAATCTTCAAGAGATGTGCTAGTGTATCATGTAAAAAAGAGGAACAGAGATGCGGCTTTGCAACAATACTTCACTGATACGTTCGTAATTGATGGCAAGAAAATATCTGTGAAAAAGGAAATTCCTATCAGACTCTTATTATATGACTATTATATGACTATGACAGCAAGATTATTGTGCGCATAAAGATGGAAGATGGAAGATGGAACCAATACGGATAATGGAAGAGCGATTTGAAATTACTGGACTTAGTAGACTTGATGAGTTGGATTAATTGACATGTTTATCTAGAAAAAAAATTGATGGTCATATATCTCAAGGATTGGAAACTTCTATTTGACTTTTTGTGGAAGAATAAAATGATATGATGTTAATGAGATTTGTAACCAATTAAGATAACCGCTGGAGGAAGGTGATTTTATAATCTATTAAGATACAGGCTTGTTATATATTATAGACTTATAGCTGAACTACGACAAATCGGAAGTCAATTTTTTAATATATTTTTTTCTTTTTATTGTATTAGTTATGGATTTGTGTTTTTTCTTTTTGTATTGTTTTGGTTTTGAAAATTTGAATAAAAATTAATTGGAAAAAAAGGGTGCTGAGAGTTGTTAGGAGACCCCTACTCCCCTCACAGAACTACATTTCCCAGAGTTCCCTGGGAAGAGGGATTGATTCTCCTAACAACATTCAGCATCCTTAACAAACTACTGTTCCCAAGTTTCTCTGAAGAAAGCCATGACTGTTTAAAATGGTATCATAGTACTTTAAATGTATAGTGTGGACGTGGCCTAGGCACACACAGAGAGAGAGAGAGAGAGAGAGAAAGAGAGAGAGAGAGAGAGAGAGAGAGAGAGAGAGACTCAGAGTTGACTCTGAAACATCCTCCACCCTCAGTACCTCAAATCATGGTCAAACATCAATGGTGACAGGGTTCCTCTGCCATCCCCACAAATGGAACAACCCACATTGGAAGGACAACATGAGGTTTGATGGAACACTAGGCAATCCTGTGGGTAGGCCCTTGTTGGAGAAGCCCCCTTTGTGGGGGTATAGTCATCTGGGGTCACAGGGAGTTGTAAACCCATCACTTTTTTGGGAGCAAGGTCCCAGCCAGGTCCCTGTGTATGAGCCAATCAGCATGAAAAGGGAGCGTGTTAGCCACTGAGGTGAGTCAGGTATTGAGAAGACTCTTCTCAGTAACTAACCCATAGCCTCTCCTTTCATGCTGATTCACTCGTAGGAACATTTGTTGTAGTGAGGTGTGGACTTGGAGATGACATGGAGAGCAGGGGAGGCAAGGGAAAGTGGAAAAGGGGTGTGGCTATGAAGGGGGCATGGCATGACTATCATGAAGGGACCCTGCACTTCTGAATTTTGTCACTACACTGCTGCCTCTTAGGTGATGGGGGCAGGATAAACAGAGCCTACTAAGCCACTTTCCCAGGTGGTGGAGGCACAGCTGATGAAGCCCTATCTCCTCTCCCCTTGAGGAAGCAGCAAAAAAGCCGGTCTAATGAACAAAGCTCTGCTACTGGTACCCAGCATTTGAATTCCTCCACAATGTCTCTGAGCCCCCTAAAAAGAAGTGCTCTAGAGCAGGAATAAAGTGGCCTCTTTATCTGCCCATTGGGATTTTCTCAGGTAACACCTTCTCCACAGGCCTCGCTCCACACTGATTCTGCTCTGTGCCCTTCTCGAGTGCTTTTGCCAGGCTGGAATGTGTCTTTAAAGTGTGATAGTGCCTCTTGCTTGCCTGGATGTAGAAAGATGTGTGTAGAAACCTCTGGCTTTTGTGTGGCTAGGTTATTGCCTACTGTAGAAAGACTGGAATCACATCTGTTGCACCACTTATTTTTGTCTATGGCACATGGCCCACATAATGTTGGCCATTACACAATGTGGCCCTTGAGCTGAAAATGTTTCCCCACAGCTGTGACAGAGTCACTAGTGATAATCACAGGTACTGTATCTGCTACTGCTCTTTGGTCATCACAGTCTTGTCTTGCTTCTCTGTTGTTCCCACAGCGGGATTTGAAGGCTTCTCCTGAGAAAGCCATAGGTTCTCAGTGCATGTCTACTTCACTAAGCTACAGAGCTGGCTGGGTATTGAGATTGAAATGGTGCTGTGATTGCCTGGTTGTGCAAAGAGTATATATGTGTATCAGGTTGGTTGCACTCATGGGGTCACTCTGTTGTCATGATGCACTGAGTTGGTTAAACAGAGGGTTGAATTGCTGTATGCCCTCTGCTGTAATAAGAGGCGACACTGAGGCAACAATGTTTTGCCAGCTGTCTGGCACACATGGCGGAGATTTGAAGAATTTTGAGATCTTTGTATTGCATCTAGGATTAGAATAAGATGTGTTTCATTTGTATGCCATCTCAGTGCTGTAGTGTTTGAAGTATGCAAGGTTACTGGGAGAGCACCATTCCATGGGGAGCAAAGCAGTTGGAGAGGTTTTATGTGTCCCCTTGACACCGCCGTCTCTACATATATGTGCATGTAACAGATATCAAACTCTGAGCCATATTATGTCTTCCTAGAAAAGTGGCAACACTTTGACTATCGCTAGGCCGTTGGCAGCTTTTGGTTATGTTTGAAATGCTCTAAATTTGGGCCTGGGGAGCTGCCAGGGAATGCAATTACAGAGTTTGGGCCTAGGCCAGCTTTCCAGTTATTAAGCCATTATGTTCATGAAATAACTGCTGCAATCTATTCAGTACGCCGCTAATTCTTTTTCTTTTTAGACAAGAGGCTTCTCAAAGTAAGAAAAATTAATGCTGCAACCTTGTGTATACTTATCAGGAAGAAAGCCCTATTGAACTAAGTGGGATTTACTTCTGAATAAAGAGGCTTCAGATGGCACTGCATGGATGGATTTGCATGTACCCCTAAACACACTTAAAATGTAACTTCCACCATCTCTAATTGCATCAGCAGTAGGAATGGGATCCACGCCTTGTTGCTGATCCAATCCAATTTTAATGGACTGGAAAGCTATTCTGTCCCCTCCCCCCTTAGCTTCACTATTTATCTGGTTTGATTTTTTCCTCCCCGTGAGGGTAGAGGGAAATTTGATGGGATAATATCATAGAGATGAAAAGCCAAGGCTGGAGGGTCTCCTCAACTTGACCACTGTCTGACTCAGTGCCTGTGTTGAGATTCTCTAGGCTAGTTGCTTCCTAAACTCTGTGGCATTAACCCCTTAAATGTTCTCCAGTAGAGGGGTGGAAGGGAAGAGCGGGAGCAACTCCAACCCAGGCTAGATCATGGAAGAGCATGAGGAGGAAGAGGAGGCTTCCTTGCATGGTGCGCTCTGCTGTGGGGCAAGCAGCAGAGGCTTGGTGACAGCAGTGAGGGGATCTATGGCAAAAATAACCCGAACATGCTCACAGGCCTGCGGGTGGGCCTTTGCCATTCCTTCTCTCTCTCTCTCTCTCTCTCTCTCTCCTGTCTGATTCCTCTGTTGCCCAGTTTTTTTGTTCAGGTTTCTGTTCAGTGTGTTAGCTCTGGTGGGCTTCAGTGCTTTTTTTGTTATCAAGGGGGAAGCCAATGAGGGAAACTTAAGTGAAATTCTTGCCCAATGGATTCTGATATCAGTGGAAAGACTCTGGGTTCGGAGCAAGCATGCTCCATCATAGTAAGCATGCAAACTTTATTTATTTATTATTTATTTATTATTTGATTTATATGCCACTCTTCCTCCCAGCAGGAGCCCATGGTGGCAAACAGAAGCGCTAAAAACACATCAAAACATCATAAAAACAGACCTTAAAATACACCAAAACAAAACAACTTTAAAAACATTTTTTTAAAAAAGCTTTTAAAACATCTTTAAAAAAGGGTTAAAAACATAGTGTTTTAAAAAAACATATTAAAAAGCAATTCCAACACAGATGCAGACTGGGATAGGTCTCAACTTAAAAGGCTTGTAGAAAGAGGAAAGTCTTCAAAAGGCACCAAAAAGATAACAGAGATGACGCCTGCCTTTAAGGGGAGGGAATTCCACAGGGTAGGTGCCACCACACTAAAGGTCCATTCCCTATGTTGTGCAGAACGGACCTCCTGATAAGATGGTATCTGCAGGAGCCCCTCACCTGCAGAGCGCAGTGATCGACTGGTTATATAAGGGGTAGGACGGTCTTTCAGGTATCCTGGTCCCAAGCTGTATAGGGCTTTGTACACCAAAACTAGAACCTTGAACATGGCCCGGTAGCAAATGGGCAGCCAGTGCAATTCTTTCAGTAGCGGGGTGACATGTGGGCGATACTGTGCCCCAGTGAGCAGTCTCGCCGCCTCATTTTGCACCAGCTGCAGCTTCTAGACCAACCTCAAGGGCAGCCCCACATAGAGTGCATTACAGTAATCTAACCTGGAGGATACCAGTGCGTGGACAACAGTGGTCAGGCTATCCCGGTCCAGAAACGGCCACAGCTGTCTTACCTGCCGAAGCTGATAAAGGCACTCCTAGCCATGGAGGTCACCTGGGCCTCTAGCAACAAAGATGGATCCAGGAGCACCCCTAGACTACGGACCTGCTATTTCAGAGGGGGTACGACCCCATCCAAAGCAGGCAAAATCTGGTTTCAATCCAACTAAAGAGGAATTCTCACCCATCCCTAATCAGTAACTATGATGCACCACCATTAACTTGCCATCAATAATTTTTACTTTTTGATGGTATTATCATTATTAGCATAAATAAATGGGTGTGAGCATCAATATACTATAGGACTTGGCCCTGGTATCACAGGGGTTATCCATCTTGAGAAAAGAAGCAGTTGAGGGCAGCAATTGCATTAATGCTTACCTAAGAAGAAATTGTATTAAACTCAGTGGGACCTACTTCTGAGTAAACATACTCAGAACTGGAGGGGGGGGGATGTGTTGGGTGCATATACAGATCCATTCTGAGAATCAAGATGGGATAACAGTCACAGATCTAATGAGTAGGGATGTTGGAGAATTCTGACAGAAACAGAAACGGAAATTGCCGGTGTTCATTTATTCATACCATGTCTGGAACAGAAATCAATCCATAAACATGGTTGGTATTCACTGTTATTGCTTTCAGTCTGCAATAATACATAACTGATCCCCCCCATTTACATTGTGTTTCATGAAGCTCACTGGGTGACCTTGGGCCAGTCACTGCCTCTCAGCCTCAGAGGAAGGCAATGGTAAACCACCTCTGAATACTGCTTATCATGAAAACCCTATTCATAGAGTCGCCACAAGTCGGAATTGACCTGAAAGCAGTCCATTTCCATTTTCCTTTGCACTGAAATGAATAGGGTGGAGTAACATAATGACAATGAATTTACATAATTTGTGTAATTAATTACATAAATTCCATAAGTTACGTAATTACACCACAGCAGACAGTGAGACGTACAATGTAGTTTTTGATGGAAGACAAACTTCAGTGGCACAGAAACGGCTGCACACAATGAATACAGGGGGGAATGGAAAATGATGGCTTCTTATATCCCTAGTAATGTCACATGCACTTTTAGCTCACCAGAAAACTTAATTTAGCAACCTCAATAGAGCCACTAATTAAATAACCAGAGGACTGCAGAAGACACAAAGTTCTATAGACTGGGCAGGATCCTCCACGCATCTGCCCACATTCACTCTACATACTAGTTCTTTACAGGTTAATCAACTTAATTCAAATTACATATATATATATATATATATATATATATATATATATATATAATCTGTTTCAGATGATATATTGGCTCATTGTTTTACAAAACCTCTGGAATGTTGCAAGCATCAACAGCTGGGTAAGTCAGGTTGGATACTCCTGGCATAGTTCTGGCCTGGTGGGAAGTCTTCACAGTTGTAGTATATTTATTCCTTTACTGGATCATTTTTTCCTATCCTAATATTTTCATACTCCCAATGCATTTTGTGGATATGCTTATGCCAGCCAAATTTGTGTGTCATGTTGTAAAGGAATAGGACTTTCAGCCATATTTTGTTGGGTTTGTGGGCTGTAAAATGGTTGGTGCTTGCTTTAAAGGCTCTCCTATATAGGAAGGTCAACACAGGAAGTTTACAGGATTTGCTGTAATATTTGCTCAGGTATTCACAGGAGGGTCAAAGGTTCATCCTACGGACCCGGCAATTAAGGGAAAATAGAAGATCAACCAAGACTTTCCTCTCCTACTGATTGGCTAAAGGATTGGCATAATTTACCCTATTCCAGTGTACAAAGTGTGCGCGCATTTGCCTATAGTTGGCCTTTTAAAAATAACTATAACCACTTATCACACCCAAATTTAAAGTACAAAACTATTACTCACTTGAACAGGGCTGCCTTCCCATTAGACAGAGTGAGGTCATCTCCTCTGGTGACAGATGCTAAGACGGGGGAGGGGGGCAGAAACAGCAGCCTCCACACCCATTTATCCTGAGTGTTCACTTCTGTTGCAGATCAGAGCTGTGTGCTGTCATGTACCAATAAACTAGCCGTCTGCCCGCAGGTGTTGTGCAGGGTGCTAACTCATTGTTGGTATGGATGTAAGTTTGTGTGAACACCATGCAATTAAAGCACATCCCCCCCTGCAAAGAATCATGGAATTGTAGTTTCTTAAGGGTGCTGGGAATTGTGGTTCTGTGAGGGGAAAACTATAGTTCCTAAGATTATTTTGGGGGAGGGATGTGCTTTAAATGTAGGGTGTGTATGGAGCCCAAGATTCAACTGCCAATCCAGTCAGCTTCTGTACATGGAATGATGGTGGGGCCCAGCTTGTCCTTTGCTTCAAGCAGTAAAATGTCTTAGGCCAGCCCTGGGTTTCAAAGTTTGTGCCCATTGTTAAAGAGGGTAAAGTTCACAAGACTCAAGAACATGTTGCATGAAGACAACCAATTAAGATTGCATTAAGGATTTTAATGTAATAGAGCCAATGTGGATAACATTTCACTATTGCTTTATGTCTTCAGTCTGCTCTCCTCAGGTTTTTGTGTGTGCACGCTTTGTTGTACTCATTGGAAACTGCCAATTCCCAAGTGATGCTTCTGTATTTCCCATGGCCTTCTGGGAAAGATCTCTGTGCCAGCACTCAGTTCTCATATGATTGTATGCTGAAAGATTGAATAACATGTTTTATGACAGTCATACAGTATTGCAAATATCTTCAATGACAATGCACCAGCATAAATCCAACCAACTGCACAGTTGCTGGAGATAACAAAATAGAATCATGCATAAATCCCCATGGTGCTGGATAGTGAAATAGTTCTACTAATTACACAATGATTTCCTCATGGACTCTGGTAACATAATATGCAGAAAAATCTTCAGACCAATACATATTGTGGACTTAGGTGAGACAATACAATTCAAGTTCCTAGATATGGTAATTTTTTTCAACTGGCAATTTTGGAGGCTTTCCTATTGATTGGCTTTGCCAATACACAGCAGAAAGCATTGAAGCAATTAAAGTTAATCAGATACAAATGGTGCACTCCTGTAAGTCACTAAATATAACCAAAGCCATTTGTGTCACCACGTTGCACACTTGGCCCATCAAAGGTTTCTAAGATTATATTTCTCCAGCCATTAAAAAAAAGTATTCAATTTATTTGTTTGTTTTTCTGTAGTCTGTTACCCATCTTGTTTGTTATACTTAGATTTAGTTCATGAATAGATGGGCGTCGTGGCCCTATCTAACTCTTGACTGGTAGCGTTGCGAGGGTTTACTTGGATCCGGAGAACCCAAGTTCAAATCCCTACTCAGGCCTACACTCAGCACTAGCCCTGCCATTAGGCAGAGTGAGGCAACTGCCCCAGGTAGCTGATTTGTGGTGTCATGAAAGTACAGAAAAGTGTTAGGCATTTAATTTATTGTTGTGCTTTTACTGCCAGGTGGGGTAAGGACATTTGTGAGAGTTTTTGCTTCAGATGCCAAAAATAACTTGACCTGCCTTGGGTACACTGAACCTTAACTGTGGATGGGTACTATTTGCAGTGCTGCCTCAGGAAGCAAAATGTCTTGGGTTGGTCCTGGCCACACTGTGTTCTGTGATTTGAACTCCAGACATAATTTTTGTAAGTCTCTTGCAGGGACCTTGGAAATGGGGGATGGGGTACCTGTGGCCTCAGGAAAACATCATCTCAGAAATTTCAGCTCTCCTCAGCTCTACTACCTGCATCTTTTTACAGTTCCACTAGACCAGCCAACCCACGCTGGCCAGGGACTTGAGACACATTAAAACTCATATGTGACATTGTTTATAATTAATGGGAAGAAAAAGATATGTTTCAGTCATGTTGAATCTATTCTGTTCCCAATATTAGAGGCCTTTTAAAGTGAGTTCCCAGAGATGTTAACAGGGATTTGTAATGACAAGCAACCACACAATCTGGCAGTGGGACAACATCCCCCTGTAGCCAGTGGGGAATCTTGTATTCTTGTTCCTCTCTTTCATTCATCCAACTATAAAGTGTACCCTTCCATGAAAAAAACTCTATAATTGCTTAACTGATCCAAAAGCAAGGGTGTGGGCAGTTGGAGAATCCATTCACCACAGAGAAACCCATATGGTTTCTCAGTTCAATAGGATTTCTTTTGTATAGCAAACTTTTTTCTTTTTTTGAGGCAAAACTCATTTCATATGCCCAGGTTTCAGAAGAGCCCACACTCTTGTCACATTAGGGTTACTAAGTCTCCGGTTTTTACCCAGAGACTCTGGTTTTTGGGGGTCCTTGTTTTTTTTTTATCATTAATTTTTATTCAAATTTTCAAAGACAAAAAAAAAACAATTAAACAATAAAATAAAATGTCGACTTCCGATTTGTCGCAGATCAGTTATAGGTCTAGAATATATAACAATCCTATCTCTAAAATTATATTATAAAATCACTTTCCTCCAGTAGTTATCTTAATTAATCATCAAATCTCATAAACATTATTTTATTCTTTCCACAAAAAGTCAAAGAGAGCTTTCAATTTCTTGAAAGATATATCTTTCAATTTTTCTCCAAATAAACATGTCGCTTAATCCATCTAATTCAAATCTGTTAGGCCCAATAATTTCAATAGCCATTCTTCCATTATCTATATTAACTCCATCTTCCATCTTCAATAATCCTGTTGTCCAGTAATTTCAGTAGCCATTCTTCCATTATCAATATCCCATAATAATCTTGTTGTCATAGCCATAGTCCAAGTAAACATATCAATTAATCCATCTCGTCAAATCTGTTAAGTCCAATAATTTCCATAACCATTCTTCCATTATCAATATTAATTCCATCTTCAATAGTCCTGTTAAATCCAGTGGTTTCAGTATCCATTCATCCATTATCAGTATCCCATGATGATCTTGCAGTCATAGCCATAGTCATATAACAAGAGTCTGATGGGAATTTCCCCCATCACAAATATGTCTTTGCCATCAATTCTGAATATGTTGTTGAAATATTGTTGTAAAGTCACATCTCTGCTCTGGGTGCATCTCTGCTCTGTCACATATTTGTAGTTAATTCCATAATTTTTTTCCATGTCAAGCCCCATCACATCATTCCAGTCAAGAATTCTGAATATGTTACTGAAGTATTGCTGCAAAGTCATATCTCTGTTCTTCTTTTTTACAAAATGCACTGGCTCATCTCTTAAGAGTTTCTCCACTGTCACATATCTGTAGCCAACTCCATAGATTTTTTCTATGTCAAACTCCATCACATCATTCCAGTCCAGAAAATTATCCAAGACATTGATAACTTTACCACCAAAATCTTCATTAATTTCTTCAGAGACAACATTGAATTCCAAACAGTCAACTTTATTTCTAACATCCATAAAATCCAAATCTTTTTCAAATTTCACATTTGTTCCAATCTCCAGGGCTTGTAGCTTCCCTACCCCATCAAACTCCTCTCTCACAGAATCCACTATTTCTTTAAGCTCCTGCGTCATTTTGTTAAGTTCAATTTTCATCTCCTGTCTACCGTCTCAGGGTTTGTTTCGTTATCTCAATCTCACCCATTATTTTCTGAAACATAATTTCTTCCATGGTCTCATTCACTTTCCTGGTTGTCATTCTTAAAACCACAGAGACAAAAATTATTTCAGCCACAATTGGGTTAATATTTCAGGCTTGCTTGTATCAGTGTAGACAATACAGCCTGCCTTATCTCTATGTGTTCAGGAATACAAAACAAACTTAGTTCCCAACATCAAAACAATTAGTGGCGTCGTGAACAAGCAGATTCGTCAAAATGAAATAGACCAAAAAGAATTTTTTTCCCCCTCCTCGAAATAGAAATCCCTCTTCCGTTGATATCTTTAGAATGCACCTCCAGGACAGCTTTTTGCGATAAAAACAAAGATAAGCTTTTTCGATTTCTTTCCTCCTTAATTTCGTTAATGAAAGAGAAAAGCCATAACTCACCTAGAAGTTCTTCACAGCTGATTCATTGACAAATCTTTTTTGCTACACCAATTTAAGCCAAGTGAAAAAAGAAGATAGAAAGAAGGATGCTTATCTGCCTGTTAAAGTCCGTTTTCTTTAAAGAAAAGATAAACGTGTCGCTGTAATCAGCTAGAGCTTGATGAAAGTCCGTCTGGCATTGCAGTTTGAACTTTCTCTCATAAATAAATGAAATCCAGTCCTCCCCACAAAAACAGGCTTTGGGGTTGATCTCTACGTTTCTCCCTGCCCGGGAGAAAATCTTTATCAGTCAAAAAGAGCGTTCTGACTAATTTTAAAGCTGAAAAAGCTTCTTCTGAGACGAGAGCTCGCTCAGAGGCAGCACAGGCAAAGCAACCCTTCCCGGAAGTCCTTTTTGGGGGTCCTTGTGATGATCCTCTATTAGTGTATATATGGTAAGTGTTGTTTGTATAGGAGATACATGGTAAGTGGAATGAGAGAGGAAGGGGGAGTGAATGGGCAGTAGAATGCTGGATGATTGGCTGAATGTTTAAAATGGCTGACAGTATAAAAGGAAGAATGACAGTGGAATCTGGGAGGTGATGAAAGTGAGTGGGTTGCTTTGGTGGGTTTTTGAGAGAGTTGTTTGTCAGGAGAGCGTGGAGAAGGAGAGGGGTGGAGTTCGGATTAGTATTAGATACAACCATATGCTTATGTGCCTTATGAAGAAATCTTGTTATCTTTGTTATCTGTGTTATTTAATAAATACTTAATTTGGTTTACCAAAGGGCTGATCCTTGGCTGGGGATGTACAGACCAGAAGGGAGGGTGAGGTAGATAACCAAGGCTGAAGAACTGTAACAAATGGTGGCAGCGGGGAAGGGAAGAATAACACCACAAGAAGTCCGAGTAAATAAAAGGGATTGGAACAGCTTAAGCACGCAGTCACAGAGGCAACCTAATTGAGGGAGACTCAGGCAGAGTCTCTAGGAATACGGGTTATAGGACGTGACTGGTGGTACTGCCTAGCAGGGGGATCTGTTGAGATCTGTGCTAGAGCGGGGAGAGAAACCATAAGAGAGAGCGGTCCGGACTGGTGGAGTCCCTGGTGGTGCCTAGAGACAGGCAGTAACCACGAGCAGGTAGTAACCTGACAGGGAGAGCCAGGGAAGGACGCCTCACAGTCCTCTCCAGCTGAATCACCCAATGTCCAGACTCTTAGCTTTTATTTTTTTAAAATATTTCTAGGTGGCCTGGTTCAAGAGATATATACCAAAATGTCCGCTGCTGCCCCCTCCGCAATTTCTGTTAGTAGTTGGCTGCTCTAATCCCCTCCTTTTCAGGTTTTTAGCCAATAAGTGAAGTTAGGGTTGTGATAAGGGTTGCCAGGTCAGAAGCATCTCAATCCCTAAGATTTCAGGGGCAGGCTCCAGCGATGCCATGGGGCAGGCTCTAGTGATGTCATTAAGCATGATACATTAAGCATCAACTACAGTTGCTTGCAGCATATAATCAAACAAACATTTTTCTGATTGGAAATTAAGTTAGAAATCTTAGCGAGAAGATGGTGTTCCCAGGTCCAGCTGAAGTGACAGAATCATTCCTTCTTACCTGCTTAGGGAGGTGTGTAGAACAAGTACTATGTGGCACCCTAGATATGTTGTGGATTCATTAGTGAATTGAAAAGAACAAATTTAAAAGATACTTTTTTAAAGAGGGGAAGGGCTATGGCTTAGTGGTAGGGCATATGCTTTCAATGCAAAGGTCCAAAATTCAGTCTCTGGAAAAGAGTATTACTTGGAATCCTGGAGAACCAGTGCTAGTCCATGTCATCAATACTGAGCTGAAATGAAATACTGACCCAAAATGCAATGAAATACTGAGCCAAATGGCCTGAGTCAGTATAAATCAGATTTCTTTCTTCCTAAAAGAGGAAAGAGACCCAAGGGCCACCATGACTCTGAAATTTATTTATGTATTTCAATTGCAACATTTATATACTGCGTTATTGTAAAAAACCTCAAAGAGGTTTACAGAAGGAATGAAGACAAGAAAATTACTGGCAAAACAGTTAAAATAGGTATTTAAAAACATTCAGAATGATAAAACCAACAACGGGTTTAAAACAGATAAAAAGCATAATAGCTTCTACATGCCTGGATAGGCTTGACTAAACAAAAATGTTTTTAGCAGGTGCCAGAAAGAATACAATGAAGGTACCTGCTTAATGTCAATAGGCAGGGAGTTCCAAAGCTTAGGTGCTGCCACACTAAAGGATCAATTTCTTACAAGAGCAGAACAAGTACTTTGGGGCACCCAGAACATGGAATGCATACCTTGAACTTGGCCTGGTAGCAAATCTACAATCAGTGCAGATTTCACCACAGAGGTATTATGTGCTTACTCATGTCAGCAATTGTGCCGCATTATTCTGCACTTATTGCAGTCCCTGGGTCAGGTTGTGTTGCATGGGGATTTCTGTGACCTTGGCTGACTGGCTACCGAGTTTTTTTAGTTTTGGTTTTAGATTAAGAACCCTGACTGGTTGTGGGATGCTGAGTTTTCTGCCTTACTCATAGGAATCTTGTTGTGGTTGGTTATTGTATTGCATTTAGGAAATCATCACTGTCTTTTCTTTTTCTTTTTCTATTTGCATTTCATTTACCTCTGACCTCACTCCCTTACAACCATAGAAGCAACAATAGCGGTTTCATGTGCTCAGCTCAACCCCCCCCCCCAAAGCTGTGGTCAGCTCAACCCAACTGATGATGAACCCTTGTTATTTGCATGATGGTAAAGAATCATCTTAACTCTTACTTATGTCTCAGACCTCTCTCTGCAGTGAAGGGTTAAGCGTGTAAAGAAGTTTGGAGCAGCCATATTAAAAGGCAGAGGCCTTTTCAAGGAAGGTGGTTGCCAACCCTGCTTTGATATCAATATCTTTGTAGAGGATTCCTAGTCAAGTCTTACCAACAGCACAGTGCTTACCATATCTACTCAGAAGTATGTCCTGCTGAGTTCTATGGGCCTTAGTCCCTTAATAAGTATGTTTCGAATTGCAACCTTCAGGAGTATCCATCTTTACTCTTGAGTGTTCTCATCTAACATCTCCACAACACTAGGCCCTCTTCTTCCTACAATGGCCTTCTGGTGACTGGCCTGGCCTGAGGGCACTTACATCCTTCTTGCCAGAAGCTAGATTAAATGTTCCCTACCCAGGCTCCCTAAGCAGGTGAGTAGAAATGATCCTGTCACTTCAACTAGACCTGGGAACACCCTCATTTAGCTAAGATTTCTATCTTAATTTCCAACAAGTTTTTTTTTTTGTTTGAGTGGTATGGTCCATGCACCTCTGATTGATGCTTAATGTATCATGCTTAATAACATCACTAGGGCCTGCACCATAACATCACTAGGGCCCGCACCATAACATCACTAGGGCCCTCCCCTGAAATCTCAGGGTTTGGCATACTTCTGACCTGGCAACCCTAGGTCACATACAACATGGAGTAAGCAGAAGAGGCCTAACCTCCGTTGGCCTGTCTAGTGGTTCAGCAACTAGCTATGACTATCCATCATTACTGGGAAAGAGAGAACTGTGGCTGACTTCCGGGAAGGGTGACTTCGCTTGTGCCTGCTTTTGGGACGGGCTCCCGCCTCAAAAGAAGCTTATTCAGATATAAATCAGTCAGAACATTTTTTTTTTTTGACTGATGAAATTTCTCCCGGGCAGGGAGAAACGTAGAGATCAACCTCAAAAGCCTGTTTTTGTTGGGAGGACTGGATTTCATTAATTTATGAGATAAGGTCCAGCCAACAATGCCGGACGGACTTCCTAACAAGCTCTATCTGCTTAAGCGATACGTTTATCTTTTCTTTAAAGAGAGAACGGACTAACAGGCAAGCACCCTTCTTTCTATTATTTTTTTTACTTGGTTTAAATTGTTGCAGCAAAAGGAGATTTGTCAGATTGATCGGCTTTGGACAACTTCTGGGTGAGATATAGCTCTTCTCTGTTATTCCCGAAATTAACAGCTTATCTCTGTTTCTGTCGCAAAAAGCTGTCCTGGAAGTGCATTCTAAAGATAATAAACAGAAGAGGGATTTCTATTCCTGATTTCTATTCCGAGGAATATTATATTGTCTGGGACTATTCTCTTTTTGGTCTATTTTATTTTGACGAATCTGCTTCTTCACGACACCACTAACTGTTTTGATGCTGGGAACTAAATTTGTTTTGCATTCTTGAACATAGAGAGATAAGGCAGGTTGCTCTGTTTATACTGTGATGTCATCAAGCCTGGAATATTAACCCAATTGTTGCTGAAATAAGAAGTGGTTCTTCTTTATTTTTGTTTTGCTTGGTTTTCGTGGTTTTAAAAATGGCAATCAAGAAAGTGGCTGAGAATCTGGAAGTAATTATGTTTCAGAAAATAATGGATGAGATTGAGATAACGAAACAAACCCTGCAACAGGGTAGTAAGGAGCTGAAAATTGAACTGAGCAAAATGACACAGGAGCTTAAAGAAATAGGGGATCCTGTGAGAGAGGAGAATGAGATCAGAGATGAGAAAAGAAAAAATAAAGGGAAGATACAAGCCCTGGAGATTGGAACAAATGTGGAATTGGAAAAAGATCTGGAGTTTATGGATTTTAGAAATAAAATCTACTGTTTGGAATTTAACGTTATCTCTGAAGAAATTAATGAAGATATTAGAGATAAAGTTATTGATGGCTTGGATAATCTTCTGGACTGGAATGATGTGATGGAGCTTGATATAGAGAAAATCTATGGAATTAACTGCAGCCATGTGACAATGGAAAAACTCTTAAGAGATGAGCCAGCGCATTTTGTAAAAAAGAAGAACACAGATATGACTTTACAACAGTATTTCAGCAACTTATTCAGAATGGATGGCAAGAAAATATTTGGGATAGAGGAAATTCCCATCAGACTCTTATTATATGACTATGGCTACAACAGTAAGATTATTATGGAATACTGATAATGGAAGATTGGACACTGAAATTACTGGACTTAACAGGACTATTGAAGATGGAAGATGGAACTAATAGGGATAATAGATCCGCTCCTGTCACTTGAGGCTCAGGTAGCCTCGGTGGCACGGAATGCATTCTACCAGCTCCGGCTGGTAGCCCAACTACGACCCTATTTGAGCAAGGAGCATCTTGCCTCAGTTATCCATGCTATGGTAACCTCTAGATTGGACTACTGTAATGCACTCTACGTGGGGCTACCTATGAAGACGGTTCGGAAACTTCAGCTAGTGCAAAATGCTGCGGCCAGAGTTCTCACTGGGACAAAGAAATTTGACCATATAACACCTGTCCTGGCGCAGCTCCACTGGCTACCGATATGTTTCCGGGCCAGATTCAAAGTGCTGGTTCTTACCTATAAAACCCTAAACGGCATCGGACCGCAATACCTGATGGAGCGCCTCTCTCGCTATGTACCTACCCGTTCACTACGCTCGACGTCGAAGGCCCTTCTCCGGGTTCCAACCCATAAAGAGGCCCGGAGATCAACAACTAGATCTAGGGCCTTCTCGGTGGTGGCCCCCGAACTATGGAATGCCCTCCCAGACGAGATACGCCTGGCGCCTTCTCTGTTATCTTTTCGGCGCCAGGTAAAAACTTACCTTTTCGCCCAGGCTTTTTAAATTTTGTAAATTTTTAAATATTTTAATTTAACATTTTAAACTTAATATGATCTTAATTTAAATCTCAATGGCAATTTTATTAATGTTTTATAATTGTACTATATATATATTTTTTCCCACACTTGCTCATATTTTAATTGTGATTTTATTTGTTGTACACCGCCCTGAGAGCTTTCTGCTATAGGGCGGTCTAGAAATGTAAATAAATAAATAAATAAAAAATAAATAATGGAATAATGGCTATTGAAATTATTGGACCTGACAGATTCTGATGAGATGGATTAATCGAAATGTTTATTTGGACTATGGTTATGACAATAAGATTATTATAATTATTAACGAGATGGATTAATTGACATGTTTATTTGGAGAAAAATTGATAGATATATTTCTTAAAGAATTGAAACCTCTCTTTGACTTTTTGTGGAAAGAATAAAGTAATGTTTATGAGATTTGATGATTAATTAAGATAACTACTGGAGGAAAGTGATTTTATAATATGATTTAAGAGACAGAATTGTTATATATTGTAGACCTATAACTGATTTGATATGTGACAAATGGGAAGTCAACATTTTATTTTATTTTTGTTTAATCATTTTTGTTTTGTTTTGTTTTTTGTCTTTGAATGTTTTATGATTTTGTTTTCTATGTTTTATGAAAATTTGAATAAAAATTATTGTAAAAAAAAAAAAGGGAAAGAGAGAACTGTATCCTGGTTTCCTGAGAGTAGGGATGGAGGACAGTTTTGATTCAGTTCACAACTAAAGGCAAACCTACCTAATTCACACTTTTCAAAACAATATGAGACCCAAAACACAGCCATCCTTCAAAATTCACACTTGTCTGATGTGTGCAAAAATACAAATACTGTGGTAAAGTGTCCATAAGAATACAAATATTGGTGAAAATAACATACAACAACGCATTATGTTAGGAGAAATTGCATTGCAAAAATAGTTAAGCTGTTATTCATTCCCACACGAGGCAGTGATGGCTACCAACTTGGATGGCTTTAGAAGAAGATTAGACAAATTCATGGAGGATAAGGCTTTTAATAGCTACTAACCCTAATGTTCTACTTCCATAATTGGAGTTAGTATGCTTCTGACTACCAGTTGCTAGAAACCGCGGGAGGAGAAAGATCTGTTTGGCAACTGTGAGAACTAGATGGTCCATTGGCCTGATCCAGCTTGCTCTTCTTGTGGAGTCAAACAATGTCTGGAGGGATACAGGTTCTCCATCCCTATAACAGACTATCTTGACTTAATCAAGGTTAAATGTGACTGGTTTTCACAGAACCTCATGACAAGATGGTATGGTCTGTGGTTTGTTAGAAGGCAGAGACTGTGCAAACCTTAACTCTCTTGTCTTCACCTGCTTCACCTTCCCAGCAGATCTCCTGTCGTCCTATGATGTCTATGTTTACTGTATGCCACAAGCTGCATGCAGGAAGCTATTCATTTTCAAACCTCTGTGGAAAGCACATAATGTGCAATAGACATGATGGACAACTCTGGAGTTGAAAAGTGGTTTACTTTGCCTTTCACTTGCACCAGCACAGGACATAGATCTAGCATGCAGTCTTTCTAAATTCCATCAGCATTTAAAGACCTTGGCAGCAGCAACAACAACAGCTAGCAAGCAAGGTTTCTAAGACCAGGCCATGGAACTTTCCTGGAGGATCTTTCATTCTGCCTTTCCTAGTTGCCTGCAATATAACAAGGGTTCAGTGCCTGCAAAAACACAGTACTACACCGGTATGGGAATGAGAAAGCCTTGCTTGCCAAGCAAATTAAAATTCACAGAGTACTCCTCAGACTTTTTTTAAACCCCAAGGCTGGTAGTTTCCAAATCTCAAAGCTTTTCTTATTTTGATTCCCCATCTCCTTCTCCCTTGTATTTCAGAAGGGCCCAAATGTCTCAGGTTTGGCTGGATTCGCTTGGCTGACAAACTTAACAAAGAGTCAGTAACTCTCTTCATTCTTTTGCTCTCTCACTCATGCATATGTGTGTGTGTAATATTCATCTGCACATGTGGAAGCTAACCAACACATAAACATTCTTTACTGTTTGGGTTTCATCCCGGTGCTCTGTGAAAGTTGCTATGATGGGTTCAGAGCACAGAAATAGGAAACTTAAGAGATGGGAAAGATGGGAGATGGAAGAGGTAGGCACAACCATTTGTAGAAGAGCAGTGCCTTAATTTATTTATTTATTTATTTCATTTTTAAACCGCCCATAGCGAATAGCTCTCTCCATAATTAGTTTCTTAGAAAGGAAGAGAACTGGAGAACCTCATCAAAACTCTGATGATTTATTCGAGAAGCCCAAAGGAGAGTAAAGGCTACTGTATGGCATTTACCAAATAGTCCACTGAGTTAAATTTGCTGGCAGGGGGAGGGGGAGAGATGGGAAATTTAGTATGAGAAAGGAAAAATGTCTGTTCAGGGTTGAAATAAGAATCCCATTGCAAATCTCATTAGAGGGGCTTAAATTTATATTTGGGAATTAAGGGGAGTGAGGCGATTCTTGGAAATATTTTGTTGTCAGCCAATTAAAATGGCAGTTTCTGCAAAGTTAATGAGACCCATCTGGAACTCGGCAACAGTCAGGAGTGTTGAATCAGAAACGATTCCATCAATAGCCAGCTTGGCCCAATATGAAACATTTACAGTGAATTGATGGCCAAAACTGGGGATGTGGAAGCCAACTGCCTTGACTTCTTTTCCAGAGCTTCCAGAATACGTTCATCATTCTTGCCTTAAAGGGACAGTCTGTCTTTTTCCAGGAATGACATGGCACGAGGCAAAAGAGTCTGTTATTGAAAAAATCCAGATCCCAGTGGAAGAATGAGAATTGGATTTAATACAATGATGAAAGGCACACTTTTGTTTTTTAATCCACTGGTTAATATTCACAGAGCACCCAAAAATGAGCTGTCAATGACCTATCAAAATATAGAACTAGGCAAATAGTTGAGTATATTTTCTGTTCATCTGGATATAGAAAATGAAGTTTCTTGCTTCAGGGTAGAGATAGGGAGAAATTTGGTTCAGTTTGTATTTTAATATGAACCTACCTGAAACAGTATACCATGGATGGGGAACTCAGGCCTGGGGGTCAAATGTGGACCTCCAGACCTCTCTATCTGGCCCGCAGAACTCTCATTAGGCCACCGCTCCTTCCTTCAGTTAGCCTTCCTCTGCTTTCCCTGAGCACTTGAAGCTGGCAGGAACTCTGGAAATACCGTTTGCTTACCTGGATTTAAAGATAGATGTCTATAGAAACCTCTGACTTGTATGGCTAGAGTGTAATCTACTGTACAAAGGTAAGTCACATCCACTCCTCCACCCACTTTCGCCTCTGGCTCCACCCAAAACTGCAGGTGCATGCAGCCCCCAGAAAGAAATATGGTCCCTGGACTGAAAAAGGTTCCCCACGCCTGCAGTACAAGAATGCAGCTATCCTTCAAAGTTCACAATTCTCCAGATTTTGTGATGCAGCTCTTCAACCAAAAGATGTGTACAAAAATACATATATTATAGAAAAGTGTGCCTAAAAAGCATATATTACAAAAATGCATTATATTAGGGGAAATTGCAAAAAAATGTGTACATTAGGAGATGTGCACTAAAATGCTGGCAAATCTGAGGATTTGTTTTTTAATTTAAAAAAAACCCCACAATTGATGCAGAAATGTGGTAAACTGAATTTACAGCAGAAAAAATGAGAAATGGAAAGAAACCCAAATGGACACGTTTGTCCATCCCTACTTCAGAACTAGTTTTGTTAGTCTTTTGAGCTAAAACCAAAATCTTGCATACCTGCTTGCCTAAAGACTGCTTACAGTCACTATTCACACACATACGCACAGTGTCAGTGATGATGATGATGATGATGATGATAGAACCCTAATGAGCATTTACCTCCTTGGTATCAATATTTCCAGATCAGATATTTTATCATTCAGCAATTACACATATAGCAACTCAGGTACATTGATGCAAATTAACTTGTGTGATAATTATGGCAACAAACTTTGATAAATAAATACTGTGCTCAGTTACTTTCCAACTTAAGATTCTTTAAAAATGCAGAAACATCTTAAAAGGTTCTCTTAAAGGGTGAGAGATTTTGGAATTCTGATTTCAGAGAGGATATAATTACAGTATATGGGATAAATAAGCATTTTTTTATTTTTAGTACTTCATTGAAAAAGGCCCATTTTATGGCATTGTGTAGATAGTACATGAAACCCCAAAGTGTGAACAGGATATTGTTATGAGCATGGGGGTTGGAATGGATGATCCTTGTGGGTCTCCTTTCCAGCCTCTGATTTGGAATCCTGTGCCTTGGAATGAGGAACTCGCTCTGCTGGTCAGATGAGTCTCTCCTTTGTAAAGCTAATAGAGTGGCCAGGTAGGATAATGGGTCTATCAGTTGCCCAGCAACTGGTGAATGGGCCAGGAAGACCCTTTTATCATTGAAACTCTTCAGGGGAGCCTTCCCCCCCTTCCTGGCGGCTAGTAGAAGTTTGTGCTTAGAGTGTTTTTAGAATGGTCTAGAGAATGGCTGGGGCTGGAGGCAGGCAGAGAGGCTATCCCCTCTGCACCATGGCTTTAGGATGCCTCCTGCAACCCAGATGGAAAAGCTGGATATTGGACTGCTGATGCGTTGAACTCCTCCATCCTAAGCTCAGGTTGGAATGTGTATAAATAAACAAACCATATTTCATAAAGACACCGCAGTCTCCGCTGACCTTCTTCCCAAAGGAAACCAAACCCTGGAGGAGTGCAGGGACCCCTGAAATCTCACCGCTCGGAGATTGGGGAGGCGCGCAACAATATATTGAACTAATATGTTTGGATGTTGGAAATGTTGTATGATTGATGCAAGTTTGTATCATGGATTTGTCAAAAAGTTCAGAATTACTGCATTCAGGTATCACAAATAATTAATCAGGTAACATGGACCAGATTAAAGTTTCATGTATTAACAGTGTTATTACATTGTTTAATATATGTATCAAATGAATGTAAAAACTGGATTTTTCTCTTTTTAACTGCAGCAGTAATTATGTTTCCAAGTCATTTCCTAGTAACCCACAACCCTCTCCAGTTGCTGTTGTAAACTGGTGAAGAGGATGATGGTGAATTCACACCTGAATGTTCAGTACTCTGCAGCTGCAATGTTGTGATGACTTGTATATTTGAAAGATCACATCACTTCAAATCTAATGTGCTTCAATGAGTGAATTTACAGCTGTGAGTCAAGTGATGTGTAATATTAAAATCATTTTATTTACCTTTAACTTTGCTGCCCTGCAGGAAGGGCAGGATAAAAATGTAATAAATGAAATAAATAATAAACATAAAATCAAAATATCAACCAATGCCCTCTCATGTGTGATTCAATTCCAGGAAGCCAAATTCTATTACAGACCGAAACCGCACCATTCTCTCTAAAGTATTGTGAAAATATTAACTAAACCTCCTATCCATGGAGTCGAACAACTTGGCCAAAGTGTATAGTTTCTTGTCTGAAGCCATGCAACAAATTAGTGATGGAGCCAGTCATAAGGCTATGAAGGTCTTGGTCCATATCCATCAGACCTTCCTGCCTTCTTTGTGGCTGACAACAGAGATGTGCCCAGTGCTTTGATTCCCCATTGGCCAATTTTGCTTTGTTCCCCCCACTTTTTCCACTGAAAGATCCAGCATGGAAAGTTCTAGTTAAACAACCCCCCTCCTTATTTTTGGATGAAAGCTCAGAGAGCTGTAAAATGCAGAAGTCAACATCTCCCATCCAGTTTTCCTTGGAGGAAATGAGACTCGACAAAACTTTTACTGACTCCACCATGGAACCAGCAACAGACAGAACAGACGTAATGAATGATATGGTGCTCAGTCTGAAAGAAGGGGGCTATTTCGCTGCCAAAATATTTTTTAAAGCACTCGGATGCACACAATTTATATGGTCAAAACTTCTCAATTCTTGTCACTAGAAATTGCATTCTAATGTGCTTGGAAACAAAGACAGACAATCAGCCACATTTTGAGCATACCAAAAGTCCATCTAGTGTGTTCTGCTTCCCAGGATTTGCTTGCTTGCTTGCTTGCTTGTTTATACTATTTTACATTACTATTTATACATAACTGTTTAACACCCCATAACAGAAATTCTCCAGGTGGGTTACAAGGTAAAATAATACAATGGGTTGTATGCAGTTCTGTTCCTCTACTGATGGAAAGCTCTCTGAGCCACCAGAGGCTCCTATGAGTGGAAAAGGGAGGAAGCTTATTGTCCCAAATTCCTTCCTTCTGTTGGAGCCTGAAGTCCCCCCCCATGCCACCTCAGTTGTTGTTCCAAAGGGTTTCCCAACCATCTGGAGCAGATTGTGTGTGCACGCATGCACGTGCGCGCCCATACACACACATGCAATGGGCTTCAGAAGGAAGGGGGAAGTAGCAAAAAATGCCTCCTTTCCATTCCACCCATAGCCTTCCATCATCGGAGGGGCACAGTTGGATAAAGCCCAATAAAAATACAACAGAACACAACTATAGCATGAAATAGAACACAACTAAAAGGCCTGCTTAAAAAACCCCTGCAGCATTACATACATTTTATTTTTAAAAAACCCCACAAAACAAAAGAGTGAAAATTCATAGAGCTGAAACCATACTAAACAAATAAGTTAAAAGACCTGCGGAAACTAAAAAGAAAGAAAAAATAAAAGGATTTGTCTGGCACCAGAAAGTAGGTGCCAGGCAGACCTTCCTGGGGAGGCCATTCCACAGCTAGTGAGGTGGCACTGCTTAAAAGGCCCTTTCATAGTCATGAGGCCCTTTCACCTCATTTGGTTGGGATGCTCAGAAAAGCGCCTCAGAAGATTACCTTAAGGCCTGGGTAGGCCCATGTAGTGAGAACTGATCCTCCAGGTACTGAGGTTCCAAGCTGTCAAGCCTTTACAGGTCAAAGTCAGCAGTTTGAACTGGGCTCAGAAACAGACCAGAAGTCACTAAAGATGATAAAGTGCTGGCATAATATGATGCCCTTGGGAAGCTTACAAGCCAGGGAAGCTCACGCAAGCCACGGCAACTCAAGATTAATATTGAGGCCCATATAAATTATGCAAATTAAACCTTATCCTACTGGTCTGTTAAAGTTTTTCATTCTGCAAACATGTTACATTGGAAACTTCATTTTCTTTCCTTGTCCAGCAGGTGAAAGCATTATATTGTTTCTGCGGGCATCATCATCATAACTCCTAGAATTTCAGATATTTTCTTTTCAGTTAGGAGAATTTCTAAAATTAATTCTGGAATTGGAGCATGTTCAGTTTGCTGCAGCTTCAGTTCATTCAGCATCTTTTCCCTCCTCTGTATGCCTGATGTGCAGTGATGACAAAACACGGTAAAAAAGCAACCTTGATCAGATCATAGATATGATCCTATTGAAATTATTGTCGCTTTTATTGCTGCACGTTGGAAGAATGCCACAAAAAGGATCTTGATGGAACCATGATTTGTTTCTCAACTCCACCCCCAGAATTTTGGCGGTACATCTGTGTGCATTTGTAACAAAGAGGGGAAAACATAAAGAAACTAAAATCTGTGTACAAAATTAAGAAGTGGAACAATGCAGAAAGACTTGTTTGTCATAGGAGTATTGGAACATAGGAAGCTGTGTTATACTGAGTTAGACCATTGGTCCCATCCAGTACAGTATTGTTATGTCTACATTAGGGATAGGGGAGAAATTCAATTCAGTTCACATTAAAAGCCAAATTTATCAAATTCACACTTTCCAAAATAATATGAGAACCGAAACACAGCCATCCTTTGCAATTTGCACTTATCCAAATTTTGTGATACAGTTCTCCAACCAACCATTGTTTACAAAAATGCATGTATTAGGGGAAAGTGTGCACAAAATGAAGATAATGGTGAAAACAAAATGCAAATAAGCATTATATTAAGATAAGTTTCGTGCAAAAATGTGTACATTAATCAAAACTGCATACAAAGATGTATTAGGAGAAATTGACACTAAAATGCTTAAGAATTTTCATGAGGATTTGTTTTTTAAACAATTGCAAATTGCTGCAGAAATATGGAGAACTGAATTTAAGACTGGAAAAATGAGAAATTGAAAGAATTGAAATGGACAGATCATTGGATCTCTAGCCTATATTGACTGGCAGTGAATTTCCAGGATTTCAAACAGCGTTGTATTCCAGCCCTACCTGGTTATACTGGGGATTGGGGATCTTCTGCATGCAAGGCAGATGCTCTTCCACTGAGTGATGGCCTTTCCACTTTGCCAGTTCCACTTTGGAAAAATAAAACTAATTCAGAAGTCCAAAATCTGGAATTGAGAGGAAGAGTATTATGAAAGCCTTCTTTCCTTCCTTCTACACAGGATTTTGAGGCAGCCATCCAGGGCTTCACTCAGCAGAATGAGGAGAATGCCCCCCCCACCCAAGCAGCAGGGCTGCCTTATAACATTTTCAAGTAATTGTAGTAATACATGTTACCATCTAAAGAGAAGAGCTCCCATTAGACCATTAAGTCTAGAGTCTAAAATTACAGTAGGGCCCTGTTGAGAAAACCCAGGTTATAATTATGCTTAGAATATGTATTGATATGTAATGCTGAACCAAAGTACAGCTATGTTAGAGGTCTCATGAGAGGCCTTATAGAAAACTTGGGACGAAATATGCTGACAAACTGGCAAAGGAAAACAGAAGGTTAGCTTGGATACATGTATCTTGTTAGGAGAACAATGTTAGCTTGAATATATGTATCTTGTTCAACTTATCTTATTGACTGGATGGTAGATGTTATTGAAGTGGATGGTAGATGTTATTGATGTAGATGTTATTGACATAGATGAGAATGACATACAGCCAAAAGGCAGTAGCCCATGATAAGTTTCATTTTGTTGCTAATGCTGAAATCTTCCCAAAAGCATAGTATGCAAAATATATAGTGAAATAGAATATAAAAGGACGCTGGCCACACTAATGGCCAGACAACTTACCTTGATGCATGAGCATAGTAAGAGTGTCTCTATTCTCGATAATAAAACATGGTTGAACCCTCGACTGGCTAACTTCTCGTTCTTGGTGGTAATTCGGAGACAGCCTACCAGGGAAACAAACAACATTTTTGCAACAGCCCTGCTTTACAGCGCTTCGCTTTACAGCAATTCACTAATACAGCAGTCTCAATTAGACACAATTAGACTAAAGCCCCACTCATACGGTGCTTGTTCCGTTTTTACGGCAGTTTTCGGGCATCGCACACCATTCTATTCAATGAGTTCCGCTTTACAGCGGTTTTCACTTTACAGCAGGGGTCTGGAACGTAGCCTGCCATATGAGTGGGGCTCTGCTGTACCTAACTATGCCTCTCTTTCCCTTCCTTCTTTCCACTCGTGCCCTGGCTTTGGAACATTTGCAAATAGAAGATATATACCTTTCTTCCAACTGATGGGCCAAAGAGTGCCCCATGTCTCCTCATGGCAGGCCATCCAGCCAAAATGCTGGGCCTAATTAGATCGGTGGGCCGAAGGTTCCCTACCCCATGCATGCCCAACCCAATGCATGCCCAGTCCAATTCTGTTTGACTTGGTCCTGTGTTCAGCAGCAATGTTAATGAGCCCCCCCCCAATAAAATAAGTCTCTGGGAAAGCTAGGTAGGAGAAAAGCTGCAAAATAGAATCCCAAGCATAATTATTTTTATTTTCATATTCTCCCTGCTGGCTCTGTCCAAAGGACTCACATTAGAGGTCAGTACCTTGTGGAAACAAAATCAGGAAGTCACTGGGGTCCTTTGGTGCAGGGCGACCAATTGACATGCTTGTCTGGTGGAGTCTCTAGTAAACTTATTTTGTATGTAGAGACTTAAAAAATGCTAAAGATTTCCTCCATTGTAGGGATTTTTCCAGCCTCTCTGGCATTCCAAGTTTAATGCATGCTGAAAGGCTCAGCAACAACAGGCAGTTGTTACTAGATGTTCTGGTGAGTCCCATCTCCTGTATATTCCAATGTTATACATCCCCAGCAGTAGCACAAAGGTAGGTGAATAATAAGGAACATGTTGATATAACAGTCTTTAAGAGCCCCCCAAAATCACAAAAAAGTTGGTTTATTGGCATCCATGTTGAAGTGCAGTAGATGCTTTGTTGGAGGAAAGAAGCCTCTCTGAAGGCCAAGGTAATCAATTTGTGGCAGCAGCTGCATTTCATATAATGAGGGAGCCAGTAACCTCCTCCTTTTGGTCTTGGAGGACTCTCTGTACTGCTATTTATAGGGTAAATGAATGGCTCCTTATGTCTGGATATGTCAGGAGCTGACTGAACGTACACTGCTGAAGATTATTAATAGGGATACAACGTTAATGCATGTGGCATTATCAATCAATGGAGAACCCAACACCATTTAGAATTTTCTTCTTCTTCTTCTTCTTCTTCTTCTTCATCATCATCATTATTATTATTGCTCAAAACTGGGTGGAAGTAAAAGCCAGATTTCTGGAAGCTGGCACTGTGAAGGAATCCAATCTGGATGAATTGTTTTCTTTTGCCCAAACCAGTGCAGTCTTCTAAGATGTGTTGGCTCAGGGGAAAGAAGACACGCCAAGCAAACATAGAGGTCCATGTCTTAAGGAAATCCTGACACTCTGAAGCCCTATTCAAAAGTCATTGTTCCCATGTAGAACAACAAGGGAGCAGAGAGTGGATGCCAAATAGCCCTCCCCTGGTGTCCATGAGTACATTACAAATATCTGTAGCAGTGATGGCTGGTGCCCATTGGGATTGGTAAAGTGGAAGGCAGGGAGACCAACAGTAGGTGGAGCTGGAGCCAATGACAGACAGATCCACTGCCATCCCCAACTGGTTGTAAGTCATAAGGCAAGCACGTGGGGGTGACTGATAACAGATTAAAGTTGGTGGTGCAGTGTCCTATTTGCTCAAATGGACCAACTGTATGCACAAAGCCTTCTTCCCTGCAGAAACTTGTGCTATCTGCTTGCAGGGCCAGTCCTACCATGAGGAAGAGCAAGACAGCTGTCTCAGGCAGCATGGGGTAGGGAACCTCTGGCCCACCAACCTAATTAGGTCCTGCACATGCCCCAGTTTAGCCCACGAGGTCATTTTCACCAAACCATGCTCATCTGCCCCAAACCTGAATTCGTATGGATGGGAATTGTAGTCCACAAGATGTGGAGGGCACCGCATTGGCCCTGTTCTAAGGTATATCTAGGTAGGGCTGGAGGCAACTTGCAGCCATTGTGGAAGTATGTGGGATGTATTTTCAGTATATTAGAACTCCTGTTTTTTTTTTTAACAAACTTAGTTGTTCCAAAACTCTGATCATTGACTATTCCCTGTGTTCTTGTTTACCCTGTGTGGAGCTAGCACTCCTGTTTATTACTAGGCTTCTGATTATCCAGGCATTAAGGATGTCCCCAAGACAGTTCTGAGAAATGATCCTGTATTATGTACAAGCATGAATTTTGTTGCAAAACACACACACGCTCTCTCACACACACACCTTTTTGAAAGACCTTCCAAAAACTAGGATGATATTGGTGAATTTCCTCTAAACAGTAATAAGAGAAATTGTTGCTATTATAATCTGCCTTTTTTTGTCTCTCTTTATATACTTGTTCCAAGTCTGCTTATGGATCCATTTTAGCATGTGTTTTTAAATTGCTTTTTTAAAATGTGTTTTTAAATTTGTATAATTGTTTTTAATGTTTTAATTGTTGTAAACCGCCCAGAGAGCTATGTAATCAATCTAGAGGAAAGTTACGCAAACAGCTAGTGAACAGGGTCCAGCTAGCTGAACGCTGAAATGGGCCTAATAATGAGCCTAATAAGGCTGCATGGAATTTGCAAGAGATGATATCACCCAGGGATCTGCTCGTGACGACTCCCCTAGCAGCAAGTTCATGATGATATCCTGCTAACATCATTAGCAAGGAAAAATGCTATACAGGCAGTATGAGGGCCTGCAAAGGTATACACAGAGATAAGGAGGGCTGAAACCTAGAACTGAGGCTAATGCAAGTCGAATAACTGAGGCCCTTAAAGGAGGCACCACATTGTACTACTGTTGCCCCTGGAAGCGGCCTGCTATTAGTTCAGGTCTAAGGAAAAAGTGGGGAAAACCAATATAACTTTCAGTGCAAAGATCAGACATAATTCCAGCCGAGGAGTATGCCAACTCTCTGGCAAAAGCTGAAGAAACAGCTGACCCCCTTTCCCAGTCATAGACAGAATGACAGGAATTCCTTAGCAGAGGGCTACATGGTTGTCTACCCAAGGAGACTGGGTAGCAAGCTAGGCCGTTTTCCCAGGGTTCAAAGTGCAAGGCTAAGCCCTTCCACAGTCACTGGACAGACTGAGAAAGTGTCCATTACGTTCCACAAGCAGCTTCCACACCAAATGGATCCAACCTATATATCCAACTTCCATGCTTCAGTGTTGGCTTTGCATACAGAGCTGAAGAGTTCCCATTCTGGGTGTTCACTGGTTCCCTGCCCAGCAGTATGGCACAGCAGCTGGTAACCAACTGTCCTGTAACAATTCAGTTCCGTAAGACTGAGCCATAAATGATCTAGCCGGACTCTCAACTTCCTTTATCCTAACAGTACTTAGCAACCAACATGATGCAGATGCTAACATCATATTTCTTTTAGTTTTTCCTCCCTCACTTTCTCTGGTGCTCTCTCTGGTCTCTTTTTCCATCTTATTATTCTTCCCAATGGAATATCCCAGATAATAATTCAGTCTTACTTTATCTGTCTGACAAATGCACACACACACACACAGGGAGGGAGAGAGGGAGAGCTGTTGAATTTATTGCTATGTCAAAGCTATTGGCAATATCCTCCTTGACCAAGGCTGGGATGTGTGGCCTCCTTACCAGGGATGTTCATTTTTCATTCCCTGCCTATAGTGGTGAGAAGGGAAGCAGCAGCCTAATCCTTGAGGCAAGAAAATGCACACTGTCCTAACTAGCTGCACAGAACGCAAAAGGAACCTTCAACCTGCTGTCGATATATCTCTCTACAGGGTAATTGTATATAACATCCAAGTATATATCTAACCAATTCTTTTACTATCAACCTCGAACAAACAAAAGAAGCACAGATAGGGAGTAAATGCCTGCATATTAAGAAAATAAAAAGTGTGGACCAGACCAAACGGACAAGGGTCAAGGGTCAAATGCACATGTGGTAGGCAGTACTCATTCATGCATCTTGTCCAGTTAATCAGGCCTCAACAACTGGAACTCATCTATCGATACTGGAGCAAACATTGTTTTGGACACCATAGAATTACTGGAACCAAAAGTGGCATCCAAATCACAACAGATGGGAGCAAAGTTTTTCACAGACATGTCACAACTGCTACTCTTAGGAAATATGTGGCCCAGTTTCTCTGCCCCGTGCCACTGACTCCACTCCTGCTACTGCTGGTAGTGGCTATGGAAGTTCTCGCCACTTCTAGTCCTCCAACAATGACATACAGAATGGAAACAGTGAGCACATCTCAAACCAGACTTCAAAATTCCCAAGCTCAGAGGCTCAAGAATCAAATGCCACTCCCTGGTACAAGCCTGCAGTTTGTCTCTGTAATGCAAAACCACAGGTTAAACAAGATATAAAACACACCCTCTCTTTCTCCTTCCCCCATCCCATCAAGCATCATATATTAGGGCTGGTCTGAATGTTTGCCTGATTTGATTTTCAGGGTAAAAGGAGTGCTTTCACACACACACCCAATTCCTCTAAAATCTCCCTACTTCTAAGAAGTTTTTTCCCCTCATGCTTCTTCACTGCCATTGTTCTGCTTAGTTGCTGCCTTATGGCTTCTTTCTCCTACACTGAGTGTACTTCACATATTCACAGAAACAGAAGCAAAAGAAAATAATTTACTTAAAGGAAACTTCACTAAAATTGCAAAGTAAATCAAATATATTTAAAATGACTACCTGAACTATACCAATTGTCAGTATTGTTGCTTCCTCCCTGCTAAAACAAGATCAGCACTGCACATGTCTTGTTTCTGTCATTTGGGCTGATTGCAGGTTTTGCCACCACTCACCATGGTGGCACATGCATTCACTATAGCTACCCAATTTCCCAGCTTTTTAAAGCTTGATAGAAATATCTGTCGGCTATAGGTACATTCTTAAACTGCAAGGGTGTTTTTTTTGCATATTAGTGAATTATTATTATTATTCCTTCACAGAACTACAATTCCCAGTACCCTTAAACTATATTTCCAGGATACTTTGGGGAGAGGTAAATGTGCTTTAAATGTATGGTGTGTATACATCCACAGAATGTATATATAAGTTTGCTGTAAGGATATGTCCACAGAAAAAATCACTGCAGGGACATTAGACAAATATTGCTGTTGTTTCCTCATGGTAGGGAGAAACATATGTATTTCAGTTTCTTAAATGTATGGAAATTACTTTCTATTTTTACACCTAACTTTGAACTTGTTGCAGGTTTCAATTCTGATACCTAACTGTGAAACTTCCAGCTGTTAAACTCTTCCCTGTACTTTTGTTTTAATACTGTGGTTTTAGTTTGTGATGGTTTTAAAGTAAAAAAATAAGGTGGGTGGAAGTTTTACACTTTCCCCCCTTATTTACACCGATGCAACCCCAGGCCAGAGTGGTTTAGCACAACTGAGAGCAAAAGTCTAGTCTAGAAACATTCACCGGTGCTTGCTCTTTCTTGAATGTGACTAATCCTAGGAAAAGACTAACTGACATAGGCATCAGTCACTATAGTAACTTGTTATGGCTGCTTCATTCCAGGGGGATTACATGCCTGAGCACTCTTTAAAACATCTAATGAATGTCATTTTGTTTTTATTTTCAGTGTTCATGCGAGTGAAGGGCTAATCAAGGTGTCTAGAATCATGGTGAGCAGACAGGCACAGTACAAAGCTTCTCACAGGAAACCTTGCTGACATACCTTAGAGTTGAAATACCCTCCTGCTGCTCAAGACCAGAGCCCTCTCACAGGTCTTTTGCTGCATTTCTGCACTTCACTAGGCATTGGTCATACACTTGCAAGCCTATCTTCTCAACCACAGGGCTAGAAACTTGTCCAAGCTGAAATTCTCAGGAACCTGAATTCTGCACCCACTTCTGCATGTTGTGTAAGGCAGAAGGAGCATCTTGTTGCTCACCCCAGAAAGAGCCCTTGCAAGGGTTCCAATCAAATGCTCACTAAGGCCCCATCTGCACCATACTTTTTAAGCCATATTATACCACTAAATAGTCATTTGCGCATTCCATGGACTGCGAAAAAGACAAAGACTTGGGTGTTAGAACAAATTAAACCAGAACTATCACTAGAGGCTAAAATGATGAAACTGAGGTTATCATACTTTGGACACATAATGAGAAGACATGATTCACTAGAAAAGACCATAATGCTGGGGAAAACAGAAGGGAGTAGAAAAAGAGGAAGGCCAAACAAGAGATGGATTGATTTGATAAAGGAAGCCACAGATCTGAACTTATAGGATCTGAACAGTGTGGTTCATGACAGATGCTGTTGGAGGTCACTGATTCATAGGGTCGCCATAAGTTGTAATTGACTTGAAGGCACATAACAACAACAAATAGTCATGGCTTCCTCCAAAGAATCCTGGGCACTGTAGTTTGTTATAGGATGCTGAGAGTTGTTATGAGATACCCTATTCCCCTCAAAGAGCTACAATTCCCAGAGTGGTTTAACAAACAATCTCTGTTCTCAGATTTTTCCAGTTTATGAGGAGCAAGTAAAACAATAAAAACAAGAGACACCAGCAACAGGGGCTGAGTGTCAAAGGATGAAGAGGTGGCTTGAGAAGCACAAGCTGAGAAGGGAGGGGGGTAACCGTTCTTCCCGGCAACAAGAAGCCCAGCGGCTGGGGAGTTAATGTACTCTCTTCCCTCCTCCTGCTGCCTTACTTTTACAAAGTTAATACACCATAAATATGGTGGCTAAGATATGGATATTCAAAGCAGTGTAATAAATATGTAGTTATCTGCTATAATATCAACAGTATTATATTTGTTTTCAATTTTTTTTTCTTTCTCTCTCATTTTAGTTATTCAAACACTGATATTGTAAAAAAAATATTTTTGTTAATGCATAATTGCTGGCCTTATTTTCTGTCTGATGAATAACCTATTTTCTATGACTTATTGTAGAATATTTGTATTCTTTCTGGTTTTTCTTTGTAAAACAAAAATTTACAATTAAAAATACAATGAAACAAAAATACGGTGGCTAGGAGTGCCTATTTCCTGCTCTGGCTGGTTCACTAGCTCCGGCTCCTTTTGAACAGAAACAACTTGGCCACAGTACTCCATGCTGTGGTGATTTCCAGATAGGATTGTTGCAGTGTGCTCTACGTGAAGACAACTCAGAAACTTCAGCTGGTCCAAAATGCAGTGGCCAGATTACTGGCTGGGGTTGCTTTTAGAAGTCGTATAATCCCAGTTCTAAAACAGTTGCATTGCTTGCCAGTTCATTTCTGGACCCAAGTTAAGGTGCTCAGGCTAGTGTTTACAGTGCTATGTGATTTAGGCCCCACATATCCAAGAGACTGTTTCCTTTCCTACAGATCCTCTTGGGTGAGGTGTTAAGATCAGCGCTGGGGGCCCTCTTGGTTATTCTGCCACCCTCATTTTTTTGGGGGGGAGGGATGGCTCAAGAGAAGGCATTCTCTGTGGCAGCCCCTAAATTGTGGAATTCCCTCTCCACAGAGGTGTGTCTGGCAGCTTCACTGTACAGTTTTCAGTGAATGCTGAAGACCCTCTTTACCCTGGCCTTTGACACCTGAGATGTATGTTTTCAGTTCTCACCCCACCCTATTCCTGTGACTGTAATTTGTTTTAATGGTTTTTAGTACTGAATTTTAAATTGTTGCAACCCATCCTGGAGGATGAATGACCTGCTGGTGAATGACGGGTAATAAACGTAACAACAATAACAGCAACAACACCCCTACAGGAGGTTGCAGTGCCATCCCACCAGCTGCTCAAGAGAAGCACAGTCAGCCAGCCCTAGTTTCTACCCCAGCGGTTCCCAAAGTTTTTTCCCTGTGGACCTCTTGAAAACTGCCAAGGGTCTTAGCAGACCACTTAATGAATTTTCTTCCTCTTGCAGCAATTGTAATGTGCTGCGCTAGATGCGGTATGATTCATTTTTATTGCTTCTTTTATTTCTTATATATTGCATTTTATTGCATTTTGACTTGCATTCCATATAATTCAAAGTGCAATACAGCAAAATGCAACATAAGAAATAAAAAGAAGCCATAAAGATGCAATTAAAAATCAAGATCAATATTTAATGCAGACATGCTGCGGAGCATCTAAAGGAAGCTCACAAGGTGCTGGTGGTCTACGGACCAGTTTAGGAACCCCTGTTCTACAAGGTTCCTGGGAAGGACAGAGAGAGAAGAACTCCAAGAACCTTACATGCCCTATGTAAGGGTTGTATTCAACTAAGTCCTATTCAGCATAGACCCATTTGAATTAATTAATAAACCTAAGTTAGTCATGCCTATTAACTTTAATGGGTCTACTCTTGAGTAGAGCTATCATTGAATGCCACCCATTGTGAGCTTCCCAACTGACTGAGTAGGGACGTGAAACTGTCAGGATTTAAAAAAAAATAACCCTGGGACTAGCACACCAACAATAAAGGCTAGCAACAAAATTCCAGGCTGGGCTTTCTGATGGTGCACAGGTCCTGCTCAGTACTAATGGGGTGGGGGGAGGAATAAAGTTCCATGCACAGCAAGATTGTTGTCCCTGGAAGCAAAAGCCACAGCCTTCCTATGGCTATTCCTGGAAACAAAATTCCAGGTGCCAAACTCGAACCGAGGAAGCATGGCACTAGAAGACACCCCCTCAAAATGTCACTTAACATGAGTCAGAAAGAAACTACTTCCAAGAACTGAATATTTCTGTTTTGAAACAGCAACACCATTGGAGTTTTTTCACCTCTATATTGGTCTTAAAAGTGCTAGTTGAATTTTCCTAGTAAGAGAAAATCTGCATGGGAAAATTGGGTTGTGTTCTAGGGTTGCCCTAAGTCTGCATCAACTTGAAGGCAGTCCATTTACATTTTTACAACTCAAGCACAATGTTGTGAGGATGCCTCCCCAAACATGAGTGCCTGGGACACTGAAAGTGTCCAGTGAATGGCTGGTATGGAAGTGCCCAGAGTATGTGTTAATTCCACGGGAAGCTAAAATACTGACTTGTAGGATGTGATATATTACAAGCTTCTGCTGCTTTGTGCCTCTCAAATAGAACATCTGTCTTTCTGGTTCATTTTGACATGGATCCCACAGCCTGCAATACTCCAAAGCATTGCTCAGTCTCTGCTCAGGCAGCCTATTTTAATAACTCAAGCGCCAAACCAACACATTCCACCCAGTGATTCTGTTATCATTGTCTCTGGTGCCATTCTTTGCCAAGATCATGCCTATGCAGTCACCTAGATTTATTGCTAATGCTTGAAGCAAAATCTTGATCCACTTCAGAGAGGCTAATTCTGTTAAGGATCACTTCCAGCTAGCTCAGAAGATGGAGACAGAAAGTCCTACTTCAGTCTGCCTCCAATCCATGCTCCATGAAAAGAGCATTTCCACTGCACTTCAAGATGCATCCTAAGAAAAAAAAATTACAAGTTCACCCAGAAAGAGAATTGGTGTATATCAGCCTAGTTTTTTTAAATGGGGCTGGATATGTTAATTATGCCTTCAGCTCCTGAAGTTGGCTTCAGAATATTTTTTTACCTTTGGTTTCTGCTAATTTGTCATTGTAAATGACTTTGGGTGTCTTGGAGGAATGGTGGTACATAAATGAAACAAAATAAATAAATAAATTTAATTGTTTTATTACCGTAGATTGATGCATGACTGACAGCTATGTCTCCTTTGAATTTATGTATATGTTTAGAAGTATGTTTAGAGTTTCATCTCCAAAGCTTAGGATGAGGAAGGAAGTCAAGGAAGGAAGGAAGGAAGATAAGTGAATGTGAATCACCATTCATATGAAATATTCTGATGGCTCGCTGACTGAATAAGAGCAGGGGGTGGCTAGCATCCAAAAGAGAAACCAAAAAAGGGGTCAAAGACCAAGATGCTGGAAAATAGGAACTTTTATTATAGATAAAACCCAACGCGTTTCAGCCTATTATCTGCAGGCTTTCATCAGGGGCTATGGTAAATCAAACAAAAGGGACAAGTTAACTCTACACACATATAAAATCATACACACATACATAGTACATATAAGTCTTTAGGACAATCTGATACTCACATAATGGATTATAAGACCAGCAAATCGCTTTCTGTACTGTGTCAAAGTCAAATGTCTCAATGAGTAATGCAATTGGATTGTCTGTATATATACACAAGCAGTCCAAAGCGAAGTACAGGTGAATACAATAATGTTCCCTGTAGCATGAGGAACAGCTAACACCTGGATGCAAGAAACAAATGAGGGACTAAGGGAAATTTTCAAAATTTACAGTAGGGGGAGAAGCTCAAAATCTTCATTTAACCCACTAGGGGTCATTGTTTTTAAAGTTAAAATCCAAGATAACTCTTTTCTTAATAGAATATCTTCATTCTCTCTGTACACCTTCTCCAAAACCCAAAATCTTAGATCGGCTATGGAATGTGGGCATTGGCTATAGTGATCCACTAGAGGGGCTCCCATCCTTTTATTCCTTAAGTTGCTAAGATGCTCTCCTATGCGTTTTTTAATCATTCTTGAAGTCTGACCCACATACAGTTTTGAGCAGCCACACTGTATCACATAAATGACTCTTGAAGTGTTGCAAGTTGAAAAGTGATTCAGAGTGTGTCTTTTGTGATTGACTGGATTGGTAAATTCCGTCATTTTGCAAGTGTATCTGCAGAAAACACAGTGACCACAGGGGTGGTGACCCCTAGGTGCAGTGGTACCTGGAAGGACCTTTGTGCTTGGATACAAATTTACCTTGAAATCACTTCTGACTAGGATATCCTTCAAATTCCTGGTTCTCTTAAAAGAGATCAAAGGTGGCTCTTGACAACCAGGGATGTGACGTACAATGTGCCAGTGTCTTTTTATGCTGCTCTGCAACCTACTAGTGATATGGTCAAAAGTTAGGTTGCAGTTCAGACAAACAGAGTTTTTTGGTGCTGTCTTCTGTAAAATGTCAACGCGTTCTCTATCAGCAACTTTCTCAAAATTATTGTCAATAACATGGGACGGATATCCCCTTTTAAACAATTGATTTTTTAGGACAAGTGATTGTTCCAAGAAATCTCTCTCTGAGGAACAATTTTGTTTTATTCTTAGGAATTGTCCATGAGGTAGATTTTGTCTGAGGGATTTTGGGTGGAAACTATCATATCTAAGATAGGTATTCCTATCTGTGGGTTTTCTATACATTGTGGTGCGCAAATGATTATTTTCTTTTGTTATCAATAAATTTTGAAAATTTCCCTTAGTCCCTCATTTGTTTCTTGCATCCAGGTGTTAGCTGTTCCTCACGCTACAGGGAACATTATTGTATTCACCTGTACTTTGCTTTGGACTGCTTGTGTATATATACAGACAATCCAATTGCATTACTCATTGAGACATTTGACTTTGACACAGTACAGAAAGCGATTTGCTGGTCTTATAATCTTATAAGCCATTATGTGAGTATCAGATTGTCCTAAAGACTTATATGTACTATGTATGTGTGTATGATTTTATATGTGTGTAGAGTTAACTTGTCCCTTTTGTTTTACCACAGCCCCTGATGAAAGCCTGCAGATAATAGGCTGAAACGCGTTGGGTTTTATCTATAATAAAAGTTCCTATTTTCCAGCATCTTGGTCTTTGACCCCTTTTTTGGTTTCGCTGACTGAATAGAAACCAAGCTGAAGCTGGTTAAGATATTTTCTTTTATCAAATCGTTGGGTTTTTTTTAGTTTAAGACAGCTTCAGATATATGGTTGATCACCAGGATCTTATTAATATCAGTAAAAACTGCTTGCCACTTGTACGGAGGAAGGAGAAATTCAGTTTTGTTTGCATTTTAATGATAAATGACCTAATTTGCACCATATGCAATTTGAAACCCAATTATCCTTTGAAATTTGCCCTTCTCAGTTTTGTGATGCAAATCTCCAGCCAAACAATGTGTTCAAAAATACATATATTAGGGGAAAGTGCACATAAAAATGCATACATGAGTGAAAACAACATACATTTTGTTCGGGAAAATTACTTGCAAAAATGTGTATAGTTGTAAAAAAAAACCCCACCAATTGCTGCAAAAATGTGAAGTTAACATTGGAAAAATTAGTAACTGAGAGAAACTGTCAGATTCATCCATCCCTAATCCTAAGCATGTGTGGTCAAGGAGTGGATTCAAGGAAGCACTTTCTCAGGTAGTACAGTCTTCTCACAGGACTGTACCACATCCATATTCACATGGCCCATTGACTGTTTAATAGCACACTTTCATGAAAATTGCAACCCCGCATCCAAACTTAACACCCCAGAGTCAATGTTTGAGTATTAGACTTCTCTTTGAGGTGTTACGTTTTGATCCAAAGTGAAGTTTCTATACAAAGGTATTTACATATGTATCCCTAATTGAAACCAGGTGGTACAGTCCTGTGAGTAGACTAAACCATGTCAGATGGTGAGCATTTCAATAAACGGAGCTCATTGCAGTATCACTGACCTTTACTGAGGGATAAAGTCTAGTTTACATCTATAAAACTTTATTTCCTCTTCTTTTTGCTGCATCATGCAATATGAGATGCATCCTAGAAAATGCATTCTCAAACTTTGTCACAGTTGAGCCTCCCCCCTTCAGAGAATCTAGAAAGTGGAGAGAACCTACTGTTCAAAGCAGTGCTATGCTAAAATTTCTCCTGCATTTTCCCCATCAATTCTATATCAGTCCATGAGTAAAAGAAAAGGCATTCACAATGATCAAAGGGGAGAGAAAAAAATTAGTGAAATTCTCCTGGGTGAGATGCAGGGTTTCTGTTTTGCTTACTTTATTTTTGAGGTGGCAAAAGGGTGTTTGAGAGTGCCCTTTCATTCTGCAGATCATCTCCCCAGTGATCTGTGCTCTGCAGTCTTCCTGAGTGCCCACACATCAATTAAAGTGTTATAGCTCATCACAAGTCAAGCAGAATATATTGTGAGGAGCTAAACATTTTGTAATATGCTATGTCTCTACAGTTATATAATGTTATATCCTCCTTATACTTGCCATCATTTCTATTGCTACTACTCTACTACTGGGTTTAATTTCCCAAATATGTGTTGTAAACCTGTGAGTGAATGGTTTGAATGTATAATGACTCTGCCCCAACATTTCTAAAGGACAAAAATCAGGGTGGGAGCTGATCATTTCTGCTGGTGACTATCACAAATGAAAAGGACATTAGAACTTTGCCTCTACAGCACCATGATAAAACTACAGAGATAGGAACCAGTGATAAGAGCAACAGTCCTCAGAAGCCGCAGGCCCACCCATGGATAACAGGAACTCCAGAAGCATTCCAGGGGATAACTGGTACCCAGTCTTCCCCAGAAAGAACAACCAGTATCCTTATAATGCTGAAGTTCCCTGCAGTTATGATGCCAATCAGCCTATAATACACTGGAGAACCTTGGGAAGTAGAAAGTGAATGGAAGAAGAGCCTTAGATAATCGATTTCTTAGCAACTTGAGGCAGAAAAGGTGTAAGAACTCCCAAGGGACAGAGTCATTTTACAACAAGACTTCTGCACCCCAGAGCAGTGTAATGCTTTCTCCACAGCCATGTTCCATCCATTCAGGCCAGCTCCAGAAACTCTTGGATGAGACCAATTATCTGGATCCATTTCAGTCAGGTTTCAGGCCTGGTTCTGGCACGGAAACAGCCTTGGTCGCCCTGTATGATGACCTTTGTCGGGAGAGAGACAGGGAGTGTGACTCTGTTGATTCTTCTTGATCTCTCAGCGGCTTTCGATACCATTGACCATGGTATCCTTCTGGGAAGACTGGCTGAGTTGGGAGTGGGAGGGACTGCATGGTGGTGGTTCCGCTCCTACTTGGCGGGTCGGCTCCAGAAGGTGGTGCTTGGGGAACATTGCTTGGCACCCTGGACTCTCCAGTATGGGGTTCTGCAGGGGTCAGTTCTGTCCCCCATGCTGTTCAACATCTACATGAAACCATTGGGTGCGGTCATCTGGAGCTTTGGAGTGTGTTGCCATCAGTATGCTGATGACACGCAGCTCTATTTCTCCTTTCCATCTTCTTCAGGTGAGGCTGTCAATGTGCTGAACCAGTGGCTGGCTCTGACAATGGACTGGATGAGGGCTAATAAACTGAGACTCAATCCAGACAAGACAGATGCTGCTAGCGGGTGATTCTTCTGACCAGATGGTGGATGTCCAACCTGTCCTGGATGGGGTTGCACTCCCCCTGAAGGAGCAGGTTCGTAGCTTGGGGGTTCTCCTAGAACCATCTCTGTCACTTGAGGCTCAGGTAGCCTCGGTGGCACGGAGTGCCTTCTACCAACTTTGGTTGGTGGCCCAGCTACGCCCCTATCTGGACAAGGATAACCTGGTTTCAGTTGTCCATGCTCTGGTAACCTCCAAATTAGATTACTGCAATGCGCTCTACATGGGGCTGCCTTTGAAGACGGTTCAGAAACTGCAGCTTGTGCAAAATGCAGCGGCCAGATTGGTAACAGGGACCAGACGGTTCAAACACATAAAACCAATTCTGGCCCGCTTGCATGGGCTGCCTGTATGTTTCCGAGCTCGACTCAAGGTGCTGGTTTTAACCTATAAAGCCTTGCATGGCTTAGGACCACAATACCTGATGGACCGCCTCTCATGACATGAACCCACCCGTACACTATGCTCAACATCTAAGGCCCCCCTCCGGGTGCCTACTCGGAGGGAAGCTTGGAGGGTGGCAACAAGGGAGAGGGCCTTCTCAGTGGTGGCCCCCAAATCATGGAATGATCTTATTGACAAGGTGCGCCTGGCACCAACACTGTTATCTTTTCGGCACCAGGTCAAGACTTTCCTCTTCTCCCAGGCATTTTAGTATGTGTTATTAAATTGTTTTTAATTTTTTTTAAATTGTGTTTTTAAATTGTTTTTTGTGTTTTTAAATTTGTATATTTGTTTTTATTGTTTTAATTGCTGTAAACCGCCCAGAGAGCTTCGGCTATAAATAAATAAATAAAATTCATCACTCTGCCTGTTAGGATGGCAACCTAGCTATCAGAACACACATCGCTGGTAAATATTCCTGCAGAGCATGTGTGAATGTGTGCATATGCGTGCGTATATGGGAACTCTCTGATTTCTGAATTATATTCAATAAACTTGGTGTTTGCCTTTTCACTATATAAGACTCTCACTAAATATTTCAGGTTAAGCATAGATTGACTATTCTGAACAAAAGCTCAAGGGATGACAAACTGAAGACAAATGGAAGTGTCTTTTTGCAGGGAAAGAAAATTTCTGAGAAATTGATGGAAAGATTTTGGCACAGCATTAGTTCAAAGTTCCTGCAACTTGGAGTATCTCCAGGATGAGGCATTTCCAAGCATCAACCTCAGACTAAATAGGGTCTGTGCCAATCCCAATGATGATCACTGCTTCTCCAGAAGGAGTTCAACAGATGTACAGCAGCTATTGCTAGCACTAACCTCCTGTGCTAGATGACACATCTGGAAATACATTTCTCTACACTTCCTGTTCAGATACTTGCATGTGGCTATTTAGGGCAAAAGGTTGCCTTCCTTGCAACCTTTCTGTCCAAAGGACTGAGGGAACAATTTAAGGTGGTGCATATTAAATACAGAAAGCGGGGGGAGGAAGAGTTTTAAAAATGGCATGTGAGCATGTACATGTTAAATATGGAAAGCAAGAAAGGAGAAGCAGTTTTAAAAAGCACCTGAATTCATCAATATGGTCTTTTAAGAACACTGGCAGAACTAGTAAGGGCAGTGTATAGAGGCCAAGAAAGAGGTCTTGAAGGATTCCACCAATGCTGCCTCCAGAAAATTCTGCAAATTACTTGGGAAGGTAGGTTGACTAATGTTAGGGTATTGGAAGAAGCAAAGACCACCAGTGTTGAAACAATGATCCTCCAACATCAACTTCACTGGACTGGCCATGTTGTTCGAATGCCTGATCACCGTCTTCCAAAGCAGCTACTTTAGTCCCAACTTAAGGATGGAAAATGGAATATCGGTGGACAGCAAAAGAGGTTTAAAGATGTTCTCAAAGCTAATCTAAAAAAATGTAACATAAGCATCGAGAACTGGGAAGCCTTGGCCCATGAGCGTCCCAATTGGAGGTCAACCATTATCAAAGGTGCTATGGACTCTGAAGAAGCACGAGTACAGGGTGAAAGGGACAAATGAGCTAAGCGGAAGGCACATCAAGCAAATCCTCATCGTGACCATCTTCCATCTGGAAACCTATGTCCTCACTGTGGGAGGCTGTGTGGATCCAGAATTGGCCTCCACAGTCACTTACGGACCCACTGTTAGAGACCTTACCCTGGAAGACAATCTTACTCTGCCATGAGTGATCACCAATGAATGAATGAATGAGAGGTCAAGAGCAGAGGCTAAAGCTTTTGGCTTGCTCTGTGGGAATGAAGGGCTCAAAGGTCTGCGATGGGTGGCACAGAAGAATCAAATAGCTTCACAGTCAAACCCAATTTGTGCAGTCCATTCGATTCTTCTTCCCCCAAGTTTGGAGCAGCTCTTTTTTGTGGGATTATCTCCCCACCCTCGCCCCAAAGCTTTGCAGCAAGTGGGGCTTCTTTCTTATGTCACTCCAGCTATGGGCCACCTGAGTTCCAGCTGCCACAAACAGCCATCTACATCTTTCCACTATGTACCAAGTTGATTATATAGCGGAATATTTGAATAGTTCATGCCTTGCTGCCAAGAGCATTCATCTGGCCTGATTTTCTTAAGCCAATGCTCAGCTCTATGGCCAACACTGCTCATATTCATTATTTCTGGGCTCCTAGTCATATAGCCTGTTCACTAGGGATGGAAAGATCTGTCAATTTAGGTTCTCTCTGCTTCTCACTTTTCCAGTCTTACATTTGATTCTCCACATTTCTACAGCAATTTGTGAATTTTTCTTTAAAAAATATTTGTGAAAATTCTCCAGCATTTTAGTGTGAATTTCTCCTAATAAACCACATTTTGGGGGCAGTTTTGGCTAATCACATTTTATTTTCACTCATATATTCATTTTTATGCATACGTTCCCCTAACATACACATTTCTGTTAATTCTGGTTGGTTGGGAAACTGCATTGCAAGATTCAGAAGTGAAGATTTTGAAGGTCTGCCCCATCGTTTTAAAGCACTGTGATACCACTTTAACAATCATGGCTTCCCCCAAAGAATCTTGGGAACTGTAGCTTGTTAAGGGTGCTGAGATTAGGAGACCCCTATCCCCCTCACAGAGTTATGTTTCCCAGAATTCCCTGTGAAAGAGGTATTGATTGTTAAATCAGTCTGAGAACTGTAGCTCTGTGAGGGGAATAGGAGTCCCTTTACAACTCTCAGCACCCTTAATAAAATCAGGATTCTTTGGGGTTCTTGGGGCTATATGTTCCCTAAGCCAAGCAGGTGAGAAGGAATGATTCCATCACTTCAGCTGGACCTGGGAAGACCATCTTTTAGCTATGATTTCCATCTTAATTTCCAATCAGATAAATGTTTTTGTTTGAATTGTATGCTCCAAGCAACTGTGGTTGATACTTAATATATCATTAGGGCCCACCCCGTGACATCACTAGGGCCCACTGCCATGACATCACTGGGGCATGACTTCACTATGGCCTGCCCCTGAAATCTCAGGATTTAGGATGCTTCTGACCTGGCAACCCTACTGCTATGACATAACACAATTCCATACCTCTACCTTGCCTGGTCTTCTTTTCAATTCCAACACAGACACAGACTGGGATAAGGTCTCAACTTAAAAGGCTTGTTGAAATATGGGCTTTCTAGATCAACATTCCAGAACAGAGGAAACATTATACCAGGCATGGTCATCTCTGCATTCTTTTCAGTGACTACTGAAGGCCTTCGTCTTCCAACAAGTCTTTTAAGTAGACATCTTCCCCAGACTGCATCTGTATTTATATGCTTTTATATGTTTTATTGTTTCTGTGTTTGTCACCCTGGGCTCCTTTGGGAAGAAGGGCGGGATATAAATTTAACATCATCATCATTTCTGAAATGAAGGATGCTATAATGTGCTGTGTTAAGGGGCTATGATGTTTTGGAACAATTCCTCATAATAAGCCACAATTAGCAAGTCTTTCTATGATTTAATCCCATGTCTGTTGATTCAGGAGTAATTCTTTTGATAATATCGGCTCTGTGGCCATCAGTGGACATTATGAAGTCAACAGGCCACTTTCATTTGGCCTGCAAAAAAGCACACAAGTTTCAAAAGTGAACATCACTGAAAATTTCTACTTTTAACCCTTTTTGATGCAACTGCATTGATTCTGATAGAAGCCAGCAGGCTAGACCACAGTGGACCAGCATCCTGTCATGACCAATCTTACATTTTCAGAAGTAAATCCCACTTTGTTCAATGGGATTTGTTGTTCAATTGGCTTGATAAAGTCTATGGCTAGCCACAGAATGGAGATCCCTATCAGATGGATTACTCTTGAATGAAGTAAATATGCACAGGATTGCAGCCTTAGAAGAACAGGGAGAAATATTTAAAGGATGCAGTACAAAGCAAATGTTCAAATGAATAGCTTAATTAGAAGTTACGACATAGAGCTGCTGTCTCTCCCCACCACCAGGAGCCAGCTGAAAGCTGTGAAACAGGATGGGGCTGAACCAGCTTGAGATCCTCTGGATCCTGAGCTGGTGTCACTGCAATTGCATGATAGCATTGGACCTGATCTAGGCATCAGACACAGCAATAAGGTCCAGATTAGGCCTGATCAAATACTGCTTCCCCACTTCCACCATGGCTGCCATGATGGCAGGGCTATGGATGCAGCAGTAGCCCCATCACCCCACAAAGCCCTGTTGAGTTGCACCCTCAGTCTAGATCCAATTCAGTGGGTCATGTGATGTCATTGTTCTGCCTTTGCTTGCTACTATTGGCTGTTGAGCACATAGAGGAAAGACGTGTAGCATTATGTCTATTAAAATTTCTAACGAAGCCCTAGGAGAACCCATGTCTTAGTAGCAGTTTTGGGGGCATTGCTGTGATGAACTCTCTCTCCAGATACTTGACCTGTCTCCTTAAGTGTGAGGCTGCCTGCAACGATTTAACCCAAACTATGCACCATGGGGGCAACTCCTTTCTGACCCTCATTTATTACATAGCCCTGGAGTAACTCCAGCTTTTCCTATTAATCTGGAATCTCTTTACTGCTGCTTATGCTCAGCCTCATATTTCAAATTCCTCCTGAGTGTATCTGGTTCTTATTTAAACATATTGCAGGGTTCGTTTGAAAGGAAAAGCACAAAGTAAAAAAAGTAATAATAACAGGAATGGATTTTAAGCTAATAAATTGAACATGCAAGTACAGTTATTCAGGCTCATCCAATGCACTTTAGTTAAGTCCAGAGACTTGTTTATATTGGATAGATGTACGTAAAGTATCACTGGATATGGTCATCATTCTTGTACAATATGTATATAATATACACACGCGCTGTCAGGAACTGCAGAGATTCCATGAGTTATAAAGTCTTCCTTGCTAAAGGAATAAACATGGAGGGTAGTAATCCTGGAAGCAATCAAAATGCCTCCAGCTCAGTGACTGTAAAGCCCCCATATGCAGTGGAGTAGAAAACCAATCTAGAACCTTTGGGATTAGGTCTCATAAACACACACGGATCTTTCAGCTAAATTGTTTGTCCCACTATGAAATCATGGACAAAGTTCAGAAGGTGAACAAGCAATAGAAAGATATCATTTTTGGTGTTTCAGACAGAATTACTGGAACTATCCATGAATGGTCTTTTTGGCTCCTGTGTGTGTGTGTGGGGTGTGTGTGAATAAAATGCTAGTTTTATTCTATGTATCCCATGAGCCACTGGGTCCATTGTGCCAGCACTAATGTGCACACCAAAGCATCAGTGAAGCGAAATGGAGGGGGGGAAATCCTCTACTCACTTCACACACATCTGTTGCCACTCGCACCACCAACCCTATTAAAAAAGGAAGAGAGAATATCGGGGGGGTAGAGATCCCAAGCAATTTCAGGACTGGAGAACTGGCAAGGAGTGCTTCTAGGGTCAGGGGAGCACAGCAGGGATGGCAGGGCAGTTCTTCTCTGGGTTAGACTTCAATCCAAGCCAATAAACAGTGTAGATGTTCTGACCCATATCCAGTAGATACCTGCGAGACAAGATGGTCCAGTGTGTTGCAGCACCATGGAAAGCTCCAAATAATAAATTTGTTCCAACAAAAGCTGAAAGTGTACTCAGTCTACCCTCCTAAGCACCATCCTACTGCCTGAAGAGTGTGAATCCTTAAAAGGCCAAAATACTGGCCTGAAGGAGAGCACTTTGACTTCCTGTATTCTACCACCTAGCATTCTCCCTGCACCATTGGGTAGATGAGATGGCATGGGAATAATAATAATAATAATAAAATAATAAAATTTTATTTCTAGGCCGCCTATCTGGCCGCATCAGCGGCCACTCTAGGTGGCGTACAAAATCAGATAAATACAGCATATCAAATACACATATAACCAAAACTTTGATATAAAATTAAGCTAAAACCATCCACAACTATCGCCAATAAAATTAGGCAACCCCAGGGGTCTTGTAGGCCTGCCTGAATAGCCAGGTTTTCAAGGCTTGGCGAAAACTTGGCAATAAGGGGGCATGGCGTAGGTCGTAAGGGAGAGAGTTCCAGAGGGTGGGGGCCACAATTGAGAATGCCCTCTCTCTGGTCCGCACCAGCCTAGCTGTTTTAACTGGTGGGACCGAGAGAAGGACTTGAGTGGCTGATCTCGTCAGGCGGCATATTTGTTGATGCTGGAGGTGCTCCTTCAGGTAAACTGGGCCGAGACCGTATAGGGCTTTAAAGGTTAATACCAACACCTTGAATTGGGCCCGGTAAACAACTGGTAACCAGTGTAGATCTTCTAACACCGGAGTGATGTGATCACAGCGACGGCTGTTCTTAATCAGACGCGCCGCCGCGTTCTGTACCAGCTGTAATTTCCGGACCGTTTTCAAGGGTAACCCAATGTAGAGCGCATTACAGTAGTCCAAGTGAGAGGAGACCAGGGCATGCACCACCCGTGGGAGAAGATGGACAGGAAGGTAGGGTCGCAGCCTCTGTATCAGATATAATTGATACCAAGCTGCCCGGCTCATTGCTGAAACTTGAGCCTCCATGGACAGCTGGGAGTCCAAAATGACCCCAAGGCTGCAGACCTGGTCCTTCAGGGGCAATTTTACCCCATTGAGCACCAGGTCTATATCTCCCAACCTTCTCCTGTCTCCCACGAGCAGCACCTCGGTCTTGTCAGGGTTTAGTTTCAGCCTATTTCCTCCCATCCATTCACTTACTGACCTCAGGCAATTGGAAATGGTCCCCACAGCCAACTCTGGTGAGGACTTGAACGAGAGATAGAGCTGAGTGTCATCTGCATATTGGTGGCACCGCAGCCCAAATCTCCTGATGATGGCTCCCAGCGGCTTTACATAGATGTTGAATAGCATGGGGGAGAGGATAGAACCCTGTGGCACACCACAATTGAGAGGCCAAGGGTCTGAAACCTCATCCCCCAATGCCACCCGTTGGTGCCTGTCTGAGAGATAGGAACGGAACCACAGTAAGACGGTGCCCCCTATTCCCATTCCCTTCAGGCGATCTAAAAGGATACCGTGGTCAATGGTATCAAAAGCCACTGAGAGATCCAGGAGGATGAGGAATGCATGTTCTCCCTTGTCCAACGCCCTCCTTAAATCATCCACCAGAGCGACCAAGGCTGTTTCAGTTCCATGACCAGTCCTGAAGCCTGACTGGAATGGATCCAAATAATCTGCTTCATCCAAGTGTGTCTGTAACTGTTTGGCCACCACTCGCTCAATCACCTTGCCCAAGAATGGTAAATTAGAAACTGGGCAAAAGTTGTTCAATTCTTGGGGATCCAAGGAGGTCTTTTTCAGAATGGGCTTTATTACCGCCTCCTTGAGGGCTAATGGCACTGCACCTTCTTCTAAGGAAGCATTCACCACTGCCTTGATCCCTTCGCTCAGTCTCTCTTTACAGCCCAAAATGAGCCATGTGGGGCAAGGATCAAGCAAACAAGTGGTCGGCCTCACAGTAGAGAGCACCTTGTCCACTTCCTCAGAGGGAAGAGGCTGAAACCGATCCCACCAGACCGGAATGCAACTGGCCAACTCTGGCACACTTCCTGTATCCACGGTATACGGAATCGTGCTCTTCAGGCGCTCAATTTTATCAGCAAAGTGTTTAGCAAATTTATCACAGGAGGCTTTAGAATGTTCCATTGGTTCCTGCACAGCTGGACCGACCAGACTTCGGACCACTTGGAACAACCTCCTGGGACAACACTCTGCGGACGCAATAGAGGCAGCAAAGAAATCACTCTTTGTTGCCACTTGGTAGGCTGCAATTGCTGCTCTAACCAGTGTCCGATCGTCTTCGGAGCGAGATTTCCGCCACCGGCGTTCTAGTCGTCTCACCTCCCGTCTCAGACCCCGCAACCGTGGTGTATACCAGGGTGCAGTCTGAGTTCTATTCAGGGGGAGAGGACGTTTCGGAGCCACTTGGTGTATTGCCCCGGTGATCTCCCTATTCCACTCCATCACCAGGGTTTCGACCGGGCGACCTTCAGACAACTCCAAATCTCCCAGTGCATTCAGGAATCCCGTAGGCTCCATCAGGCGCCTGGGATGGACCATTCTAATAGGTCCCTGTCCCCTGCGGAGGGTGTGCGGCATTGAGAGAGCCATGTTTACCAGATAGTGATCTGACCATGACACGGGGTTAGTAACAACAGCCCCCATTTTCAGATCACTTCCACCCCCTCCCAAGACAAACACAAGGTCGAGAGCATGACCGGCTACATGAGTGGGCTCTGTATTACTAAGGTGCAGTTCCCAGGAAGTCATGGTTTCCATGAAATCCCGAAGGGCTCCAATGAGAGCCGCCTCGGCATGCAGGTTAAAATCCCCCAAAACCAGAAGGTTGGGGGAAAGGACCCGCACACCAGCCACAGCCTCAAGCACCTCGGTCAGGGAGTCTGCTGCGCAGCGGGGTGGGCGGTACACAAGCAGAATCCCTGAACTACCCTTTGGGCCCAACCTCCAGTACATGCAGTCCACAAACTTGGTCTCGTGGAGAGGGGGTCTGGCAAAAATCAAAGACTCCTGATAAATAACTGCCACTCCCCCTCCCCGCCTACCAACCCTCGGCTGCTGTGCGTACTGGAACCCGGCTGGACACATGGCCTCAACCACCGGGGCTGAGGCCTCATCCAGCCAAGTTTCTGTAATGCACATCAGGTCTGCGTTCTCATCCACGATCATGTCGTGGATGAGTGTTGTTTTCTGTAACACAGACCTGGCATTACACAACAGCAGTCGGAGGTTGGTTGGAGTTGTACTTCCCCCAGTTGTCTTCTGGCTGTGAACAGGCCCAGAACAGGGGATGGATATGATGCATCTATCCCTTGTTCCCCTAAACTGGCGTGGCCTGCCATCTGCACCTTTCCCGCATCTGCTGCCTAGCCTCTTAATATCATGGCTTCCCACCCTCCCCGCCACAACCCTCTCCGCCTTGCACATATCCCCCTCCGCACCAGTCGCCCAGGCAGGCCTTCCTACCCCCAGTTAGGTCCAGATCAAGTTGTTTACGTCTGCTTTGCTGCAGTTCTGTCTTGCTACCAAATGGCTCCTTCTTCTCTTTTGTGGGGTTAAGATGTTAAATCGTCCTCTTCCTCTTTTAAGCTCTATTTGGCCGAAGTAATCCAAAGCAGTCAGAACGGCCGCCAGGGGGCGCATCGAATCGCGCCGCCGGCACCGCGGCCTCTTTTCTCTTCTCCTCCCCGTACAACCACAGATTGACAAAGCTGGCCGTATGGGGTGCGCCACGGCCCGTTGTCCCCACGTCACCAGCCAGCCAGCTCCCGCTCCCCGCGGCGTTTTTTCGCTGTCGCCGCCGCCGCCACCTCCACTATACCACCATCAGCCGGGCAGGCAGGAGGACAAGCTCCTCGGCTGCTCCCCACGCCCTCCACACCACTCACTAGTCGTTCCCCGTGGCGTTTTCCACAGCACCCTTCTGCTGCCACCGTCGCCTCTGTTGCATCACCCCACGCCGAGCAGGTAGGTAGATAAATCACAGCAATTGAGGAGGGGCATTCAGCTCCACTTTGCTTCCTCATGAGGCCCCCAAAAGAAGTTAACAGGTGGTAAAGATAGATGTTAAAAGTTTGGACGTGGAGCTCCAAGCATAGACGTCCGCCTACGTCGCCATTTGCTCCCGCCTCAGCTCAGCATATGGTACTGATTCTGACATTCAAGACAGCAAGCATATTGTTTGTCAGACAGAGAGGTATATGCCTCAGTACAAGTAGTGAAAATGAAACACTCAAATACTTCAGAGCAGGAACTGAGGCCAACAAACGACCAATCACCAATGTGATGCTTCAGGTGTAGTGGGCTCAAGGGAAGGTGTCATCTGAATCAGAACCAGCATGACTTTGCAAGGGTAAGCCCTGTCTCACTAATCATCTGGAGGGTGTCAACAAGCATACAGATAGAGCTGATCCAGTTGACATTGTGCACATAGGCCACATTTACACCATATCTATAATTCCACTACTATTCCACTTTAAACAATCATGGCTTCTCCCAAACAATCCGGGGAAGTATAGTTTGCACAGGGTGCTGAGAGTTCACAGAGCTACAGTTGCCAAAGTGGTTTAACAGTCAGTGCCTCTTCACAGAGAACTCTGAGAATTATAGCTCTGTGAGGCAAATAGGGGTCTCCTAACAACTCTCAGCACCCTTCCCCAGGATTCTTTGAAACACTGTGTACAGTTCTGGTCGCCTCATCTCAAAAACGATATTATAGATTTGGAAAAGGTTCAGAAGAGGGCAATGAGAATGATCAAGGGGATGGAGCGACTCCCTTATGAGGAAAGGTTGCAGCATTTGGGGCTTTTTAGTTTAGAGAAAAGGCGGGTCAGAGGAGACATGATAGAAGCGTATAAAATTATGCATGGCATTGAGAAAGTGGATAGAGAAAAGTTCTTCTCCCTCTCTCATAATACTAGAACTCGTGGACATCTCCCACAAGATGCAGTAATGGCCACCAGCTTGGATGGCTTTAAAAGAAGATTAGACAAATTCATGGAGGACAGGGCTATCAATGGCTACTAGCCATGATGGCTGTGCTCTGCCACCCTAGTCAGAGGCAGCATGCTTCTGAAAACCAGTTGCTGGAAGCCTCAGGAGGGGAGTGTGTTTTTGCACTCGGGTCCTGCTTGCGGGCTTCCCCCAGGCACCTGGTTGGGCACTGTGAGAACAGGATGCTGGACTAGATGGGCCACTGGCCTGATCCAGCAGGCTCTTCTTATGTTCTTAAGCCATGACTGTTTAAAATGGAATAATAATGGAATAAATGTGTGGTGTGAATGTGGCCTTAGGCTTTCAAAAAGCTTTGACAAAGTACTTCACCAAAGACTCCTGAGTAAGTTTACAGTCATGGAACGAGAGAGGTCCTTTTGGGGATCAATAACAGGTTAAGAAACAGAAAACAGAGAGTAGGAATAAATGGACAGTTCTCCCAAAGTAGGAATGTAGAAAGTGAAGACCCCCAAGAATTGGTATTGGGACCTTTGTTTTTTAATGATCTAGAGTTAGGGGAGAGCAGTGAGGTAGCTAAGTTTGCTGATGATACCAAATTGTTCAAGGTGGTTAAAACCAAAGGGATTGCAAGGAGCTCCAAAATGATCTCTTCAAACAGTAAAATGACAAATGCAGTTTAATGTTAGTAAGTATAAAATGATGCATACTGATGCAAAAAAATTCCTATTTCAGATATATGTTCATGGGGTCTGAACTGGTGATAATTGATCAGGAATGAGACCTTGTGGTCATAGCGGATAACACCATGAAGAGGTTGACCCCTGTGTGTGGCAGCAGTTGAAAAGGTGAATTCCATGCTAGGAATCATTAGGAAAGGAATTGAAAATAAAACTACTGATATATGACCACACTTGGAATGCTGTGTTCTGGTCATCTCATCTTAAAATGGACAATGTAGAGTTGGAAAGTGACAACCAGGATAACAAAGGGGCTGGAACAACTCACCTATGAGAAAGAGAACATTTGGGGCTTTTTAGTTTAGAGAAAAGGCAAGGAAGAGGGGACATGATAGAGGTGTTTTTGTCTTATGCATGGTGTGGAGAAAGTGGATAGACAAAAGCTTTCCTCCCTCTCTCATAACACTAGATCTCAAGGACACCCAATGAAGCTGAATGTTGGAAGATTCAAGATGGACAAAAGAAAGTACTTCAGAGAGTTCATAGTTAAACTATGGAATTTGCTCCCTCAAGAGGTAGTGATGGTCACCAACCTGGATGCCTTTAAAAGAGGATTAGACAAATCCATTGGAGGCTATCAATGGCTACTAGACAGATGACTATGTTCTGCCTCCAGTGTTGGAGGCAATATACCAGCTGCTGGGAAATGCAAGTAGAGAGAGTGCTGTTGATGGGCTTCCCATAGGCATCTGGTTGGCCGCTGTGAGAACAAGAAGCTGGACTAGATGGGCCTTGGCTTACCACAGGCTCCTTCAGGTTCAGGATCAGGATCAGGAACCATGTCTAATTCCTCAGCTGGTGGTGCAGCCGTGACATCAGGGATCTTAAGAGCTCATCTCTCCACTGAAGTGAGTTTTTAACATACCTTAAAGTTTGATTCCATGCCTGGCTCAGGCAAACTTTGTCAGCATCCCTACTGAGAGCTAGCCAGAAGTGGGTGTAGCTAGGGGACTGAGCTGTGAATCTGCCATGAATTTACCAGGTGACCTTAAACAAGACATTATTCCCTCTGTCTCAGCATCCTTTCCAATCTGCAATATTTATTTGATTTATTTATAAAAAATATTTATATACCGCTATTCATAAAAAATGTCAAAGCATTTTACAACATATATAAATACACAATAAAACCATAGAAAAATTTAGAATCAGGAATCATTAACTAACTATTGCAGAAAGATATCTCCTCTATTGCCTGCATGGGCCTGGTAACGTAGAAAAGATTGCAGCAGGCATTTACAAGTCAGAACAGGAGGGGCCTGCTGAATCTCTGTTGGCAGAGCATTCCACAGGACTGGGCTGATGACACTACAGGCTCGATTCCTTGTTGTTGTCACAGAAGGCTTGCCTACTTAGGGGGGGTGATCAACAGTGCTCCTGCAAAGGATCTCAGTGATCAGGCTGAGAAAAACTACTGCCCCACTAACCATCAGCCCCCACTGGGGTGGGTAGAAACCTCTGGATTTTGTGTGGCTGGAATGTAGCCTAAATACCAAAGTAAGAGTCTCATCCATTGCTCCACCCACTTACATATTGCCTCTGGCTCTGGCCACCGCTGACAGGTAGCCACCAACAGGTTGTCCACAAGGGAATGCAGCTGAAAAAGGTTCCCCACCACTGACCTAGGAGATGGCAGTTCAGTGGCCTTGTCTTCTTTGTAGGTGGAACTAACATGCTAAATAAAGAAATGCAAGAAGTGAGTATAGGTTGAAACCATGGCACCAACCAACCCCCCCCAAAAAAAGAAAAATAGAAAAAAAGATTTGTGTTAAATGGCCTCCCAGAGAATATATTTCATGTTCTCAGAGTGCAGGCCTGTAATTAAATCCCATCTAGCTAATGGGGAGACTAACATTTCTACCCACCTCCCACTATATTTCATTCTAGGAAAAGCCTACAGCCCGTCAAGCAATCAGAAGGGTAGTCTGAAGGAGATCTGGCTATCTAATTTCTCAGCTCCAAAACACTGTGCATGCTTTGGGACAAGTAATTTTATTGAATATGGGGTGCGGGTGGGGAGAGATAAAGAAAACTCCAAATGACGAATGTTCCAGGAGTCCCTTGAGTAAGGGAAGGATGTTTTATGATCAAGAAGGGTATCAAAACTATTTTGGAAACTGTAGCCAAGAAAAGGGACATCAGACTGGATTTATACGCTTGCAGTGATGAATGTTCATCATTGATCGCTGGGCCACTGGCAAGGAAGTTGGGTCTGTGGATAAGAGAGCTCTTTTGTTTTAGGGAGAAGGGCAGAAGAATACATATTTTCCATGCAAATGGTTCTCTGTTCTATCCCCAGCATCTCCAGGTAAGGCTGGAAGAGAGATCCTTGTCTGATACCTTGGTGAGATGCTGTCAGTCAGTGTAGACCAGGAGTGAGGAACTAGATCTAGCTGGCAGGCTAGGTCCTTATCTCCTGTACCCTTCATGGGCCAAATTTGGCAGGAGGGTGGAGCTGCCCATCTGCAAATGACTGGCAGTCATAATGATATCAGGTGATGGGTCACGTTGAAGTCCCCATATACAAAGAGCCCTGCGCTCTTGCAAAAAGCCTTGCACGGTGCTTTGAAGCACTGCCGATCAGCTGATTGTCAGTGCTTCAAAGCACTGAAGAGGGCTCTTTGTATAGGGCTTGCAAAGAGCCCTGTGTGGTGCTTTGGAATGTTGAGGATCAGTAGGCTTGCAAGGGGCCTGCAAAAAGCCCTGCTTAGCAGCTGATCTCATGGAGCTTGAAATCAGCACCTATCAGCTGAAAGGCACTAACTCCAAACACCGCTTTTTTCTGGGATCAGCTGCATTATGGAGCTTCCCATAGCGAACTCATTAGTGCATCCAGTCTCAGGTGGGTTGCTGTCACCACCAATCACAATGGCAGCAAGCCTCCCTTGCTAATGCACAGTTGGGAGCACACTTTAAGGCTGCACCTGCCTCTCATCTGAGGTCACATGTGAGGTCAGATATGGAACAGGTGGGTATGGTTTGGGGAAAATGGCCTTGTGGGTCAAATTGGAACCTGTGTTGGGCCTAATTAGGGCAATGGGCAAGAGGTTTCCCAACCCTGGTATAGACAATACTGAGACAGGTGGATCAATCATCTGATTCTGTATAAGACAACTTCCTATGTTCCTATGTATATCTTCTCTTGCCCATTGTTTTTTCTGTTTTTCTGTGTTCTACTTGTCCTTACAACTAATGGAAAATGCTGGAGCTTCAGCCATTAAGAAGCTTGGTCCAGGCAGTAGTTCCTTAGGAATGCTGGATTTCTTGGAAATGTATCAGTGATTGCTCACTGAGCTAAATAAGCATGGACAGGCTTCCCTAAAGTACATTCTGTGCATTTCAGGGGAAAATAGACAGTCACAGGAAAATGTTGAGCACTGTCTATGGTGCATGGCAGTTTACAGAGTATGTCCAAGAAAGCACTCTAGAATCTTCTGAAATACAAATAGAAGCTATGCTTGGAAGATATATGCATGGCATGGTGTGATATGCATGGAAGACACATGCATGGAAAATATGTAGGACTCCTTGGCAGGCAAATATGTAGAATGGTCCTCTAAGAGCAGGAACTTTGAAAGTCAGTGGGATGAGATATATGGAAGAGGCCTTGGATTCAAGCACTGGCAAGCTTGTTTCTTCAAGAGAAAGAGTTTTGCATCTTGGAATGGGACAGAGGGATCCAAAGTGTTCCAGTTTACTAGACTTGAACTTGGGTTCAAATTCTTGCTCAGTCATGGACTCAAAGGGTGGTCTAGGATATGATCATTTTTACCATTTGAAGGTGGAATCAAGCTGATTTTTTTAAAAAAATGTATTTTCGCATGTTGAATTGGTCTTGTGAATGTCCCATTCCAAATTAAGATGGCAATACACCATGTGTTGAAAAACCTTTAAAATACGTGTTGAAAAACTTTTAAAACAGAGTGGAGCATGGGGACCACAATGACTGCCTCAAAGGACAAAAGAGCCATTATGATTCTAGATTCCAATAATGAGGAGCTCATCCAGGCTGATATTCTTTTCTGAACTGCCATTTTTAAATGTTCCACAATACTCTGGGGTGTCTGACATAGTGTTTTCTAGGGCACTGTGGGAAATCTTAAGTGAAGGCTCATGGATGGGACCATGACATAGGAGCGAGCTCACAGAGGACACTTTGCTGAGGGTCCATCCAAATCTGCAGTCAGTCCTGAGCTCAGCGACACAAATATTATAAAAACTCTAGCCACTGGGTGCAGAAATGCACCCCAAACAAATTCCGCTTGATGCCGCCTCTCCCCATCCCAATCATGAGGGAAAAGTTTGAGGGAAAAGGGAAGGACTGTAGTTCAATGGTAGAACATGAGCTTTGCATGCAAAAGGTGCCCCAGCATCTCCAGGCAGAACTTGGAGAGACCCCAGTCTGAAATCATAGAGAGCTGCTGCCAGCCAGTGTAGCTAATGCTGAGCTAAATGGATCAGTTGTCTGACTCTGGATAATAAGGCAGTTTCCTCTGTCCCTAGATGCCTATAATATTTTTATCCATAATTGTTTTCCAAATTGAGTGAAGCTTGCCATTTGATGCCTCTCAAAACTTTATGGCGAATCTGTGACAGTCATCATTCTGTTTCCTGACTGCTAACTGAGCAGAGCTGGAGCTGTCTCAGTTGGTCAACAGGTGAGGAGATATAAGCAAGCCAGCTTTCAGAGAGAGAGCAAACAGGGAGAGCGAACAGGAGTTTGACAAAGGAGCTGTAGTGAGGAAAGGGAAAAGGCCAAGAGTGCCTTGTGCTCTGAAGGGCTCCATAGCAGCTTGATTGGAAGGGGTGTGCCCGGATAGCTATTTGATTAAGGGCGTGGCCTGAGAACTGTGGAGGGCAACAAGCAGCAGCTCTGTGTGCTGGGACTTTCATTCTGTTTCTTGACTCCTAACTGAGCAGAGCAGAGGGAGCTGTCTCAGTTGGTCCACAGGTGAGGAGATATAAGCAAGCCAGCTTTCAGAAAGCGAGTGAACAGAGTGAGCAAACAGGGAGAGTAAACAGGAGAGGTCAAGGGGGAGGTCCCTAAAAAAACCACAACTAATTCTCCTTGTACAGTGCACCGCATACCAGTAGGACTCTCAAGTTTACCCTGAAGTAGGACAGGACAAAGTACAGGCCACTCCAAAACAAGTAGTTAGAAAGAAACAAAAGGTAAAAGAGTATGAACGGGAAGGATACTCCAGTGGTTGTGACCTGCAAGATGTGTGCCATGTTTGTTTTCTTGCCTAAGAACAACATGGCGTACATGTGCAACAAGTGCAAGCTCGTGGCACTGTTGGAAGAAAAAGTGAGAGGCCTGGAACAGCGGGTGGCCACACTGAGGACTATAAGAAAAGATGAAGAGTTCTTAGACAGAATGCTGGAACAACAGCAGCAAAGAGAAGTGGAGGTGGAAGAGCAACAGCATGTGGTGGCAGAAGAGGAGACTGCTTTGGAGAAGAACAATGAATTGGAGGAAACTCCGTGGGAAAGGGTGTCAGTTAGGAGCAGAAGAGCTAGAGGACACCCTTCACCAGTGGAACTATGGAACTGCTTTCAACCACTCGAGGATGAGACTGGAGGACAGTCTGTGGTGGAAGAATTACAGGAGACCCTGTGCGACAACAAGCAAGAGGCTGAAGCTCAATCAAGCAGGGGCAATGAAACCACACCCCACAACAAGAAGAGAAGAGTACTAGTAGTGGGAGACTCCCTACTGCGTGGGATCGAAACCCAAGTACGCCGAGAAGATCTGTGGACTCGCCGGGTACGCTGTCTACCAGGAGGACGGATTAGAGATGTGACGGAAGGGTTGCCATCACTCATCAAGCCCACTGACAGGTATCCCTTTCTCCTCATGCATGTGGGAACAAATGATATTGCCGAACGGAGCTATGAAGAAATCACATCAGACTTTGAAGCTCTGGGAAGGAAACTCAAGGACTTTGGGGCCCAGATAGTTTTTTCATCCATCCTTCCAGTACTTAGAAGAAGAGTAGAAAGGGAAAGAAAAATACTCTGTGTGAATGAATGGCTACGAAGGTGGTGCTGACGTGAGAAATTTGGATTCTGGCACCATGGGCTATGCTTCCTGAAAGATGGACTGCTGGCAAGTGATGGGTTGCATCTCACAAGGACTGGAAAGAATGTGTTTGGCCATAGCATGGAGAAGTTCATCCGGTGGGCTTTAAATTGAATCCTAAGGAGGAGGGAGACATAAATTTGGTGGTAACGACTGATGAAGGCTTGTGCACAGTAATGGGAACAGAGAGATCAGCTGTAATAGGGCCCAGTAACAGTCCTCAAAAAAATGTAGTAAGGAAGCCAAGCTACAAATCACATGGTATTTGATGTCTGTATACTAATCTGCAAAACATAGGAAACAAGCAGGACGAACTTGAACTCTTAATACAGGAGAGTAATTACGACTTGATAGGTATAACTGAAACTTGGTGGGATGACTCCCATGACTGGATTACAGCAATTGAAGGATATAACTTGTTCAAAAAGAACAGAAGGAATAAAAAGGGAGGTGGAGTTGCGCTATATGTTAAAAATATATATCCCTGCACAGAAATACAGGAAGATGAGCTTGGTAGCTCCACCGAGAGTATCTGGATTAAAATTAATGGGGCAAGTAATAAAAGAAATGTGGTGCTTGGAATCTACTACCGACAATTCAATCAAGGAGAAGACAAGAATGTAACTTTTGAAAAGCAAACTGCCAATGTTTTGAGGAGGCATGATGTAGTAGTAATGGGGGACTTCAATTATCCCGATATCTGTTGGGAGACAAATTCTGCCAAACATGGCCTCTTCAAGAAATTTCTGACTTGTGTTGGAGATAACTTTCTCCTACAGAAAGTGGAGGAAGCAGCAAGAGGATCAGCTATCCTGGACTTGATTCTAACCAACAGCGATGATTTGGTGGATGAAGTGGCAGTTACGGGAACTCTGGGAGAAAGTGACCACACCATACTTGAATTCTTGATTTTAACAGAAGCAAAAGCTGAGAGTAGCCATATGCGCACCCTGGACTTCAGGAAAGCTGATTTTAATAAACAATTGTAAGTACGGTTCCATGGCAAGCCACTCTAATGAGAAAAGGAGTCCAAGATGGGTGAGAGTTTCTAAAAAAGGAAATTCTAAAAGCGAAATGGCAAGCAATTCCAAGAAGGAAAAAAGGGGGGGAACAGCAGAAGAAGCCAATGTAGCTTCACAAAAAGCTTAGAGATGACCTGAAAACAAAAAAGGACACATACAGGAAGTGGAAAGAAGGCCAGGCCACAAAGGAAGAGTACAGGCAGGTATCACAAAATTGCAGGGATGGTGTCAGGAAGGCTAAAGCTGAGAATGAGCTGAGGTTAGTGAGGGATGTTAAAAGCAACAAAAAAGCTTTCTTCAGGTACATCCATAGTAAAAGAAAGAGAAAGGAAATGGTGGCACAGCTACTCCATGAGGATGGCAAAATGATAACAGATGACAAAGAAAAGGCAGAAGTGTTCAATTCCTACTTTGGCTCAGTCTTCTCCCAAAAAAGGGTCTATGACGCTCCCGGAAAACATGAAGTAGAAGGGGCAGGATTGGAGCTTGAGCTTGACAGACAAATGGTCAAGGAATACCTAATCACTTTGAATGAGTTTAAATCAGCAGGGCCCAATAAACTGTATCCCAGAGTATTGAAGGAACTGGCTGAAGAACTCTCAGAACCGCTGTCTATTATCTTTGCGAAATCATGGAGGATGGGTGAAGTGCCAGATGACTGGAGGAGAGCTAATGTTGTCCCTATCTTCAAAAAGGGCAAAAAGGAGGAATCAGGGAACTACAAACAAGTCAGCCTAATATCAATCCCTGGAAAAACTTTGGAGCAGATTATAAAGCAGTCAATCTGTAAGCACCTTGAAAACAATGCAGTGATTACTAGGACCCAACATGGATTTATGAAGAACAAATCCTGCCAAACTAAGCTTATCTCATTTTTTGATTGGGTAACCTCCCCCCTTGTAGTCTGAAGGAATGCTGTGGACATAATATATCTGGACTTCAGCAAAGCTTTTGACAAAGTGCCCCATGATATTCTGATTAGCAAGATAGCTAAATGTGGGCTGGATGGAACATCCGGTGGATCCACAGTTGGCTCCAGAATCGTACTCAAAGAGTGCTCATCAATGGTTCCTTCTCAAACTGGGAGGAAGTAATGAGTGGAGTACCACAGGGCTCGGTCCTGGGCCCAGTGCTCTTTAACATTTTTATTAACAATTTGGATGAGGAAGTACAGAGCATGCTTATCAAATCTGCAGATGATACAAAATGGGGGGGCACAGCTAATACCATGGAAGACACAAACAAAATTCAAAGGGACCTTGATAGGCTGGAGCATTGGGCTGAAAACAACACAATGAAATTCAACAGGGATAAATGCAAAGTTCTACACTTAGGAAAAAGAAACCAAATGCACAGTTATAATGGGGGATACTTGGCTCAGCCATACGACATGTGAGAAGGATCTTGGAATTGTCATTGATCACAAGCTGAATATGAGCCAACAATGCGATGTGGCTGCAAAAAAGGCAAATGCTATATTAGGCTGCATTAACAGAAGTATAGTTTCCAAATTGCATGAAGTATTAGTTCCCCTCTATTCAGCACTGATTAGGTCTCATCTTGAATACTGCGGTTCTGGTCTCCGCAATTCAAGAAGGATGCAGACAAACTGGAACAGTTTCAGAGCAGGGTAACAAGGATGATCTAATAATGCTAATGTCTGCCTTCAAATCGATTCTGACTTATGGCGACCCTATGAATAGGGTTTTCATGGTAAGCAGTATTCAGAGGGGGTTTACCATTGCCTTCCTCTGAGACTGAGAGGCAGTGACTGGCCCAAGGTCAACCGGTAAGCTTCATGGCTGTGTGGGGATTCGAACCCTGGTCTCCTAGGTCATAGTCCAACACCTTAACCACTACACCACACTGGCTCTCATCACAAGGATGATCAGGGGACTGGAAACAAAGCCCTATGAGGAGAGACTGAAAGAACTGGGCATGTTTAGCCTGGAGAAGAGAAGACTGAAGGGAGATATGACAGCACTCTTCAAGTACATAAAAGGTTGTCACACACAGGAGGGCCAGGATCTCTTCTCGATCATCCCAGAGTGCAGGACATGGATAATGGGCTCAAGTTGCAGGAAGCCAGATTTCGACTGGACATCAGGAAAAACTTCCTAACTGTTAGAGCCATGTGACAATGGAACCAATTACCTAGAGAGGTAGTGGGCTCTCCGACGCTGGAGGCATTCAAGAGGCAGCTGGACGGCCATCTGTTGGGAATGCTTTGATTTGGATTCCTGCGTTGAGCAGGGGGTTGGACTTGATGGCCTTATAGGACCCTTCCAACTCTACTATTCTATGGTTTTATGATCAGGGTTGCTTCTCTCTAAGTCCTTCCTGTCAGCCTGTCAGTTTAATATCAATAGAACATACTGAAAGCATTTTTCACACATTGACCATATGCTCTTCCTACAGAAACACACACCTGCAAAGAATAACTCAGCACAGAGTGAAAGAAGGGCCCTCACCTACATCTTGTCTTCACTTTATGCTGCTTTCTCTCTGTGTTTTCTATCCCAAGTCATGCCTTTACCCATCATTTCTTCTCTTTCTTTCACACAGTTTCAAGGGTTGCTGACAAACTTTGTTTTCCCTCTTGCTTCCTGTGAAGGGAAGGTATTTTGATTGATGAGCTGAGGTTGCAATTGACCAGTAACAAATTCAAACACAGTGAAACTTTACAACTTGGTAATTAGTTTAGCGGAGAAAGGACTGGAATGTTATTGTGGGAAATGGTTTCAATAAGGCCTTCATGTGAATTCAAAGGCCGTGGCGAGGGGGGCAGTATGAATCTCAGTAAGAATCTCAGGATGATGTCACTTGGACATTTCTAGAAATGTCCATGGAAATGTTATGTTAGCAAGAGACGCTTTCTGGATGGATAAAGGGATAAATTCAACATGGCGCACAAGTAAATTTAGAAAAAAGGACCATAAGTTGGACTCACACCTAGAAAGACTCTTGGATCAGATCCATCTTTCACTGTAGCTGTACTATAGTTGCACTATAGACAAATGGGGTGTCCTTTCAATGAACTTAATGAACCCCCCTGACATACACACATCCTCTACCAGTATTTATGTCTGTTTACAGTGGCACTGGATGACTTAAACCTAACTTACATTTACAATAAAAGCTGAAAGTCTTGTAAGTTTCTTACAAGTTTTGTCATTTCAAGTTTTTACAAGCCCCCACATGGCAAAACTTCCTATGAAAGCTTTAATGTTAGCAATTTTGACATCAGATGTGATAAAACAGCTTCAATGATATATCAGAAATCTCAGTAATCTATTAAAGAAGCTTTTGTGTTGGATATTTAAGTCCTTCATCGCAGGGAGCTCAGAAATATTCTTGCAGATTTTTATTCAGTGAAACTGCCCAAATCAAATTCTCGATAAGACATAAAATATTCCTACATTTCAGTATGGTATATTTCCAGTTTTTGAAAATCCAGTCTGATTCCAGCCACATTTACTCAGAAGTAGCTAATTTCAGTGGAATATATTCTAAGTTCATAGGACTGCAACCAGGGGTGTAGTTGTCCACAGTCTCAGGGGACCTTGAACCCCTTAACTTTTTAGGAGCAAGGTCTCAGCAGGATCCCTATGTCTTCAGTTTCCTATGAGCCAATCAGCATGAAAGAGAGTGTGTTAGTCCCTGAGAAGAAAAAGACGGGGAGGGAGTGTGGCTATGACTGTTGTGAAGGGACCCTGCACTTCTGAATTTGCCACTACATCACTGACTGCAGCCATACTGAAACTGAAACCTCTCATTGTGAAGTTTAGTGAAAATCCATTCAAGTCCCACTGTGTGTCATAATGTCAGAGATGCCCATCTCAACATTTAAAATCTGGATTTTCAGATTTCATAGTACCCTTGAGTGAACCACAAATGTGCTCAATTTCATTTTCTTAGCTTGCCTAAAAGGTGGTTGCAATTTATGTAAAAAAGAAATTGTAAGCAAAAAAGCAGTTATTAAATATGATGAGATTAAGGGCTTGTATACTGAATGGAGAAGGATTAAAACAGACTTTTCCCTTTGACTAATCATTCACTGTTTAGAGAAGAAAATCATCTGTTTGTATCCAACTAAATCCTACTCAGAGGAGACCCACTGAAACAAATGGAACTAAGTTAGCCATGTCCATGAATTTCAGTGGGTCTACTCTGAGTAAGGCCAGCATTGGCTACAACTCAGGAGGTTTGTAATCCCAAATGAAACAAGAATTTATTTTTTATCTCCTATTAATAATCTCACCCAGGTATGGATCAGAGAACATGATCAGAAATGTTGTTTGTATTTATTCATTACATGTGCATGTATTACATGTTCAGTTAACTCTGAAGTAGTGAACCCTTGGGTTAGGTTCAGAATTGGGTGCAGGAAACTTTTCCCCCTAAAATGACACCTAAAATAACTCATCAGCTTATTCCAAGCCCAAATCAAATTGGACATCTTTGTGCCACCTGGCTGATCCCTCTCCTAACTCCCTCAGTGAGTCACCAAACTCACCCTTTCCCTTCCATCCATTTACCTTGATTATTATTAGTCTACTTGTATACTTATCATTTATAATCATTTGTTTTTCCTTTTATATTGTGGATTTGCTTTGGGCACCAATGTGGAAAGGCAGATATAATTTTTGAAATATATAAATAAATTGAATAATTCAAATTTCACCAGTTAAAAGGCAGATGATTAATCAACTGAGGATAGATTGGCCACTGAGGCATCACTCAAAAAGAGGAAATGCATCACAAATATAAAAAAGAGAGGACAGATTAGCATAAAATGTGCATATGCCAATCTAAATGTATAGGGCAATATCCAAGTAACTCTTTCCATCAGCACAAGGATGTCTGCTTGCACAACAGAACGTCCCCACTCTCCTCCCCCCATGTGCACCCCGCACCCTCCCCAAATCTGCCCTGGGGGGTTGGGGGAATCTCTAGAACAGATTTAGGGGGTGCACAGGGGAAGAGAGGAGGGGAAGTTCCATTGCACAACAGTAAATCCTTACGCTGACAGGACAGGTTAGTTGGATACCATCTCATAGATGCAACTTTTGGAAATAATTATTACAATTTAAATAGAAATACAATACATCTCACCATAGTGGAGAAGACTTTGACCAGGTGACCTGTGTGTACCTGCTCAGTCTGCTGTCCAGATGGACAATTTCAAGACCCCTCCTGCTCTTCCTTCTTATGTTTGTTGTCTTTAAACTGGCCCTTCAAATAGAATCCCTTCAAATAAAGGACTGTTCTCTATAAAGTAGGGCACATGGCCTCCCTAGTACCTCTTGTCATTTCACCAGCAAGATTTCCCAGTCCCATTGCTGAAGTCTGAGTCACGCCTCCCTTCTGAGACGTTGTCAGTAGCCCACTGTGTTCTAACTACAAAACATCTTGAAGATGAATGGCTCCACATCCAAATCCTCCTCTCAGCAAAGTATTCTCAGGTTCCAGCATTGTCCCTCTTACTGAGATGAATGGTTTTCATTTTGCAGCAAACAACTGGGGAATGGCATCTCCTCGGCTGTGATTTGGCCTTCCTGCGTTGAGATGACTCGGTTTTAATAACTGGGATAGCTTCTCAGCATGGGAACTTGCAAAGTGAAAGTGGGAAGGGGGAGATAGCTCACCAAATTAAGTGAGGGGTAGGAACTGCCTTCCCAGTCCTGCCCCAGGAGGGTCCTCACAGGAGCGGCAGTGCCTATAAGCCAGTCCATCTGGAGAGGAGAATGCCAGACCTCTCTGAAGGATAGGCAAATATAACAGCAATTTATGCAGTTATATTTCCAGATTTTTTATAGCCTCCAAATAATACCACATAAAAATGGGGAAATGGGAAAAGCAATATAGAACCCAAAGCATTTAACCCTCCTCCTCCTTTCCCAGGCCTCAGTAGGATCCTGGGAATTCTTTTCCACTCTCTCACTTACAGAGCTGACATCCCTCTAGATGAAAAGAAGTGAGCTCTAGTTGGGAACAGCTGGTATATTTTTTAAACCAGCCGGGGCTGCAACAATGTGTACATTGGGACATTCCCTCCCTCCCTCCCTCCCTCCATGGTGCACCATCCATGTATATGGTTCTTTACAGAGTGGTATAAAAAATAGTATTACAAGACCTACATTTTGCAGGGAGATGAGAAAGAAAAGAGGAAAAGGGGAGGGGCACATGCTCCTTGTAAACATTCAAACATTTTGCAAGCACCCCCATTCAAGTGCTTGTGACATCCCTTAATCCCACTCTCTTCTACTTTTGCCTGATCCAACTTCTTTCAGGCTAAGTTCATGCTAATGCCAGAGTTGAATCAAAGGGGTGAAGACAAGAGTCTACACTAGTCAAGAGCCAGGGGAAAGTCCTGGTCTAAACGGAAAGTCTTTATAGTCCTTCCAGTCTGGTCCCTCGAAAGATACCCCTCATGATCAAACACCCTCCAATTTAGAAGCCTCTTTCAGATAACAAAATTATTTATTTATTATTAAGTTTATATCCTGCCCTTCCTCCCCAAAGGAGCCCAGGGTGGCAAACACAAATGATGAAACACTAGAAACATATTTAAAACAAAACATCTTAAAAATATTCCCAGTGGAGATGCAGGCTGGCCTAAAGGTATCTCATTAAAAGGCTTGTTGAAAGAGGAAGGTCTTCAGTAGGCGCCAAAAAGACAACAGAGACAAAATGTATTTTGTGCATTTTGTTAAATAGACGCCCTGTTTAAAAAGCAGTGCTGACTGAATTATGGATCCTATGGATCAGGGATAGCCAATATGTTCCACCACACAATAGCCCAAGCCAGCATGGCCAATGGCTAAGGATGATGGAATTTATAATCCAACAGCGTCTTGAGGGCACCACATTGGCTTCCCCTGCTATGGGGAAAGCATGACAATGAGCACTGGTTCCCAATCAATTTAAGGTCCTGTTAATCAATTAACCCACAAAAGCAGCATGGATGAGAACCCACTGAGGCATTGTTTGGTCCAGGAGAGGGGAACCTCAGGCCTAGGGGCCGAATATGGCCCACCAGATCTCTCTATCTGTCCCTTGTGACTCTTCATAGGCCACACCCCTCCCCAGCCACACCCCATCTTCCCAGGCCACTCCCTCCACAGGGCTTGCTTTTCACCTTGTGTGCTTTTGCCTGGCTAGCATATGTCCTTGAGCTCATGCCTCGTGCTGCCTGGCTGGAAAAAGCAGAAATGTGCCTATTGTACAAACCCAGAATGTGCATTTTAAATGTACATTTACACAACTAGCATGTGGCTACCTGAAAGGAACACAACTCCTGCTTTTTTAAAAACAAATGTGGTAGTGGGAGTGGGTCTTTCTTCTGAACGGTTAAGAGTGGGAGCCCCAGCTCATGTTGCCACAATTCCAAGAAATGTGGTCTGGAGAAGCAGCTGGCTGGGTTTCTCTAAACTGGTTGGCTCAGCGTTTTGTTGCTGGGCCTCAGCTGAGGATGCAAGCATGAGCTGAGCGGCTGTGTAAAGGACAAGCATATGCAAAGAAATAGAGTTCCTGTGCTTGTACCAGCTTTAATAGTTGTGCAGAGCAGAAAAATTTTGGCAGGAGCAGCTTGGATAGGGAAACCCAAAATGGCCCTCCCAATGTTGCTGCAATATTCAGGAGCCGAGAGATGGGGCAGGGTTTTTTGTTTTAAAGCAATCTTGAGAAGGAGAGGGCCATTTCAGCTTTTTTTTTTTCAGGGAGGGTATACCAAATGTTTCAGGGGGTTCTTCTTCTTGTTGTTGTTATACTCTGGCAGCTTCAGAAAAGTGCTTGCCCTTCTCTTCCTAGAAAACAATGATGCAGTGCTGAAAATTACCGTTTTGAACCATATTGGCCCACATTTAACAGCTTGTCATGCAAAGCTGCACTTACTGAAGTTCCCTCTTCTCTATGACTATCAAAGAATGGTGTCCTCCTTTTATCTAGCCATGAAAAAACACTCTAGGTCTGTCCCTCAGCTCACATCTCACAAAGTCTCGGATTGCCCTAAGCTTGTACCTAAATGCTGAAAATGACCTCAGCAAAGGACCCAGAGATTGCACCCTCAGGCCTATGCTGCAGATGAAGCATTAAGAGATGTGAATTGGCCAAAGTCTCCCATGAAAATTATGGCAGAGGAGAGAGCTGAACAATGCTGAGGATGGCCATGTGTCCTGTTTGACTCTAGACAGTCCTCTAGCTGCCCAGGCCAATGTCTAGTTTGAATATATGCCCAGTGCCCTCCCTCTGCTTCCTTGATGCGGCTGGTGCTGTAGGAGGGCTGGCAGCAGATTGGCAATTACAACAGACAGTAGCAGTGAACATCAGGAGCCCACCAGCCGTCATGGAAGCTGACACATTCTCATGGGATAGTGAGAGGAGGCGACATGGGCATGCCTAAGGCTGTGAGCACACTAGTCACTTCAAAAGCAGCGAGAATGGTTTTCTGGCTGTGCTTTGAAGCAACTCTGCCCTCTACTGGACACACCTCCCTTCCTCACTGCTGACTTCAGATCTTTCAGAACCGCCCACAGGAAAGTGTTGGGCCAATCACTGTCTCTGCCTGAGCCTACAGCAAAGCATTTCCATTGGCCACACCTGGAGGGGCAACAGTTGCAAAATCTGTCTGAAGCTAAATTAAAAACAAGAAACACACTCAAGCAGATCTGAACAGGTTTTCGCGTAAAAAGGGGCAGAGTGACTAGCATCTTATGTCCCGGTTTTCAGAAAAGAGAGGTGGAAATGCACTGGAACCCTCATAACAGTAGATGTGTCTCTAGTCTATCTCCCAGTGGAAGGATGTTTGAACCCTGACTGTGATCATTTTGGGATGGGGTGGTGAGGAAATAGTGAGGCGGAGTGTGAGAGAAGGAAAAGACAGGAAGGATGGGAGGAAATCAGAGTGGCAAAACAAATTCAGGAAGACAGTAAGGGATGCTAAAAAAGTATTTGAGGAGCACATTCCTAACATAAAAATCAACAACAAAAAATTCTTTGAATATATTCAAAGCAGGAGATTGGACTGTTGGATGATAAGGGAATCAAAGGTGCTCTAAAGCAGAATAAGGAGATTGCAGAGAAGCTAAATGATTTTTGTTCATCTGTCTTCACAGTAGAGGATATTGGGCAGATCCCTGAACCTGAACTAACATTTGCAGGAAGGGAATCTGAGGAACTTAGGCAAATGGTGACAAGAGATGATGTCTAGGCTTAATAGACAAAATAAAAATGGACAAATTGCCAGGTCTGGATGCCACCTGAGAGTTCTCAAAGAAGTCAAATGTGAAATTGCTGATCTTTGAACAAAAATACGTAACTTGTCCCTCAGATCCACCTCCATACCTGAGGACTGCAAAGGTGACAATGTAACATCAATCTTTTAAAAAGGATCCAGAGGGGACCCCTCAAATTATAGGCCAGTTAGTTTTGATGTCTGTCCTGGGGAAACTGGTAGGAAACATTATTAAAGACAAATTAACCAAGCATGTAGAAGAACAAGTGTTGCTGAAGCAGAGCCAGCATGGCTTCTGCAAGGAAAGCCCATCTAGTCCAGCATCCTGTACTCACAGTAGTCAACCTGCCCATGGGAGGCCCACAAGCAGGACCTAAGCATAATAGTACTCTTTCCCTCTCCAGTTTCCAGCAACTGCTACTCAGAGGTATACTGCCTCCAACTGCGGAGGCAGAGCACAGCCATCACGGCTAGTAGCCACTGATAGCCTTATCCTCCATGAATTTGTCTAATCCTCTTTTAAAGCCATCCAAGTTGGTGGCCATCAAGCCATTCTTCAAAATTTGCCCTTCTCCAAATTTGCAATGCAGTTCTCCACCCAAGTAATGTGTACCATATATATATATATATATATATATATTAAAGTACTCATAGAAATGCCTTCATTACTGAAAACAACATACAAAAAATGTGTTATATTAGGAAGAATTGCTTTGCAAAAATGTGTATATTAGGCTAAATTGCACACCAATATGTGAATATTAGGAGAAATCCACACTAAAATTCTGATGAATTTTCATGAAGACCTTTTTTAAAATTCAAACTGATATGGAAATATGGAGAACTGAATTTAAGATTGGAACATTAGAGACTGAGAGAAACCAAAACTGACAGATTTCCCTGTCCTTGGCTGAGCCATTCTATGCATCTATTTATTTATTTGCACATTTATAACCCATGTCTCTCCTCTCCAGGGGCCCTGAAGGTGATTTGCACCATAAAATCATAGCACTGAAGTATAGTTTTAAAATGACAGCTGAGAACTGATAGACCATTGCTTTTTATAGGAGGTTTAACCATTCTGATACCTTCCTCTTCCCCTCGCCCACCGACTTTAACTTACAATAACTCTATTTTCCTACTATGTCATGGAATAAAATGGATCAAAAAACAATGTATCAAATAGGGGGGGAAACATAACAATCTACCTTCTGTTTTTTAATAGGGTCTGAAGCCACTCTGCTCACATGATTAGGCTCATTGAAGTCTACATCCCTGCCACAAAGCTGCTCCTTAGAAACTGTTCCTTTCCCCCCTGGCATGAATATGCATACCTACTTATGAGGCTCCCTTTCTCCACCTATCTCGCCTCTCAGACTTCTTGACAGAATTCCTATCCATTTGAGTGACTTTCAAGGGGGACTGTAACTTGCCTCAGTGTTACAAGGTTGGGGGGGGGAGAAAAGGAGACAGGCTTTTCATTTAAATTTCTCCCCCTGATCAAGAGTAAACATTGTTCCTTTCACAAAGGAAGAGGTTGTATTAGAGAGGAGATCAAGAAAGAGGGAGAGAGTCCTATGAATTGAAGGAAAACGGGATGTGAATATAAATTCTGCAAATATTTTCTTTAAGTTGCTGTGTATAATCCCAGGAAACCGATCCAGTTTCGCAAGGGGTGGGTGGACAGCAATCTGCATTCCATTTGCCACAGGTTTCTTCTTGACTGTTCAAATATTTTATCCTTGAGAGACTCTTCAGACATACTTTTGCCCCGCTCAGATCTGAAACTCTTATAAGGAAGCAACCAGAAAAATGGTGACAGGCTTAAGTTTTTGCAATGTATAATAAGTTTCTGTAATTCAAAATTACAGTTGTGAAAACAGGGACAATCTTGTACTCAAAAGCTCTTTTTGCACAGGAACGTAGGAATATAGGAAGCAAGCCCTACACAAAGTAGTCAGCCCACTCGTTCACCCAGCTCAATATTGTCTACACTGACAGGCAGCAGCTCTCCAGGGTTTCAGACAAAGGGCATTAAGGGATGAGGGACAATTTTGATTCAGTTCACATTTAAAGGTAAATCTACCTAATTTGCACTTTCTGAAACAACATGCGGACTGAACCACAGCTATCCTGTGAAATTTGCACTTCTCTGAATGTTGCTGTACAGTTCTCCAGCCATGTCATGTGTACAAAAATACACATATTAGTGAAACATACAAAAAGCACATTATATTGCTTTGCAAAAATGTGTATATTAGGCAAAATTGCATATAAAGATGTAAATATTAGGAGAAATTCTACCCAAAATGCTGGTGAATTTTCTTATGAACTTTTTAAAGAAAAAAATTGCAAACTGATGTGGAAAGGTGGGCAACTGGGAAAATGAGAAACTGAGAGAAACCAAAATTGACAGATTCGCCCATCTCTAGGAACATTCCAAGTCCACCAGGATAATGGTGGGTGGAGATTGAACCTAGGTCCTTTTGCATACAAAGCAGATGCTCCACCACTGAGCCATTGCCCTCCCCCTCCTCTGGAAATATAGAATTTATACAGAAAAATACAGAAGTAATGAAATACAGAAAGCATTACTGCTTGGGCTCTTGCCCCACAGCCCATCCTCAATCAGAATATGCCTGATTGTTACAAACCAGATGCTGCCATAGTTTGATAAAGCCTCTGAGTTGCTCTTTCAAAACACTGGCGAGAGCCACAATCTCATCTTTCATGCAGGTTTCCCAGAGTTTCTCTAGGGCTGGGTGGGCTCAATTGCATTAGACCACAATGTTTCTTGAGGCCTGCTATTCCATCCGACAGAAGTCATGAGGCAGTGCTGTGGTGGTGTATGTGGTACACCACATCATTAAGATCAGCCTGTTCTTGTTGGATTCAAAAAAGGCTTCTATCATGCACTTCAAGTTACAAACTCCAACATCCACCAGGTCTGCCAGATGGCTTCCATTAGGGAGACCAAGAGTGGTGCCAGTCTCAGGTCTTTTTTAGAACATGAAAGAGATGTGTTTATGTGCTAGTATAATAAACAGAGTCGGAGATAGTAGTCATTATAAAGATCTGCCACCAATTCAGGTTCAGGTGCCTTCCTTCACGGCTGATTTGGCTGCATGTTTTACCTTCATAAATGGAGACTAGATATGGGGTGGGCTTATATTTACACTATAGGTGGCCTCAGGGGTCTCTGACAGGTGCAAATTGCTTTCACTCCAGCTGCTATTGGCTGTCACCAGAACATTGAATGACCACATTCTTTTTCCTCATAGTAGGAGGGTAGACCAGATAGGACGGTGGGACAAAACTAAAACCAGCTCTCTGTTTTCTTACTGGTATCCAATAATTAAAGGAATCTTTTCTCCCTGTGCTTCAGTTAACCCTTGAGTAAAATAGAGAAAACTACAGGCAGCAAAGGTGGGCAAAAGTTACTACTATCAGTTTTCCTGCTGGCTGTAGCTAGTGGAAAGCCCCAGAAACAGGCATTTGAGGGTGGGGAGGGACGGGGCTGGCACTGGATTCACTGGATCCTGAATCGGCCTTGCTGCCATCACACCCAGTTTATAAGCCACCCAATAACAGAAGTTCTCTATGCAGTTTACAATGGCTGCATTCACACTGCATATTTATTCCACTATTATTCCATTTGAAACAGTGATGGCTTCCCCCAAAGCATCCTGGGAAGTGTAGTTTGTGGAGGGTGCCGAGAGTTGTTAGGAGACCCCTGTTCACCTCACAGACAGGGCCGGATTATCCATTAGGCTTAGTAGGCTGAAGCCTAGGGGCCCGGAGCTCTTGGGGGCCCGTGCATAAGCTTCTACATGCCATTGGCACAGCTTGTTTTTCAAAATCATCGCCGCGATTATAGTTTCCAAGGACCCAACTGTCCTACTCCTTTCCTTTTCCATACTACCCGCCAAAACTTCTGGCTTTAGCAAGAGAAGAAGGAAGAGAACAAGGAGGGGAGAGGGAACGGGTGAGGCAGAAAGAAAGAAACAGCTGCTCTCTGGCCAATCCCCTTTCTCCATATACAATGCACGAGGAAGTCAGCCGTCTCGGCCAATGAGCCTTGGCTGGCTGATGAGGACCAAATGGCAGCCAATCCCAAGAAACAAAAGTGCACCAAGGGGGAGGCAAAGGGGGCGTAAGTACAAAGAAAATGTTTGCACTTTGCAATCACATTCATAATGTTCTAAAAGGATGGCTTAAAAGACATAATGCACACCAGCCAAATAAAAACAGTCCATTAAACATTTAATCTTCTAAAATTTTGTTGCGCCTGCGCGCTGCGCCGATATTTAGTATTGATCGCTGTTTTTAATCTTCGCGGTTTGTGGTGTGCATACTGTATGTATAGGCCTACATATTTTTGCCTTTTTGGAAAAGCACGGCACAGATATAGCCGATTGTAGAGGACAGTCATATGATAATGCGTCAAATATGAGCGGGAAATATACACGTTTACAAGCCAGAATTCGTGAGAAAAATCCACTTGCTGAATACATACCATGCTTTGCGCACTCATTAAATTTGGTGGGCCATTCTGCTGTAGACAATACCTCTGCAGCTAGTGAATTCTATGAATTAGTTGAAAACATCTGCTGTTTCTTTAGTGCATCAACGCACAGATGGGCACTTCTACTCGATGCTCTTGGTGGTTTACCTGTTGTAAAGCGACTCAGTGATACACGCTGGTCTGCTTGACCAGAGGCACTTGACTCTGGCTATGAAAGAATAAAGGAAGCATTAGACAAATTTGCTGAAGATCCTGAAGAGAAAGCCACAGCGCGACAGGAAGCAAAAGGTCACCTGTTGAAGTTAAGTAGTCTGGAGAATGGGATACTCTTGGTGGTTTGGTCATCAATAATGGAGAGATTTCACCAAACAAGCCTAAGACTGCAAAGCACAGAAACTGATCTCAATGAGGCAGTGAAGTTGCTGAAGTCATTAGGTAATTACATTTCCAACTTAAGTGAGAGCTTTGAGGAGTTTGAAGGAAAAGCAAAGAGCAGAGTGGGCCATTCAGATTACATACAAGGAACATCAGAGAAAGAGAAAGAAAGTGTAAAACTTCTTATGAATGATGGACCTTCAGAATCCATGGATTTTTCCGCCAAGGAAGATTTTAGAACAAACGTTTACTTGCCCATCATTGACCACCTATCAACCGCCTTGCAAAAGAGGCTTGAAGCTTATACTTCAGTGTCCACAAAGTTTGGATTCCTTTGCAATATTTTTTCCATTGGTAATGATGAGCTTAAGCATGCGGCTGAGCGTCTCGTATCTATTTACAAAAGTGATCTTGGTGACAGTTTTGGTGATGAACTTACTCATTTTAGAGAATTTATTGGGGAATCAGATGGGGTTAAAAAAGATGACAATGGAACCAGTAATGCTTCAATTGCTCTTCGCATGTTTAGAATCTTTGTACACAATGGCCTTCAAGAAGTTTTTCCAAATGTATTTATTTGTCTTCGTATTTATTTATCGCTTTTGACAACCAACTGCTCTGGAGAACGGTCATTTTCTGCACTAAAACGTGTTAAAAACTTTCTACGATCCACCATGAAGGATGATAAACTGAACAATTTGGCATTGATGCACATCGAACATACTATTCTCAGAAAAATAGCTTTTTTGCCAATTATTGAACAAATTGTTGAGAGAAAAACAAAAAAATGTTTTCAATATAATGTGTTTTATTGTGTTTACCATAATATTAATACTAAAAACATTATTGAAAATAATAATTACTAGTAAAAGAGGTAAGCCATGCTAACAAAATAACATACAAGTCTATTAATAAAACTATGTATACCATCAGTCCATTACCATTGTAAGGGGTTTGAGAAAAATATTGCCTAAGAGGAGAAAGGCCCCCCAAACACCAAACAGCCTAGGGGCCCTCCTCAGCTTAATCCAGCCCTGCTCACAGACCTGCAATTCCCAGAGTTCCCTGGGAAAAGGGACTGATTATTAAACTACTCAGGGAATTGTAGCTCTCTGAGGAGAAATGGAGTCTCCTAACAACTCTCAGCGCCCTTCACAAACTATACTTCCTAAGATTCTTTGTGGGAAGCCAGGACTGTTTCAAGTGGTATGATAATAGAATAAATGTATGGTGTTGATGAGGCCGAGCAAAATGCTAAAACCTTCAATACAACAAAAGTACAATGAAATACAACAAGTGAAACACAACCACAAATTTTAAAAAACCAGTTAAAATCAGGGAGCAGAATAAGAATACACAGCACTACTAAATCTTTTTTTTTTTGTAAAAAAAACCCGAACAGTCAACAGAGGAATAACATACACAGAGCTAGAATGCTAGAAAAACAACAACATAGTTTAAAAGGCCTGGGAAAATGAATCTGTCTTTGCCTGTCATTGAAAGGACCTTATAGTAGGCACTAGCAGGCTTCTCTAAGGAGGCCATTTCACAACGGGGGGGGGGGGGCAGCGGCACAGGGAGACACTATTGAGAAGGCATCTTTTGCTCATTGGCACCTGCTATGCCTCAATTAGAGAAGAGCCTCAGGTGCTTTACCCTAGTCTTTGACAACAGAAATGTATCTTTCTAGGACTCTCTGTATTCTTGTGTAGTTTGTGATTGTAATTTGCTTTAAATAGTCTTTAAAAATATATTTTAAACTGTTGTAACCTGCCCTAGGACCTCAGGGTGAAGGGCGGGTAAATAACAACCACCACCTCAGGGTTTGGGTGGGAAGAGGCAACCATGTAGGAAGATGCAAACATATAAATATAGAAATAAATAAAACTGAAGAGTGGGGCAACTTCAGAAGCTCAAGTTTGTATACAATATTTTTTGTCCACTAGCATAACAGCCTTTGCGCTACTGGACTGGTGAATTTTCATACTGTGCAGCAGAGGAATCCAATGCGACAATTGTATTAGCAGAAACTCATTGTGCAACAGATTGCACAATCTATTGTGCAACAAAGTTACCAGCAAACTGCTTATCTGTTTCTTGTGCAGCAACATTCAGCTAGCGCAAAATATCTTGCCAGTGGAACAAGTATATTGCTAACAGGATACAACCCACAGCCACCACATCGTATTAAAATAAGCTAATGTATATCCAGGGACATGTGCAGGAAAACCTGTTTCTGACGACTTGTACAAGAAACAAGCAGTGAACAGTGCTTATTGGTCAATACCTGTGAAGTCACTAACCTATCTTTTCCTATCACACTTTTGAAAATTTAAAAAAACTGGTTGTAGCTTTTTTAAAAGTAATGAATGGATAAAGGCACACTTAAAAAATAAAAAAAGCAGGAAACCATCTGAAGCAAGACTGAAATACAAAGAGCTTTCTTTGTACATCTGTCACTTAAATTGCAAAAGAGAGGAAGCTGGCCTCACCCTGTGGGACAAAAATTGCTGTGACTTCTGTTCTAATGTTATGGCTGTCTAAAAGCTGAGTGATAATTCATACAGACAATTAAATGGGCTAGTGCAAAAGCAGAAATAGGGTGGTGATGATGGACTGCCTTCAAGTCGATTCCGACTTATGGCAACCCTATGAATAGGGTTTTCATGGTAAGCAGTATTCAGAGGGGGTTTACCATTGCCTTCCTCTGAGGCTAAGAGGCGGTGACTGGCCCAAGGTCACCCAGTGAGTTTCATGGCTGTGTGGGGATTCGAACCCTGGTCTCCCAGGTCATAGTCCAACACCTTAACCACTACACCACACTGGCTCTCATGTGGTATGTTTGTTAAATTTTGTTAAGAAATCATTGCAAGAATTCAATATACAAGATTGTTTGCATCAGATGACTAACAAGTGGGTTGTCCCACCCATCTATCAAATTCCCTTGCACAATGTTTCCCAAGTGCCCAAAAGCCAGCTGATTGTTGGTGCTCGGGAACCACAGCACAAAGGGCTTTGCAAAAGTGCTTCCTAAGCACTGAGCACATGGCTGGCAAAGCTGTTTTCTGCAGGGATCAGCTGCGCAATTGAGTTTGCCACTGCAGGTCTTCAAATAGAGATTGGACAGCCATCTGTTTAGGATACCTTAACTCTGGATTTCCTGCATCAAACAGGAGGGTGGACTTGATGGGCTCCAACTCTACAAATACATGATTTTATGTGGGGGAAATGAGATGACTTTAGCTCCTGGGAGAGAAGAGGAGCTGAAGGGCACTCAAGAATGCTCATATAAAGCATTATTTGCTTTGTGTATGACAGGACTCCATTTCTGAAACCAATTCCCCCTTTGTAAGGGACCTCCCTGCTTTTAATTTTCCATCTTAACTTTACTCCCAGGTTCCTCTGCTATTGTCACCCTGGGTTTCCATAGAAATAATCAAATCAGTGGAACAAAAAATTGTAGACAACACAGAGCAGGGTGTGGAATGCACAATGAGTTGCATCCTAAGGAGTTCACAGCACCACCACCAGTGAATGGAGGATGGAATGGATGGACCATTGGTCTGTTCCGGTCTGACCGCCTCTCTGCTGTTATTCAGGAGCTGAGAAAAGGATTAAGAAAAATGCCCAGTGACAATTTTCATTCTGTCTGTTGCACATTCTTTTTTGTCTTCTGGCAACAAGTGAAACAACTGTGTCTAGAATCGTCTGATTCCCCCTTAACCACTTTTTTTCTCCTGGCAATAACACAAGAGCTAGGATGATGCTCCTTTACTTCTCTCCAGAAGTATTAAGTATGCAGTTCTTTCTCTTCACCACATCTCTAGTAATTGATTTGCAGGCCTCGGCCTGACTCAGAGGCATTTGCTTAGAGTTTGCAATCCCAGCATATTGCAATTGCAGGACATATTGTTCTGCCTCAGGCAGAGCAGGAAATGCCTCCCACACCCCCAGATCAAGATGCATAGTATCCAGGGCAAGTCAAAATATTTTGGAATCCTATAAGCCTCTCTCCCTTTCACTGGCAAACAACAACAAATTATTATTATTTGCTGCCTTTTCATGATTTGCTGCCTTTTCATGACACCCAAAACTATTTATCTGAGACAACCACCTAACTCTACCTAACGCTCTGCATACAAGGGAAAGAAGAGAGACCCCACTTCCAACTGAGAATAAGAACTTAAATTCACTAATAGGCAAAAAACCTTGCGGTTTAAGAATGTACCTATAGCCCACAGCTATTTCTATCAAACTTTAAAAAGCAGGGAAATTGGGCAGCTATAGTGAATGCACCAGGGGAGCAGGAGACCTGAACTCCTCTCTGAGATATTGTACTGCCCTACAAATTGGTCAAAATGCAAACACCATTTGGGTTGGTCTTTCACAGTCCAATGCACTTGCTGTGTAGCTTGGAAGAATTTGGTAACATGTGCCTCTGAGCATATGGTGAGTGGTGGCAACACCTGCCATCTCCAAAGATAGAGAATTATATTTTTGTATATTTGTTGCTGTTCTTCTTACTTTGCTTCTTTTCTGTGTTACTATTTGTACAGAGAATCTAAACTAGAACATTTTATTTTCCTCATTATTCATCCCAGAAATCTGTGTCAAATTTATTTTTATTAATTTCAAAGCCTTTTTAGTGGTCAGTGTCATATGATGGTGAAGACAGCCTTTTGTGTTTCAAATTGGAGGTTAATTTCTATTTCTATTTTGGGTGCTTTAACAGTTGAATCTGAAACTGTAGTTTGATGTAAAATCAGACTAATTCTAATATGTTGCTACTTCAGCAGTGACTCTAGCTGTTGGGGAAAAGAGGATGCATGTTTTCAGCCTGCTATGTTTAAACCACTTCATTTAAGGCAAGGTAGACACGGTCAATTAAAAACATAGAGCACACCTAGCATTTTGTTAGAATATATTTCACCTCCCATTGTTTTATCTTGTGCAAATTGACACACTCCTGAGGTCCACTCCTGAGACTAAGAAGTCAGTGCCATTATTATATTTGGAGTTTTTTTAGTGTAAATTTTGCAAAGTGTGGCTGTACTTCACATATTTGCAGAAATAGAAACAAAAGAAAATGATTTCCTATAGGAAACTTCACTAAAATTGCAAAGGAAATCAGACATATTCAAAGTAACCATCTGAACTATATCAACTGTCTGAATAATGTTGCTTCCTCCCTGCTAAAACAAGATCAGCACAGCATATGTCTTGTTTCTGTTATTTGGGCTGATTGCAGGTGTTGCCACCACTCACCATATGCTCAGAGGCACGTTACCAAATTCTTCCAAGCTACACAGCAAGTGCATTGGACTGTGAAAGACCAACCCAAATGGTGTTTGCATTTTGACCAATTTGTAGGGCAGTACAATATCTCAGAGAGGAGTTCAGGTCTCCTGCTCCCCTGGTGCATTCACTATAGCTGCCCAATTTCCCTGCTTTTTAAAGTTTGACAGAAATAGCTGTGGGCTATAGGTACTTTCTTAAACCGCAAGGTTTTTTGCCTATTAGTGAATTTCCCTGCTTTTTAATCGGGGAGGTAAGAGATGGGATCCTGTGCAAATTAGGACCAGCAGTAACAGAAATAGTTCAGCAGTGTATTTTAAATGTTATATTACCATCAAGAATGCCTTTACCTTTTCAAGAGGGTCATGGCTTAGTGGCAGAGAACATGCTTTGCATGCAAAAGTCCCCACATTCAATACCCAGCATCTCCAATTAGGGCTGAGAGAGATCCTTATCTGAAATCTTGTCAGTCAATACTGAGCTAGGGACGTCTATTGTTATAGGAGAAGGCATTAAAAAGGATCTTATTCTCAATGCAGCAGCAAAAAAAGGAGGAGGGGCATGGCTGTGACTATCATGAAGAGACCCTGCACTTTTTAATTTGCTACTGCACTACTGGTCACAAACAGAAAAACCACTTGGCCACCTCATTAGTGTAATATGGTATTACACTAACTGCAAATATTTAATGCCCCTGCAAATGTTTGATGAAGACCTTCTGTTCTCTGCAAAAGATGAAAATGAAAATGCCTCTTCCCTATACACCAAAGGCTTTCACAAAAGTGGAAAGCAGTAGCCAAGACAGCACTAATTTCAGATGGGGGCTTCAACACAGGACTAATTTCAGATAGTGAGTGAGTGAAAGAGATTTAAGATTAAACAACTAAGAGCTAAATTCAAGATTAAAGTGTTAAAAACAAAGAGTCGCATCAAATCTCAAAATAACTACAGCAATGTTATGAGCACAGGTCAAACAGCCACACACACTTCAAACAAAAAGCATTTGAGCATTTGTCATTTATAAACCCATTTAAGGATTTATACCACCAGCATCAACCCAAACACATGAAGCCTCTACTTTTCTCCCATGAGTGGGAAAGCAATGATCCCTCCACCCATTGCCACCCTGGGCTCCTTCTAGGAGGAATGGTGGGATATAGATTTAATAAATTAAAGAAATAAATCTGCTGCTACAGTCAATTTAAAAGTTCTTTTCAAAAAAGAAAACGAAAAAACACAAAACCAAGAGACTGAACAACACTGGACTACTCTTCAGGGATGACATACACAACTCCCTCTCAGCCCCCCCCCCCAATATCTGTACAGCCATACTAGGCTACTTTGCAGGGTTGCTGTAACATGGCTGCTCTAACCTATTTATTTATTTATTTATTTATTTATTTATTAAATTTATTAGTCGCCCATCTGGCTGGCTGTCCAGACACTCTGGGCGATGTACAAAATAAAAACATACAAATACATTAAAACATTAAAAATCTCAACAATAATAATAAAACCTAACCCAACCTATGCATTCTCCAGCACTATATCCACCCCTCCCCACTGCTCCACTATGCGCGTGCACATGTGTGTGTGTGTGTGTCTGTGTGAGTGTGTGTGTGTGAGAGAGAGTGAGAGAGAGAGAGAGAGAGAGAGAGAGATTTAAGATCCAAGAGCTAAATTCAGGATTAAAGTGTTACAAACAAAGAGTCTCATACAATCTCAAAATAACTACAACAATGTTATGAGCACAGGTCAAACAGCCACACACACTGCAAACAAAAAGTATTTGAGCTTTTGTCATTTATAAACCTGTTTAAGGATAGGGGGTGGGGGTGGCAGGGTGATTGAGCCAGAGGAAAGAGCAGGCTGCGGGAGACAGTGGGGGTGGGAACACACACACACACATCACTGTCACTCACCTCCATTCTGCTGCTGCCTTCTCCATCATCCTTGCCCTGTGCCTTTCTCCCTTCACCATCCATTTTTCTCTTTCTCTCTCTCCTAACTGTCTGGCTGTCCATTTCCTCCCTCGTGCTTCCTTACACAAAGCACGGGGGAAGAGCAACACTGACCAGAAGGCCAGTGTGAGTCACATGTAGGGCTGCTTATTCCAATTCCACAAATCCAGGCAGGCTGATTTGCATATTATGCAAATTATAAATTAGTTGTATAATTTGCATAGTATGCAAATAATGTCCTGATTAGGCAAATTAGTCATATTAAAAGTTGCATTGTCCAGTTTTGTTTTGTGCCTAGCAATTACCACCAAAAACTGGGAGAGGATTTGAAGATTTTAAAAAATCCTTCATTTTCAAACTTAAATGCCTATTATGGAACATTTATTTATTAAGAGGATTTATATCCTGCCTTTCCACTGTTAAAAACGGAGTTCAGGGCAGCTTACAAACATAAAAACAATAAAAATGCACAATCAATGTAAAAACAATAAAAACATAACAAACATAAAACAAGTCAATGCAGCACTATAAAAATCATACAACTTTTAACGCAAATAGAAATCAAGATTTCAATATTATCAGCTCTGTCAATCATCTTATCTAAAGGGAGCATGTCTGAGCATGTAAGAAGTGTCTTTAGTACACCGATTCTCACATATCTGATCAGAGAGAGGGGAAATGGAGCCTTCTATGATAAAGGCTAGAACATGATGGAGACCTGGGTGATGGCACCTTTTTTAAAAAAGAAAATAAAAATGCAGTGAATTCTAGAGACCTGGCAAGCTGTGGTAGCATTAGACAGGGTAGCTGTTCCATTCCTTAAGGGAGGGAAGGTTACACCCCCCACTGCATTGAATATATGCATAGAGAGAGGGAGCGCCTCTGTGTGTATGTATATATATATATACACATGCGTGTAGGTATATATGCACACACACACACACACATATCCATCCCTGGGGAGATGGAAGTAGGGTGATCTTTGGTGGAGAGATGCCTGCCAGTCATTTTGAAGAAGGGTATGTATCAAAAAATACTTTTTAGCCTTTTCTGAGTTGCTGAACAGAGGCTCTGTCACGCAACAGGGTGAGTGAGGCTGCATTCCAATGCAACTTTACTGAGGAGTAACCACCATTTAACAAGGTGGGTACAGGGCTGAAAAATGCAAATGTTAGTATCACTGCCTTTTCTATAGAGAGGTTTGCTTTTATATCTTGTATCTGTTCACGGGAGGGAGTGTTTAGTTGAATGAAACCCTTTTATTCCACCCTCCATGATGACAGGCAGACCCTCCCATTGCATTCACCACTTAAGACACATATCCTGAGAAACAGGCAACTGAGATGAAAGCTGCTTCTCCTTGCTGACGCAACCAGAAAGTGTATGGGTAGGGTGGAGCAGCTGCATGTGTTGATCAAGTGGGCATGTGCAGTTTTCTAACCTGCTAGATTCTGCAGATGCAGCACGCAAGCAGACTAAAATTCTTCATTTTTCCAAGACAACTGTGGTGTCTCTCATTGGCTAAGAACAATGGAAGGCGGGAATTAGGGTTGCCAGGTCAGAAGCATCCCAAACCCTGAAATTTCAGGGGTGGGCCAGAGGAGGTACTCCTGAGTGATGTCAGGGGGTGCGCCTGAGTGATGTCACAGGGATGGGCCCTAGTGTTGCCATTAAGCATGATACATTAAGCATCAATCACAGTTGTACAGAGCATACAATGAAAAAAAAACTTTCTGATTGAAAATTAAGTCAGAAATCTTAGCTAAAATATGAAGCCCGGGTAGGGAACATTTAATCTAGCCCATTTGCTTTCAGCAAGAAGGGTTTAAGTGCTCCCAGGCCAGTCACCAGAAGGCCATTGTAGGAAGAAAGGAGCCTAGTGTTGTGGAGATGTTAGATGGGAACACTCAGGAGTAAAGATGGATGTCCCCAAAGGCAGCAATTCTAAACACGCTTACTAATGGACTAAGCACCACAGAACTCAATAAGACTTACTTCTGAGTAGATATAGTATGGATTGTGATGTTGGTAAACCTTGACTATGGATCCTCTGCAAAGACATCCATATCCAAACAGGGTTGGCAACCCCCTGCCTGCAGTGCCCCCTGCCCGTATCTTTTAACATGGCTGCTCCAAAATTCTTAACAGATTTGACCCTTCAGAAAGAGGTCTGAGAAATGAGTAAGAGTAAGAAGGTTCTCTACCCTTTCTGTCTACCCTGTGGACTGCTATAAACTCACTTTGACAGCCAACCCAGTTCCAGTGAGCAATAATGGACAGAGAGAAAACACACATGGTTTGGTCTACTTTCATAAGCAGCAGCTTGGGAACAACAGTTGCAGCCACACTTCCAAATATATGAATTCTCTTTTACCACTATTGGGCAAACTGTCATGCAACCAACAAGGTGCATCACCGGTGGGTTTAAGGGGGTTGTCCTGAGCACATGGAACCACTGCTGTTGCTTCTATGGCTGTAACAGAGTGAGGTTAAAGATAAGTGAAATGCAAATAGAAAAAACAACAACACAAAAGCCAGTAACACTTTCCTAAATGCAATACCATACCAACCACAAGAAGATTCCTATGAATAAGGCAGAAAACTCCGCATCCCACAACCAGTCAGGATTCATAACCAAAAACCAAAACAAAAAACTAAAAAAATCCTAGCAGCCAGTCAGCCAAGGTCACAGAAATCCACCCACCGCTGGAAGGTAGGGGGTCCCCCGCTTCCACTTCTTGCTCCCTGCTTTTTGCTTTTTATTTCTCTCCTGCTGTCGCGGTTTACTGGAGCCCGAGCCTGAGCCCGGGCGTCGTTTTGGCCTTGATCACTGTGACTCCACGGTTTTGGATTGTGGCTGTCGCCGCTGCCGTTGATTTGGACGTGGCCATTGCTGCAGCCAATTCCCGTGGTGTTGCGGGACGGGTTGGGCCGTTGCTGCTTCCCGGAGCGTGGACACTTCTGTTGCTGCCGTTGGGCTGTCCTGGAATGTGAGACTGTAGTGCTGCTGCTGTCTCTTCTGAGGTGTACGCCACCGTTGCTGCTGTCATTGTCATCAGGCTGGGGACATTGCTGTCCATCGCTCTTGGGCCCCTATTACATCAGCTACTACGGACTGCCGGTTGCTGAAGCTCCTTGGATGCTGCTGTGTTGTCTGAATGTATGAGTGGGTTGTATGAGTGAGTGTGTGATTGTGTGTATATGCCATGAGTTTTATTATTTATTTTATTTTTATTATGTGCCTGGGCGAGAGGACAGTGTTGTGGGAGGGAGGACCAAAGGGGGCCCCTATTAGTGTAGTGACGGGTAATGGGAGGTATGGCGCTGTGAGTAGGACATGCCAGTTAAGGGGAACTCGCCCCAGACAACTGGTGGCTGTGACGTGTTCCGGTCCTCCCCACACCCACAGGATTGCTGGTAGTTCTATCAGCCAACCCTCGGATCTCCAGTTGCTGCTTTTCAATGCCAGATCGGTAAATAATAAAACCTCCCTCATCCATGACCTAATTGTGGATGAGGCGGCCGATCTGGCATGTATTGCCGAGACCTGGGTGAGCGATCTGGGAGGTATTAATCTCTCCCAGTTGTGCCCACCTGGGTATTCGGTTCAGCATCTGGGTAGATCCGAGGGTCGGGGAGGGGGAATCGCTGTGGTCTATAGAAGTTCCATCCCTCTTGTTAGGCACCCTATCCAGGTGGCTAATGGTCTAGAGTGTCTGCACATAACGTTGGGTCAGCGAGACAGACTGGGAATACTGTTGGTGTACCATCCACCCTGCTGCCCAACAGCCTCCCTAACTGAGCTGACAGAGGTGGTCTCGGATCTATTGTTGCGTTCCCCCAAACTTTTGGTATTGGGGGATCTCAACATTCATGCTGAGGCCGCTTTATCTGGAGCAGCTCAGGACTTCATGACCTCCATGACAGCCATGGGGCTGTCTCAATTTGCTACTGGCCCTACGCATGTGTTGGGGCACACTCTGGACTTGATTTTTGCCACTGGATTAGGGGATGGTGATCTGAGAGTGAGGAATTTTACATCTATTCCTTTGTCATGGTCAGATCACCGCCTATTAAGGTTTAGACTCACATTGTCTTCTCCCCTCTGCAAGGGTGGAGGACCAATTAAGATGGTCCGTCCCCGGAGACTAATGAATCCTGAGGGTTTTCTGATGGCTCTAGGGAATTTTCCGGCTGATAGAATTGACGGTCCTGTCGAAACCCTGGCCACGCTGTGGAATACGGAAATGGCCCGGGCAGTTGACACGATCGCCCCGGTGCGCCCTCTCCATTGCAGAGCTCAATTGGCTCCCTGGTTTACCCCGGAGCTAAGAGTGATGAAGCAAGAAAGGAGACGGCTTGAGTGCAAATGGAGGCGAACTCCCGATGGCTGTAATCATGCACTTGTGAGGGTCTCTACCAAACTCTATGTGAAGGCAGTGAGAGCAGCAAAGAAGCAATACTTTGCTGTCTCTATTCAGTCATCCCTTAACCGCCCAGCGGAACTTTATAAAGTTGTCCGGGGACTTTTACACTCTGGTCCCCAGGACGCAATAATACCATCAACTGCCCGCTGTAATGAGTTTGCGCGACACTTTCGTGATAAGATCATGAACATCCGCCGGGACCTTGACTCCATTATTGTAGCAGTTGATCCTAATGAGGTGTCCAGAGCACAGTCTTGTCCTGTTTTACTGGATGAGTTTCAGTTGGTACAGCTCGAGGATGTGGACAAGGTGCTTGGACAGGTGCGGGCAACCACTTCTGCTCTGGATCCTTGCCCCTCATGGCTAATAAAAGCTAGCAGGAATGGAACAGACGGCTGGGCCAAGGAGGTGATTAATGCCTCTTTACGAGAGGGAGTGGTCCCACCCTGCCTGAAACAGGCGGTGGTGAGACCGCTCCTAAAAAAACCCTCCTTGGACCCTGATAATTTGGACAACTATAGGCCGGTAGCAAATGTTCCATTCCTGGGCAAGGTCCTAGAGCGTGTGGTCGCTCGCCAACTCCAGGCTCTCTTGGATGAAACTGATTATCTGGACCCATTTCAATCGGGCTTTCGGCCGGGGTTTGGTACAGAAACGGCCTTGGTCGCCCTGTATGATGACCTCTGTCGGGAGAAAGACAGAGGGAGTGTAACTCTGTTGGTTCTCCTTGATCTCTCAGCGGCATTTGATACCATCGACCATGGTATCCTTCTGGAGCGACTTACGGATTTAGGAGTGGGAGGCACTGCTTGGCGGTGGCTCTGCTCCTATCTCGGGAATCGTCTCCAGAAGGTGATGCTGGGGGAACATTACTCGAGTCCCTGGGTACTCCAATATGGGGTCCCGCAGGGTTCAGTTCTGTCCCCCATGCTTTTTAATATCTATATGAAGCCGCTGGGTGAGGTCATCAGGAGTTTTGGAGTGCGTTTCCAGCAATATGCTGATGATACGCAGCTCTACTACTCCTTTTCATCTTCGTCAGGTGAGGCTGTTGATGTACTAGACCGCTGCCTGGCCGCGATAATGGGCTGGATGAGAGCTAATAAACTGAAACTCAATCCTAACAAGACTGAGATGCTGTTGGTGGGAGGGCCCTCTGCCCAGATGGCTGACGTTCGACCTGCCCTAGATGGGGTTACACTCCCCCTAAAGGAGCAGGTACGTAGTTTGGGGATCTTATTAGATCCGCTCCTGTCACTTGAGGCTCAGGTAGCCTCGGTGGCACGGAATGCATTCTACCAGCTTCGGCTGGTAGCCCAACTACGACCCTATCTGAACAGGGAGAATCTCGCCTCAGTTATCCATGCTATGGTAACCTCTAGGTTGGACTACTGTAATGCACTCTACGTGGGGCTACCTATGAAGACGGTTCGGAAACTTCAGCTAGTGCAAAATGCTGCAGCCAGAGTTCTCACTGGGACAAAGAAATTTGACCATATAACACCTGTCCTGTCGTAGCTGCACTGGCTACCGATATGTTTCCGGGCCAGATTCAAAGTGTTGGTTCTTACCTATAAAGCCCTAAACGGCATCGGACCGCAATACCTGGTGGAGCGCCTCTCTCGCTATGTACCTACCCGTTCACTACGCTCAACGTCGAAGGCCCTTCTCCGGGTCCCAACTCATAAAGAGGCCCGGAGATCAACAACTAGATCTAGGGCCTTCTCGGTGGTGGCCCCCGAACTATGGAATGCCCTCCCAGACGAGATACGCCTGGCGCCTTCTTTGTTATCTTTTCGGCGCCAGGTAAAAACCTACCTTTTCGCCCAGGCTTTTTAAACATTTTAAATTTATATTTTAAACTTCATATGGATCTTAATTTATAAATTCAATGGCAATTCTATTTCAGATTTTTATCATGTTTAATGTTTTTATAATTGTACTATATTTTTCACACTTGCTCATATTTTAATTGTGATTTTATTTGTTGTACACCGCCCTGAGAGCTTTCTGCTATAGGGCGGTCTAGAAATGTAATTAAATAAAATAAATAAATAAATAAAATCCCCATGCAGCACAACCTGACCTGGGGACTTCAGTTAACGCAGAATGCTGCAGCACGATTGCTGACATGAGTGAGATCCTATCAGCACATTACACCTCTGCTCTGAAATCGGCATTAGTTGCTGATTTGCTACCAGGCCAAATTCAAGCTGTGCTTTCCATGTTATGGGTGCCACATAGTACTTGTTCTGCCCTTGTAAGAAATCCGTCCTGTAAAGTGGCAGCACCTATGCTTTGGAACTCCTTGCCTACTGACATTAGGCAGACGCCTCTTTTCAGCACCTGCTAAAATCAGTTTTCTTGAGGCAAGCCTCTCCAGGCATGTAGAAGCTATTGTGTTTTTAAATCTGTTTTTAACTCATTGTTGGTTTTGTTATTTTGAACTTTTTAAAATATCTGTCCTTAACGCTTTTGCCAATAATTTTATTGTTTTAAGTCTTTCTGTAAACACCTTTGAGATTTTTTACACTAAAGCGGTATATAAATGTTGCAAATAAAAATACATCAATAAATGTTGGAGTCACTGTGGCCCTTGAGTCTCTTCTCACTTTTAGGAACCAAGGAATCTGCCTTAAACTGACTCAGGGCATTTTGTACCATCTAACTCAGTACTCATGACATGGACTAGCATTGGTTCTCCAGGATTCCAGGCAATAGTCTTTTCCAGGAATTGAATTTTGGACCTTGTATGCAAAGCATATGCCCTAATGATGAGCTACAACCCTCCCCCTGTTTAAAAAAGTATCTTTTAAAAATTTGCTTTGCAATTCACTCTTGAATGCACATCATATGTACAACATTTATTTATAGCACATTCAACACCCATTTGAAGCACATGAATCCCACCACAGAATCATGGGAATTTTCATTTGTTAAGGGTGGTAACTATAACTGTGAGGGGGAAACTACACTTCCCAGGATTCTTTAGGCGAAGTCGTGGGCTTTAAATGTGAGTTGGATGTGCTTTAAATGTGTTGATCTACTTAATCAACTTTGCCTGCATGTAAATCGTTTTAATTAATTTTTCAAAATGGAAATGAGCTATAAAGTATACTGAGTGACCATGTGCTACTCACCATCTCTCAGCCTATCCTCCCCTCAAGATGAAAACAACAGAGTAGTACAATGACCACCCCAAGGAAGAAGGGCACACTTAAAATGTAGAGAAAAAATCATCTACAACCATAGTGTGAAATCAAATACTTATTGGGACGCAGTATGAAGAAATATTTATATAAACATGACTATCAAATATGTTTATTAATTACACAATCTGTAAATATATTTATAGTGCAATCCAATGTTTGTTTACTCAGAAGCAAGTCCCAATGTATTCAATGGGGCTTAGTAAACTGGGAAGTGTGCAGAGAACTACAGCCTCAAGTGATAAGGAACTTGTTCTTTCAACAAGCCTTTTAAGCTGAGACCTTATCCCAGTCTGAGTCTGTGTTGGAATTATTTTTTAAGCCTTTTCTTTTTTAAAAAAAATTTTTTTAAAGCTTTTTAAAAATGTTTTCAAAGATGTTTTAATAGATTTTAAAGTCTGTTTTTTATGATGTTTTAAAGTGCTTTTAGTACTTTTGTTTCCCGTCCTGGGCTCCTACTGGGAGGAAGGGCAGGATATAAATCAAATAATAAATAAACTTCATTCACCCAACCCAAAATTCAGAATCATGCCTCTTTAGGCTGTTTTCCAACTGTTTATTCTTGCTTTTTGGTTATTGGATTTTAAAGGGATTTATTTCTTGTTGTGAGTTGTCTTGGTTTCCAATCACCAACCCAGTCACAGAGTTGTTAGAAAGACTACACACACACACTGCAGATGTATAAATACATACAGCCCATATAATACTTTATTGTTAAACCACTTGGTCATTGCAAAAAATCAGTATTAATTTTAAACAAATCAGTATTAGTTTCCTACATAATAAAAAACTGTAATACCTAAGTAAGCCCTGCCTAATTGCTTTAAAACAGGACTGGAGAAGAACAGAAAGAAAGTCCTTCCCCCATTTTTTAACTCTTTCCCACTCACCTCCCATCTGCTGCTGCTTTCTCCTTTCATTTTTGGCCATTTTCTCTCTCTCTCTCTCTCCTGCTTAATCACACAGAGCAAGCTCAGCAGAAGGCCAGTATGAGTCACATGTCTGTTGCCCACCAATCACAGGAGCAGACTTCCCCGGCTTCGTCCAAGTAACTGGAAGGGGAGGGGGAGGAAGAGTAAAACGAAAGAAGTCTTTCTTTTGTACATGCGGTACGTTATAACCCACTCTAAGGCATTTTTTAATCACTTAATTAAAAATAAACCACGCCGTTTTTTAAATTGAAACCTACTTCAGATGAAGTACAGTGTTTGGGGCAAGCTCGGGCAATTGATTAGGGATACCTTAGAGTCATCTCTGAGTTGTAATTAAGGACAACAGATTATGTCAATTTCAAGGAGAAAAAGTCCGAACGGCTTCTAGTTTTTTTTCCTCCCGTTTTTCACTTTAACCTGTGGATTCTCCGTGGGGGGGTTGTGTATCCCCAAGAAAACTTCCAGAGTTGTAGAGCAAGCGATTCTGAATCCAACAGTATAAGCCTTGTAAGTTTTTGTTTTGAATTGGGACTATACAAAGCACCAGAAAGGGGTGTGGGGGGTATTTTCATTTAACATGGTAGAACGCAAAAAATCCCTACTGACTATAGTATACAGCCACCCTTGTGGCTGTATAATTAATGCTATGCATTCCCACTATGGCCATACTACCCTGAGCACATCCAAACTCATCTGATCTTGGAAGCTAAGCAGGGTCAGGCCTGGTTAGTACTTGGATGGGAGACCGCCTGGGAATACTGGGTGCTGTAGGCTTAGAGGAAGGCAGTGGTAAACCACCTGTGAATACATCTTACCATGAAAACTCTATGAATATATCCAAAAAGATTCATAGGGTGGCCATAAGTTGTAATCGACTTGAAGGCATATAACAACAATGAATTCTCAGGTTAATCCTTAGATTAATCTTCAAGGGTGGTAGGATCATAGGTATGAGCTTCATCTACACTGGAACAGATGAGGCAAACTCTGAAGCTCTAGCCCCTGTTGGGCGTCCAATTATGCCATCAGGAGCAGGATGTGGTACAGAGGCCTCCGGGTAGCATGTGCCATCTCCAGGTTGGCATCTTCCTTGCCATAACTACTTCACTTTGCATTACATACTGGAATAGAGACAATGGACAGAATCGTAGAATCACAGAATCACAGAATAGAAGAGTTGGAAGAGGACTATTAGGCCATCAAGTCCAAACCCCACTCAATGCAGAAATCCATGGTAAAGCATACCTGATAGGTGGCTATCCAACTGCCTCTTGAATTGCTCTAGTGTTGGAAAGCCCACAACCTCCTTAGGTAATTGGTTCCATTGTTATACTGCTCTAACAGTTAGGAAGTTTTTCCGGATGTTCAGTTGAAATCTGGCTTCTTGAGCCTGTTATTCTGTGTCCTGCACTCTGTGATGACTGAGAAGAGATCCTGACCCTCCTCTGTGTGACTACCTTTCAAATACTTGAAGAGTGCTATCATATCTCCCCTTGGTCTTCTCTTCTCACAGCTAAACATGCCCAGTTTTTCCTATGGGTTTGTTTCCAGTCCCCTAATCATCGGTGTTGCCCTCCTCTGAATCTGTTCCAGTTTGTCTTCATCCTTCTTAAACTGCAGTGTCCAGAACTGGACACAGTACTCAGAATGAGACCTAACCAGTGCTGAATAGAGGGGAACTAGTACTTCACATGATTTGGAAACTATACTTCTGTTAATACAGCATAAAATAGCATTTGCGTTTTTGGCAGCCACATCACACTGTAGGCTCATATTCAGCTTGTCATCAACAACAATCCAAAGATCCTTCTCACATGTAGTATTGCTGAGCCAAGTATCCCCCATCTTATAACTGTGCACTTGGTTTGTTTTCCCTAGGTGTACAACTTTGCACTTATCCCTGTTAAATTTCATTCTGTTGTTTTCAGCCCAATGCTCCAGCCTATTAAGATCCCTATTGAACTTTGTTTCTTTCTTCCAAGGTATTAGCTATCCCTCCCAATTGAGTATCATCTGCAAATTTGATAAGCATTCCCTGCACCCCTTCATTCAAGTCGTTAATAAAAATGTTGAAGAGCACTGGGCCCAGGACCAACCCCTGTGTTACCCCACTCATTACTTCTGCCCAGTTTGAGAAGGAACCATTGATAAGCACTCTTTGAGTACAATTCTGTAGCCGACTGTGGATCCACCTGATAGTTGTTCCATCCAGCCCACATTTAGCTAGCTTGCTATATTGGTTGGACACAGGCGATAGGTAAGTGTCAGATGACCCTGCACTAGAGATGGAATGATCTGTCAATGTCAGTTCTCTCAGTTTCTCATTTTTCTAATCTTAAATTTGGTTCTTCACATTTCTACAGCAATTTGTGGATTTTAAAAAAAATCATCATGAAAATTTAGTGCGAATTTTAGTGCAAATTTCTCCAAATAAATACATTTCTATATGCAGTTTTGACCAATGTACACATTTTTTTGCAAACTATTTATCCTAATATAATGTATTTTTGTATGTTATTTCACCAATCTATTCATTATGTGCACACTTTCCCATAACGTATGCATTTTTGTAAACATTGCTTGTTTGGAGGACTGCATCACAAAATGCAGACAAGTGTGAATTTTGAAAGACAGCTGTGTTTCAGTTTGCATATTGTTTCAGAAAGTGCAAATCTGATAAATTCAGCTTTAAATGGGAACTGAATTAAATTTCTCCTGCATCCCTACCCTGCACACTTTTTTGAAATATCTGGCATAACAGAACCTACAAGTAGAGTTGGATTTATTTTTAGGTGTCTGTTGAATTAATCCTTTTATCAGATAAACTTAGAATAAGACATGGAGAGTCCACCCATCACTCATTAGTGGTGGGCTTATGGAAACTCAACATTTTCTTTTCTTTTTTGAAGATAGCTAGTACAGATATCTCATTATCTTGCATCTTTTAAGTTTTTTCATGCCAGATCAAATTTCATGCAACTAAAATCCAGTTTGCCAAAGTTTTACTTTGAGTAGCCATTTAGGACTGGTCTGGGTGATTGCAAAAGAAATGCACCAGGCTAGTTAGTAATTGAGATCATTACAGTGTGGATTCTTCAGATCTTTAGATGTATAGTTTGTCTAAGTGTTTGGCATCTGCATCTTCATAAGCTCATTATTTTGCCACTGAACATTTCACCTTGCTATCTCATGCTCACAAAAATGAGTTTATGTAATGTGTTTTATGTAATTTTATTTATTATTATTTATTATCATTATTCTTACCCCGCCCTTTTTCCAAAACTGGAACTCACGGGGTGTTTGTTAAAGTGTGTGCTGCATAAGTTCTGGCAGTGGAACAGATGTGACTTTTTAAACTTTAATCAAAGTTGTCAAGAATTAAATGGAGCCCAAATTGCTAAAATAAATTCAAGTTCAAGAATATGAGTCAACAGTGTGAAAAAGACATTTGGGTTGCATAAAAAGAAGTAGGATATGTAATTCATGAAAATTAATAGTACTACTCTAGCTGGCATTGACTAAGCCTCTCTGTAGTGTTCTTGCTGGTTTTGAACATCATTTTAATAAGGATGCAAGGAAACTGAAGATGCTGCAGTTGACAGCAACATGATATGAGGAAAGGATGATGGAACTTCATTATTTATTTTTAAGGATGTGTTAAATGTTGTCCTGTTTCAATCTTTGGATCAAAGATAGCATTTTCAGGGGTTGGAAATATTTCTTGGGGAAAAACCTTAGTTGGGAGAATGTTCACCTTTTTCTGACCATTTCCCCCCTAGCTGTCATTTTTTTCCTATCTGGTGGTATTATCGGCATACACCATGCTTTTTTCATCATTGTGTGAGGTACTCCAGCCAGTCAGGGATCATATACCAACTAGGACGGTATCATCAAAATAATGTATAGCCTATCAGGTTTGGCTAGATTCTGATGTTACTGAGACAAAATAAAGCTTATTTCAGAGGAAGGGAATGTCTCCTCAATAGGTGAACTCTGTCAATCCATTTTGAAGCACTCGTATCAGGGAGGAAGCATAGCTCTGTGATAAAGCACATCTTTACATGCAGAAGGCCCCATCTTCAGTGCCTGGCATTTCCAATTAAAAGGCTCAGGAAGTAGGTGGGAAAGACCTCTGCCAGAAACCATGGAGAGCTACCACCATTTAGAATAGTCAATAGTGGGCTAGATGAAAAAAGTCTAACTTGGTTCAAGGCAGCTTCTTAAATCATTGGAGGGGTGATCTCTTTTTGACCACCCTAAAACCTTCATGAAAAGCTTCCTCAGTTACAGTTCATATTTCATTTATATAGAATCACCAGTGCATAATGCACTTCACAGTTACAAATAAGCAAAAGGCAGATTCCTAGGGCAATGTAAAGGTTGGCCAGACTTGGCCACCCAGTGTTGTTTGGAACACTGCTACCACTGCTGGGTACATCCTCTGGGGCATTGGTCTTCAACCTTGGGTCCCCAGATGTTGTCAGACTACAACTCCCATCAACCCCAGAAAGCTTAGTCAATGGACAAGGATGATGGGAGTAGTAGTCCAACAACATCTGAGGACACAAATTTGAAGCATAGTGCTCTAGGTTCCAGTGACATGCCCACCACAGGGCATTTTGCTCAAAGCCCTGCCCCCTACTAAACTCAGAGCTGGTTTTGGAACAGGAGACCTTTGGAAGACTGAGGGCAGTGGAAGTGAAGGAGCAAAGGTCACATATCAGGCAGAGAGATAAGGGGGCATGTTCTCAGAGAGTTTGAAGGTAAGGACAAGACATTTATGCTAGATCAGAGAGCAGACAAGCAACTAGTGTAAGAATTTCAGGTGGGCACATAATCAGATGGATGGATGTGTTCATCAGAATGGATCATGTGACATAAATGATTTTGTTTTTTACTCCTACACAGGAGTAGTAAAACTAGGAAAACCAGGCCTCAAGCAGCCCTGAGAGGCTAAGAGAATTCAGATAATAATGTTTGCTGGTTTTGGAGTGGGGTATAAAACTCCATCTTCTGCAGTACAGTAGGGCCTCGCTTACCGGCGCTTTGCATTCTGGCATTCCGCTAATGCGGCGGCTTTCAATTAGGGGAAATTCCCCGTTTTAAAGCCGTTTTTGTGGCATTTTGTGGCATTCTTGCATCATTTTCGCGCAATGCGTCCCATTATACTCAATGGGTTCCGCTTTATGGCAATTTCCGCTTTATGGCGGCAGTCCGGAACGGAACCTGCCGTATAAGCGGGACCCGCCTGTATAGGTTGGAAGAAGCAAAACAGGTTTTATTAACATGTAGTAGAGATCAGGGTTTGTTTGTGTTGGGTTTTTTAAAAAGTTAGATACATATGAACACTTTTTTCCCTTTTGGCAGAAAATATTGAGTCCCCCTACAAATTAAAATATATGACATTTGTCAACCAATGGGAATGGGTTGTGTGTATTTTAAAAAAGATAAAAAGTATTTATTTTCTTGATGGAATGAATCAACTAATAATTTTGGATTTAGTTTAATTATTCTATATCTGCATTGTTGCCTCAATGAAAGTTTCCATCTGAGACCAAGGTTTTACTGACACTGGATGGCTTCTCCTTGAAGCTTTGAACAGCTTAAAAGTTATTTTGATGGGTCCACAGTAAAGATGCCAAGACTTATGTCATTTGCTAAAGCTGTGTCGTTATCCTTAATGTTTATTGAATCAAAAACTCCTCTTCTAATGTGTGCTGCAGATTATGAGGCCATAAGGCATATACCAGCGATATAATTGCGAGTGAAAGAGAATCTCTGGATAATTTGTCACAGTTACAAATCAGGCCCATAGAAAGAAGTAGCATAAACAGTAAATAGCATCTACAATTCCCACATGTATGTGCACTGAGGGTAAACTGCATATTCACATTTGCATTCATGGTTTCTGAGGGGGGGGTGTTTTTGTTTTTTAACCCAAGGCCACTGCAGTAAGCCACTTCCTATCAGGACTGGAAGTTTGAGCAGTGGGAGGTCGCAGAGCTTGGAAAAGTTACTTTTTTGAACTACAACTCCCATCAGCCCCAGCCAGCATGACCAATGGATTGGGCTGATGGGAGTTATAGTTCAAAAAAGTAACTTTTCCAAGCTCTGGAACAATAGATTTCAAAGAATACCTGCATTTCCATTTGTGTACTGATTCAGGAAATGCAAATTTGGTAGGTTTTAGGGCTGCACACAGCCCCCCCTGACCTGATCTGGGATGTCCCAGGATCCACCCACTCCACCCCAGATCCAGCCCTAAATCAATTTGTGGGCAGGACTAATGATTGACTAGGGCTTTTTAAATGGTTGGGAGGAGGGAGTGGAAACAAGGAGAATCTGTGTCTCCACCCCCACTGACCGAGAGCAAGATGGTTCAGTCCTGTAGGGTGTAGAAAGCCTCTTCAAAAGTGCCTTCTCCTCAGGCAAGGTGCTTGAAAGGAGTACCCTACAGAACTAAATTCCACACACCCTCCCCAAATACCTCCCCACCAGTCCTTGTAGCCTGTCTCCAAGACCCCGTTGGTATGGCAACTCCCTATCGCTGTGGCTATTGCTCCCCGCTGCTTCTCCCCAGCCAGGGCTCAGCTCCTCCAGCACCAGTGGTCTCCTGCAGCCCTTCTGCAGCTGGTGGTAGTAAGCCTGGATGGTTGCCAAGCTGCAAGGAGGCCTGTTGGAGTGCAATGCGTACCACCTGATAGGCAGAGGATGCAATCCTGTGGGGTGCTGCTTCCCCATGTTCCCTTCAGGTAACACACTGGCAAAGCAGACCCTTGCAGCTTTCCTGCCCAATGCCTTCTGATAGCTCTGGATCACTCTAGGTGGCCCAATCCAGCCCAGGCCAATCCACAGCTGTCATCACCTGACTCATCCAATGCCTGGATCACCTCAGATCAGTCTGACTCGATGAATCCTTTGCCAAAACCAGTGCACAACCCTTGTAAAATGTAAATGTACTGCCTTCAAGTCAATTCCGACTTATGGCGACCCTATGAATAGGGTTTTAATGAGACTGAGAGGCAGTGACTGGCCCAAGGTCACCCAGTGAGCTTCATGGCTATGTGGGGATTTGAACCCTGGTCTCCCAGGTTGTAGTCCAACACCTTAACCACTGTAGGTTCACATTAATATGCAAGCAGAACAAATTTCTCCCTCTGTCCCAACCTGTTGAGCCTCGGCTCCCCCACGAGGGCCAGAGAGGGGGAAGACATGAGTTTCAGGTTTCCCAGCTGTCAGAAGGCGCGGAAGACCCAGCAGTTGTTGAGTCTCAGCAAGACCTTGGGAGGGGGAGTGAGGTTGAGTCCAGGCCAGTTCCCACGGATGGCGTGGTCTCCAAAGAGGAGAGTGCGCCGCCCCCAGACAGGTCGGATGAGCCGTTGGAAGATGTTTCGGAGGGCGCGTTGACTCCCTCTTTATCAAGTGTCACCGCCCCATGACCTTGAGCCGGTTGCTAAGGAGACAGTTCTTTCGGATGAGCCATTGGAAGCACGCCCCCCGTCACCCCGCTCTCAATGCCGCAAGAAGCAGATGGGACAGAGGCAGGACTTGCGAAGGAGTCAGAGATTATGATCTAAAACTTTCCCTACTTAAGACTGCAGCTCTCTGGGTTGAGCTGCTGAGTCAACTTTCTTCACACGTTGCAGAGCATGTCTAGAGTGCAGTTAGGGAATTCTAGTGAGCTAGCTTAGAGGTTTCTATGAAGTGCACTGCTTTTGATGTATCCATTACTTTAATAAAACAAGATTTCATTGCACCTGCGTCTTAGCCTCGTGAATCCCGCTCTGAACAGGATACAACCCTACTGCCCTGATCCTGTCTTGATCCTGAAAATGGATAGAAATGGACTAGCTGTCATTCAGGGAAGCTTGCTCTTACTGAGAAGCCCTTGAGAAACCTATGGTTCCCCCTGAACTATTATTTGTGTGCCCCTGCTCAGGGAGATACCCCCCAAACATCCTCTATTAGTAAATGTCTGCCAGTAGGCCATGGAAGAACTCAGACTGTTTCACTAGTCAGGTAAAATTGATGAGTGATTTCAGGGCTGAGGGGTGCAAGGAGTAGTTTTCCCTTGTTGCACGTGGCTTCACTTACTTTCTAGACCACAGAGATTAAGTAACCTTTTTTCAGCCAGAGATTTCATTCCCTCATCCTCATGGGCAACCTTCTGAAGATCACATGCAAGTAGCTGGCAAGCCCAGAGGAAAAATACATATGGCCAGAAGCAAAAGTGGATGAAGCAATGGGTATAGTTTTTACCTTTGTACAATTGGTTATATTCAAGCCACACAAACATAAGAGGCTTACACCCACACCCACACACCTTCTTCCAAGAAAGCAAGAGGCATTAACATAGGTCAAAGACATCTTCCAGCCAGGGACAACATTCAAGGAGGGTGTAAAGAGGACTGCTGAGGGTTATGGGCTCTGGAGAGTCCTGAGGGCTGGACAGAAAGGCCTGGAGGGCCAGATTTGTCTCCCCCCCAACCTGGCTCTGGGGCCTCTCACCTACTCTGCTTTGGGGACATTTTGGGTTCAATTGTATAGTATAGTGAGCAGTAGGTGAATTATTCTACTTTTGGGCAGGGGTTAGCCTTTCTGTCCCTTCTATCTCTACAGTTCTGAAGATATTGGTATTAGGACCATAGGGTGGTCATGGGAACTAGAGTGTGTTCTCCAACCCAGGGCTCCGATAGTCAGGGACAAGGGCGTGGAGTGCAGCTGTCAAGAGGCTCTGCTGTGTTGGCCAGGAATAAGTAGATGGCCAAGTTCCTAGCATTCATACCAAGCCAGGCCAAGCCAGAGACATTATACTGTCCACCATTCAGAAGGGCCAAAATAAGACTTCCCTATATTCTTCAGTGCCTAAAGAGGGCACTAGGGTCTAAGGCAGTTCTTCAGAACATCAGTTGTAACTTGCCAAATAATAAATTACAGAGGGATCATGTACATGAATAGGTGAATCTGACATAATAAGTTGCTCTGTGCACCAGAAGTCTCTTGTCCTTCAGCAACAAACTATGGCTGTATATAACTTGTTGCTGTTCTTTTTTAGCGCAAGGTGAAATCCAGATGGATCCCATTCTTATTAATGGTTCAATACACATTTTGACTGCAGGCCAACATGCGTTCAGCAGATGTGATTTTTTTGAGGTTTGCTGAACTTGTAGTGACCTGAGATTGGAACATATTTTGAACCATTTACAAGATCAAGATACAGTTGGGTTCCATCATGAGACAAAACTACAAAATGTCACCTTATCTTGGAAAAAATAACAAGAAAGATCATATGAATCAACCTTCAAATAGTATCTGATTGGGAGATTGTGTGAACATGACTGAAACTAAGTCTGTTCCTGTTGGAATAAAATACACAAAGGGTTGTGGTGGGGTATACATCTGGAGACTAGTGGACGGTGTGGTGGAGTGGCACCACTCACTTTTGGTTAATTGTGTTGCTGCTGCTTACTGGGAGGGGGTTGGGGCAAGGTTGTGCCAAGGTTAGCATAGTGTAGACACACTGGCAGGAGCACTGGATTACTCCGTGTGTTTGCACCATGGCAACCTTGCTGCCACCTTATCCCAACCTCTGACTCCCAATAAGCAACAGTGATGCAACTGACCGGAGGTCAGGTGAGAGGTGCCACCCCACCATGCCATCCACTGCTACATTTGGATCAATACAGTATCAAGTCAAAAACAGGGGTGTAGTTGTCCAGAGTCTGGGGAGGTCATAGACCCTTTACTTTTATGGGAGAAGGATCCCATCAGGGCCCCTATGTCTCCAGCATCCTACCAGCTAACCTACAGAAAGGAGAGTGTGTTGGCTATTGAGAAGAGTCTTCTAACATGCTTCCTTCTTTCCTGCTGATTGGAGCCAATCGGAGTGAAAGGAGGTGAATTGGCCACTGACAAGACTCTTTTCAGTAGTGAACACTCTCCCCTTTCATGTTTATTGGCTCCCAGAGACATCTGTTGTGAGAAGGCATTAACAAGGATCTCGTCAATCCAGCAGCAAAAGGGGGGAGGGGCGTGGCTGTGACTAACATGAAGGGACCCTGCACTTCTGAATTTGCTACTACAGTACTGGTCAAAAAGGTAAATATGTTTGCACTGTATTAGATCACAACTGGCCTATGGAGTTTGCATAGCTGGAAAGTATCTTCAGAGCCCCTATTGTTCACCCAGCATCACATGAGCAGGACTAATTAAACCTAAAACATTCCTCTGCCCTGGACTAGGATTTTTTTTACAGAATTATTTAAACGTTTCTGCAATCTCCTTTGGTTACAGATCTTCACAAATAGCAACTTTATAAATCACAGACAATTACAAATTTATGGTGTATGTAGAGTTGTCAGGATATTAGTCCTGTCAATTGAGATGTTCTTTTGCAAACTACACTGGACTATTGATGTATGTAATAAAATCCCATTCAATTTGCATCAGCTGAGGACCAGAGCCATGCATCTTTTTCCTGAAAATGTGATAAGAACTTGGGGCATTTGCTCTCTTTCTTTTTGCAGAATGCAGTGAAACCAAATTAAATCAACCCAGGAAAGTGGTGAAAAATATAAACAGTAGCAAGCATCTTTGCCACCTATAGTAAATGGTTACCTCCAGAATTAATTGGCAGTGAGCTCAGGATAGACGGCAGGAAATGCTTCTTTATGCAACACAAAACTAGCTTCTTTTTATGTGCATACGTATGTAGGTAGCAGATTTATATCAGACAAGCTATGACCCTTCATACATTGCTGGACTGTATCTCTCATCATCCTTGCCCATTGGCCATACTGGGTGGGGTTGATGGAAGCTGGAGTCCAGTACAGAGGGGTACTGGCTTCCCACACCTGATTTCAGTTGTGGCCTGTGTGCTGGGGCAGATCTGCAAAGCCAACCTCCAAACACCAGCATCACTGCAGGTTACCTGAACAGAGTGGGGTGGGACAGGGTGGCAGTGAGATTGAGGCTGTGCACTTGCACTGGCAGGAGCACTGTATTGGCTTCATCAGTGCACCCATGCAGCCCCTCCAAGCCACTGCCTGTGTCAGCACTGGAGGATGGGCAAGGATGACATAAGCAGCTGTGCCTGGCCAGCACTGGAAGAGAAGCACCTCTGCCTGCACTTCCCTGGGCCCTAGGGTCTTCTGCTGTTGCAGAAGGTGGAGGCACAGGAACATTACAGCTGCCTTATACTACATCACAGCTTTGATCTATCTAGCTCGGTATAGTCTCCACTGGCTGGCAGCACATCCCTGGAGTTTCAGATAGGCAACATTCTTGGAGATGCCAGGGATCGAAATTGGGATCTTCTGCATGCAAAGCAGATGTTCCACCACTGAGCTATGACACTTCCCCTTAATTAATGTACCCATGAGGAGCATTGGAGAGAAGACAAATGGTGGAGGCAGAGGCAGTGGTAGCTCTCTCAGCCAGTGCTTCTCTTAAAAACAAATTAAGAAGAAAAAGCTAGCATCAGCCCTGGTGGCCCTCCAGGGACTTGCAGTGGGCCCTGGCATGTGCCCTACCATACGTGGTGCCGATGCCAGGTCTGTCAATGCACAGATGTGATATTCCTCCAAGTACTTGATGCTGGGGAGAGCTGCTGCCTTCATGCTCTGCTTGTGGGCTTACTTGAGTCATTGGGTTGTAGAATGCTAGACAAGATGTACCTTTGGTCTGATCCATCAAAACTCCTCTTATGTTTGTATGTTTCTACTGGCAGAGATTTCTGTAGCTGAATATCACAAAGAGGACAGAGAGATGGGATGAGCTGAACATTTAGGAGCCAGAACAGTGATATTAAAAGCATTTCTCCCAGAAGCTATAGCAGATGAGGATCAGGGTTGCCAAGAAATGTTTTTGTATAGAGAGCGTCTTGGACTTGGAGAGCATGCTTGTGGGGGCTGTGTTTTGGAGCAGATTTGGAAAGGAGTGGATGGAGAAGAAAGACAGCTTCCTGATCCATAAACTGATAATTTGGAGAGCTGAGAACAACCAGCATTGGCTTGTCTGATCACTCTTTCATTTCAGTTCTGGCCTATTGGGTTGTTGGGTGGTTTGTATAACAGGTGCAAGGCTGGGGAGGTTTTATCTGTTGGTAGTGTTCTTCCTGTGCAGCTGATAAAGGCACAGGAGTACTGTAGGGCAGAGGTTTCTATACTGTGGTCCGAGGACCACTGGTGGTCTGCAAGCTTCATTCGGGTGGTCCATGGAGTGTTTGTAAAAAATGCAATTGAAAATCATACAGCCTCTAGCACCGTGCATTACATAAGAACATAAGAACATAAGAAGAGCCTGCTGGATCAGGCCAGTGGCCCATCTAGTCCAGCATCCTGTTCTCACAGTGGCCTACCAGGTGCCTGGGGGAAGCCCGCAAGCAGGACCTGAGTGCAAGAACACTCTCCCCTCCTGAGGCTTCCGGCAACTGGTTTTCAGAAGCATGCTGCCTCTGACTAGGGTGGCAGAGCACAGCCATCATGGCTAGTAGCCATTGATAGCCCTGTCCTCCATGAATTTGTCTAATCTTCTTTTAAAGCCATCCAAGCTGGTGGCCATTACTGCATCTTGTGGGAGCAAATTCCATAGTTTAACTATGCGCTGAGTAAAGAAGTACTTCCTTTTGTCTGTCCTGAATCTTCCAACATTCAGCTTCTTTGAATGTCCACGAGTTCTAGTATGATGAGAGAGGGAGAAGAACTTTTCTCTATCCACTTTCTCAATGCCATGCATAATTTTATACACTTCTATCATGTCTCCTCTGACCCGCCTTTTCTCTAAACTAAAAAGCCCCAAATGCTGCAACCTTTCCTCGTAAGGGAGTCGCTCCATCCCCTTGATCATTCTGGTTGCCCTCTTCTGAACCTTTTCCAACTCTATAATATCCTTTCTGAGATGAGGCGACCAGAACTGTACACAGTATTCCAAATGCGGCCGCACCATAGATTTATACAACGGCATTATGATATCGGCTGTTTTATTTTCAATACCTTTCCTAATTATTGCTAGCATGGAATTTGCCTTTTTCACAGCTGCCGCACACTGGGTCGACATTTTCATCGTGCTGTCCACCACAACCCCAAGGTCTCTCTCCTGGTCGGTCACCGCCAGTTCAGACCCCATGAGCGTATATGTGAAATTCAGATTTTTTGCTCCAATATGCATAATTTTACACTTGTTTATATTGAATTGCATTTGCCATTTTTCCGCCCATTCACTCAGTTTGGAGAGATCTTTTTGGAGCTCTTCGCAATCCCTTTTTGTTTTAACAACCCTGAACAATTTAGTGTCGTCAGCAAACTTGGCCACTTCACTGCTCACTCCTAATTCTAGGTCATTAATGAACAAGTTGAAAAGTACAGGTCCCAATACCGATCCTTGAGGGACTCCACTTTCTACAGCCCTCCATTGGGAGAACTGTCCGTTTATTCCTACTCTCTGCTTTCTGCTTCTTAACCAATTCCTTATCCACAAGAGGACCTCTCCTCTTATTCCATGACTGCTAAGCTTCCTCAGAAGCCTTTGGTGAGGTACCTTGTCAAACGCTTTTTGAAAGTCTAAGTACACTATGTCCACTGGATCACCTCTATCTATATGCTTGTTGACACTCTCAAAGAATTCTAATAGGTTACTGAGACAGGACTTTCCCTTGCAGAAGCCATGCTGGCTCTGCTTCAGCAAGGCTTGTTCTTCTATGTGCTTAGTTAATCTAGCTTTAATTATACTTTCTACCAGTTTTCCAGGGACAGAAGTTAAGCTAACTGGCCTGTAATTTCCGGGATCCCCTCTGGATCCCTTTTTGAAGATTGGCGTTACATTTGCCACTTTCCAGTCCTCAGGCACGGAGGAGGACCCGAGGGACAAGTGACATATTTTAGTTAGCAGATCAGCAATTTCACCTTTGAGTTCTTTGAGAACTCTCGGGTGGATGCCATCCGGGCCCGGTGATTTGTCAGTTTTTATATTGTCCATTAAGCTTAGAACTTCCTCTCTCGTTACCACTATTTGTCTTAGTTCCTCAGAATCCCTTCCTGCAAATGTTAGTTCAGGTTCAGGGATCTGCCCTATATCTTCCACTGTGAAGACAGATGCAAAGAATTCATTTAGCTTCTCTGCAATCTCCTTATCGTTCTTTAGTACACCTTTGACTCCCTTATCATCCAAGGGTCCAATTGTCTCCCTAGATGGTCTCCTGCTTTGAATGTATTTATAGAATTTTTTGTTGTTGATTTTTATGTTCTTAGCAATGTGCTCCTCAAATTCTTTTTTAGCATCCCTTATTGTCTTCTTGCATTTCTTTTGCCAGAGTTTGTGTTCTTTTTTATTTTCTTCATTTGGACAAGACTTCCATTTTCTGAAGGAAGACTTTTTGCCTCTAACAGCTTCCTTGACTTTGCTCGTTAACCATGCTGGCATCTTCTTGGCCCTGGCGGTACCTTTTCTGATCTGCGGTATGCACTCCAGTTGAGCTTCTAATATAGTGTTTTTAAACAACTTCCAAGCATTTTCGAGTGATGTGACCCTCTGGACTTTGTTTTTCAGCTTTCTTTTTACCAATCCCCTCATTTTTGTGAAGTTTCCTCTTTTGAAGTCAAATGTGACCGTGTTGGATTTTCGTGGCAATTGGCCAGTTACATGTATGTTTAATTTAATAGCACTGTGGTCACTGCTCCCAATCGGTTCAACAACACTTACATCTCGCACCAGGTCCCGGTCCCCATTGAGGATTAAGTCCAGGGTTGCCGTCCCTCTGGTCGGTTCCATGACCAACTGATCTAGGGAATAGTCATTTAGAATATCTAGAAACTTTGCTTCTTTGTCATGACTGGAACACATATGCAGCCAGTCTATGTCTGGGTAGTTGAAGTCACCCATTACTACCACATTTCCTAGTTTGGATGCTTCCTCAATTTCATATCTCATCTCAAGGTCTCCCTGAGCATTTTGATCAGGGGGACGATAGATCGTTCCCAGTATTAAGTCCCTCCTGGGGCACGGTATCACCACCCACAACGATTCTGTGGAGGAGTCTGCCTCTTTTGGGGTTTCGAGCTTGCTGGATTCAATGCCTTCTTTTACTACAATTGCTACAATAGGCAGAAAAGCCATTAAGTACTCCACCAAGATCTTCAGCAATTTTCAAGTGGTCCATGGAGAAAAAAGTTTGGGAACCACTGCAATAGGGGGACAAAATACAGTAGCTCTAGATCAGGGGTAGGCAGTTTCTGCATTCTCAAAGTGCCTCCTTGTTCACCAGGGGGTGAGTTATTTTCTTTCTTTCTTTTGCTACATCATTGAAGCCCTTCATGCATAGACAGGCTCCACAATAAGGTTGGGCACCTTCTAGGTCTTCAGAGTTAAGGATTGCATGTGCTCAGACATAGGACAAATATGTTCATGCATATATTGCATACATGTTATAGACAAAATCCACAAGAGAGATGCAGCTCTAAAGTGTAGAATGTCTCTACTTTTTACTACTTTACAACTTTCCCCTCCTTTTCCCTATGAGAAAAATGGTGAATAAACTTTTTTATTATACGTGGAGAAAGAACATTTGGCAAGATCACTGGGGAAGGTAAAATGAGGCTTACGGGCTCCAGCTGAGCACCCCTCCTCTAGATCATGAATGTATTTCATATCACTGGTTGAATATGACATTTGCTCATATCTCAGAGAGCCCTCAGAAGTTGTCCAACTGCAGCACTTTGCTTCTGTCGATACATTTTAATGACAAGCATTTGACTAAGGATGAATACAGACAGCTTTTCTCCATAGGAATGAATGGTGAACTAGCATTCATTAAAGGTGAGGACAGGGGCCATTTCACCATAAGAGTAAATGACATGAATTTTCTATGAGTGAGGACGGAGGCCTTTGTGAAAGCAGATGGAAAGAATTTTTAAAGGTGAAGAGAGGTGTAATAGAAAAAGAGATCTCAAGGGTGAACCCAGTTTCTCCCACTTTTGTAGCTGACATGACTAGCAAATGGAACACTGGCTCCTCTGCCAAAGTTGTCCCTCCTTCTATGCTCCAAGAGGACAGGCCACCTTTTTTTAAAAAAACTTGAGTACCAAGTAGGGATGGGCAAGAAATTTGATTCAGTTTGCATTTCAAGCTGAATCTGTCAAATTCGCACTTTCTGAAACAATACGAAAACTGAAACGCAGACATCCTTCAACATTTGCACTTAATCAAATTTTGCAGTGCAGTTCGCCAACCAATGTTTACAAAAATGCATGTTTAAGGGGAAAGTGTGCATAAAAATGAATATATGGGTGAACATAACAGCATACAAAAACACATTATATCCGTGGCTTGCAAAAACAAAAGTGTGTACATTAGTCAAAACTGTCTACAAAAATTTGTTTATTAGGAGAAATTCACACTAAAATGCTGGAGAATGTCCATGAGGATTTTTTTTTAAAGTTGCAAATTGCTACAGAAATGTGGAGAACTGAATTTAAGACTGAACTGAAGAAATGGAAAGAATTGAAATTGACAGATCTTTCCATCCCTAGTCCCAAGGTTTACTCATTTATCTGTTCATTCATTATCTTATAAAACATATCTTAGGGGTGTAGTATATTTTTGTTAGTACAAAACTGCTCTGTAGATTCAGGGTGACTTTTTTTAGTGACATCAGGGGTGGGAGAGCCAAGCAACAGCGTATGCAGCCACCTTCTGCTATCAGCTTGCAGAACCTCCATCCCCGCTTCCCCTAACCTTGACCCTGGAGTGGAAAGGTACATGTGGACTAAATGAAGTGAAGGCACTTCAAGAGCAGTCCCGCCCCTGCCCTAAAAGCATTACATCCAGTGGTCTTGGGGGGGGGGCAAAATGATATGCTGACACTCATATCTTGATAAAATGCAATCAGCATGATTCACTAGAAAAGACAATAATGCTGGGGAAAATAGAAGGGAGTAGAAAAAGAGGAAGACCAAGCAAGAGTTAGATTGATTCCATAAAGGAAGCCACAGACCTGAACTTACAAGTTCTGAACAGGGTGGTTTATAGCAGAAGCTATTGGAGGTCGCTGATTCATAGGGTCGCCGTAAGTCGTAATCGACTTGAAGGCATATAACAACAACAGTACTCCATACCATTGAGTACCATCACACACAAAAAAGCCCTGGTTACATTTTACAAAGTAAAAGGGTACATGTGGGAATGCTATTGAGGAATGGGTCAAATTTGCTCCTTCCCAGGGGCTGGGGGCACGGATTTTAAGAATCAAGCCTGTTCTTACCTGTATAACCCCACCCTCGATTCTGTCTCTGGATCATACTACAGCCATATTCGGATCTTCTCCATGCACAGAATAAATACATGAGGCTTGTTCACACGTTACTATAAATACAAGTATGTGCTGTCTCTACACATGTACAAGTGTTGGTGTAAAAGGGTATATACATATTCATTTGTACAGCTCAGCTATTTTGTACACCTGTACACAGAATGTACACTCATTTAACACTACGTGTGAATAACTATACAGGTGTACAGCTCAACTATTTGTGTACTCAGATTGTACACTTGTTGAGGGTAATGTATGAATACCCCTATGTAGAAAGGGGAAGCAGGACCATGCTGCCGGCCTCACCCCCATCATGGATGCCATTGGCCTTGTCCCTTTGCATAAACATATTTAGCACAGTGTCTGAAAAGGGACACCTGTGTGCATAGAGCTGTGCATGATGCACACAGTTCTTTGCAGAGTTTACACTGAACACACATGTGTGGAGGAGGCATTTACTCCACGTGCCTGTCCTTCAGACAATCAAAAGCACACCAGGAGAGCAATAAGGACATCTTCTTGTCCTATTTCCTGCTTCAGATCAGGGCCAGCCCCAGAAATGCCGGGGCCCTTGGGCACAAGCCTGCCCTGAGCCCTGGTGCTCCCCTTTCACAATTCGTGGCAGGATCGCTGCTGCGGATCTCACGGTGAGAGCTTTGGAGCCCCCACCATTCCCTTGCTTTAACCTACCTTTCTTGGCTGTTGTGGGGTTTCAAACACAGCACTGCCCTTAACCAAGATTGTGGCCAAGGTTTCCCTAAGGGGTTGAAGCCTCTGCCACCATCTTGGCTCATGGCAGGGATGTGCGCATGTAGTATGCATGCATGCCATCAGGCAAGATGGCAGCAGAGGTTTCAGCCCCTTAGGGAAACTCGGCCATCATTTTGGTTAAGGGCAGTGCTGCTCGCACAACCACACAACAGCCGAGAAAGGTAGGTTGAAGCAAAGGAATGGCGGGGGCTCCAGAGCTCTCGCCGTGTGATCTGCAGCAGTGATCCTTCCGCGAATCACAGAAGGGGAACAGAGGGGCCCCTCAGGAGCCCCTGTAGCCCCAGGGGCCCTTGGCTAGGGCCTCACCTGGCCACCCTTTGGAGCCAGCCCTGCTGAAGATATATGAGTCTGCCTCTGTGCATAAATGTTGAAACAGCAGAAAACTGTGGATTGTGTGTCTGAGATGTTCTAGGTCCCAGAATATGGTTCAACACAGAACATGCCACACTGAATTCTGGCACAAGGCCAGGGTGACCTTTCATTCTAGTTTTCTGTCCACATCCCAGCATTTCCTAGTGGTGTAGTTAACATTTCCTGCACAGCTGAAAAGACCAGTGATTTCTGGCAGCAAAGAGTGGGAGCACAGGACACAGATCAGAAGTGATGTGCTTGGCACTTGGCAAAGCTTTCTGGGACAATTTGTATAGTGCCCTCTCCTTGTACAATGGTTGGGTCTCACCATCACTCCCATTTTTCATGAGCAAGACATTCAACCAAAAAGCAAACAGGAAAAATGTGACGTCTCAGATCTTATAAATATCTATTAAGTTTTTTACAATGTTGCTTTCTCCAGCACTGAGATTGTGACACAAAGCATTATGTGACTGCTTCTTACATTCTGTGCAAATGGTGAATAGTACACAATCTCTTTGCATTACAAAGGATGCCCAGTAGCTTTGTCTATAGTCTAACAAGATGGAGAGTGAGCAGCAGAGATGAACTCTACAATGAAATGTTGTTCTCTTCTTTAAACAGAAGGGATCCCAGCAGGGGATGTTCACACACAGTGTCTATTTATTTATTTATTAAATTTATATCCCCCCTCCCTCCCAAAGGAGCCCAGAGCAGCAAACACCAAGCAATAAAACAATAAAACCATCTTAAAAACAGTTCCAATACATATGCAGACTGCGACAAACGTCTCCACCTAAAAGCTTGGTTGAAAGAGGAAGGTCTTCAGTAGGCACTGAAGACAACACCGATGGTGCCTGTCTAATATTTAAGGGGAGGAACTGCAAAGGATAGGTGCCACAACACTAAAGGCCAAAATCCTATATTGTGCAGAACAGACCTCCTGATAAGATGGTATCTGCAGGAGGCCATCGCCTGCAGAGCACAGATGATTGATTGGGTACACAATGGTGAGACCAGCTTAGAGTTGCAAGATTGGGAGTTTGGACAGGAGAGTTGGGAAGTGCCTTGGCAGCCCTGGTCAGTAGGAAGGGGTGCTGCCATGCACCTGGGGAGTGGTGAGGCAGGTGAAAAGTTGGTACCCTCCTGCGGTTGCATCCACACTGCACCAATATAAGTCTCTAACTTTTAAAACTTTTCTGCCACATTTCTCCCTATTGGGGGAATGAAGCTTGCCAAAAATGCAATAAATAAATAAATAAATAAGAAAGATATGTGTGGCGGTTCTCCCTCAAGGACAGGTAGAGTCCATTTTGCACATTCTTTTCAACTGCTGTTATTATCAAGGGGCTAGAAAAGATCTAATATATCCCAGTCCTTTCCTGCCGTTCTCTTGAGTCAATTATGATTGTTTTATTCCAGGGCTCAAACAAGTCAATCACCATGCAAGTGGCAACATTTCTGAATCTGGCTATCTCGACCAGACCACTTTGATTGTCTGATTATTTTATACTAAATGACTTGTATTTTACAATTTCTCTACTTTTCCAGTTTGTACTAACATACATTTTTATTAATACATATCTAATGCACAGTTGACTGCAAAGAAAGTTTGCTGAGTAAAAAAATATTAAATTTATTTTCAAGTAGAACTTTGAATGATTTCTAGTTCATCTTCAAGTTCATTCTCTTGCATGTGTTTTTTTTACTGTTTAGACTCCTTGGGCCTTTAAGCTTAAAGATAATAATTATTGGGAAAAATAAATTAATTCACATTTCAATGAGTGTATTGTTTATGTTTACTTAGTCTTTTTAAGTACAGTATATTTTATACTTATATTTTAACTATATTTTATACTTCAGCACAGTGGCTTGTACTATTCTGAATGCTGGGGGGGGGGAATGCGAAGGAACATTTAGATGAACTTGAATTGAACTAGGAACTCCAGTAGTTTGTTTTGGAAAGTAACAAATGTGAACTGGAATTACTTCCTTTTGGGGCATGTTGAACTTAAACTAGAACTAGTTCCTTTAATAACAAAATTTCCAAGCTCTGCCCAAACCTGGTTAAGTGCTGCACTTCTGGGTAAGTGCTACTCTGCTCACGGAAAAGGTTTTTACACCTGAGGTTTCTACACGGGGGCTGAAGTGCCTCCTATCAGGGATCCTGTAGCAGTGGATTTCCTGCACCTGCAGGGGATTGGACTTGATTATCTCCCAACTGTCTGATTCTAAATAGGATGAACATAGCAATATATTTTCATGCAAGATAATGTAATTTCCCATATGATTTTTAGATTCAGTAATCACTCTGTATTGAATAAACAGTTTGTTTATGGTATTCATTCTTTTCATACTGCAAGCTTCTGCGTTCTATCACTTCCTTCTCATAACTGATTCATTATCTAGAATCCACCACAGAACTGAGTGTGCTCAAAGCACATTGATTTCAATGGGCTTAACCACAGCTAACTGTCTGCTGGGTCACAGCCATTAGGTGATGATATATAGAGCACATTAATGGATTTTGAGGTTTCCCTCCTGTCGGTGCATGGTGAGAGCACTGATCATTCAGCTGGTCCACTGTGTGCTCTGTTCTCAACTTTTCTGCATTTTACCATTCAGTTTTCAAAGCTTTGGTGAGGATACAGTAAATCAAGATCAGGATACTTGATGAAACAATTCCATGACAGCAACACCACATTACCCGACGGGCAACCTTCCCTCCTCTCCCAAAGTACATTCAGACAACACACAACTCACATTTCATTATCTAAAATATTAATGTCAAGCAACTCCCCCGCTCCCCACTTGCAATACCTATAGGGAAAAATCCAGTGTGGTGAGAGAATGGGCACATCAGACAGTTCCAAATAAAGATCTTTCCTTGAAGGCAAAAGACGAAAGTCTCAGCTTGAGCATCATTCTAAGTGATCCTGACAGCCAACTGGCATGGCCTTTTGAAGCGATGTCTTAATTATAGGACGTGGTCTGCTGTGTTGTTTTCAAGGGACACTTTCAGCTCTATATAAAGGAGCCTTCTCTACTTTCCCTCCAGATCGGCAGCCAGCGCTTGAGCAAGAGCTGCCGAAACAGTGAGGATATTGTTTGGTTCCCAGTCTGAGCAGCCTTGGCTTCATCAGCTGTGAAATTACCTAGAGGATAACTAAACAAACCAGAGACAAACACTTCTTTAAAGCAGCAATTTCCTCTGCCTGCCACATGTGTTCACAGTCTCTCTCTCTCTCTCTTTCCCCTTCTTTTCTCTCCTGCCCCTTTCACAGTCTTCCAAAGACTAAAAGTGCTTTGCGTTTTGTGGTGTCCGCAAGAAAGACAAGGGGAATCCCACAAACCTGCTGGGAATGCTAAGCAATCATTGCAGTGACACTCTGCTTCTTTTTATGACCCATGAAAAAGACTTTTAAGCCCTTTTCATGTCTTCAAGGAATGCACAGAGGGAGAATCTGGATCGTGCCCACTGTCTGCTGCTCCCAACCTCCATGCAGCCAGCTGCAGATCTGAACAGAGCCTACCTGAGTGCAAATAATGTGCACAAATAGGCTCTTTCCACACAAATATTACACAATTCCATGGACAATACCCCAAAAGTGTGTGCATACAGGTAAACAGACACCTGCACGACTGCCCATCAAGGATCCCAGGCTTCGGAACTTCTGCAGAGCAGAAATCTAGTAAAAGAGAAGAGGGGACAAACACACCATCAAGCATTGACCACTCAGGTGGATGGGAAACATTGAGATAGATTGTAGAGGATAAAACTGCATGTGTGGATGACACCACACAAAAGCGCACATCGAAAAATCAACCCACGCACATACTAATACTCTAGAATGGACTAGGGAGGGGTAGATCTATCATTTTCACTTTCTGTCAGTCTCTTTTTTCCAGCCTTAAGTTCAGTTCTCCACCACATCAGTTTGTGATTTTTTTAAAACAAAAGTTCTCATGAAGATTAATCACTTAATTTCCCCTGATATGCACGTTTGTATGTAATTTTGCCTTAATATACATTTTGGCAAAGCAATTTCCCCATAATGAATTTTTATATGTTATTCTCATGAATATATGCATTTACATGTACACTTTATCCTAATACATACATTTTTGTGCACATTACTTGGCTAGAGAACCATATTGCAAAATTCAGAGAGATGTACATTTTGAAAAATGGCTGTGTTTCAGTTTGCATGTTGTTTTAGAAAGTACAGATTTGATTGGTTCACTGTTAAATGCAAACTGATTTCTCTCCCATCCCTTGTCATGTAACAGTCCAGCTCCTACATTCTTCCTAACACTCAGCAACCAGTGACCCCACAATTGAGACAATAACTATACTCGTGACTCTGCAGTTTGCATAGGTCTCTCTTGAACATTGAATATGTGCCCAACCAAAGGCACACTGGACGTTGCACTTGTTTGGTGTACATTCAGGGTGGTATTCAGTACTAGTCTTACTCAGAGTAGACCCATTGAAGTTACTAGCCATGACTCACTCAAGTTCATTAATTTCATTGGGTCTCCTCTGGGTAGGACTTGGTCAAATACAATCCTCACTGTGTAACTGAACCCCACATTTTGTTACTATTGACCACAGAGGATTCTTCCTTATCCAAACACTGACCCCTCTGTGATCATGATTTGCACCATTGCAATGATATTTATGGCCAAGATGAGGCAGAACCTAAGTTTGGCTGATTCTTTAGACCAGGAAATTCCTTGAGGATTGAGACCGTCTGCAAAGCTCAGCCGAGGTTATTGTATTGAGGGAAACAACAAGTTTTTGTTTCCTTTCGTTCTCTCTTTTTGGTTTGTTGGTGTGTCAATTGCGCCACAGAGAACATTTATTCCTGGACAGGAGCAAAATAGAACCAGAGAAGCAAAGAGAAAGGACAACAGCAGATGTACTTCCTAAGGAAAGAAGTCCTTGGAACGAGCCATCAGTATATCTATCAAACTAACCCTTCAGGAGCATATTCAGAGGGACGTTTACTTCCATGGCAAAGTACAAGATTGTATTGTGCACAAAGTACCTGGAACCAGGTATGTTGAGAGAGGAACTGAAAAAATAAAGTCAGATCTTCATTCTTCAGAACTTCCCCCCCAGTACCCCCCACATATCTATGCCTACATTTCTTCCATAAAAGTCTTATAAACCCTACCCTCGTATGTAAAGTATACCTGAATACAACCGCATGCTGAAGATAGGAACCTCTCAGACCACAGGTCTATGTAGTTTAGTATTGTCTACACTGGCTGGCAGCAACTTTCCAAGGTTTCAGAGAGGGATCATTCCCAGTCCTGCCTGGAATTGCCAGGGATTGAACCTGGGACCTTCTGCGTATAACAGTTCTCTACCACTGAGCTATATTGAAAAGCCAACGTGCAAGCTTCTCCTTATGCGTAGGGACTGCACGTAATTGGAACATCTGCGCAACCAGGTATCCTGACGACTTGGTGTCCCTACATGTGAGAGTGAGCTTTGGCTTTTCCATACAAATAGCTGTGTATAATGTGCAAATCCCAGTTGGACTTCCTGAGTGCAGCCAATCCCTGCTGCAAGCATGGCTTGCTCTTGGCACCAAATTCAGCAAAAAATGCAAGCTCTGCTTTCAGCAGGGGAAGTGGCACAAGATTCTTCTTTTGTAGTCACAGCTTTCTTTGTAGTCCCAGCTTTAATTAAAGCAGGGGCTGGAAAGGAAGGAAATGTACTCCTGATTCTTCCTTTGAGGTATCTAAGCCCTGAGTTCAATCCCCAAGCTCTCCAGTTAAAAAGAATGCAGTAGGAGAACAACAAAAGATGGGGGAGACATTAGTTTGGTTCACATGTTATTGTGAACCTCTTTTGCACGCCTGTTCCTGAACCAATCTTTGAACTGAAACACTGCTATCCTTCAAGATGCGTACTTTTCTGAATTTTGCAATGCAATACTTCAGCTAAAAATGTACACAAAAGAGCACACATTATGGGAAAGTACACACAAAAATGCATATGTTGGTGTCAATACTATACAAAAAAGCAGTGGAAATACTTTCAGAAAGATGCACAAAAATGTCTACATGCAGACTTTTTTGTTGTTGTTAAATTCAAACTGATGTGCAAATGGAGTGAGCTGAATTTCAAACTGGGGAAAAATGAGAAACTGAGAAAAACAAAAATGTCATTAATCCCTATCTCTGCAAGAGCAATAATTCACTGGAAATTAGCTTGTTGCTCTATCTGCTTAGTTAAACACAATGAGGAAAAGAAACACAGGGACTGTGGTCAAATCTCATATTATCAGCCATTTTGCCAAAGTTTGGTTGGACTTTGGAGAAAGCTGGGGGACATCTCGGAAGAAGCAGCCTGGTTGCTCCCCTCCACACACTCCCATGAAAGCCAATAAGTAATTTCAGCCTTCCTATTGAAACCTCATTTCCTGCTCCAGGGACACAGTCTGTAAACAGAACCTTTGGCACAACAGAAATGAAAGGGCGTGTTTGAACTGCAAGGTGCTGAGATGGGGCTGAGCTATTTAAATGGTGTGGAAACAAGTGAATGGTTTTTGTAGCAGATGACATCATATTTTCCTGCTGGAAGGCAGGAAAGCTCTGGCTAGAGGCACAGAACAGAGAGCAGGTCTGTATAAAAATAAAAACAAACTACCCTATATTGCACCTGGCTCAGGGACTACTGGTGTTCGCTTTAACCAGGTAATTGCAGGGACAGAGAACCACTCTTTTATGGTTTGTGTCCTTCAAGCTCTGCCTCAATTTTCTAGACAACCTGGAGTTCTGCTTCATAAATACTGGAGGAAGAGGTACCAAAGAGTCATTCATGCACACACACACATACACACACTTCACTACCAACTTTGGAAATGATTGTTTATAGAATCATAGAATCACAGAGGTGGAAGGCCATTGAGTCCAACCCCCTGCTCAATGCAGGAATCCAACTTAAAGCATACTGTACAGGTGGCTGTTAAACTACCTTCAGTGTTGGAAAGCCCACCACCTCCCTAGGTCATTGGTTCCATTGTCATACTGCTCTAACAGCTGGAAAGTTTTCCTGATGTTCAGTTAAAGTCTGGCTTCCTGTTACTTGAGCCCATGACTCCGTGTCCTGCACACTGGGATGATCGAGAAGAGATGGGTTTGGTTGTTCTATGAAGGAATTCTTGTGTGTATGTGTCTCAAGGACAGGGCTTTCCCCTGCCCTCCTGGAGGAATCCTTTTGCAACACTCCACAAGTGGCAGTTAGCACTTGTTAGTTTTGTGTACATTCCCAAACCTTCATCCCCCCCAGTTATACACCCCAAACAGCCCTTCAACATGATGCTTCTACAGCAATGCTCCTTCCCTGGCTCCACACAGAGAGGATAACTGATGCCCAGTCGCTGATGCATGGTCCTTTCTCCAGTGCCACTGGGGCCCGGAGGATGATAGCAGCTCTGGATTTTTGGTGACACCAAGAATCAAAGGCCAGGCTTCTATCCTCACCAAGGACCTAAGATGTGAGGCCATATTTTACCTGCTGTATATGATGGTGGATCCCTTTTTCTATGGAAGCTTTTGGGTTTGAGAGGAAACTGCATCCTCATGTGCTGCTGTTTCCCAGGGATTTTCTGTACATTGATACAGATCAAAATTAATAGGAACGCTCATAAGAACACAAAAAGAGCCCTGCTGGGGCAGGCCAAGGCTCATCTGGTCCAGCATCCTGTTCCCACAGTGGCCAATCAGGTACCTATGGGAAGCCTGCAAGCATAACCTCAGCACAACACCACTTCTCCCATCTGAGATTCCCAGCAGCTGGTATTCAAAGATAAACTGCCTCCAACTGTGGAGATCGCAGCCATCGTGGCTAGTAGCCACTGATACCCTTATCCACCATGAGTGATCACAAATAAATACACTGTGTTCAGGCAGGACTCTTTCCAATTGGGACCTATTGACACTACCAAACTGGCAAACTGAGGATGCAGGCAGTGTAGGGATGGGACAGAAACTCAATTCAGTTCACATTTCAAGCCAAATCTATCAAATTTGCTCTTTCTGAACAATATTAGAACCAAAACACAGACATCCTTCAAAATTTGCACTTATTCAAATTTGCAATGCAGTTTGCCAACCAAACAATGTTTACAAAAATGCGTATGTTAGGGGAAAGTGTGCATAAAATGAATAAATGAGTGAAAATAACATACAAAAATGCATTATATACAAATTGCTTGCAAAAATGTGTATATTAATCAAAGCTGCCTACAAAAATGTGTTTAGTAGGAGATATTTGCACTACAATGCTGGATAATTTATGTGGGGATTTCTTAAAAGATTGCAAATCACTGCAGAAATGTGGAGAACTGAATTTAAGATTGGAAACATGAGAAACTAAGAGAGCAGAAATTTCCATCTTTAATGCAGTATTTAATGCACAGTTAAAGCATGTGCTCAACTAGTCAGCACACTTTGGCCTTCTGTGTATCTGGCACATTTCCCTATTGTGGATGTTCCTATACAGATACAACCAAATTTTCCATTTTGAGATATTTTTGTCCACTCATATCTTTGTAGAATGCAAGTGGAAGAGAAACATATCCTTCAAACACCTCACTTCCGACAGTGAGGTGCACAGTAATAAATTATATTCACTTGCAGAATGAACAAAGCAAAACCGCATCATCAGTTTTCTACAAAAATCACCATAAAATCAAAGTTCACAAATTATGTAATAACCACCACATAAAGTACAGTCAACCAAAATTAGGCTTCTGACGAGCAGTTTCCATTATGCAAAAGCAAAAGTTCACTTAATATTGATGATGTAAAATTGCTCTGAAGAAACACAGAAATTATTTTGAGTCTCTGGTAATATCTGGAAAAACTCAGGGATTCAGTCCAGCGAGTAGCTGGACACTTGGCCTATTTCAATTTATCTTCATCCCAAGTCTTAATATAATATACACAACCTCAGTAACCTATATCATTGGAGTTTATTGTGATGGCAAATAGCTCTGAGCAATTAAAGTTGACTTACTTACTATATCATTGGAGTATTCCACAAATGGTGCAATCTAGTCTCTTAATTCTGGCAGTAAAATAAATAACTCTTCATCTCTTGAAGAATTAATATTATAAAGAATGATTAAAATATCATTTAAAAACATGAAAAAGAGTAGGCATGTTCATGGGCCTCAAGATTCATCTTGTAACTGTGTCTGTTATCCCCCCCTTTTAATAAATCCTATCTATTTCTCAGTCCCTCTGTACAGTAGGGCCCCGCTTTACGGCGTTCCGCTTTACGGCGTTCCGCTGATGCGGCGCCTTTCATTTTCAATTTTAAAGGGTTTTTCCCCCTTTTGCGACGTTTTGTGCTGTTTTCGCATCATTTTCGCACAACGCGGCCCATTAAAGTCAATGGGGTTCCGCTTTACAGCGTTTTCCGCTTTACAGCGGGGGTCTGGAACGGAACCCGCTGTGTAAGCGGGGCCCTACTGTACTCTGCTTCAATCTGTGTTTTGGGCTCCAAATCACTCTGCATAAAAACAAAGTTCTGTGGCCATTTACTATCATGGGGAATCTAAAAACAGCTATAACTTTCCCCCCTTTTGACCCAAGTGATGAAATTTATAGTCAAGGGAGCCCTTCCAGAGCGGACTAAGGCTGCGAAGCTGCATACAGGCTCAGCAGCTTTTTGTGGAGGAAATAAAAGGGTTTCACTTTCCTCCATAATCCATATTATTTTCATATTTGGGGGGGGAGCAAGGGTTTATCTCTTGCTCTTTTTCACCTTAAAATAATTAAGAGGTGATCAAGCGGTATGTACTCCTTGCTTGTACATTTTTTAAAATTTTGCAGCTTCATGCTGACCTTTCCAGTGCTAGGCTTTACAGGCCTCCAATAGGCCTTAAAACGTGAGGCTGTCTAAAACACTGCATGTTGAACTCTGAAGAGCTGTACAACAAAATAGGATTTTTTAAAAAGTCTTAAACAAAGCTTTTTTACTTTGTTAATCCTCTGATTCTGTGCTTTAACAATAGCAGCAAAAACAGTCTTCAGTGCTCCACAGGCAACATTTTAGACAGCTTCACTTCTTGCAAATCCCACAGACCTGGGGAAACAGAGATGGAGGAAATACAGAGATATATTATGTTTCCAAAACAAAAGTCTGAAATAACAGAGAGACATGAGGCTTTGTGGGCACCCTGATCTGATTGTGGACAGGGGTCATGGTATTGACATTACACTTTGATTCAGGAGGGGGGGAAAGCCCATGAGATTTGCTTCATTATTTAACCCCCATAGGGAGCAATCTACACTCCTTATGAACAGGTGGGATTTGTCATTTTAAAAGTCATTATGCATAATCATAAAGTTGGAAGGGGCCTGAGCTCCCTATTCCAAAGTGAACACAGAGAATAAAACCTCTGATAGACTCTGAGAAGTTTGAGGGCCCAGCACATCTCTTTTTTTGTCATGGTCTTAACCACTGTCTGTAATATATTATGGTTAGGGTTGCCAGGTCAGAAGCATCCCAAAACCTGAGATTTGAGGGGCGGGCCCGAGTGATGTCACGGGGTGGGCCCGAGTGATGTCATTAAGCATGATACATTAAGCATTCACAGTTGCTTGGAGCATACAATTAAAAAAAAATCTGATTGGAAAGATAGAAATCTTAGCTAAAAGATGGAGCCTGGGTAGGAAACATTTAATCTAGCCTACTTGCTTTCAGCAAGAAGGGTTAAGTGCCTTCAGGCTAGGGCAGTCACCAGAAGGCCACTGCGGAGACAAAGGAGCCTAGTGTTGTGGAGATGTTAGATGGAAGCTTTGGGGAGTAAAGATGGAGGCTCCTGAAGGCTGCAATTCTAAACACACTTACTAAGGGATTAAGCCCCATAGAACTCAACAGGACTGACTTCTAAGTAGATATAGTTTGGACTGTGCTGTTGGTAAACCTAGACTAGGGTTCTTCTGCAAAGACATCCATATCCAAGCAGGGTTGGCAACCCCCTGCCTGGAATACCCTGCCCTTATCTTTTAATGTGGCTGCTCCAAATGTTTTTACAGATTTGACCCTTTACTTCAGAAAGAGGTCTGAAAAATGAGTAAGAGTAAGAAGTATCATTTAAAATTGTTCTTTTCAATTCACTCTTGAATGAACATCATACCTAGGGCAGATCCACACCATTCATTTAAACCACATTCAACACCCATTTGAAGCACATGAATCCCACCACAGAATCATGGGAACTGCAGTTTGTTAAGAGTGGTGAGAACTATAACTGTGAGGGGGAAATGACACTTCCCAGAATTCTTTACGGGAAGTCATGCGCTTTAAATGCGAATTGGATGTGCTTTACACATATTGTGTGAATCCACTTACTAAATTTTGCCTGCATGTAAATTGTTTTAATTAATTTTTCAAAATAGAAATAAGCTATAAACTGTAGTGGGTGACCATGGGCTACTCACCATCTCTCAGCCCATCTGCCCCTCAGGATGAAAACAATGGAGAACCATGACTACCCCAAGGCATACTTAAAATGTAAAGGAAGTATTGTACAACCATAGTATGCAATTGGATACTTATAGGAACACGGCATGACAAAACTGGGTGGAAGTAACAAGTGGGGTACAACAGGGCTCGGTCCTGGGCCCAGTGCTCTTCAACATTTTTATTAACTACTTGGATGAGGAGGTACAGAGCATGCTTATCAAATTTGCAGATGATACAAAATTGGGGAGTATAGCTAATATCGTGGAAGCCAGAAAGAAAATTCAAAGGGACCTTGATAGACTGGAGCATTGGGCTGAAAACAACAGAATGAAATTCAACAGGGATAAATGCAAAGTTCTGCACTTAGGAAAAAGAAACCAAATGCACAGTTATAAGATGGGGGATACTTGGCTCAGAAGTACAACACGCGAGAAGGATCTTGGAATTGTTGTTGATCACAAGCTGAATATGAGCCAACAGTGTGATGTGGCTGCAAAAAAGGCAAATGCTATATCAGGCTGCATTAACAGAAGTATAGTTTGCAAATCATGTGAAGTATTAGTTCCCCTCTATTCAGCACTGGTTAGGCCTCATCTTGAGTGCTGTGTCCAGTTCTGGTCTCTGCACTTCAGGAAGGAAGCAGACAAACTGGAACAGGTTCAGAAGAGGGCAACAAGGATGATCAGGGGACTGGAAACAACGCCCTATGAGGAGAGACTGAAAGAACTGGGCATATTTAACGTGGAGAAGAGAAGACTGAGGGGAGATATGATAGCACTCTTCAAGTACTTGAAAAGTTGCCACACAGAGGAGGGCCGGGATCTCTTCTCGACGATCCCAGAGTGCAGGACACAGAATAATGGGCTCAAGTTGCAAGAAGCCAGATTTCGACTGGACATCAGGAAAAGCTTCCTAACTGTTAGAGCCATACAACAATGGAACTAATTACTAGAGAGGTAGTGGGATCTCCGACACTGGAGGCATTCAAGAGGCAGCTGGACAGCCATCTGTCGGGAATGCTTTGATTTGGATTCCTGCATTGAGCAGGGGGTTGGACTTGATGGCCTTATAGGCTCCTTCCAACTCTACTATTCTATGATTCTATGAAAATATTTATATAAGCATGACTGTCAAATATGTTTATTTATACAACCTGTAAAGATATTTATAGTGCAATCCTATGTTTGTTTACTCAGAAGCAAGTCCCAATGTATTCAATGGGGCTTACTCAACCAGGGAAAACTGCAGCCTCAAGTGATAAGGAACTTGTTCTTTTAACAAGTCCTTTAAGTTGAGACCTTATCCCAGTCTGCGTCTGTGTTGGAATTGCTTTTTAATATGTTTTTAAACCTTTTCTTAAAAAAAATGTTTTTAAAGCTTTTAAAAATGTTTTTAAAGATGTTTTGTTTTAATATATTTTAAAGTCTGTTTTTATGATTTTTAAAGTGTTTTTGGTGCTTTTGTTTGCCGCCCTGGACTCCTACTGGGATGAAGGGCGGGATATAAATCAAATAATAAATAAATAAAAATAAATAAATAAACTTCATTCATTTTTTAAAAAAAAACACAAATCTGCGCTATGTTTACTCACAAGTCCCATTAATTTACAGCACAATCCTAACCATGTCTACTCAAAAGTAAGTCCTAATGGAGTTCAATGGAGTTTACTCCAGGTACATGCTTTACTCCCAGAAATTGCTTTACTCCCAGAAAAGCAGATATTGGATTAAATACTTTCATATTTCATAGCCCAGGGTCTGACTCTTGGACAGAAGAGGGGGAAAAAATTAAGCCATATTACTTACGCAAACTGCAAAAATCTCAAAGCCACCATTTTCTGATGTTCAGCCTAGGCATGCCTGGATCAACAAGTCACAACTCTGGCGTCATTGGCTACAATCATGAAAGGGCGGGGTTACAGCCAGAGCTTTGAAAAGTTACTTTTTTATCTACAACTCCCATCAGCCCCAGCCAGCATGGCCACTGGATTGGGCTGATGGGAGTTGTAGCTAGAGCATGGATCTGTTAAAAAAAAAGTTGCGCGGGGGGCGGTTGACGTTTTGGTGTTTATCTCGGGAATTAGACCACCTAGAAACTTACTTTTTTTTTAATTGAAGCTGAGAGTCCAGAGAGTAAGGGGTGCTAGCCAGAGAGTCGGAGCCCCCCCCCCAAAACCAGAGACTCCAGCCGAAAACTGGAGATTATTCAACATGGAGGCAATTCTGGATGGAGGTGAGAAAGGCAAGGGCGGGGCCGGAGACTCCGGCCGTTTGCCGGAGATCTGGCAACCCTAATTATGGTGTTGTTTTGAATTGTTTTAATGTAAGTTTATTATTGTCAGCCACACTGGCCTCCCTGTGGGGAGAAAGGGCAGGCCATAAATTTGAAATAATAAATACATTATAAAATTAATATGCAGTTATTACAGCTACACATGCTTAGACATTTCTTTTTTGAGTCACAAAACTTTAAGACAATTTTTCATTGTTGAGTGCATCGTCCTTTGGGGATGACTCTTAGGTTCCAAATAAAGTTATCATTGGCCTCAATCCCATTCTCAAGTGTATATTTCTATGCAAACCCCCCATGCTTTTTGCATTGGGGATAGCTAACACCCAACCCAGCGGCCTGATCCACCCTGGCTCCCTAAGATCTCACTGATTTTTGCAGTGAGGTGCAGGAAACAAAGGAGTGAGATTAAAATAGATACAAACGAGCACCCTGATGTGGATGTAAATGGCACCGCCCCCAGTCATCAAACATGTGATGAGTGTGAAGGGGACACTACCTCCCTTCTCAGCTGATCAGCTGAGGAGTGGGATCTGTGTGCCTGTGTGTGCCCTCTGTTTGTGTGTGGGGTAGCCACACACACATTTTACTAGATAAACCACTGGGATGTGTCTACTCACAAGGGTTGGCCAAAGGGTGGCCCCCTGCTCTAGAATATTAATACATTTTGCCAGGAATCATTACAATCCACAAGCCAATACATTTACAGAAAAATGAGCTCTCTTCATCAATCTTTCAAACTACCAAAATAAAATTAAATCATATATTTATTTCTTTGTTATAAAGTCGTTCTTTCTATTAATAATATAATATTTCAGGATAATTAATTATTTTTGTTCGAAGATATTATACAGCCACAAAAGTGGCTGCATACTATAGCCAACATGGATTTTTCACATTCTGCCATGTTAAATTAAAAATATTCCACATGCTATTCAGCTGCTTCCCATAAGCTCGTTTCAAAACAAAACCTTACAAAATGTACAGTAGGGCCTCGCTTATACGGCGGGTTCCGTTCCGGACCCCCGCCGTGAAGCAGAATCGCCATAAGGTGGAACCCCATTGACTTTAATGGGGCACGTCGCGCAAAAATGACGCGAAAATGCCGCAAAAGCGGCTTTTAAAGAGGGGAGGAAAACCGCCGCATTAGCAGAATGCCGGGAAGTGGAGCACCGGTAAGCGGGGCCCTACTGTATAGTCTTGAACTCAGAAATGCTTGCTTAACAACCCTCTAAGTTTTCATGCTGATACACAAAAATCAAGAGTTCAAAGTGTAAAACAAGAGAAAAAAATCCAGACCCTTACTGGACTTTTTTCCTGTCAGTGTCTCATAATTTGTTGAAATTAGTTAAAAATCAGCCATGTTCACAGAGTATCTGTGATCCTATTACTGACCTTGCCCCATACTCTGACCTTTATCTTCTGCTGTTTAAAAGTTTTTTTAAAATGCATGACTGATTTTTAATTAATTTAAGAAATTTAACATTGTAGTCTATGATAGTGCAGACATGTTCAGAAAGAACCAACTGTCAGTGTTTTAAAAGCCAGACTAACAGCTGTCTGGCTTGGCTAATCAGGGGCCCACACCCACACCAGAGATTTATTCCACTTTAAACAGTCATGGCTTCCCCTAAAGAATCCTGGGAAGTACAGTTTGTGAAAGTTGCTTAGAGTTGTTAGGAGACTCCTATTCCCCTAACAGAGCTCCAGTGGTCAGAGTAGTTTAACAATGACCCCCTCTTCTGGTGATTGTAGCTCTGTGAAGGAAGTTGGGCCACCACTCCAAATGCTCAGAGGCACATGTTACCAAATTCTTCCAACCTACACAGGAAATGGATTGGACTGTGAAAGACCAACCCAAATTGTGTTTGTATTTTTACAAATTTGTAGAGCAGTACAATATCTCAGAGAGGAGGTCAGGTCTCCTGCTCCCCTGGTGCATTCACTATAGCTGCCCAATTTCCCTGCTTTTTAAAGTTTGATAGAAATATCTGTTGGCTATAGGCAGAGCTTGGAAGTAACTAGTTACAAGTAACGAATTACTTGTAATTCATTACTTTTTTGAGTAACGAGTGGGTAATTCCTTTACATTTTGATTGTAATAGAACTAGGAGTAATTTTACTACTTTTGTGGAGTAATTGTAATGTTTCCAGAATTACTTTTGGCCATTACTTGGGGGGGGAGCAGGGGGAGCCTTCTGCTCCTCTGATTTGTGGATGAAAATCATGTGCCTCAAACTGGGCTTCTGTGCAGTGTCGCTCTTTCCTCATGCTCTGTGGATGAGTAGGAGGCGACGAGGGAGGAGGTGGAGAGTGAGACGGGGTGGAGTGGAGAAAACAATTATTTTAAAAAATGGGTAGTGGTGATGAAGAATGGAATGGAGGGGGAAAGGATCCAGAGGTCAAGAACATGGATAAAGGAGGAGAAGGAGGCAGCAGCAGAATGGAAATAAAGAACTGTGGAGGTGAAAGATGACAATGTGTGCGTGTGTTTGTGTGTGTGTGTGTGTGTGTGTGTGTGTGTGTGTGTGTGTGTGTGTGTGAGAGAGAGAGAGAGAGAGAGAGAGAGAGAGAGAGAGAGAGAGAGAGAGAGAGAGAGAGAGAGAGAGAGAGAGAGAATACTGTGTTTGCACTTGGCACACAAAGTGGCCTCCACCACCCTCTCTGGCTACTGTGCTGCATTTGCCGTATTTTAACTTTTTTGCATCTCAGGGGAAAATGTTTGCTTGAGTGAGTGTCCCTTAGTTGGTGGCAGGGCACGGTCTGGGAGGTGGTTAAGTGAGACAGATTATGCTGGCTGGCTGAGTGGAGGGGTTGCACTTGGTTTGACGTGCAGAGATCTGAGTAGTGGCCTCAGCCTCCCTCCCCACCACCCTTACCAGCGGAGAGACCACCATTTCTATCTTATGAATAAAAATAATTATTCTACTACCTCTGTATGTGTGGGTTTGTTTTTAATGTTGTTTTAGGCTACGCAGATGTGCAGCAGCCAAGGCCAGCACCTTCTGGGCTATTTTTTAAAGTAACTGAAATGTAATTGTAGTGATTACTTTGAAGGAAAAGTAAAGTAATCAGTTACTTTCAGAGCAATTGTAATTGTGATGGTAATTACTACTTTTGGGGCCATGTAACTGTAACGGTAATTTATTACTTTTTAAAAGTAATCTTCCAAGCTCTGGCTATAGGTACATTCTTAAACTGCCAGCATTTTTTTTGCCTATTAGTGAATATTACCTATTGTGTATTATGCATTATTCTTGCTGATGGGTGTTTTAAAATGATTATTAAAAATAATGAAAAGGGTATGTGTGGCCTTCAGATATTACCAACTGGCTCAGGGATTGCTGGTGTTTGCTTTTAACCATGCAATTGCAAGGATGGGAGTCCAGCATTGCATGGTTTGCATCTTCAAGGTTTCAGTTTCATCTCCTGAACATCCTGGAGCTCCCCTTTATAAGTGCTGCAGGGAAGTGGGGAGTGGACTATGTGTGCAGGTCTATCATGTGTCCCTGAAAAATCACAACAGCCCTTTAGCTATCTTGGGAACATCAAAAGTTGTCTCACAGTGAGTCAGACTATTGGTCCATCTAGCTCCGTATTGCCAATCTACAGGTCTACTTTGACCCACAATTGTTTCAGACAGGAGTCTTTCCCAACCCTACCTAGAGATGCCAGTGACTGAACCTGTGCTGTTTTACATACAAACTACATGCTCTCTCTCTCTCTCTCTCTCTCTCTCTCTCTCTCTCTCTCTCTCTCTGAGCTATGGCCCTTTCCAGGGCCGGCTCCAGGAGTGCCGGGGCCCTTGGGCATCAGCCTGCCCCAGGCCCCTCCGCTCCCCTTCTGCGATCCATGGCAGGAGCCATGCTACAGATCGCAAGACAGTCCAGAGCTTTTGAGCCACCCACCGAGCCACCCGCCATGCCCACCATCCCCCCCTTCACCTACCTTCCTCTGGTGTTCTTTGCGGCTGTGCCTGCTGCGCGCACAGGGTTGCCATCAAATAAGATGGTGGCCAAGGTTTTCATAAGGGACTGAAGCCTCTACTGCCATCTTGGTTGATGGCACGCAGCGCGCGCATTGCTGCCATCAACCAAGATGGCGGCAGAGGCTTCAGTCCTTTACTGAAACCTCGGCTGCCATCTTAATTGATGGCAACCTTGTGCATGTAACACGCGCAGCCGCACAGAACAGCAGAGCAAGGTAGGTGAAGCGGGGGGATGGCGGGCATGGCAGGTGGCTCGGCGGGCGGCTCCTATCCTGCGATCCGCGGCTCCTGCTGCGGATCGTGGAAGGGGAGCAGAGGGCCCCTTGGGAGCTCCTGTAGCTCCGGGGCCCTCGGGCCAGTGCCCAACCTGGCCGCCCTTTAGAACTGGCCCTGGCCCTTTCCCTCATCTTCGGTGTGAACAACGGAGATCAGATGTGCAATACGTGCTCATGAAACCAAAACTGGCCCATAGCAAAACCTTAGGCAAGACATAGCCAAGAGCCATTTTCCTGACACTTTGTCTCACTCTTTGAAGAGAGAGAAGAATCTCACTGGGTTGGCCCTGCAATCATCCACCAGAAGAAGATAACAGAGGTTTGTCAGCATCAGACCAATTAAAAAAAGAAACCTTGGGATTGAATAAAGTTTGCAGTTTCATGTTGTTTCTGTGATGTGATGTGAGACTTGTACATGGTGTGTTTTTGTCCTCTCCAGGAATGCTTCAGGAAACCTTCACAAACACTGGGCTGTCGCCCACAACCGAGCTGTAGACAGTTAAGCTAGAATATCCTCTGCCAGAATTTGTGAGGGTGAAACCAGGATATTATCATTTCTTTGCTGCTGCCGGAGGACATGGTAGTTCTGTCTTTTGTGCTTGGGTCTACAACATCTCTTCTCACTATCACCTCCACTTTTTATACCCCACCCCACCTCACCCCACCCCACACAGCAGTTGTAATGACCTCACTTCCTTTATGGACAAAAAATGGAGACATTTCAATCAAAAGCATTCCAGTCTCCTTTGTAGTATCTGCCACTATGCTTCTACTGGAAATGGAAAATGACTGCGTTTTCCTTAGCCACTTAAAGATTACTTTCAGTGTAAAAATAAATCTAATTTTACTCTTGTTTTTATTATCATCCTCATTGTTGAATAACCATTTGTCCTTCCGCCCAGCTTCCTTACCAGTATACTGTAGTTGTAGCCGTCATTGTCATTTATGCCATCCACATGCATGGCACTTTGCAAAGAATGAGAGGAAAAGCCTGCTGCCCCAACAGGCTTACAATCTAGAAAATGACACAAGGGACAGAGGAAGTGGAGGGAAATAGGGGTCAGGTGTAAGCGGGGGGGGGGAGAGATGTAGATATTGCAGCTATACGTCCCTATACTTTTTTTTTTTACTCATAAAACATTAAGATGATCGGTTGTATCCAGCTAAAAATGTTTTTATTGTTTTATCCTTTGTTGTTTGCCTGGGATCCTTTTGGGAGAAAGGGCAGGATATACATTTAATAATAAATATTATTATTATTTATTAAATTTATATCCCACCCTTCCTCCCAGAAGGAGTCCAGGGCGGCAAACAAAAACACTAAAAACACTTTAAGACATCTTAAAAAACAGACTTTAAAATATATTTAAATAAAACATATTTTAAAAACATATTAAAATATATTTTAAAAACTTTTAAAACATCTTAAAAAGCAATTCCAACACAGACGCAGACTGGGATAATGTCTCTACTTAAAAGGCTTGTTGAATTTTTTTATATAAATATATAAAATTCTACTCAGAGTAGATGCATTTGTAATTAATAGACCTCAGTAAGTCATGTCCTTTAATTTCAGTGGGTCTGCTCTGTGTAGAACTGAGTTGGATACAATTCAATATTTATGTTTTGTTTGTTAAATATATATCCCACCCTTCTTGCTAAGGAGCTCAGGGTGGCAAACATGTCACTACTAAAACAATACAATTAAAACTTCTAAAGAAAGCTAAAACTTCTAAAGACAGCTAAAAACAACCTTCTAAAAGTAAATGATATATTGTTTGTTTGTTTAGAGCAGCGGTTCCCAGACTTTTCCCTCCATGGACCACTTGAAAATTGCTGAGGGTCTTGGATAACCACTTTTTGATATATATTTTTCTGCCCATTGTAGCGGTTATAATGCGTTGTGCTAAATGCTGTATGATTTTTAATTGTATTTTTATTGCTTCTTCTATTTTTATATTGTATTCAGTTCTATAGAATTGAAATTGTAACTGCTCTTCACAGACACACCACAGACCACCTGAATGAAGCTTGCAGACCTCTGGTGGTGCACAGACCACAGTTTGAGAAGCCCTGGCATAGAGTATTTGTTAGAATAAGCAAACTTGCATGTTCCCTTGAAAAAAGGGAGATGTTCCCTTGAAAAAAGGGAGATGTTCCCTTTAAGGGATATTTGAGAAATATCCCATGTACCTGTTTACAGTGATGTAACTTCCTAAAGGGTGGGGTTACCTGGCTTTCTCTTCCTTTGTTCTTTCTGAGGGGATATTTGCACATTCCTGCATATCCACCATTACTGAGCTTTTTACCTCTGGGAGAGGCAGCATGGAAGATGCTCTCTCCTGAGAGCATCATTACCAAAGACTAATGGACTCCTAATCTTTCCATCTCTGCTAGAGCAGAGCTTGGAAAAGTTACTTTTTTGAACTACAACTCCCATCAGCCCCAGCCAGCATGGCCACTGGATTGGGGTGATGGGAGTTGTAGTTCAAAAAAGTAACTTTTCCAAGCTCTGTACAGCCTATGTTTCCTGAACATTTGAAAGGTCGTGAGTAAACATTCGTTATCTTTTTACCTAAGAAGTTTGTGTCTGCTGTTATTTGTGTCCGAGGGAAAAGGTGGGCTGGTTGATTCTCGTTCTATTGCTTACGTTTATATCTCTGATAAGAAATAGGACCATGAAACTGTTCCTATTTCATTTTTAAAATACCAAACAGTATTTGTACCATGCTCCTCAGTCAAAAGGCTCCCAGAGTGGCTACCCATCCTCCTCTGGGGATGATGCTCAAGTTCCAAATGGTTTCAGTACACTTCATGCTGTCTTTTTAGGCTCTTTGTATTCACAGAATTCTCTGTGTTTACAACTTACCACGAATGAATGTGAGCTGGTGCTGCAGGTTATTTATTTATTTCTTTATTTCTTTATTACATTTATATAGCCCCACCTTTCTCCCAAAGCAGCCTAGGGCAGCAAATACAAAAGTGATAAAACAATGCAATTAAAAATGAAATGCACACATATTTAAAACATTTAAGAACAACCAAAAACATTTAAAAGCATGTGAAATAATAACATATTCTCACAGCTAATAATGTCAAGGTTGCAAGGGACAGTATCTTTCAGCTTTCAAATGCCTGGGTAAACAGGAATGTTTTAAGTTAGAATCACAGAATCTGTGATTCTAACTTAAAACTAATAATGAGAGAAACAGATGCATCTCACCTGAAAGAGCATTTCACAAAAGGGAAGCCACCACCAAGACAGCCTTGTCATGGATCAACACCAGTCAGGCAGCATCACTAGCAGAGCTGCACTTGCTGATTGCAGGGCCCAAGATGGTTGATACTGAGGAAGGTGCTCTTCTAGTGCATACTTATTATAATGTTGTGTGCACTCCACATCTCTGAGCAGTTAGAAGTCCCAGGGGCAATGCTGCAGGATTTTCTTTCCTGTGAATGAAAGTCACTAGGGACTCTCTCAGATATCTCTCAGGTGTCTTTCAGATATATATTTCATTTACAAATCTACAAGCAGAGCATTTTTGAAGCAAACAGGGCTTTGCAGCAGGCAGCATAGAGCTGCCCATCCTCCTTCAAGCCCTATGCAGGTATTGTTCTCCAGGTGATGGGCTGTTCTGCCCAGCCTCACTCCCACTGTAGTGCAAGCCTGTAGCCCACCCCCTGATGTCTGCACACTGAGCACAGACACCCGAAAAGGGGAAGTCAATGCTAGTGCTCCAATGGTTGCTTCCCTTCTATTCTAAAGCTCTGCATGAGTAGCCTCATGGAATTCTCCACCCTACTTGTAGGTAGAGAAATTGGGCAGCGCATTTCAACAAATTTCTGCAGGGGCAGGACAAAATTTCCAAGAGTTTCTTAGGCTGTTTCAAAATAGTTTTGTTGTTATGTGCCTTCAAGTGACCACCAAGAGCATCTGTCATGAACTACCCTGTTCAGATCTTGTAAGTTCAGGTCTGGGGCTTCCTTGATGGAATCAATCCATCTCTTGTTCAGCCTTCCTGTTTTTCTTCTCCCTTCTGTTTTCCCCAGCATTATTATTATTATTTATTTATTTATTTAATTAATTAATTTGTATCCTGCCCTTTCTCCCAGCAGGAGCCCAGGGCAACAAACAAAGCACTAAAACACTTTAAAACATTATAAAATGTTTATCTTTTCTAGTGAATCATGTCTTCTCATGATGTGTCCAAAGTATGATAACCTCAGTTTCATCATTTTAGCTTCTAGTGACAGTTCTGGTTTAATTTGTTCTAACACCCAATTATTTGTCTTTTTCGCAGTCCATGGTATGTGCAAAGCTCTCCTCCAACACCACATTTCAAATGAGTTGATTTTTCTCTTATCTGCTTTTTTCACTGTCCAACTTTCACATCCATACATAGAGATCGGGAATACCATGGTCTGAATGATCCTGACTTTAGTGTTCAGTGATACATCTTTGCATTGGAGGACCTTTTCTAGTTCTCTCATAGCTGCCCTCCCCAGTTCTAGCCTTCTTCTGATTTTTTGACTGTTGTCTCCATTTTGGTTAATGACTGTGCCGAGGTATTGATAATCCTTGACAAGTTCAATGTCCTCATTGTCAACTTTAAAGTTACATAAATCTTCTGTTGTCATTACTTTAGTCTTTTTGACGTTCAAAGGATCTCTTTTTCCCCCTCTGGTGTCCAGCTCTAGTCCTGCAGAAGAGCCCACAGGGCCAGGCAGGTCAGTTGTTGCAGTACCATGGAATGTTCCTAGTGAGTGGCTGCTCCAACAAGGGTTGGAAGCAAATAGAGCCTTTTTAAGCTTCCACCTCCAGTCCACCTCTCCTGGGTGCCATTGTCTTTGGGTGACCTAGAGTATCTTAAAGGGTCAACCCACTTGCTTGAAACTGGGCACATCTGCCTTCCATGGCCTTCCACCTGGTGTGCACCCTGCACCACTGGGATAACATGGGAGGCACCTGGTTCCCCAAGCCCAGGAGAAGGTGCCCATGAGGGTCCTGGCTCTAGTTCTATGGGCCCTGGTACTGTAGCATCTGATTCAGTGGGCTCCTGCGTGCTAGCCTTGGGTTCAGTGGTCCCCTGATCATCAGTAATCAGGCTCAGAGCCAGGAACCCAGTCTGTAGCCTTCATCTTGGTGTGCTGGTCATTGTTGGACTCCAGAGTGATAACATCTAGTAGGGTTCAATATAACCCCCCACCCCCACCAACAGGGCTTTGCTGAGCGGCAGATCCACCACTGCATCCACAGCCTGGCTGTTCATGGCAGCCACAACAAAAGGTGGGGAGGGCAGGATGATTGGACACAATCCTGATCAGGCCTGATTTGTGCACGTGATAGCAGCAAAACCAGCTCAGCCCTGCCCACTCCCCACCACTTTTAGGACTTTCTGCTAGGGTCCACTTCTGAAGAACTCACAGGCGTGCCTTCCATCTGTCCACATGTTTGACAGCCGACGGGAGACTGGCTCAGTCAGCAGAGCTGAATGGAGGGGCATCTCTGCTCAATCCAAACCCCTCCCATAAGGTAGCGGTGGTGGTGGTGATGGATTACTCTGTTACTGATCAGATTTTCTTTTATGTCAATTTGGGATTAAGGATACTGTTGCTTGTTGAAATATGGCCGTCTTTGCATTCCATCTATGCTATTATTCTAGTTTTGAAATTCATTTCCACTGATGCCATTCATGCCTTCTGATCTCCTCATTTCCAGCCCACTGTCTGGGATTTTATATTGTATATTGGGGGGGGTGTTACATGTGCTGCTGCTTGCTACAACCCAGACATTTTTGTGAATGACCATGAGAACTGTGAATAGATTTTAATGTGAATTTGGAAAGTCTCCATCCTTGCTAGGACATGCGGCTAATCTTGACAAATGATCACAAGACGAGGGTTTGCCAAGCTAAAGATAAGTCTGTGTGACCACTTCAAGCAGGCACATTTTTCCCACGAAGAAAAGGGGGGTTGTTCTCTTGCCTGAGAAGCTGCAGTCTCCCCCTCTTGAGGCTCCTGGACAAACTCACATGCCGTCTGCACGCGATGGCGGAGGAGGGAGTCGGGTGGTTACAAATGACACAAAATGAATAGTTCTTTTTGGGAAGGGTGGCCACTTGTTGCATCCAGCTGCTCAGCCTTTATGTGTGACTATTCATTTAAATTCCTGAAAAGCAGAATTTGGCGCTTATGGATCACAGATTTCCCCTTGCTTTAAGCCTTACATTGATTGTAGTGTTAGGGGGCTTACCCCAAAGCAGCCAGATGGGCTTGGAAGAGGTCTCTGTCTCTGTCACCCACAAACATACACATGCCCATGAAAACAAGGCTTTTATAAGCAGAATAAACATATGCCCCATGTGTCATCCAACACTCAGTTTGCACAAACAATCTGGGCATCAGATTTGTTAACATTAACATGCACTGTGTTCTCTGCCTGAACTGCTTAATGCCCCAGCTGTCCAGCAAGCAGCCGGTATGAGCAAAGTTATCTTCACCAGATGCCATCATTCATGAGAAAATGGAGTCAACACAGGACCAAGAAGAGCCCTGCTGGATCACACCAAAGTCCCATCTAGTCCAGCATCCTCTTCTCATAGTGGCCAACCAGATGCCTTTGGGAAGCCCACAGCAGTACATGAATGCAACAGCACTGTCTCGCTGTTGTTCCCTGGCAGGTGGTCTTTAGACATATACTGCTGCTGATATTGGAGGTAATATATAGTCATCATGAATATGCAGACATGGGGCCTATAAATCACAGGGGCTCTTTCCAAGTACAACTAATTATCTTCCCACAGGACTCCCAACATTAACACTTGTGGAAAAAGCAAATCCCATTCATCCTAGTGAGCAAAGGTATTGTGAATCATAGAGTTAGAAGGGGCCTATAAGGTCATTGAGTCCAACCTCCTGCTCAGTGCAGGAATCCAAATTAAAGCATACCCAACAGGTGGCTGTCCAGCTGCCTCTTGAATACCTCTAGTGCTGGAGAGCCCACCACCTCCCTAGGTAACTGCTACCTGTCTGCACTCTTCCTTTGTGGCCTCGCCTTCATTCCATTTCCTTTATGAATAGTCCTCAAATCTAAATTCATTAAGCCTAATCTAGAGAAAGTTGGAGCCAATAAGACTTATGTGCCTAATTAACTGCTCTAAGAGTTAGGAAGTTTTTCCTGATGTTCAGCTGAAATCTGGCTTCCTGTAACTTGAACCCATTATTCCATGTCCTGTACTCTGGGATGATCAAGAAGAGATGCTGGCCCTCCTCCAGGTGGCAACCTTTCAAGTACTTGAAGAGTGCTATCATATAGCTCCTCAGTCTTCTCTTTTCAAAGCTAAACATGCCCAGTTCTTTCAGTCTCTCCTCATAGGGCTTTGTTTGCAGTCCCCTATCATCCTCGTTGCCCTTGTCTGAACCCATTCCAGTTTGTCTGCATCCTTCTTAAAGTGGACACAGTACTCAAGATGAGGCCTAACCAGTGCTGAATAGGGGGAAACTAGTACTTCACACGATTTGGAAACTATGCTTCTGTTAATGCAGCCTAAAATGGCATTTGCCTATTTTGCAGGCACATTGCACTGTAGGCTCATATTCAGCTTGAGATCAACAAAAATTACAAGATCCTTCTTGCATGTAGTATTGCTGAGCCAAGTATCCCCCCATCTTATAACTGTACATTTGGTTTCTTTTTCCTAGGCGTAGAACTTTGTACATCCTTGTTAATTTTCATTCTGTCAAAATCACTTTGAATTTTTTTTTTTGGTCATCTCTCACAATTTTGTATCATTTACAAATTTTATAAGATTTCCCTGAACCTCCTCAACCAAGTTATTAATAAAAATGTTGAAGAGCACTGGGCCCGGGACCGAGCCCACTCATTATCTCCCAGTTTGTGAAGGAACCATTGGTAAGCACTCTTTGAGTACGATTCTGGAGCCAACTGTGGATCCACAAGATAGCTGTTCCATCTGTTGGAAGTGGGGCAAGAGCTCCTCTTTTGTTCTTTTGTCTATGTTCCAGAAGGGTGATAGGGTCCTCCAGATGGATAGGCTTGTTTACCTTTACCTGTGATGCTCTGACTGACTTCCTTCTGGCTACTAGAATGTTACATCTTTAGGGAAGCTTACCTGCCCCTCCTCCTTCTGCCCTTTCCACCTCTTTCTTCTCCGACTGTCTGGGAGAGAGGAGACACCTTTTGTCTCTGCTCTTTCCTAGCCATGAGGTCAACTCCCACGCCTGGGTGTTGCACCTCCAACTTAGCTAGTTAGTTAGAACTAGGTATGCCGTTCTATCTACTATGTATTTTTATAAATAAAGTAGCTTTTCTTAGTTTACTAAGTCATAAGTCTCAGTGATCCTGATGCAGGGTAAAAGCCTGCTTTCTTAGGTAAACACACGGACACGCTGGCACACTCGCATTTCAACATCCGCTGTTACTCTCTGCTGCTGTTGTGCTGCTTTAAACAAATTTAGCACACTCACACAGCAACACCGTCCAACCCCCATTTAGATAGCTTACTAATCAGAATATAATGAGGCACTTTGTCAAAAGCTTTGCTTGAAGTCAAGATACGTTATGTCCACAGCATTCCTATAGTCTACCAAAGAGATTACCTGATCAAAAAATGATATAAGATTAGTCTGGCAGGATTTGTTCTTATTATTTTATTTATTTATTATTTAATTTCTACCCTGCCCTTCCTCCCAGCAGGAGCCCAGGGGGGCAAACAAAGCACTAAAAACACTTTAAAACATCATAAAAACAGATCTTAAAATACATTAAAACAGCGTTAAAAACATTTTAAAAAACTTTTAAAAGGGGTTAAAACATTATTAAAAACATATTAAGCAATTCTAACACAGACGCAGACTGGGATAGGTCTCAACCTAAAAGGCCTGTTGAAAGAGGAAAGTCTTCAACAAGCGCCGAAAAGATAGCAGAGATGGCGCCTGCCTAATAATCTTGATAAATCCGTGTTGACTTCTAGCGATCACTGCATTGTTTCAAGATGCTTACAGATTGATCACTTTATAATCTGCTCCAGAATTTTTCCAGGAAATGATATCAGGCTGACTGGTCTGTAGTTCCCATGTTCTTCCTTTTTGCCCTTTTTGAAGATAGGGACAACATTAGCCTTCCTCCAGTCATCTGGCACTTCACCCATCCTCCCCTGTGGTGGTTCCAAGAGTTCTTCAGCCAGTTCCTTCAATACTCTAGGAAGCAGTTCATCAGGCCCTGGAGATATGAACTCATTCAAAGTGATTTGTCTATCAGTCTCAAGTTGCAATCCTGCCCCTTCAACTTCACGTTTGCCAGGAGGGTCATAGATCCTCTTTTGGGAGAAGACTGAGCCAAAGTAGGAGTTGAGCACTTCTGCCTTTTCTTTGTCATCTGTTAACATTTTGCCATCCTCACTGAGTAGCTGTACCACCATTTCTTTTCTCTGTCTTTTACTGTGGATGTACCTGAAGAAAGCTTTTTTGTTGCTTTTGGCATCCCTCACTAACCTCAGCTCATTCTCAGCTTTACCCTTCTGTGCTACCTGTCTGTACTCTTCCTTTGTACCCTGGCCTTCATTCCATTTCCTTTATGAATAGTCCTTAAATCTAAATTCATGAAACCTAATCCAGTGGTTATCGTGTTGGACTATGACCTGGAAGACCAGGGTTCGAATCCCCACATAGCCATGAAGCTCACTGGGTGACCTTGGGCCAGTCACTGCCTCTCAGCCTCAGAGGAGGAAGGCAATGGTAAACCACTTCTGAATACCATTTACCATGAAAACCCTATTCATAGGATCGCCATAAGTCAGAATTGACTTGAAGGCAGTTCATTACATTTCAATCCAGAGAAAGTTGGAATCAATAGGACTTATGTGCCTAATTAAGCTCCTAAATGCTACTGATTTCATTGCAACATACCTATTCTTAATTGTACTCATGGCATTCTTTAGTCTGCACAGGAAGCTACTGTGTGTGCAGTAATTTACACCTTTCTTGTGAAACCTTGATGCCAACTGAAACTTCCTTCCTGGAGTGAATATCAACTTCTAGTAGGGCATTTTCTTCTGTATTACAGAGTGGGAGAAAACTTTTTTAAAAACTCCAAACCTTCCAGCACATTGCAGTACTGAATCCTGATCCTCTTCATCACACAACCCCCACCATATAGGATTAAAAAACAGAACGTATCTAGTTTGACCCTCATAAGAGGTGTTAGTTGTGCCCCGTGTTACAGAGACATGACTGACTTCAACTAGAAGTCAGACATTTAGTGGTGCTGGTCCCATGGTGTAATACCTTTCCAGCAGAGATTACTGTGATGTGCTTAGGAACACAAACAAAAGAAACTGTGCTATGCTGAGTCAGACCAATGGTCCCATCTAGCTCAATATTGTCTACACTGACTGGCAGCAGCTCTGCAGGGTTTTAGGTAGGGAGTCTCCAACTAGAGATGCCGGGGATTGAACTTGGGACCTTCTGTATGCTCTACCACTGAGCTACAGCCCTTCCTCACTTTTGCCTTTCAGGCATCTCTTGAAGACCTTTTTATGACAACAGGCCTATGCAGCTGTTTAAATCTTCTTGATTAGCCAGTCATTTTAATGATTATTTTATGTTGTTTTTATAGTTGTGTTGTTTTATTCTATATGTTACTGTACACCACCTTGCTATATTATATGAGTTGCTGATCTATAAAATTTATTTATTTATTTATTGCATTTGTATACCACCCCATAGCCGAAGCTCTCTGGACAGTTTACAACAATTAAAAACATTGAAAACAAATATACAAATTGAAAAACACATTTTTAAAAAGCAGTTTAAAAACACATGCTAAAATGCTTGGGAGAAGAGGAAAGTCTTGACCTTACGCTGAAAAGATAACAGTGTTGGCACCAGGCGCACCTCATCAGGGAGGTCATTCCATAATTTGCTTTATAGTAAATAATAAAGTAAATCATAACCATGCATACTCTCTTAAGATTAGTCATGTGCAAAAATATTCGCATTCATTCCATTTCCCCAGTCCCAAGGAATGGATGGCCATGAGAAGTCCATTGGCCAAATCAAACTTTATCTGGCCCTTGTGTGCTGCCATGGTTCACTGCTCACGGCGTAATCCAGGGCCTGAACAGGACATGCACATGCAGGATGCCAGAATTATCAAGGATGCTTCAGGTTAGGATGGAAGTGCTTTGGTTTAAATATTTCCTTCCCTCCTCCATTAATTATAATTAAATTATAATTATAAAAAAAGTTATGCCATCCTTCAGTCACACTCCCAAGGCAACTTGCCAAAGGAATCAAATAATTAAAATGTAAATTAAGAAGAAGAAGAACCTAAAACCCACACAATTATGCATGCAACATAAAATGGTAAACAGGCTTAAAACTGCATCTAAAAAAGCTTGGAGAAATAAGGGCCTTTCTCTCTCTGGGAAGAATGTTCCATACCTGGGGTACCACCACTGAGAAGGCCCTTTCTCTGGTAGCTATCAGCTTCATCTCATACTGTGGGAGCACACAGAAAAGGCACAACACTGAAGTTCTTAAATGGTTTTAGATGTTCTTAATATTTTTAAATGTTTTCAATATGTTTTTATTTATATGTTTATTATATTGCTGTACTTCTTTGCTGTTTGCTGCCCTGGGCTCCTTTGGGAGGAAAGGGGGGATAAAAATTTAGGATGGTATCCAACCAAATAAATGTTAGCACAAAGTTTTTTGGCTGTGCAAATGAACTTCTCCCCCTTCTCTTCTCCCTGTATGCACCCTGTGTTCCTTCAGATCTGTTCTGGGAGTTCCCCCAACCCTCCAGAGCACATCTGGGGAAGGTGCAGGGTCGTGTGGAAAGAGGAGAGGGAGGAAGTTCCATTGTGCAAGTGGAAATCTTTGCACTAGAGGATCTATTTAGTTGGATACTGCCCTAAATAAAGAAATCATATGAAGACAGGCTGACCTTTAAGTGTCCTGGTCCTAAGCTGTGAAGGGCATGAAATGTCAGAACCAGCACTTTGAATTCGGTCCTGGAAGAGACCTGGAACCAGTGCAGTTGGCGTAGCCCAGGTGTGATATGAACATAAAGTCCAATCCATAATATAACAGACACATTCTGCAGTAACTGCCATTTCTAAGCCATCTTCAAAGGCAGTCCCAGGTATAGTTCTTTACAGCACTCACTTCTCTGGCAAGGAAGAAACACTGGGGACTGTTTGTGAATGTGTGGGGGAGAGGCTGTGTTTGCAGTAACTAGAATGGAATGTTCCTTGCTGTACCACTGGTGCAAGACAAACAGATTAATTGCCCCAGCACACAATTCCAAGGAAATCTTTTACCCAGGTGGGAATGGAGGTCAGAGCTTGCTGATTTGTTGACCCATGAAAAGAGGCAATTATGAAAGTGAGGATTTTGTACAGGTGCTAATTAAAAAGCAGATAAAGGAGAGGTCACTGTTTGGTGTCAGCCACTTGTGAAATTAGCCTCTAGGTAGCTTACACGGTGCCTCCTTTCACGGAACACAACACCTTCTTGTCAAGGCTCTGTAGTTGCCTTCTGTCAAACTGCACCTGTAGCTGTTAGTTCCTTTCTAGCTGGGCCACAACCATATGTTGTTTGATGGCACCTAAGACCATTTGATGTCCAACTCTGCACCGCATCAGACTGTCTATATTTTGACATATGAGAGGGCAGCATACTCTCACGGGGAATATCAGAAGCTGCCTTATACTAGGTCAGACCATTTGTCTGTTTAGCTCATGTTTAGAGGTGCTGATTCTCTCCCCTCCACTTCATCAGATGCATGGAATGTTATCCTGAATTGGCAGGCAAATAGGCGTAGAGGCCGGGGTGGGATTTAGGTGTGAGGTCAGAGTGAAACGAAATGCAGACAGTGATAATTGTGTTAAAGCTTAAATGTGTGTAAAATAATTACAGTGACCATTCACAAAGCACTGTTGATGATAACACAAATGTCCTAGCATTTGTGAATCAATTAAGGAATAAAAACCCATTATCTCAGTTCAGGCCACAGGTGATAGAACTGAACTTCTTGAAATAACTGGGATTTCCCTTTGAAAACCCTTTGTTCACAGATGACCAGTTTAGGTCAGTAACAGTGTCCTGTCACTGTGATCTTGAAATGTTCTCCTACAGGTTCTCCTACAGGTTTCTGCAAGGGCAATGAAAGCCTCAAGTTCACAAGTAGTCCAGTTTCAGGAATCTGGCGTCCAACTTCCATCCCAGATTTAGTATCTGACTTCATAACTATTTACAGTTTGCTTCCGCCAACTATTTTTCTGCAGCATGCACCTCAGATGTGCCTCTTATCAGCCCTGCTTATGCCTGCATTGTGCTAGGTTAAAGGCACCATTACATATCTGTGCTGAGGATATGATATAATTTCAGGTCTGTTTTAGTTACATTCCATTGGGATAAGGAACAGGTTTCTTCCCTCTAATTGGGGAGCAGGAGCACCTTTCCTTTGGGCCACAGCTAAGGAAAGACTGTTGGGTTGTATGAACATGCCAGCTCTCCCCCATCCCATTCTCCTTTAAAAGGGGTATTCTACAAGTGATGCTATGAATGCCTTACTCTTAGCCTAGAATGTGATGCTTGTGAGTTTTATTACTACAGGATCAAGATCAGGAGGGAGTCTGTGTTAAATAGAATGTACATTTGAGCCAATGTAGCCTTCCCATTCAAATTATAAATGTGAGAAATGAAATGTGTCCAGTGTTTGCTTATTTCATATGTTAGTCTGGATTGTGTAAGTAAATCTCTGGCAGGTCAGATAGTAGCTGGTTCTGCCCTTAGATAAGGAGTTAAATGTCTTCTCCAACACCATGATCATTAAAGCTATTTGATCATGAGATGAACTGAAAGTTCTGCTAATGGTGACAAATTAGAGCTCATATTATGGCCAGAATTTTTGTCCAAAACATGCTGTCTGTAACTATAATTCCAGTGTCTCTAGCCTGCAAGCAGTCCTAGATGTCCAAGATGGAATTGACACAGATACAACCACTAAAGGAGGGACATAGGAAGCTGCCTTATACTGAGTCAGACCATTGGTCCATTTAGCTCAGCATTGTCTACACTCACTGGCAGCAGTTCTCCAGGGTTTCAGACAGGAGTCCCTCACAGTCCAATGTAGAGATGTCAGGAGCCTTAGTCAGATCATTGGTCTATTTAGCTCAGTATTGTCTATGCTAACTGGCAGATTCCCCAAGGTTTCAGAGAGTGGTCTCCTCCATCCCTATATGGAGATGCAGGAGATTGAACCTGAGACCTTTTGCATGAAAAGCATGTGCTCTGCCACTGAGCCATGGCCCTTCACCACTGAACCTTGCACATTTTTCATGCAAAGTATATGCTCCACGCTGAGTCACAGCTGGGGATGGAAAGATCGGTCAGTTTCAGTTCTCTCGGTTTCTTATTTTTCTTATCTTAAATATAGTTCTCCACATTTCTGCAGTAGCTTGTGATTTTTTTAAAAAAAAAACTTCATGGAAATTCTTCACCATTTTATTGCAAATTTGTCATAATAATCACATTTTTGTATGCAGTTTTGACTAAGGTACACGTTTTTGCAAACAATTTCTCCTATTATTATACATTTTTGTATGTTATTTTCAGAAATATATTCATTTTATGCACCCTTTCTCCTAATACAGTATATGAATTTTTGTAAATATTGTTTGGTTGGAGAACTGCATTGTGAAATTTGGGTAAGTGCAAATGTCAAAAGATGGCTATATTTCAGTTCTCACATTATTCTGGAAAGTGTGAATTTGTCAGATTTGGCTTTAAGTGAAAACTGAATCGAATTTCTCCCCCACTCCTAGGCACGGCCCTTCCCCATTGAACTTGAGACCCTTTGCATTCAAAGCATGTGCTGTACCACTGAGCCAAAGTCCTTTGAAGAGATTACCTCTAAATTCTGACTCCAAAAAGTGAAACACCAAGGGATAGTATTCAATGATAAAACAAACTTGGTTGCAAAAACAAACAAAAAACCCTTGCAGTCAATAACAGCAAGATCAAAGAGCAAGAACTATTCCTTAAAGTTCAAATAAACCAAAAGGAGACTCCTGAAGTACAGCTCTCTGAATGCCAAGTATAAAGATTGCTGAATATTGAGACTATAATATAGCTCTGAGAAACTACAGAAGTTCAATTCATAGTTCTGGTGAAACTCAGCAGCTCAACTTGACGGGTAGCCAATCACTTGATCTATTTCAGTATATTTTCAATGTGTGCCTTAATCCAAAGCAAAGCACCAGAATCTGTATAACTTGTATTCTTCAAATAGTGATGGAAATCCTACAGTGTTTTTTTTTTAATGCTGCCCTTGAAGGAGTCCCTTTTTTCCTCTTCATCTTCCAAAACTTCCATAGCAATCTCAATTCTAAATTCTGCTTGCATGCAAATGTAACATTCTTCCAACTCCAGGCCTTCCTCTTATTTCTTCTGCACTGAATGACCTCTACATATAATACAAAATTTCTACACAAAATACTTTATTGCAGCAGGAATTAGCTTAAAATCAGATAATCACATCTGATACACAGTTCTTCACTGAGAACACATACAGTTAGTTAGTTATAAGATTTGTATGCTGTCTTTCCACCAAATGGCACTGAAAGTGGCTTAACAAAATCTCTTTGAAATGTCAGCAGTCATTAAAGAAAACAGAATAAACATGCACCATTACATAAAAACAATAGATAGCAGCAATTAACTAATTCAGCAACCAGTAAACCAGGAGTGGGGAACATCTGGCCCTCCAGATGGTGCTGAATTGCAAAACCCATCCTCCCTAGCAAGTATGGCTAATAGCCAGGGATATAATAAGAGTTGTAGAGCAGCAACATCTGGAGGGCCAAAAATTCCCCACATCTGCAGTGAACCAACAGCAGATCAAAACCAAGCAGATAATCATAGTAAAAACGTGAAATGGAAATGGACTGCCTTCAAGTTGATCCCGACTTATGGCGACCCTACAAATAGGGTTTTCCTGGTAAGCAGTGTTCAGAGGTGGTTCACCATTGCCTTCCTCTGAGGCTGAGAGGCAGTGACTGGCCAAGGTCACCCAGTGAGCTTCATGGCTGTGTGGGGATTCAAACCCTGGTCTCCCAGGTCATAGTCCAACAAATTAAACCATCAGAGTATACTGCCAAAGGTCCAAATAAACAGGACATATTTTGCCTGGCACCTAAAGGATAGTAACAAAAGAAGGATGGACCTTGAGAGGTAGTTCCATTGTCATGGCTGAACCACGAAAAATGCCCTCTGCCCAATAACCTCCTGCATAATCCTTACAGGGAAGGACACCCGAAAAATAACCTCCAGATATATGATCTCAACTGTTGGGTAGGTTCATATGGGAGCAGGCAATCCTTCATATGGTGGTGGGATGTGATTGGCCATGGCTTCTGGCATATGCATACCAATGACACAGTGAAAAATCATGTTAGATTATAAAATGTGGCTGTTTATATCTGAGTTTTATGCCAATTCCTACGTTTTCTGTGTAGGGATTTCTGAAATGAGAAGTGCTTCTTAGTTATTGTCCTTTAGGTTTCATTCCAGTAGAGTGGTCATGTGCTTTTATTGCCATGTTGACTCTTTCTTTCTTTCTTTCTTTCTTTCTTTCTTTCTTTCTTTCTTTCTTTCTTTCTTTCTTTCTTTCTTTCTTTCTTTCTTCCTTCCTTCCTTCCTTCCTTCCTTCCTTCCTTCCTTCCTTCCTTCCTTCCTTCCTTCCTTCCTTTGCAAGTTGTAGTACTAATGTGCCTCCTTCAACTACCTGGTGCTACAGCTAAAAAGTGTTTTCTAGTCCTGGCACAAATAGATCCTTTGCCTCTGTTTTTCAAATATACTCACCTTTCTGGTGATATGGAGTGACCTCTGCTGGACAAAGGAGGTGATGTTGTACAGCCACTGTTTATCCTGGGACAGCATACTAAATGATCCCCAGACTAGCTGACCTGGGGCCATCCACAAAATATTACATGAGGATGGCAATCAGACACTAGAGAGGCCATGAAGGCATCTCTGGATTTTTGTGGAATAAACTTGGCTGTCTTTCAAACACCTATAATCAACTTTAGATGTTGACTAAAGATAGGAAGAATACCTAGATCATTGCCCAAACACAGAGTTTTATCTGAACAGTTTTATAGAGTTCCGTATTTTTCGTGCTTTTGGCAACTTGGCTGGAATAGGCAGGACAATTTTTCATTAATTCATTTTAAATTCCTCTCTGATCCTGAAGGCTCTGGGCAGGTAAACAATATCTGAAGGCTGCAAGCCCAAGCGTACTTACCTGGGAATAGGTATGGGAGAGAAATTCGATTCAGTTCACATTTAAAGCTGAATCTCTCAAATTCATCCTTTCTGAAACACAGCCATTCTTCAAAATTTATACCTACCTGGTATTTGTGATGCTGTTCTCCAATCAAACAATGTCTACAAAAATGTATAAGGGGATAATAAAAATGAATATATTTGTGAAAATAACATACAAAAACATATTTTATTATGAGAAATCACTTGCAAAACTGTTTCCATTAGTCAAAACTGCATGAAAAATACGATTATTAGGAGAAATTCATATTAAAATACTGAAGAATTTTCATGAGGATTTTTTTTTTGAACAAAAATGCCAATTGCGCAGAAATGAGGAGAAAACTAAATTTCAGACTGCAAAGATAAGAAACAGAGAGAACCAAAACTTACAGATCCTTTCATCCCTACCTTGGAGTAAGACCCATTGAACTCAACAGGACTTACTTCTGAATAAACATGCATAGGATTGACTGCTACTGTTTGGTGTGAATTCTCATGACTGCTATAATTTTTAACTTTTTGCAACCATCCATGCAGAAGTGCTTTGTTGGGTGGGAAAGAGTTGATATGCCAGCTTTCTGACTGGGGGAGGGTGTTGCTATTGGTTACTGGGAGGGAGAGGGGAGGGACAAAGCAGTAGAAAGGTCAGTGCAGTACAAATGCACCAGCAGCTGTGCCAGATGGTCTCCACTGGTGCACTACACCGACCTCCCTACCACCTCACCCCTCCTGTGGAGCAACCACATGCATGGAAGCTAGAACAGTGGCTCTGCCCCACCCAACAAGCCGCTTCTGTTCCCATGGTGAGGTGTGAAGGAACTGAGGCCCCATCTCCACTTTACATTTAAAGCAGCACCATACCTGTTTAAACTGCTGTGGCTTCTGTAATGTCACCTGTTTATTATACAGCCACTAGAGTGGCTGTATACTATAGCCAGCTTGGATTTTTTGTATTCCCCAATGTTAAATTGAAAATACCCCCACATGCATTTCTGATGCTTCCCATAAGCTCATTTCAAAACAAAACCTTACAAAACGTATAGTACTGAACTCAGAAACGCTTGCATAACAACCGTATAAATGTTTTCTCTGAGAGTTCTCATAATCTGTTGAAATTCATTAAAAATCAGCCATGTTCACAGAGTACCTGTAATCCTAATACTGACCATGCCCCATACTCTGACCTTCATCTTCTGCAGTTTAAAAGTTAAAAAAATGCCTGGCTGATCTTTAATAAATTTAAGGAATTTTGGCTGGAAGCCTATGATAACGCGGGGCATGCTCAGTAAGAACCAACTGTCAGTGTTCTAAAAGCCTCACAGCTGCTGGGCTTGCCTAATCGGGGCCACACCCACACCAGACTTGATTTCACTTGAGACAGTCATGGCTTCCCTCAGAGAATCCTGAGAAGTGTAGTTTGTGAAGGGTGCTGAAAGGAGACTTCTATTCCACTGACAGAGCTTCAGTGGCCAGACTGGTTTAACAGTCAGCCACTCTGACTGAAGGTCTGTGAGGGGAACAGGGCGTCTCCTAGCAACTCTCATCACCCTTCACTAACTACACTTCCCAGGATTCTTTGAGAGAAGCCATGACTGTCCAAAGTGAAATAAAGGCCTGGTATGGATCTGGCCAGGACAGCTTTGGTTTCAGTTTGGGTGGGAGGCTACATGTGCCTGCTGTAGAATAAAAAGATGGGGGGAATGCTGAAAAACAATGATACTGTTCACAATGTTTTCCTTTTGTTCTCTGCTATCTTTTTGGCGCCTTTTGAAGACTTTCCCTCTTTTAACAAGCCTTTCAAGTTGAGACCTATCCCAGTCTACGTCTGTGTTAGAATTGCCTTTAATATGTTTTCTTTAATAATGTGTTAACCCTTTTTTTTTAAAGATGTTTTTAAAGCTTTTAAAAAAATGTTTTTAACGTTGTTTTGTTTTAATGTATTTTAAGGTCTTTTTATGATGTTTTAAAGTGTTTTTATCATTTCTGTTTGCCGCCCTGGGCTACTGCTGGGAGGAAGGGCGGGATATAAATCAAATAATAAATAAATAAATAAATAAATAAATAAAGGAAAGGGGCTTCCCTTCTGCCCAGTACCCACCCATCCAATCTCATCCCCCTCTCCCTGCCCCTCCCGCAGATCAGTGTTGGACTATGACCTGGGAGATCATGGTTCGAATCCCCACACAGCCATGAAGCTCACTGGGTGACCTTGGGCCAGTCACTGCCTCTCAGCCTCAGAGGAAGGCAATGGTAAAACCACCTCTGAATACCGTTTACCATGAAAACCCTATTCATAGGGTCAACATAAATCAGGATTGACTTGAAGGCAGTCCATTTCCATTTTCAAACATGATTGCACAGAAATAAATCCCACTGAACTCAAAAAGTATGCAAATAATCAAACCCACCCTCCCTTCTCCTCCCTCCTATTCCCTCCCTCTTGCCTCTTCCGTCCCCCTTCCTTTGCCTCTCCCTACCCATCCCCAACCCCTTCCAATCCCCTCCTTCCCCTTCCCCTTCCCCCTCCTCCCCCTCCCCCTCCCCCTCCTCCCCATGGTCAGTTTTACCTATCTTAAGCATGATTGCATGGAAGTAAATACCATTGAACTCTATAAGCCTGCAAATGATCAGACCTGCTTTTTTCCCTCCTTCCCCTCTCCTCTACCTTCCTCCTCCCCTCCTCTCTTCCTTCTTCCTCCTCCCCTGCCCACTCCAGCCCTCCCTTCCTCCTCCCCTGGTCAGTTTTACCTATCCTAAACATGATTGCACGGGAGTAAATCACACTGAATTCAATAAACATGCAAATGATCAAACCTGCCCTTCTCCCCTCCCCCTCCTGCCTGCTCCCATCCCAGTCCTCCTCTTTGTGTTTCCTCCCCTCATCCCCTGTGGTCAGTTTTACCTATCCTAAGCATGATTGCAGGGGAGTAAATCCCACTGAACTCAATAAGCATGCAAATGACCAATCCATTCTCAGCAAACTTGGACATGATCCCAATTCTTACTTCCCGGATTAAAAAGCAGGGAAATTCACTAATCCTTGTGGTTTAAGAACGTACCTATAGCCCACAGCTATTTCTATCAAACTTTAAAAAGCAGGGAAATTGGGCAGCTATAGTGAATCCACCAGGGGAGCAGGAGAGCTGAACTCCTCTCTGAGATATTGGACTGCCCTACAAATTGGTCAAAATGCAAACACTATTTGGGTTGGTCTTTCACAGTCCAATCCACTTGCTGTGTAGCTTGCAAGAATTTGGTAACGTGCCTCTGAGCATATGGTGAGTGGTGGCAACACCTGCAATCAGCCCAAATGATAGAAAGAAGACATGTGCTGTGCTGATCTTGTTTTAGCAGGGAGGAAGCAGCATTATTAAGACAGTTGATATAGTTCAGATGGTCACTTTAGATATGTCTGATTTACTTTGCAATTTTAGTGAAGTTGCCTATAGGAAATCATTTTCTTTTGTTTCTATTTCTGTGATTATGTGAAGTAGAGCAAATTTTGCACTAAAAAAACTTCAAACATAATTGTGGAATAATGGCACTGATTTCTGCAGAATAGTCTCCAGTGGACCTCAGGAGTGTGCCAATTTGCACAAGATAAAACAGTGGGAGGTGAAATATATTCTAGCAAAATTCTAGCTGTGCTCTATGTTTTTAATTGACCATGCCCACCTTGCCTTAAATGAAGTGGTTTAAACATAGCAGGCTGAAAACATGCATCCTCTTTTTTCCCCACAGCTAAGAGTCATTTCAGAAGTAGCAACATATTGTAATCAGTCTGATTTTACATCAAACTGCAGTTTCAGATTCAACTGTTAATACACCCAAAATAGAAATAGAACATAACCTCCAATTTGAAACACAAAAGGCTGTCTTCACTATCATATGACATTGACCAATAAAAAGGCTTTGAAATTAATAAAATAAATTTGACACAGATTTCTGGGATGAATAATGAGGGAAATTAAATTTTTCTAGTTTAGATTCACTGTAGAAACATTAGTAACACAGGAAAGAAGCAAAGTAAGAAGAACACCAACAAACATAGACAAATATAATTCTCTGTCTTTGGAGATGGCAGGTGTTGCCACCACTCACCATATGCTCAGAGGCACATGTTACCAAATTGTTGCAAGCTACACAGCAAATCGATTAGACTGTGAAAGACCAACCCAAATAGTGTTTGCATTCTGACAAATTTGTAGGGCAGTCCAATATCTCAGAGAGGAGGTCAGGTCCGCTGCTCCCCTGGTGCATTCACTATAGCTGCCCAATTTCCCTGCTTTTTAAAGTTTGATAGAAATAGCTGTGGGCTATAGGTACGTTCTTAAACCACAAGGTTTTTTGCCTATTAGTGAATGTGTATATTGTTCATGGTAAGTAGTGTTTGAGTGAATAGAATGAGTGACAGGAAGTGGATATTTGCATATGGCTGGTGATTGGCTGAGAGAGTGGGGGAGAAGTGGGAGGGAAGGATAGAAGTATGCTGAGGGAGTGAGGTATGCTTGAGGAGTTCTGTTAAACAAAAAAAATAGATAGTGGTAGGGTGTAAGTTCAGTTGGTTCCATGACAGCTGAGGATAGGGATTAAAAGTTACAATGTCTAGGTTTTGAGTCAGGTCTATGATGAGACTGTGCATGATTGTAAAAGAGAATACATAGAAGTCAATCTAATTAGTAAAACAGTAATTTAAATATATGTGCTGGAGGAGGATAAAGTTGCTTCTTAATGAGTCACATCTTTCAATTGTAATTAATAAATATTCTGTTCTTTTCATCACTCCGCGCATATGGCTTGATTACTCCCAAGGTAATATAGGTAATATAGATGAAGGTAGTAAGATTAATGCATGTCTTCGCATCCTCATATCCTAAACAGTACAAGTATTTGGACCTGGGGTAAAGATCCTGGTGGCAGCATTTCTCAGTGTGTGATGGAAGGCGCTGCCTGTTGAAGTAAAGGACTGCTAGGACAGGGTATTGCAATTAAAGGAAAGAGAGCAGGGGTGCCACAGCTTCCCCCAAAGAATCCTGGGAACTGTATTTGTTAAGGATGCTGAGAGTTATTAGGAGATCCCTATTCCCTTCACAGAGCTACAGTTCCTAGAGTGGTTTCATAGTCAATCCCTCTTCCCACGTAACTGTGGGAATTGTAGCTCTGTGAAAGGAACAGGAGTCTCGTAACGACTCTCAGCACCCTTAACAGACTACAGTTCCCAAAATTCTTTGAGGGAAGCCATGGCACTGTTATGATACTGCCTTAAATGTATAGTGGAGTCTCACTCTTGTGAAAGGTCAAGCACACATTTGACTCCTGGCCACCACGAAAAACAAGTCCTAAAGATAATATGAAGTTCTCTCTACTTTTGTGTGTGTGTAGTGTGTATTTGACTGCCCTAATTCCTATATTTAACTATGTTCATTGGCTATAGAATAAAGACATGAAGAACAAGTGGCTGCTACATGAGGGGAAAATCCAAACCACTAGCTACACAGTTCAGTAGCTGCACAGATAGGGATGGGGGAGTAATTCAGTTTGGTTCATATTTTAATATGAACCTGCCTAATTCACCCTTCTTCAAATAATACACAAACCAAAACACAACTATCCTCTGAAATTTGCACTTTTCTGAATTTTATGATGGACTTCTCCAACCAAATACTGTGCACAAAAATGTATATATTAGAGGACAGTGCGCATAAGAATATGTGTATTAGTGAAAATAACATCCAAAATGCATTATATTAAGGAAAACTGCTTGCAAAAATATGTAAGTTAGGCAAAAGTGCTTACAAAAATTTGTATATTAGGATAAATGTACACTAAAATGCTGATGAATGTTCATGAAGACATCTTTTTAAGAAATCATAAGCTGATGCAAATATGGAGAACTGAATTTAAGATTGGAAAAATGAGAAATTGAGAGAACTGAAACTGACAGAATTGTCCATTCCTAGGTACAGGAAGATTAGTGATTCAGTGAAACCCATAGTTTGGGACTACATTCGTATGTCAGTTTGTGTGGGTAGCCTTTGCTGCATTACTAATCTTTTGGCCTCACAGTCTCTTCTATAAGGTTTAATTGCCCTGCCTCCCATGATTATGCTGAGAAAATAGCATTCCTAGTTTGAAGCCCTAAACTGTATCCCAGCAGAACTATAACAAGACAGAGTGGTATAATGTGTGCAGAGGCAATGAGCAGGGAATATGCAAAGGTGATAGGAATGCTTGAGAAATTTGATTTCTGTGATTTCCAGTGTGAACTGACCAGATCTACACCTTCTGGACAAATGTGTGGCTCAACCGTAATTATCATTTGGATTTTGCACTTTTCCAAATTTTGTCATTCAGTGCCAACTTTTTTTTACAAAAACCCAAAATGCATTAAACTGTTAAAATAAGAAAAACTATCTGCATAGATATGCAATGCACAAAACACAATTTTTGTGATAGCATACATATTTAAATGTGCATGTATATATGAATTTTCATGTAGCTTTTTAAAAAGTAAAAACAAACAAACCACAGATCAATGCAGAAACAAGATGGCTCAGACTTATGAATGAATACATGCAAAGCTGGCATGGACCAAGAGGAGAATATTTCATTCATCCCTAGCCCATTGGCGTAACACAGCCAGTACTATACTTGTAACACTAAATGTAGTATTTTGCAGTATTTCTACAACACAGACTTGAACTAATTAATACCCATTCCTTCAACACTGAGAAGGCTGGGAACTGTCATTCTGAGAAGGGTTCTATGGATCTCTAACACAGAAGTCTCGGTACTCTCACCAAACAATAATTCCAAGAATTCTTTGGGGAAAGCTGTGATAGATAAACTGGCATAGAACTGTGTGTCGCAATAGCTGCCACTGTCCCATAAGAGCAGCCCCACTTAGAGAGGCAGGGCCACCTTTAGGCCATCAAGCAGAAAATGATGGCCCGATTGCAGGGTGACAGGGATGCATAAGCATGATCAAAACAGAAAGGGACACTTGAGTATCATGACACTGAAAGGGGTGACATTCCTGAGTCACCATAAGATCAGGCAGACTCATGGCACTTTGGGAACATGTGGGGAGGACATAAAAACAGAGAGGCTGAGAAAAGCTGGTCCAGAAGCTAGCCATGGGGGATCTTTCCTTGTGGCTTTAGAGAGAAGCATCTAGGTTCTGTTAACTCCCTTTCTTGGTGAGAAGTCATAGCTCAGAGTTATAGCACATGTTTTGCATCTCCAGTTTAAAAGGATCAGGGAGCAGGTGATGTGAAAGACCTCCTCCTGATACCTTAAGAGAGCCACTGTCAATCAGAGCAGCCAATATTGGGCTAAATGGAGATCCAGCGTGGCGTAGTGCTCAGAATGTTGAACTAGGACCTGGGAAACTAATCCCCACTCAGCCATGAGGCTTGCTGGGTGACCTTGGACCAGTTACAGTTGTTCAGCTTAACCTATCTCACATGGTTGTTGTAAGGGTAAAATTGAGAGGGAGGAGAACCATGTATGCCACCCTGAGCTCCTTGAGGAAAGGTGGGATATAAACGTAATAATAAATCAAATAAATAAATAGTCTGACCTAGCATAAGGCAGATTCCTGTGTTCCTCTATCTGAGTGGAGCTGCATCATAGCTATCTCTTCCCAGCTACAACATGATACAAGTTTGTAGTTTAGATATGCCCCTTCATCCCAGGCAATAATGGCTGGTATGGTGCAACTTCCAGCATTGTGTTCCAGCAAGCAAGGAGTGCTTCTGCAAGTCATTTCCACGTGTAAAACATCACTAGGGAAGAGTCCATATACATTGCTTCTTATGAATTAAGTCCAAACAATGTGGGGTTTTTTGGGGGGGGGTGTCATGTGATTTATTGAAACCAGTCTCCACAAATTCCATGCAGATCCCTCACTGACCCACTGAAAGCTGAACAGGGTCTCCATGTCTTGATGCGGGCACATCATGGAATACCAGATCATGGGGACAGGGAATGAGCAAATGTTTGACAGTGTTGGATGGTGGGTTTGGGGGCTGATCAAGTAAACCTTTTCTTGGGTTCTGCTCTTTTCATAGTGTACCAGAACCCCTGGGTTAGCTTAGCCCACACAAGGGACACACAACTGGATATAATCCTTTTGGGGGGATATGCTTTGCATATGTCCATCCTTAGGTGACACAGAGATCTTGTATAGGTATTGCTGAGAAAGACTGGAAGGCCAAAGATGCTGGAAATGCTTGGCAATAACTGTGACAAACTGTAACAGATGGCAGGGTGGGGTGGCAGTTCTTACCTGACCTCCCAGCAGCAGAGTCCCTGCTGCTTACTGGGAGGGAGAGTGGGATGGCAAGGTGGCATGGAGGTTCACACTAACTCAGCTGCTTGCCCTTCCCACTCTCTCTACCAGTAAACAGCAGTGACTTTATTGCCAGGATATGAGTAAGCCATCCCACCCCACCATCGGCTACTAGTGAAAAGGTGGTAACAAATACAGTATATTAACCGTTCTTACATAAGACCACAGTGGACTTAATCACATTTGATGTTGTGTTGGATGATGGGCTCAGACTTTGGGCTCTTTCAGATAACCTGTTGATTGAGCATTCATCCTGATCTGTTTCCACAAAAGTTGCACTGAGGTTGTAAGATGTTGCTGTTTATTGAGCATTAATTCTGGTGACCTTGGGGCAGTCACTGCCTCTCAGCCTCATGAAAACCCTATTCATAGGGTTGCCATAAGTCAGAATCAACTTGAAGGCAGTATATTTACAATTTTTTTGTGCAGAGGTTATATGATGTCCCCTGAAATCGCTGTTATCCCACACTGTCCCGTGCATTTTCTCATCACTTGTCTTACCACAAACATTCTGAGCGCTTTTTTTGGAAATTGGTTTGTAGTGCAAGAGCACCAAATCCACTTTAACCGTGCAACCTAAATTTGCTGGGGTACAGTTGAATCATACAAAATAGTGACAGTCTGGAAGTGCCCTTGAGGACAATTGATGTGATTTTGATTCAAACTCTACAGCTGGGCAACATTGCTTGTTTGTTTTTGCATGGTTAGGTCTATTATACTGTCTATGGTCTGTCAGTAGCTTCTGGCATATTGAATGAAGCACTTGGATGTTCCAGCATGCATCCAGATTATGGATATTCTCACACAAAACATATTTGAGCCATTGCATTATTCCACACAAATGCACCAAGTGGAAGAGAGTGTTATTTTTGTTTGAATGTATTTTCAATTGCCAATGTTGGTACACCATTTCTGCAAATCTTACAGATGCAGGAAATGCAACAGCCAACTTAAATGCCATGTCAGTTTTCTATGATGTCCTGCTGGAACCCAGAAAAAAGGCCCAAACCCCAGTATGATGTGATCATTCCCAACACAGAGAACATTCAGTGGGTTTATGGCATTATTATTTCATGAGTCATTTTAATTTGCACAATTTTTTACCTTGCTTATCTTAATAACTTTCCTGAAAGGTATGTCATTGTTTTCCTTATTTACAGCTGGGGAACTGAGGCTGAATCTTGGCCAAATCTACATACGACAGAAGAAGAGCGATAGCTATTTGCAAGAGCACATTTTCTGCATACAGAAGATCCTGGATTCTAACAATGGTTTCTCCAGGTACCATAATCTAGAGATACTGCAGAAGTATTGTCAGAATAGCTGAATTAGACAGACCAACAATATGACTTATGATAAGGTGGTATGACTTGAACCCCGGTCTTTTAGGTAAATGTTCAAAAGGAAAAACAAGGAAAAGTAAATGTTCAGAAGATCAGCGTGCAAACAATTATGTTGATTTTACCACTTAAATTGTTTTGGAGGGAGGTGATCCATGGGAACAGGACTGTAGTCATCTGGGGTCTCTGGGGTGGGTGGGTCATAGACCCCTTACTTTTCTGGGAGCAGGATCCCAGCCAGGTCCCCATGTATGAGCCAACTAGCATGAAAGAGGAGCATGTTAGCCACTGAGAAGAGTCCTTGTCCTTTCATGCTGATTGGAGCCAATCAGAACGAAAGGAGGTGAGTCTGCCACTGAGAAGCCTCTTCTCAGTAGCTAAAACACAGCCTCCCCTTTCATGCTGATTGGCTCCTAGGGACATCTGTTGTAGTGGAGTGTGGACTAGGAGATGACACAGAGAGAAAAGGAGAGGTGGGAAAGTGGAAAAGGGGGCAAGGATGTGAGGAGTCATGGTGTGGCTATCACACAGAGACATAGCACTTCTGAATTTGCCACTATGCTACTGCAAGGGAGTGACTAACAGGTGAACCTTTGTCAACCCTTAATATTTAAAATGACATCTACCCAAGGTCTAGCCTGCCTGAACTACACCCCCTGTCAAGCAGCCTTCTCCAAAAATCCCAAAAGAAAAAGCGCTGGTTATGCTTATTTGCTCTTGAAGGGAAAAACAAACAAACACTTTCTTCTCTATTGTCACTTATGTGCTAGGCCTGTGACCTGGCAAATGGAAATAGGTCCCAAGAGGCCAAATCCTCGTATCCCTCATCTGCCTCACAGGTGGCACAAGGATGGAAGGTGTTGCTTTACACACTGAATCAGGCAATTGGTCCATCTACCCCAGAATGCACTCCTGCTTTGTCTCCTAACCCTGACTAGGGATGGCTCTCAAGCTGTGCTGAGATCCATGAAACACAGGTGATCAGACCAGGGACCTTCTGCCTGGCCCAGCGTATGTGCTTGCAAGCAGAAGGACCTTGGCAACAGTGGGGGCTGTGTCCACTGGGACTGGCAGGGCAGAAGGCAGGGAGATGGGCAGTAGGTGGAGCCACAGCCAGTGACAGGCAGAGCCACCCCATGACTTGCTGCCAGTAAGAAGGCTGGCGGGTGGACCTGGCTGAGAGCTCACTATTGGTGCAGCGGTGCCCCATTCATCTTAATGGACGAACCTCCACTGGCTATAGTTCATCTCCCTTATGGAAGACTAGGGAACCTACTAGCCGCAAGAGAGCACCCTATCTTCTTGGCTTGATGCTTTTTTTTAAAAAAGCAAACACTTGAGGCATGGGAAGAAGATTGTGCATCTTTCCCCAATGTGGATTGCAACACCCATCTTTCCTTTTGCTTTTGTCTGGGAGCTACCGGGGAATTGGTGCTGACTGCACATGGATATCATGTGGTTTATGAGGATCAGATGTGCTCAATCAAGGCACCAAAGGCCTGAGAAATCCATAACCCCCTGCCAACATTCCTCGAAGCTGGCATTCTTGAGGCAGGCACCCTCCGCCTGCCTCTCTCTTCCCAGGCCTGCCCCTCTCCACTCTCGGCCTCTGTCTCTTGTCTCTCATCCCTGCTTTTGTTTCCCTCCTCCTCCTCCTCTTTTTTTTAAGCATTTGTTTGATGCTGCACTGCAGGGGTTTGTCCCCTGATTGGTAGGGGCGAGCATTTCAAAGGCCAGCCGGCTGGAGGAGGAGATGGATGGACGATTATGCTAATAGAGAGAGAGAGAGGGACCCGCCTCTCTCCCCTGCCGTACTAGGGGAGCCGGGGCTGAACTGCAGCGAGGCGAAGAGCGAGGCAAGGTACAAAAGAGAGGCTTGGATTGGGAGCGAGGCGCTCAAGCAACCAGGGGCCAGAGATCCTCGTCGCCTTTGCCCGGAGCAGAGGTGTCGCTGGCTTGGAGACCTCGCCTCCGTTGCATGAGAGGATTTCCCCAGCCTTGGAAATCGGTGAAGAACTTTTCGTAAAGGAGCGAAGCACAGCCCATCTTCCCTCCTGAAGGGTTCTAAGAAAAGAAAAGAAAACTTTAGTTTTTCATTTTGGGAAAGCAGAGAGAAAACTGGCTCCAGCAGATAGTCCTTCGGCTGATCCGCCGTGACGAGAGGAGGGAAAGAGTTTACAGCCGCGCATCCCTCTCGCTCTCCTCGGAGAACATGAACAGGGCAAGGAGATTCTCCGGGGGGGCTTTCTCGTGCGCGTCGATCTCTTTGCTGTGCGTCGGGACGCTGGTTTGCCTGACCGATGCCAAAGGGACCTATTATCGCCACCCTGTGCCCATCCCTTACGGCAACAGATATAACCTCTATACCTCAGGATCTAGGCCCCAGCTCACGCCGGGAAAACCCATGGGAAAGCACAAGTAAGCGCTTCAGTTTCTGGCTCCTTCTTCTCATCAGTCGTCCTCGTATTCTCGCTCCCCGTCTCTTCTTCTCAAAAAGGCGGGGTGGGCGAGAGAAAGAAATGATAGTGTGGTGACAATGTCCAGTGACATTTCGAGTCAATTTCACCCGGTTTGTGTCAGGCTCGTGGCTTGTCAGTTTCACTCATGGGTCAGTTTCGTGCCGTGCTATCTCTCTCTCTCTCTCTCTGTGTGTGTATGTGTATCAGAGAGCGCGCGCGCAAATATGTTATTATGTAGCAAATCGCTTCGGGTTGCCTTATGAGAAGCGAAATGAACTGTAATGGGTTGTAGCGTCTCTAATGTTAGTCCTACTTAGAGTAGATATAATTAGGTCGATTAACGTCAGTGGGTCTACTCTGAGCATAATGTAGTTGAATACAACCCCCTCCCCTTTTTAAGGTGCTGCAATCTGGGATGAAGGATGGAAACCAAGGAGGATGATTCTGCATATGAAAAGGAAGAGCTGGGTGTAAAGACTCGACCAAATGCTTTCCTCCGGTCGCGTGTGTGGACTGTTGCCTTTCCCCTCCTTACACACCCCCTTCGACTCTTCCTTCCACGAAAACGGATCTGCCAACAATTCATATGGATTTTAACATCCTGGAATGCTCACAGAAGGGGGTGGGGATGGACTGAAAGAGAAGGGGCTGCCTTGTTCTGGAGCGCTTGTTTTGATTTCCAGTTGCTTCCGGGCTGTCTGTTTTCTGGGCAAGAGCTCCGTTTGCAAATCAGTGTAAAAAGAAAGATGCAGGAGAGGTTTCTCTCTGCGCACAGCCACACCGCCGAAGGTCGCGCGCGCACACCCACACCCCGATGGAAAAGGAACATTTTCCATCTGCACACTATTAAAGCATCGTATTGGCCCCAAACTGCAAGCCACAGGTGGGGAAGAGAGGGAGACTGTTTCTCCAGCCAGCGTTGCCCCGTAACCTTTTGCCTGACTGGCTTGGGATCCCCCGCGCCCTTCTCGCTCTAAGAACTCCTTAGAATTCGGCTCCTAGCCAGGCAAAGTTTGCACAAAGTTTGAGGAGGAGGAGCGAGTGCTAGGCTGCGGCGGCGGGGAAGGGGGGGGGAGAGATCAGGCCTCTTTGCCAACTGCGAAGGTTATTTAGGTGGTCATACCAAGGCAAGCAGCTGCCCTGAATTGGACTTGTTTAGATATAATCGTGAGGGTAATTCCAAGGAGCGAATATATTTGCTTCCTGGCCTGCCTCCACACCATACATTGGAAGCAGATTTAAAGCATGCACACACCCCAAGAATCCTGGGAACTGTAGTTTGTTAAGGGTGCTGGGAACTGTAGCTTCCTGAGGGGTAAGCTACAGTTCCCAGGATCCTTGGGGGGAGTGCTTTAAATGTGTGTTCGCAGCCTCAATTCCCCCCTTTTTTCTTCTCTCTAAATTTGTTTTAAGTGCTCCTGAAAGCAACTGCAGTAAAATCTTAAGCACTCTTGGAGGAAGTTCCTCACTTTTCAAACAGGAATGGCCAGCGCAGAGCCCATGGGCATGCATGTGCCCACAGAGGCCTTCCCTAGTGCCTCCACCTGCCCTGCCCATGCTGAAATTTGGCTTGAAAGCAGCATTATAATGAAACCAATAGAATAGATTGTGTTGTGTGCTTGGTTGACATGTATGTGTGTGTGTGTGCCCACAGCTGTTTCTCCAGTTTGCAGATGTGCCCATATGCCCCAAAACTTTGGCAACCCTGGGTTTACACTTATTATAAGGGTACCTGAGTGAAATCATAGACAGTGAACCTCTTCTATTCAGTGTGTTTATATGAATCATTTATTTGGCACTTTAAAGTTGGAAAGTGCTAGAAATTTTATTTATTTATATTTTTATCATGTTATTATATATTGCTTTTCTTCTCACAATGACCCATATGAGATAGGTCATCATTATTATTTCCATTTACTGATGAACTATGTCCACTGTTTCAGATTTCAGTGTGCGTGTGCGTGCACATGTGCATGAGTGTCTTGGGGGTAAAGGTTTTCAGAATTGAGGGTGGGGGGAGATTCTCAGACAAGTTGAATAGCGTACTGGTGGATATATTCAAGATTAAATTGCAAACAACAGTTTATTTTAGGAGCATTTTCTGCAGTTGCTTATTATACCACACAGTAACCTTAGCAGCTTTATCTATCACACACACACACTTGAAAAACCAAAAAGCATAAACAAAAAAGGCAAGTCATCAAGCTGAAAGGTACCTAGGAGGCCATCTAGTCCAACCCCCTACTCATTGCAATGCAGTATGCAAGAACAACATCCTTGACAGGTGGCCATCCAGCCTCTACTTAAATACCTCCACAAAGGAGAGCCCACCACCTCACAAAGCTGCCTTATGTGTGTTCATAACAAGTTGCCTTATACTGAGTTGGACCATTGGTTCATCTAGCTCAGTATCATTGTAGTAGTGTTTCTCCTGATTTCAGACAGAAACCCAGATATTCCAGGAATTGAACGTGGTACCATCTGCATGCAGAACAGGTACTCAGCAATATCACTAGCACACTGGCCCACAGAATAGTTTATAACAATTGCCCCTGGTGTATAGAATAAATGCACTGAGCAGAAATGCTGGCGCTCCTGACAAATAATCACAAATGGTCTGAAATGGAGGGGGTGGCTATTATCCTTAAATGCTCAACGGGCACCCTGGAACTGAAGCTTAGAGAGACAGCCTAAGAGACCATAACATGAAAAAGGTTCCCAGCCCCACTATCTTAAGAGTCAGGAATGAATTTTTACCCTAAGTCATCTGATTTTGACGTGTCAATTAGCTGACAGTAGCATCACTGAGAGCACACTGTCTCCCCAATCCTTGCAACACACACAGGGTAAGGTCAGCTAAAATGAGGCATGACTATAGGCAATATACTCATAAATGGGATATGGGTGGACTGTAGGAGTGGACAGTGTTGGGAACCAGATAAGGATATCTACTGGAATCCATGCCCTCTCTCCCACCCCACTATCCAAATATTATTCTTGTGTTCATACTATTATTTCCAACTTCACACGAAGCCTACTGGTAAGCCTCATGTTATATCTAGTGTATCAGCTTTTCTCCTAAAGGGTGCAATTCATCATAGAGAGTGCCACACTTAGGCTGCAAAATCCTAAGCATGCTATCTTAGAAGTAAGTCCCATTGAAGAAGAGCACATATTGTCTATTGTTTCCATTAAGTATACTGGTTTGGGACCAAAAGCTTTTAGGAAGGGTATGAAAGTGGAGGTAATAGGTGCTCAGAGCTGCAGCACTAAGAAATAGGTAATGGCCCATAAATGAACTTTCTCATCCTCCACTTTCTTTAATAAAATAAACATCTAGATCTGTTCTGCCCCCATTGAGGAGGATCCGATCTTTGTGGAGACCATCCAGATAGGCAATATAAGGCCAGACAGATCAGTGAATGATCTGATGCAATATAAGGCAGCTTTGTATGTTCACCTTCCCCAACTCTGCCCTTCTGCTGAGGCTCATACATGTTCAACCATAGCTCTAGCAGTACCAACAAGGAGTCAGCAGGTGATGGCATTTGCAAATATAAACCACAGGGTCACATGAGGGCAAAGTTGGATGAAATTTGATTTATAAGAGTCAAGTGGAGGACAAAGCTAAATTAAAGTAGTAGAGTTCATCTTCATGCAGAAGTATTGGATTTTATAGCATGGGGATGGGACGTATGATGGTGTATTATACACTTTTGCAGGGCAATCCAAACCCAAGATCTGCTGGGATGAGCAAGTTTGAAACAGGCGGGTCTTGGGGGTGTCCCAGCTGAGCCAGGGATATGCTGGTGTAACTCTCTCAACCTGGCTGATGGCTCAGCTGGGGGGGGGTCAGTTGGCAGAATATTAACTGCTTAAGCCTCAAAAAGAGGATGTTCAGGGAGCATGGTGGGAGCAGGGCAGGGAAAGGAGAGTCACCAGTTCCAAACCTCTGTCAGCTCAGTCACATGATCTGGCAACCTGGCAGAACATCCACCAACGAAAAGGTGGTAGAAGTCAAACTCTATGTTAAAGGCTTGTTTTCGCTGTGCCAGGCTCAGGCCAGCTCAGCCAACAATAGCCTGGCTCCTGAAAGGAGCTTGGTATAGGGGTAACTTACACAGGCTTAATGTAAGCTATATTCTGCCAGCTGAACCCCCTGGCTAAGCCATCAGCCAGGCTGAGGAAGTTACACCAGCAATCACACTGTGCAGAATTTAGAAAAACTCAAGCCCCCAAGGAGCTTGGCAGCAGGATATTTGATGGGCAGATTTCTCAGTGTTTTGCACAGCTTCTTGCCATTCTCCCTCACTTGAAGAATCCGAACAAGTTATGAAGCAATAATTGCAAGTTGGCTTGATCCGCGTAATTTATCCAGTGCAAGAAATCCAGCTTTGTCTAGCACAGAATTTGGACTACTGTGAAACACCCGCAGTTTTAGCTCTGGACCCCAGCCGGACTAAGGGCCACCACTACTTTCTTGTGCAACTCTGAGAACTTACCATTGTGGGGTATGTGAGTCTCCCACTCTAGAGTCTCCACTCCCCAACACAATGACTTCTGTATCTCATGTTGGAAGAGTGAAAGCCAAATGAACTCCTAGCCATGCAGAAGAAAAAGACTCCAGAGAGCACAACACTGAAAGGCCATAGTCTACATGGACTATAGGTTACTTGTGTGCATGCATGCATGGGGCTTTCCTCAGGAATCGGATACGACTGGTCTGCAGAAGCCATGCGAACTCTGGGCAACCCTGGGCCTGCACTCTTCCTTTACTTATGGGGGAATCATAGTGAGTCCAGCATGACCCTCACCACTAGCATTCTACCATACTGTATCATACTTAATTTTTCAAAATGTAATTTAGCCCTCAGGTCAGGTGCTGAATTGGAACCCCCCAACTCCCCCCCTCAAATCCACCCACCAAATAAGCAGTCTCCTGTGTAAATGTTCCATAAGAGCATATGTATATGGGAGAGGTCTTTCCTAGCCCCATTTCCTGATACTCCTTTGGCTGAAGATGCTAGGGACTGTCCTCTGCCATTGAGGTATAAGGCCCTTTTCACAAAGTCCTCCAAGTTATTTCCACTCAGCACCAGCAGACAAGAAATTCTTGTTGGGGCTTTAAACCCAGGTCTATTAGCATCCCAAGCAAGAATCATATGCATAAGCCTCACCTTGGAGTGATGCAATTGACTGTTAAAGGCTGCCTTCCTACACACGATTACCTTAGAGTAAAATCCATAGAATGGGACTTAACGTCTCAGCAGAAATGCCATAGGATTGTGCATGTAAGTGAAGTAGTATAGGTATGGTTTATGTGGCTCTAGAATGGAGTTCAACACTAGGGGTGGGTTGCAATCTGGTTTGCTTGTCGGAGAAGCCCAGTTAGTACCTCTGAAGAGTAACTGCTTAAATGGTCTCCAGTAGTGGGGCCGCAAACACCCCCTGCCACAGCACTTTGCAAGCTGATGGCCGTGCTGTGCTAGAAAGGCTACAGTATTTGATCTATTCTTAAATTCTGTGTTTTAATCTAGTACTATTTAAATCCATGCAACAGGATACCTGCCAAAGCAAAGATGGCATCAAGTCCAATAAGCTCACTGCAACCATATGCCTGGACACTCACCCAAGTCTCCTCTTTGGTCCCAGCTGGTATTTATTGAGCTGAACATAAGTTCCATAAGGGGCTATTTTCCTGGATGCCTGAAAATGGCTCCTTGTGCTTTTAATATCATAACCTCTTGTGCAAGCAAGTGTTTCTTAAAGACCAACCATTATGAGGGCTCACTGCATGATCTAAGACAGTGGCTCTCAAAGTCCCCCCCCCCCCGCATCACTTGAAAATTGCTGGTGGTCTCGGCAGACCACTTAATGATTTTTCTGCCTGTTGTAGCAATGTTAATGTCCTGTGCTAGATGCTGTAGGATTAATTGTATTTGGATTTCTTCTTTTATTGCAATTTAATTTGTATTGCAATTTATTATATTACAATTTGCATGCCCTAGAATTCAAAATATAATGCAATGAAATACAGTATAAGAAATAAAAGAAGTAACACAAATATAATTAAAAATCAGTATGAATATCTAATGCAGGCAGGCTCATGGACCACTGGTGGTCTACAGACCAGAGTTTGGGAACTTCTGATCTAAGAGATTCAGTTTCCATTTGCTTCCATTTGCTTCTCCCCTTCATTGCTAAAAGTTATGGTGATGACTTAGGGCATTTCCAGACTGTCACTATTTTTCGGCGGGATTCAGTCATATATCTGCAAATTCAGGTTGCATAATTATTGTTGATTGGGAAGTCTTGGGCAACTAACCCACTTCCCCCAAAGATTTTGTGATAGGGAAAGTGATGGCAAAATGCATTGGAAAGGGCTAGCCTGCTTGTCCTCAGGTGCAATGGAGGGCATTGTCCCATCACCAGTGATGAAATCTGATTCAGCTACTAGCCTGGTCAGCTTTTGTATGTGGAATGGGGAGGTTGAGGTGTTATTTTGTCCTTTTTCTCAGGCAGCAAAATGTTTTGGGATGGTTCTGTTGCTCATGTCCTGCTTACAAGCATCCCATAGGCATCTGGTTGGCAGCTATGAAAAGCATGATGCTAGACTAGGCAGGCCTTTGGTCTGATCCAGCAAGACTTTTCTTATGTTCTTACTAAATGATGCCAGGGTTTTTTTTGGGAGGGGGGAGTGGAAACAGTGGAAGTGGACTATTGCCTTTATGTTGTGGTTAGGGGCTTCATGGAAGCTTCTGGCTGGTGACATTTGGTCTGATCCAGCAGAGCTGTTCTTGTGTTCCCTGAATGCCCTCTTTGATCTTGGTCATCTGAGGTCTTATCTCTTGCCCGCCATCACTAAGGGCTACTTCTTAGGGTAGGGATGAGGGAATCTGTGGCCCTTCCAAGGTTGTTGGACTCCAGCATGGCTAATAGTCAGATATTATGGAACTGTATCCCCGCAATATCTGGAGGACCACAGTTTCCCCACCCCATCTTATGGGATCCTTTGGTATTTGGACATAGATGTAACTGTTAAATTAATGGTTTCATTACACTGCATGCAGTAGCGTATACATTCTAGTGTTAACTAAATAAAAACAAAATGAATGCACTGCCCATTGGTGTTTTCTCCTTTAAAACGCAAAGAAGCACAGGTCCAGATATCCCTTGTGTATTGTAAAAGTGGAAGACAGCACTAAATCTACATGCTCACTTCCTTCTCAACAGGCAGCATTTGTGTTTTGTATTTGGGCATTCAGGCCCTAATAGGCACAAGCACACACACAGATGCACACTTTCATTAAAAGGGTCTCTGAGCACACCACTGCGTCCTGTAACCATTCCCATCATGTTATCTTTTACTCAGTGCCCCATCCTTCCAGTGGGTGGTGCTATGAAAGACAAAGATGCTCCCTTTGAGTCCATCTCCCAATTGTATAGCTAACTGAAGCCATTTGGCACCTGTTGAGCCCAGCTACTCGAGACATGTGTTCATTCACTCTCATTCTCCATCCAATAAGATTATCTGCTGTTTCGGCTGAAAAATGCTTGGACAACATAAAAGGAAAAGTCCAGACTCAGTGTATGCTGTATAAGAGCCTGGTTTTTCTCTCTCCTGGGAGACTTTTGTACTCATTGAAAGAGATTACAGTGGCTGGACTGGATGAACAAAATGCCTGATTGGTAATCTGTAGTGAATTCCAGACCCAAGAGATGCGGTTCAGAGTTGCAGAGACTCAGTGCATCACAAAATTAAAGAGAGGGTGTGTTGTGTAATGTTAGCGAGCTATGAGCCAGGGAGTCCCCAGTTCATTCTTTCATCAGCTATGAATTCACACATGGCCTGAAGCAAGCCAGATCTCCTATCCACATCACCTCTGCTGCACCATGTGCACAGCATGGAGCTAATACTAGCCAACTTTACAGGGCTATTGTAAGGATTACCAAGACAATGTGTACACTATCTATCTATCTATCTATCTATCTATCTATCTATCTATCTATCTATCTATCTATCTATCTATCTATCTATCTATCTATCTATCTATCTATCTATGCAAAAACATTATTAAATATGAGACTTCTTTATTATAATGACAAGAATTTATTCTTAATGGTGGGATTTGCTGCCACAGAGTGCTCTGGTGGCCAGCAGTTTTAAAAGAAGATTAGATGATTCCAGCAGTTGGTGGCTATTGGCCATGAATGGAGCCACCATTTCAAAGGCACTATGCCTCCGGATGTTATAGCTTAGTCCCTACAAGCAAAAAGTAACGGTGCCAGGCACATTTCCCTGGGGATAGCATTCCACAGATGGGGGTGGGCACATGAAGAAGGGACTCTAATAACAAATGCAGTGTCTGAGTAGGTTCATATGGGAAGAGGCGATCATTGAGGGATTGAGGTACTGAGCCACATAAGTCTTTATAGGTAAAAAATAGCACTTTAAATTGAGCCTGGAAACTAAGTGGTAGCCAGTGCAGTTGTGCTAAAATTGGTGTTATATGCTCAGATTGCCTTACCCCAGTCAGCAATCTGGCCCCTGAATTTTGGCCACCAGCACTTTGAACTGAGCGTGGGAACTAATTTGTAGCCAGTGCAGTTGGGCTAGAATTGGTGTAATATGCTCATATCATTTTACCCTAGTCAGCATCTGGCCACCAAATTCTGCACTAGCTGCAGTTTCTGAACCATCTTTCAAAGGCACTCCCAAGTATAATGCATTGCAGTAATCTAAATAAATAATCTATCCTAGAAGTTACCACAGCACAGACAACAGAAGCTACACTATCCCTGTCCAGAGAGAGTCAGAGCTGAGCCACTAGCAATAGCGGGTGGAAGGCACTGCATGCCACTGAGGCCACTTGAAAGTAATGGATCCAGAAGTACCCGCAAGTTGCATACCTGCTCCTTCCCGGGAATGTAACCCCATTTAGAACAAGCTGGATCCACCCATCCAATCAAAGGAGATCCACTCACTAACAACACCTCAGTCTTATCTCGATTAAGCCTCAGTTTATTGGCTCTTATCGGGTCCATTACCAATGCTAGGTCTAGCACCTCCATCACCACACCTGCAGATATAAAGGAGAAATAGATCTGTGTATCATCAGCATATTGCTGACAATGCACTCCAAAATTCTGGATGACCCCACTCAGTGGTTTCATGCAGATGTTCAATAGCAGGGGGTATAAAATCCCTGTGGGATCCCACATCAGAGGCTCTATGGGGCCAAACAATCCCCCCCAGCACTACCTTATAGGAATAGTCATTCAAGTAGCACTGGAACCACAGCAAAGGGGTACCATCCCTAGTTCGGACAGCTGCTCCAGAAGGATACAATGGTTGATGGCATTGAACGCTGAGAGATCAAGGAGAATTAACAGGGATACAATCCCCATGTCTTTACCCCCCCCCAAAAGTCATTATTCAGGGCACCTAAGGCTGTTTCTGTGCCAACACCAGGCATAACCCCTGAGCGAAATGACCAAGAACTGCATTTTTTCTTTTAAAAAAAATGAAAATAAAATAAACCCTGATCTAAATCAAACATCTGATTTAAATTTTTAAAATCCATTTATTTATTATTTTTAATAATTTTTATCCACACTGGCTAAAAATGATGCTATATCCTGACATAGCTGTGTTTCCATTAAGGCATCCCCCATAGCTGTCACACTGCTGCTGCTTATAATAGCTGTGCCATTGCTTATAGCAGTAGCAAAGCTTTTTTTTACTACAACCCTTTGTCAACTCAATACAAAAGTTCTTTCCACCCCACCAAGGGTGGTCATTTATACATCACAAAAACAGAAGAAATGCATCATCAAAAAAAAAAGGACCAAAGAGGACACCAATTTACATATGCTAGTTTATATGTCCAGATGAAACATTAGAAATAACTACTAAATGTAAATCGAAATGCAATACATCTCACCACAGTAAGGAAGAGCTGACCTGTGTGCCTGCTCAGTCTGTGGTCCATGACTTTTGATGGGCACTTTTAAGGCCCCATACCCCTCTCTTGTTATAGTTCTTTATATTTAAACCAGACCTGGACCAGACAGCCTTTCAGCAGAGGACACCTTCAAATAGGTACAGTAACTGTCCTTTCACAGCTTGTCCAATGGAGGACTGTCCTCTGTGAAGTAGGACATCTGGCCACCCTATAACCCCACCTTGAAAATCTCAGAAAATGTCTCCTATATTCACGGAAGACAAATGACATCACCAAAGGGAAGGCATTTTTGGTCAAGCCTGAACCTACAAAAATATGCTGCCAAAAGGCGAGACCATGCCACGTTCCTCCATGGATCAACTGAATCCAGAATTTAGTGTCCTGGATGCAGGGACCAGGCCTGCCCATGACCAAATGACATGCTTATAGGACAAAAAGCTCTTCCTTCACACCATGCTCAGTGGCAGAACACATACTTCGGATGTAGAACATCTCAGGTGCAATCCCTGGCACCTCCAGGTAGACTCCTGTCTGAAACCCTGGATAGCTGTTGCCAGTGCAGACAGTACCAAGCTAGATGGACCAATGGTTTCATTCAGTATACCACAGCTTCCTATGTTTCTATATTCCTTGCATACATCCTGATAAGTGAACCTGCATTAGGTAGGTGGGAAGCTGAGGACATGAGCAAACAAGGTGGTTTATGCCAGAGTTAGCCTACAGAATGAAGGTTCAAGGAGAACGTCACATTACAAGAACACAAAGAGCACTAGAACAGAAGCCAACCCACATACTTCGGGGGAAGTCTGTAAGAATGTGGGTCATCTACTGGCTGATACAACAGTGATGGCCAGCCTTTGGGGCAGGTGTGTTTGATGTTGAGATCAAATAATAAGGCTGGGTTTACATATGCTGCAAAATGAGATGGCACAGTGAGGCAACTGCCCCAGATGGTAAATGCTTAGGGCAGGCAGATATCTTATTACTTGTATATGCCCCCTCCATTTAGGCCCTCCTCCTCACCCACAAAAGAGGAATATAAATTTGCATATGACACAAAGTCTATGCACATTTTATGGAAATGTGTGTTCTCTTTTGCTAGTGGGGCAGAGGGTCCCATCTCCAGGCAGTATACTGGGCCCAGGAAATTCTGTATGCATCCTCGCAACTCCCCTGTTCCTCACTGTGGTTTTGCCTTTACTCAACTTCTGAGGGAGCTAACAGCAATGCAACACAGAAGAAGCAAGGAGAAATGTGGGGGAGGCTCTCTTACGTTTCATCCAGGTGTGCTAGCAACCCCATGCTGCTCAAGCCACTCATAGCAGGCATGTTGAAGCTCAGCCATCTATGCCCATCAGGCACATCCTCTTGGCTGATTATACAATCTGGGATCAAGAAGTAGTTCCCAGACATATTAGCTAGTAGCTCGGACTGTTGGGTGCCTGCGTGGCTATTCCCCCATCAGATATGGTTTGGGGCTCTCTGTTCTGCAGGTATGTTGAGTGAGTGCCCCATATTCATGATCTTCACTTATGCCACACCACAGTCTTCTTTATATGAGTTGAGAGACAAAAAGCACAGGTGAACTTTCCTTGTGGCACTTAGTAGATATGAGGTTCTTTCATTCCATCTTTCTATTATGGCAAACTCTAATAGCAAACTCAGGTGGCAAGTGCTGACAAATAGGAAGCCACAATGGGGATACTGAGGAAAAAAGGGGATACTGGCAATCTTAAGAAATCCCACAGTTTGCAGAAATAAAAAAAACTGAGGGGGGCAATCCCCCCCAAAAAAACAGCCCAACGAGAACTGACCATGTTGAGTAACCACAGAATGTTGACTGTCAGTTGGGGGGGACAAAGCAGAAAATTGGAGGGGGAGGGATAGAACAGAATTGAGTATCCTGGAGAAAGGCGTGGCTGGATGGCTGAAACTGAACAGGAGCACAGAAGTGATGATGCACTGCAACATTTTGTTGCAGGTCCCACTCATTCTTTTCCTGTCTTCAGGCACCAGCATCCTCTTCCCAGTGTGGCAGCCTCTATTACCCCACTCAAAGTGGCCTAGCATCTTTCTTTGCAGTTGTGTCCACAAGTGACCTACATATATCAGATATGGTTTGGAGCTCTCTGTTCTGCAGGTATCTTGGTTAGTGCTCTTTGTGTTCATGATCTTCACTTATGCCACACCACAATCTTCTTTATATGAGACCAATTTTATATGGATTAGAGATGGAACAAATTTTGGGCAGAAAAGTTTCTGCCAGGCTTTCATTGCATCTGGACATATCAAGAGCTCAGCCTCTAAGCTTCAAGTCTAATGTTTGACTTTTGATCTTGGAGTATATTTTTAAGTTTGGTGGATGCAGCATTGTATAAAAGGATAAGAAATGCCTTGCTGGATCACATAAAATGCCCATCTATTTGGGCAATATTGGATAAGCCTTGCTGGATTTTTTTTAAAATAAACTCAGATCTCTCAACTTTTAGCCAACTTCACAAAATTTCCCAAGAAATCCGCTAAAGATTTGCAGCACTTTTTAATGCTTATGAGATGTTCAGGATATTTGGTATGCTTTGCTATGCAGTCTGATTTTCGTTTTCCTTTTTTGTTTTTTAACTGAGTTTCATTATTATGAAATTTCAAACACATGGGATTCCACTGGCAAACTGTTAAAGCAGTTGCTTCGGTATTCCGAACGAGCACTGCAATAAATTTCAGAAGATACATTTTATGTCAGACCCTCAAATTTCAGATTTCCTGTCTCGCAAATCCTCAAATGTCACATGTGCTACATATCAGGTCTGATAAGGATTGTGCCAACATTTCCTTTCAACTGAGATTTTTTATTATTATTATTATTATTATTATTATTATTATTATTACATTTATATCCCCCATCCATCCAAGGGAGCCCAGGGCAGCAAACATAACAAAACAGTTTAACAGCAACAAAAAGAAAAGCATTATAAAAACAGTTCAAAACATTATAGAACACAGTTAACAGTTTTAAAACATCATTTCATCCAGTAATCTCCAGGTTGCCAGTCTCCTTCAATCTGACTCTTTCCACATTTATACCTCTGAATAACATCTCCACTCTCAGCATCCTAACATCTCTTCCCATCTGCCATATCACAAGGACCTACTTTTCCCATCTTTTGACCTGATCTCTGCATTCTTTCTCCTCTCATAGTGCCATGTGCTATATCCCTGGGTCCTTATTCCTCCTTTGCTGTGTTGCCTTCTCTTACTTGCCACATTCTGAATTTCACATCATATCCCATATGTTTTCCATTTGCATCCAAGCACCCTGGTCTGAAATACCGTCTCAAGTCTCCATCTGTTCTACTACTATACACCCGTAACCTTTCTCCACTGTAGCCTTTATTGGAGAGTATTTCCTGCCTTCGGTTGCTTAAGCATAGAACCATAAAAGGCCCATAGGTAATTTAGTCCCACACTCCTGCAGCTAGGTGGGGCCATCAATGCAATTCAACCGCTAAAAATACTCAATTGTTAAAGGTTGAATTGTATTTAGAACTGGGCCTGTCAGTGCACAAAACCCCACTTGTGCAACCCAGAGAGTAAGTGTGCAGCAGGAGCATGCTTGTTGAACAATAGGAACCTCCCGTTGTGTACACTGGTGTATTTTCTGGTGAAACCACAGAATGGAGGAAGATCCTCCTAGGGATAGCTCCACCCATAAAGGGAAAGGTTGTAACTCAGTTGTAGGCTACTTGCCTTGCTTGCAGAAGGTCCAGATTCAAACCCAAGCATTTCAAGATAGGGAAGGAAATGTTCCCTGTCTGAAACTCTGCTGCCAGCCAGTGTAGAAAATATTGCACTAGATGAACCAATTGTCTGACTCAGTATAAATCAGCTTTCTAATGTTCCACCTGCAAGGCTGCCATTAGTTTCTCATTACCTGGTCTGGCTAGAAGCACTTCTAGATGAGGTCTTGGGTTTTTGCTTGGTATCCCAAGGATCCATGTTGGGATTGGTGTTTTTTAACATGCCCATAAATGATCTAGAGTTAGTGAGCAATGAAGCAGCCAAATTTACACATGGTGCCAAATTGTTCAAGGGGGTAAAAATAAAAAGTGGGTTGTAAAGAGCTCCACAAGGATCTCTCCAAACTGGGTGGATGGACAACAAAATGGCGAATGTGAGTCAGTGCTAGTAAATGTAACATTATGCACATTGGGACATTTTCTCTACATATACACTGATGTGGGTCTGTGCTGGCAGTGACTGATCAAGAAAGGAGTCCTGAGGTTGTAGTGGAAACCTCAATGACAACGTTGACCCAAGGTATGAAAAAAATGAATGCCATTAGGGAAGGAACTGAAAATAAAACTGCCAATATTGTTATATCTTTATAGTGTGACCATACTTGGAATACTGTGTACAGTTCTGATCAACATCATGATATATTGTAGAGCTGGAAAATGCAGCCAAAATGATCAGGGTCTGCAACTCCCCTGCAAGTTTGGGCCTTGTGAACTAAAAAAAAAAAAGCCCACCAAGTAAGAGAGGATATGATTGAGGTCTACAACATTATGCATGGTGGGGAGAAAGTGGCTAGAGACTCTTCTCCCTCTCTCATAACAGTAGAACCACAGGACCATTCAGTGAAGTTTGTGATGTTCCTGTGTCTCTGGGATTATCACCTCCTGATTCCCAAAAGCCTGGATCAGGAAATCCCCAGGAAGTCCATCTCAGCCTGGGTCAGATATGCCTTCTGGACCACAAGCTTTAGCCCCACCACCTTTTCCCCAAAAGGTGACCACTGGTGTAATCTGTCTGTAAAATTGCCATAGGTATAGGTACAAAATAGGACCTTAGTATGGTAGCACTCTTGACCAAGCTGGCATGTAGGATTTTGAATCAAAGAAAAAAACTTTATTATTATATAGCCACGAGAGTGGCTGTATACTATAGCCAGTGTGGATTTTTCACATTCCACAATGTTAAATTGAAAATACCCCCATGCCATTCTGATGCTTCCCGTAAGCTCATTTCAAAACAAAACATGTCAAAACTTATAGGCCTGAACTCAGAAACGCTTGCTTAACAACCCTCTCAATTTTCATGGCGATACACAAAACAGTCAGAGAGAATAGAGAGTTCAAATTGTAAAAAGAGAGAAAAAAACTCCAGACCCCTTTTGGACTTTTTTCTGTCAGAGTTCTCATAATCTGCCGAAATTCATTAAAAATCAGCCATGTTCACAGAGTACCTGTAATCCTATTATGGACCTTACCCCATACTCTGACCTTCATCTTCTCTGGTTTGAAAGTTTAAAAAATGCCTGGCTGATTTCTATTTAATTTAAGAAATTTTGCATTGAACGCAATGATTGTGTCGGGCATGCTCAGTAAGAACCAACTGTCAGTGTTCTAAAAGCCAGACCCCAAGCTGCTGGGCTTGCCTAATCAGGGGGCCACACCCACACCAGACTTTGATTTCACTGGAGACAGTCATGGCTTCCCTCAGAGAATCCTGGGAAGTATCATTTGTGAAGGGTGTTGAGAGGAGACTCGTATTCCACTGACAGAGCTCCAGTGGCTAAACTGGTTTAACAGTCAGCCACTCCAATTGAAGGTCTGTGAGGGGAACAGGGCATCTCCTAGCAACTCTCTGCACCCTTCACTAACTACACTTCCCAGGATTCTTTGAGAGAAGCCATGACTGTCCAAAGTGAAATAAAGGCCTGGTGTGGATGTGGCTAGGGACAGCTTTGGTTTAAATTTGGGTGGGAGGCTGCTGTAGAATTAAAAAGTGGGGGAAACACTGAAAAGCAATGATACTGTTCACAATGTTTTCCTTTTGGAAAGGAAAGGGGTTTTCCCTCTGCCCAGTGCCCACTCACCCAATCTCCTCCCCTCCCTGCCCCTCCGCCAGGTCAGTGTTGGACTATGACCTGGGAGACCAGGGCTCGAATCCCCACACAGCCATGAAGCTCACTGGATGACCTTGGGCCAGTCACTTCCTCTCAGCCTCAGAGGAAGGCAATGGTAAAACCACCTCTGAATACCTTTTACCATGAAAACCCTATTCATAGGGTCACCATAAGTCGGGATTGACTTGAAGGCAGTCCATTTCCATTTTCAAACATGATTGCACAGAAATAAATCCCTGAACTCAAAAAGTATACAAATGATTAAACCCACCGTCCCTTCTCCTCCCTCCTATCCCCTCCCTCTTGCCCCTTCCCTCCTCCTTCCTTTGCCCCTCCCTCCCCATCCCCCTCCAATCCCCTCCTTCCCCTTCAATCTTAAGCATTATTGCACAGGAGTAAATACCATTCAACTCTATAAGCATGCAAATTATCGAACCTGCCCTCCCCTTCCCCTTCCTTTGCCCTCCTCCAATCTGCTCCATCCCCTTCCCCCTCCCCCTCCTCCTCCCCCATGGCCAGTTTTACCTATCCTAACCATAGCTGCATAGGAGTAAATCTCATTGAACTCAATAAGCATGGAAATGATCAGACCTGCCTTTCCCCTCCTTCACCTCTCCTCTCCTCTCCCTTCCTCCTTTCCTCCCCTCTTCCTTCTTCCTCCTCCCCTGCCCACTCCAGCCCCCCCTCCCTCCCCTGGTCAGTTTTACATATCCTAAGCATGATTCCAAAGAAAGGGTATGCCAGTGAATGCAGTAATTATCAAACTATTGCCTTATCCCATGCAAGTAAAGTAATGCTGAAGATTCTACAACAAAGGCTCTTACCATATATGGAGCAAGAAATGCCAGACATCCAAGCTGGATTTAGAAATGGAAGAGACATCAGAGATCATATCGCAAACATATGTTGGACAATGGAACGGACCAAGGAATTTCAGAAGAAAATCCCCCTGTGCTTTATAGATTACAGCAAAGTCTTTGACTGTGTAGATCATGAAAAACTATGGAATGCTTTAAAAGAAATTGGGGTGCCACTGCATCTGCTTGTCCTCATGCGCAACCTATACTCTGGACAAGAGGCTACTGTAAGGACAGAATATGGAGAAACCGATTGGTTCCCCATTGGAAAGGGTGTGAGACAGGGGTGTATTTTATCACCCTATTTGTTTAATCTGTATGCAGAACATATCATACGGAAAGCAGGATTTGACCAAGGTGAAGGAGGTGTGAAAACTGGAGGGAGAAATATCAATAATTAAAGATATGCAGATGATACCATACTACTAGCAGAAACCAGTAATGATTTGAAATGAATGCTATTGAAAGTTAAAGAGGAAAGAACAAAAGCAGGACTACAGCTGAACGTTAAGAAGACTAAAGTAATGACAACAGAAGGTTTATGTAACTTTACAGTTGACAATGAGGACATTGAACTTGTCAAGGATTATCAATACCTTGGCACAGTCATTAACCAAAATAGTCAAAGAAATCAGAAGAAGGTTAGGACTGCGGAGGGCAGCTATGAGAGAACTAGAAAAGGTCCTCAAATGCAAAGATGTATCACTGAACACCAAAGTCAGGATCATTCACACCATGGTATTCCCAATCTCTATGTATGGATGTGAAATTTGGACAGTGAAAAAAGCGGATAAGAGAAAAATCAACTCATTTGAAATGTGGTGCTGGAGGAGAGCTTTGTTAAGCAAGCGTTTCTGAGTTCAGGCCTATAAGACAAATAATTGGGTGTTAGAACAAATTAAATCAGAACTGTCACTAGAAGCTAAAATGATGAAACTGAGGTTATCATACTTTGGACACATCATGAGAAGACATGATTAATTAGAAAAGATAATAATGCTGGGAAAAACAGAAGGGAGTAGAAAAAGGGGAAGGCCAAATAAGAGATGGATTGATTCCATAAAGGAAGCCACAGACCTGAACTTACAAGATCTGAACAGGGTGGTCCATGACAGATGTTCTTGGAGGTCACTGATCCATAGGGTTGCCATAAGTCTTAATCGACTTGAAGGCACATAACAACAACAAGCATGACTGCATGGGAGTAAATCCCACTGAACTCTATAAACATGCAAATGATCAAACCTGTCCTTCTCCTCCCCTCCCCCTCCTGCCTGCTCCCCTCCCCCTCCTCCCCTCTGCCCTCTCTCCTCCTCTTCCTCCTCCTCCTCCCCCTCCCCTCCCCATCCCCTGTGGTCAGTTTCACCTACCCTAAGCATGATTGCAGGGGAGTAAATCCCACTAAACATGCAAATGATCAATCCATTCTCAGCAAACTTGCACAGGATCCCATTTCTTAGCTCCTGGATTAAAAAACAGAGAAATTCACTAATAGGCAAAAAAAACCCTTACATACCTATAGATATTTCTATCAAACTTTAAAAAGCAGGGAAATTGGGCAGCTATAGTGAATGCACCAGGGGAGCAGGAGACCTGACCTCCTCTCTGAGATATTGTACTGCCCTACACATTTGTCAAAATGCAAACACAATTTGGGTCGGTCTTTCACAGTCCAATCCACTTCCTGTGTAGCTTGAAAGAATTTGGTACCATGTGCCTCTGAGCATTTAATTTCCCTGTTAACATGTGAGAGGAGATATGACTGGCATAGAGAGAATACAGGTCCTCTCATCTGCCTGCTCCTTTTGTTCAACTTTTTGCATGACCAAGAGAGAAGGTTTAAATCAAAGCTGGCATCTTCCCTCCTCATTTAAAACTCAAAATGTCCACTTTCAGTGATTTGCCATTGTGTGTGTGTGTGTGTGAGAGAGAGAGAGAGAGAGAGCCCTCAGATTTGTCCATCTCTTGAGAAACTGTACTATTGAAAGATAAAGTGTCAAAACGCTATTATCCAAACAAGAGCAACCTATGTACTATTTGATTCAGTCAAAAATTCACTCAGTGCCACATACAATAAGAATAGATATAATGCAATGCCTACACTGTGAGCCCTTCGCCATGAATTAAGGAAACACATGTCTCTCACAGGTTAACATTGGAACTGAACAAGCTACTAGCATAAGATGTCCAAAAGCACTTATTCCCTTTGTTTCTGTACAGTCCCAACAGCAGATCCCATTCCTCCAACAATTAATTCTGCTAGTTAGGATTTCACCTGTGAGAGACTAACCCTACACGGTTTGTCCTGCACAGATATTGCTGGGAAAATGGCATGGGCAATTCCAGTTTTGTTCCTGGTCCATTTAAGGAAGCATTTAAACTACCAGGAATATTTCCACCTATGAATAGCAACATCTATGCTACAAATCCCTTTTAGGTCACTCAAGCAAGCTCTAATTTTTTCATTATGATCCCTTACTAGACAGCCAACCTCGGAGGGGTTCCTCCAAATTCCATGCTCTTTCTCTGAGACTGTTTCAGGTTACTGGTACGGTATCAGTGAGTTGATTATTCCCAGGGAACCCAGGAGAGATCTCTCTGGCAAATACCGGGCAATTGCAGATAAAGTCTGGCCTGGAGAAGGGGCTTGGAATCAGATCTGGCCACCAGATGTTTGACCAAATCTTGCTTTGTTTCCAATGCAGGAGCTACTGTGCATATGTGGTGCAGAGGAATATAACTTGCACCCTTCAGGATGGAGCAGAGAGCTATGTGAAAGCCGAATATCACAAGTGCAGTTGGGGACCCAAGTGTCCTGGGAAAGTCCTGTAAGTAAATGCTGGAGTGCAGCTGTAGCATGGTGAGCACTGCACAGGATTATTGGCATCTTTTGACACTGTTAAGAGAAGCAGTTGCCTCCACAGCAACTATTATGAACAATTAACCATCATAATAAGTAGTAGCAAAAGTCCTACAAGTATGAACTTTCTTTTTCGTTTTCTTGTTATCTTCTCCCGATTTCTCTGCCTGCCTTGCCATTGTCTTCTTTGTTGTCACCTTGGGCCCTGCTAGGCAAATGTGCCACAGACAGCCTTTCTAGTGCTCATTGGCTTAGCTGCTGTGATGTCATAGAATGACAAGGCAAGTTAATTCTAGGCAACTAAGTGCTAAGTGAGACTTGGGAGACCATGGAGTGGAATTCTAAGTTTTAAATCGAGTAAGTATTGCCTATGTGTCATGATCACTGTAGTTACAAGATTGACTGAGTGGCTTTGGATCTTGCAATGAAAAGCCATTTAACAGAGGCAGACAGATGACACTTGCTGCTTATAGTATGTGATGCTTAATTTAGGGCAAACAAGGCCGCAGCTTCCCATGCTCCCTTGGGAGCTTTGCTTTCCCATGTTGTATTTTTAAGTGACAGAAGTGCTCTTGTATACCACAAGCTTAAAAGATTAGAAGGGTCTTATGTCTGCCTCCTTCCAGCAAAGGCCCATGCTAGCTAAGAGTCCAAAAACAGCTCAGTGTGGCCCTGTATCGCTTGGAAGTGCACCCAAATATAGCATAAATCCTTCACATGCTGTGGACTGGATCCAAAGAATCATGAGTGGAAGGAAAATAGCCATCAGTACCATTCCACGAACACTTGCACAAGAGACTTCATGTAATGCTGTCAGAGGTGGGTTCAGGAACAGTTCTCATGCTTCTGCTTGCGCAAGAGAATGCACTGATAGAAGAACATCTTGGGAGTTAGCTTCACTTTTTCATGGCCAGGTGAAATATAGCCCTTCGTTGAGCAGCAATGCCTTCTGTATGCAGACAGGCATCTTTGGTCCCAACTCTCTGTTTTGAAACAGAGGAATGGCACACAGAGCAATTAACATAAATGTGTCAGCTTAATTGCTCAGTAGGTGTTACTCTGTATATTTAACACTCCTGTACACACTTACTCTGGAAGTAAGTCCCTTCTTTCCTTCCAAACAAACATGCTTATGGTCAGGCTGCTAACAGTCTGCTTGAATGATGCATTTCATTAGCAGGACTGAGGATACCAGTAAAATCTGCAAAGCTGGGGCAGAGTCTTACCAAGCTCTAAATGGCTTTCAAAGTGCCTAGGAAGAGCTTGGGACAAGACACATTATACCTGGTTATGTTAAATATAGATAGAGGTGCATGAGAAAGTTTGATCCAATCAAAGTTAAGCACTTTTAACTCCCTATCACTACCACCTCCAGTTAGGCAGATATATGTAAATATGGCATGCTTCCTAACAACATGGCTAGTAGTAGTAGTAGTAGTAGTAGTAGTAGTAGCAGTAGTAGTAGTATATTACCATTATTTATACCCTGCCTTTCAGGAGAGTAGTTTGTCTTTAATACACCCAATTAACTAACTGACCATCTACTGAAGAAAGAAACAGCAATCTTACTACCCCAGCCAATGGTACAGTTAGGTAATATTAGACTCTGGATTTAAACATCTTACAAGGAAGTGAGACTTTTTAGATCAGGTATGGGGAACCTTTGGTCCTCCAGATATTGTTGACCTACAACTTCCATCAGCCCCAGCAAGCATGGCCAATGGCCAGGGATAATGGGAACTGTAGTTCAGCAACACCAGGCAGGCCAAAGGTTCCCCACACCTTCTTTAGATGGTAGTATGTGTTACTTCACTTCAAAATGCAGAAAAGTCAGCCTTGCTGCATTTGAGGCCCCTCTTGCTCATTCTGCTGATTGGGGTTCTGGACCTCTGCCCCCAAAGTCCTACTATGATGGCACCAGTTGTCCCCATCCTTTCATAACAAGCACATGGTATTTTCTAAAAAGGATGTTTTTTTGAACAAAGTCGGTCCTGCCAGATGAACTTTCTACATGGCTTGGAAAACTGAGAAATAGATGTAGCTTTTTCCAGCCACCGGGGCCACTGTTAACTGTTTATCCAGCTGCAATAAATACTTCCTGTTGCTGACATGTGGAGTGGAGTTTTTTGCACTTTGAGAGGACATTATTCCTGAAAAGAAGCAGTCTCCCCTCTAACTGAAAGCAGCACTTAGGGGCAACATGGCACGGCTGAAGCACCTCTCTGCCAACTATCTCCTTTCTATGACCCTCAAAAGGTTCTGCTCTTTCTACAAATCTTGCTGTCTGCCGAGAGAGGGAGAGAGAGAGAGAAGTGGGCAGTGACCCAGATGTGTGCAGAGAGCCAAGGCAATGGCTTGCGCCAATGTTGTTATTGACAGTGGCTCAGCTGGGCAGCTTTGTGCAGACTAGGCATGATTTCCAAGAGGGTTTACATGTGCCAACCTTGCTTTCTCTTTAAGCTGCTACAGCAAATTGGAGGCTTCTGCAGGGAGTAATAATCTGCAAAGGCCTGCATTCTCTGCTCCCACTCACATCAGTGAACGACAGAGAAGACAAACAGAAGTTTATGGTAGGTTCTGGTAAAGCCTGGAGTTCCATGGCAGCTTCCCAAAAGGAGGCTGCCAGAAGTGGCGCCTTTCCCCAGTGTCCAGTGGCTCACCGGAAAAATAACAAAGAACTCATCTAGTCCTGAGCACATTGCCGAAAACAGCTAACGTAAGTACATTACATAAGAGGAGCTTTGCTCGATCAGGTGGAAGGCCTGCCGACTAGTTCAGGATTCTGCTTCCCACAGTGGCCTACAGATGCCTATGGGGAACCCAAAAGCAGGGCAAGAGTAGTTATACTCTCTTGCACATGTTCTCCAGCAACGGTTATTTAGACAGGGGTATGGTGCTTCTGTTCCTAGAGGTCCTGTTTAGTCATTTTAACTAGTAGTTATTAATAGCCTTATTCTCCATGATCATCCAGAGGAGTGCTGTTTGTGGTCCCCCATGTTACAGAGGCCTAATTGGCCTCAACCAGAAGTCAGGCATTTAGTGTCACTGGTCCTGTTACATTGATCAGGATAAAATACAGCTTCTTTATTTAATAATTCTTAAACAGTAAAACATCTGAGCTTGTTCTGTGCTAGGCCTCACCCAGCACACACAACACTGATTCACTAACTCCAGTAACTAAATCAGTCTATCTCCTCCTAGGGTAATATCCTCTAGAGAAAGTTAACTCTTTCTTTGCTGTGCATCCCTAAAGACACATTTCACTACATTTCCCTTTCTTTGAGTTCTAACTTACTTTGTGTATTTTTTCTATCAGCAAACATTGTGTAGAATAACATTTAGTCTCTATAACGTTCTGGTTTTCGAATTACTCTTCCTCTGGATGTCACTCTCTTCGGACTCTCAAGAGATAGGCTGTCTTTGGCAGGTGATGCTTGCTCACATTAATTTGTCAGTTCTTTGTTCATAGTCTTTTGAGATTGTTCTGCTCTTCTGGTATTTCTGCCTCTGAATTCTCACTTTGTTGTGAAATTGGTTGTGGTTTGGGAACCAACTGTAGATGTCTCCTGTTCCTTCGGAACATTCCATTGTTGGTAGTGACAACATAAGATCTTGAAGTTTGACTTTGGCTCTGGACTGTTGCTGGTTCAGACCATTCTTTCTGGTCATCCAGTTTAAGTCTTACTTGTGAACCAGGTTGTAATTTTAGAATTCACTCCATAATGTCTGTTGTAGTAATATTTGTAGTTTCTTTTAGCCATGTTGTCTGTGACACTGACTTTTCCCAAATCAGGCCACTGAGGATACAAATTTGCTTCTAAGGTTGGAACTGGTGTTCTTAATTGTCTTCCCATTATCAGTTGTGCAAGACTGCACTTCGTTGCATTGATGGGTGTTGCTCTGCAGCCCGTGCTAGGAAGGGATCTTCCTGTCATAAGATTCGTTTTGCAGTTTGTACTGCTCTCTCTGCTTCTCCATTGGCTTGTGAGTAATGGGGACTGGCTGTAATGTGACAAAAGTCATATTTCTTTGCAAACAAAGTAAATTCTTTCCCTAAAAATTGTGGTCCATTATCTGTTACTAGCTCATTTGGGCATCCCCATCTGGCAAAGATATTCTTCAGACAACTGATAACAGCACAGCTTGTTGAATCAGGCATGTATTCAATCTCTATGTATCTGGAGAAATAGTCTATTGCGACTAAGTACTTTTGTCCTTGTAACTCACAGATGTCTGCTCCCACTCTCTTCCATGGTGTATCTGGCAATGGAGTGGTAATGAGTGGTTCCTTCCATTGTGAAGGTTTATTTGTCTGGCAAAACTCATAGTTTGCTATTATTGCCTTGAGGTCTTGCCCTATTCATGGCCACCAGTCATTCTTGCACGTTCTCTGCAGTTAGTGATTTCTTGATGACCTTCATGGAGTTTTCCCAACATTTCCTGACACATTGCCTCAGGAATGACAATTCTATCACCAAATAGGACTGTTCCTTCCAACTCTGTAAGGCTTCCCTTTTCTGCAAAGAAAGGTTTAAGGTTAGTTGCCACTTCAGACATGTACAATGGCCAACCAGTTCTGACACATTTCAGCACTGTTGAATGGTCTGGGTCAGTGCTGGTAGCTGCTTGAATGCGTTGAAGGAGTGTGGTAGATATTGGTTTAGAAGCTTGTAGAAGATTTACATAGACTTTGATTTCCTCAACTAACTGGGTTGTTTCAAGGTCTGGAGTTTCCAGTGGATTTCTTGACAGTGTGTCTGCCTCAACAAGAGTTTTGCCTTGTTTGTATTCTGCCTGAGGATTGTACCTCATCATGCATAAAAGGAGTTGCTGACATTGTATTAATACTCAATCCAGGTCTTTGCAATTTATCAGCGGTACCAAGGATAGCCTGACCATTGTTGTCCACACACTGGTAACCTCCAGGCTGGATTACTGTAATGCGCTCTATGTGGGGCTGCCCTTGAGGTTGGTCCGAAAGCTGCAGCTGGTGCAAAATGCGGTGGCGAGACTGCTCACTGGGGCAGGGTATCGCCAACATGTCACCCTGCTGCTGAAAGAATTGCACTGGCTGCCCATTTGCTACCGGGCCAAGTTCAAGGTTCTAGTTTTGGTGTACAAAGCCCTATACAGCTTGGGACCAGGATACTTGAAAGACCGTCTTACCCCTTATATACCCAGTCGATCACTGTGCTCTGCAGGTGAGGGCCTTCTGCAGATACCATCTTATCAGGAGGTTCGTTCTGCACAATATAGGAAATGGACCTTTAGTCTGCCATCCATTGCTTTCCTTTGTTTTGTTTTGTTTTTCAGTTGTTTCAGGAGCTCTGCTACCCTGGAGACACTATGAGGATTTCTTAACTTCTGACACCATGTTATATTGATCAGAATGAGACCAAGGATAAAATAGAGCTTCTTAATTTAATAATTCTTAAATAGGAAAACATCTGAGCTTGTTCTGTGCTAGGCCTCACCCAGCACACACAACACTGACTAACTAACTCCAGTAACTAAATCAGTCTGGCTCCCCCTAGAGTGTGTAATACCCTCTAGAGAATGTTAACTCTTTCTTTGCTGTGCATCTAACCTAAAGACACATTTCACTACAGGTCCCATGCTGTGGAATACTCTTCCACCAGATATCTGGCAGACATCCTCACTTTTGACTTTCAGGCATCTCTTGACTTTTTATGCTGACAGGTTTTTGCAGCTGTTTAATTTTTATTTTTGGTCATGCAGTCTCACCTTCTTGATTATCTGCTTGTTTATTTTTTTAAATGTTTTATGTTTTAACATTATACACTGCCTTGGTTTTTTTTTATGATATGGTGGTGTAGAAATGCTTCTATAAATAAATAAATAAAAATCTAGCAGCCACCCCCACATCTTGTGGTAGCAAATTCCATAGTTTAACTATGTATTGTGCAAAGTACTTTTGTCTGTCCTGAATCTGCTGCTGTTCAGCTTTGTTGGATGACCCCAGCTTCTAACATTATGAGAAAGGGAGAAAAACCTCCCTATTCCTCAACAGAGGACTAGGAATCCTGCTACATTTAGTGTGACAGAATTTGCTCACCACAGAGAGCTGAAATAGGGGGTTATTCTCATGACAAAACTGGCACTGAAGCATAGTGGGTTAAGCTAAGCCATGATGCCTTTGGCTGTGTGGCAAAGCTGCAGTAATTCTGTCATGAACCAGATCCACTTAATTACCAAAAAGAATGAAATATTGTGCAGGCGATCAGGGCTACATCCAACTAATCCACAGCACTTTCTAGAGCAGCCTTTCCCAACCAGTGTGCCTCCAGATGCTGTTGGACCACAACTCCCATCAGCCTCAGCCAGCATTGCCAATGGCCAGGAAAGATGGGAACTGTGGTCCAACAACATCTGGAGGCACACTGGTTGGGAAAGGCTGTTCTAGAGGATTGTCATTAGCCTTACCGATATGTAAAATATTAGTTTAATAGCATGAAATATGCATGTGATAACAAGGTATACAGTATAATCTTGTCAAGCATCCACATAACCATGTCATTTTATGAACTTAGTGGCTCAACTCACTTAGTAGTAGTAATAGTAGTAGTAGTAGAAGTAGTAGTAGTAACAAATAATTCTTACAAGCCCTTCACTATGAGGTCCCAGAGCAGTTTAGAATAATGTAAAAATATGAAAAGAAAAGGGTGGATCCTAAAAATATATATATCAGGTGTCAAAGACCAGAGGTAAAATGGTGCAACTTCTGCTTATGACAAAAACTACATGATGAAGGTCCCAGATGCACAAGGGACTTCCACAACTTATTGGCTACCACTGAGAATGCTCTCTCTTGTCTCCCCCTAAACATCTGAGGGTGGTGGAACTAGAAACATGTCCCTGCCATATCAGAACCTTGGCTCAATTCACATGACACAAGCACTTTTTTTGGTTGTGAGAATCAGTCCTTCAGTATAGATGTAACAAGCATGCGTATGCAAATGAGTGTTAGGATTTATGCATCTTCAATAATATAAATTGTAAATGCAGGGACCATACATTGATTTATTAGCAGGTAAGGCTCATCAGTTACAGTGGGACTTCTGAACAAACATGCTTAGGATTAGATGATATCATCACTGGCAGCTGAGAGCATGAGCTGCCTCCACAGGAAAATATGATGGCGTTTGAAGTCATGTTACCTGATATGAAAGCTCTGCCTGTAGGGTTTGATTTGTGATGGCTATTTTACTGACACAGCTCATCACTTGATATCAGGTGATACACTTGGACGTTTTCACTGTAACATCCACTTCACAATTTTGGAAGACTACTGCATCATCATCATCATCAAAAGATCTCTACATGACTAGAACTCCAATCAATTTCAACCACTTATTTGCTGCTGCTGCTGCTGCTGTAGATTTTAAGATCAGGCCTTTGAAAACGGATCTCTAGGTTTTGAGTCTTCTGCTATGTGCACATTACAAGCTTAAAATACAGTGAGGCTGTTTTTCTCTCTCACTGTTTCAATTTGATTTTGCAAATCCTGGTGTCTCCAGCTGCCCACTGTCTGTACCCGGTTTCTCCCCCCCTTCACCCACTCCAGCTCCTATTTGTGGAGCTATTATCCTTCCAACTCCATCCTCCCCCAAATCATCTTCTTATTGTTTCTCCTGGTGTTGGCACTTCAAATAATCAAAGTGAGTGGGAAGAGACAGATTCCCCCATCTTCTTGTTTACAGAGACTGATGGGCAGAGATGAGCATAGATCTCCCTCCTCCCCCCCCCCGATCTCCCCCCTCCGCCTTTTGTTTTGAAATGTGACTTGCAATCCCAATCCATTTACTGGGGAGTAAACCCTACTGAATTCAATGTGGCTTACTTCTGAATAGACATGGATAGGATTGCAGTGGGCAAGCAGTGAGTAAGTTAGTGGGTGGGTGAGAAGTGGGATGCACCTCCGTGATATAGACACCCTGCTGACGTCAGGCGTGTAGGACCACCCCCAGGAAACATTTCCATTGTATGCACCTGGGATTCCAGAAACAAAGGAGAGGTTCCCAATGACACAACACAAAACACAAAACAAAAATGCCAAAACAAATAATAAAGGATATGTGTACAAACCACAATTTATAAATGCAAAACATCCAGACAATTCATAGGTACAAGAATGCAAAACTGTGTTTTTTATAAACATTTTTGTATTCTTTCTTTGTATTTTATATTCTTTCTTTTAAATGTTTCTTAGGGAAGCCACCCATCTCAGCTTTGTATGTTGATTCATTTATTAATTGACAACCACACTCCTTATAAGACCTCAGTTTGATCTTTGTCACTAAGCAGCTTTCAAATATTCATTCTGACTGGGCCAGGTATTAGTTTGACTGGTTGATTATAGGTGTGTATTCTTAATTCTCATTTCTGGCAGCTATCAACACCTCAACCAGCATTTTTGCTTTGTGTTTTGTGTTGCACCTGGGATTCGCCACTCAAACAGTTTTAAAGTCAGAGTGAAGCTGGTTCTGGGAATACTGCATCAAAACACAGTATTTCAGAAGAAACTGTGGATTATGGTTAATTGTGTGTAACGTCATTGTGTACCCAGATTCAAAGAACACGGGTGACTGCATCTTAAGCCAGTGATGTGTCCCTACCCTTCAGTGCATCTTAAAAGACTAAAATGGCTATGGAATGTCAATGAATGCTGCTGGATGCCTGAGCTCAGGGTAGAGACACTCACTGTTCTGCCAGTTCCGGTACATCTCCACCTCTCTCTTCTGAAAATGGGGGCATACGACACTAGTCAAACCCCACCACCTTTTACTGTAGAACTTGATGGCAGCAGCTTGAGTGTGGTTTTTTTTAATTTGCTGCAAAGAGATTTCACAACTGATTGGAAGATCAACCCATTCCCCCTCCAGGTCATGTGTGGCCAAAATAAATGCTTTGCTACAGGCAACTAGTGTGCTCACAGCATTAACAGGGTTTAGGGCTGAACTGCAAATGTCATTTCTGCCTTTGTAGATCACTTTACTTTTCCAAAGCAGTGTAAGAAGTTCCATCCAGCTACGTAGCAGGGCTTTTGAAAACCCAGATTACCAATGCCCAATCTGCACTGGGACTCTAAGGTGAGGAAATTATGCCCCTGCTATGGTCCCAGCCTGGATTTGAGCACCCATGCCTCCACTCTGCAGAGGGAGCTGAGGGAACTCCCATTGAAGCAACTGGGAGGTTTTTCTTAATGAAATCTGCAGGCGCAGGTCCTCTGCTCTAGATAGGGACTGCAGCAGGTGGTAAAGGGTTATATCTCCCTCCTACCCTTGTGTCCCAGGATGGACTAGGTAGCCCACACTGGCAATTTGTGTAAATTAAAAGAAAAGAAAAACCCTGCATTTAAAGACACAGCTATGTGTTTCTCTTTTCTATATCTCTTTTTAACTGGAGATTACATATTTTCCTTTAAGCTGCTTTCTCCGGGCTCTGGTTTATGGACCCCAGATGATTAAGTACTACTCTTACGGTGCCTTGAGATTATCCATTATAGCAGAGCTTGGAAAAGTTACTTTTTTGAACTACAACTCCCATCAGCCCCAGCCAGCATGGCCACTGGATTGGGCTGATGGGAGTTGTAGTTCAAAAAAGTAACTTTTCCAAGCTCTGCATTATAGATACAAAAGATTATCATTACCACATTTCCCATGCAAAGAATCAGAACAGCGGTAGTGGTGGCAAGACATACAACTGATGGGCAACTGCTGCCCTCTAGTGCTGAAAGACAGCAGTTTTCAATTTTACCTGCAAGGTTGGTTTAGGCCTGGTGAAGACTGGGAGATGTATTTTCCCCCACAGAATCCTAGTTTAGTGGTTCCTAGATTTTATTCCCCATGGACCAATTGAAAATTGCTGATGGCCTTGGTGGACCACTTAATTATTTTTCTGCCTGTTGTAGCAATTTGTAATGTGCTATGCTGTGCTAGATGGTGTGTGATTTTTAATTGTATTTAGATTGCTTCTTTTATTTCTTATATTGCAATGTATGATATTACAGTTTGTATTCCATAGAACGGAATACCTCTGCATTCCATAGAACTCAAATTGTAATAAAAATACAATTAAAAATCAATATGAATTTAATGTATGCATTCCATGTGAGGCTCATGGAACACTGGTGATCCACAGACCACAGTTTGGGAACCCCTGTCATAGATGGTTTGAAGAGAGATCTTTATAGGGTGCCCTTGTGTCCTATTTTGCAGAGGACTGTTGAAAGTGATGTAAAAGGGCAGTCTTCTATTTGAAGGAGTTCTCTGTTTGAATGGCTGTTTGGTCCAAGTCCAGTTTAGCAATAAAGATAAGTAAGAATGGAACTGCGAAAAAGACAAATAATTGGGTGTTAGAACAAATTAAACCAGAACTGTCACTAGAAGCTAAAATGATGAAACTGAGGTTATCATACTTTGGACACATCATGAGAAGACATGATTCACTAGAAAAGACAATAATGCTGGGAAAAACAGCAGGGAGTAGAAAAAGAGGAAGGCCAAACAAGAGATGGATTGATTCCATAAAGGAAGCCACAGACCTGAACTTACAAGATCTGAACAGGGTGGTTCACGACAGATGCTCTTGGAGGTCGCTGCTTCATAGAGTCGCCATAAGTCGTAATCGACTTGGAGGCACATAACAACAACAACAAGAATGGAAGACAGGGAGTATTGAAGCTTACCATCAACAGGACTTGGACAGCAGATCAAGCCAGCCCCCATGTCATCTGGTCACAGTTTCCCCCACTTATGCCACCTTAAAGGCTAGCAAATATATTCTCTAACAGTGGAGGTGTATTCTATTTCTATTTAAATAAGAGTAATTATTTCTAAATGTGCCTTATACATATAAATTAACATGTGCACATTTTATGCAAATATGTGTCCCCTTTTTTAATTTGGTGATACATTTCCTTTTTGTGTGTGAGGTGTGAGTGGCTACTCCAGTAATTCATGGTGTGCATGCTCATTCCAATTTTGCCTCTGGTCAAAGGTTTTCCAGATTTTTATGCTGGTCCAAAGACCTGCAAAACCATTGACCAGAGATAAACATAGAACAAAATCCAGACCAGTACCTTCATTAGTCTGTTGCAGCAAGAATTCAATATCTTACAGCACCTTAAAGGTTAGCAAATACAGTATATCCAGCAGTGGGGGAAGAGTATTGAGGGGGCATGCAGCTTATTTAGGGGCAGGTACTCTCCTCCCCCTCAACTTCCCTTCCTCCGCTCCCCTCTGGCACCATCTATGGCCATATTCAAGGAAGAAAAGAGAAAACAGCTTAATTCTGTTTTTATATGTGAATGGTGAGCTGTGAGCCTTTTGCACCCAACTAGTAAAGCCTCTCAAAAAGCTAGTCCAGTGACATTTGTCAGACTCACATCTGAATGGTCTGCAGTTAGAAAGACTTAAGATCTTCGCATTTTTGCTTTCCATGTATTAAAGACACAAGCATGAGGGCCACTCTTGACACCTTGTGAAAATTATGTGTGAATGCACCCACCCGTCCTACCACAGGGTTTGTCCAATTGTGTTAGAAGGCCTGTCAATGATGACTAAATTTGTATCCCACCTTTCCTCCCAAAAGGAGCCCAGGTTGGCAAACTGAGCACTACTGAGATTTCCTTGATCTATGTGTTAACAGGTGCTGCGATGTAGAAGTGTGGCTCTTAATCTTCCTTTACCTTCCTTCCCTGTTTGGCAATCAGGTACCACACATTCTTCAGACCTAGGTACAAGATTGGCTACAAGACGGTGACTGAGATAGCATGGAGGTGCTGCCCAGGCCTCATGGGAGAAGGATGCCATGACAACCCTACTGACCAGCCAGGGCTTCTGCCCCAGCACCCCAGCCCTAAGATGCCTCCTACACAGAAGATGTTCCCAGGTCCTAGAGTTCCCCCTCATCCCAAAATTCATACAGACTCATTTCCAGGACTAAAGAAGAATCATTATGGTGAGTGATGACTTCATGTAGTATCATCTTTTGAGTTCCCTTCACCACAGCTGACTGCAGGAAGCACATGAGCTAAAGGAGCAGATAAAACACTTCTCACCCCTGTCATGCTTCCCCGCTGTCAAGGCGCGAGAAGGGCATGCTTCAGACCCAATTCCCACCCTTAGGGTAATTGTTCTGGAAACCAAATATCAAATTCCTCCTTGCCAAGGCTGTGTAAACTACCACCAGCCCTGCAAGGTAGAAAGTAGGCTGCAACCACCCCTTTTACTGGTTCCACTCAGAGCTAGGGGAACTCTGAGCCCAGACACAGAGCTTGGAAAAGTTACTTTTTTGAACTACAACTCCCATGAGCCCAATTCAGTGGCCATGCTGGCTGAGGCTGATGGGAGTTGTAGTTCAAAAAAGTAACTTTTCCAAGCTGCGCAGACAATAGGTAAACCAAGGTCTTAAAAGACAAGAGCCAAATTTACACTCCTTGTCAGGAAACCTCTGGTAAAACCCCACAAATTAGAATTAAGCGTTAACTCCTTTTTCCCTCTTTGGTAGTTGTAGCTGAATGGTCAAGGTGCTGGATTCAGAACCACCCTTCCCCTCAAGGAACACACCAGGTTAAATAGAAGTAGCTTTATTCAAAATATAAGTGCACATTAAAATATAGCAGCAAGTAATCCTTTAAGACCATACACCCAAACAGGGGTTTAGGTACATCTAAGAGAATTCATTTACACAACAAGAAAATAATAACATGTCTAAACTAACTACTTACACACGAGGTAGTTGGTTGCAGTCTTGTCTCTCCTTAGAGAGAATAGCATCAGTTATAAAGCAATGGAACCCTGCTTAGGTTGCCTCCCATAGGCACCAGGCAGAAGGAACCTTTCGGAACCTTCCTAAGGGAACAAAGGCTATGGGTCTCTAGCCCTATACTTAAGGAAAAGAATCCCAACGGTCCAAGATTAATTAACCAATCAGGAGTTTTCTGATGTAATCCCTTTCTAGATGTTTCTCCACTTTTGCGCGCCTTCTAGGCCCCCCTCCCAACAGTGTTTCAAACTTCACCGGCTAGGATGGCCTTGAGTGCCAGGCTCTTGCTAATCAGCACAGATAGCCAGGTGCTTCTGTTTAGGCTTCCCTTAACCGTCTTCAGCTGGAAACCGAAACTTAACTTTTTTACCCTTTCAGAGGCCTGTTTCTCGAACAAGATGACCTCCCAGAGTTCCTTGCACAGAGCCATGATGTTACCTATAATTTTAATAACTCATGAACATATCCAGGTTCATGACAACCCCATCAAGAAGATCCATACAGGATAAAACTGAGGACCACAAGCAGAACAATGTGAAGAGACCTGTCCTGCTGCTTTTGCCAATGAATGGGCTAGTCTTTCACTAAAAACCACTTTTGATGTCATGTTAAGGCAGGGGTGGGAAACCTTTTTCAGCCCAAGGGCCACATTCCCTCATAGAAAATCTTCTGGGGGGCACATTTCAATGGTGGGTAAGGCCAGAAGGAAAAGTGGGTGGATCAATGGATGTGAAACTTAGCTTTCTACAGTAGGCTACATTTCAAAGAGACAAGTCAGAGGGTTCAAAACACACAGACACACAAACAACTGTCCATCTTCCATCCAGGCAAGCATTGTCACAGTTCAAGGACATGTTCTAGTCTGGCAAAAGAACTTGAGGAGCGTGTGGTACAGGGTGGTGAGGGATGTGGCCTGGAGGAGAGGGCATGTGGCCTGGGGAGAGTCTTGGAGGGCTGCATTTGGGCCCAGGGCCTGCTTTAAGGGCTTGCAAGCCCCAGTATTGTATGCAATTTCTGTGCAACTCCACTAACGTCAGAAGCTCAAGATTGCATGGGAGTGCCCAGCCATGCTCCTGCTTCTATTACCAGCATCACCCTTCCCATAAGATATTTTTACTTAAATCGGAAGGAACCATGCCATTGGCTGCTCCTTTGCAAATCTGACCTTCCAATATTGCTGCAGTGGTAAAGGAAGGGATCACATTGCAACATTTCCCATACCGCCAAGGTCAAGTCAGATGGGGTCCTCAAGGGCTTTAATTGTATAGTTGAGGGCCAACAAAAGGGACTTTTTAAGGTTCTGTTTTACAGCATGGCAGACTATTCAGTCTGGTTATTTCCCTATCTTATGGAAGCTACAGTCTAGCTCACGGGTGGGGAAACTTTTTGACTCCATTGGCCAGATTTTAATCCCCACCCCCAGGCCAACTTTGACAGGTGGGTGAGACTATGCACCTGTCAATCATCTGACATAATAACTTCAGGTGATTGAAAACTGGTCGTCCTGCCCACCTGCCAAAGTTGACCCATGGGGGTGGGAGGAAGATACCAAGCAGGATTGTATCAGCTGGCACACTGGGAATTCAGTCATGCTTTCTTCAGGCTTCGGATGCATGAGGGAATTCCCTGCAAGAGAGTCTTTTGTGTACCTGAACAGAGCAGAATTGAACTCTACACTCTGCAGGGTTTGGCTGCATGCACTTGTTCCCTGCAGGGAACCAAGCAGGATTGAAATATGGTGATGTCACCTGCCCATCAGAGTGATGTCACCTGACTGACAGGTGAGTGTGGTTTTTGAATTATGATGATGATGAAAAATGACCTCACAGGCCAAATTGGAACCCCTCCTGGGCCAAGACTGGCTCCCAGGCTGGAGGTACCCCAATCCTGATCTAGCAGCTTACTATGAGCCAAAGCTGGCTTTCTGCGCAAATCTTCTTAGATACTTCAACAGCTTCAGTTTATGGTGACTGGCTAAGGGCAGTCTGCCAGTTTTGCGCAATGAAGTTTGCCACAGGCATGCTTAAGCAAAGCCTAAACAATCACCTCCCCAAAGGCTTGTTTCAAAGAGACCTTCCACATGGCAGTCACTGCTGCCCACACATGCACATTTTGTGCAGTGTCCACAAGGGGCTGTCCTTATTGATTTTTTTCATCCATTTAATCCAGATTTACCATTTCCATGGAAAATCTGAAATAAAAAACCCATGGAAATGGTAAATCCAGGTTAAAGGGGGAAAGAGGAGAGAGATGGGGTGGCATTTTGATAGGACAATGTTGTGTGGATGTTGTGTGCAAAACCTACATGCCTTAGCAACACTGAGTCCACCATAAACTGCTGTGTGGCAGTGCTCTTAGTTACAGCTCTTGTCATCACCAATATTTAGTAGCATCTCTACCACATTTTGTGTTTGTCCCATGACTGTAGATTTCTATGCACCTGTGACATAATATATGTACACATAATAATTTCAAGAGTGCTTCCTTAGTACTAGTAGGTTCATAAGGCTGCATTAGCAACTTCTAAGCAACTTTCTTCACTTATGATGAACTGGAAAATCCAGGTAGCTGCTATCTGAGCATGTCCTACAAGAGAGAAATGGTGACGCTGATTGTGATTTCTGTTTACTGCTTATTCATAGGTCGAAAAATACCTAATTTGTTTGGAGACCGACTGGATCGGCTAGAGGAAGAAGTCAGGCGTCTCTCACAGTCCTACGACAGCCTGCACAACATGGTGAGTGGCCTGGGGGACCACTTGCGGCTCACCATCCAGGAGGACACCAGTAAGATGATTGGCTCCCTGATGAACAGCCCAAATGTGCCAGACACAACCATGGGATTTGGAATCATTCCTGATGGGATTGTACATGCAGCAGACAAAGCTGACCTCTCCCCTTATCCACCAGTGGGTGAGATCCTAAGCAAAGTGACTGAGGTGAGTGACTCACTGAAAACCAAGACTGACTTGCTAGATGAGGTGCACGGCATGGTGCTGAACCATGATGGGCAGATCAAACACCTGCTGGAGTCAGCTCGGCCTTCTCCCCTCACCTCCATTGATATGCTAGAAGAATATGTGGACAGCAGGCTTAGCAACCTGCGCATGGAGCTGCTGGATGGCTTTGAGAAGAAACTGGTGAACATCCAGAGCACGTGTGATTATCGGATCAAGGAAGTTCAGCAACAATGTGAAGAAGGAAAGGCTTCCAACCTCCATCTTCAGCAGACCCTAGATGGAAAAGAGCTGGAAATAAAGAAGGAAATCTCCCAACTGGAAACCCAGATCCAAGGGCTGACCATTGTGGAAAGCTGCTGTAGCAACTTGAACTACCTCACCAAACGGATGGATATCCTGGAGAAGGGCTTGCACAGTATTTCTGAGTCTCAGAAGAATCTGCACTCCAGGTTGGACAATGAACTTTCTACTATTACCTTGGGGAACATCTTTGAAGGGCGCTTTGAGGACCTTGAAGCCAGACTGAATTTCACAGAAAGGGGAACAGGAAGCTGTTGCTCCAGTGTGGAGGACAGTATGAGAGGTCTGATGGGATCAGAGCTGGATGGCACAAGGACATTGTTTGAGGACAAAATAAGAACCTTGGAGGAGAGATTTATGACCGTTGTTGATGTGAATAATGTCAGCTCCACAGTGGCACTAGATGGCGCTGTAATGCCCCTGTTGGAAGGAGAGCTTGCTATCATAAGGAAGGGAATGGATGAGAAGATGGAAGTACTACAGAGCCAGATGGCCACCTTGGAGAGCACGTGCTCACTGGGTTGCATATCCACTTCCAAAGATGTAGAGATATTTCGTACAGAAATTGAGGATTGCCAGAGCAAGAACCAGGATTTACTGCTCAGAATGGACAGCAACTCTGACCTGCTACGGAAACTTAATGCTACCATCTTGGAGATCCAGAGGCGGATCGAGGAGGAAGCAGCTGAGTCTTTGCAAGGCGAGATAACTCTGTTGAAGATCAACCTGAACACCATGAGCAAGTCCCTAACTGGGCTGAAGGATTCTGTTTCCCAGTACTCGGACACAGTGCTCCATGTCAACTCATCTCTGGACGAACGTGAGCGCAAAATGGAAGATGAGGTCCACTCAATTCAAGAGAAGATCAACAACCAAGGCTCCCGGCTTCTGTTCAGCAACAAGCGTGTCCTAAACCTAAAAGGAGACCTTGAAAGACTCAAGTCCAGAATCATAAATGATTTGAGCAACTGCAAGAATGTGGCTCACGGCCTGCAGAAAGAAGTACTCCAGTTTGATGATCGTGTGGCCCAGGTGGAGGACATGTGTGGCAGACTGGGCACAGTAACGGGGAGTCTGGACCACATCAGAAATGAGTTGGAAAACAATGCAGGAACTATGTGGGGCTACATGAACCATATGAATGAAACCTTAGCTTCCCACTCTCAGGAAATAACTCTACTCAAGGATAACTTGTTGGATTGCCAGGCAAAAGTTACAGAACTAGCTGAAGACATCAGCCTCTTAGAAAGTAAGTGTCAAGGCAACCAGCATTAGCTTTATCAAACCCAAAGTGCAACTAACTTATATCATGCAGACTCCAAAGGGATGATACCAGGATTTTATTTTATTTGGAGAGTGAGGAGGTTACTAAATGTTAAAAGCTGCTATAATCCCTTCTCTCATTTCTTTCCTAAAGAATGATATTTTTCACTACAGCTTAAGTTGTACATTTGCCATTACTGTATTCTCTGTGGACATTTAGCAGCTGTACACATGTAGCAAAGTGCCTTTCCATAGATGGAGTCATGCTTGGGTTGCATTTCCAGTATGCAGTTCAGTTCAGGAAGAAACTGGAGACAGACCTGTCTAATGGGTTCTTTGCTTTGGGAATAATGAAAAACCCGATGTTTAAGAGCTGGGATGCAGAAAATCAGTTCCTGTTGAATAGACCCATCTACTGGAACCAAAGGTCTGGTTCAGGGACCTTTTGAAGCAATACCGCTAGCCAAGAGGAAGTCTGATTTCTGCGAAGACTTTCCCCTGCTTCCATTTTGTACATATGTACAAAATCTGAACTGGAATTCTTCATGGCAGCATTGACTGATACAAGTACATGGGACACTCCATTGAGAAGTCAACAGGTATTGTATAGGTGCATCCAAAAAGAAAACACCCTGTATGCACAATCATCTTCCCCATTGCATGAATCATTGCAAAATTCAGGACAGATTTCTCACAACTGGTATTTTCAAGTGCTGTGTATGCTGACTGCTTTTTGCATGAAGGAAGGTGAATAGGTGGGGGGGGAGAGGAAGAGAACTGAATGCACCAGCTTCTTAGGGCCAAAGTAGAATATGCATTAGCTCCATATCTGTTTGTAAGTGCAGGGTTTGTTTTTTTTTTAAACACATGTTGCTAGCATGGGACCCCTGATCTGGATCCAGCCCCTGGAATGGAAGGTATGAAGGCCTTGGCCCTGCCCGATCCAGATCAGCTTCCCACACACATTATTTGAATAGGAAAAAGCTCCCATTGAAGTAAAACAGGGGTTCTTTTCCCCCTATGCAAACTGCTGATGGAGAGAACTTAGTCCTAAGGGTTAAAGTCTTCCTATCCCCATGCGAGGGACCTGATCCTGATCATAGGGCCTGTGGTGGCCAACTGTGTTGAAAATAACCTGAACTCAAGGACACAGATACAGAGCTAATGTATCTTTAAGTTTGGCCCATAGATGGCTTAGTGTAAGCTTAGGGGCTGGTGGAAGAAATACATGACCTTATAAGTATAGTGCTGTAAGAACAGTATACCGTCGCTCCCTGCCCTTGCAAGGAAAAAAGGAAGGAAGGAAGGAGACCTGTAGCTGCAAAAGATACAAGACCAACCTGTTTTGAAAAAAGTTCCTCATCAGGGGCACTCTTGAATAACGTATGACAGGCCTAGAGTTTTGTTCAGCTGAGCTCTACTCAGAGTAGACCCATTGGAATTAATAACTCTAAGTCATGTTTATTAATTTTTGTGAGTCTACTGTGAGTTTGACTAACACTGGATACAGCCCCCCCAGTTTCTTTACACTGTTGCAAAATATTGTGCAAAGAGAACAGGAGCCCTGAGGAAGAACTCAGATGAAAACACATTGGGCTAAATAAATTCTCTTATGCAGCTGAAGACTTGTTTCCTTCCCATTTGCCCTATGATTTGTGCCTTCCCACCTTTTCTTGCTTGCTCCCTGCCCATGTGCCAAAATAAAGTGGTCTACACAAAACATCTACCCATGTGAAGACTACATTAAACAGCTGGATGTAGCTGTTGCTATTATATAATGTAGAGAATATGGTCCAAATGCATAGCGAGTCATTGTATGCAATTTCCTATGTTCCTGTGATGGGATGAGCAAGGAAGTCTGCTTCTAACAGGTGGCCCTATGAATAGTCTTGCATTTTCAGTCACACATTGTGAGGGGCATTCCCCATTTGGATTCATCTCTCAGACCCCGCCAGTCATCATTAGTTTTGCCAAATTCAACCTGCTCTACCCTGAACTCCCTTTATCAAAGTGAGAATGCTCTCAACCTTATCAATGATCATTCATCTCACTTGTGGGAATCTCTTATTGGACCTCATGTTTGATATTTATTGTCACCACCTCAGCTGCATTTTTTGTTTTAAAAATGTAGGTCATTTATCTAGACAAAACATAAGTATTCACAAGTGTTCGAATGCTACCCATCCCATTTCATAACATCTATCCTCAAGCCTGGCAACTAGATGCTAAACATATTTACTTGGAAGCAAGTTCCATTGATGTAAATTAAACTTTCCTCCAAGTAACTACATGTTTAGGCTTATGAACGTAAGATTTGCTTTACTGCATCAGACCAAGGAGCCATCTAGTCCACCGATGTGGAACCTGCGGCCCTCCAGATGTTGTTGGACTCCAGCACTAGGGATCAAAGGAGCTGTCAGTGTTGGTTCTTTCCATTTCTCATTTGTTCCAATCTTAAAATCAGTTCTCCACATTTCTGCAGCAATTTGCAAATTCTTTTTTTTAAAAGATATGAAAATTCTCCAGCATTTCAGTGAGAATGTCTCCTACTGAACATATTCTTGTATGCAGTTTTGACTAATGTACACATTTTGCAAGCAAATTCTCACCATATAATGCATTTGGTATGCTATTTTTGCTAATACATTCCTCTTTTTTTGCACACTTTCCTCTAATACATGCATTTTTGCAAACATTGCTAAGGTGGAGAACTGCATCACAAAATTCAGATATGTGCAAATTTTGAAGGTTCTCATGTTGTGGTTCTCATGTTGTTTTGGAAAGTGCGGATTTGATCAGTTTGGCTTTAAATGTGAACTAAATGGAAATTCTCACTCATCCCTATCCAACACCCATCATCAGCCCCAGTCCGTATGGTCAGGAATGACGGGAGTTGTAGCCCAACAACATCTGGAAGGCCACATATTCTCCAATCCAGTTCTTGTCAAACATTATATTTTCAGTAATGGCCATCCCATGTATCATGGGAACTTCACTAACGGGACATGATATAACAGCCATATGTCAATTGCCTCCAGCATCCAGGGACATGATGCTTCTAATCATGGAGACACTATTTGGCTAGTCTAACCTCCCCCTTAATTAAAAAGCTCTACAAGCTAGTGGCCATCACCACATGCTGCAATGATGAACTTTGTAATTAGCACACTTTGTGAAGTACTTTCTTGTGTGTAGCCCTAGTCCTCTCAAAACCTCAGCCTGAAGTCTGTGTGTGCTGAGAGATGGAGAAATACAAGCTCACCTGAAACATCTATCCTCTGTAACCATCTCAGGTAGGACTGTGGGTGAAGCATATGCACCCTGTCATGTTTCAATCCACTTACTATGTGCATCACCCAAAACCAGCATAGTATCAACACATCTACAAACAGCAGGTTGGGCTAGCCAAAGACATTTTACCAAGCATCCACTGCCTGGAACCACCTCACTTTGCCTATCAGCCTAGGAGACTTGCACCACTGCCATAGAAATACCATGGGCATACAAAGCAGCACCATAGCAAGTGCATTTAGATGTGACAGGCTGTACATTGGATGCTCACCAATGGACCATATATTAAGCTGGGCCTCCATTTGAAAGTTGGGATTAAAGTAATCTGAGCCACCACAATCCTTTAAAAACCAAAGCTTCTTGTTTGAAAGTATATCACAGCAAACAGAAACTGTCCTAATCTACTGCCTATTTCTTATAGATGGGGGGTAGGGATGATTGGGAAAAAAGAGTTATGTGTCTCAGCAATGGTGCTAATGTCTGCATTTGTTCTTGCCCAGAAACTTGAAGATTTTGACAGTTTTCATAGGTATCTGTTCTGAGATAGCCAGGTTTAAAATACTTTGTGGTTGTTTTCAAGGAACAGGGCATTGTGTCACTTCTGAAGAAGGACGCCAAGTTCAGTTGCTGGTCCTGATGGGATTTTTGTCAATACTGGTAACAGATCCTGTTCAGTCCAGTTTGTGTTTTTTAAAAAAGATATTGTGCATTTTGTACAGATTGTAAAAGGTGAAAGACTGTACTGTTGGGCAGGAGGAAGACTCTCACCAGGCCTTCCACGATTGCATTACTGTATCTTCTAAACATAAAAAGCAAAAAAAAAAAAAAGGCCTACAAAGCATGAGGCTTGAGTTACTGAGAAAATGAAACAGTACATGTCAATAGTTTGTTTTCCAGATTGCTGAGATATGTGGATAAGCAGGGATAGGTTTGTAGCAATGACAATATCTGTAGCTGCTACCTGCAACCACTTTCCAAATGAAGTGCATTGCTTTTGAAAATGAAATCTTTATTCTTCAAAACCTGCATGAGTCTAGTCCTGCAGCTTCTGTTCACTCTGAAATTCCAGTCTAGGGCTCATTTCCTTAAGAACCCAAATCCCAATTAGCTGCGTGCACAAGTGTTGTTTTCTCCAGTGTCACAGTTGTGCAGGCCCAGAACTGTCCTCCACATTGGACAAAGAGATGCGCAAGTTCATTGGAGCACTACCAGAAGTCTGAGGTTTGTTCAGAGTTAAGAAAGCATGAGGGAGAAAGGCCAAATTACACACATGACAGGAGAGATTAGATTTGCCACACTCTTTTTCTTTGACTAAAAGCGGCAAGAGATTGGAGACTAGAGAAAATACCATTTGGATTACGGCTGTAGCCCTGATGGAAAAGTGTTTGAATTTTTTTACATAAGATCCTAGTCCTCATAACTTAAATGTCCATGGCCAAAGCTATTTGCTTTGCAGAGAGAAGACATGATATCTGTTCCATGGCTATTTGCAGTGTTGGCAGAGGCAGACATCAGGGCCATGGCAATTGGGGGAAATGATAAAACACCACCACCAAAACTCTCCATCAGTACCAGTGACCTGATCCATATCAGGGGCCCTGCAGCTACTTTTATCTAAAGAAAAGGATAGGGGAGATCATGGATCTCTTATAGCATGCATTAGTGTGGCCTTAAAAGAGAAATGGCCCTCCATATGTTGCTGCCCTAGCCAGCATAGCTAATGGTCAGGGATGATGGGATTTGCAATTCAGCAACATCTGAGAGGACCACAGCAGGTTCCACATCCCTGCCCTAAGAGACTTGACTTGCAAGTGAACCAGAAAGCCCCCACTGCAGATTTCACAACCAGTTAGTCTAAGGCAAGCCACTCTCTCTCAACTTCATTCTGGCCATCCCCAGCCTCTACAATAATTCTACCTACAGCATCAAAAATAGGGGAAAATATATTAGGGGAAAGAACGTATGCTGAACACCGATTATCACACATATGTGTTGGGGAAAGACATTTAGGATAGTTTGAATATCTTTCTCTGAATGTGCGGAGACTACATTATCATCGGCATATTGAAGTTCTACGACAGAGGTTGACATTACCTTACTTTTTGCTTTCAGCCTACTGAGGTTAAAAAGCTTTCCATCTGTTCGATATATGATTTCCACACTAGTAGGAAGTTTCCCCTCAATAAGGCGTAGAATCATAGCAATGAAGATAGCAAATAAGGTAGGAGCAATGATGCATCCCTGTTTTATGCCTGATCCCACTCTGAATGGATCTCTCTGAAAGCCATTGTTATCCAAAACAGTTCTATTAATAAAAAAGTTCTATTAATAGGGTGGAGGTGAAACAAGTCAACCCAGCAGATTGTCTCCAAACATGCTAGGATTTTACAATGAAGGTGCTTCTTTAAGCCTAAGTGGGTAGTGGCTGCATATTGTGAAAGCACCTGGAATTTGTAAGTCTGAGAGAGGTGGAAACCAAGCACGTTCCTTTCACATGATACCAGAAGTGAATTAAATTCTGCTGCAGGGAATAGGGAGGCCATTGATGGACTGCATTACCTGCCACCAATATGGATAAGCTTCTCTCTCCCTACCCCACAACTCTTGACATTTCCTCTGGGACAAATAGCAAACCAAAAAGTCCATGCATTGTTCAATACTGGGTCCGATTCTTGACCGTGCTTTCCCCAGGCCAATGCCTCTTGTTTTTTTTACCTGCAAGACTAGCTGACCTTATAAAGCCAGGAGTGGGGAACCAGTGGCCCTCCTAGATGCTGCTGCTGTCCAGCTCCCATCACAGCCCTTGCTACAAGAGCTGATGGTCAGGGTCCAGGGATGGTGGGAGATCTTATTATGCAAGATCTGGAGGGCCACAGGCTCCCCATCTCTGGTATGGTGATAGAAACAATTTGGAAGGGGGTGGTGGAAATTTTATTTATTTATTTTATTCATTCCATTTATACCCCACCCTTCTTCCCAAAGGAGTCCAGGGTGGCAACTGCAACTAAGAACTGCAAATCTATTGCTTAGGGCAGCTGCAAATAGAAAATCACTAGTGACAGTCAGAAAGGTTTAAACAGGGACATAGAAAGATGTTTTATGACCAGGTCAGAACATTTGTCCATCTAGTCTAGTACTGTTTATTCTGACTGGTAGCAGCTCTCCAGAGTCCCACCCAGAGGTCTTTCACATCTGATGCTTTTAACTGGAGATGCCAGGGATTGAACTTGGGACCTTCTGCGTATAAATAATGTGCCCCACCACTCAGCTATGGTCCTTCCCCTCTGAGCTGACTAAAACTGTAGATCTGATGGAAAGCACTAGAGAGACACGGAATGTTTCAGACACTCAAAAGAATTTATTGCCACACCTGTACAGTAGAGTATTTTAGCTCCAACTTGCATCAGCTATAGACTAGCAGATGTGTCACAACAGAACTGGCTCACAGAACTTGTGTTAAACCATTCCTCCATGCAACCCTGCTAGGTTAACAAAAGGAGGAAGTATAAGTGAGGTAGAATAAGTGGTGCCTAAGGTTAGAGCCTGGGTTCACAGTAATGCTGCCAGTGTTCAGTGGTGGTGGTTGGAATCTGCAGATACCCTCCAAAGTATCTCAGGGTTAGTTTGCTGCTGTTATGCATTTCCTTCCTCATTTCTGCTACCAGTGCTAATCTAAGGAATACAATGTGCACATACTCTATGGGGGAAATGCATCATCATACATCTGTGGTGTCTTCTCATACAAAACATGGCCAGCAGCAAAAAAGAAAAAGAAAAGGCATAACCTACAATAGTCCAGGACCAGAAAACCATACATCTTGGTTTGTGAGAACAACCATACCCAATGACCATTTGGTCATTTGTTACATACCTGACCAAGCAGCAGTCTAAAAGGAACTACTGCCCCATAAAGCAATGCATTCCAAGGGGCACCTTTTCACTTAATTTTTTGAAACCAAGCCTCATACCTCTGCTGTATCTTAGATGCCCCATGGTAGCAACCCATCAGGAGGGCTGGTGCATGTTGCTATGTTCAAGCCAAGAGGCAAAGGAGAGCCTCAGCAGCACCAGGGTCTTTGTCAGAAGGAATAGTGACATGCCTTCAAACAACAGTTTCAGGTTATGACAAGGGAGCACTCCTTTAACTTCAAATGTTACTATAACCAACTAAAACATGAGGCTCACAATAGTTGACAGTGGCATGAAAGAGGTGTCATTGCTTCTGTCCGACTGTCATTTCTGATTAAACAGGATTTGCTAATTTTTGAAACACTACAATCAATACCTGCAAAGAGAGATTAATATGTGTGTACTCCGCAAGCAATATTACATCTATCGTTATCACCTTCAACTGTTTGGAGGGGGGCATACACACACACCTGTCTCCACCTTAATAAGTAAAATAAGGCTCAGACAGATACACCATCTCCAGCAAATATTATTAAGGCACTTAGCATCCAAACACATATTGATGTATTTTGTCAGTATCAACCATAATTCTGAGAATGTATGACAAGGCCAGAGGAATTAGTGAGAATTCATTATCCGAACAGACTGGAGCAATAAATGCCCATTAAGGGAGTTTTCTTCTTCTTCTGTTTTCCCATCCAAAGCATGTGATTTCTGCTGACACCAACTATGCAAGCATCAGCCCCCCCAAAAAGGGGGGGGAGACTAGCAGCCGCTATTCATATTCAGCCAAATCCACCATGAAGCCTCTCACCAACTTTAAAAGCAGATGACACCATTCAAACACTCTAAGACCTCATAAATGCACCAAATTTACAGGTAAAATGCATTCAGTCATATGGCATAAACAAGTTTTCCAAACCCTGTATTGAGAACCTCCCTTCCCACACATTCCCTTTAAAATATAGGGGAAACTGAGCTCTAGATGTCCATTCTTTCACCCAGTTTTTCTGAATATCCAAGTATTTCACATTGCGGAGAAGGTGCTGCAAGAGGCGTTTGCTGTCGCTCCATCATATTAGAGGACCAATGGTGACAGGTCCTTTAGAATGTTGCCAACTCTGCAAAATCTTCAAAGTCCACTGTGGGTAGTGGAGATCTCCAGTAAGAGAATTGGCTGAACTCTGGGCAAGCCAACGAAATGCTCACATCCTTGCCGATTGGTGGAAAGAGAAGCTCTACCACCTCACTCAGCCGATCATATCTAGAAGAAACAGGATGTCTAGGATTAAAGCCAGCAAACTTCCATTCTCGCACTCTTACCTCTTGCCTTGGCACTCACATCTTCCTTGAATTTTACTAAGGCAACAAATGCCATTTCATTCACATACAGCATGAGTGGAGAAAAGGTATCAAGCTACTGATTGTAGATTAGGGCAAGCAAAAGAGTTGGGAGCAGTAGGCATTACATCCACATGACAAGTCTGCTCATTCACCCATGACTTTTAGGAGTGCTCACCATTTAGGAGTGCAGTGACATCATATTCTAAGCTTTCACTCTCACCCTATCAGCGACTGATGCTTATCAAAAGGCAAGAAAACTCATAAGCATTACTCAGTATCACGTGGCAAGTATACTTTAATGTTGCTGGAGCAGAGGAGAGGAGAACTACTGCTTTTGTTGCAGAGTTTGCTTTTACTGGATTTTAAAATACATACCAGTGTGGTATAGTGAGCAGAGTGTCAGTCTAGAATGTAGGAGACCAGAGTCCAAATTTCCTGCTGGGTCATGAAGCTCTTTGGGCAATCACCATCTCATACCTACTGTTTGTCAACTTTGGGTCCCGGATGTTGTTGGACTACAACTCCCGTCATCCTTGGACATTGGCTAAGCTGGCCAAGGATGATGGGAGTTGTAGTCCAACAACAACTGGGGATCCAAAGTTGACAACCACTGTCATAGCCCAACCTTTTTCACAGATTTGTTGTGAGGATGTTAATGGGTGTGGGGAGAAACATGTATGCCATCTTGAATTCCTTGGAGGAAAGGTAACATAAGAACATAAGAACATAAGAAGAGCCTGCTGGATCAGGCCAGTGGCCCATCTAGTCCAGCATCCTGTTCTCACAGTGGCCAACCAGGTGCCTGGGGGAAGCCCGCAAGCAGGACCCGAGTGCAAGAACACTCTCCCCTCCTGAGGCTTCTGGCAACTGGTTTTCAGAAGCATGCTGCCTCTGACTAGGGTGGCAGAGCACAGCCATCATGGCTAGTAGCCATTGATAGCCCTGTCCTCCATGAATTTGTCTAATCTTCTTTTAAAGCCGTCCAAGCTGGTGGCCATTACTGCATCTTGTGGGAGCAAATTCCATAGTTTAACTATGCGCTGAGTAAAGAAGTACTTCCTTTTGTCTGTCCTGAATCTTCCAACATTCAGCTTCTTTGAATGTCCACGAGTTCTAGTATTATGAGAGAGGGAGAAGAACTTTTCTCTATCCACTTTCTCAATGCCATGCATAATTTTATACACTTCTATCATGTCTCCTCTGACCCGCCTTTTCTCTAAACTAAAAAGCCCCAAATGCTGCAACCTTTCCTCGTAAGGGAGTCGCTCCATCCCCTTGATCATTCTGGTTGCCCTCTTCTGAACCTTTTCCAACTCTAGAATATCCTTTTTGAGATGAGGCGACCAGAACTGTACACAGTATTCCAAATGCAGCCGCACCATAGATTTATACAATGGCATTATGATATCGGCTGTTTTATTTTCAATACCTTTCCTAATTATCGCTAGCATGGAATTTGCCTTTTTCACAGCTGCTGCACACTGGGTCGACATTTTCATCGTGATGTCCACTACAACCCCGAGGTCTCTCTCCTGGTCGGTCACCGCCAGTTCAGACCCCATGAGCGTATATGTGAAATTAAGATTTTTTTGCTCCAATATGCATAATTTTACACTTGTTTATATTGAATTGCATTTGCCATTTTTCTGCCCATTCACTCAGTTTGGAGAGGTCTTTTTGGAGCTCTTCGCAATCCCTTTTTGTTTTAACAACCCTGAACAATTTAGTGTCATCAGCAAACTTGGCCACTTCACTGCTCACTCCTAATTCTAGGTCATTAATGAACAAGTTGAAAAGTACAGGTCCCAATACCGATCCTTGAGGGACTCCATTTTCTACAGCCCTCCATTGGGAGAACTGTCCGTTTATTCCTACTCTCTGCTTTCTGCTTCTTAACCAATTTCTTATCCACAAGAGGACCTCTCCTCTTATTCCATGACTGCTAAGCTTCCTCAGAAGCCTTTGGTGAGGTACCTTGTCAAACGCTTTTTGAAAGTCTAAGTACACTATGTCCACTGGATCACCTCTATCTATATGCTTGTTGACACTCTCAAAGAATTCTAATAGGTTACTGAGACAGGACTTTCCCTTGCAGAAGCCATGCTGGTAGGATATAAATGAAACAATAAATTTAGGAAAGGACTAACACAGCCAGCCTTACAGAGAGCTTTGTATACAATGAAGGAAACTTGCAGGCTTACGTGGACTTGTGCATTGTTATGTATTCCTGGGTCAATTCTCCCTTGGGGTTCACAGTGAATATACGAGATTCTGGCAACTTTACTTCCTTGTAGGCATAGACATCCTACTCAAGGGACAACAAAACAAGTCCAAGGTCATGGTAATGCAGGGAGTCCACACAAGCAAGACCCTACCCCTTTCACACACTAGATGATGCACACTCACATTTGTTCTGTTCCCAAAAGCAGCATGGAATGGCTGCTTGATGGAGCCAAAGAGATTCCGGATGTCTGTTAAGCAAGCAACTTTGAACACCTCTGGCTTCTTCTCAATCACTTCCCTATAACAAAGGTGGGCAGACATTTCATTAACACCACTGTGGGGTGGGTGCTGCTCATGCCCTCCCCAAACAGAAAAGAATGTAAAAGGGAAAAAAAGAATAATCTACGCCAGCTTTTGCCAGGTTGGCAACTGCTAATGTACATAATATCCAATTCAACATTCCATCACTTTCCCAACATACTGTGACAGAATAGAAGAAACAGAACACAGGGATTTGGGGTGAGAAGGTCATAATGACTAGGCAGCCATCAGCAAGGCACAGATTTAGCCTACACAAATATCCCTCTACATTTTCTCCCAATAAGTCAATGAATGCTATCGGTTATTTTGGGAAAAAGTAAAAGTGTGGCATTTTGAGATACTTTTGGTAAGAATGTAAAAGAAAAAAAAAAGAATAATCTACACCAGCTTTTGCCAGGTTGGCAATTGCTAATGTACATAATATCCAGTTCAACATTTCATCACTCTCCCAACATTCCATAACATGTATTAAATTATGGCCATACATTTTAACACCTCGCAACCAAACTTTAAGTTTACATTTTTGATACTTTTGAAATTGTCCCACATGCAAGCCAGCGTCTCTTGTTTCATGCACATGACATTAAATGCAATGTTAAATAAAGACGTTTGCGGCCTATGGATTTATTATTGGAGTGTTTGTACATATGGATAATTATTTTATTGTAATAAAGAATTCTGAATTTTTAACTCTCTGTGGTTGCAAAGTGTTTTTGTTAGTGTTAAAGATCATTTTTATCTTGGTTATTTGAATCTAATATTTCATGCACTTGACATTAAATGGAAAATGGAAAAAAATCCCAGTGCGTAAAATACTTCACAAATATGTTCCCATGTGCTGAATTAGCTTCCTATCCTTCTCTACACTGGAGATGACAAAGCATCTCATCTGGAGACAAAGCAAACAGAAACTGGTGAAACATCAAAATCTGGTTGCATAAACCAAACAAGCAGAGTTGCATCTAAACATGGCTGAGAAGGGTGGGGTGAGGGGAATTTACCTATGAAAGGCTGAGAAGAGACTGCTAGGCGCCAGCATTATGGGACCTTTTGGGAGCACACAGCCTTGGTCATTGACACATTCCAGGTATCCTTTGGTGATATGAGCCATACCAATGGCTCTGGCTGAACAGTAAAGAAACTTGTAACCATTCCTGTAATGAACATAGAAGCAAAACAAGTAAAATCTCTACTTTATTCCTCACTCACCCCTGGCTACCTTAGTCTCCACCTCCAATTGTAAAAGTTTAACTTCATTTATTCACATCCATTTCTTACTCTTAGGGCAGTGCCAAATGTTTGATCATTTCAGTTTGGGGATAGGGCAAAGCAAGGCAGCAGGTTGCGGGGTAGGGTGCTGAAATGTTTCCCAAAGACCCCTCTAGTGCTGAGACTGTTTGCCTTTTAACAGCCTTGTCCCTTCCTATTCTGCTGCTGATTCATTGCCTTTGCCATGTCAGAAGAAAGGTGAGATATAAATGTAAGAAATTAAAAAAAGAAAAGAACAGCAGGACACAGGAAAAGAATGTCAAGAGCATACAGGCACTGTTTAAAGGAGTCAGGTTAAAAAAAGATATCATATCCTAGGAGCTAAATGAGTCGTCAAGTGTAAAATGCTACTGAATTTAGATCTTTTCTTTTTTCTGTACCAAGAGGTGTAAAGCCTCATTAATGAAATGTGCCAGGAGGAAAAAGAGAAAATAGCCATTGTTTTATGCTTAGTGATACAAAGAATTTGACATTTATCAGTTTTTAAAATATCAGAATTTTTGTAAAGTACACATTGCCCTCCAGTGACTCCAGATACCAGAACACATTAATCTGAAGAAGCCAAAAAGCAGACCTTGCTCTCACCTAAGGCGCTGTAGCAAGTTACTCACAAAGCCCTACAGGGTGAACTACAAAGTACCTACAAGTGGATTTTGTGGAAGAGTTTAGCGATGCCTTGGTGGGTCCAATCTTTCCCCAGATGTGGCAAGATGTGCCCTAGAGCATCAGACCTAACGGGAAGAGGAAGGATTAGAAACATACCTGCATGTGGTACAACCCATCTTTGAACTCCTTGCTGTACAACTCAAGCTGCAGGGTCTACCCTGTATAGTGAAGAACTGGTGACCGTTATATATTCTTAAGTGGGACCTGCTACAAATTGTTGCAGTATTCCTTCACTTTCTAAGGGGAACGCTTCTCTGCAGAGTTACAGCCAAGCAGCCAGCCATGCCCACCTCCAGGATACTATAAGCTATAAAGAGTTCAAGCCAGCCAGTTTATTCTTCCCCCTCTTCCGCTAGTTCTCAATTCTTCTTTTCCAACTGATACTTAACATTCAATGGCTGATGGAAACCTGTTCTCATTGGGTTAATTTGGGTGGGATTTGTTTATTTATTCTTGCTTTTGTTTCCCAGAGCATGTTGACACATTACTCTCGTTTCTCAGTGGCCCCATCTTGGCTCCAATCCTGTTGGCACAAGGACACTGTGATCAGTGTCAGAGGGAGTGACATCAAAGGGCACTTACCTGGTGATGGTCCCATCAATGTCAGAGATCACCACCTTGTCATCCCAGTTCCATAGGTAGATGTTGGCTTCACAGCGACATGTACCCTGGTACTGAGTGGTCACACTGAACACTACCTCATTGGAACCATCTCTCAGATTCAGGCTTTTCTACAGCAAAGAGAAGTTTGTTTGTTTGTTTACTAAACTCATTCAGCATTTGACCATTGCTGATAATGTAGTATAAGAGCACTTTAAAACTATGGAGTGGCTGTGACTAGACTAACAGTCACAGCTTCCCCCAAAGAACCCTGGGAACTGTAGCTTGCTAAGAGGGCTGAGAGTTGTTAGGTGATCCCTCCCAGAGCTCCAGGATTCCTTGGGAAAAGCCATGACTGTTAAAGTGGCAGAAGAATGTTTTAAATGTGACCACCACCATCGCATAGTGGATTTAAAAAATAAGTAAACAGACCAGACATGGAATAGGGGCATGTGATTAGTGCCAATGGGGCCATTTTTCTAATTTTAATTGCCAATCCCTCTGGGGGATTTTTTTTTTTTTTTTACAAAGATTGTGGGGAGGGAGGAGGCTTAAAACTTCGCTTTCCCACATGCTGTAGTTCCAGTGACACACACCTGCCAACCTCATATTTAATTATCAGAAAACCCAAACTACTGATCTTATGCCATTAACATCAGTTAGGCCCTTAATGTCTAGTGGTCAAAGACTGGGATTGTTTGGGGTCTGTAACTCATAGCCAAGGGATTTGGTCTGTAATTGTAGAGGGTCATCCGAAAATTCCAATGAGGCAAGTCCCATCTCTCAAAAGAAAATCATATTCATAAATACAAAAAGTGGCAAGGAGAAAACCATCAAAACAACATACAATTTGATCTGAAGAGAGAGTTAAGGATTTCTTGTAGGTTGGAAGAAATTTCTGTGTGATAGCATCTGGTACGGGTCTCTCCCCTCGGCCTGAGGACATTGACTCATCATCACTGGATGAACCATCGTCTCTTCTACAGTACACAGAAGCAGAATGAGAAATCAAGAGCAGCAGCCAAATCCCACACTGGGGAATAGTCAGTCATGCAACCACTTGAGAAAAAGGAACTGCAACCCTACATAATGCCTGGGAATCTGAAACGAGTCAAGGTCATCACCTAAGCCAGCTGTGGCCCTCCAGATATTGGATTCATAACTCTCATCAGCCCCAGTACTGCAAATGCACCCCATAAATCTGTTCTGGGGGCTTCCCCAACCCTCCGGCACAGATTTGGGGGCAGCATGGGGGGAGGAGAGTGGGGAAATGCCATTGCAGTATCACTAATCCTTGAGCTAGTGCAACAGTTTCATTGAATACCATCCCTGGTCTGAAACCCTGGAGAGCTGCTGCCAGTTGGTGTAGACAGCACAGAGCTAGATGGAAATATGGTCTGATATGGTATAAAGCAGCTTCTGATGTTCTGCAGACTGTGTGAGCCTATGATAAGACCAATCATGTTCAAGATTTTGAGCAAATTGCTTTTCCATTCCATTCCCAAAATTGCTGTTCTATCATGACTACTTTCCCATTCATTGCCCCCAGTGGAAAGACTCATAGAAAGTAAGGGCAGTTGACACACCCATCACATACAGAATTTGCCCAGCAAAGAGGAAGAGAGCTCCTTGGCTCCAAGATCGCTCCCAGACTACCTGTTTATTGAGCATTCATCCCAATGTGTTTCCACAACATTTGGAGAGGTTAGATAGTGCCAGATATCTATTGAGCATTAACACTGATTTGTGCGCAGGGAGGCTACATAATGTTGCATCATGCAATTGTTAGCCCACATTTTCCAGTCACTTTTCTTATCTTGAAAAGTCTGGGGGTTTTTTTGGGGGGGGAGCAGGTACAAGAGCACTAATCAGTTTTATTGCACAAACCGAATTTGATTGAATCCCACCCCAAGCATAGCAACAGTCTAGAAGCACCCCATGTCCCTCCCAGCAGATGTCGTTGTGTTCTCAGTAGACATTCCAGCCCTGGGGAAGACAGAGACTGCGGTTTGCTGAGAGATCCCCGAGATCCCCTTAAGTAAACTCCACTACTATAGGAGATGGAAAAATAGGAGGCTCCTGGGAGCAGCATTCACCCCTTCTCCAGATGGCATAAGATAGCAAAGGCTACCTTCTCTCTGCTTGTGTCATCATCACCTGCACAGCAACCCCCTTGGTAGCCCCACATTCCAAAGACTTTACGGGAACTTATGCCTCAATTAGTCTGGGGACCAAGATTGCTCAGTACTGCAAGATTTAAAAATACTGATATAGTTTCCTCATGATAACTTTTTTAAAAAAAGCAAAACATTGCCCTTTGATACCTTAAACAGTGCTCTACATCTTACCTCTGCTGCTTGTCTGGTCTGCTGGTTTTCTGTGCACTGGATTCATTCTATGGACACAAGAGACTGGCAATGGCTAAGATTGTTTAAATAAGAGTATATTCACTAAACAAAGGTGTCATCCATGCCATAAAAAAGTGGATGCAATGATATGTCTTAGCACAGCCACATATATCAAGCAAAAGGTTTCTCTAGGGGTGGGGGAACATGTGGTCCTCAAGACATTGTTGGAGACTCCCAACAGCCTTAAAGGAGAATTTCAAACTACTTTCAAGGAGTACAAATCCCCCATGGATGTTCAGAATATAACAAATTTGCATAGAGAATAATGCTATTTTTCACCCTTAGGAATCAAGGGGAGGAAGATAATCTAATCAAGTACGGTCATGCAGAGTTTTGACACTTGGAACATGGTATGTCCAAAACATATACAAGGAACTCCTGTGGAGATGGGCCATCAGCACCTTTTAAAAACCCATGAAGGTGAAAGTAAAAAGTGACAGAGAACTAGCACCTTGACTTCCTCCAAAAAATCCTGGGAATTGTAACTCTGTGAGAGGTCTCCTAACAACTCTCAGGACCCTTAAACTACAGTTCATGGGATTCTTTGGGGGAAGTCATGACTATTAAAGCAGCATAAGAGTGCTTAAAATATATGGTGTGAATGTGACCTCAGTGTCTCTTCCAGTGTTGCCTCTGCAGCTCCAGAGAGACTGTATCCCACCTCCTTCCTATGCTTCTCCAGCAGTGTCAGACTTCTGAGTCTGAGAAGAACCAGCAACACAGTCATTTCCCACACCAACGTCACATCCCTTCTAGGATCAAGAGCAATTATGGCATGGGAATAAATCACAAATGATCTCTTGTCCTGAGCCTCTCAGCTAAGGGCAAGCAACCAGAGAAGATAGAGAGGACGTTAATGGTGGGTTGATCTAGGCGGGATGAATATGGAGATAGAGGCGAAGAACTAATGGAGTTAACATGGGAGTGGTGCCTCAATTTTGGTACACCCACCTTCTGGAGGCATGCATGGTCATGTTGTTGGGAGTTCACTGATGGAAATTTACCTGTATTCTCTAGTTCTTGGAGGTTATGGTTGGATTGTTTTGGAGCATTGGTTTTGTGGTTATATTCTTGATCTTGTTGATATATTACTATATGTTTTATATTGATGTTGATGTTTGCTGATATATGTTAAATGTATTTGATCTGTAATTTGTTTTGTAAGTTGTAAGGATGTGACTTGTTTGTATGTAAGCTGCTTTGACATCACTTATGACAAAAGTGGTATATAAGCTCCAATAAATTTTTAAAAATGGCTTGCTCTTCCCACAAGAACCTGGGCTTTTGACAACAACATAGCAACAGAGAAACCATCTGTAGCACTTCCCATGCTGCTGAAGTAAATGCTAGAATTTACTCCAAGGGGAAACATTCTATTTCCCACTTTTGCATCTATGTTGACTACTCCCAAGCTGAAGCTCAGCTCAAACTCAGTTGCAACATTTTAGTCTGAGCCTCCATACTCAAGACCATACAGCAGTGTTCCCTTCCCACACAATTTCTTCCTACAGCATAACTTCATAGAGTCACAGTGCATGAAGTACCTCCTCATGTGAAAGTTCTCGTCGCCGCCAAGAAAACCACCACCTGCCACCTTTCTTGGGCATCTTTTCCTTCATGAGTCTGTCAACAGTACTCTGAAGACAAAGAAAGGCGAATTATGGTGAGGTCACCCCCATACCATGACAGGAAGTTTTTACCACCTTAATTAATTTCTGCAACGATTTGCATTTAAAAAAAAAAAATCTTATAAAAATTCTTCAGTGTTTTAGTGTGAATTTCTCCTAACAAACATATTTTGGATGCAGTTTTGACTAATGTACACATTTTTGCAGGCACTTTCTCCTGATATAATGCATTTTGTATGTTATTTTCATGAATATATTCATTTTTATGCACACTTTCCCCAATATACACATTTTTGTAAACATTGGTTGGTTGGAGAATCGCAGCACAAAATTCAGATAAGTGAGAATTTAGAGTCATGGCTGTGTTTCAGTTATCATATTGTTTCAGAAAGTGCAAATTTGATAGATTTGGTTTTAAATGTGAACAATAAAATTTCTCCCCTATCCCTAGCAGCAGGAGACATTTTGTCATGGCTCTCAAAGAATGAAGGCCTAAATTTGTTGTAAACCACTTTGATTTTTTTAAAAAAAAATGAAATAGTGGTATATAAATATATTTAAAATAAAATAAAAATAAAAATAAATGCATTATCATCTCAGAAGTCTCTTCATATGTAACAAACGTTACATGACATGGTGTCAGAAATCACAAATTCACAGCACAAAACTGAAAGAGAATTACACACAGTACAAGGGCACAGCAAGTAACTCCTTCCCACTCTCACCCCGTAAACAAAAAAATTATTATAGTGAGGCAGGGGGAGATCAAGCAACAGGTTATGCTCTAGAATATGGGTACCAGCCGGTCAGTGATCTGGGAGAATGGAGGAAAGAGAGCTTCTCCTGTGTTCAGGTTGTCAACCCAGGCAACGTCCAGTGAAAGGGAGAGATTTTACCAAGCAAGATTAAGAATGTTTTTCTTTGGGGTCAGTCCAAGAATGTTTTGTTTTCCATTGTCTTTGCAACATGAAAGGGCTAAAATAAAGAGGATTTGATTAAGGGCAAGACCAATAATTGTATCTTGGATAAAGTTTGCGGTTTAATTTCACTAACAAAATATTAGATGGAATGGAAGGCATTACATTCACAGTGGATTAATAAAATTAAAGAACACTAAATGTAGTAGTAAGCCAATCAGCGAGAATTTGATTATATATTCACTTAGAAACTGTGCCACAATATCTGTTTGGCCAACTATTAAAGCCGCTGCCTTATTAGCAAGTAGCAAAGTTAAGAAACCGTTTGCCAATAAATCGGATTAGTTGAAGACAGTGATATGAATAATAACGTAAGTGGAAATTCTTTCTTAGTTATTTCCAGTGACGGGCAAAGCCATTAAGCTTGTTTTTCCATCCCTCTCATTGCGCAAGCATGTACAGTGCAGATGATTTGAAATGGGTTGGCTTGCTTGGTCAGTACACCAAAACAAACAACAGTAGCAGAATCAGTAATATGAAAGGTGGCACTCTGATCTTGAGAATAATTTTAATTAAACGTAATAGTGAACTGCTTGTTCCATCATCTTTGTTATCTTCTATCAAATGTCCCAAACCCTGGCTATGGAATTTTATCCTAATTTAATTAATGTAATTAATTACATTATTTTGATAAAGCCTAAATTATTATTTGTTCTGTTTATAGACCACCCTTCATCAAAGACAGTACACTAAAACCCAATAAACGTAAGCCCATACAACAATACATAAAATAATTACCACAGAAAATATAGCAGCTATGAAAGCAAAGTTATCAACTAGGATGAAAGCAAAGTCATGAACACATTAGAGTAACTCAAACATGATGTTATCAGTGCATGATCACTATCACTAGGCTATCCTGATCCAGGAAAGGCCATAGCTGGGGAACCAGCTATAGCCAGAAATAGGCACTCCTAGCCATTGTGGTCACCTGGATCTCCAGTGACAATAAGAACATAAGAACATAAGAAGAGCCTGCTGGATCAGGCCAGTGGCCCATCTAGTCCAGCATCCTGTTCTCACAGTGGCCAACCAGGTGCCTGGGGGAAGCCCGCAAGCAGGACCCGAGTGCAAGAACACTCTCCCCTCCTGAGGCTTCCAGCAACTGGTTTTCAGAAGCATGCTGCCTCTGACTAGGGTGGCAGAGCACAGCCATCACGGCTAGTAGCCATTGATAGCCCTGTCCTCCATGAATTTGTCTAATCTTCTTTTAAAGCCGTCCAAGCTGGTGGCCATTACTGCATCTTGTGGTAGCAAATTCCATAGTTTAACTATGCGCCGAGTAAAGAAGTACTTCCTTTTGTCTGTCCTGAATCTTCCAACATTCAGCTTCTTTGAATGTCCACGAGTTCTAGTATTATGAGAGAGGGAGAAGAACTTTTCTCTATCCACTTTCTCAATGCCATGCATAATTTTATACACTTCTATCATGTCTCCTCTGACCCGCCCTTTCTCTAAACTAAAAAGCCCCAAATGCTGCAACCTTTCCTCATAAAGGAGTCGCTCCATCCCCTTGATCATTCTGGTTGCCCTCTTCTGAACCTTTTCCAACTCTAGAATATCCTTTTTGAGATGAGGCAACCAGAACTGTACACAGTATTCCAAATGCGGCCGCACCATAGATTTGTACAACGGCATTATGACATCGGCTGTTTTATTTTCAATACCTTTCCTAATTATTGCTAGCATGGAATTTGCCTTTTTCACAGCTGCCGCACACTGGGTCGACATTTTCATCGTACTGTCCACTACAACCCCGAGGTCTCTCTCCTGGTCGGTCACCGCCAGTTCAGACCCCATGAGCATATACGTGAAATTCAGATTTTTTGCTCCAATATGCATAATTTTACACTTGTTTATATTGAATTGCATTTGCCATTTTTCTGCCCATTCACTCAGTTTGGAGAGGTCTTTTTGGAGCTCTTCGCAATCCCTTTTTGTTTTAACAACCCTGAACAATTTAGTGTCATCAGCAAACTTGGCCACTTCACTGCTCACTCCTAATTCTAGGTCATTAATGAACAAGTTGAAAATGATGGATCCAGGAGTACCCCTAAGTTGTGCACCTGCTCCTTCAAGAGGAGTCTGACCCCATTTAGAACAGGCTGTCTTCCAACTTCTCAGACACAGAGCCACTCACCAACAGTGCTTTCAACTTGTCAGGATCCACCCAGTTTATTAGCCCTTATCCAGCCTATTACTGCCTCCAGTTGCTGGTCAGAACCTGCACAGACATACCTGATTCAGATTGTATGGAGATATTCAGAGGGGTGTCATCCACATGCGGGTGGCTCCTCACCCCAAATCCCCAAATGACCTTTTGCCAGCAGCTTCATGCACATGTGAAAAAGCATGGGGGACAAGATGAATAACTGCAGGGCCCCGAACCACCAGTGCCATGGTCTCCTAAATGCTACTATCTGGAAGTGGTCCTGCAGTTAGGAGCAGAATCATCATATCACCATGCTTCTGACCCCCACCTCACAGAGCCACTCCAGGAAAATGCCATGGCTCATAGTATCAAAAGCTATCAAGGAGGTTTGTACTACCATCTCTCTCCTAGTGTAGGTCATCAACCGGGGTAACAGAAGCTGTTTCATTACCAAACCCATGTCTGAGGCCATTTGGAAATTTAGATATTTTGTTTAGATAATTTAGATAATTTGTTTCATTCAAGCACACCTGAAACTCTCCAGCCACCACCTTATCCCCAAAGGGGATATTTGCCACTGGGCTGTAGTTATCAAATACATCTGTGTTCAAGATGGCCTCTTAGGGGGTGCATCCAGCACCTCTTTCAAGGCTTTTGGCAGTACCCCCACTCACAAGGATGCATTAACCACCTCCTAGACCCACCTACCCATTTCCTTCAAATTAGTTCTTATTAGCCAAGATGGGCAGGGTTCAAGAGCAGAGGTGGTTAGATATTGCATCTCACAGCTCATTGTATAATATATTTAAATATATCATTGCAGACATAATTCCACATCTTATGATTCTATATAGTGGATTTCCTGAACCGGCAGATGATCTTTGAGGTCATTTCCAATTCTATGATTCTGTGATCATTTACTCAGGTCTGCTGCACTGCAATATCAATCTATTAAGAAATTGTTGTACAACAACAATACTTAAGATTGAGTTGCAAAATCATATTAGAAAAGCATTTCCAGCTTTAGAGCCAAATATCTGAACACAGGTGGCAGCATGCCCAGCAAACAGACACCCATCTGAGCATGCATTTGTTGCCAACCTTTTAAATCTTTTACCATAAGTTTGTTCAATGCATCATACTCTGAAAACAAGAGAATTAAGAATATAAGACATCTGATCCTCATAACAGAAGGGGGATGGCCTTGGTAACCTAAATATGTGATGGCATCCGAGGACATTAAGAGAATCTGACAATATGAATGGAAGTGGACAAGACCAGTTTATTTGACAGCATATTACAGCACCCTGTGCATAGGGCCTTTCAGAGAGCTCATGCCAGCTTGTACATTAGGACAAGTCACAGTATTTCATGCATGCGTTAAAAGTTCACATCAAAGCCTTCTTTGAGTATTGAGACCTCTGAGTTTAAGAAAGAAATTACATAGAGTTAGGAGAACTCAATACTGTTTTAGCTTACCTTGGGAAGATTCTTTTGGAAAGCTTGTAGAGAGAGAAGCATAGGAGCTGCAACTGCCCAGTTGTAATACCTGCAAGCAGAGAGAGGGAAAAAACTTCAGTCTGTATATAGCCTCATGCATGTGGTAGCAAAACACAGGTATACAGTAGATGTACCAGCAAGGATGAAGCATGAAAGGACATACATACAGAGCATACATACCTGGACTTGCTACCTTATGGGGTATCTAAATTGTTATGATATTTCTGCAGCAGACAGAAGGCTGAAATTTGGTATACTAGAAAAAAGCCTAAAAATTGGTATTTTGGTAACGCTTTCCTCTGGAAAGTGCAACATGAATTATACCCCATAGTAGCAGCCAGTACTCCAGCAAACTACCAGCCAAGCTTACCACACCTTATTTTGTTGTTGTCAGTGATGCTGAACAAAGAATGGCTGTGGACCTATGCTCTTCACTCACATCAGCGGTCTCATGATTGGACAGGGGGTATTTTCAGTGCATTCAGAACATACAACACCCAAGAGAATAAGAGTGGAATGCAGCACCATACAACAATCTTTGGTGAATGCGCAGGGGGAAGGCAGATTTAAAAGAACACCCAAGAATTTCACTATATTTTATGGAATGCAAGCCAAATTAACTCGTGTGTATGTATATTACTGTACATAAAGCAGTTACCGGGAAATTAGAGCAGAAAGTGACCCTTCTACTCACTTCTTGTGGATCTGTATCACCAGATTTTGGTCCTCAAGTACTGCTGGGTTCTCTGCAAATTCTTGGTAGGAAACTATATGCTTCATAAACTTCTCTGCTAGAAATGGAAGGGAAAGAAAAATATGTCCCAGTTGGCCAGCAACCCTCAAATGACCTTATGTGAAGCTGTTGGTGGCTACCACCTAGAGGACCAGAACAAACGCGGAGCTGCTGTACTTTACCAGAAGGCCAGCAGTGGTCCATGCAGCGGGGCAGAGCCACTCTCCCAACATCAGCATCACTGCAGCTTACCTAGACAGGCAGTAGCATAATGGCAAACCCCTAAGTGCAGGGTCCCTTCATGATAGTCACGCCACACCCCCTCAGCTGATGCGCCCTTTCCACTTTCCCTCATCTCCCTTGTTTACCTTGTAAGCTTGTGAGTCTACACTCCACTACAACAGACATCCCTAGGAACCAGTCAGCATGAAAGGGGAGGGGGTGTGTTAGCTACTGAGAAGAGTCTTCTCAGTGGCTCTCACCTTCTTTCACTCTGATTGGCTCCAATCAGCACAAAAGGACAAGGACTCTTCTCAGTGGCTAACATGCTCCCTTTTCATGCTGATTAGCTCCTATATAAGGACCTGACTGGGACCCTGCTCCCAAAAAAGTAATGGGTCTATGACCCCCTGCATCCCTGGATGACCACACCCCTGTAGACAGGGCTGGGCAAGAGTGGCAGTAAGGTCAGGGCTACACAGGCACACCAGTGAAGTCAATCTGCTGCTTCAGCAGCACTCTCTCAACCTCATCACCCCCCCGCCCCTCTCCCTCCCAGTAAGCTCCAGTGACACCAGATCACCACTGCACACATCACTACCGCACAGGGCTCCCACAGACACACCATCATAGTTATTATATGCAGGTTAGGGCCATAGCTTGGTGAAAGAGCATCTGCAGAAGGTCCTAGGTCCAATCCCCAGCATCTCCAGGTACAGCTGAGAGAGACTCCCTGCCTGAAACCCTGAAGAGCCACTGCCAGTCAGTGTAGACAGTACTGAGCTAGATGGATCCAATGGTCTAATTCAATATAAAGCAGCTTCCTGTGTTGCTATTACTCTTAACAGCTAACCCACACTACACACACTTTTTTTGAAGTGTTATCAGTTTAACGGCTATTGTTTACCCAAAAGATCCAAGAAACACTCAGTTTTCTGCTCTGTCCTAACTTGGCCAGCTAATGAGCCATTCTAATTGCTAGCCATCTGTGTGGCTCTTTTCCAAGCCATTATTATAAGGTAATCCTAAGGTACAAGAAGAGTTTTTTAGATCAAAAAGTGGCATGGGGTGGGGGTAGGGAATAAGCTCCCTCCCTGACACCATGGTCCCAATGTGAATATGGGCCTTGAGCCACATTTACCCCCTTAAAAAGCTGTGAAAGACACAGTCATCTCTCTCTTGACATATCTAGTTGCACATTAACAATTAATCTGTTTCTTGATGTATCAACTAGCCGTACCCTAACCGTTTTACTACAGGTGTTGGTTTCCAGCAGCACCAAACTTTTACTCTAGCTTAATCTGCTAGCGCTGTCAGAATGCCAGCACACACACAAAGTCACATTCACTGGGATGTTCAAAGTCCAAAACTGTAGATTATTCCAAAGGTCTCCAATTGGTAATCAACAAAATTGTTGTGGGCACTAAAAATACCCATTTCACAGAAGAAAAAACTAGTGATGATGAGAACCGCCCAAAGTGGCAAAACAACTACTCTCTCAAAAACACAGACTGAAAAAGCAGGCAATGCTCTCCCCCAACCTCTGTCCTTGAAACAGACAATCCCACCCAGGCAACCACCAAACAACCCCCCTTTTAAAAAATAAAATGAAATTGGGGGGGAAGGGGCCTTAGCAGGCACCAAGAGAGTATTTGAGGGCTCCGTGGTGCCCACAGGCACCACATTGAGGACCCCAGGATTATTCCCTCTCTTTCAGACATACCATGAGATAATTCTCCATCATCCCCAAGACCTCCACAGACAGACAGGAGCATGTGGGGCATCAGGCTGCTTTCTGTAGGCTCCAACAGATTATCTGTGCTGTTGTCAATGGTAGCACCACAGTGCAGGTGGGCACGAGAGAAGCTGCCAGGATCAGTCTGTGCTTGGCCACTCAGCTCAGCGTCACTGACAAACAACAGAAGAAGAACAAATCACTGATACCATGGAGGCCGTTCAATGACTATGATTCTTTAAATGTTTGGAAAGATGTGACAAAGAAGGCATTAGAACCTTTTTATTTTAGGAAGCTCTCCCTTATTTTAATTTCTGAGTTGCTTTGGTGATCAGTAATATTAAGGCACATCCTTATTTCATAATGTTACCGTTACACTTCAGTGCACAGATTTCTAAAGAGCTGTTAAACCACCAACTCACAGAGCTACCTTTACTGCCCCTGCGCTTTGCTCATGTGTCAGTCCAGGTATATACAAAGTCTTCTGCCCACGTGGTTCATTTCAACACCAAGTGGATGCCTCTTACATGGTATGTAATCACATCATCACTGGGTGGACAAACGTCAACTTAAATTTTTTAAACATACATACTAAGTCTTTTTAATGTACCTTCTAAGCTTCTTTTAAAGAAAACATTCGTTAATATTGTCATCTGAATATGAGCATGTTAGTTCTACATACAGCAAACTGGCTTGTACATAACAGCAGAGGGTGGTCCATTAGAGCAAGTGGGGCACGGCTGCCCAAGATCAGTCTGTCCTCAGCCAGCCACCATCTGATTACCTCCAGTCTAGTGAGTGGCACTGCCTGTCATCCTCCTCCTGTGCCTTAAGCTCAGGATTGCCTTTCTAGAACTCAACAGAGAAAAGGATAGGGGCAAGACTAGAATTAGTTGGCTCCATCAGCCATTGGCTCTGTCTATTGTTGGCCTCCCTGCCTTCTGCCTTACAAGTCCTAATGATCACCAGCCTCCACTAATAACACTAAAACACAGTTTAGCATTATGTGCATGAGCAGTGGGCTTGTGCACTCTCCCCTCTTCTTTCCTTCAATACCACATAGCCACTAGAAGCATTTGCAGCAATTTGTCATTATGTCCGAACTGGGACAAACAATAGTTAAAAACTTACTATAGTTTGTCCAAACAAGTTAGGATCATTATATCCATGGGAAGGCACAAGACATTGTGCCACCTGAGTCAGGTGGGCCTCCTCTCTTCCAGTTTCATACACACACCCTGGCACAAGCTGCTTTTGCTGCTGTGGCATTTGCTCCATGTCTTGCTGAGCTTGCTCTGAGAAAGGGGCTCTTCCTCCGAGTGTGGCCTATGGGCGAGGTGATGTGGGAGAGAGCCTGCACCACCACTTTGCAGCAATGGCAGGAAGGAAAGGTCACCTCTGCCAGGCTTAGTGTGATTCATATTAGGGCTGGTCCTGATGTAGATAAATGCAAATACTTTTGCATAGTTTATTTTAAAAAGATAAGACATATTTTAAAACATTACTCATATGCGCATCCCTGCCATGAGCCAAGATGGCGGCAAAGCCCCGCCATTCCCTCGCTTCAACCTACCTTTCGTGGCTGTTGTGTGGTTGCGCGAGCAGCGCTGCCATTAACCACGATGGTGGCCGAGTTTCCCTAAGAGGCTGAAACCTCGGCTGCCATTTTGGTTAATGGCAGCTGCATGCGCAACCACATAACAGCCGAGGAAGGTAGGTTGAAGCAAGGGAATGGCGGGGGCTCCAAAGCTTTCGCCATGTGATCCGTGGCAGTGATCCTGCCGCAAATCGCTGAAGGGGAGCACCAGGGCCCGGGGCAGGCTTGTGCTAAAGGGCCCCAGCATGTCTGGGGCCAGCCCTGCCAATAGGTGTCTAAGACAAGTACCCCAAGATATGCATATTTACTGCTGGTCATGTTTGCTGGAGGCCTCTTTCAATTTTTCCAGAGAGTAGTGTGATATTGATTTCATGAGAATCTACAGCAGGGCAGCATACAAACCACTGTACACCTCGTGGCATGACAGCACTATGACACAGCAGCCATTAAACCTCTGGAAAACAAGGCTCCTCAGACATTCTGTGCCAGAATTAACAAACAAATCATGCTTCATACCTTTTAGGGAAATAAAGTGCTAATTGCTCTGCATCCAGGTTTGAGAGGTCTTCTAAGTAAATATCAGTAGGTCCCAGATGAGGGCTTCTCTTCATGGAACCTGATACAAAAAGGATGAAAATTAACAGCCCTATTAATAAGGAACGTTTGCTCCACAGACATACAAATAAATAAATAAATAAAAAGAATTCCCGCTAACAGCAAACGTCAGTGGTCAGTGCCTATCAGTTAGGAAGCAAAATGAGCCTCCCAAAAATAAGTCAAATGATTTGTTCGTACTTCAGGGACTCCCTAGATATGCAAACGGTTTGTAAGTTAAAAGGAAAATGGTTTTAAATCCACAAAACACAGCCATCTGAGCTTCCACAACCTGTAGAACATTGAGGGCATAGGAATTAAGACAAATGTCAAAGTGGACCCTTATGCTGATCAGAGTTGCAGTCCAAAACATCTGGAAGGCAGCAGGTTGGCAAAGGTTGAGTTAAAGTAACTCCTCTAGAGAGGACACTTCGGGGTCAAACACTAAACACCAAAGATAGGAACTTCCATCTTTCCTGCTATTGTGTGTGTGTGTGTGTGTGTGTGCGTGCGCGCATGTGTATAGATGTGCACATGTGTAGGTGGGTGAACAGGCTGCTGTCCAATTTCTCCATGGTTTCAGTGGGCACCTCCCTAGTAACTTATAGTATACTGAAGATGAACATGAAGAAGGTTGGAGGGGACAAACAAAAAAACCAAAAGCCCCCCCTCCTCAGTATGATACACACATCTAACAGCTGAAAAATGGCAAAACGCTCATATTCACAGGAGGACGTTAGCCCTGAACCTGAGCCGTATACAACAATATAGCGGGGGGGGGGGCAGTTTCAGTAGCAGGAAAGAAAAAAAATGTTCCCTCTGTCAACTGCAGGCGGAACTATGAGGCTTTCATTCCATGCCGGCTGGAGCCCTCAATAGGAGCACTCCTATTAAGGGATGGGGATACACTGCAACATTTGCTGTAGATCCCCACATGCACACATTCTAATAGCCTTCAGACTTGTCTTACCCCGTCTCTTCTCCAGGTTCAAGTCTGGACTCCTGCAGGGCTCTGGGCTTGCGAAACTAGTTCTCCTTGAAGATGGCGCTTTCATATCCAGAACAGGTTCAGTAATATCCTCAGCTGATATTATTTCTTCATTCTCTGGAGCTGTTGACAGGCCTTGCTCATCACATGGAAGGCCATGCGTAGTCTCTAGAGTGCTGCCAATCAGCTCAATGGAAGCACAGGGCTCTTTGCCTGCTGGAAGGCCATTTCCAGAAGAAAAGACAGGTGTCGGCCTAATTACAGGAGAGGCTAGAGCACACGATGCATCGGAGTCTTCCAGGCCCAAGTCGCTTTCCGAGCCTGGTGTGATGGCAACAAAGTGCGTTGTCTCACCTACAGGAATGGTTGCTGTTGGGGGGACGGCTGCTGTCGTGGAGACACTTGTGGTGGGCTTTGTTGCTTCTACTCGGCCAGATTTGCTCACCTTAAAGAAGGGGGGAAGGGGGATAATAAAACAGCATAGAAAGAGGCAAACTAGGATGGTCTTTTGAGACCAGATATGCATTTGACAAATACTCTCATGGCTCCCATAAGCTCCTCATATTTTTTTTCTTCCTGCAGGTGCTCAAATGATGGGTATTTTTCTCTTTGTTTTTTATTTTTATTACAGTCTGCAAGCAAGCCCACACGCATAATCCATTTCTGGCATTCCAAAACAAGACAATTCCTACTGGAATTCAATCTGAGAACCCATGAATATTGGAATACCTGAAGAACCACAATGGAAAGGAAATTGGGAAATTCATTCACCCCCAATAATAACCAAGAATAAGGGACTCCAGAGGAATAATGACATACGGTTTTGGAGGGAAAGCATACTCCTTCCCTGTCTAAATAGTATCCTATTGTTTAGCTGACTTTGTAATACAACTCATTTGAAGAACTAACACCTATCTTCCCTTACTGATTACACATCCAAGTAAATACTGCATGCATAAGAAAGAAGGGCTCCAAAGCCACTCAGTGTGTGGAAATACCATTCTTAGAGTAGGAACTGCACTTTCCCAGTTTGGTAATGGCAATTTAGCTGGGAAATACATACCAAATGCTAAGGGTGTCCCTACATGTCCTCCTTCTCTCCCCCATGATAGCTGCAGCAAAAGGCATGTCATGATCATCATTATCCCACCCCACATTCATTGATTGTTGGTTGCAGGAGTGGAGAAGCTTGCAACGTGGAGCTATTCAAGTTACTCATTTTTAACAGAGAGAAGAGAAAGGGGAGAGTTGTGGGGCTTTGCATTTAAGTAGTAACAAAAACAGATGGACAACTACACTTTCTGCTGAGGAAGTTTACTTTTTCTTTTTCTTATTTTGGTTGTTGCAACAAGTAGCTCAAAGCAGATGAGTAAGTAAATTGTAACACTCACACAGTAGCATTCACCAGAGCTCCTCTCTAATACTCACCTCAGGCAGTCTTCCCCATGACCACTGCATGTGGGATTCAGAGCCAAGTGGTATTTCAGGATTTCTAATCTCCAATTCAGAGTCACTTTTGGGGGCTGATGGGCAGTTCGGAGAAAGACTGAAAAAAAGGGTGAAATAAAAACATAAGTCTTTTACTAGCTATAGTGGAGAAATCTACTGGTCTAAGCTCTTAACTATGGGTTAAACTATGGGTTTATAGTGTGGCAGAAAAGCAGAGGGTCATCCCATCCTTACAAAGCAAAATCTATTGCAGAGTTAGAAATGGAATCCTGCTGTTTCACTCCTATCAGATAGCCCCATTATGCTCATCAAGGAGAAGTACGAGGGTGGACATGTGTCCTACTTTGCAGACAGTCTTCCATTTGAAAGTCTCTCAGGGGCCAGTCCTCTATTTAATGGAGTCTTCTATTTGAAAAGCTGCCTGGCTCAATTCCAGTTTACAGATAGAGAGCCATAAGAAAGGAAAACAGGAGAGGGCTTGAAGTTGCCCTGCACGATGAGCACCAGGACAGCAGACTGAGTAGGCACACAGGTCAACTTGTTACAATCCTCCCTGCTACGATGAGATGCATTCGTATTTCTACATTAGCCTATACAAATTGTTGTCTTCTTTAGTCTCCTTGTTGCCCTTTGTAGAACTGAGTAGGAAACAAAACTATATATATTTTAAGGGCTATTGTGCAGACTTTGGCTCTCTGCTCCATCATCCACTGCTATGTACGTACCTTTGCAGGGGAGCCAGCTCTCCATCAGAATAAGGATAGGCTTCTTTAGGTTGCAGAGTCCCGGCTCCTTCACTCTGAACATCAATGAATGAGTAATACATTGTGTTGCTGATAAGAAACATTAAAAAGAAAATCAGGTATAGTGCCATCATTGAAAGCATAGGGGTCTTAAGGAGTACTTTTTGTTACCTGTCTTGCTGCAATTTGTAACTATTTTGTGAGCAGCAGTTCATAAATTTCAGTAGTGGCTCCCTCACTTTGGAATTCTTTGCCAACTGACCTCCGTCAGGCCCTTTCCTTGTTATGCTTTCGTCAGGCCTTGAAAACCTGGCTCTTTAACCAGGCTTAGGAAGGGGGTTAGGGTGGCAGAGGGTAGTTCCAAAGGGGTTTATCCAGTTTTAAATTTTATATTGTTTGCTTTTTGAATTGTTTTTACATGGATTGTATTGTATTTTGTTGTACTTCGCCCGGAGTGGCAGATTAACCTCTGCCAGATAGGCATCTAACAAATCTAATAAAAATAATAATAATAAATACATTTAACTAACTAAACTAATTAAAATGATAGTAAATTTTAAAAAAACAAAACTTAGAAACTAGGCAATACCAGACTAGACAAAGCAATTGATCAATATAAGCAGTAGCATAAAAGTGGCCAACAGAGGGGGAAATTGGCAAATTAAAAACCAGGGGCTGGGGAAGTATTTTGTTTTGTAACATTTTTACACCATCCATCAACTGGGTATTCTGGATGGATTGCAAATTATATAAAAATCAATAAAATATAACATACAACCAAAATATAAATTATCAATCTTAAAACATAAAACCAATTAAATCAGCATAAAACCAGTATAAAGAAATTGGTCACAGTCTTACAATTGCTTCCAGACTACTGTGAAGTTCTAGACTGACTGACATATTAGCCAGGATAAAATTATTCTTTAGGCATCTCACCATCCCCACATGTCACTGCTACAGCCTAGAGCCCAGTAATAATCTTCACCTGGTGCCCTAATGACATCAATGCAGGCTTGTAGGGAGAGCATTCCACAGTCATAGGCCCTTTTCCCTGTAGCCACCCACTACATCTCAGATGGCAGGAATATCCAGAGAACTGCCTCCTTCACTGAAGATCTTAGCCACATGTGAAGCCTTGCTCCTTCCTGCTTCCTCACTACTTCAGTTGCCCACTGTTACTTCCAGCAAGGATAAGTCAATAAAATCATCTGACATCTTGGTGCCCGAGATGGAAGAAGGTTGTATTGTTTGCTTCCATCTGCAGCATAACTTCTCCCAGAAGAAGGGAGTGAGCAACAAGGGAGAAGACTGATGGGCAGTGAAATATCTGCTACTTATTCAGCAGGCTAGCTGTGAAAGTGTGTCTTGAGCCCCGCAGTTCTGACAGTCTGGACTTGGGTAGCAATGCTTGACAGGTGAGGAGGAGGAGAAGGCGAAGGGGACAAGTGAGCTGGAGCCAACTGAGAGCAAGGAAGAGGACCCAGCCCCCTTGACTGAGGATGGCGATAGTGCCATGAGTGAACATGCCATACCTAGTTGCTGCAGTAAGCAAACAAAAACACTGAAAAAAGCACACATTGTCCAACAGATCCATAGTTGAATAACAGTGTGCGTAATTTAGCATAAAACAGTCCCAAACTCAATCCCTGGCATCTAAAGGATCTCTAGTATTTAGGACCACCTGAAACCTTAGAAAGTAGGCAATACTAGATGAGACAGAGCAATTTATCAATATAAAGCTGCATCATATGTTCATCTCAGGAAGATATTGTTATTTGCTCTCCACTTCCCTGACCAGTGAAGAGTTCCAAGGGTGGCTCTTACTCAGGTTTGATTCCCTTTAGAAGAAAGATCATAGGACAATTATGCCATTTGATTAAATTTATTTATGAAAATACAAGGTGAGAATAGGTGGAGGTACTAATAACTTTATCAAATCGCAAATCTCATATCAGATCTCCAGAGAGAGCCCCCCCCCAAAAAAATGATGCCTATTTTCCTTCAGCTCCCAGTCCAGCCATCTGTCCTTCCATCTCCCTCCAATTCAAAATGTAGTTTTCTGTTCCTGGATTCACATACAGCCATGTTTTGGGGAGGAGTATGGCAGGAGGGAGACTGATTTTGCAAAAATGGCTCTGATCTTCCAGAAGTGCCTTCAGCTATTTCATAGTCATTCTGGGTCATTTACCTATAATTTCCCTAACAAAAGATACATGCAACACACTTGGCCTTTGACCATTAAGGAACTTACAATAGTCCTCTGGCCTCATTACTGCTTTCCTGTCCAACCTATGAACTTCCAACAACAAATAACAAAAAATATTATAGTCACAGACCTGGTAACCAGCAGCAAATACCAATTATAGTTGGTACTTGCAGCCGTTTCACAGGTGCAGGCAGCCCAAGTTTGGGTTATCATCACCTACTTACTTGGAAGTCAACAGTTTCCGCTTCTCCTCTAGAGATCTCTCGTTTTCAGTCTCATCTTCTTCTGAAGTGGAGTCTGCCAATGACTCCCTTTTCTTTGGCTTCTTCTTGTGCCATCTTTTCTTACGAAGGGCTGTGTCTGAGCGCAAGCTTTCAGGGCCTCCATACAAGCTGGAAGGCCTGCCCACAGGATCGTAGCTTTTCTCCAAGGGGATGGGGGATGTGCACAAGGAGGTGGGGATGCTCTCCTGGAACATAAGAGGGGCACACAAAAATGCTAAACCTCTGATCCAAGTTAGGGGTGGATTAAACTATAAAAGATGGAGAACTTCTGGCTATTCCCATGTTGTTGGACCCCAATCCCCTTCAGCCCCTGTTAACATGGCTAATGATCAGGAATGATGGGAGTTGCAGGGCATGTCAATACCGGAGTATAATTCAGTGCAGACAGAATATCTGGGACTGCAATTAGAAAGTAGGCACACTCTGCCTTCTACAACTGGCCAGGGGATTGATTGCACCCCCCATCTTCCAGGGGGGAAAAGTCACAGCAAGGGGAAGAACAGCTGGGTGCCATCCATCACCCAAGGAAACAGCAGCTGCAAGAAGCTTGCTTCCCCACTCCCTGCCAGAAATAACTCTTGGCTGAGGAAGGCAATGGTAAACCTCCTCTGAATACCATAAAAACCCTATTCATAGGGTCGCCATAAGTTGGAATCGACTTGAAGGCAGTCCATTTCCATTTAACAGGCCAAGAGCAACAAGCCATTAAGAGGAAAGGAAGAACACTCTGGACACAATATATTGACCAGAGGACCAAGAGTTACTGCTGTGTGCGTGCATGTGCGTGCGTTATTAATCTATTGTAAAATATCTTGAGTATCATTTTATTGAAAGCTGGGGTATAACTCTAAACAAACAAAAACAGAATAAAATTATGCAAGTTACATATTAGGTCATCAAGCCTGCTAATCATTTGTGTTTGGCATGCTCTGGGAAACCATCTCAGGACTTGAGCTGAATAGGCCATTAAGTCAGAATTCATTCTCTCATTTGTTATTGTGAACTTTGACATGATGGCAAGTTAGTGCTGAAAAGGCAGGAATATTTAAGATGGTTTCCCCCCCCAGTAGTATAGTAGCAAATTCAAAAGTGCAGGGTCCCTTCATGATAGTCATAGCCACACACCCTCCCCCTTTTTTGCTGCAGGGTTGAGAATTGGATCCTTGTAAATGCCTTCTCTCACAATAGACATTCCTAGGAGCCAATAAGCATGAAAGCAGAGTGTTAACTACTGAGAAGACTCTTCTCAGTGGCAGACTCACCTCTTTTCACTCTCATTAGCTCCAATCAGCAGAAAAAGTCTAGGAAGCAGTGGCTAAGACACTCCTCATTCATGTGGATTGGTTCACGGGATGCTGGAAACATAGGGGCCCTGCTGGGACCCTGCTCCCAAAAAAGTAAAAGGTCTAAGACCCCTCGAGACCCTGGATGACTATACCCCTGTTTTTTCCCCTTTCAGGCTTTGCACAAGTCACTACTCCCCAAATTCGATGACCTCTCTTACAGAGAGAGGGCAAGAAAGCCCAGGATGCAAAAGCAAAAAGCAAGGAAGGCAAATGAATAACTCTGAGGCTAGGATAAGATTATATAGCATGCAATTTCCTTACAGAGTGAAGAGAGAGAGGCTGTGAACAGACATTAGCTCTCTTCAGGCATTCATTAGGGGGCAATTAATATGCACAGGGGGCACCATGCTTTATAACCTGCTCTATCTCTCAGAGTCAGCTTAGAAATCTATGGAGTGTACTCTGCAGGGCCACAGATTCAGAATTTGGTATTGTCAGAACTTCAAGTTAAAAAAAAATCAAGTATCTAGTCTTCAGTGCCTGCTTATGATGGGCTTCAGAACATGTTTCTTTGAGAACCCATTTAGTAGATTTCAAGGAAGGGGAAGCGGTACTCATAATCTTTTCCCTCTGAAGAGCTTATTTTTTCAAACAAAGCTTTGGACACCTGTTGAAATGCAATCACTACTTGCTGAAAGCAGTGCCTGGCAAAGTCTCAAAAGGCAGATGGAGGAGTCTGAGCTGGATTTCAAGAGATCAGGGAGCTGAGCTTCAGAGACTAGCCAAAACAGACAAAAGGTATGCAAAAATGGACTTCCGGGAAGGGTGACTTAGCCTGTGCCTGCTTTTGAGACGGGCTCCTGCCTCAAAAGAAGCTTATTCAGATATATCAGTCAGATTTTTTCTTTTTTTTTTGACTGATTAAACTTCTCCCGGGTAGGGAGAAACGAAGAGATTAACCTCAAAGCCTATTTTTGTTGGGACGACCAGATCTCATTAATTTATGGGACGAGGTCCAGCCGACGAAGGTGGGACGGATTTTTAACAACAAGCTCTATCTGGAAAAGCGAACGTTCATCTTATCTTCTAAGAGAGAACGCACTAACAGGCAAGCACCCTTCTTTCTATATTTTTCTTTTACTTGACTTAAATTGTTGCTGTTTAAAAGAGATTTGCCAGATTGATCGGTTTTTGACATCTCACTGGGGAGCCATAACTTCTCTCTGCTACTCACTAATTAATAGCTTATCTCTGTTTTTGTTGCAAAAAGCTGTCCTGGATTTGCATTCTAAAGATATACACTGAAGAGGGATTTCTATTCCAGATTTTTATTTTGAAGAATATTATATTGCCTGAGACTACTCTCTTTTTGGTCTATTTTATTTTGACGAATCTGTTTTCTGACGACCGCCATTAATTGTTTCGATCCTGGGAACTGCATTTTGTTTACTTAAACATGGAGAGATAAGGCTGTCTGCTCTGTTTATACTGTGATGTCACCAAGTTTGGAGTATTAACCCAATTGTTGCTGAAATAAGAAGTGGTTTTCCTATATTTTTCTTTTAAAATGGCAATTAAGAAAGTGGCTGAGAAGCTGGAAATAACTATGTTTCAGAAAATAATGGATGAGATTGAGATAACGAAACAAAACCTGCGACAGGGTTGTAAGGAGCTGAAAATTGAATTGAGTAAAATGAAGCAGGAGATTAAAGATATAGGGGTCCCTGTGAGAGAGGTGACCCTGGAAGGGGTCCCTGTGAGAGAGGAGACCCCGGAGATTGGAACAAACGTGGAACAGGAAAAAGATTTGGAGTCTATGGACTTTAGAAACAAAATTTATTGTTTGGAGACACAGGAGATTAAAGACATAGGGGTTCTTGTGAGAGAGGAGACCCTGGAGACTGGAACAGGGGTCCCTGTGAGAGAGGAGACCCTGGAGACTGGAACAGGGGTCCCTGTGAGAGAGGAGATCCCGGAGATTGGAACAAACGTGGAACAGGAACAAGACTTGGAGTCTATGGACTTTAGAAATAAAATCTATTGTTTGGAACTCAATGTTATCTCTGAAGAAATTAATGAAGATTCTAGAGATAAAGTTATCAATGGCATGGATAATCTTCTGGACTGGAATGATGTGATGGAGCCCAATATAGAGAAAATCTATGGAATTAACTGCAGCCATGTGACAATGGAAAAACTTTCAAGAGATGACCCAGTGTATTTTGAAAAAAAGAACAGAGATATGATTTTACAGCAGTATTTCAGCAACCTATTCAGAATGGATGGCAAGAAAATATTTGGGATAGAGGTAATTCCCATCAGACTCTTACTATATGACTATGGCTTTGACAGCAAGATTATTATGGAATACTGATAATGGAAGATTGGATACTGAAATTACTGGACTTAACAAGACTACTGAAGATGGAAGATGGAAAATGGAACTAATAGGGATAATAGAACAATGGCTACTGAAATTACTGAACTTAACAGATTCTGATGTGATGGATTAATTGAAATGTTTATTTTGACTATGGTTATGACAATAAGATTATCATAATTAGTAATGAGATGGATTAATCGATATGCTTATCTGGAAAAAAAATTGATAGATATATTTCTTGAAGAATTGAAGCCTCTCTTTGACTTTTTGTGGAAAGAATAAAGTAATGTTTATGAGATTTGATGATTGAGTAGGATAGCTACTGGAGGAAAGTGATTTTATAATATGACTTAAGAGACAGGATTGTTATATATTATAGACTTATAACTGATTTGATCTTTGACAAATGGGAAGTCAATATTTTACTCTTTATTTTTTATTTTTGTTTTTTGTTTTTTTCTTTTTTTCTTTTTGTTTGGCTATTTTTGATTTTGTTTTTTGTCTTTGAATGTTTTGTGATTTTGTCTTGTATGTTTTATGAAGATCTGAGTAAAAATTATTGGAAAAAAAAAAAAAAAAGGTATGCAAAAATGAGCAAATATATGCAGATGATCTCAATCTGTAATGTTCCAGAGAATCAGTGCCAACTTTGCACACACCATTCTGGTTCAGAGAACAGAAACCTTGATGCTGGTGGTTATCAATATCACATCCACGCCATGGGTTGTATCAATTGCTAGTCCTACTCAGAGTAGACCTATTGAAATTAAGGAACAAAACTAACTTAAGTCCATTCATTTAATGGGTCTACTCTACATAAAACGTAGCTGGATAAAACCCCATATATTGAAAACATGTGGTTTCTCCCAAAGAATCCTGGAAACTGTAGTTAAGGGTGTTGAGAATTGAAGCTCTGTGAGGGGTAAGTTACAGTTCCCAGGATTCTTTGGGGGAAACCACATACTGTCAGTGTACTGTGTGGATGTGACCCAAAAAAGGGCCAAGCACCAGACATGGAATACCAACAGCAAAGAAAGCAAGACAAGAAATCCAGTAGATTATGGTCCAAGATGTAGGTGAATGATTAGGAGCAATTTATCCAGAGGCACAGAGAGGGAAGATGCAAGTCAAGGACCCCAGTAGCGAGAAGGCAGAAGAACACTGGAAAAGCAACAAGCCTTCAGTCTAGTTTATTAGATAGCATGTCTGAAAAGTAGGCCAAGGTAGTTTTTCTGCCCTGTAGTCAGCCCACCTTTTGTTCTTCTGACTCATGGACAAAAAAGGCTTCTCCATTGTCACCCAGCTTCATATGCAGATTGACTGGCTCCCCGTTGATTTCTATGTCAACCTAGAAAGAAAGGGTTCATTATTTGAAGCTTAGTAAGCCAGTGGCCCAAACAGACCTGACCTGCATTGTAGGTATAACGTGCAAGTTATCCACTGACTTTCACACTTCCCAAAGTTCCAGTGCAACACTCAGCTCAGAACTGGTAAGCTGCCCAGAGAACTTTTATGTTTTGAGGTAGCAAATGACTATAGTTAATAGAAACACATTAAAAAAAATTAAATGCATAAGAAATATACATAAGATAAGAAATATGTGTTTCAAGATAAGAAATATGTATTTTGAAAGAAACATTGTTGAGAAATTTGTACTTAAATGCGAATTTTCAAGCAGGTTTAAAACTTTTTAATATAGCAGATCCGTGCACAAACAGCACCACATGAAATTATTCTGTCATGTTTTCTTAACGTCTTTGATTTGAGCAACTATTTTTTGCAGCAAGAGAACAAAATAAAGCCAGCCGCTGCTCATTTATACATTAACTCGTTAAAATGCACGTGCGTGCAGGCAAATTCATAACTTTACATGCTAGACTTTCTGAGGCCGAGCATTTTGGAGAGGTAGTGAGAGAGGAGCACAGTGAGGTAGCAATAAGACAGCCAGGCCTGTTGAAAAAAAGATGAAAGAAATCAGCCAGGCTGCAGGCTTGGTTTTACTGCGAGAACTTTTGGCACAGCACATTTCACCAGTACAGACAGAATTCTGTTTGAAATGGAAGTTTGCTTCACAAGCTGACAACTGTCTCTAGGGTCCAGCAAAGGGCTTCAGCTTTCCATGCCAAGAAGATGGCCTCTCTCCTCATCATGAACCTTCTTCAGTGGCCCAGGCTTCCATTCCCCCCTTCACATGAATGGGACTTTGCTCAGAAACATGGGAGACAATACCCTCAGTCACATTCCTTTTCAGAAATATTATGCCTCTCTTGATCTCCATCTCCACCAATGAGAGTTGCAGATTTGAGATAGCAGGAAGCAAGCAGAAAGGTTGAAGTACATGTTCTCTCTCTAAAAGTCAGGAACAACGCGGCATGAGAGAAAGCAACAAACAAGTTCATCCACCCATATAGCAATCACACCTTGGTGCTATACAGATCACTTGGCTGAGTTGTACAGAACTGCAAACCCAGTTCAGGAATGGCCCTCAGTGGTATGCCAATTGCAAGGGTTAATTGTGTGATGGTAAGCACATCCCCACTGTAAAGCTGATTGTATTGTGTTATTTGAGCTAACACAGACACTATCATAGCCCCATGCATTTATTGATTGTGGTTTGTGGCTGCACAGCTGTCTCATGGAAGATTACTGGGGAGATAACAAATGTGGGCACAAAAGATCATGGACTGCTGGAAGATAGGAATGAGTGGATGGAGAAAGTGAACTACTTTAATGCCTTCATATTTAGCAGGCACTTTCAGAGACCAGCTAGAGAAGATCTAACCAATAGTCAATCTATAAATGTGAAAGTCTGAAGTTCTGGAGGGCACTTAGATGACAGGCCCATTTATACAATTATTTTTAGCATGAGAGTATATGGATTACTGGATTTGCTCAGTTGTCACAATCAGCTCAGTAATTCATGTGATGCCATGCTAAAAAGACTGCATGAGCGGGCATTCAACACATAATTCACAACTCACATCCTGCAGCATCAAGCTGTTGGAATGATTGGGTGGATGGACACAGACACAGATTAGGTGTGTCTGTGTGTATTGGTGGATGTGTATGAGGTGTGGGAGTATTATGGGAAGAGCGATATAGAATGACTAGTAGGTGCAGCATGATTTGTGTAGGTGTAAGGCAGAATTTGGATGTTATGTGAAGTATTTTGTGAGTCAGGATGTGCCTTGGCAAGAAGGTGGGTGAAGAGGGACGAGATCTGTTTTGGGCTATAATAACAATAACAATATTATTATTTTATATCCTGCCCTTCCTCCCAAAAGGAACCCCAGGGCAGCAAACAAGTGACAAAACACTAAAAACATCTTTAAAAACATCTGAAAAGCAAAGCATCTTAAAAACATATTTTTAAAAAATTCTAATACAGATACAGACTGGGATAAAACATCTACTTATAAAAGGCGTGTTGAAAGAGGGAGGATTCTATTGTTTTATTGCATTATACTGCAGTTTCTCAGTTTCATTGCTTATTATAAATTTTCCATTTGTTACTTTGTAAACTGCTTAGGGGCAGTTTTCAGTATTAAGCAAAATATACATATATTTTAACAACAACAACATTTTCTTAAGTACACTTTCTTAGAATTATTGATTGCAGTGGAATTTGGGAGTTTCCATATTAAACTTCCTTGATCTTAAGCGTATGAAGAACCATGGGCATTAGTCCTTCTCACCACACATCAGGGGTCACTTACCACTTTCTCTCTGGAATGCAGAACACGCAGCTTCCCAAAGCGCACATGGAAAGGCGAGCAGCGAAAGGAACCATCCGGTTGCCTCACCACAATGACATCAATGCAACCAGTCAGAGTGGCTGGGTTCAGGCCCTTATACAGCTCCTTCACAGTGCCCAACACTGTTTCGGCGAGCTGGCCCACATAGTTCATTGTCTGAGACTACAAGCAGAAAGGACAAGGAGACAGAAGAATCAGGTTTTTAAAAAGGGTGTTTTTTTTAACAATCATGTAATGCAAAGATGGGGAACCTTTTTGGCGCTAGTGGCCAGATCTTTGACAGATGGGTGGGGTAACCCATCTGTCAATCACATGATGTCATTATGATGCTGCGTAATTGACAGATGGGTTATCCTGCCTACCTGTCAAAATCCCTTGTGCAGGGTCCCCAGCTTGAGACCCACAAGGGGCATTGCCAGTGCTATGCTTTGCAAGCCCCACCCATCTGTCCATTTAGTGACTCTAAAATTTATTTATGTATTTTAATTACAACATTTATATACTACTTCATTGTAAAAAAATATCAAAGCAGTTTACAGAAAGAATTAAAACAATAAAATTATTGGCAAAACAGTTAAAGTCAGGTATTAAAAAATATTCAAAATAAAACCAACAATGAGTTAAAAATAGATAAAAACACAATACCTTCTACATGCCTGGGTAGGCTTGCCTAAACAAAAATGTTTTTATCAGGTGCCAAAATAAGTACAATGAAGCACTTGACTAATGTAAATAGGCAGGGAGTTCCAAAGCGTAGGTACTGCCATACAAAAGGCTCGATTTCTTACAAGAGTGGAACATGTTCTATGTGGAACCCGTAACATGAAAAGCGCACCTTGAACTTGGCCTGATAGCAAATTGGCAACCAATACAGATTTCAGAGCAGAGGTATTATGTGCTGATAGGGTCTCACTCATGTCAGCAATCATGCCGTGGCATTCTGCACTAACTGTAGCCCCTGGGTCAGGTTGTACTGCATTGGGATTTCTGTGACCTTGGCTAACTGGCCCCCAGGATTTTTTTAGTTTTCGTTTTTGGTTAGGAATCCTGACTGGTTGTGGGATGCTGAGTTTTCTGTCTCACTCAGAGGAATCTTGTTGTGGTTGGTATGGTATTGCATTTAGGAAATCATCACTGTCTTTTCTTTTTCTATTTGCATTTCATTTACCTTTATTCTCATTCCCTTTCATCCACAGAAGCAAAAAAAGTGGTTTCATGCACTTCACTCAACCCCCTTAAACCCACTGATGATGCACCTTGTTGTTTACATTACAGTTTGTTTCTTGCCCAATAGTGGTAAAAAGTAATTCACATACTGTGCAGCGTGGCTGCAATTGTTGTTTCCAAGCTGCTGCCTATGAAGGAAGACCAAACCCTGTGTGTTTTCTCTCTGTCAGTTATTATTCACTGGAATTGGGTTGGCTATCAAAGTGAGTTTATAGCAGCCCACAGCAGACAGAAAAGAGCAGAGAATTGTCTTACTCTTACTCATTTCTCAGACCTCCTTCTGAAGTGAAGGGTCAGATATGTAAAGAAATTTGGAGCAGCCATGTTAAAATGTAGGGGCAGGGCATTCCAGGCAGGGGGTTGCCAATCCCACTTGGATATGGATATCTTTGCAGAAGATCAAGCTTTACAACAACACAATCCAAACCATATCTATTGAGAAGCAAGTCCTGTTGAATTCCATGGGGCTTAGTCCCTTAGTAAGTGTGTTTAGCATTGCATCCTTTGGGGGCATCCATCTTTACTCCTGAGTGCTCCCATCTAACATCTCCACAACACTAGGCTCCTTTCTTCCTACAATGGCCTTCTGGTGATTGGGCTGACCTGAGGGCACTTAAACCCTTCTTGGCAGAAGCAAGTTGGCTAGATTAAATATTCTCTACCCAGGTTCCATCTTTTTGCTAAGATTTCCATCTTTACTTCCAATCAGAGAAATGTTTTTGTTTGAATTGTATGCGCCAAGCAACTGTGATTGATGCTTAAGATATCATGCTTAATATCATCACTTGGGCATGCCCCTATGACATCACTCAGGCACACCCCCAAAATCTCAGGGTTTGGGATGCTTCTGACCTGGCAACCCTAATGCTACCTATTAAGATTGGTCCTGTATTGCAAGAGGCTTTGTTGTGGCTGCTTTTTTTAAATACTCCACAGTGACATTAACACCAGTTATCCTTTTCTTTCTTTCTTTCTTTCTTTCTTTCGCTAAGAGATCCTTCTCCCTTTGGCCTGTGTACTTGCCATGGATACTAAAGTGTTTGTAACAAACTACTCCAGCCAGAGCGAGATACTTGATCAGCTAGTGCATGGTTTCAACAACCACCTTTGTGGAGATAATGGAAACATAGTGGCAGGGGTTATTTGCAGGAGATGTTCATTGGGCGCAATGGCAAGATGCTCAACCATTCCCGCACCTACAAATGCTCCCCCCAGCAGACTCCCTGGCAGACTCATTTTCCCACTTGGGAAAACCCACTTGGTGTGGAGGACAGATTTTAAACTGGTGGGAGGAGGAGACCTGCCAGGGAGAACAATCAAGCAGGGAAACAACTAAGCACTCCCTTTTACTCAGTTCCCCCATGCAAGCATCTCCCATAAACACCTCAGTATTAAGAGGTAAACCTGAGTTTCAGAATCTTGTGTTCCCTTTGTAACGTCTAGCACTGCCTTCAGTGCACAGAACCACCAAGCTAGTAAGAAATGATACAGGTGTCCCTGAGTAATATTCACAGGTAGCCCAACAACACAGTGCAGTGGAAGGAGGAAGAAGACAGAAACAGAATTAAAACTACATGTGTGCCCATTGTTCCCCAAGGGGAGTGGAAGGCATGCCTGCTTCTCAACAAAGTGATGATTCATAGACTGTGAGTAGTGGACTGATTTATCTGCTCTGGTTTCAGTCTACGCTTGCACTGGGACTGGGAGCAAAGAACGGTACACTTCTACCTAGATCTAATCTCCCTTCTCCAAGCATGATCTTTTCAATGGACAGAAACAAATATTCATCAGTAGAATTATCAGCTGATAAATTGCATAGCTTTTAGCCAATAAATCAGGTTAGTGATGAAATTTACATATAGGGAAAACAATTGTTCTGAAGAAGCATACTTTGATTTTAGAGGATACACACAAGTGTTGTAGCAGACATCTCAGGAAGAGGCATTTCCTTCTCTTAAGAGGATGCTCACCATCTCCATTCTGTATATTTGTATTTTTTAAAAATTAAAAGATTTCCTGCCCAGTTTAAATAAAGGATGCCTTTTTAGTCAAATGTTTTTAACATTAGTTGATTTAATCTAACCAATGTTACAGCCTTCTTTGTTAGCTGTGTTTCCATGCTAGACATCTAGGAAATTAAGATGAGGAATACAGAAGACTTAAACAAACTTGTATCTTGGCAAAGCAAGCAATTTCTAAGGTGATCAGTGTTACAAGATTACAGGTACATTTTTGATATAAGTCATCCCAGTTTGCACTTACATTATTCATGGGAAAGGCTTTGAACCTTATAATTAAGTCACCAGAAGTTATTGCAGACATTTAAAGTCTTCTTAATAACAACGCAGTGATGCCCTTGGCTGTGCCAGTACACTATACACCTACCCAAATTAAGTAATCATGATGAACTCTTCTTACATGGAAGTTATCATTACAAACTTAATTAGCACAAAACAGGATTGACAATATGGGCAGAAGCCTCAGTCATTCTTACGGTCTATAGCAAAATGGGTAGAAAGATAAGAATTGCTTTGATCTTGAATGGATGTAGAACAAATGGAAGATTTAAAGGGCAGGAAATCATGTGTGGTACCCTCTTTGGTATCTCCCAATAGAAGCAGACAACTCAGCTTGATTAAGCCAATCCACCACCACTCTTACTTTGTTGAAGCTGAGAACCAGACATACATTTCTGTTGCCACAAAAAAACAATGTGTAGTTCTATGTCTTCTCTGCCTAAATCTAATCCAGTCTAAAACAAATGAATGGTGATAGCACTAGTGAAGGGAGATAGTGGCATAAGGTAACTGGCACATTAAATGTTGCCCTCAAACATAACCAAAGAGTTTCCACAGACAATGAATAAGGAAACATTGAGGTAAACAACCACTTCTGATTAATTAATAAAAAGAAGCACAATTAAATTAACAGCATAATATAGGAAGATAAACCAGTTGCGAAGATGATTAATAGTTCATCATCCAATCACTGTTCAAAAATATGAATTATCCTTCAGTGTGTGACATGGTTTACTTTGCTTTAATTTTATTTTTGGCATAAAGTGGCCACATGGCATGATGTTACAGGAAGTAACACAAGTCAAATTAAGGGTGGTGCTATATATACTCTGATGATGTAACGTTAGGGTTCATTCAAATCCTTGGGCTTCAGGTCTCCCAGTCACACACAAGCATGCACAAAGTTTCCTCAGGAGATGTGTTACAACAACAAACTAGTTAAATGCATGGTAAGACAGTACAAGTCAAGACCACTTGCCAAGAGGCTGGATGCCACCTACCAGAGTGGCTGTAGTAGCGAGTTTCCTGCTAGACATGATGATCTTTGAGGTTCCTTTCAATTCTGCAATTCTATTAATAATTCTCAAGGATGTCAGCTGGCAGCAGGCTTCCCCCCCCCAACAGCCACTAATGCATATCAAGGCCTGTCCATTTCCATTTCTTATCAAAGGAGCCCATTGAAAGGAAACTCTAGACAATGTGTGTGTATTCCCTTCGTCACGAGTTCATCTTTTTCAACTCACTTGACTGTCTATAAATGGGCCCCAAGGAGGAAGCAGCATCACAGAGACTTGATTTATATGGTACACAATGTCATGTAGCATTGCTCATTTAGACTCTTCAACCCTCCAATATTTCATACAAGAAAATAAGAACCAAGTATGTATTTTGTAACAACCTGTGTGCTGTGTTCCTTTATTCAGCAGTAGTCAGCCAACCATTGATTAGAAGAAAAGAGAGTATTTATAATTTTGGATTACCCTCATTGGCCTATAATATTTTTAAATGAACACTACTACATTACATGAGCTCTGTCCAAAGTCAGATGTCCAAACTGGAACCCTGGTCAGATGTCTAACTAGAATCATGTTTGTTGACCCCATCCCTGACCTCCACTTTTGCACAGGAGCTTACATGCACATGACCTGTGTCTTGCAAAGATACACAGTATTCTAGTGTTGGCATAAATGCATCTCTTAAAAAGCAAAATACACAAGAGACCAACCAAGTTCAATGGGACTTACTTTGGAGCAAGGATGCACAGAACTACAGCCTTAGGTTCTAAAGACCTGGACCAGGGGTCTGAAATCTGACCACATCTTTAAAGATGTAACAAAATACAAACACATAACAAAATAGGGGCAATTTACCAGGGTCAAGTGTCAGCAAAATCAGAACCATACCCAATATATGAGTGTCACTGGAGTGTATAATATTGCTATCATGACCAAATTTGAGGTCACATGCCAAGATTATTGACAGTCTGGTATGCTATTTGGGTCTTATTGTCCAAGAAATCAAACTTCGAAAGTGACAGACCTATCCTCTTGTTTGTGTCATACTATAAAGATAGCTAATCCATAATGAAACATGACAATGTAACATGACACTCACATGTCAATGTACACAGCACTCCAAAATGCAACAGTCATACCAAGAGGAAGACAGACACTCCAGCAACAAAACTTTGCTGTTCGGTATCCTGAGAAAATGCCATTTCTCTACAGCATTATCCTATCTTGGAAAAAGAATGCTCCACAGCGAACAATTATGCATTTACTGTATGTGATACACACAAACCCTTTGATCCTATGGAAAATGCCTACAGTCATAAGAAGAGCATCTCCAACTCTCTCTCCGTCTCTCTCTCCCTTCCCCCCCCCACAGTTATTTCTTACCCAGCAAAATTGGGATAGTTTCACATCACCTCCCTCCCTAGAAAGAACTCCATCTCTCCTGAGCAATTCGAGCGAATTGATCTTGCTCCCCAGCATCTCACAAGTCCCTCTGGAATCTACACTGAACCAAACTATCCCAGGAAGAGGACCACTCTTCCCTTTCCTTAAGCAGTCAGGCGAAGAGAGCTCCAGTTGTTTAGCTTTTCTTTCCTGCAAATGTCAAGGATAAAGCAATTCCTAGAACTGAGAGAAGGGTAATGGGACAGTCCCCTTGTCACAATTACCTGCTGAGCTGAGCATTCTTTGATGCAATTTAATTGGCAGCCACTCAGGCAAGCTCACAACCCACAGCACAGAAAGTGTTAAGAGGTTAGAGCTCCTCTCTCTATCTTCCACTTTTATATTCAATGAAAGTGTTGAGGGCAACTTTAGAAAACATCTGGAAACACAGTACATGTGCACGATTGTGTATAAACAACACACACATTGCTACATTGTTATGGACAGTGGTCGTGGATCATAAACAGCTGTATGGCAGGCAAAAGTCGGCAGGGGGCTCTTTCCTCCATCAAGGGATCTCCATGCTAGACAAAGCTGTCAGGGGCCCAGAGTTTGCAGCCCTAGAAAAAATTGCATGCGTTTGTGGCAGAACTGTGCATTTGCGAACTTATATCAGAGAGTATTCCAGAAAAACATGGGAAGAAATTGCAAAGCAAGCTTATTTAGGAAAGCATGGAACATGTTGATGGGGGAGGGAAAGGTCAAGTACTTCTGCCTTTCTTCCTAGATTTTTTTTTTGTGGGGGAGGGATAATGTCTTGAGGTTTTGTTCCAATGATATCGTGAGAGTCACCCAGGATCTAGCTTATCCAGTTTTTCCCATAAAAGGTTTTTGTACTTGAGAGTTAGTGCCAAAGTCAGTTAGTGAAGTTGATACAGCTACAATGGCCAGTTGAGAAGCTGGCAGACCTAGATACAGGTTGAAGTTAAATAAGAGGAAGATCCCAGTTCTGAAAAAGTAAATGACTATCAAATGATCTGATACCAAAAGCTAAACAATAAGTGGAGGGTAAGTTCTTAAAACAGGAGTAGCCAATGTGGTGCTGTCCAGATGTTGTTAGACTACAATTCCTATCATGCCTGACCATCAGCTGGGCTAATGGGAGTTGAATTCCCACAACTTCTATAGAACATCATATTGGTTATTCCTGCTCTAAAATATGGCACACTCACAAGAGGAGACCACGGAACAGGTAGACAATATGCCTTCTGTTGCTATAGCACAGGAGATGGTAGTAGTCAGAATGGCAGGTGCCTAGGCCCACTGTGAGAGCCAGTGATTTCCTCCCTCAACCTCTTTTATTTCTGACTTCTCATTCAGACACCTGATGATAACTGTCATGAGCTTATCAGTGACTACAGTTCTATATCAGCTTTTAGATCAAAAAGGAATGTTTCCACTGGGCCGGAGCTACGAGGTCATTGAATCACATTAATAAATTACCAGCTTCAGAGGCATGGAGCATTGTGGAAATAGTACTTTAGAACCCTGCTCAGACTCCAAAATTCAAGCTATATAAATACTCAAAAGGAGACCAACCTTTAACTGACAGGAACAGCAGGTGTAGGGTTGCCAGGTCAGAAGCAACCCAAAACCTGAGGTTTGAGGGGCGGGCCCTAGTGATGTCATGGGGTGGGCCCTAGTGATGTCATCAAGCGTGATACATTAAGCATCAATCACAGTTGCTTGGAGCATACAATTAAAAAAATTCTGATTGGAAATTAAGATAGAAATCTTAGCTAAAAGATGGAGCCTGGGTAGCGAACATTTAATCTAGCCTACTTGCTTTCAGCAAGAAGGGTTAAGTGCCTTCAGGCCAGGCCAGTCATCAGAAGGTCACTGTAGGGACAAAGGAGCCTAGTGTTGTGGAGATGTTAGATGGGAGCTTTGGGGAGTAAAGATGGATGCTCCTGAAGGCTGCAATTCTAAACACACTAAGTGATTAAGCCCCATAGAACTCAACAAGACTGACTTCTAGTAGATATAGTTTGGATTGTGCTGTTGGTAAACCTTGACTAGGGATCCTCTACAAAGACATCCATATCCAAGCAGGGTTGGCAACCCCCTGCCTGGAATGCCCTGCCCTTATCTTTTAACGTGGCTGCTCCAAACGTCTTTACAGATTTGACCCTTCACTTCAGAAAGAGGTCTGAGAAATGAGTAAGAAGTATCTTTTCAAATTGTTCTTTTCAATTCACTCTTGAATGCACATCATACCTAGGGCAGATCCACACCATTCATTTAAAGGACATTCAACACCCATTTGAAGCACATGAATCCCACCACAGAATCAAGGGAACTGCAGTTTGTTAAGAGTGGTGAGAACTATAACTGTGAGGGGGAAATGACACTTCCCAGGATTCTTTAGGGGACGTCGTGCACTTTAAATGTGAGTTGGATGTGCTTTAAACGTATTGTGTGAATCCACTTAATAAATTTTGCCTGCATGTAAATTGTTTTAATTAATTTTTCAAAATGGAAATGAGCTATAAACTGTAGTGGGTGACCATGGGCTACTCACCATCTCTCAGCCTATCTGCCCCTCAGGATGAAAACAATGGAGAACCATGACCACCCCAAGGCATACTTAAAACGTACAGGAAGTATTGTACAACCATAGTGTGAAATCAGATACTTATTGGGACACAGTATGACAAAATATTTATATAAGCTTGACTATCAAATATGTTTATTATTTATACAACCTGTAACGATATTTATAGTGCAATCCTATGTTTGTTTACTCAGAACCAAGTCCCAATGTATTCAATGGGGCTTACTTAACCAGGGAAAACTGTACCCTGAAGTGATAACTTGTTCTTTTAACAAGCCTTTTAAGTTGAGACCTTATCCCAGTCTGTGTCTGTGTTAGAATTGCTTTTTAATATGTTTTTAAACCTTTTCTTTAAAAAAAATGTTTTTGAAGCTTTTAAAAATGTTTTTAAAGATGTTTTGTTTTAATGGGAGCCATTGTGGTGTAGTGGTTAAGGTGTTGGACTACGACCTGGGAGACCAGGGTTTGAATCCCCATACAGCCATGAAGCTCACTGGGTGACCTTGGGCCAGTCACTGCCTCTCAGCCTCAGGCCATGGGAAACCCCCTCTGAATACTGCTTACCATGAAAACCCTATTCATAGGGTAGCTATAAGTCGGAATCGACTTGAAGGCAGTCCATACTATACTTTGTTTTAATATATTTTAAAGTCTGTTTTTATGATTTTTAAAGTGTTTTTAGTGCTTTTGTTTGCCGCCCTGAGCTCCTACTGGGAGGAAGGGCGGGATATAAATCAAATAATAAATAAATATAAATAAATAAATAAACTTTCATTCACTCAACCCAAAATTCAGAATCATGCCACTTTAAGCTGTTTTGCAACTGTTTATACTTGTTTTATGGTTATTGGTTTCTAAAGTGATTTATTTCTTATTGTGAGCTGCCTTGGTTTCCAATCACCAACCCTACCTCACAGGGTTGTTGGAAAGGACACACACACAGAGAGAGGTGTAAAAATACACCCCATATAATCCTAACCATGTCTACTCAAAAGTAAGTCCTAATGGAGTATTGGATTAAATACTTTCATATTTCATAGCCCAGGGTCTCACTCTTGCACAGAAGAGGAAAAAAAACTCTAAGCCATATTACTTACACAAACTTCAAAATCTGAAAGCCTCCACTTTCTGACGTTGACATTAAGCTTAGGCATGCCTGGATCAAGAAGTCACAAGCTGGGTTCATTTATTGGCTACAGTCCTGAAAGGGTGGGGTTAGAGCCAGAGCTTGAACAAGTTACTTTTTTAAACTACAACTCCCATCAGCCCCAGCCAGCATGGCCACTGGATTGGGCTGATGGGAGTTGTAGTTAGAGCTAGGAACTGTTCTAAACATCTGTAAAACAGATTTAACAGTCGCGCAGGGGGCGGTTGATGTTTTGGTGTATATATCGGGAACCAGACCACCTAGAAACTTATTTTTTTTAATTGAAGCTGAGAGTCCGGAGATTAAGGGGTGCTAGCCAGAGAGGGCCCCCAAAAACCGGAGACTCCGGCCAAAAACCGGAGATCTGGTAACCCTAAGCAGGTGTCTTTCCTGGCTATGGGAACTTTCTAAGAATACAAGGGGGGCTCTGCTTCACTCACCAACCCCCCCATCTGCTCTTCTCGCCAGCCAGGAACTCCCAAACACACAGACACACATACAGGGACTCCCAACCCCTCAGACTCCCAAACACATGCACACACACACACACACACACACACACAGAGGGACTCCCAAACACATACACCTCAGGCACCCCCAAGTACACACTCCCAGGCACTCACGAACACACACAGACAGGCAACTCCCCAAACTGCTCTCCACCTCCAGGCAGCTCCCAAAACTGCCCTGCAGGCACTTGCGACCTCCACATTTAAGCAGCTTTCTTGCCTCCTGCTTGCCCAGGCTGTTGCTGCTGCCACCCTGCCTCCTGTGTTGTCACTGCCACCCACCTGCTCGCTCCCTCCACTGCCTGCTCACCTGTCCCCACCACCACTCACCTGCCCCATTCCCTTGCTCATTCACCCACCCCTCTGCTTGCTTGCCCATCCCTGCTTGCCATTCTTGCTTCCCTCACTCCCTAGCCTCACTTGCCTGCTGCCCTGCCACCACACTCCCCCCCATACATGACAGCGTGATGACTTACAAAATATTATTGTGCATCAGCTCTGTGGGAAAGGGAGCTGAATTATCAAAGCAAATCAAGATGATTCATGGGTCCCCTCCCCGCAAGTCAAAGCACAATATAAATAGCCCCAACCCCCATCAGATCTGGGCCCCTGCAAAGCCAACAAATACTCTATCACTCTGTTTCTGTGCAATTACAACTCTATATTCTCCTGTATAATATTCAGAGCTTGGAAAAGTTACTTTTTTGAACTACAGCTCCCATCAGCCCCAGCCAGCATGGCCACTGGATTGGGCTGATGGGAGTTGTAGTTCAAAAAAGTAACTTTTCCAAGCTCTGAATATGTTTCTATATATCCACGGACTTTGTAAAAAGTGAGGCTATTGAAAATGTTGCATTTGGAAGACTGAAGAGACCTTATTTATTTATTTATTTATAAAAGCACAGGAGCATAGGTTTTTTTTTTAAAAAGTTAAATATTTCCATTTAATTTTTTAATTCCAATGTTGCTCTGCTTTAACAAAAAGAAAACCATCTAGAACTCTCTGGAACTCTGCAGGTAGCATTCTAGACAGCCCTATGTTGTAAGGCCCAGCCTATCAGGAGGCCTGTAAAGCCTATTGGAGGGCACAAACAACCACCAGAAAGAAAGGCTGATGTGAAGCTGCAAAGTTTTAAAAGTGTATAAGCAAGAATATGTTCCACTTGCCCACCTCTTAATTATTTTAAGGTAAGAAAGAGCCCTTGGACCTATTCGCCTGCAATTTGGTAGGCTTAAACCACTCTGGAGGGGCTCCTGTGCATGTCTATTTCATCCACTTTGGCCAAAAGGAGAACAAGTTATAGCTGTTTTTAGATTTCCCATTATAGTGAATGGGAAAACACAAAGGTTTGTTTTATACAGAGCAATTTAGAAGCTGAATTACAGATCAAATCTGAGAGTGCAGAGTGACTCAGAACTGGACTGCAGGATGTGTTTGTGTGCTTTTAAATGCACAGAGAACAAGGTGAATCTTGGGGCCACTACACACCCCTAATATATATCTCAGACAGTGAAATGTCTCACTTCAAATCCAGCATATCACATGCCTTTGAGAGGTAATACCCTGCGTTCCAAATTTAAAAATCACTGGCAGAAGAGGCCAGTAATCCTAATTCCTGAAATGGAGGACAATCGTGTATCAGTAAATGGGAAGGGAAGAGGCATTTCATGGAAAACACAAGAAATCCTCCATCTACTTGATATTTGGGGGCAGAAAAAGATTCAAGTACAGTTTAGCGGCAGCCACTGCAATCTGAGCATATCGCTCAAGAGATGGAAAAGCAGGGAACAAACTATCTCAGCATATCAGTACACCAGCTTCCAGTTCCTCTTTTTCCAATATGCTATCTTTCAAAAGACCCACAAAAAATAAAATAAAAGGTTGGTGTAACTGCACATGTGCAGCTGCAGGAGAGCATTATGTTGTTTCCGGCAGCATTCAGGCTTGGAAACACTAACTGAGGGAGGGGAGCAGGGAAGACCAATGCGCTCTAGTTTGTACACCGGCCCACCAGTGTGTGCTGACAGCATGGATAGCAGCTGCTGGTTTAACAAGCATTGTGGGGGGAAGGTGTGCAGAGTTGCAAAGTGCTATGTACCAAAGCCCTCCATGTGCGTTTCAAAGGCTACATACGTACACGTGCCCTAAGGCTTTCCCCGCTACTGCATCTCCATGCAGTAGAAGGGGAGATAGATACACTAGCTGGGTTTCTGCCCTTCATAAACAATTAAAGGCACAATTACTCTGCCAGAAAACAAAGCAGGAACTCTAGACATAAAGGAGCCCCAGAGTCTTTAATAACAGCAACACAACAAGAGGTTGAGTAGAGGGGTGTTCTCCTCACACAACAGCCAGATATAGTCAGCAGAAGATGGACAGCATCTCATGCCAGCATACAGCTGAACTGTCAATGCTGTGAAAGGCATATTGAGGGATATTTTGTTTATTTTGCACTAACTAAAGTCATAATAATAATAATAAATTTTTATTTGTTAGTCACCCATGTGTCTGAATTAACAGACACTCTGTTAGTCAGGATCATTCAGACCATGGTATTCCCGATCTCTATGTATGGGGTCCAGTTTGGCCCATGAGGCCATTTTCCCTAAACCATGCCACCTGTCAATCAACCGATGTTACTTGTGGCATGACCTGATGGGCAGGAGGGTGGGGTTCAATTCTGTGTTGGCTGTGGTTGCCTGTTCCTAGCAGGAAACAGGTGCCTACAGCAAAAGCAGCAAGCTTTAACCCCTGCTTGACAGCTGACTAGAAGGCATTAAATCCTGCTCAGGTTGGCTGTGTGTGCCTGTTCCTAGCTGGAAACAGGCACTCATAGCCAAAGCAAATAGCCCCATTTTTCCCCCAAGCATCGGCTAGGCAAAAGAAAGCTTGCCCCACCCACCTGTCAAATTTGGCCTGCGAGGGCAAACCTGTTAAGGATCTGGCCGATGGAGCCAAAAAGGTTTCCCGCTCTTGATGCAGACAGATAGAGGGAGATCAAGGATAGTCAATGTGGTGCCTGCCAGATGTTGTTGGACACCAGTTCCCATCAGCCCCAGAAAGAATGCTCAATGGTCAGGGATGATGGGAGGCCTACAACACCCGGAGAGCACCACATTGGCTACCCCTGAGCTAGATAGGCCAATGGTCTGATTCAACGTAAGACTGCTTCCTGCATTCCTCTATTTGGCTTCAAGTGTCACAAGTTATGTACAGACTTGTATGAAGGGATGCCATACAGTTTTATTAGAAATGGCCCTGTAAAGTGCTTCTTAGTCCCAAATCCAAACAATCATAGTATTGCTATAGAGGTTCTTGGAAGAAGGGCACATGCTAAATAAGGGGGCAATGTTGCGCTCTCTCTCTCTCTCTCTCTCTCTCTCTCTCTCTCTCTCACACACACACACACACACAAACACACACGAGTGAAATGACATTATATAAATGTGAGGTTGTCAAAATGGCATAGCAGAAGCATATTTTCTGAAGGAAGGCAGTACCAAGGCATAGCTGAAGCTGGCATTAATATTGCAGAAGGGAACATAAGAGGATACAGCCAGACAAGACAGAGAGGCTGTTTCAGCTCAGGACAAGAGACAGACAAGCCAACAAGGTTTAGATATCACACAGCCATTTAGCTCTTCCCACAGACTACAACAGCAGACAGAGAAGAGCAAAAGGTTCAAACTCAGGGAGGAAAACAAAAACTTTGGAGAAAGCATAAACAGGATTCTATGAGAGAACAGTGCATAAAGACAGATTTATTTTTGCATTTATATTTCACCCTTCTTCAAGGAGTGCAGCACAGCAAGCAAAAATAGTCTTTGTTCCTGCACCCATTTTATTCCCACAACTATTCTGTGAGGTAGGTTAAACTAACAGACAGCAACTAGAACAACTGCAACCCCATTTGATGGCCTTTAAAGTACATTTGAAGTATTTTTTTTCTATAAGAATTCTGGGTGCTGTAGTTTGTTAGGGGTTTCTGGAAACTGTAACTCTGTGAAGGGTAAACTACAGTGCCCAGAATTATCTGAGGGGAAAATGTTCTTCATATGTGCTTTAAAGGCATAGTGTATGTCTCTCTCAGCCTAATAGGATGCCTGATAGGATGGCTGGGCAGGAGACATGTATACCATCATGAGCAACTTGGAGGAAGGGTGGGATAGAAGTGTAAGAGATTAATGCTTATTTAGCGCTGCAGTACGTGCATACAAATAAACAGAGTTACATAGGGGCTTATTTCATATACCTACTTGTCCATAAATAGCAACCAATCATATAGTTTTCCACTTTGCATAAAAAAAGAGAGTAAGGCATACAGATCTTCAATTTCAGTGAATTTAAAAACACCCCAAACTTCTTAAGAGAAAGTAGTTTAATGTCCAATATGCTAATTCCAATCCACCTATACTACATATAAGGAAAAAGAAAACAGTAAACAACCACCACTACAAACAGTACAACTATTTCCACAGTATCCAATGTACTGGACATCTCTGCAAGACTTTTTCTACACAACAAAATCCCCCACCCCAGTCTGTGTTCTGCAATCCTCAAACTGCAATCTTATACCCACTTAGCTGAGAATAGGATCCACTGATCCCAATGGAACTTATTCCTGAATAAAAGGATGCAAGTGTCTGACTGTTTCCAGGCAGACTACTGCTGCTTGCATTCTCTGCCCTAGTAGTCCTCAAAATGTACATATGAGCACAGAATCAACACCCCAGAGCAAGAGACTTTTCTCAGTATACATGCCATTCAGTTCACGTTACCCGGATAGCAGCTGTAATCTCACTTCAGTGGTTCTTGGACTTTGAAATAAGCACAGCCTGATTCCAACAGGTTACTCTACCTACAGATACATCTCTCCTCAGCTCCACCTACTTACCTGATACTTCCTGTTTTCCTCATACCTGAGGGAGAGGAGGAGTCTGTATAACAAGCATTACCAGGTTACTGCAGGCTCAGCCTATAGGAACATCAGAAATATCTCCTGGGCTTCCTTGCATTAAACCGCAGATATGTGTTTGAGTGGTAGATATTTGACACTTCAGCCAAATCCATGTTCTTTTCTCTCTCACAGGCTTATCAGACCTGACAGATTGTCACTAATTAGCAATCAGGGGGGCTCCCTTCTGTTTGATTGATCATTCACTTTGCAGGCAATGGATTTTTCTGTGTGATTTCCGGGAACTGGATTTTTCCAAAGACGCATATAATCCAAAGAAAGTTCAAATATCTTAAATTAAGTGGCTTAAAATTTCACATAATGACAAAAAAATTCACTTGCTTGACTGAGATTTTTTTTTATAGAAGCTAATTTCTAGTAAGTGTTGCAAACAGAGCATAAATCTTAGAATTCTATTCCATTGGGCAACAGTGTGTGCTTCCTGTTTTCCTTGAAGGAAGGAGTAAGGACCAGTGCTCTTGCAAAACAGAAGGGCTGAGAATGAGGGTTCCTACTGTTTTGTTTTGTTTTTAGTTTCACAACACTGGAATGCAGAGAAATTAAACAGGAGAAGCTTTTCTTTTCTTTTTTGCTTACTTAGCACCATCTCATAAAAAGCTCCACTTAATTTCTGCCCTTCAGATGTTTTTGGACTCCAGATGCATTCATCCTTGATCATTGGCCATGCTGCCTGGAGCTGATGGGAGTTGGAGTCCAACAACATCTGCAGGACAGCATGTTGGCTACCCTGTGTGTTAAAGGAACAGCAACAGAATCAGTTTTTCACATTTCTTTCTTTTTCCTGTTTTTTTTAAAACACCACCACAGAACAACCCTATGGGAATCACATCTTCTTCCACATTCTATTCTTCCATCCATCTTTCCTGTTAACAGTGAAACCAGAATGGTGAGATGTCAGGAAACTAAGTTGAAAGAACTCAGGATGTTTAGCCTGGAGAAGAGGAAAGAGGTGATTACTGTATTCAAATATATGAAGGGATGTTACATAGATGGTGGACACACTGCAAGCTGAACCAGGTCTACTCAGAAGTAAGTCTCATTATATTCAATGGGGTGAGGACTGCACACTAATTGCTCCCTGTTGCTCCAGAAGAAGTGTGGGGGACCTTTAGCCCTCCAGATGTTGCTGAACTGCAACTATAATAATAATAATAATAATAATAATAATAACTCCCATCAACCCTGGCCATTGGCCATGTTTGCTAGGACTGATGGGAGTTGTAGTTCAGCAACATCTGGAGGACAAAAGGTTCTCCACTACTGCTCCAGAGCACTAAGATATTCAAATGCCAAGGGAATTTCCATTAAACATTAGGATAGTTTGAACTGTCTGACAGCAAAACAGATTGCCTTGGAAGGTAGTCAACTTTCCTTTGTTATATGCTTTTAAGCAGAAGCTGGATGGCCAGGGATGCTGTAGTGCCAGGATTCCTGCACTGAGCAGGGAGCTGGACTACTAGAAGACCTCCAAGATTTCTTCCATTTCTAACATTCTATTACTCTACTTCTTCTTTACCCTATCTAGGCCTATTGGGAGAATAAAGCCTACATACTTTGGTAGTGATATTCATTCTGCTCTGTTTTCTATAATATATGAAGTTTTCATTGCAAGTGGTGTCCCAATGCCTGCCTGCCTGCCTTTCCTTCCAACATTTAAACAGCTATTCCATAATAGGAGTTCCTTGGGTAGCTCACAAAGCACTTATAAGTCACCCCAAAACTCTGTCAAATCCCATATGAGTGAAACCTAGCCAAAAGAAATGCACAACCAGTAAATTCTATCCACTAATAGCAAACTCTTTCTCTGAGGCTGTGTGCACATGACTTAACCCAAATAATCCTGAGAACTGTAGCTTATTAAGGGTTAGGAATTGTAGCTCTGTGAGGGGCAAACAGTCCCCAGAATTCTTTGGGATAAGTCATGAGCTTTAAATGTATGTTGTGTACTCAGCTACTGTGTAGCATCAATATATAGCCAAAATGACACCATCCAGGCACAAGAGGGAGATATTAGCACACCAGGCTTGGGGAAATCTCAAAATCTGCGGAAGTAGAAAAAATGTTTGAAGGGTAAAAAAAACTAAGGGGAAGGGAGAAACCCCAAAACAGCACAATGAGGATTGAACACACTGGTTGACTTGGGGAAGGAGAATGGGAAAATGGAATGGCATATCCTGGGAAAGAGGATGGCTGGCTAGAACCCTGAACAGGAGCCTTCCACACTGCAAAATTCTGTTGCAGGTCCCACTTGATATTTTTAATACTAAAGAAATTTTTAACATCTGAAGAAAAAGTTAGTATTTCATTACGCCACAAGATGGCAGTGGTCTATCTCTATTAAGCTGTATAGTTGCCTCAGTTTTATGTGGAGCAAGAAATGCCAGTGTCCAAGCTGGATTTAGAAAGGGAAGAGGTACCAGAGATCATATTGCAAATATACACTGGATAATGGAACGGACCAAGGAATTTCAGAAAAAAATCACCCTGTGTTTTATAGATTACAGCAAAGTCTTTGATTGTGTAGATCACGAAAAACTATGAAATGCTTTAAAAGAAATGGGGGTGCCACAGCATCTGATTGTCCTGATGTGCAACCTATACTCTGGACAAGAGGCTACTGTAAGGATAGAATATGGAGAAACTGACTTGTACACCGCCCTGAGAGCCTGTTGCTATAGGGCGGTTTAAAAGTGTAATAAAATAATAAAATAATAATAATTGTTCCCCATCGGAAAGGGTGTGAGACGGGGGTGTATTTTATCACCCTATTTATTTAATCTGTATGCAGAACATATCATACGGACAGCAGGATTGGACCAAGGTGAAGGAGGTGTGAAAACTGGAGGGAGAAATATCAATTATTTAAGATATGCAGACGATACCATATTACTAGCAGAAACAAGTAATGATTTGAAACGAATGCTGATGAAAGTTAAAGAGTAAAGCACAAAAGCAGGACTGCAGCTCAACGTCAAAAAGACTAAAGTAATGACAACAGAAGATTTATGCAACTTTACAGTTGACAATGAGGACATTGAACTTGTCAAGGATTATCAATACCTCAGCACAGTCATTAACCAAAATGGAGACAATTGTCATGAAGAAGGCTAGGACTGGGGAGGGCAGCTGTGAGAGAACTAGGAAAGGTCCTCAAATGCAAAGATGCATCACTGAACACTAAAGTCAGGATCATTCAGACCATGGTATTTCCAATCTCTATGTATGGATGTGAAAGTTGGACAGTGAAAAAGGCGGATAAGAGAAAAATCAACTCATTTGAAATGTGGTGTTGGAGGAGAGCTTTGCGGATACCACAGACTGTGAAAAATACAAATAATTGGGTGTCAGAACAAATTAAACCAGAAGTATCACTAGAAGCTAAAATGATGAAACTGAGGTTATACTTTGGACACATGATGAGAAGACATGATTCATTAGAAAAGATAATAATGCTAGGAAAAACAGAAGGGAGTAGAAAAAGAGGAAGTCCAAACAAGAGACGGATTGATTCCATAAAGGAAGGCACAGACCTGAACTTACAAGATCTGAACAGGGTGTTTCATGACAGATGCTCTTGGAGGTCACTGATTCATAGGCTCGCCATAAGTTGCAGTCGACTTGGAGGCACATAACAACAACAAAGAACAAATTAAACGAGAAGTATCACTAGAAGCTAAAATGATGAAACTGAGATTATCATACTTTGGACACATAATGAGAAGACATGATTCACTAGAAACTACAATAATACTGGGAAAAACAGGAGGGAATAGAAAAAGAGGAAGGCCAAATAAGAGATGGATTGATTCCATAAAGGAAGCCACAGACCTGAACTTACAAGATCTAAACAGGGTGGTTTACAACAGATGCTACTGGAGGTTGCTGATTCATAGGGTCGCCATAAGTCATAATCGACTTAAAGGCACATAACACACACATAACCAGGTACATGCAGGGTACGGAAAGTTCATTTTAAAAAGGAACTAGTTATAGTTCAATATGTAAAAAAAAAGAATTAATTCCAGTTCATGGTCATGCTGTTATAAGGCAAACTATCTGGGATTGATTCACAGTTTCATTCAAATTCATCCAATGATCCTCAGCAAAGAAAATGTCAGCATTGCCACACAGAGGAGGGCCAGGATCTCTTCTTGATTGTTCCAGAGTGCAGGACATGGAATAATGGGCTCAAGTTAGAGGAAGCCAGATTTTGGCTGAACATCAGGAAAAAAATCCTAACTGTTAGAGCGGTATGACAATGGAACCAATTACCTAGGGAGGTGGTGGGCTGTCCAACACTGGAGCCATTCAAGAGGCAGCTGGACAGCCACCTGTTGAGTATGCTTTAATTTGGATTCCTGCATTGAGCAGTGTGTTGGACTCGATGACCTTATAGGCCCCTTCCAACTCAATGATTCTATAATTCATAACGTTGCAAGCTGCTGTGCTGAAATACAAAGCATATCTATAAAGACTGCGAAAGCATCAAAACACAGAGAGAGAGAGTGGAGTGTGCATGGTGTGATTTATTTTCCAAACAATTATGATCTTCGAGCTTAAGCCTTATACCATGTCACAGAAAAAGGGACTGTCATATTGTCCAGTTGGCTGGGTTGTATTTGAATTTTAGCCATGCCACCCAATGTCTGTTTGCACAATTATCTTGCCTAGATTCTCAGCTTTCATTTTTAAAAAAAGGTAAACCCTTGTAGATTTGCACATATGAGGCAAAATGTGCTGCCACTCTTCTGCCCAGCGGTTTTATGAGAAATGAGCCCACTCTTGCCTTTCAGTGTTTTTAGCCAATGAGTAAAGTCTCAGCTATGCATGATTATACAGCCACAAGAGTGGCTGTATTGATATTTAGGGCAGCATTGCTAACCCTAGAGATCTAGAAAGTGTACATACCCTATGTCTGGAGTGGCAACTGACTAGTTCGGTTTGAATCTTTTTTTTTTTCCGTCTTCCCTGGTGGAGAAGTGAATTGAGGCATTCAGAATTTTACAGCTGAGCCCTTTATATCAGGGTTGGCTAATTACTTTTTTCTGTCAGAGGCTATGCTATAAGGTAGAGATGGGGGGGAGAAATTTGGTTTGGTTTGCATTTAAAGTCACACCTCTCACATTTAAAGTCACACAAAACAATAAATGAAGTGAAATTTTATTTATTTAACAAGATTTATATACTGTTCAGTCAACAAAAATGCTATTAAAATATCAATAAATTTAAACGTCAATACCAAGTTGATACAAAATACAAATCAGCAGCTTTAAAATAAATATATGTTAAAAATTATGTATCTGGGTAGGCTTTTCTAACAGTGTAGGTTTTTTTAGCAGCAATATAGCAAAGGTGTAATATTAATGGACAATGACTTCCAGAGAGTAGGTGCTGCCACACTGAAGGACTGCTTGCTTGCAAATGAGGAACAAATGTTATATGGGACTTGTAAAAATGCCAGATCCTTAGATCGAAGCAGTCAAGGGAAGATATACGGGATAAGGCAATCCTTCATGATCACAAGTTGTTGAGGGCTCTGTATACTTATACAAACACTTTGAATTTAGCTGGTAACGAATTGGGAGCCAATGCAGATCTCTGATAATGGGTGTAATATGCTGACAGGGTCTCACTCCTGTCAGCGATCATGCTGCAATATTCTGTACTAACTGCAGGTTTTGGACCAAGCACAACAAAAGGCCCATGTAGGGTGCATTGCAGTAATCCAGTCTTGAAGTTACCAATGCCTGGATTACTGTGGTTCTGCTATTCTGGTCCAGGAATGGCCACAGCTGTTGTACCAGCTGAAACTGATAAAAGGTGCTACTAGCCACCAAGGCCACGCGGGCCTCCAATGACAAAGCTGAATCCAATCCAACTATCTTTCAAAATTCACTTTTCTGAATTTTGTGATGCAGCTCTCCAACATTTTTTTTTAATTTCCTTACTCTGAAGAAGGGAAGGGGGTCCTTCCTCAGAGTGAGGCATTCTGGGGGAGGGGTCTCAGACACATGCCTGTGCTGCCTCTGCATGTCTAGGGCTAGGCACTCTCTTTTAAAATTATTTAAAAGTTAAAGGCACTGCCTCAGGCCATCTCTCCCAGAACGCCTAACTCAGGCCATCTTACCTCCCTCAGAGTGATGCAGCAAGGAAGGGGAGGCAGAGTGGAGGCAAGCTGCTGCTGTGTGGGCACAACTAAACATTAAAAGTAAGGAAAGAGTAGAGAAGGTGGAAGGGAAATGGGAGAGAAGGCATGGAGTGGCGGAAGAGGATGATCAGTGGGGGCAGTTTGCTTCAACTTGTCTTACCCCTGACCTGAGTGACAACAATTCCTTTCTGACACTGTGCATGTAGCACACTAATCTTGACAGGCAATAATAAATAATAATAATAAAATTTTATTTATGAGTCGCCTATCTGGCCGAATTAATGGCCACTCTAGGTGACATACATTTATATGGTAAAGTACAATAAGAATCAATAAAACCACAACAATAATTAATATACCGGTATTAAAAACAACCCACCCCAGATATCCCATAGGTCTGCCTGAACAGCCAGGTCTTCAAGGCCCGGCAGAAACCTATCAGGAAAGGGGCATGGCGAAGGTCAAAAGGAAGGGAATTCCAGAGGGTGGGGGCCACAATCGAAAATGCCCTCTCTCTGGTCCGCACCAGCCTCGCTATCTTAACTGGTGGGACCGAGAGAAGGTCTTGTGTGGCTGATCTCGTCAGGCGGCATAATTGGTGATGCTGGAGGCGCTCCTTCAGATAAACTGGGCCGAAACCGTATAGGGCTTTAAAGGTCAACACCAACACCTTGAATTGGGCCCGGTAAACAACTGGTAGCCAGTGTAGATCTACTAACACCGGAGTGAAATGATCACGGCGGCGGCAGTTCTTAATCAAGCGTGCTGCCGCATTCTGTATCAGTTGTAATTTCCGGACCGTTTTCAAGGGTAACCCCACATAGAGCGCATTACAGTAGTCTAAGCGAGAGGAGACCAGGGCATGTATCACCCGTGGGAGCAGATGGGCAGGAAGGTAGGGTTGCAGTCTCCTTATCAGATGTAATTGATACCAAGCTGCCCGGCTCACTGCCGAGACCTGAGCCTCCATGGACAGCTGGGAGTCATAATGACCCCGAGGCTGCAGACCTGGTCTTTTAGGGGCAATTTTACCCCACTGAACACCAGGTCTATATCCCCCAACCTGCCCCTGTCTCCCACGAGCAACACCTCGGTCTTGTCGGGATTTAGTTTCAGCCTATTCCTTCCCATCCATCCACTTACAGATTCCAGGCACTTGGAAATGGTGTCCACAGCCAACTCTGGTGAGGACTTAAACGAGAGATAGAGCTGAGTGTCATCCGCATATTGGTGGCACCACAGCCCAAATCTCCTGATGATGGCCCCCAGCGGCTTTACATAGATGTTGAATAGCATGGGGGAGAGTATAGAACCCTGTGGCAGTCCACAATTGAGAGGCCAAGGGTCTGAAACCTCATCCCCCAATGCCACCCATTGGTGCCTGTCTGAGAGATAGGAACGGAGCCACCGTAAAACAGTGCCCCCTATTCCTAATCCCTCCAGGCGATCTAAAAGGATACCGTGGTCAACGGTATCGAAAGCCGCTGAGAGATCCAGGAGGACGAGGAAGGTGAATTCTCCCCTATCCAGTGCCCTCCTCATATCATCCACCAGGGCAACCAAGGCTGTTTCAGTTCCATGTCCAGTCCTGAAGCCCAATTGGAATGGATCTAGATAATCTGCTTCATCCAAGTGTGTCTGTAACTGTTTGGCCACCACTCGCTCAATCACCTTGCCCAGAAATGGTAAATTAGAGACTAGGCGGAAGTTATTCAACTCTTGGGGATCCAAGGAGGACTTTTTCAAGATGGGCTTTATGACTGCCTCCTTGAAGGCTAATGGCATTGCACCCTCTTCCAAGGATGCATTTACTATTGCCTTGATCCCTTCGCTCAGTCTCTCTTTGCAGCTCATAATGAGCCACGAGGGGCAAGGATCTAACAGACAGGTGGTTGGCTTCACAGTAGAGAGCACCTTGTCCACTTCCTCAGAGGGAAGAGGCTGAAACCGATCCCACCGTACCGGAATGCAACTGGCCGGCTCTGGCTCATTTCCTGTGTCCACGGCGCACAGAATCATGCTCTTCAGGCGCTCGATTTTATCAGCAAAGTGTTCAGCAAATGTGTCGACTCACAGGAGGCTTTAGAATGCTCCATGGGTTCCTGAACAACTGGACCGACCAGATTTCGGACCACTTGGAACAACCTCCTGGGACAGCACTCTGCGGACACAATAGAGGCAGCAAAGAATTCCTTCTTTGTTGCCCTTGTTGCCACCTGGTAGGCAGCTACTGCTGCTCTAACCAGTGTCCGATCGTCTTCAGAGCAAGATTTCCGCCACCGGTGCTCTAGTCGTCTCACCTCCTGTCTCAGACCCCGAAGCCGTGGTGTATAAAAGGGTGCTATCTGAGTTCTATTCAGGGGGAGAGGACGTTTCGGAGCCACCCGGTCTACTGCCCTAGTGATCTCCTTATTCCACTCCATCACCAGGGTTTCAACCGGGAGGCCTTCAGCCGGCTCCAAATCTCCCAGCGCATTCAGGAATCCTTTAGGATCCATCAGGCATCTGGGGCGGACCATCTGAATAGGTCCTCGTTCCCTGCGGAGGGTGTGTGGCATTGAGAGGTCTATATTCACCAGGTAGTGATCTGACCATGACACGGGGTTAGAAGAAACAGCCCCCATTTTCAGAGCACTTCCCTCCCCTCCCAAGACAAACACAAGGTCAAGAGCATGACCAGCTACATGGGTGGGCCCTATATTACTAAGGTGCAGTTCCCAGGAGTCATGGTTTCCATGAAATCCTGAGAGGCTCCAGTGAGGACGGTCTCAGTGTGCACGTTGAAGTCCCCCAAAACCAATAGGTTGGGGGAAAGCATTCGTACACCCAAGACCACCTCGAGCACCTCGGTCAGGGAGTCTGCTGTGCTGCAGGGTGGGCGGTACACAAGTAGAATCCCTAAACTGCCCTTTGGGCCCAACCTCCAGTACATGCAGTCAACAAACTTGGTCTCATGCAGAGGGGGCCTAGCAAAGACCAAGGACCCTCGATAGATGACTGCCACTCCCCCTACCCGCCTACCAACCCTCGGCTGCTGTGCGTATTGGAAACCGGCTGGACACATGGCCTCAAGCGTAGGAGCTGAGGCCTCATCCAGCCAGGTCTCCGTAATACACACCAGGTCTGCGTTCTCATCCAGGATCATATCATGGATGAGCGTTGTCTTCTTTACCACAGACCTGGCGTTACACAACAGCAGTCGAAGGTCGGATGGAGTCCTGCGTCCCCCAGTTGTCTTCTGGTTGTGGACAGGCCGGGAACGGGATAGATAGTATGCATCTATCCCTTGTTCCCTAAACTGGCGTGGCCTGCCACCCGCACCTTTCCAGGATCTGCCGCCTAGCCTTTTAATATCATGGCTCCCCCCCCCACGGTACCCCCCTCCGGTCTGCACATGCCCCCCTTGTTATCCACCAATCAGGCAGGCCCTCCTCCCCCAAAACTGCTATCCTCTAGGTAAAAGGTGTTTTCTTCAAAGAGACCCACTAAAACCAGGGGTCCCAAGTCTGTCTTCTCGGACCGCAGACAGCCCGCTTGGGGGCGCAGGGCAAGCCACGGCACAGTCCCCCCCACAGTCGAGCAGCAGCGCCACAGATCAAAAGGCCCTCCAACAGAAGGGAGGCGGTGCCGCTTCTGCTCAGAGTAGACCCACTGGCATCAGGCCAGGATCGCTGGCGGTGGCTGCTCTGTGCCGAGCTCAAGTAGCTGTGCTAAGGGCAACTGCATCGTGGAGCATCCGTCGATCTCCTCCTCCTTCTCCGGCTTGGAGAGGCCCGGCGGTGGCGGCGGCGAGGTTTCCCCAGATGGCGACGCTAGCGAAGGGGAGAAGAGACGCTCAGCCGCCTCAAGGCCTCACTGGCTGACTGGGCTGGACGGAGAGGCCAACGGGCTGTATAGTGGGCGGTGCAGGCTGGTTATAGCTCCGCGGGGCCAAAGGAGGGCAGTGATGGCGGCGTTTCCCAGTCCAGTGAAAAGTAGCGGCCAAGGAGAAAGCGCAACGCCGCAACTCCTGCCGCCGCTGCCCTGGCCCCGGCCCCCGCGCCCCGCTCCCAGCTGATGAAGACTCGACCGCCGCCCAAACCTGAACAGGAATGAACAGGAAGGAAGGAACTCTGATGGGATGGGAGAATGGAGCATCTTTGGGAGGAATCAGGAGGGCACATAAAATGAGGCTTGGCTTGCAGGTTGCACGCTTGTATTATATATGTTTACTCAGAGGTGAGTCCCATTGAGTTTCATTTGGGCTTATTCACTGGGAAGTGGTTATAGGACTGCAGCCTGAAACACCTAAATGTACACCGATAAATAAAGTTGCAGATGAGCACAGAGCTTGTTGGCATGTCATTACTTCAATGCTACAGAAAGAACAGTCTAGTGTAGCAGACTGGCTTCCATCAGACCCCAGCTGTCCTATTTTGAGTCTTCTGTGTGGTACGACTGCACAGTGTACATTAGAGCTGTTCTACTTATGTATGTTTCCTGAGCACAGATCAAGGGCCTATGTTTGTTTCCCCTTTGTTACACGCACATTAGTTATATACATATATTAGACACACTCATATATATATATCCACTTTCTAGAGTAGCAGTAATCAAGGATGCTAACAGATTACATATGCCAGATAGTATGAAAGAACAAACTCCAGTATAAGCAAAACAGTGTAAAGACACTCTAAAATAGTGGCAGAGATAAAAATACAAACTTCTTTACCCCTTTAACTAAAATCCCACCCACCCCCAGCATAGAAGGGGCAAATTTGGCTCAGAAAAAAACACCCTGCATCGTCTTGACAATTGACATATTATTTTCCTAAAAATATAGAGGTCCTTTCCACCTACCCTTCAGAATTCCCTAGTTTGTTGCACTCCCCATCCGTTTGCAGATCCTGTGGGTTACAATGTATAGGACAGATGTGATTTGTGCAGCAGTTACCAGTTCTAAACTAGTGTCTGTTGTCAGTAATGGATTGGATGAGGGCAAATTGATGCTTAATCTAGACAAGACAGAGGTGCTCCTGGGTCAGTCAAAAGGCTGATCAGGGAGTAGGGATTCAACCTGTGCTGGATGTGGTTACACTCCCTGAAGACACAGGCTCACAGTTTGGGTGTACTCCTGGACTCAGCACTGAGCCTGGATGCTCAGGTTTCAGCAGTGGCCAGGAATGGATTTGCACAGTTAAAACTAGTGCACCAACTGTGTCCATTCCTGAAAATGTCTGTGGTGTATTGGTTAAGGTGATGGACTACGACCTGGGAGACCAGGGTTCAAATCCCCACACAGCCATGAAGCTCACTGGGTGACATTGGGCCAGTCACTGCCTCTCAGCCTTATGAAAACCCTATTCATAGGGTCGCCATAAGTCAGAATCGACTTGAAGGCAGTACATTGCCACAGTGGCACATGCCTTAGTCACACCCTGTTTGGACTACTGTAACAGTAACATGCTGAACATGGGGCTGCCTTTGAACGTTCAGACACTTCAGCTGGTCCAAAGAGTTGCGGCCAGATTATTAACTGGGGCTGATTACAGGAGTGTTCTTCAACCTTAGGTCTCTAGATGTTGTTGGACTACATCTCCCATCATCCACTGTCAGTTTAGCCAATGGTCAGAGATGATGGGAGTTATAGTCCAGACAACATCTGGGGAAGAACAGTGGATTACAGGGAACATATGGCTCCTTTCTTACAACAGCTCCACTGGCTACTGGTTTGTTTCCAAGCACAGTTCAAAGAGCTGATCTGGTTATGACCTATAAAGCCCTGTATGGCTTGGGTCCAGGCTAACTGAAGGACCATATCTTCCCATTTGAGCCTGTTCAGGCTTTTAGGTCTTTGGGGAAGGCCCTTCTCTCAGTCCTGCCACCCTCACAGGCATGGAAACACAGAAGAGGGCTTTCCCAGTGGCTGCCCCAAGGCTCTGGAATTCCCTTCTTGGGGAGGTTAGACTGGCTCCTACTTCGCTGTCCTTCGACTGGCAGGTGAAAACGTTCCTATTCCAACAGGCTTTTAGGAACTGACTGCAAGGGCTTTAATACTGTACTGTTCTACTCATCTTTATCTTTGGCTTTTTTAATGGATATGTTTTAAATGGGTTTAATTCTATATAGTTTAGTTTTGACTAACTTTTTGTACATCTTTAACTGCATTTGTTTTAATTTTTGTGAGCCATCTTGAGTCCCAGTTTTGAGGAAAAGGCGGGATATAAATTATTATTATTATTCAACCAATAGTGTGTATTAGTTATATCTCAGCTAGAAAGCAATCAAATGATACATGAAACCTAGATTTGCCAGGTTCAGGGCCTGAGACTGATCCTGTATCTTTTGGAGAAGAGAAAGTCAGCCAAGTGCAGGTGTTCTTGCAACTCTGTAATGAGAAAAAACCACAAGGTGGAATTCTTCCTTCCCCCGGCACAACTTCTAAACATACAGAAGACCCCTTGGTTGCCAGGCCCAGCCTCCAAAGGTCTTCTGCATCTTTAAAAATTGTGCAGGGGGGAGAGAGAATTCCACCTTGTGGTTTTTCCCATTGCAGTGTTGGAAGAACACCTGCACTTGGTTGATTTTCTCTTCTCCTAAAGATACAGGATCAGTCTCAGGCCCTGAACCTGGCAATCCTAATGAAACCCCTTACACATGCAAAATATATATATAAAGAACACTGACAGGCCAATCAGAAAATCCCTAAAGGTCACTGCTGTTTTACATTCACCCTAGCCATTTAGGTTCAATATTCTACTTTCTCTTACTCATGAAGTAGTCAATTCCATACATTTTAAGAAATTATGGGACAGCAATGGCAGGTGCCCATTGGGACTCGTAGGGTGGAAGGCAGGGAGTCCAACAGAAGGTGAAGCCAGAGCCAATGACAGGCAGGACCAACTAATTCTACTTTTGTCCCCATCTTCCTCCCTGCTAAGTTGGAAAAGGGCAACACTGAGACTAAGGAGGAGGAAGCTGACATACTATGCCACCTCCTTGGTTGGTTGTAAGTAGGAAGGAAGGCAGGTGAGGGCAGGCTGAGGTTAGTGGAACCGTGACCCCTTTGTCCTAATGGGCCAGCCTCCACTAATACAGAGGTACAACAGGTAGGTACCATGATGAAAAACTAAAACAAACAACAAGTGTAGACTTCTATTAGTCAGGTTTTTTCAAGCTCACTACCAGGGCCAGCGCCAGGCATGCCTGAACCCTTGGGCATTGGCCTGCCCCGGGCCTGCGGCGCCATAGCCCAACCCCATACAAGCAGTGCAGGGCTAATATACCCACCTGCACATCCCACCTAGCTTTATCATCCCTGTAAATAACATGCGTGCTGTGTGCACATGCCTGCCATCAACCAAGATGGTAGCAGGGCATCAGCCCCTTAGGGAAGCCTCCACCGCCAACATGGTTGATGGAATGAGAGAGGTAGGTGGGGCATGCAAGCCGGCTAATTGAAGCCTGCACTGATTGTATGGGGGGAGGTGCCTGGGAGCTCCCTCTCCGCAATCCGCGGCAGGTTCAGGAGCCACCGCAGATTGCAGAATGGGAGTGCCACCTTCCCACCCTCCAAGGCCCACTTGAGAGGGTGGAAAAGCAGGGCCAGTGCCAGGGGGTGGCCAGGTTAGACCCTGGCCAAAGGCCTGCTTTCTACCTCCAGGGCCCACTTGAGAGGGTGGAAAATTACTGAGGCCCACCAGTCACAAAATGGAAGCAGATGAAGGCGGAGTTTGACATAATAAACTGATCATTTTCTATTAATATCTAATCTCTCTTTCAGAATTTCCAAATTCTTTGCCACGGGGCTTATTGTGAGTCATATAGTTGTGTATGATTTTCAAAGCAGCTACGTGTCAACACAGCTGTTAATATGTCAAATTTTTTAAAAAAAGAAGCCTGAGAGCTCCTAATCATCGATCATCCACATCATGTCCTATTTGGCCCATATACTGAAGGAAATGTTGTTAGAAGGAGGAAATCTCTTAGGAAACATGAAGCAAGTAGCAGTCTGAGTTTGCAATCGAAACCACATGCCAAGGCATGCATAGGATGGCTCTGTAAATTTACAAACTCTAAGAAAGTTACACTTTCAGTTCCTGTCCCTGTACATGGCCTTCAAAATAGATTCTGAGTGGAGGCTTAACAGGTTATGCTTCCTTTTTTTCATTTCATTCTTGCACAGAGACAGACTGATGAATACCTGCCAAGCATAGGCATCTCTTGCCGCTGAACACAAGATACACAGAGTTGCCAGTTTGGGCTCCAGGCTTTTCTGGATCCAGCTAAAAAGGATCACTCTCTGAATCAGGAACCTGAGGCATAAATCAGATATGTATCTGAGTACAGAAGCTCTCGATCTGCATCGCATTGCTCTCAGTGAGATGTATGCAAATATGCATATTGTGATGCACACATCCCCACCCGCATGTTGACACAACCCGTTGAGGTTAGAATGGATGTCTATGGGCCCAATTTCCCACACACCTCACCTACCCCCCCCCCAGGTTTGAGGGTGCTGAGGAAGCCAAGAATGAAGATGTGGCTGGAGATGGAGAAAGTATAGCCCCCTTCACACTTTTTTTATTATTATTATATTTATGTCCCACCTTTCCTCCAAGGAGCTCAAGGTGGTGTATATATGAATCTTTCCCTCCCCATTTTATTCTCACAACAACCTTGTGAGATAGGTTAGGCTGAGAGACGGTGACTGGCCCAAGGTCTCCCAGTGAGTTTCATGGCTGAGTGTGGATTTGAACCCTGGTCTTAGTCCAACACTCTAACCACTGCTCCACATTGGATGAAGGGGTCCTCACACAGTGACTAGGCAGTGTAGCCAGGCCTCTGGCCCTGCCGCACCCCCAACATTGAGCACGTCGCTGGCCCTGTCCAATAGATATCCATGAGTTGACGCAGAGCCTACAGGGTGAAAGCTTGCATGTGAGCAGTTTCTTGTTCACAGGCTTCCGCACAATTGGGACATCGGGATTGGGACTCCCAATCCCATGGAAGCCGATGCATGAGCAGCTTTCTCCCTGCAGACGTGGGCAGTCGGGGATGTGGCCAGCGGCTTGCCCAATGCTAAGGCAGAGCTGGTGGTACTGACACAACTCTACTCCCTGCTGATCACATGAGGACCCCTTCAAGCATACAAAGTGAGAAAGGGGGTGAAAGTTAATAGAGAAATTGGAAGTGCAGGAAATTTGCTCCTCCCAGTCTTCAGGCATATTGATGAACAACAGGGGAGTACTGTATGAGTGTAAATCCTGTGGTTAGTGACAGGGCATAATGAAGGCAGTGGAGAGGAAGAAATTCCCAGCACTAGAAATGGGTTTCCTTTTCATTTCTCTAACTCCATCCCAGCCCCCATGAGGCTGAAGTTGGTCACTAGTTCCCAGTTCCTTATTTTTAGCACAATACCGTTTATCAACTGTGATAACTCTGATACCCTCAGATCCATAGAGGTGTAGTGGTTAGAATGTCAGACTAGGACCTGGGAGACGAGGGTTTGAATCCCTGCTTGGCCATGACCTTGGGCCAGTCACTGCCTCTCAGCCTAACCTACCTTGCAGGATTGTTATGGGGTTTAAATTAGGGGGGGAGAACTATGTATGTCACCTTGAGCTCCTTGGAGAAAAGGTGGGATATAAATGTAAATAAATAAATAGGCTGCAGGAGCGGGTTCTCTAGAACATGCTCTAGCATCATATACAGCCCAAAAGTTGGTTTTAGAGTAATATACTGTCAATAATATGACCATGTGCTGTTGGACAATATATGAATGAAGAACTAGGGGCAAGACACTTGTCAGTATCCACCCAAACCGAGCGTTAAGCCAGTCATGATGCAAGAGGGCCTTGCAGACATAGGCAACCATTTCCTGGGCCTGTCAGCGTAAGATATGTAACACATCCAGTTCTTTATTCATTTATATGTAGATTGGCTATTATTGTACACTTTATTTACAATCTCATGTTGATGAGATCCAATGCACTGGGCCAGACACAATGCTGGGATCTCTCACAGAGACCACTGTCTCAGAGATGTAGTTGTATGTGTTTTGGTGGCTCCAACCATAGTTTGGGGTAGATATTCCCAGTTCCTCATTTGTAAACTACCTTAACTAATGCATTATGTCTTTAAAAGCCAGAGTATATGAATTCTTAGACCATATACATACAAACATCACATCTTTTATATCATTTTATGTAAACTGCTCAGAATTTTTTATTATTGTTACACAACATATAAATCTTGCTAAATTAAATAAAATTGATGCATTCCAAGGTCGCTATAGGTTAAATAGTATTGTACAAAAAAAAAAGTTTCACTGGAAAACATTCTTGTGCATCTCAAAGTGGATTCTCCCAGCAGAGAAACATATGAGGTAGCCCAAAGCTTACCTTTTAGGAGTTGGGAAATGTAAACTTCAGTTCCTTATTGAGGCTACTCATTCAGCCCTGTTTCATGGGAATAAGGGATAGAAAGCTGGGAATAGCCTCCTGAGGCAGGGACACCTGAAGCCTCAGGGAATGAATGAGACGGTTCATATGGGAGAAGGTTATCCTTTGGGTACTGTGATCACAGGGCCATTTAGGTCCTTACAGGTAGACACCAGCATTTTGATTTGAGCCTGAAAACACACTGTAAGTCAACGAACAAATGAACTGTATAATAAGTGCATTGCAGTAAATCTCTGTCAATAATCTCACTGCAATATAGCTGAAGTTTCTGGATGCCTTTCAAAGCCCGGCATATTACACTGTGATGTATAATATTTCTCTTCCATTGTTTAGAGGCTTTACCTCAGACTTGCAAGGAAGTGGTAGGAATGTGGGCAAGCATACTACATAGTAAAAAACTGAGATGTTGCATTCAGAAATATTATGGGAGATATTTACAGTTTTCCAGGGCTTTTCCTGGGATAATATTCTTTCTTTTTTTTTAACAAAAACAACAAATTTATATTGTTCTTCTAACTCCATCCACATGCGTACACATCCCAAATGTTTGTTTCTAGAAGAAATTAAGTCCATTTTGTGGTACCTGTCATTTTTGCTTGGCGAGGATGCCATTTTAAAATGTAGGCTGTGTGTATCCACAAGAGCAAGAATTTCATTTTTTAAAAAAAGCAGTTTTCAGTATATAATGTGTAAGGAATAAAAATAAAACTTTGGACTGGAATTGACTATTGTTGTTATAGTTCTCATATAAAATAAACAAAGATTAATTAACAGTTAATCTGGATTGCTGTCTCCCTTCATGTACTAAATTTCTCAGTTTATAAAGAGACTGCCAATCCCACACAGTCGCCATGATGACCTAAGAGTCTATCAGCAACCAAGACATGTAGTCAGAATCTGCAAAGTCACTGGCTAAGTAAAGAGCCAGACTGGGTTCCTAACTCTGATCCTGATGCTGGTAACAGGCAACCACTAAGCCTGAGGCTGGTGGGCCGAGGCCCCCTGGACCAGAGCCAGAACTCTCATAGTACCTTCCTCTGGACCCTAAGAACTGAGTGCCTCCCAGTGTATGTCACTGGTTCAAAAATGCAGGGAGCACACCAGGCAGGAGTGAAATCAATAAAAAAGCAAGGAGATGTCATGGGGCCCATGGAGGACTTTTGGCAGGATTGGTAGAATGGGTTACAGATATTGTGGAGAGGGATGGAGAAAACATAGGAGAAATACTTCCAGAAACCTCTAGCAGCTCCTTGTCTAGCAAGTTAATTGATGTCAGTAACCCCCCATCATCTATGATAGAGAAAAAGGAATCCTCACTGGCACCCAACCCAGACCTAGCTGTTGGACAGATAAACCCTAATGAACAACCTGGACTCTTCAGAGCAAAGTGAAAGTAGTATGTCAGAGTCGGAGATAACAGTTTCTCCAAGGTCATGTAGAATAGAGAAAAGGAGGTTTCAGCGAAAGGAATCAACATCTGTCCCCAGAAGGAGCCCCAGTCTTGTCTCAAAGGCTAGAAAATTCTAGAGTTAGCGAGTGCAAATAGTGTGCCTGCACCCTCACTTTGATAAGGAGTGTTGAGGGAGGAATCCTGGTTGCAACAACTCTCTGCTGTTGCTGTAATGTCTAGTTCTGTATCCTGATTCATGCCTAGAATGTCTGTTGTTGCGTTCATGTACTGACTTTTGGAATACAGCTTTTTGCCAAACAGTCTTCAAGTCCTGAGTCTGCTTCTTGGGACGCTGGACATAAGATCTGGAGAAATAATTTTTTCACTTTTTCTGTTTAGCACACATCCGATTGGTTTTTTCTTTGTTTTTTTACAGACATCACCTGGCATTAGGGAGATGTAAGGGACTTGGAAAGGACAGTAAGGAAAATGGATGATTGATCCACCACCCCCTCCCCCCAGGAAAATCTGCTGTCTCTCGAGTGGAGAAGTTTGGAGTTCCAGTTTTCAAAACTTATCAGATTATCTCTGGATGAAGGAAATAATAATTTACAGGAGGAAACCAGTGGGATAGAAGGTGTTTGAGGGGGACAGCATGTGAATGACATTAAAAGCTAACGGCTTCAAATACTTATTAAACTCAGGTGTGGACAATCCCTAAGTAAATGTGTCTGAGTTGCAGCTTTTCTATAATTACAGCTAGATCAATGAAATTAAACAGTCTATTAAACATTCTTAAGTTTGTAAAAGGGAGACTGTTGTGTTCAGTGTGTTGCTAAGACACACTGCTCAGGTAAATCTATTCCAGAATACAAGAATTAAGTGGAGAAATGTCTGCCTAATATGTAATGGGCTTTTAGGGCAGGGATGGCAAATATGTGGCCCTCCAGATCTGGCTGGACTCCAACGCCCACCAGCTCCAGCCAGAATGGCCAATGGTCATTCTTGCCAAGAATGCCTGGTTTGTTAAGGTTGTTAATTAAAATGGTTCTGTGGAAAAGAATTGTGTGTGGGGGGGCATCTTGCCTGAATTAGGGCCTCTAGAAGACCATGAGACTATCAGTTCTCACAGCTGAGCTCAGTTAATTAGGCAGTGAGTAAGAACACCTGCTTATCAGCCTGAGACTGGTACCTCAAGGCCACAGGTCTGGGAAGGTTGGAGAAGCATGTGACTATTAGGTGCAAAAGCTCTGGAAGATTTCATCATCAGAAAGCCCCCTGATTGGCTAATTAATTCCTGGTAGTTGCTGGGCTTTTCCCCATAAAAGTAGAACTCCTTTTGGCGCCAAGTTAAAACCTTCCTCTTCTCCGAGGCATTTTAATCTCAATTTAAATTAATTTCAATTTAAGTTAATTCAATTTTAAATATGTTGTAATTGATTTTAGTTTGTGTTGTTTTTATATGCTCTGTTGTATTGTACTAATTTATTGTACTTGTGTTCACCGCCCAGAGAGCTATTGCTAGTCGGGCGGTATAAAAGTTGAATAAATAATAAATAAATAAATAAAAATAAACTAAGATTCTGAGTCTTTGTTCCCCAATGTTCCTTGGTACTACCTGATGTTGGGGTTCCATCTGCTATCCAGGCTACACATCTCTGCGGAGATGTAAAACCATGAAGTTACTCTGCCTGTCTTCCTATAATGTGTGAGTATAGGGGCAGCTAAAGATCACCCCCACAGTGAGTGGCTCAGGGGTTATGTCCCTGCCACCTGTGCAGCCATGGGAAAGTTGCATAGTCCCAAGGAGCCCAGTTGCGGACAAGGAAGGGGCTGGCTTGTGTACCTGTGGCAAGCTGAGCAGGCCCTAGCCAGCTGGGGAGGACTAGCCTCAGAGGAAGGCAATGGTAAACTCCCTCTGAATACCGCTTACCATGAAAACCCTATTCATAGGGTAGCCATAAGTCGGGATCGACTTGAAGGCAGTCCATTTCCATTTTTTTCATAGAATAGGCTAGACAGATTTGTTATTTTCTCTTGTGACTTGAACTCTGTCTTTTTGTATTTTACCTAACCTTTGGGGTGTTTGGTTTAAGGGATTATTTTGCTGCTATATTTTTGCACTTATATTTTATTTTAATAAAATTATCACTTTTTTTATCAGTGTGTGTTCATTCCAGGGGGAATTTGGCTCTGAATGCAGTACCTTGGCCATTTAGCCACAGACTACCATATAGCCGGGTATTTAAGGCACCAGGACAAGGAGTGCATCTTTGTCTTTTGTCTGTTGGAATCCTTGACAGGTCTATTTCTGTCACTTTGGATTTTCCCTTGGCCCAGAGTGGGTGACCAGGTTTAAGGGGTGGTGGCAGTCTACCTACCTTACAGGATTGTCGCTGGTTTAACTCAACTCTGGTAAGGGAGGCAGGGGTTGTGCCTGGCTGGGATCAATTGCCCAGGGCTTCGGAGTTGACCCCCCAGGGAGAGTTCTTTATAGTTCTGACCTATTTGAATGATCATTCAGACCAGCTTTGACCAGAATGTCCAACAGTCGGGGATTATGGGAGTTCAACAATTTCTGGGCCACAAGTTAGCCACTCCTTCTTCAGGCAGTTGTGTGTATGTGTGAGTGAGAATGAATAGAAAAATGATAAGCACACACGTGTCCCCATCTTTGCGTATGAAATACTGGCATAAATATCTTTTAGCAGTGGAAGCTGGTCCACTGGGGCTTGTGGGGCATTGCCCCACCCACCTCAGTCAGCCCTTAGCCAGCCAGCACCTGCCTACCTTCTAACTTATGAGCAGTCCAGGAGGTGGTGCTGCCTGTCTCCTCCTACCTTTGTCCTCTTTTATCTCGGGACAGAAACGCACCCACAGTTCTGCTGGTTCCAGTGAGTTTTCCCCTCTCTCTTCTGAAAACGGGGACACATGACATGAGTCAAACCCCACCCCTTTATACAGTAAAACATGGTAGGATCAGCTTGAGTGTGTGTGGTTTTGTTTTTTTTAAAAATCAGCTTTAAAGAGATTTTGCAACTGATCAGTAGATCAACTCATTCCCCCTCCAGGTGTGGCTACTGGAAACACTTTGCTGTTGGTGACACAGCGTCAGATGTGTTCACCGCCTCAGTATTCCCCTTAAAGCACTCAGCAGGGAGGAGGATGGGGACAAAACTAGGATTAGTTGACTCTGTCACTGGCTCGGCCTACCCTTGGGCTCCCTGCCTTCCACCCCACCAGTCCCAATGGGCACCAGCCACCATTGCATTTTAGATAGGGCTACACTTTGACTTTCACTTTGAAAGTAGCATATGTGACACAGCCAAAATATTTGCCAATAACTAACTAAATACTCACTTTAATAAACATTCCCATTATTCTGATGCTTTGCAGTCCTTCTGTTACCTTGGACTCGGTTGCTTTTTCTTTCCGTCTTCCTTCCTTCCTCTTTTTAGCTTTCTTTTGCCTACCAAGCCATTGAATCGAATTGGCTGTGGCAACCCACATGCTTTGGAGTCAATGGCCGTGTGGGCTAATGAGGCCAATGAAAGTGAGAGCGAAGAAAATGAGGAAAGAGAACAGCACGGAGGACAGTGAAACAATGCAACTGTGTTTGCGAAGATGAAAATAAATGGGAGGGGCTTTGGATACTCACTGAAATAGGAACATAGGAAGCTGCCTTATACTGAGTCAGACCATTTGTCCATCTAAGTCAATAGTTTCTGCACTGACTGGCAGCAGCTTGCCACAGTTTCAGACGGGGTCCCTTCCACCCCTGCCTAAAGATGGCAGGGATTGAACCCTGGATGCTCTACCACTGAGCCAGAGCCCTTCAAATGAACACAAAACAATTTGGCTCAGGTCTAACTCCACAATAATTTGCAATGCACACTTGGCATAACTCCCTGGTTTTACTGATGGCAGGTATTGAGAGGGCATAAGCTAAACATGGACCCTTCAGTTCTTCTGGGCCATATCTGTCTAGCAAGACTATTAGTAATAGGGAAACCAAGAAGACAGCTCTCATGAAGCAGTTGTTGATAACGATGATGAAGATTTATTCATTTCTATTTGTATATCACTTATCCATGTAAATGTGCCCAAAATGGGCCACAACACAACAGCAAAATACCTATCAACATGTCATTGCATTATGTCAAACAGTCTAACTCCAGTTCCCTAGGGCAAAGAGTATGTGTGTCTGGCAGACACATAGCCGGGGGAAAAAACGTAGGGAGAGTGAGATATTGGTGTAGGTTTAAACAAGTTAGTGCTGTCTCTACTCCTGTATTGCATTACTGTAGTCTGAAGCAAAGGGAAAGAAAACCCAGCAGCCCTCCCTTAGCAACTGACTGTGTGACACCCTCTCTTCTTCCAGGTCAGAGGGAATCCCCATTGAAAGGGGGAGGGACATTTAAAGGGATTTCCCAGCCAGTCTGCTCTTCTCCCAGGAGGAACAATAAAGAGCCATTTAAAACCACAGAGAGAGGCAGAGGGAGGAAGCCTGCCAAAGTGTGTTGTGTCCTACCTCCCTCACTCCCCCTCTCTCTCAGCTGGCTCTGCGAAAGGAGGGCTCTGATTTTCTTCAGATATCAACAGAGGCTTTTCAAAAGAAGTGATTCAGCAAACGGTAGCACAAGGGGGGAAACAAACGCAGAAACTCTGAGTCAGTTTTCCCCAAGAATGTAAATTCCCATGCAATAAAAGGCAACCTTAGCCAAGTCGGGGTGGTTTAGGTTTTAGGGTTGACTAATTTCAAAATGCTGGGATTATTGATTACATGCTTTGGATCAGAAAAGCACTAGGAGCTTGCCCACAGTCTTGTTGACATCTCTGAGGATGGGGCAAAGATCAGAAGACTGGGACCCAAAGATGACCAACTAAATTAGATTGGGTTTTAGGTGGTTCAAAGGTATTTTCTAGTGCTGGTTAGAGTAATTGATTAAAACACATTTAATTGACTAAAGAGGTAGCAATTCAAGAAAAATAATTATTATTTTATGGTTATTATCTTTGCATATTATTTGTATATGCATTTTAATATAATTTTATATAAACATGTCCATCCTTCAGAAATATTATTTTTCCTATATGTAAATGTAATTTATAGCTTAAGCTATTGACATATTGACCAATTAAAATGTCTTTAATCAGGTTGCAGCCCTAGTCATTTAACATATTACAAAATCTATCAAACCAAGCTACCCTCTCATGAAATATGTTAGTCTGTCACAACAAAAACTACATACATGACATAGATTTCTGTAGACTACAAGCAGATTCATGCAGGTATATATGTGGTGGTGGTGTATGGTGGGATTATAAACAGTGAAGTCAGAGGGAAATTAAATGCAGTCATTACAGACTAAACACAAAGTCACTCTGGGTCTGGGCATATGAGTAATCTCAGTCAGTGGGTCATGGGATTTAATGGATGAGTCCTGAGGTTTCTTGTTTCAAGGCTTAGGGTAGAGACACACTTGCGGTTGCACTGGCTTTAGTGCCTCTCCACCTCCATTTTCTGAATGCAGGGACTTAAAACACTAGTAAAACTCTGCCCCTTTTACTCCCAAATCTTGGAAGTTGCAGCTTGAATGTGTTTTACCTTGAAGTCAGCTTCACACAGCCTTCAAAATCAATTAGCCATCAACTGTGTTGCCCCTCCAGGTGTGTCCAATGAAAACCCTCTGCTGTAGCCTCAGGCAGATACAGTGATTGACCCAATGCTTTGCTATGGGTGGTCCTAATCAGCAGTGGGGAAGGGAGATGTGTTCAGCCATGGGCAGCACTGTTGCTGATTTATTATTATTATTATTATTATTATTATTATTATTATTATTATTATTATTGGATTTATTAATAGCTTGATACCTGAAGGTCCCCAAGCAACTTACACAATGTTAAAACAAAACAAATAAAACACACTATAAAAACATAACAATAAACAACAACAAAACAATAGCACCCCCACTCAGCCACAGGAAGGTTTGGCAGCATATTAAAACAAAAGATAATCTCGATGCCTGGGAGAAAGGGGTAAAAAAATGACAATGAAGGTGCCAGGTGGACCTCACTGGGGAGCATATTCCACAGATGGGGGCCACAACTGAAAAGGCTGTCTCCCTTGTTGCCTCCCTCAGAGGGGGGATCTGAAGAAGGGCTAAATCTAAATCTAGTGTTTTTTAGGTGTACATCTGGTAGCAAATTTTCGTGTCTAGGCGCTAGTATGAAATCCAGTAGATGTTGAACATTTTATTGTCAGAATCTGGTAGTTTTTACAAATACTTCATACTTTCATTACTGTTTTTCTCTATTATATATTTCATGAAACTATCTAGCCAAAATCTAGCTTTTTTTATTTTTGTCTTTTGGACATATTCTTGTATTTTCCATTGTTTGCATTTCTTTTCCTATGTACAGTCTCTAAAGTGCTACTTGACTATTGTTTCATTTCTGCTGTAAGCCATGGCTAGTTGGCTACCCCTTTGATTGAAAGGATAGCAGAATAATGTACCCGACACTGCACAATAAGCCAGTGACGGAGAGGAGGATTTTTAAGTTAAATCTCCAGATGTGGTGTGCTTGCTTTTTAAATGTTTTTGCCAAGGAGGTTCTTGCCAATTGGCTGACTGAGAAGAAAAATATGCAGGCAATATTCTACCCAAGGAAAGTATGGTGCAGCCTAAGCACCACCAACCCCTCCTCACAAACCACAGCTGGCTCCCACAGATTTGAACAGAAGAGGCATGATGATTAGGAACTATAAGTCTTGGAAATAAAGGCATGAGCATGCACAGAGGTGATTCCACAACAAGTATCTTTGTACAAACAGTACATCTTATAATAATCATGGGTAGAGCCTGCTGGATCATGCCAAAGGCCCATCTAGCCCAACATCTCACAGTAGCCAACCACCAACAGACACATAGCATTTTTAAAATCTAACCACCCCCACCTGGAATATAAAACTTCCATACTGCTCTCAGATCTAAAAGATATTCACACATATTTATATCTTATCTAAACTTAAATACAACAAAAGAATGGTTGCTTGTACTTTTAAATTCTATTATCCAACATGTTAAGCAATTGCTCATAAGTGTTTCACAATAATGCAAAAATGTTATCAAACACGGTGTCTAGTGGGTTAAGGTCAGATTTGGGGTGTGGATCTGGTGAGGAAAAAAATCTTGTTGGCAACACTGATGGGCAGAGTCATTTCAAAATGCAGCCAGAGAAAACCGTCTGCTTCTGAAGCAACTAGTGTGTCTGCACTGCAGCCTTGTTCACACTGCAATTTATTGTGAGATTGGTGCTGCTTGCACCCCCATTTAATTTGCATGGTTCACATGATGTTGCAAGCAATCAGCTGCTGTCGCAGTTTTCCCGTATCAACTCAATCCAATTCTAATGTGAAAAGGAAAAGAAAAACCATCTCGGTTTCACTGCACTTCTCCGTGTAAGTGCTTTGCCTCAATGTTTTTTTAGTGGGTGGGCTCTCTTTTGCTCCATTGCCACGTCCCTCTCTCGCTGCTGCCTGCAAAAGCTGTGGCGGCTGCTGCCTACTTTGCCTTTCACTCACGCAGGGTGGTTCATGACAGATGCTCTTGGAGGTCGCTGATTCATAGGGTCGCCATAAGTCGTAATCAACTTGACGGCACATAACAACAACCCTTCTATTCAGTTTCATAGAGTTTGGTTTCAATTGTACCCCCACTCAGGAGAGGTGTGCAATGAAACAATGACAAGAAACAATGAAACTGACAAAAAACCCTCCCTTTCTCCATTAGCAATATCAATATTTCGGAGGGAGTAAACATGTAACATTAGGGGTGGGGCCAGAAGGAAACAGCAATACTGGTTTTTGCATGGAAACAGCCTTGGTTGCCCTGTATGATGGCCTTTGTCGGGAGAGAGAAAGGGGGAGTGGGACTCTGTTGTTTCTTCTTGATCTCTCAGCGGCTTTCGATACCATAGACCAGCCTTTCCCAACCAGTGTGCCTCCAGATGTTGTTGGACCACAACTCCCATCAGCCTCAGCCATTGGCAATGCTGGGTGAGGCTGATGGGAGTTATAGTCCAACAACATCTGGAGGCACACTGGTTGGGAAAGGCTGCCATAGACCATGGTATCCTTCTGGGAAGACTGGCTGAGTTGGGAATGGGAGGGACTGCATGGCGGTGATTTAGCTCCTACGTGACTGGTCGGCTCCGGAAAGTGGTGCTTGGGGAACATTGCTCGGCACCCTGGACTCTCCACTATAGGGTTCCGCAGGGGTCAGTTCTGTCCCCTATGCTGTTCAACATCTACATGAAACTGTTGGGTGTGGTCATCTGGAGCTTTGGAGTGCATTGTCATCAGTATGTGCTGAACCGGTGCCTCACTGTGACAATGGACTAGATGAGGGCTAATAAACTGAGGCTCAATCCAGACAAGACTGAGATGCTGTTACTGGGTGGCTCTTCTGACCGGATGGTGGATATCCAACCTGTCCTGGATGGGGTTGCACTCCCCCTGAAGGAGCAGGTTTGTAGTTTGGGGGTTCTCCTAGAACCATCTCTGTCACTTGAGGTAGCCTCGATGACATGGAGTGCCTTCTACCAACTTCAGTTGGTGGCCCAGCTATACCCCTATCTCGACAGGAATAATCTGGCTTCAGTTGTCCAGGCTCTGGTAACCTCCAAGCTAGATTACTGCAATGCGCTCTACGTGAGGCTGCCTTTGAAGACAGTTCGCAATCTGCAGCTCATGCAAAATGCAGCGGCCAGATTGGTAACAGGGACCAGATGATCCGAACATATAAAACCGATTTTGGCCTGCTTGCATTGGCTGCCTGTATGTTTCTGAGCTCGATTCAAGGTGTTGGTTTTAACCTATAAAGCCTTACATGGCTTGGGACCACAATACCTGATGGAATGCCTCTCTCAATACGAACCCACCCCTACAGTACGCTCAACATCAAAGGCCCTCTTCCGGGTGCCTACTTGGAGGGAAGCTGGGAGTCTGGCAACAAGGGAGCGGACCTTCTCAGTGGTGGTCCCCAAATTATGGAATGATCTCTCTGACGAGGTGCGCCCGGCGCCCACACTGTTATCTTTTCGGCACCAGGTCAAGACTTTCCTCTTCTCCCAGGCATTTTAGCATGTGTTTTAAATTGTTTTTAAAAGATGTTTTTAAATTTGTATATTTGTTTTTAATGTTTTTAGCCTATTAGATGTGTCATCAAAATTGTACGGACGGTTCTTTCTACATAAATTATTGGAATGGGACTCCAAACATTCCATTATCTACGAAAAACAGGCCGGATTCAGGAAAGGCAGGAGTACAGTAGATCAGGCCTACGTTCTTCACCATCTAATAAAAAAAACCACAGTGGGGCCAAGTAGGTCCCTTTATGTGGCATTTGTTGATTTTACTTCTGCCTTCGATTCAATCGATAGAGATTTGTTGTGGTACAAACAAGGTCAAACTAGCATTGATAAAAGATTACTGTGGCTGATTAGGTCCCTCCATCAGGCAAATTTCTTGCGGGTTCGACTTGGGATGAACGGAGTCCTCTCGCAAGAAATTCCAGCTGAAAGGGGAGTCAAACAAGGGTGTTTACTGGCCCCTTTTCTTTTTAACTTTTTTATAAATGATATCATCCCCACAATGGCCTCTCCCTCTTTCTTCCCTCCAGCAGTGGGGACCAGGAAGATTTCGTCACTATTATATGCAGATGATTTGGTCCTGTTCTCCTTAAATAAAGTTGGTTTAAAACTGATGCTGATCCGACTGGAAGGATATTGTAAAAATCATCGTCTGCATGTTAATTACTCTAAAACTAAAATAATGATCTGTGGGAAACATAAGAAATCTAAATCAAACTGGACTCTTAACGGGCAGTCACTAGTACAGGTGCAGTCTTTTAAATACTTAGGTATAAACTTTAGTGATAGGCTCTTGTGGAATCCTCAGTTGAAGGCCACCAAATTAATGGGTGTTAGAGTCATGGGACAATTAAGAAGGTTTTTTTTATACGCGGGGGGGACAGTTGATCAACCCAATGGTAAAAATTTTCACGGCTAAAGTTCTGCCAAAAATCCTATATGGATCTGAGCTTTGGGGCGGTTCACTCAAACCGCGGCTCAAGGTCCTCCAAAACACATTTATCAGACAGATCTTGGGGCTCCCCCGAGGAACACCGTCTGCACATTTAAGAGCTGAATTAGGCCTTCCCTCTCTCGCCGCGAGAATAGATCTGGCTTATTTAAGGTATTGGAAGAGAATTTCTGTCATGGAGGATACCTCTTTTACAAAGCTTTGCTGGCACGAGCAACATTGGATGGGTGGGTGGGTTCAAGGGTGCCAGGCAATACTGGAATTTTACAATCTCTCCCAAAAGGACCTTCTGGCGCTCAACCCCTCTGACCTCCGAAATTTGGTTTTTGACCATGACACCAATCAAGATCGGGCAATAATAGTTACAGCTCCTTTTTCATCCTGGTTTCCCCGCCTCAAACTCAATCATGCTAAACCCTGCTATTTTGACACTTTGACACATGCCCCTCTACGAAGAGCATTCACCAACCTTCGATTCCAAACAATGACCACAGCCTATCTTGAAGGTAGATATATGGGTATTCCGTCAGAGGAACAACATTGTGTCTTCGGATGTAAGGCACCTGAAGATTTAGAGCATTATTTACTCATTTGTCCCCTGTACCAGGACCCCAGATGCAAATTTTTAGTACCCTTGATCAGTTTTCTAGGAGGGATCTTTAGTGATAACTTGGTGGTGGAGCTCTTGGCTCACAAACATAAGCAGGTCACTTTTGCGGTGGCAAATTTTGCCTTAGCTGCAAAAAAACTAAGAGCAAATTATGTTAAAGCCAAATGAACATAGGTCTGATATGTTGGCGTGTTTTAAGCTGTACAAGTTTAAATGTTTACTGTGTTTTATTCAGTGGCCTATGGCTAAATGCAATAAAGATTGATGATGATGAGTTATTGTAAACCACCCAGAGAGCTTCGGCTATGAGGCGGTATATAAATACAATAAATAAATACTAAACCTTTCCAGAGGAATGCCTACTTGTGTGAAGGGAAAACAGTGGATTTTAAGGTAGGAAGTGTGAACTTTGCAAATCAATCGCGATGGCAAAAGCTGCGTCTTTACTGCAAAGTTTAGCTCCCGTGAGAATGAGCACACATCAGATCAGCCTCAAAATGTTTCAGAGTACAATTCTCATGCTGATTGGGGTTGATAGGAGTGGTAGTGCAAAACATCTGGAGGACACCAGATGAGTGATGGCTGAGCTAAAGCAACACTTTCACTTGCATGTCCTTCCCATTTCCATTATCTGAGATTATCTGAGGAGTTCTGCTGAGGGTTCTGCCACTGTTAAGCTATGAGCTTTCTCAGCGTTGGCTCTGTATCTTTGAAACTCCCTTCCCAAAAACGCTCACATCCCCAGTTCCCCCTGGCATCTCCAGCAACAATGATCAGGTAGCAAGTGATGGGATGGACCTTGGAGAGATGCTGTCAGCCAAAGCAGACAATATCAGCCAAGATGGACAAATAAGCTGACCTTGCATAAGGCAGCTTATGTCCCTCCTGCCTCAATGCAGGCATAGCTGCAGCCATTACCCATAGTAGACCTATGGCACTGACATAGGTCACCTCTGAATGTAAAGCACATAACTTCCCCCAAAGAATTCTGGGGACTGTAGTTTGTTAAGGATGCTGATAATTGTAGTTCTGTGAAGGGCAAACTACAGGGTTCTTTGGGGAAAGTCGTGTGCTTTAAATGTATGGTGTGGCAGTGCCCATAATGTAGTTATATAACAGCATTTGCACCATGCTGCTGTTGGTGAGAAGAAGGCAACGCTCTTGGATGGAGAAGTGGTCCTCAATATATGATTGGATTCCAGCTCCAGTCACCCTCATCCAGCAGGACCAATTGTTAGGGAGGATGGAAGCTACAGTCTAGCAACATCCACAGGACCACCAGTTCTCTATTTCTGTCCAAGCAACTAATATACTATAAAGCTCCACAGAAAATTGCCACAATTCTTCTTTGGACTTTCCTAGTAGTACTCAGAGACAGGAGGGGTCCTGAGAAAGGGGGGAGAGGGAAATGCAACTTTGCCCTCTCTGTAATTAATATACTGTTGCTTAGGTGTGGCAGAATATGCCACTGTTTGTACCATAATCAAAAGCCGATCTTCAGGATGGGGCAGTTAAATATTGTTGTCCCATTGAAATCAGTGGGTGCCTTTCCAGTGACTCAGCCACAGGGTAAAGACTATAGACGGGTGTGCACAAATACATAATTAACTAAACAGGCTGTGCTGGAAGTCATCCTGGAATGGAAATGGTAGGAATGCGAGAACTATATTGGCACATATCTTTATTTATGAAGTCACACCCACATGCATGAAACAAGTTTATGTTCTTTTGGTCTGAAGGAGTGAGGACTAGAAGCCTGATAAAATGTACCTTTTTAGAAATGGTCAACACATTGTTTAAAATAAATGTAACTGGTTGTAAACTACTGTGTTACTTTCTGAAACTGTTATTTCCCCCCAAAGTGTTCTCAGGATAAGCAGTGTCTGGTGTTTTGTGAGGGTTTTTTTCCCAGGCATTGTATTCATTTCAATAATAATAACAGCAATAATAACACCTGCAGGGAGGGTGTTGCTAAATGATTAGGGCTGCAGTCTGTGCACATTTACTTGGAAGCGCCATTACACACAGTGGCATGCATGCTTTGGCACTGCATCTGTAGATATTTTCCCTTTGTAATCTCTTCTCATGGGAGGGGCAGAGAGAAAAATAAACCCCAATTGGTGTTTTTGAAGTAGTTCTCTGGAATATGATCAAATGAGAACGCCTTCTCCCCCTCCCGCAACATAGTATTGTCCCATTGCTTGGTCTTATTACAGCAAATGGAAGAAGTGTCCCTAAAGAACAACTTGCCTAAGCTGTAGTCCTTTATATACTTACCTGTAAGTCCCATTCAAGTTAATGGGACTTTCTACAGAGGATTGCACTTTTATGGACTCCTGTTTTCTGAGATCTTAAAAAAAGCATTGGACAGATATCTGGCAAGCATAGTTCAATGCTTTGAGACATTACACAATAGCACAAAACAGACACCATCTATTTTGAGGATGTTACTGAAAAATTAATAGTTTCAGAAAATGACACAGTTGTTTCCAACTATTTACATTAATTACAAGCAATGTAGACACTTCTTTTAAAAGGTACCTTGGCTAGGTTTCTCTAAATATCAGCTCTATCCTATTCTGGCCCAAAAGCATACTGTATGAACTTCACCTTTATATAAAGGCCTCCTGTCAGAGTCTGCCTCAGAGCTCTCATTTCAAGGCCTCTTTCCCCTTCCCTGTTGTTTATCCATGGCAGTGATGGAAGGGGCCAGAACCTGGCCAAGTGTGGCCCAGTTGAGATAAGTAGGCAATGCTACTCTCTGCTTTTCCCAGTTTATAGTGCAATCCTAAATACATCTATTCAGTGACCAGTGGGTTCAATGGTGCTTACTTCCTGGTAAGTGGGGTAGGAGGACTGCAACCTAAATCTTACCGGGACTTCTTTTTAGATCTGAATGTGCATTCAGAGATGTATGAATTTTGAACTAATTCTTTCAGAAATATTTTGACCATGACCACCCCAGGAAAACTATTTGCTCATTGGCCTTGATCACTATCAAATCTGCTTGAACGGTGATATTAAAATAGTCTAGTTGGTGGGTGGGTTTCAGCATTGCACTGCAATACAAATATTGGGTAAGTGGCAGGACCTGTGCCAATTTGTGCACTGACCCTTGTGGCAGGACAGCATCACACTCCAAAACTGTACCCTTTCACAAGCCCCCTGTTAACTGGTTCCATGTGCCATCTGACCCTATACAGGGTCACCAACCTTTTTAGGTTCATGGGTAGCTTTGGATTTTTGAGCAAGTGTTCCTGACCACTTCTATCTCACCTGGTTAAGTTCCCGCCTCCCAAGTGACAGAAAAAAGTACACACACACATCTTGCTTTTCCAAGGGATCTGAGTAAAGTTCTGTTCTGGCAGCACTGGTGTGACTTTTTTTTGTCTTTTAGCAATGCTAAACAGGAAAACTGAAAAATAATTATTTCTCCAGATCTCCTGCTTTGTTTTTTTAAAAAATGGATTTCACTATGTATTATTTTATTGATTTCTCCCACAACCATCTTCCTGGTTTGGAAGGGAAAATGTCTGACTCTTTAGGCCTAACATAAAATGAAGTGTGTGCATGCAAGCTTATATTGAATTGTGAATTCCTGGATGTGTGCTAGTGCACAATTCCTAGGGAATATTTTTGTTTAGTCTACTATGTTATGATTTTTCCTTGTATTTCTTGTACTTAATTTATATGCAATGTTTATACTAAAGAGGATGTTTTGTTCAGTTAATTGTGTTTTACTGATTGTGTTTTTTTGTATCTGCTGTTGTAAGATGTTTTGATTTATGTTGTAGACCACCTGGAGTTTTAGTTCAAATATAAGCAGTATATAAATGGTGTAAATAAATAAACCCTGGGACAACACAATGTTGTTGTTTTTTTAAAAAGGTGGGTGCACAGCTCAGCTGGTTCCTACACACATGCCCCATTTGTGCAAAATTAACACATTTGAATCAACAAGCTGGAAGGTGGGGACAAAGACAAAAGGAAGTGGCTATTGGTATGGGGATTGTGAAATGCAGGTTTGGTCTTCAGCTGCAAATCTGCATTAGTGTGTGGACTAATGAGGTCAAATCTGAATGGAGACAAAGGCGGATTCCAAGCCAGATCCAGCCGAAATGGGGACAAGCCCTTTGATGTCTTTAAAAGAGGATTAGACAGATTCATGGAGGAAAAACCTATCCGCGGCTAACAATCAGGATGGCTATGCTCTGCCTCCGATGTCGGCGGAAGCGTGCCTCGAAATGGCAAGTGGGGTGAGCGTTCATGCGCTCATGTCCTCCTCCTCGGCTTTTCCCATCGGTATCTGATGGGCCACTGAGAACAAGAAACGGGACTAGATGGGCATTTGGCCTGGTCTAGGACTATGTTCAGCATGGTGTCCGTTTTGCTATAGAGAGGCATGTGCCTGGGTGGATGGGTAGCTGCGGGTCCCTTTAATATTTCTGCTCTCTTACGGTGAGGGAATCTAGATCCCCCCCCTTTTAATTCAAAGGAGAACGTGGAGAAGAAGAGTGAAAAGGAAAAGCAGAAAATCGAAAACGTAGAAGTAACTTCTGATGGGGTGGGGTAGAGGGCAGGGTAAAGGAGTGAAGGGAAAATAACCCCAAGAGAAAAAAAAGAAAATTGGGAAATATTCTCTCACCCCCAGCTAGCTAAGCAACGTCGTACCGACTCTACTCAGCCACCAGAGCGCATGCGTACGCACTGGGGCCGACGCTGGTTACGTCATCCCCCTCAGGGCTCAGCTCCCTTCCCCCCTCCTCTCAAGATTATAGTATTGCCAATTCGCGCTGTTTGCTGCGCCCGCCCGCGCCGGGCTGTCCTCTTTCCCCACTCTCTCCTACTTCCCAGCCCAGCGAGTCTACGGAGTCCATCCCCCTAGCATTACGTCGGCTCCGTGGCGTCGGTTCAATAGCCCCCCTCCCTCACACAGGACGGAGCCACAGTTGGGGCCTCGGCAGCTGGGTAGCAGGAGGCGCCTCCTTCTCTCTTCTTGTTGGGACTCGGAGCCGGCGGGGAAGCTACGACTGGAGGAGGTGAGTCCTGGAGACTCTTCATGGGATATATCCCTGTCTCCCTCCCCGCCCTCCAGTTCTGGACTCTTGTCCCTTACGCTGCCCATGGTGGGCGCACTCGGTTACTCCCATCCGGGGGGTTCACTCGCTCTACAAACCCTGACATTTCATTCTCAGCCACTGCCTCGGTGCCACCCTCGCCCCTCTTCTCACGCCCCCCTTCTCGCGCCCCGTTTCTCGCAGCTATCCCTTTTCCTCATCCATATGCCTTGATATCTGCCCCCCCCCATTTCTTTCCTCTCTAGGATCTCTCCAAGCGCCCCCTCCCACTTCGTTTTGACCCTTTCCCCTGCCCTGTGCTTTCCCATTACCCGCCCCTTAGGCTCCCAGGCTGTCATTCCTTCTCCCACTCTCACCCTGCTTTTCTGGGCAGTGTTTTCTCTCGCACCCACGTCCATTTCCCTTTGTCTTACCCAGAAACACCACCACCGCACTCTTTCACTACCTTGCCAAATACTTAATCCCCCTGGGCGTCCCTCCCCACCACTCACTCCCACCGGGATGGCCACCCCATCTACTCATGCGGTGGTGTTTGCTTTTGTGAGTCCTTCCTCTTGCGTTCTGTAGTCCTCCTTACTTTTTTGCTATACTACTCAGTCCAGCCACACTCTTGTCATCTTTCCCAGCTTGATACAGGCTCCTCTCATCCCTAGACTTTGCCCACCTCTCAATTTTCTACTCCTGTCCTGAATGGGTTTAGTTCTGACAGCCTGTCTCTCACCTGAAGAAGAATGGCAAGAATTAGAGAGCAATGTGTACTACCTTTGTGAAACTTTTCTAGGCTTCTGACTTCTATGTCTCCTTAATACTGTTATTGTTCTGACTTTCTATTTACTTTACTTCCCATTCATTTCTGCAGGGCCATATTCATTGTGGCTCTGATTTCTTATAAACCTAACAATGGCTACTCGGAAGTTAGTCCTATTGAATTCAGTGGGGCTTATCCCAGGTAAGTGGGGTTAGGATTGCAGACTTACTTCTGAATCCCACCAGGATCTTCAGTTGTACCTTCAGCCTCACTGGAGAACTCCTTTTCTTTTGATTACCTGACAACCTGCAATATGGATCATAATAATACTGTCTAACCTTACAGCAGAGGTGTGGAACCTCAGATGTTGTTGGAATACAACTCCCTTCAGCCACAGCTAGCATGGCCACTGATCAGGGATTGTGGGCATTGTAGTCCAACAACATTGAGAGGGCCACAGATTCCCCACCCATACTTTGCCGGATTCTAAGGTTTACAACTAGATAATTGAAAGCACTATACAAATATTAATTGATATTAATAATAATCATAATTCCCCATATTTCCTCCCTTTTGGGGTTTTGTTGCAAATGTCCTATTTCCATCCTATAACCTACTGCCTTCATATTTTATCTCCCGCTGTCTTTTAGATGGACTTCCTACTTCTAGTAAGGTTCTGCAATATTTTGCTAGGAAGAGGAAAGGAAAGCTTTGAGGACAATTATACTTGTCCCCTAAGGATGCCATGCCTAGCCATGTTAATCTGGTGTGCATGTGTGTGTGTGTGTGTGTGTGTGTGTGTGTGTGTGGCCTTGGCAATGGAGTGATGTAGCATCTTGAAGACTAACACATTTAGTGTGGCCTAGAAACTTAGATGCCTGTGGTATTGTTCTCATTAGACAATATGTATGTGTATCTCTGTCTATATATAGATGCACACACAAACAGAAAAAAAGGGGGAAATGTAAACATTGAGGTTAAAAGGCCATGAAATACCAAAAAGTCTATTATAATTTTGTATCTACTGTGGGCATTATATATTTGCTGGTTTTATTGTACTGGTTTTTATGGAGATAGTTGTAAACCACTCTGGAATTTCTAATGAAGGGTGTTATATGGGCATTTTAATAACGCACATACACACATATCTTAAAAACAATCTCTATCTGATGAAGTGGACTCTTATCCATGAAAGTGATGCTATCTGTAAGTACCTAAGGTGTCACAAGATTTTTCTGGTTGTTTATACTAAGGAAAGGGCAATGGGCATATCTTGAGGTCAAAAAGCTGTTCTGAAAGTTGCAATAGAAAGATGGTGTTGTGGAAGGAGAGAAAGTTGATTCAGACAAATCTTTTTGTAATTTAAAGATGAATTGTTTATTGGCATGGCTATGTTCACTCTTAAAAAAAAACACTATTTTGTTCAGAGGTTGCCTATTTTATGTACAGTAAGAATATATTATATAAATTACCTTGTAATACATCGTATTGGTTTTCATAGAATGTGAATGTCTCCCTCCGTACAACATGGTGCACCCTGCCCCAAATATTTCTGAGGACTGAAAATCTGGATTTTACACATAGAACTGAGATTCTTCAGGATGTCATAATTTGATATTTGTGTGTTGAATGGCAGTCTGGAGGTGATGTGCGCAGTTAATGGATGACAGTTGAGAGCAGTTGGTATGTGCGTCACAGTAGCATAGGGTTGTATTGTTCCATTGATTGACCATGATGTTGCATGCATGCCAGCTTGTGGTGAACTGTATATTTACCTGTGTAGTTTCTCATTTATAATCTTGTCTCTCTCTAAAAGGCAGCTAACAACACAATCCACTTTGGAAGATGCTGTTATTTCAGCCAGATCACAGCATGTCAACTGTATTTGGTATATTAAAATAAGCACTCACTTTTTCTTTTGGGCCTTTCTCTTTTTAAAAACAACATCATGTTAAGTACTTTGTTTAAAACTGATGCTTAGAACTAACGAATTTATTTTCTTTAGTGGCCATTTGGCTGGAGCAGTTACCTACAGAAGCATGCCACAACTCTTGGGCTGCAATCCAATACATTGCTGAGAGGTAAGCTCCACTGGGTTCAATAGGGCTTACTTCCAGGTAAGTGTGTATTGGATTGCAGCCTTGGTCTTTATTCTTTGAAATACAGCTAATAGTTTTTATGCAGTGGTTAGTACTAGCTGAGAACTTTTTTACTTTTATTTATTTTATTTAAAGATTTCTTTATATCCTCATCCTCAGCTAAAAAAGGCATCCAGAGTAGCTTACAAATCACCCCGTCCCCATGACAGTCCCCACCTTCAGGCTTACAATTTAAAAAGACATAACACAAAAGAAAAATGGATTGGGAGAGATGAGGAAATAAACAATTTCAAGTTCAAGTTCTTGGTTGCATGTTATCCTATTGACCAGCTAGGATGGAAAGGTTTAAGGAGAGGAGGCACTAAAAGTTGCTGGTCTCTCAGCTGTACCTACGAAAACTTAACATGGTTGCTTCTCCTATGTACAATATGATTTTAACACAAAACAACATTTTTTTTAAAGTGTAGTTTTGTGCAGAGTGAGTTCAGTCGCATATGGAAAATTTAGGATTCCAGCTCAGCTCACCCCTGGCCTAGACTCTGTGCCGTTAGCAAGTCACATTACACACACAGTTTGAGGGAACATCCACCAATTTTTATTTTAAATTACAAGCAGCTGCAGGAGACTACTATTTTGAATGAAGGACCAGCAACAGTATACTAATGCTTAAATCTTTCCCCTTGCATTGGTTGTTGTTTCGAATCTGCCCCAGCTGCTTTTCTCCCTATGGGGAAAAGGTATGGGGGCCTTATATGTTGTGCTGCAGTGGTAAAAGCAGGTGGAAGCAATTTTGAGTGAAAAATGATTGGCAGGAACAGAGTTAAGTCCACAAGCCCTTCCACTGCTCCCAAGTTTTGCTTCTATTTTTTTTTTTTTAAGTCAGAGCAAAGTTAGATGTGATTGCATATAAGGTATAGTTTGGTTTTATCGGTCTGGATTTTTAATCTGTATAATAGGAATAATAGTTACTTGCCTTACAGGATTATTATGATGAAAGAGAATTTTTTAAATAAAGCACATTACAAGTGTTACATAAATAAAGAATAACAGTAATAATAACTAACTGAAGCTATAGCTGTGAAGTGATTTGAAGATGATTGCTTGAAGAATTTGCAGCAATTATTAGGGCCAACACCTGGCTCTTCTCATCCTAACCTAAAGCCTGGATTTTTGCTTCTCCTAATGCCAGGAACCAAAGCTAATATATCATTGACAGGAGTAGTGTTGTAATCAGACATTCTGTAAGACTTGTGTTTATAGTCTCAGCAGGCAAGACCTCACTGGACTTGGAGACCTCTTATTTGCACGCAGCTCACTGCAAAGGATCTTGGGAATTGGAAATGTTTTAGTAGAATGCCAATCCCAGATGGAAAGAGCATGTGCAGGGGTCTTGCGTCACTTTCACTTGGATGGTTAACATTTCTGGGAAATGACTGGTCTGGAATTAGAATGTTTTAAAAACTCTCCTGCAGGTTTGTAGAAAGGAATATATTCTTCCTGAAATCTAATGCTTTATGGTCTCCCCAAACATTCTTCTCCCCCTCCTCAAGTCCTTTCTTTTTATCCCTTCCCCAACCCCAAGTTTCTAATCACAGTTGTTGGGAACAAACATAGCGTAACCATTTATTCTTTCAGGCATTTTTTTCCATCTACAATTTTAATTTAGCTTCGAGTTTACTCTGTGTTCTTTCCATGCAACCACTTGTATTTGCTAGTCCCAAAGTTGGGATCATTGTGTCCTAAGAAACTTTGATGGCAAATTCTCCATGGATATGGGAGAGCCAAATGTTTTCTCATGTGCTGGAGCAGCTAATGATGAATGAATTTTATTTTTTCCTCTTTAAAGATGGAGGATGACAAAAGAGCAACAAAATCAAGTGGAGCAGAGAACTGTTAGGAAGTGGAATGGAATAAATTGAAAAGAGAATTGTCTTTCTAGCAGAAGAGAGGTTTTGCTGAATTATAGCTAAGTTAATTAAGTTGGCAGGGTGTTGAAGTGTTGTAATTCTAGTTAAGGTTTGATAATAACAATTTTTAACATTCATCTTCCCTTTCTCCCGATGATCAATGTTATCGTACAATCATATGCATGCTTATTCACGAGTAGATCTCCACTGTGGCCAATGTGAGCGTATTCCCATATAAGTATGTATAGGATTGCAGCTTGACTGTGGAAGGTGCTTTACAAAACTTCTGTCATACTTGTATGTAAATATTCATATTGATACTCCTACAGATCTATATTAATCTGTGTGGGAAGAGAAGCCGAGAAGCATATTTCTCCAGTTTGTTCGTCAAGGACTCTGCTCGAAGTAAACATACAAATCTATACAAGACTGTCTTATATGATCAGACCATGTGTAGCCCAGCAAAACTGGGAATACACAAGGGTTGAACGTGGGACTTTATGCATGCAAATGCATATGAACATAGGAAACTGTCAAGTACCAGGTCAGACTGTCTGTCTAGCTCAGTATTATTTACTGACTGGCAGTGGCTATCCAGGATCTCACTATGGCTATGGTCATAGCTATGGTCATAGCTATGGTCATGATGGCTGTGGTTATACATTTATATCCCATCTTTCCTCCAAGAAGCTCAAAGGTGGTGTATTTGATTCTCCCCCTCCCCATTTTATTCTCATAACAAAACTGTAAGGTAGGTTAGGCTGTGTGTAACTGGCCCAAAGTTACTTGGTGAGCATGATGGCTGAGTGGGGTTTCAAACCCTGTTCTCTCAGGTCTTAGTCAGATTCTGTAACCACTACACTATGCTAGCTCTACATAGATCTGTGCTGGAGAAGAAGAGCAGGTTAGGGATATTGCGCTCATGTCTGGTTATGGGCTTCACAGAGGCATCTGACTGACCACGACAGGAAATACGAAGTTCGACTAGACAGGTTTTGGTCTAACCAGCAGGGCTCTTCTTGACTTCTATAGGAGCAAAACAAAACAAGAACTTTTCCAGATGGCCTTGAGGCAGACACGCTATCAGCCTCTTACTATTTTTGTTAATAGCATTTTTGTATCATTTTACCAACAGTCCTGTGAAGTTGATCTTTCATGTGTCCATTATACTTATACAGTATTGGAACAAAGACTAATAGCCACCTGTCCCACACTAACTTGGCACTTGACATCATGAATCCATTTCTGCTATTCTGGTTTCTGATCCATACTGTGCCTCATTTATCAGTGAGAGTGAAATTAGTAGAACTTGTTGATGCCGTAAGACAAACAAAAGTACTTGTACTGAACATTTTTTGGAATTTAAATAAACAGTGCCTTGTAAAAGTAATTGGACCCCTGACCAGTGCTCTCATATTACTGAATTACAAATGGTGCATTGTAATTTTGTTCTGTATGATATTTCATTTTGAAATACTGAAACTCAGAATCAGTTGTAAGGTGACATTGGTTTTATGTTGGAAAATGTTTGTAAGAAACATAAAAAACTGAAACATGTTGCTTAGGATAGGTAAAACCGACCATGGGGAGGGAGGCCTGAAGTGGGCAGGGGAGAAGGAAGGAGAGGATGAAGGGAGGAGAAATGGAGAGGAGAGGGGAATGAGGGGAAAGGCAAGTCTGATCATTTGCATGCTTATTGAGTTCAGTGGGATTTACTCCCGTGCAATCATGGCTTGGATAGGTAAAACTGGGGGGGGGGGAAGATGAGAGTAGATGGAAGAAGGGGGAGGGGGAGGGGGAAGGAGGGGATTGGAAGGGGAGGGCTGAGGAAAGGGGCAAAAGGGAGGTGATGGGAGGTAGGAGGAGGGGCAGGCAGGTTTGATCATTTGCATGCTTATTGAGTTCAATGGGATTTACACCCGTGCAATCATGCTTAGGATAGGTAAAACTGACCATGGGGGAGGAGGAGGGGGAGGGCAGAAGGAAGGGGAAGGATGAGGAGGAGATGGGAAGGGGATGGGGGAGGGGAAGAAGGGGTGAAGGAAGAGGAAGGGGCTAGGAAAGAAGAGGAAAGAGGGCAGGTTTGATCATTTGCATGCTTTTTTAGTTCAGTGGATTTACTCCTGTGCAGTCATGCTTAGGATAGGTGAAACTGACCTGGGGGAGGGGAGGAAGGAGGAACGGAGGGGGAGGGAGGGAGGGCAAGAGGAAGGGGAGGGAAGGAGATTGGATGGGTGGGCACTGGGCAGAGGGGAAGCCCCTTTCCTTTCCAAAAGGAAAACATTGTGAACAGTATCATTGCTTTTCAGGATTTCCCCCACCTTTTTATTCTACAGCAGGCACATGTAGCCTCCCACCCAAATTTAAACCAAAGATGTCCCTGGCCACATCCACAAACAAATGACAAATAGGCTGCCTTCATGTTGATTCCAACTTTTGGTCACCCGGGTTTTCATGGTAAGTGGTATTCAGAGGTGGCTTACCATTGCCTTCCTCTGAGGCTGAGAGGCAGTGACTGGCCCAAAGTCACCCAGTGAGCTTCATGGCTGTGTGGGGATTCGAACCCTGGTCTCCCAGGTCATAGTCCAACAATCTAACCACTACACCACACTGGCTCTCTGGCCACATCTACACCAGACCTTTATTTCACTTTAGACAGTCATGGCTTCTCCCAGAGAATCCTGGGAATTGTAGTTAGTGAAGGGTCCTGAGATTTGCTAGGAAAGCCATATTCCCCTCACAGAGATACAATCCTCAGAAAAGGGCCTGACTGTTAAACCACTCTGGCCACTGGAGCTCTGTCAGGGAATAGGAGTCTCTTCCCACCTCCCTTAACAAACTACACTTCCCAGGATTCTTTGGGGGAAGCCATGACTGTCTAAAGTGAAATAAAGGTCTGGTGTTGGTGTGGTCCTCTGATTAGGCAAGCCCAGCAGCTGTGAGTCTGGCTTTTAGAACACTGACAATTGGTTCTTACTGAGCATGCCCAGCCTTATCATTGAGTTGAATGCTAAATTTCTTAAATTAATTAAAAATCAGCCAGGCATTTTTTTAACTTTTAAACTGCAGAAGATGAAGGTCAGAGTATGGGACAAAGTCAGTAATAGGATTACAGGTACTCTGTGAACATGGGTGATTTTTAATTAATTTCAGTAAATTATGAGAACTCTGACAGAAAAAAAGCCAAGAGGAATCTGGTTTTTTTACACTCTGAACTCTCAGTTCTCTGACTGTTTTGTGTATCGCCATGAAAACTTTAAGAGTTGTTAAGCAAACGTTTCTGAGTTCAGAACTATAAGATTTGTAAGGTTTTGTTTTGAAATAAGCTTGTGGGAATCATCAGAATGGCATGGGTATTTTCAATTTAATATTGCGGAATGCAAAAAATCCATGCTGACTGAAGTATGCAGCCATTCTTGTGGCTGTATAATATCCTGTGACATTAACCATGAAACCATAAGGCCTGATTCAGACAAGCAACAGAATGGATCACATGGAGGCAGCTCCAATGGGAAAGTGTTTTTTTGTGAAGTGGCCTTCTTGTGGCTACCTTTTCACCACGATATTGCAAGCCATGCATTTCTCTTGCTTTTCATTTCATTGTTGGCAAAGCATCTTACCAAACAGGGTTACCTCATGTCTGGGAAATACGGGTTTGCTTTTCACATTGGAGTTAGTTTCATCTGAAGGTGTGTGTTCACCTTCATGGTGACACCAAAGACTTTGCAAGAGTGGAAAAATACTAGATTCACAAGAGGAGTACATAGCAATTTTTTTAAAAAAATTCAGCCCAACTAAAGAACTGATACCTAAAACTGCTCTGGTTATCCAAAAAGTGATGTGGCTTATCTAAGAAATACAAAAACAATGTCTTATGGGTCTTCAAACACTAACATATAGGGATGGTGGAGAAATTTGATTCAGTTAACATATAAATGTAAATTTGCCTAATTCACTCTTTTTAAAATACTGTGCAGACTGAAGCACTGCCATCCTTCGAAATTCATACTTCTCAAAATTTTACAGTGCAGTTCTTCAGCAAAGTAATGTGTACAGAAATGCATATGCCAAGGCCAAGTGTGCATAAAATGCATAGGTGCATGAAAATAACATACAAAAATGTATTGAATTAGGAAAAACATGCTTTACAAAAATGCGTATATCAGAAAAAATTGCTTAAAATGTGTACGATTAGGAGAAATTTGTGCTACAATGCTGATGAATTTTCATGAGGACTTTTTAAAAGGTTGCAAACTGATGTGTTGATATGGAGAACTGAATTTAAGACTGGGAATATGAGAAACTGAGAGAAATGAAAACTGACAGACTTGCCCACCCTGGTGATCACAGTTAATGTGGGCTTACTGTGGCTACTTTATCAGATCTTTTTCTTTCCAGAAATAAAAACATTTTTTTAAAGTGCAAGTCAGTGCACACCCTGGAATGCCCCTTTTTTGGGGCTTCTGCCCGCCCTCCATCTGCTGGGCTGGCTGTACCCGGTGGTGCCAGCAGGCTCCTGTCAGCACCACAGCTCAGCTGGACTGGAGGGCTGCTGCAGGCGGAGACCGGCATAGTCTGGGCTTCACAGCATCCAACACCCCAGCCCAGAGGAAATGTGAGTTGGATTGCGCTCTAAAGCAGCAACCCATGTTCCTAACCTTTTGATACTGTGTTGACTTTTTTTAGATGGTGCAATCAAGAATGATTGTGGTAATTGGAATAGTAACCCCCCTTTTTAGCCTCCATTCCCTTGTTTCCTGAAAATGTAATACCAATTTAAATCATTTTCCCACTGTGTTGGACTTTGGGGCATTTTTTTTTTACTGCAGCAGAAGCAGATGTGGTTAAACATAGGTTCAGGGTCTCTTAAAGTTTCATTTTACTTGTAATCAGTCAAACTAACCACACTGTTCTAGCTGTGGGAACAAGAAACATATCTCTGGTGTGATATTAATCTTCCTGCATGCTATTTTGATCAACCAGTGTAAACCACACTCTCTTTCAGTATCAATAGTGATGCTTTCCAAAAAAAAATAGTGATGCTTGCCACTTCTTCCAAGGCACTGTTTTGAAAAAGCAATAATCCTGTCTGTAGTTTATCTTCTTAAATCAAGGGGGAGCGCTGCTCAGTATTTGGCTTGAAGAATTCATAAGAAATCCAAATCACCTTGGGAAGCATGGAGCCTACATGGAGTGGTTTATTTCATTCTGAGTCAACAATTACTCAATTACTCAAATGTTCTAGCCCTGCGCTGCACTCTTGATGTGTTAATGCTGAGCCATCTGGCTCTTAACAAGCTTCAAAATTAAGATATTAAACACTCTCAGATTTGTCAGATCTCTTTTAAGGGTAGACTTGTCACTGGTAGGATTGACTTGTCACTAGTAGGATTGATGTGTTTCTCTACCCCTCTTGAATCTCGCCTGGCTTCTGTGTTTTAAGCTATCTTCTTGTATGCAGCCTAGTGTTTGAAAAGTATGAAGATCAGATTCACAAAACTTCAGGTGCAGGCTGGATTGACTTACCAGAGTTAAGCAGTTCAGCATTGGAGGTATTTCCTGAGTACCTGTTTAGTTTGTCTGAGGGAATAATGTTGTATGATGTAGACTAGGGGTTCCCAAATTATGGCCCGTGGACCAGCAGCTGCCCATGAGCTTAATTCATATGGTCCATGGGATGTCCAGTCTAAATAGTGATGTTGCTTTTTAATTTTATTTGTATTTCTTACATTGCATTTTATTGTATTACAATTTGAATTTGATAGAATGCAACTTGTAATACAATATAAGAAATAAAAGGCAACAAAAATGCAATTAAAAATCATGCATCATCTTGCATGGTACATTACAATTCCTACAACAGGCTGAAAAAAACAAGTGGTCCATCAAGACCATCAACAATTTCCAAGGGGTTTTTCAGGGAAAAACGTTTGGGAACCACTGATACAGACTTTCCACTGGGTATCCGTATATCAATTTGATGGTGGTAATCAGAGTGGATCCTGTGGTAGTTCCAGTGTTAAATCAAACATAAGCTGTCAGTGTGAATTCATCCATTGTTTGCATTGTGTTCACTGAAGTTGAATGTAGTACGCTGGAAATGCATATGTTCTGTCCAAAAGGTAAGACATTAATGCTTCAGGTTCATTACCATCACAGTAAGACAATTCTGTTGCTGACAGAAGCCACTGAGATGAATTCTCAAATATTTGGTTGGGGTCTGGAGGGCATATGCCAACAACTACCCTAAAATTTCTTGCTGACATCAAATTCCATATCTCTTTTATGAATGTGGTGCTAACATTATGGTATGAGGACGTGTCAACAATAGGTCATTAATGTGTATGTGGGTCGCTGTTTCCATGTGCATGTTTGTCCAGTCATGAGCACTATCAATTTTATGCCTCTGAAAATTACCTTGATGATTCTTATCCACATTAGTGCGAGGTGCTTGATGAGATGTATTTATGTTGTATGTTGTTATACCCTCCCCTCAGTTAGTACTTCCCTGCCCACCATAACTTCCAGAAACCTGCCCAGTTGTGGGCATTAACACAAATATTTGTTTACACTTGTGCAGTACCTTTTACATTTTTTAATTGCTGAAGTACAAGTTTTCTGATATTCTAGATTTGCACAGAAGAGCAGTCAAAAATGAAAAAAGTGTGTTGCTGCAAGCCAGGCAAAGATTTGGAGTCATTGGTGTGAAAGGCTGCTGCTTCCTTTCCTTCCCTTTTCCTTTCCCACCTCCTGTAACTACAAGGTCTATTTTTGTTTTTAATATAGCTGCTTTATGTAATTTATTTATTCGATTTCTTAGTTGCTCATCTGGCTGGCTACCCAGCCACTCTTCTGTGCAAAATAAAAATACCATGAAATAACTGGTGGAAAAGGCAGGCTACATTCTTTCCTTTGGGCTGATGGGAGGGGTGTGGTGATGTATGGTATTCAGTGAAACAACTTACCCACACAATGCACTTTAGTGTATCCACAGTTGGGTAACGTGATTTTATACTGGATTTTCTGCCATTATCAAATTATCTATGGATTGGGAAAAAACATTAGTGGGGGAAGTGTGGACTGCAGCTTGGATAAAGAGGATGGTGTGTGGATGCTGCCACAAACACATAGACATAGGTGGCCTCAAATCTACATTAAACCCCAGTGTTGATGAGCCCTAGGTCAGTAGTGACCTGCATTCTTGTGGTGGTGGAAGTCAATGCAGAAAATGGGCCTTGGCAGACAATACCCTAATATTGATAGAAAAGGGAGATCTGAGCTAGAAGGAGCTTATTTGAGTACACTAGGAGCTCTACTGAACAATGAATTACTGCAGCCAATCTAGGAACTTTTTTGCTTGTTAATGTTACGAATTCTCTTGTGCATAGAGCAATACTTATTTAATTTATGACAGAAAATGAAATAAAGGAAGATGCCTGCATGGTTCTCTGTGTATAGCAGCTAGGATAACAATGCAAACCAAATACATGTCTGCTGCAACTTCATGGGATTGGTTCAGGTGATGCGGCCTGATGACATGGACAAGAGGCTTGTGCCAATGCAGCCAGCAATGTTTTCTCTTGATGCTTGTCCTGCTTTGGCTTATTAAAGTTTGCTGAGGGAGTATGACTGAGTGGATCCAGGGTGTGGTCATCATGTTGTGGAATTGAGTGGTCCCAGCTGCCCTGAAAAAGACGGTGATCTGACTGCTCCTGAAAAAACTCACGCTGGACCCGCTGATTTGTGACAACTACCGCTTGGTCGCAAATAATGTCTGTTTAGGGAAGGTAATCGAGAGGGTTGTGGCGCAGCAATTGCAAGTACCCTTGGACGAGACAGACATTTGACCAAATGTGAATGCCTGCATTTGCCTATATTAGGTGCTTGCTAATCGCTAAAGACCATAAAGCTAAACCAAATTATTCTTGAGAGAGAATTCTATTTGATAATCAGATTCCACCTACTTGTCCCTTTTCACCTCTTAAAAGCGATTGAGAAGGAAAACCCAAGGTTCACTCCCTGTAAAATGCTTTTCTTTTTCCTTTCTTGGTTTTTGAAAGAAAGAAAGGACCTCTTTCCACCTGGTAAGCTTATGAAGGGAGAGTAGAATGTCACTTTCTCCCCCTCCCAGGTCAATGATGATGTGTTTCCCACCCTATGGGGCATCTGTAAGCACTGTGGAGTAATATCTCTCTTTTAGAAGGCAAGCTACTTATAGATGTAATTAGCCCACCACAGCATCTTGAGCATTGGTATTAAATTTATAAATGGGAAGCTGCCTCTAGGGCTTCAAAAATTATAAATATATAAAGAATGGTTATGGTATAATATAGTACAGTAGGGCCCCGCTTATACGGCGGGTTAGGACCAGGCCCCCGCCATAAAGTGGAAATCGCCGTAAAGCGGAACCCATTGACTATAATGGGTCGCGCCGCGTGAAAATGCCGTGAAAATACCACAAAATGCCGCAAAAGCGGCTTTAAAATGGGGAATTTCCCCTAATTGAAAGCCGCCGCATCAGTGGAATGCCAGAAAACAGAATGCCGTAAAGCAGGGTCCTACTGTAACCTAGAAGAATCTTAAGTGTATTTCTTTGAGGGGAAGGAATAAATTATCTTTGAATCTGTGAAGGTGTGAGCAAATGGGGTGCATCACAGGACACCTCATGGGGATTAAGGTAGGTCATGTCCATTTGCCTCAAGTTAATGGCCCCTTGACACACCTCAACTACTGTTCTCACAAAGAGGGACAGTTTGGAGAGCCAGGAATAAGCGATGTCCCAAAAGGTAACAGCTGTGGTCAGTATGTTTGCACAGCCAAATACCACTAGCAGCGTTTAGCAATGTCTGTCTGGTTGCATAGGTAGGGCAGTAGACTCCAGTTAAAAGCAGTAGGTGACTAACGCATTTGCTCTTTAAAACAAAGGAAAAAGCCAGAAGAACGAGAGCTAAGAACACTTCTGTATTAGTGGTCAAGAAAGATCAGCTAAGGAGAGTAAACAGGCTGGCTCTTTTTTTAATTAACAAAATAAGAAGTCACCTGTTTGAGATCATGTTGTGAACTGCCTTGTCTACAAAGTTTCTTTTACTTTCTATAGACTGTCTTGCAGGCCAAACACCTTTGGTAACAAGCCTGTAATTATCTACAGTTGCTTAGGTTTCTAGATCAAATAAAATGTATCTCTCTCAGATAACAACACTCTATTTTTTTTCTGGGTATGAAAATATATAGTCTGGTTTTTTAATGGAAAGGTGAATAAGCTGTTCTAGAGCCAGATTACCAATGTGAATTTTTAGACTAGGGGACATCACCTGAAGGGAAGACTTACAGTCTGTGTTTAGCATACTGGGAGATAAAAGCACATTTATTGTACAAAAATGGATAAAACCTTGAGTAACAGACTTTTGGTCAGGGCTAATTTGTGCTTGCATTTTGTTTTACTTATTTTATATCCTGTCTTTCACATACTGTGGTCTGTTTCACATGTAATGCTAAGGCAAACCATGGGTTAGCATGAATTAGCAAACATGCAGACTCCTGGAAAGGAGATTGTAGCAGCCTTGCTCCTCCCCGGTCATTTTGTTGCTGCATATGCCACCCAAAACACAGGCTTGTTGTTTAGCTTTCTCCAGGCAAACGGCAAGCTGTAACCAAGGTTTGTCCTTAGCTTAGTGTTATATACGAACAAAGGAGTCATAGTCACAAGATATCTTGCAAAATGGAATGATAACTACTGAAAAATATGCCAGTAGAATATATCATAAAATTGGCAGTAAACTTACAAATCACTAAACTACTAAGAACATCCTCAAATATATAAGCCAGCGAGGGACCTGGTGAGCATCCTTGGGAGATTCAGACCCTGCTTCTTGTAGCAACTAGTCTAGCTTCAAAGGGCCAAAGCACTTGGAGCAAAGACTCTGAAGTTGATCTTGGTTGTATATCGCTGGGGGAGGGGCTCATATGGCATGGGCACAATCATAATTTGAATAGGATTTATACTTTAGATAGAAATTAGAAACTTTTTAATTTTTTTGTACATTGTATTGCTTTATTGATGTATTGCTTTATTGATGTATTGCCTTGTTGATGTATTTTTATATTTGTGTTTACTTTTTCTGTAAGCTGCCTTGAGGGCCGTTTGGCCGAAAGGTGGGGTATAAATAAACATTAACATAACATAATTTTCTTTACCTTGGAAGTCTAACCCAGCTATTCAAATAGCATGTTTTTTCTTTTCTTTAAAGTGCACTCTTTAACTTGTGAGTAGGTCAAGTATACGTTGCAGATAGCTTTACTTGGGGAGAGGGGCTTGATGGGAAGTAAAATGGAAATAGACTGCCTTCAAGTTGATCCCAGCATGGTTTTCATGGTAAGCGGTATTCAGAGGGGGGTTACCATTGCCTTCATCTGAGGCTGAGGTCACCCAGTGAGCTTCATGGCTGTGTGTGGATTTGAATCCCAGGTCTCCCAGGTCTCCCAGGTCGTAGTCCAACACACTAACTGCTACCCCACACTGGGAAGTAACCCTGAAGTTAAATGTTAATTTGAAAAAAAAATGTAGCCACAACACATACATATTTATACATGTAATACGTAATCCCCTTTTCAACATAAATGTTACTGTTGGATCCAAGTAAACACTAACTTTTTTTACGCCATCCAGTCTTTCCCTCAATTTTTATTGGCACATTTCGTGGCCTAACTTTATAGTGTTGAACATTACAAATTATTTGTCTAATTACTGTTAGGCGCAAACTCTCCGGAATATCCTCTAGAGGGAATGGGGCTGTGGAATAAAACATCTGAATGTTTTGAAGCCATGGAGAAAAATAAGTATTGCCTCTTTCTCCATCCCCGTTCTTTAGAAAACAAATTTGGTGAAATGTAAGCCACAGGCCTCAAAACACAACTTTACATCTTTAAAAGAGAACATTTCAAACAGCTTTCTTCTCGTATTTCCAAACAAAGCTGTTGGAAATATTAAGACAAAAATTTTCATTTGGAGGTTGTTGTTTTAAAATGAAAAATTCACCCCCCTTCCTAAAGTTCTTGAGTTTTTCAACAGGCCTATAAGCCGTTAGAAGTGCTCTGCCAGGCAAAATAGTTTAGTCTAAAGTTCTGAGATCAAATGCAGGTCAAGTTTTCTGCTGTACAAGTAAAAGTTTAAGGAGAAGGCAAAGTGATTGAATTTCCCACTGATGAGAAGAAATGATACGTAAATTCCGAGAGAAAGGGAATGTGCACTTTGCTGCTGTATATGTGGATTGACCTTTCGTTCCATAACTCTTCATCTGGCCTCCTTTGAAGCTAAGAAACTGTGTTACTAAGCAGTAGGGTGGAACTGCACATTATCTCTGCAAACCTTTTTCTTTAATTTCAGTGTTTTTTGAAAATCGCAAATGCAATTTCTTCTGAGTTTTGTCTTGTCAAAGTAACTTCTTAAAGACATATCTTTACTATATGACAGTGGTTCCCAAACTTTTTTCTCTCTGTGGACCACTGTGGGACTTGGCAAATTACTTAATGATTTTTCTGCTTTTTGTAGCAGTTGTAATGCATTGTGCTAGATGCTATATGAATTTTAATAGTATTTTTACAGACACACTATGGGCCACCTGAATGAAGCTCACAGACTACCACTGGTCCGTGGACCACAGTGTGGGAATCCCTTCTGTATGGCATTTTAACCCACCAATCCCATATCATTTTTTAAATACTTTCTGTGTAAAAGTATGTGCAGTGTCCTAATTATCTTCATCTTTTGAGACAGACTTGTAATGGGAGTGAGGCATTGTATCAAAAAACAAGTTGACATTTCAGTATTCTTTATTTGACCCATTGTCACTGACAAACTAAAAATTTCCATGGTTAAATAAAATAGTAATTTTACAATATAGTCATTCAGTAACATAAATTATTGTTCCATTCAAATGTTAAATGGTCACTTAAACCCAATTAATTGAACATCATCTGAATTAGTGAATAACAGAAGTAGATAAACTTCAGCCAATCCATAAGGTATTTCAAATAAGTTTCATACACACACAAAATACAGTTTCAGGAGAACATATTCTGTTGCTTTTTATAAGCTGATCAGTTGCTGAAAATACAGACATTAACAGTGCAGTCCTGGGTATGTTTACTCAGAAGTTCCATTGAGTTCAGTAGAAGTTACTCCTTGGGAAGGGATAGAGGATTAGAACCTTAAAAAGCTTAAATGTTATACGTTTTCAATATATCACTACCTTGGAACCATCTGGGATTCACTTGAGGGTCACATTTAGACAGGGCCCTTCCAAAGTGCCCCTGCATAGAATGGCTGGGACCAATGAGCTTTTGAATGCTAAGATTTGGAAAGAGACAAATGTGTTGCTCCAGGAACAATTCAATCAGCCACAGTCGTTATGTGGAGGGAGAAAACACGAAAAGCTTGCTTGCAAAGTCAGATTACTCCCCAAATGGCTTTTACACATCTTTAGGACTGGACTGTCTGCTACTAGAGAGTTGTAGTAAAGTAGGGCAAAAACCATTGTTAACCTTGCATAAGAATCCTTAAGTTTAAATGGTGAATATAGTTTGTTCCAGGAGTGGAATTCAGAGGGGGCCAACCAACCTACTTATTTTAAAGGGTGGGCCAAATCTACCTAGTTATTGTTACCTTGGGGTCTCAGTATCTATCAACCTGCTTGTGTTAGGTTAACGGAAAACCATATAAATGTTTAGTCTCAGATGGTTCCAAGGTAGTGGTATATTGAAACCATATAAATGTTTAGCTTTTTTTGTTGTTATTTTAAATCAACAGATATATTTATTTTCTTAAATTTATGTTTCATCTTAAGTCGGAATTGACTTGAAGGCTGTCCATTTCCCATTTTTTTCTTCTGTCATGGGACCCAAAGCAACATACATGTGGTTCACAGGCAGCCACCCATCCAGGCACTGACCAGACCCAGACTTGTTTAGCATCAGTGAGATGGCATCCTCATGAACCAAAAGGGTGGGGTATAAATAAAGATAATAATAATAATTAATAAGTGTTGAATCATGGTTTGTGAGGAGCCGTAACTTGATATAACATGTTGGTTGTCTCATATAATCTGTGGAGATTGAACTACTTCTTGCATTAGAATTCTATCTCTGGTTGTTCTCTGTGGAAGACAGCATAACTCCAAGCAACCGAAAATAAATATAATTGCATATTTTCTGTGTATGATTGTTGGAGAAACACTACTACTTCTCATTACCTTCACTTAACGTTTTTTCTTAAATCTTATAAAATACATAAGAATAATTCTGACAATATTAAGCTTTTCAGAAGTTGTTACCTGCTGGAACAATATTGTGTAACTATCTTTCTGTTGTAGCAGAAACTGGTGCTGACTGATGTAATGCCATATCCTGCATGAAGTTCAATAAGCCATGGATATGTCTTCATTATATTTGTTATACAGCACAACCAGGGAACTGGATCATGAGGAGATGATGATTAGATTTAGATTTATATCCCGCCCTTCCTCCTAGTAGGGTGGCAAGTGAGGATGAGTTAAAATGTGCCCTCCAGATGTTGTTGGGCCACAGCACTAGAGATGTAAACTTTCCAGAAATGTTGAAGCCATAGGTTTTTTCTCCTGTTTTTTTTTTTTTTTTGGAAAACAGAAATTTTGGGGAAAATATGCAATACTTTTTTTCCTAGCTCTGGAAAATAGCTCAAAATTAAAATACAGGCATCCAACATTGCATAATGAAAAATTGAACACCTTGACTTTTAAATGTTCTCTACTGATGGAGTGATATATCACTGAAAAAGATGACCCAATTCATTGAGCAGCAGTTACAAATAATTATTTTTTAATACAAATGCTTGTAAACACTTCACATGGCAAGCATCATATACTAGTCAGTCATGATGGCTATTATACCTCCAGTATTGGAGGCAGTTGCTGGGGATCAAAACCAGGAGAGTGCTATTGCGCTTGTATCCTGCTTGTTGGCTTCTCCTAGGCATCTGATTGGCCACTGTGAGAACAGAATGCTGGACTAGACGCCAGCTGTGCTGCTCTTGTGTTCTCCCTTTTCTCTTACATAATCTTAAAAGATCACGCCTGCTATGGCACACATGTATCATTCTAAAAACAAAATCTGTTTCATGGTTTAGAAAGATTGTTATACCCATATGCAAATTAAATCAATAGATTGACTGACTGAAAAAGTTAAAGGTGTCCCCGCACTTGTAGTGCGAATTGTTTCCGACTCTTAGGGTGACGTCTTGCGATGTTTTACTAGGCAGACCGTGTATATGGGGTGGAATTGCCAGTTCCTTCCCCAGCCTTTTCTTTCCCCCCCAGCATATGCCAGGTACTCATTTTACCGACCACGGATGGATGGAAGGCTGAGTGGACCTCGACCCCTTTTACCGGAGATTCGACTTCCTCCTTCCGTTGGAATCGAACTCCGGCCGTGAGCAGAGCTTTCGGCTGTGTTATGATTAATTGATTAAAATTGCTTGAATTGGACTAAATTGTAAGGGATTTGGTGTTGGCATTGGTGGTGAAGTGTCTCGATTCATTGGTTTGTTGCTTTGTTCCTAGTGGTCTTTCTCTGCTGTTGGTTGAGCCTCTCCGATCCCATAGAGCAGCAAGGATGGATAGTGAAGCTTAAACTGAAGGAGGTAGAAGCCAAGGGCCTGAGACAGCAGCATGCCAAGGGAAGTGAGGTGAGTAGGTGGATTAGAAAGCGAGATTGAAGAGAGGAAGTAGTTCAGAGGAAGAAAAGGCTGGAGGGGGTGGGGAAAGAATGGGCCAAGGGAAGAGTTATGGAATCACATGTCGATTTGAGATAACCAGCCAGATCATTGGCTACAGGCCTCTAGCCTACTTTGATTGCCCCTGTTGCATAACAAGAATTAACAATAAGCAGCCTAGAACAATTTCAGGCCAGGGCATATCATGCTCTAGTAGCAGAACTTCTATAAGTAAAACATACTCACTCAGCACTTTTCATAGCTTATTCTCTCATTACGCATTAAATTTTCCTGGCAAATTCTTGGTAACTTATTAGGTCAAGGCCTTGGCATTCAGTGCCGGGCTCTTTCCAATGTGTGCTGGAATCTTAACCACTTAAACAACAATAAATTCTTTGTAGCCATTTTTACCTGTTAACGTTGAGGTGCAAATAATTACTGCCATGGGCTGCAATCCAATACCTGTCTATTCAGAAGTAAGCTGCATTGGGTTCAGTGGTACTTACTGTCAGGTAAGTGTGTATTGGATTGCAGCCTTAGTGTGGGGCCAGTCTTTCTAGTATATCTCATCTTTATCTGTGAGGTAATACAGAAATATGGGCTTGGTGCCTGCTGAGTAACTAAAACATGGGAGTACAGCTATAGGGTGGAAAACTTGAATGTGCCTTCATAGAGCTTGCTGTGATGTCACAAACCACAGTCTGCTGTTATAGTGACCAAACTGTATTGGAATCCTGTGTATGGGTTAAATATTGTGTAAGTCAGAGGTGCATGGGGGAAACACAGGCATAGTGCTATTGATACACTTCCTCCAGTGGTCCAGTACAGAAGAGGATTTTGGTTTTTAAGGGTAGGAGAAGTTAAGACCAATAAAGAGAAAGGGGCAGAGTAATCCTGTAAGCTTTTAAAGGATGCTGCTGAAGAAATGGTTAGATTCTTTTATTCTCATTGTATCATAATTCTCATAAACATCTCTCTTTTTTTGCTCTTGTTTGTGGATTTGGTCATCTAGGAGACATGGAGTAGCTGCTTAGAAATCTTTTCCATAGTGTCTGACTGCATTGTAAGGTAGCTAGCTGTGGCCTCTGAGCCTTCACTCAAGCCCACTGTTGCCATACAATCATTTCACTGGATTTCTCAATAACTGGAGGGGTAGTTTGCTGCCCTGGGCTCCCGCTGGGAGGAAGGGTGGGATATAAATAAAATAATAAATAAATAAATAAAATGGTAACATACATATTTTTATATATTTTATATTAAAGTTTATAAAATTTTATCTTTGACTTTATCCCAGTTTGCATCTGTATTGGAATTGTTTTTAAGATGTTTTTATTGTTTTATCACTTGTTGCTTGCTGTAGTGAGAGGAAGGGCGGGATATAAATTTAAATCGCAGTCATCATCAACGTATAAAAATGCTAGATTTAACTTGGAGTGTGTGATTGAGAGAGAGATTTAATTTTTATTGTCATTTATATCTTTTATGAGCTTGATGTGCATGTTAACAGTCTACTATCTTGACCCATGCAGTAGTATTTTTAAGCAGCTTACTGTGTGGCACTTAGTTATCAGAATCCACCTATTTTTTGTTCCTTTAATGCTTCATAAGACTTTGGAAGGAATAATCCTTGCCATTTCCAGGACATTATAAAATATATTGATTTTAATGACTTCTGTTCATTCTCCCTTTCTCTCTCTCTCTCTGCACGTGCACGTCTTCCTCACCTCCCAGTTAGTGAGCTGTTTCTGAAATGGATCTTATTGGCAGGTTTTTGCAGCATCGTAACATCAGTGCTTAAGCAACCATCGAAATAGTGAATTAATATTAATAAGAACAATTATTATTCCATACAAAATGTCACTGGGAATTAATCCATGCTAAGGGCAGTGCTGCATGTTAACACTGCTGGAGAAAATACAAATGGTACCCCAGTATGACATATAACATCCATGTTCATGTCTCATGAAACACTGAATGGGCTGGGGTTCCTTGGGACATAAAATTGTAATATATGCACACTTTGCATGTTTGCTGTAGGAAACACTGGTATAATTTCATTGTGTCAGAGAAATCATGATGTGTATTGCTGTCCAGAAGACAGATCTACAGCAATAATTTGGGGGATTGATTGGGCTGTTTGAGTACATCTGATGCATGTAGTCCATACCTGATTTGTGGTGTGATTTAGTCCCTGCTGTTTTCTTGTTGGCCCATGTGGCTTTCAGGATAGTGAATAGTGCACAGTCTATGTGCCCTGATTTTGTTATGGTTAGTGCAGGGGTCTCCCCTGGGAAAAGGCACCTTCATTCTTGAGCCATTTCCCACACTCTGCTGCTTCTCACAATATGTATTCTAGTTAACCAGTCAGCATGGAGCTGGCAGCATGGGAAGCTGTTGTCTGGATTGTTGTCTTAGTGACATCATTAAGAATCTCTCATTACCTCCAGGATCTTTTGGGGAAGGGTTGTAGTTCAGTAGGACAGCATTTGAATGCAGAAGGTGCCAGGTTGAATCCCTGGCATCTCCAGGTAGAGCTCAGAGAGACCCCTGCCTGAAACCCTGCTGAACAGCTGCCAGTCAGTGTTGACAATATTAAACTAGATGGACAAATAGACTTACTTGGTATAAGGTAGCTTCCTATGTTCCTTCCTATGGTCCAATGTGAATTAAGAAGTTTTTAATTTTAAATGCTGTATATCATGTTATCCCTGAAGGCAAATGTCAGTTTTGTCATGGCAACTGCAGTGTGTGCTTGATCATTAGAATATACCTGAAACTGCTACCACAGTCCCTTCGCCCATCAATTTTCCAACAAGAGGCAAGGTTAGAGGTGTTCTTTTAACTGGATGTGTCTGAAAAAACATGATGTGGTAACCTTGCTGATAAATAGGTCTGAGGGTGGTCAGTGCCTAGGTAGGAGACTTTCTAGGAAGGTGCCTTATACTGAGTCAGGCAACTGGTCTGTCTAGCTCAGTATTGTCTACGTTGGGGATGAGAAACCTGTGGCCGTTCCCATGTTGTTGGACTCCAGTTCTCATCAGCCACAGACAGCATCGCCAATAGTCGGGAAGGATGGGAGCTGAGATCTAGCAACATCTCTGGCTCTCCAGATGTTGCTAGACTACAGAGCCAGCCACCTGACACCAGCGTTGCTGCACCTTACCTGAATGGGGCTGGAGGAGGCTGGTGGTGAGGTCAGGGCTGCAGAGATGACCAACAGAGCTAGCCAAATGCTTCTGCCCGTGCATTTGTACAGTGCTATCTTGCTGCCACCTGCCCAGCCTTGTCCAGTTAAGCTACAATGACACTGGTGTCAGGAGGGGAGCTCTACCACATTGGCTGCTACTGCAAGTTCCACATCCCTGGCTTACACTGATTGACAGCAGATCTCCATGTTTTCAGGCTGGAGTCTTTCCTGGATCTACTTGAGATGTTGGGGATTGAACTGGTCCTGCAAAGCCTATTGATGCTGCCTTGAGTTCCATAATGGAAGAAAGGTGGGATATAAATGTAATAAATGCGACAATGGACTGGATGAGGGTTAATAAACTGAGGCTCAATCCAGACAAGACTGAGATGCTATTAGTGGGTGGTTCTTCTGACTGGATGGTGGATGTCCAACCTGTCCTGGATGGGGTTGCACTCCCCCTGAAGGAGCAGGTTTTTAGTTTGGGGGTTCTCCTAGAATCATCTCTGTCACTTGAGGCTCAGGTAGCCTCGGTGGCACGGAGTGCCTTTTACCAACTCCGGTTGGTGGCCCAGCTACGCCCCTATCTGGACAGAGATTACCTGGCTTCAGTTGTCCATGCTCTGGTAACCTCCAAGTTAGATTACTGCAATGTGCTCTACGTGGGGCTGCCTTTGAAGACGGTTCGGAAACTGCAGCTTGTGCAAAATGCAGCAGCCAGATTGATAACAGGGACAAAACAGTTCAAGCATATAAAACTGATTCTGACCAGCTTGCATTGGCTGCCTGTATGTTTCTGAGCCTGATTCAAGATGCTGTTTTTAACCTATAAAGCCTTACACGGCTTGGGACCACAATACCTGATGGAACGCCTCTCCCGACACAAACCTTCCCGTACACTATGCTCAACATCCAAGGTTCTCCGGGTGCCTACTCCGAGGGAAGCTGGGAGTCTGGCAACAAGGGAGAGGGCCTTCTCAGTGGTGGCCCCCAAATTATGGAATGATGTTCCTGACGAGGTGCACCTGGCGCCAACCCTGTTATCTTTTTGGCACCGGGTTAAGACTTTCCTCTTCTCCCAGGCATTTTAACAGCATTTGAATAACATGTGTTTTTAACTTGCTTATCAGTTTTTATAGGTTTTAATGGTTTAAATTTGTATACTTGTTTTTGATGTTCTTAATTGTTGTAAACTGCCCAGAGAGCTTTGGCTATGGGGCGGTATATAAATGCAATAAACAAATGTGTGAAAGCAAACAGCGATTTATGGTTGTGGCAAACAATTTAGGCATCCTTGCTCTTCTGCTGTGGTGTTGGTGGTGTGGGAGAGAAGCATGCCCTGATTAGACTGGTTGTGAAATAACCTTGAACACAATGAACGAGTGAAAGATTTCAAAATGATTCCTCTCTCTTGCTTGCATATACACACACACTCGCTCCACATTATAAAATTCCTAATAGATGGTATCTGATGACTACATAATCTGGGGGTGATGTACCATGACTCTAATAGATCATGTTGGGAATTGTGGTCCAGCCAGAGCACAGCTTTATGTGGTCCTGTGTTTTGAAGAGCAACAGCTATTGGGAATCAGGCTTTAAATGTAATTTTATCATTTAATATTAATCAACTTAGAATTTATGTACCACTTTTATGAGGTTCAAAGCATTTCACGCGTGTCACATCTATAATCCTTACAATAATTGCAAGAATAGATCCATGTTTGTTGCTTGGTTTTTGTTCTTTGTTTTGCTTTTTGATTTTCTTATATTCGTTCTATTCATATATTTTTCTTGTTTTATCCATATATTTTTCTTGTTTTATCCTCTATGTACACCGCCCAGAGAGCCTTTTTGGCTTAGGGCGGTATATAAATAAAATAAAATAAATAAATAAATGTTAATTTCCTCATGTTGTAGATAGTTCTTTCTACTACATCCTTTCCAAGTGGCATAGCTAACGCTGGGAGTGAGTGGCATGGCTGAAACCCACCTTGTTAGTGAATGGCTGAGAGTTGTTACTGGGGACCTCCCCACTCACATTTCTAGCTTGTAACACTATACCAGCTCTCACATAATGGAGGACCTGTTACCTTTTTGCTCCCTTAATTCTCCCAGTTGTGTTGTTTACAAAGATGTTGCAGGGGAATAACACAGGGACCTGAGCACACAAGCAGAACTACCAGCGAAATGTAAATTCTGCAGAATGCCTAAAACATTGTCAGTCTTCTCAAACTCTTGTGTTATTTTAAGTGGCCTTTCTTCAGCTTTAGAATGAATAAAATTGTGGTGTTGATATTCTGGGAGGTGCATTCATTGTGAGAGTTAGATGTAAATCTGATTGGCTTGTCTTTTTTATTTTTGTGGGATGAGGGCCATATGGAAAACTTTCCCAGTTGTTTTTGTGGATACTTTTATCTTGCCAAAAGCTGACATAGTTTGTTCAACCTTGCTATTGCTCATTGTTGTTCCTTTTCAAAGTGTTGCTATTGGACAAGTGATGAACCATAATTAAAAAAAAAAGTGTACTATTACACTCTTTTCCCCATTGCGTGCAGTTGGATTATTTTGAGAGGTTGTTGTTGAGATGAGTCTCTGTTTTATCCCTTCGTATTAAACTTCTTGGAGAGTGTCAGCAAGCATGTGGGTAGGCGTGATCCTGTAGGCATATAATTGGACTTTCAAAATGTTTTTGACAAAGTCTTACTCCAATAGCTTCTAAGTAAACGTAGCACTCGTGGGAGAAGAGGGTGGGCCCTCTAATACATTGGTAAATGGTTAAGAACAGGAAGCTGGAATAAATGGGTAGCTTGCGAAATGGTGGTAAAAAGTGGGACCTCCACAAATCTGTATTGGGAGGGGCTGGTGCTTTTAAATTTATTTATAAACGATCTGGAATTAAGGGCAAACAGTGAGACCGCTAAATTTGCAAATAACATCAGATTATTCGAGGATGGTGAAAATCACAGCAGTCTTTGAAGAGCTTCAAAAGGATCTCTCCAAACAGGGCGAATGGGAAATAAAGTGTCAAATGTGGTTCAGTGTTGGTGAATGGATGCACACGGGGACAAAAAAAAAAGTATTCTAACTTCACACAGACACTTAACTGGTGGTGACTAACCAGGAAAGAGATCTTGGGGTTGTGATATCACAGTGAATGTCAAATTCCATGATAGGGATTATTAGTAAAGAGAACAGTATAACTGCCATTATCAGTTCTGGCTACCCCATGTCAAAAAGGTTATTGTAGATCTAGAAAAGATGTAGAAAGGGGAAACCAAAATAATCAGAGGGCTGCACCAGCCCCCTATGAGGAAAAGCTACATTGTTTGGGAATTGGGGCTATTTACTTTAAAGAAAGTGACTCAGTGGGAATGTGACAGAGGTTTATCAAATTGTGCACGGTTCGAGAAAGTGGACAGAGAAGTTGTTTCCCTTCTCTCATAATTGTAGATCTTGAATCATCCAATGAAACTGATTGACAGGAAATGCAAGATAGTAACATGATTCTGCATGCAGAGCATAATTGATTTATGGAGTTCACTGCTATAGCATGTGGTGGTAGCCACTGTCTTCGAGGGCTTTAAAATTGGCTTAGGTCTGTCCTTCACAATTTTGTCCTTCAGCAGCTACCAGTTGTGGAGGAGCAAGAATGGGAGAGAGCTCTTGCCTTCATACCCTGCTTGTGAACTTTTGAGATCCATCAAAGCTTTTCTTACTGTTCCCATTGCTGAGGCAACTGGGGCTATATAATCTAGTTGCTCTTAGTAGATTAGTTAGGGGCAAACCTGGATGCACAACTCCATTCATGCTATGTCCCAGCTAGTCACGAATGACTGCATGGGACTCATGTTGGATCAGCACAAAAGTCTTGGAGCACTGGCAGGCGATGTATCAAGGCAGGAAGTTTTCAGCGGGGGCTTGGATTAGATGACTTTTGACATACCTCTCAGGCTCCATTATATCTGTTCTCTAGGTTGTCTGGATATGTCCTCTCTTTACTTCCCCTCTCCCCAAAGTAGCAGCAAATCAGGGGAACGGTGACTAAGAACAGGCATGAGAAAAAGTATTGACAGCGGTCTTCTTTTCTCTGAACACTTTCATGCATCCTAAACAGCAATATTCTCTGTCTTTCTGGAACATAGGAAACTACCAAACTACTGCATCCTCTGTGACTCTCAGAGGAGGGATACAAGGATGATCAGGGGACTAGAAGCAAAGCCTTATGAGGAGAGACTGAAAGAACTGGGCATGTTTAGCCATGAGAAGAGAAGACTGGAGGGAGATATGATAGCACTCTTCAAGTACTTGAAAGGTTGCAACACAGAGGAGGGCCAGGATCTCTTCTTGATCGTCCCAAAGTGCAGGACACAGAATAATGGGCTCAAGTTGCAGGAAGCCAGATTTCAACTGAACATCAGAAAAAAATACTTAACTTTTTAGAGCGGTATGACAATGGAACCAATTCCCTAGGGAGGTGGTGGGCTCTCCAACACTGGAGACATTCAAGAGGCAGCTGGACAGCCACCTGTCGGGTATGCTTTAATTTGCATTCCTGCACTGAGCAGGGGGTTGGACTCGATGGCCTTTTATGCCCCTTCCAACTCTATAATTCTATGACTACTTGTCTGTCGAGACCTGTATTGACTGCAGTGATTCTCAATAGGCTTGGGCAAAGGCGTTTTACACCACTTGCTGGCTGAGGTCCTTTTAACTGAGAAGATGGCAGGAACTGGGGAACTCTTGCATGCAGAACATGTTTTCTGCAACTAAACCATGGTCTCTTCCCATCTGTCTCTCTTCCCCACTGTCTCTTTAGTTTGGGCTGTTGTTTTGCTCCCATGCTTCAGACTCTAGTGATTGTAGCTTTTTCCAGAAGTTACTATTGGGAATTGTAATTTAACTCCTTTGGAAGCAACTCTGAATGAATGTGTGTCACTAAATGAGTTACAGCAAGAAAGATCATGAATTTGTCTTAATTTCATTTATTTTAACGTTTTGATCTTAGCCATGTTCACTCTTTTGTCAGAGTTTCACATTTGGTATATACACTGGTTTAACATTTTATCAGCTCTAACAGACAGAATTAACTTGCCACTTTGAAAGAGAGGAAGCACGTAGTGGAAAGTAAAGCTGAACATTTATATATAACCATAGATTATAACGGTATTGGTTTGGTGGTTGTGATAGCTTCTCTAAACAATTTCCTGGGTTGTTGATTGTGGAATTTGGAACCTTTAACAAGCAAATGGCATAGACTGCTGCTCCTGATTACTATCTTGAGTAATTAATGGGTATTCATTTAAAGCTTCTGGATTATCTCAAATGGATATCGCAAACAGGCTTATCTCTGGCAGTCCCTGATCACAGCCTTAAGGACTAAGGATTTGTCCGCCTTCTGGAAGCTAGTGGCCAGGGGCTGGCCCAGTACCTCTATTGACTTGGACTATTATATACCTGTAAATTCTTGGGAGCTGCACTTTTATAACATCTATTCGAGAGGTCTAACCAGGGCCCAACAGGTTTGAGAACCTTATTAACAATCTCCCTAATTGGCCCCCAGTCTCCCATAAGGAAGTCATCTCTTTAATTGCTAACCTTAAGCTGGGTAAAGCGCCAGGGCCTGATAATATCCCCCCTGTAGCAATTAAATCTAACCCAGAGTGGTGGGCTCCAGTTCTGGCAGCGGACCCTGCCAACTGTAGACCTATCAGCTTGCTGAACACTATCAGCAAGCTATATGCAAGACATCTATTTATAAAATTACACACCTGGTTAGATCAGGAAAATATTTTGGAGGAGGAGCAAGCCGGTTTCAGGGCGTGTTGCTCCCCCATGGATCCGGTTTTGTCCTCCAACACCTCGTGGAAAAATACACTTCCAAGCCTGGGGGCACCCTCTATGCAGCTTTCATTGACTTCAAGTCAGCATTCGACCTCATACCTAGAGACAAGCTCTGGGCAAAACTTGAATCCATCGATATCGACAGAGTCTATTAATACTGATTCGTGGCTTATATATACCACAACACCCAGGTTCGCATAAGATGCAATAAGGCTGGCAACTTGTCCAGGCCCATTACCACTCTTAAGGGAGTCAAGCAGGGCTGTATTTTAGCCCCCACATTATTTAATCTTTATATTAACTCCCTAATTAAAAGCCTGGTGATGTGCCCTTCGCATCACCCCACCCTCACAAACAGGCCCCTATATCCTTTTATATGCAGATGACGCAGTACTCTTATCTCTCACAAGTACTGGTCTTCTACGCCTGCTCAGAGCCCTCGCCAGCTACTGTAACAATGACCAGCTGGTTATTAACCACAATAAATCAAAGGTCGTAGTATTTACCAGGAAGAGGGTGAAACATCTGTGGCGATTAAACGGTACCCCCATAGAACAAGTATCATCATACAGGTACCTTGGGATAACCTTCACTCTTCTGGACCATGGCACCTACAGGCAAAAAGTGCTAGGGCAAACGCTATGAGGAGTACAAAGGCGCTCCTCTCCTTTTATACAAAAGGTGGGCAATACGTCCCACCTGCGTTACAGGTATTTACTGCCAAAGTCATATCCCAATTATTATATGGTGCTCAGATAAGTGTGTATGGCAGACACACTCCCTTCGAAACTATGCAAACTAAGTTCCTAAGGAACATATTGGGTACCCCCCCCGTGTGTCCCGAATGCCAACTTACGCCTTGAAGCTGGGCTGCCTTTGATTGAGGCTCGGATATGGGTGCTTAAGTTCAAGTACTGGCTAAAACTGATGTTTTCACCAGTTGGTCTGGCCCCTCTTGTGTTATCTGATGCGTTCCAGTCCAAATGGAAGAAATCCCTATTCATTAAACTCTCGAGTTTAGGCTTTTCTCCCTCTACTATTCTCTCGGTAGGCTTCACCCAAGCGAAGTTGGCTATCACCCAGAGAATACTTGATGTGGAACTGCAAAACCACTTGTCCCTTGCTGGCTCCAACCCTCGTTTTAATCCCTACACTAAGGCTTTTACCCCGGTGCATTATCTGGCCTTCCTTCACACCCCCAGACTCAGGAAAGCTTTCACACTGGCCAGGTATAATGCTTTACCATCGGCACTCTTAGAGAGCAGATATCAAAAAATTCCTTTTGCAGAACGTCACTGCCCTTGCGATGCTGGTGTAATAGAGACTGTGACCCATGTTTTATTAGACTGTTCTTTTTATGACGACCTTTGATGTCGGTTTATTACCCACATTTTACGGAAGATTCTGGGCAGAGATGCCGTTTTTTATGCACAATATCTTTTAGCCGATAAAAATCCTCTAATCTCATCTAAGGTTGCAAGCTTCTGTGATGCAGCCATTAAATATCGAAAAACATTGCCAACCCAACTACAGTTATTGAACATAGATTGGGGAGTGTGCAAGACAGACTCTTTGCTTGGGCTTATGGAGGCTTATCCACATAATGCTAAACCATGGTTTGGTGTTGTGCGTAAACCAGGCCTCTAATTTTTGTCTGACTGGAACAAGCAAGAGAGGTTTGCTATCTCCATTATGCTCTTCTTGTAAACCTCCAGAGTCATTGGCTAGTTGTTCTTGAAGGCAGAATGCTGGACTATAATGGACCTTGGTTTGACCTACAAAAATAATGGTTACATTATTTTTCTCAACCAGCCTTCTTTCAAGAACTTATCTGGAAATCATAGGTGACAAGGAATTCCATTCAGGTGAGTGAGCAGAATAGAAGAAGAGGGACAGTTCTTTTTTGTTAGCCACTTGATATAAGTCAGATTTTTATACTAACCTCCTGTTGTTGGTGTTGGTGTTGGTGGTGGTGTTGGTGGTGGTGTTGGTGGTGGTGTTGGTGGTGTTGGTGGTGTTGGTGGTGTTGTTGTTGTTGGTGTTGGTGTTGGTGTTGGTGTTGGTGTTGGTGTTTTGTTGTTGTTTTGTTGTTGTTTTGTTTTGTTGTTGTGTTCTGTTGTTGTGTTGTTGTTGTTGTTGTTGTTGTTGTTGTTGTTTTGTTGTTGTTGGTGTTGTTTTGTTGTTGTTGGTGTTGTTCTTCCTTCATGTCAATTACGACTTACAGTGACGTATGAATCAGTGACCTCCAATAGCATCTGTCATGAACCACCCTGCTCAGATCTTGTAAGTTCAGGTCTGTGGCTTCCTTTATGGAATCAATCCATCTCTTGTTTGGCCTTCCTCTTTTTCTACTCCCTTCTGTTTTTCCCAGCATTATTGTCTTTTCTAGTGAAACATGTCTTCTCATGATGTGTCCAAAGTATGATAACCTCAGTGTCATCATTTTAGCTTCTTGTGACAGTTCGGGTTTAATTTGTTCTGACACCCAGTTATTTGTATTTTTTGCAGTCCGTGGTATGTGCAAAGCTCTCCTCATTTCAAATGAGTTGATTTTTCTCTTACCCGCTTTTTTCACTGTCCAACTTTCACATCCATACATAGAGATCGGGAATACCATCGTCTGAATAATCCTGATTTTAGTGTTTAGTGATACTAACCTCCTAGGAAGATGGTATTCTGTTTTTCCATGCTGGTTGTGGAGTAGGATAATATTTTTTGTGAACTTATCTACAACACTGCTGTTAACCTTTTTTTAAAAAAAAATAGGAACTAAAAGAGGGAAGTAGTATCTATAGATTTGGTTTATGTATTGTGAACAAATAAGTACCATATTTCCCTTTTCCTAGAGTGGGAGACTGAGGCCATCATACATTAACTCTTCAATATTTTTTCCATGCTGTCACTCATACTTTTGAACCTATTGGTATATAATGGATACTTATAAGAGGAAAACTGGTGCTCATGCCATGATAAAAAGATGGATTCTTGGAGGCTGCTGTGGGGGAAAGGAGGGAAGGACAGAATCTCAGAATGGATGAGACAGTGACTCCCATTCTTAGGCTAGAATACTCTGAGGTGCTGCTTTTAATATACAGGGATTTTTTTAAAATTGAAGCATTCAGCTTTCTTCTTACTCTTACCAGCAGTGTCCTGAAGTGGTGTAGTCCCAGGAGGGCTAATACTACATATTTACCCAAAGAAGCAATTTGTCAGGCTCAAAGTATCATATGGATGAGTTTTACAATGGGCAGCAGAATTAGCAGCTTCAGGGATGTGCCTGATTTTCATATAGCTTATTGTTTCCCATGAGTCTTAGTGATTCATATCAATTTTATTGAAAATGGAAGAAGTTAGTGCTTGCTTTTTAAAAATTGCCTAGAAATTTACTATCACAATCATGGCTTTTTTAATACTTCCAGGGCTAAATCTAGATTGCAGCTGCCAGGACAAAAGGTCTTATGATGCCTAAAAGAAAAGAGGGAGAAATGCAAAGTGATATATTAAGAAAACATTGAAGCTTTTCAGGTATGCATTGGTTTTGGTATTGATAGTTTCTTACTTGGCTCTTCGCTCTTATACATAGGATCATCACATCCTTGTAATGCAAACTTCAAGTATATCAGTGATGTGGTAATTTTTGAAGAGCATGAACTCATTATGACAACCCTACATAGTCATGCCCTCCAAGAGGAGTCCAAAAATGCAGGACATGGTGCACACACACCAGCAGAATGTCCACAATGCCCAATTTATGGGGATCAGCTGACAGTCATAGGCTTAACATGAATGTGTGAACAGAGTTCCTGGAGAGGAGATCATGGTCACTGTACTCTTCCACTGGTCCTCTTCCTGCCACACTGCTTTGAGCTAAGCCATATTGGCTTAGCATGTTGTATGAACCTGAGCTCATAGTTTGTCTCTTCCAGACAAACCATGAGCTATAAACCCAAGAATAAAACATGGTTTGGCTTAACGTTATGCGTGAACCAGCTCATAGAATAGACAGACTGAACGGTAGTGTTGTGGTTAGCATGTTGGACTTCAGGTAAGGATGGGGAATCAATTCAATTTGGTTTGCATTTAAAGGTGAACTTGGCCAATTCATAGTTTCTGAAACAATATGTGAACTGAAACACAGCCTTCCTTTGAAACTGGTACTTCTCTGAATTTTCCAGTGCAGTTCTCTAAGCAGATAATGTATCCAGTATACATATATTAGTGTACAGTGGGCATAAAATGCATATATTAGTGAAAATAACATACAAAAGTGTTATTAGAGAAAATTGGTTTGCAAAATGTGTATATTAGGCAAACTTGCATAGGAAAAATTGGCATATTAGGAGAAATTCTCATTAAAATGCAAATAGATTCTCATGAGGAATTTAAAACAAAAATAAAACACAAACTGATGTGAAGAACTGAACTTCTGGAGAGCTGGAAAAATGAGAAACAAACTGACACATTCACCTATTCCTGACTTTGTCTTGGGGAGCCTGGGTTCGCATCCCCAATTAGCCACAAAGTTCACTGGGTGACCTTCGGATAATCACTGTCTTATCCCACAGAATTATACAACCACAAGAGAGGCTGTATGCTATAGCCAACATGGATTTTTCACATTTCGCAATGTTAAATTGAAAATACTCCCATGCCATTCTGATGCTTCCCATAAGCTCATTTCAAAACAAAACCTTACAAAACTTATAGTCCTGAACTCAGAAACGCTTGCTTAACAACCCTCTCAATTTTCATGGCGATACACAAAGTGGTCAGAGAGAATAGAGAGTTCAAAGTGTAAAAAGAGAGAAAAAAACCCCAGAGCCCTTTTGGACTTTTTTCTGTCAGAGTTCTCATAATCTGTTGAAGTTCATTAAAAATCAGCCATGTTCACAGAGTACCTGTAATCCTAATACTGACGTTGCCCCATACTCTGACCTTCATCTTCTGTAGTTTAAAAGTTAAAAAAAAAAAAGCCTGGCTGATTTTTAATTAAAGAAATTTTGGCTGGAACCCAATGATAACACGGGGCATGCTCAGTAAGAACCAACTGTCAGTGTTCTAAAAGCCAGACTTACAGCTGCTGGGCTTGCCTAATCGGGGCCACACCCACACCAGTCTTTGATTTCACTTTAGACAGTCATGGCTTCCCTCAGAGAATCCTGGGAAGTGTAGTTTGTGAAGGGTGCTCAAAGGAGACTCCTATTCCCCTGACAGAGCTCCAGTAGCCAGACTGGTTTATTCTAAATAATGGACCATGACTCTGAGCATCATCCTTTATTCTCAGGATTTAAGTCAATAAACTTAATGTAGTACATGTTGAAAGTTGAATGTGTTTCTTGTAAGATAACATTTGGTTTCATTGCTGCTGGTGATCACAGAGAATAGCCCATTGCCAGAGTTCATGAAACTCCATGTGGGAGATTACAGCATTGGCAAAAAATGTCCTGACCCCACTGAACAGAAGCAATCCCTTCAAAACTCTTGGGTTGCTTAAAATTTTCCCAGCTTGAGGGATGCATATAACGTATCCCTGAAAAGAAGCATGTATCTGTGACACTGGAAGTAAATAATCTTTTCTACATCATGCTGATCTTGCAAAAAATAGCAAGTGCTTTAAGGCCAACAGGTGATATTTTCCTTGTGCTGCCACAGTGGCTATTCTGAAAAAAATTGGGGTCCAGTTGCTGACCACCCATTTCCTTTGCTGTCTGCAATACATGCTGGAACATACACCTATTGTTGGAATTGACCCTTCCTGACCTTTTGCATCTTGGCACTGGAGATATACTAGGTCTTTGACAGAACGCTGTCAAAAATGAAGGGGAGAAACTTTTGTTATCATACTGCCAAATCCTGCCTTAACATGGAACAGTTTGTTCTTCTAAAAGAATGAGCCAGTTCAATGAGCAGAGCAACTCAGAGCTGTAAACCAGCATATTCAGAAAACTGAAAAAATGGCTGGCTAAACTGAAGTTGTCTTCAAACCAAACTCTAAGAAATGGGATGGTAATCTATATATTCTAGTGGGACAGTTTCCGCCCCGCCCCCCCCCACATTGGTTTTGACATAGAATAAGTCATTTCAGCTTACAATAGCATGAAGGACATTGGAAATAAATTGTGTGCCCATTCAGAATAAGAAGGGACTCCTGCTATTTCACATCTCAACATTTTGCAGAAGGTACTCAAAGTTCTCTAACTGGGGTGCACCAGACCTTCTGGCTCAAACTTCTGTGCTCCAATACATACAAAATGTGTTGCAGTTCATGAATATCCAGTATTATGTTGTATGTACAGTTTGCATTTAAAAAGGGACTAGTTACTATGAACGTGGTGGATATTGGGATCTAGCAACGAATGTCCTCATTGCCTCTTGTGAAATTTCTGGCATGGAGACTGCAAGTTGGAAGTTCTTAAGATGGCTATGAATTTTTAGCTCAGAATTCTTTCTTTTAAACTTGCTGAGTTTCTTGCCTGTAATATTTGTGCACCTCCACAGAAAAATTAGTGTTAATGCTGCTATCAAGATTGTTACCTCATTTCATCAGTGCATACAAGCCTACAGCTAGCTGAGTCACTTGGAATTTCTTTGGTGCTTATTTTGCATGTTCTAAAACTTGAATCTGTGAGCATCACAGCACATTTTTAAAGGGGGCGAGGGGGCAACAAGAGATGGAGAACACTTGTTCAGAGGGTGTTTGATAACCCAAGCTTGGTAACTCTGTATCTGGTCATAGCTTGGGAGGATATGTTACTAAATCAAAGCCTGAGAACAATGACATAGAAAGCTGTAAAGTTTTGGGCTAAATTTTGGAAAGAAGAAAATAATTATCCATCAGTTCTTAGGTGCCTACACATTAAAGTAGTGTTCCGGTCTAAACCAGAAGATGCCTCACATGAACATTGAAATGTTTGCTTTTTGAGGTTGGCTCTTTTGCATTTTTACATCAGTGAAAGTTATACATCGGTAACCACTGTGCCCAGCTGTTTTTTAAAATAAATATAATGAGTTTGTGATGACTGTAGCTGATTAAAAGAAGCTAACATCCTCCCACTTCTAAAACTGGGAGGGGTGCCCTACCCCTCTTCGCTTTTTCTTCCTATAACAGGCATGACAATGATCTCTCTGCAACTATCATTGAAGAGATACTATAAGTCACTTCCTGGCTATGGGGTCATTGATGGAGAAGTTTTTTTTCCTGGACACTAGACCTCTTTCAGAAGATGGGGTTTCAACACCCTGCTTGTATTATTAATAATGGCAATAAATCTGGATTTGGAAATCTTATTTAAGTAGGACTTGTTCTAAATGGACAGCTGGTATAGCACAGTGGGGAGGAGAGCCTGGCTGGAAGTCCAGAGTTCATGAGTTCAAGTCCCCGCTTGTGTCTCTTGGGTGTCAAGGGCCAGCTAAAGATCACCCCCACAGTGAGTGGCTCAGGGGTTACGTGCCCTGCCCCCTGTGCAGCTGTGGGCAAGCTGCATAGTCCCAAGGAGCCCAGTTGCCCCCCAGCTGGCAGTTGTGGACAAGGAAAGGGGCTGGCTTGTGCAGCTGTGGCCCCTAGCCAGCTGGGGATGACTAGCCTCAGAGGGAGGCAATGGTAAACCCCTTCTGAATACCGCTTATCGTGAAAACCCTATTCATAGGGTCACCATAAGTCAGGATCTACTTGAAGGCAGTCCATTTCCATTTTTGTTCTAAGTGGAATATACTAGCCAGTGTGGTACCCTCTGAATGCTATTGGACTACAGCTTGCATCAGCTCCAGCAATGCTGGGCACCATGTTTGCTACCTCTGGTCTACAGGTTAGATTATCCTAATGACTTTTTCATACTCCTAATTGTGTTCCATTACATTACAGTTGCACTCGTGCAGTTGTATTTTCATTTGAAGTCTAAGGCAGAATATTCTTATTTTTTAGTTATTACAATTATTTCTATTGTGCCTTTCAGGCCAAAAAATCCTTCTAAAGCAGCTTACAAGTACACTTAGGAACATAACGTATGAAGACTCCTGCTGGATCAGGCCAATGCCCATCTGGTCCAGCATCCTGTTCTCACAGTGGCCAAGCAGTTGCCTTTGGGAAGCCTGCAAGCAAGACCTAAGCACTAGAGCAATGGTATTGAGGGACATACTGTTTGGCCCAGTGGGAGTGGGGGAACAAGCCAGTTAATGCAGCTTTGAAGTTGTCTTTGCCTGGCTTCCTTGTGTTATCCTTGAAAATGGAAATGGACTGCCTTCAAGTCGATCCCGACTTATGGCGACCCTAAGAATAGGGTTTTCATGGTAAGCAGCATTCAGAGGGGATTTACCATTGCCTTCCTCTGAGGCTGAGAGGCAGTGACTGGCCCAAGGTCACCCAGTGAGCTTCATGGCTGTGTGGGGATTCGAACCCTGGTCTCCCAAGTCACAGTCCAACACTCTAACCACTACTAACCACCATCAGTATTAAAATACAGTTATAGATCCACATAGAGAGAAACTGAAGTATAACAGGAAATTTGCTGCTGTCAAATTGTATTCTAGAAAGGGATTTTTTCACAAGAGTAAATAGAGGTGAGCAGCTCCTAAATATTTGTGCTGCGTGGCCCAATTGGACAAAATACATCTCTGAGCAGTTCTGTGAAATTGATGTGGATAAAAATGTCTGTGTTTTGCTCTGCTTTGGAAAATGAATGCGATTATTCAGTCAGCTAGTCTTCTATGACCATAAACCAACCAAGCATTTTGAAAGCCGGGCAACATCTACAAAGCACAATTGAAGAATGGGCATAATAGAGTCATTGTTGATACTGATGCAAACTGTGTAGTGCTGTTTTACAGCTTGAAATTGCTGCAGTTCCAGTGTTTACATTTTATTAGTATTATACAAACACTATTTCCTTCTCCTTTTAATGGGTTATCTGTTTGTTTTTGGTGGATTTTAATATTATTTATGTAGCACTTGTGCACTGAAAGCTCTTACCATATCTGTCAGTAATCTTTAAAAGCAAAGCTATTGCCCATATTTCTGTCCCCATTTTACAAAAAGCTGAAGAGGCTAACTTGGTTTCTAGCAGAGCTGAGGGGACTTGCCTTCATACAGCAACTGTGCTACATACATTGGCTGCTTTAAATTAATGTGATTGCAACATAGAGGAGGAGGCATGCTTTATAGAGGAGATACATTTGGATGTCTTCTCTCTCTCCCTCTCTGAAGATCAAAGGGAACTTGAACTGAGTGTGATTTTATAGGGTGTTCCTCTTCCTTTCTGCAAAGAACAGCATCAGACAGGCATAGCTTTTTGTGATGAATACCTGAACTCTAAGCAAACCTCAGATTTTTCTCAAGCAAGATTGAATGGAGATCTTGCTTTTGAGCCAGTGCAGGATCTTTTTTTGTTGCTTTCTGTGGAATTATACACCCACAAGAGTGGCTATATACTATAGGCAGCATGGATTCTTCGCATTCTGCAATGTTAAATTGAAAATACCCCCATGCCATTCTGCTGCTTCCTATAAGCACATTTCAAAACAAAACATTGCAAACTTATAGCCCTGAACTCAGAAACGTTTGCTTAGCAACCCTCTAGATTTTCATGGTGATACACAAAACAGTCAGAGAGAATTGAGAGTTCACAGTGTAAAACAAGAGAAAAAAATCTGGACCCCTGTTGGACTTTTTTGTGCCAGTGATCTCATAGTTGTTGAAATTAACTAAAAATCAGCCATGTTCACAGAGTACCTGTAATCCTAATACTGACCTTGCCCCATGCTCTGACCTTCATCTTTTGCAGTTTAAAAGTTAAAAAAAATGCATGGCTGATTTTTAATTAAAGAAATTTAACATTGAAGTCTATTATAATGTTGGGCATGCTCAGTAAAAACCAACTGTCAGTGTTCGAAAAGCCAGACTCATAGCTGTTTGGCTTGGCTGATCAGGAGGTCACACCCATGCCAGACATTTATTACGCTTTAGACAGTCATGGCTTCCCCAAAGAATCCTGAAAAGTGTAGTTTGTTAAAGGTGCTGAGAGGAGAGTCCTATTTCCCTGACAGAGCTCCAGTGGCCAGAGTGGTTTAACAGTCAGCCCCTCTGTTGGGGATTGTAGCTCTATGAGGGGAATAGGGCCTCTCCTAGCAACCCTTGGCACCCGTCACAAGCTACACTTCCCAGGATTCTTTGGGGGAAGCCATGACTGTCTAAAGTGAAATAAAAGTCTGGTGTGGATGTGAGCAGGGATAGTTTTGATTTAAATTTGGATGGGAGGCTACATGTGCCTGCTGTAAAATAAAAAGGTGGGGGAAACCCTGAAAAGCAATGATACTGTTCACAATGTTTCCTTTGGGAAGGGAAAGGGGCTTTCCCTCTGCCCAGTGCCCACCTACCCAATCTGCTCCCCTCCCCCTCCCTCCCCTCCCTGCCCCTCCCCCAGGTAAGCTTCACCTATCCTAAGCATGATTGTACAGGAGTAAATCCCATTGAACTCAAAAAGCATGCAAATGATCAAACCTGCCCTCCCCTCTTCCTTTCTATCCTCTCCCTTTTGCCCCTCCGCTCCCTCTTCCTTTGCCCCTCTCTCCCCCTCCCTCCCAATCTCTCCCCCTCTCTTCTCCTGCCCCCCCTGCTCCTCCCCCCATGGTCAGTTTCACCTATCCCAAGCATGATTGCACACAAGTAAATCCCATTGAACTCAATAAGTATGCAAATGATCGATCCATTCTTAGCAAACTTACACAGGATCCTATTTCAGAACTGATTGAATTATGTAACTGTTTTTCATGGTGTGAGCCGCCTTGAGCATAGATTCCTATGGAAAGGCGGCATACAAATAAACTGTGATGATGATGAAAAAGAAGAGAAATTCACTAATAGGCAAAAAAAAAACCCTTGTGGTTTAAGAACGGATCTATAGCCAACAGATATTTCTGTCAAACTTTAAAAAGCAGGGAAATTGGGCAGCTATAGTGAATGCACCAGGGGAGCAGGAGACCTGACCTCTTGTCTGATATTGTACTGCCCTACACATTTGTCAAAATGCAAACACAATTTGGGTTGGTCTTTCACAGTCCAATCTACTTCCTGTGTAGCTTGGAAGAATTTGGTAATGTGTGTCTCTGAGCATATGGTGAGTGGTGGCAACATCTGCCATCTCTAAAGATGAAGAATTACATTTTTGTATGTTTGTTGGTGTTCTTACTTCTTTTCTGTGTTACTACTGTTTCTACAGAGAATCTAACATAGAAAATTATATTTCTCTCATTCATCCTAGAAATCTGTGTCAAATTTATTTTTATTAATTTCAAAGCCTTTTTAGTGGTCAATGTCATATGACTGTGAAGACAGCCTTTTGTGTTTCAAACTGGAGGTTATGTTCTATTTCTATTTTGGGCGCATTAACAGTTGGAATCTGAAACTGCAGTTTGATGTACAGTCAGACTGATTACAATATGTTGCTACAATGACTCTAGCTGTTGGAAAAAACAAACTTGGCCTGCCCAAGATGCATGTTTTCAGCCAGCTATGCTTAAGCTACTCCACTTAAGGAAAGGTGGGCATGATCAATTAAAAACATAGAGCACACCTAGAATTTTGCTAGAATATATTTCACCTCCCACTGTTTTACCTTGTGCCAACTGAAAAACACAGTGACAGTGGCCCTGATCAGACTTCGAACACTTGGTTGCCATCACAGTTCAACTGGGAGTTAAATCACCTCAACTTATAGTGATTCATCCTGTAATTTGGAGCAGTTGCACCCCAGAGAAAGGGATAAAGTCTGGTTCTGGTTATTTTTTAAAATGTTATGTAGTGCACTGAACCTCATAAGGCTCTATAGAACATCTTTCGCAGAGTGTTGGTATCAAGTAATTGTACAGTTCTGTTAGGCTTGTCATTTGATTCCTTATTTCCCCACCCCAACTGTCTCCTAATCTAATTTCTGGGTGTTGATACCAGAGGCCCTTGACTCTTCGTATCAGATTAAATGTTTGAAAAAGGAAGGAAATGGATGTTTGTGCAGGCATATATTGTGAGGTTAGGCCTTCGCTAGATCCTCTACATTAAAAAAAGGCTGTTATTTATTTTCTGCCTGGAACAACATTGAGGCTTTAGTCCTTCACCATCTAATCACCCAGGCAACATGTCACTTGGTAGATGAGAGGATAATTAAGCTAACTGGTGCAGTTATACAAAAGCTGATTATCAGTGCAAGGGAAATGTTAATGTCTGTCTTGCTAGATGTACTTGAACCATCTTAGGGTGTTTGCACACAAGTGCAAAGAGGCATAGGCGTGTTTGTGCCTCTTTCATATACTGTAGCATTTGTTTCCCCTTTTGAGTGCTTAATGTTTAAGCTTCTACATAGGACCAGAGAAAAACTTCAGGCGTTGCAGAAATGTTGTGATGAGAGTACTGAATCTGAACTGAGCAATGGATTCTTGTTTAAAAGACCCAAGTCTATCACTTACTAAGATTTTGTCGTTCTTCATATTAGGTTGTATCCAATGTTAGTTATGCTTGGGAGTAGACAAATTGAAATTAAGGTAACTAAATTAGGTCCCTTAATTTCAATCAATCTACTTTGAGTAGAACTCAGTTGAATACAACCCAATGTGTTAGTTTGGTCTGTTGGTAGTAGCCTCTGACAAATCATATCTTCAGTCTTGGATTAATATTTACATGCAGATGAGATAAGAACAGTTAAAGTGCTTAACTGCAATCTCTGCATGTATGCAATGTTGCATTAAAATACTCTGTAGTAATTGATAACTGTTGTTGGTATCCATTGGATTCGTCTACAAAAAGGATATGTTTTTTGTGTGTGAATTTGGAGCGAATATGATCTGCATTCCACAAACGTATTCAAACATATATTCCTTCATTAGGGAAGCAATTTTTATAATTTTAAACCTAACTGCCCATCAGCCTTAACATAGGATAAATGTGTTCCTTTACCACCACTGAGTAGATAGAAATGTGTCACATGTAGGAATGAACAAACGTTCCTCAATCCATTACAATATTCATTTACACTTTTTTCTGGTATTTTTTGTTCCACTGCAATTGGTTTAGTTTGCAGAAGTCAGTGTTCCATTTCATTGTCCACTAATGCAAAAATATACATATTTTAAAACTTTTAAAAATGTAGCACACAATAGACACATGTATCTTAGCATCAACACATGTCTACAAATCAGTTACCTTATCTGCATGTTCCCTTTCAGAGTTCATGGATTTATAGAGGGGTAGCCATGTTAGGAAGATCCTCCGTGGCGCGGAGTGGTAAGCAGCGGTAACGCAGCTGAAGCTCTGCTCACGGCCAGAGTTCAATTCCAACGGAAGGAGGAAGTCGAATCTCTGGTAAAAGGGGTCGAGGTCCACTCAGCCTTCCATCCATCCGTGGTCGGTAAAATGAGTACCCTGCATATGCTGGGGGGTAAAGAAAGGCTGGGGAAGGACCTGGCAATCCCACCCCATATATACGGTCTGCCTAGTAAACGTCGCAAGATGTCACCCTAAGAGTGAGAAACGACTCGCACTACAAGTGCGGGGACACCTTTACCTTTACCTTTAGCCATGTTAGTCTTTTTGCAGCAAAAACAAAAGAGCCTTGTGACACCTTAAAAACAAAGTTAATGAAGTGGCTAATGGTCCATCACAAAGCCATCTGTGGCTGCAGTTCTAACCATGACTATTCAGAAGTAAGTGTGATTGCATTCAGTGAGGTTTACTCCCAGGTAAGTGGCATTAGGATTGCAACAACATTTGCTATGTTAATTTGATAGTTAAGTTTCTCTTACTCATGTATTAGGAAGGAACATAAGTCAAAGTTATAAGACAGTTATAATTTTTTAAAAAACTTCAGGGGTTGGGGAAAGGAAGGAATTTTAAATTTAATTTTACTTTAAAAACTAGTACTTAGGGTGGTCCAAAATGGGCAGTCAAGTCCATATGATTCTCCCCACTTTGAAAAAAGGCTAGGACTTTATTTATTTATTTATTGTCATCGCCGGGACCATATCACCCCAGTGCTGATTGAGTTACACTGGTTGCCAGTTGTATACCGGGCCCAATTCAAGGTGTTGGTATTAACCTTTAAAACCCTATATGGTTCTGGCCCAGTTTATCTGAAGGAACGCCTCCAGTATCACCAAATATGCCGCCTAACGAGATCAGCCTCGCAAGACCTTCTCTCGGTCCCACCGGTGAAAACAGCTAGGCTGGTGCGGACCAGGGAGAGGGCTTTTTCGATCGTGGCCCCCACCCTCTGGAACTTGCTTCCCTTTGACCTTCGGCATGCCCCCTCCCTGATGACCTTTCGCCGCGCCTTAAAAACCTGGCTTTTCAGGCAGGCCTATGGGATCTCTGGGGTGGGTTAGGTTTTATACTGTATCAGTGTAGGATGGTTTTTTAGATGATATTAATACTGTGATTGTTATGAATATGTTGATATTGTATTTTATATTGTGTATGTTGCCCAGAGTGTCCGTTAAGTCGGACAGATGGGCGACTAATAAATAAAATTTTATTATTATTTTAATATTATTATTATTATTATTTTTACCCCGCCCTTTTTCCAGAACTGGAACTCATGGTGGCTTTAACTGAGGATCACAGATAAAATCCGCATGTAACCAAAGAAGACCACTTCTTTCCATATGAAAAGAACAATAATGAGCAATGCATTCCATTGGTTTTAAAAATTCATAATAGGAAGCGGATTGAGGCTGAAATTTTAACCCCACTTACTTGGAGGTAAGCCTCACTGAATTCAACAGGATTTACTTCTGACTAGATATGGGATTGAGATTTCAGTCCTAATGCATATAGGCTGCCTTTGGCAACAAACAGTACTTCAGAAACAAGAAAAGCAAAGAGGTACCAGTATGTTTCAGTGAACGTATAAATAACTTCTATTGCAAAGCAGTTTACATATCTATTTAAATATGTGTGCATCTTTTAAAAAAAGTTTGTTGTAGAGAACTAAGGTGAATAGCTTTCAGAGCAAGAGTCTGTGCCCCAATGGTGGTTGAATGGCAGAAAATTTGATTGATCATCCATTTTCAACAAATCTCTCTGACATCCCCAGTCACAATATTGTTTTTCATATGGAGGGAGCATTCAACAATACACAGAAAATGATGTTAGGAAGAAGAGTTAGCCTCCCACCACCTACCAACATGCTAGTTTTTCTATTCAGAGGGATTTGTTTTGCGGAGGGCTATTAAGTCATACAAACTTGATCTAAAGTGGTACAGTCTAGGTAGAATTTACAGATAGTCACTGTTCTCCTAAGAAGTCTAGCATTCTTCAGTGAGAAATTTAGTGAACAAGCTTTGTGAAATGCAGCTTGATAAAAAAATCCGTAACTAGTTTTCCCTTGGCAATGCTCAGTTGGAAAGCAGTGTTGGGCATGTTCTATCTCAGTGGTTTCCAAACTTTATGAGTATAACCTCAAAATGTTTTGTGTCCACATGCTAATTGTTGTAATTTTAGTCTCCTTCTGGGAGGAAGGGTGGGATATAAATTTAATAAATAAATAATGAAGTGTTAAATGTCACTTTTTATTCACCACAAAAACAAATATGATGGTGATATTTATTACTTGCCTTTCACCAGAAGGTCCCAGGGCAGGTTACAGCAATATAAACAACTTTTAACACATTTTGAAAGAAATGAAAGGAAGGAGATAAAAGTAAACCACCCAAAGTGGTGAACAGAGCCTGGTTGATGCCAGGGCATTTGGACTCAAGTGTTCCACCTGTATACAACAGTGCCTCCTCTTCAGCACTTGACTCAGGAAGCTCCATATGACAGAATGTCAACAGGTGAAGCTTTCCCATAATACTGTTTCCATATCTGAAAAGGCTTATTTTAATTTCCTTTTAATTTTTGCCTGCCACACAGCTGTTAAAGGCACAAGAGCCCTGCTCTCCCCAGTGCCAACCTTTATCCATGCAAAGAACTCAAGAGAAGAAACAACAAAATGTGGGCAACTTAACATATTTTAAAATACTTTAAAAATATTTTTAAATGATCATAAACAACTTTATAAAATCACACTCAACGGCTTGATACCCAGCAACAAAATTACACTGAGCATGTGCAATTTCACATTTTTAAGGCTTACTTTACCCATCATTGTTTTGCTCACTTTCCTTGGGTCAGGCACTAACTCTCCGCCTAACCTACCACATATGGCTGTTGCTCCATTGAATTCCATAGGACTTACTTCTCAGCAGGCCTGGTTAGGATTGTAGCCTAAGTCTTTGTACTATAGACATAAATTTTCCTTCCTTTAACCAGAATGATGCATCTTTGTACTATAAAGCCACATGTCCCCCCCCCCCCCCCCGGTAGTACAGCTTCAAAGCTTCAACAGAATCTTTGTCTGGTCTGATTACTGAAATTTGATTTACCTGGGAGTAAGGACCATGAAATATGAAGAGGCTTACTTCTGAGTAGACACGTATACATTATATTATAAGTTAACTATATAGTGAGTTTTTAATGAGTAACCAGGTATGTATTTGTGGAGGGACACTCCCGGACTCCATCCTGTTACTTTTTTGGCAGGCACCCACCACCCAGGGTCCCTCTGTCTCTACAGCCAGAGCCAATCAGCTTATCTGATCTTCCCTAACTGCCACTGACAAAAGATGTGTGTGTGGGGGGGAGGTGCTGGAGCTTAAATAAGCCCAACTGGCCTCTTCTCTTGATGCACCTGCTCAAGCGATGTACTGCTCAATTTTCTGTCTGGCAGGAACTGACTGTGCTGGCCAGAAGGAAAGAATGGGAGGTGGAGGCAGCAAGTAGGTAGTGCACAGACCAGCAATTAATTAATTTTTAAATTAATTAATCTTTTCTTGGCTCTTTGCAACCTCTTGGGATGACTTCACAACCCCCCAGTGAGTCCCAACCCCCCAGGCTGGGAACCACTGTAATCTAATACACACTCTCAGTTTGTAGGTTGTTGACAAAAGTTAACAGGTGTGTCTGGGGCTCCAGGTAAATTGGAAGCATCTCTTGAAATGCACCCCCAAATACCTTTGAAATCCAAAGATTCATTAGCCAACAAATCAATATGGAAATGGTTCTCTGCTGGGGTATAATTGGGAAAATGGATGTATTAGCAAACAGTGATCCAGCCAGCTCTGGCGTATATTTATCAAGGATGTGATCTTAAGATGCATATGTGCCAAGTGCACTGTGCACCAGACCTTTCCAATTTCAAATCTCTTCTTGAACTTGGTGGACTGCGGGAAGCTGCTTTGGGGGTTTGCTGGGTAGAGATAACAGGGCATTCTCTGTCTCTGGGCTGCAGCCTGAAGCCTCAAGCAGACCTGTTAAGTTATGCCATTTCCCCACATAATCTAGTTGTGCTGCTGTTTTTATCTTTGCAGTAGGCTGTGAATTGGTCTCTGTGTGTAATGCTGCCATAAATTGCCTTTTTTTTTTACACGAACCTAAGTATCTACTCCTGGGTATATTAAAATTAATTTAGCAGGCTGCTAATGCCCTGGAAAGTGTGTGTATTTAATTGGATAGTTATTTGCAGGTTGCACTTCATCATAGTTTGTTTTTAAAAAATGAAGGTCATGTGGAATTCCTCACCCAAGACACCTGCCCTATGTGTGTGTGTGCGCGCACGCTACAGCAGAAGTAATTGTGCACAAGAGCCAAGCCCATCTCATTCTGGGAGCTACAGGGAATCTGCCCTTGCTGTCAAACAGTTTCTGTGCCGGTTTCCACTAGCATGGCAGTGAGGTGCCATGCAAGCCCATCTCCAAACCCTCTCATTCCCAGTACAAAATGACTCTCTCCTTTTTTACAGAAGTGTCCCTCATTTTTACTTTTTCCATAGGAAATCTCCTTGAATTCAGTGGAGCTTTTTTCCGAGTAGACACATATAGGATGGTGCTATAAGACATTTCTACTTTTGAGATGGCAATCCTGTGCTCATTTACCTGGGAGTTAGTTCCTCTAAGCAGATCAGGTCTTCTGATTAAGCATGCATACAATTGCTCTCTAACTTTTTCATAAATATGCCAAATATTGGAATTTTATATGCCAAGTAATACATTTATTTTATTTTGTTAAAGCAGCAAAATAAGTTTAGGTTTCATAATAAAGTAAATGTTGCCTCTCTCTCTCTCTCTCTCTCTCTCTCTCACACTCACTCACTCACTCACACACTCACTCACTCACTCACTCACTCACTCACTCACTCACTCACTCACAAGTTTTCCATAGCTTGCCGCCCTTGGCTCCTGCTGGGAGGAAGCGTGGGATTCATCATCATCATCATCATCATCATCATTATTTATTTATTTTATTCCACTTATATACCACCGTCAAGAGACCCCAGGGTGGTTTACAACACAGAATGGAAAAAAAAAATATATCAATACTTAACGTAATACCTATACAATATAAAAAATTAAAGCAATTATAATGAGAAATGCTCAGTAAAATACAAAGTCTCACAGTGTAAGTTATGATTTACTTATCCCAGGTTCAGCTGTAAAATGCCATACATATTTAACAGTAACAACCTAAGATATAATTAAGGGAGGGGGAAATCAGAAGCAAAATATATAAAATACAAAAACAATGTACAAGTACAGTCGAGTCTCTATACAAAAGTCGTGCTTAATTCTCCCCTCCTGCCCTCCCAGAAAATGGCAGACCCTCCCACCGGGGAGCTTTCCTTTCCTCTTCCAGTCTCTCAACCTGGGAAATCTCCTCTTCCCTGCCTCTTATACAGGGTGCTTCTTCTGTCCATCTGCCACTTTCATGTGGGTGAAGTCCTTGCCCTCCCCATGACGTCCTAGAAGGTTTCATGTTGCAGTCTCATGTTGCCCCTCAGTGAAGTAGCTTACAGAGTGTTCTGGGAGATGATTTATTATTGTTATTGTTAATATACCACCCTATAGCCAAAGCTCTCTGGGTGGTTTACAACATAAAAATCAATATACATTCACATTTGGTACAATTGCTAGTAAAAAAGAAACAATAATTCACATTTTAAATAAACATAACTGAACAATAAATCTCTAAACAATATACATAACATGAAAACAAAATAAATCAAATACAAAGCAAAACAAAAAAGAATATAACACTTATAAAATATATCTAAAAATGTTCTCTAATTTCCCATTGTGCTTCTCCCCACCTGACCACCATCTTCTATAACCAGTAGCATTATGAACATTTCTTCCATTGTCTTCTTTCTCCAAGACAACTCCAGGTGCAACGCTTAGTGCGTACTTAGCGTCTCACTTTGCGCGACGCCAAGGCGCTGCCTCAGGCAGCCTTTCCGCTTCATATACCTGGAGCAGAAGAAAAAAAAGAAGGCAGAATTGTGGGTAAATTGTAACAGCTGCAACAGCACACAGAGTCCTTCCAAACGCACATATTATTGTTGTTGTTGTTATTGTTGTTGTTGTTGTTGTTATTATTATTATTATAGCTTCCCAGAAATCTCTAGGTGGAAGGACATTTTCAGTTTTGATTTACTAAAATCTGTAAGGCTTCATGTGCAATGATGCTTGTTTTTAGTTGTTTTTAATATTTTTGTGTGTTTCTTCTTGTTAATAATAATCTGGTATTGGGACTACCTCTAAGTCATGGTTGTATAAAATATGTATTTGGCAAAGACTCTAAAGTAAAAAAAAAAAAATCTTAAGGGTACTTATGGCCATCTAGGACTAAGGATGAGGGAGAACTTTAATTTAGTTCACATTCAAAGCTGAATCTATTAAATACATGGATTTCGAAATCCACACTTATCCGAATTTTGCAATGCTGTTCTTCAAGCAAATATTGTTGACAAAAAATTAGGGGAAAGTGTGCATGAAAATGAATATATTAGTGAAAATAACATACAAAAATATATTACATTAGGAGAACTTGCTTGCAAAAATGGCTACATTAGTGAAAACTACATTCAAAAATTTTTCATGAGGATTTTTAAATTAAAAATTTGCAAATTGCTACAGAAATGTGGAGAACTGAATTTAAGACTGAAGACATGAGAAACTGAGAGAACCGAAATTGAAAGATCTTTCCATCCCTATTTAGGACACCATCACTTGTGATCATGAATAACAGACATTTGCAATGCAATCCTGTGCGTGCATGTTTACCCAGAAGCAGGTCCCGTCCCCCCACATGATCACTGGGATGTATTGCCAGGTTCAGCTGTATAGAAAATAAGCCTTAAGTATGTGTTCAGTCTCCCTTTGAAATCAATGGGACCTAAAAGTGTACAACTTTGATTGGATTTTGCTCCAGTGTGTGAAGTGCAGCTATATAGGGAGGATCTCTGAAGTCTGCAATGATTTCCGATGTTGTTCCCTAAAAGATCCAATGATACCCTCTTTAGTTATACCCTTCCCCTTTCCACTTAGCTTTCTCAAACGGTTACAGTTAATAAGTGTGATGTAAAACATCTTAAAATGAACCTAGAATATACACAAAAGCAAAATACAAAATGGCTAACACCTCCAAAACTTAACTGCTGCTGTTAAATGAGATAACTGTGTTGGTGTCATTTAGACAGATTGCAATTTGGGGCTGAGTGGGAGATGAAACTACCTGATGCCAATTTCTTTCTTTGTAATATTGCATAATATAATAAAAATCTGAGTAGTTTACATGAAAACAATAAAGGCACCAACAATATCATCCAATACATTTTCTTAAAAACAAGGTAGAATCAGATAAAAATTATATAAAGTGAAGGTGAAGATATAGTGAAATCTCCAAACTTAAAAATAAAAATGATTTGAAACATTCCTCAGCATTTGTGGTGCTTTTACTGTAGGAAAAGGGGATGGAATGTTCAATGGCACAGGTGGGGAATGGGGAAGTTTTTCATTCGTGTGTTTGTACTCTTTTGGGGTCAGTTTTGAATGCCAAATGTATCAGAGTTAAAGCAGTTTAAGTTGCTCCTTTAGGGAAGGGCCATGGCAAATTGTTTCGGTATATTCTTTACATGCAAAAGGTCCCATGTTCATTCTCTGGCCCTTCTAGTGGAAAGGAACCTAGGTTGCAGGTGATGGGAAGGGACTGTCTGCCTGAGACCTTGAAGAGCTATTGTCAGTCAGAGTCGGAATAGACAATTGATCTGAGTTGTGTGTGGAAGCTTCATGAATTCATGTTTAAATTCACTAATAGGAAAAAAAAACCCTTGCAGTTTAAGAACATACCTATAGCCAACAGATATTTCTATCAAACTTTAAAAAGCAGGGAATTGAGCTGCTATAGTTAATGCAGGAGGGAAGCAGGAGACGTGACCTCCTCTCTGAGATATTGTACTGCCCTACAAATTTGTAAAAAACAATTTGGGTTGGTCTTTCACAGTCCAATCCACTTGCTGTGTAGCTTGGAAGAATTTGGTAATATGTGTCTCTGAGCATGTGAAGCAAGGGCGAGGGGAGGAGAAAGACAGGAGAGGGGGAGGGAGGTGAAGGGAAAGGAGAGGAGGGCAGGATAGGGCAGGTTTGATCCTTTGCATGCTTATTGAGTTAAGTGGGATTTACTCCTGTGCAATCAGAAGGTGGTGCTGGGGGATTCCTGTTCGACTCCTTGGCCGTTGACATATGGGGTCCCTCAGTGCTCAGTTTTGTCCCCCATGTTATTTAACATCTACATGAAACCGCTGGGTGAGGTTGTCCGGGGGTTTGGGGTTCGGTGTCATCAGTATGCGGATGACACCCAACTCTATTTCTCCTTTCCACCTAAAGCCAAGGAAGCTGTCCTGGTCCTGAACCGGTGCCTGGCATCAGTGATGGACTGGATGAGGGCGAACAAATTGAAATTAAATCCAGACAAGACAGAGGTGCTCCTGGTTAGTCGAAAGGCAAATCAGGGAATAGGGATTCAGCCGGTGCTGGATGGGGTTACACTCCCCCTGAAGACACAGGTTCGCAGTTTGGGTGTGCTCCTGGACTCAGCTTTGAACTTGGAGGCCCAGGTCTCTGCAGTGGCCAGGAGTGCTTTTGCCCAGTTAAGACTGGTGCGCCAGCTGCGCCTGTTCCTGGAGATGCCTGATTTGACTACAGTGATGCATGCCTTAGTTACATCCCGTTTAGATTACTGTAACACGCTCTACGTGGGGCTGCCTTTGAAGACTGTTCGGAAACTTGAACTGGTACAAAGAGCTGCAGCCAGAGAGCTAACTGGGGCTGGTTACAGGGACCATACAACCCCCTTGTTACGACAGCTCCACTGGCTGCCAGTTTGTTTCCGGTCACAATTCAAAGTGCTGGTTTTGACCTATAGAGCTCTATATGGCCTAGGTCCAGGGTATTTGTCAGACCGTATCTCCCCATATGAGTCTGCCCGGGCGTTGAGATCCTCAGGAGAGGCCCTTCTCTCAGTCCCAACACCTTCGCAAGCGTGATTGGTGGGGACGCGAGATAGGGCCTTCTTGGTGGCTGCCCCCAGGTTCTGGAACTCTCTTGCTAGGGAAGCATGAATGGCCCCTTCCTTGCTATCCTTCCGTTGGCAGGCAAAGACTTTTATTCCGACAGGCTTTTGGACTAGAAGATGTTTAAGATAGGGCCTCATAAGGTCTGTTGTATTGTTCTATGGTCCTATTCTTAATGTTTTAAATTGTCTTAGTATCGTAAGTGTATGTTTCATGGTTTTAATGTCAGGAATAGTTTAATTCTATTTTAATTGTATATTTTTGTATGTTTTTTTACCTATGTGTAGTTTTTATCTGTAAGCCGCCCTGAGTTCCAGTTTTGGAAAAAGGGCAGGGTAAAAATAAAGATTCATTCATTCAATCAATCAATTATGCTTAGAATAGGTGAAACTGACCTGGGAGAGGGGCGGGAAGGGGAAGGGGGAGGGAGGAGGAGGGGAGGGAGGAGGAGGGGAGGGAGGAGGAGGAGAAATAGGATATTGGTAGGGATAGAGAAGGAGGAGGGGGAGGGAGGGAAAGAAATTGGGTGGGCACTGGACAGAGAGAAAGCCCCTTTCCAAAAGGAAAAGATTGTTAACAGTATCATTATTTTTGGGGGGGTTATCCCCACCTTTTTATTCTACAGCACTCCCACTCAGATTTAAACCAAAGCTGTACCTGGCCACAGCCACACCAGACATTTATACTACTTTAAACAGTCATGGCTTCCCCCCAAGAATCCTGGGAAGTGTAGTTTGTGAAGGATGCTGACTTGCTAGGAGATGTCCCATTCCTCTCACAGAGCTACAGTCACCAGAATTCTCTGGGAAGAGGGACTGACTGTTAAACCACTCTGGCCACTGGAGCTGTGTCAGGGGAATAGGAGTCTCCTAACTACTCCTAGCACCCTTCATAAACTACACTTCCCAGGATTCTTTGGGGGAAGCCATGACTGTTTAAAGTGGAATAAATGTCTGGTGTGGGTGTGGTCCCTTGATTAGCCAAGTCAAACAGCTGTTAGTCTGGTTTTTAGAACACTGACAGTTGGTTTTTACTGTGCATGCCTGCTCTATCCTAGACCCCAGTGTTAATTTTCTTAAATTAATTAAAAATCAGCCGTGCATTTTTTAAACTTTCAAACTGCAGAAGATGGTCAGAGTATGGGCAAGGTCAGTAATAGGATTACTGGTGCACTATGAACATGGCTGATTTTTAATTAATTTCAGTAAATTTAAGTCCAACAGGAGTCTGGATTTTTTTTAAGTGTTTCAGATTTTCAAGTCTGGATTCTCTCTGGGTGCTTTGTGTATCACCATGAACACTTAGAGGGTTGTTAAGCAAGGACTATACGTTTTGTAAGGTTTTGTTTTGAAATGAGCTTATGCGAGAATGGCATGAGGGGTATTTTCAATTTAACACTGTGGAATGGAAAAATCCATGCTGGCTATAGTATACAGCCACTCTTGTGGCTGTATAATGAACCAATTCTAAAAATTTAGAAATTGGTGTAGTCTATTGTGATGTGAAAAATGATTGTTGCTCTTGAGTTTGGTTCTTTTGCAGCTGTGAAATACATGAACTCCATTTGCCTAGTAATCAAAAACATCCTGTTAAGATTGGTCAGCTCGGTACACAACTCAAGTTGCAGATGCAAGTTTGTGCCAGGCTTCTGCATGGTGCTTATATAACTGTTCTAGGGGAAAAGAAATGTACAAATAGTCCCTTCGAATACATTTTTTTTGATGTGTTGTCACTGTGCTTAAAACCAAGCTAACTTTACATGTGAGGGCCAAACAATTATTAACTTTTTTTTCTGGGAATAAGGTCAGACTGTCACAGTATTCCAAATTGGGGTTTTTTTTTAGTGGTTTAACTGTATCAAAACAGTTTTCCCTGCAGTTGTTCTGTGAATGAAATTCTCATCTCATCCAGCTTTCATGGAAGCACTAATGAATTTAAGGAATGTTTAGTCAAACAGTAACTCTGGTTTAGCAAATACTGTTAAGTCCTTAATGTTCTTTAAATCCTCGCACCGTGGGGCTCTTTTAAATGTTAACCTTGCCATATGGAAGCCATTTTACAGTAGCCAGCTGAGAAGGGTGGCAGCAATTATATGGGGAAGACCCTTGCCTGAGTCACTGGATTATTTAGATCTTGGGTTCAGTCCCTGCCATCTCCAGTGACAAACAATTCAAGGTTGTAGAGCTAAGACAGACTGTCATTCAGAATAGCCAATAGTGGGTCTAACTCTGCATTAAAAAAGGTAAAGGTGTCCCCGCACTTATAGTTCAAGTCGTTTCCGACTCTTAGGGTGACGTCTTGCAACGTTTACTAGGCAGACCGTATATATGGGGTGGAATTGCCAGGTCCTTCCCTGGTCTTTCTTTACCCCCCAGCATACGCCCGGTACTCATTTTACCGACCACGGATGGATGGAAGGCTGAGTGGACCTTGACCCCTTTTACCAGAGATTCAACTTCCTCCTTCCGTTGGAATCGAACTCTGGCCGTGAGCAGAGCTTCAGCTGCGTTACCGCCGCTTATCGCTCTGCATTAGGCACCATCTAATGTGTGTATCCCAGCCATTAGAGTAATGGATCCTTTCCATGCTGGAATGACATCCTAATTCATGTATTGCTTGTTTGTGTGAAAGGGACACGGGCTCACTCTTCCTTTTCCGCGGTGCCCATCTTGAACAAGCGTAGCTAATTGTCTTGCAGGAGGTGAAGTCTGGAAGAATTCTGAGATATACCGACTTCTTGTTTCTGAAAACATATACAGTGTTGGAATCTGGCAAAACCCTCTTGAGTTATTCCTATGGATATATCTGATGCAGTTCAGTTATGTTCCCGTGAATACAGTCTGAAAAGGAGGCTAGGTGAACTTACATAGTGAAGCTCTTTTGTAATTTTCAGCTGATGTAAGTTGAATTTGCACAGCTGTCCAGTATGTCTCCCCTTCCCCTTTTAAAAAACTTATCCCCTCTATTGTAAATCCATCCTGAAGTTTCTCTTTTCTCTCTCACTGCCAGGTATAAGATTCTATAAGCAGACTTTTGCTAATACTTCTGCAAAAACCTGTAGCTTGTCACCTAAATTTGTCCTGCTTTGCTGAGCAATGTGTCAAACAGATCAGCAGAACAAGAAGTATTTCCCCCTTTTAAATAAATGTGCCTTTGTGTCCTATGTTTTCAACAAAAGCTGCTGTATATTATCCCTGAAATGCCACTTTCTACAATTGTTTTTGGTTACAGGCTTGGTAGGCCCTGCTCTGAGCGCACACTTGTTGACACAGTCTTAGGGTGGCTTAGCACATATACTTCTGTAGGTTTTGTATAACTTTATTATGAAGTTTCTTGTACAACTTTCAGCTGTAGGTTTCATATGTATTCGATGTGACTGATTTTGTTTGTAGTTGTTGCCTAATGAGTTCAGGTGGGTTTCAACAGAAAAGATTAACCGAAGTACTGAAGGACTTCTATATATTGATCCATCTCCCCTGCTTTTGGCATAAATCAGTTTTTACATATCCTATCCCAGATTGAGAACTTCATGTCTTCATCAAATCTATGTTCCAGTTAAAAGTTATGAGGTATACCAGCTGTGGACCATGGGTGATATCCAGTGTTAGTCATACTTAGAGCAGACAGATTGAAATTAATAGGCTTAAGTTGATTTTTCAATGTGTCTACTCAGAGTTTAAGTAACATTGGATATTACCCTATGTTCTAAACTTTTGTTGGAATTTAAAAATTGTATTATACTACAGTGAAAATATGGATTGCTGTCATAGCCTGGAGGGGGCGAGCAGAGGACAATCAAAATTACATGATAACTCTAAACTGAGTCACTTTAAGGATTTCCTATATTTTAGGTTATGTATGCTGCAAAATAGGAGCTATGCCATGATGTGTGGCTCACATACCACTCTCCATTTAACTCTCTTGCCTACTGTACATGGAAAGTATAAAGAAAACTAAAATTAGTTTCCCAGTTGACCAACTGAAATGATCCTGTCTCTTGTAATATATTTGCAATATATAAATGAGGAATAAAGGGCTTGTGGTTATGCCGGTGTAAACTTTTATTATAATATTTTGCTAATATACTATTCTTTTCTTTCCTCAGATTCAATGGCAAACTTAAATGGTTGTCCAGATTCTTGACACACACATTTTTGGGGGCGTCATGGATTTTCTGACATATAGCCTACAAAGCAGCCTTAAAAAGTAACATTTGCTTCCTAAGCTTTGATCATTTTCACTGGTTGCAATAATGGCCAGCAAAAGGAAATCCACAACACCTTGTATGATACCGCCAAAAACGCTGGCACTGCAGGAATCACAACCGGCCTCTGTTGGAGTTGATCATGAAGGATTTCAACAATCTGTTACTACTGCAACTCTGCCTGTTAGTGAGGCTGTTAATAATAACCACAACAACGGGTTGTTGTTCAATGGACATAAAGGTATTGTGGATGGTGATACGTACAGGTGTACGTATTGTAATTTTGGCTCTCAAGACATTAATCAGTTCCTTGGTCACCTTGATTCTGAACACATAGACTTTAGCAAAGGCCCTTCCTTTGTGTGTGTGCAATGCAGTTTTGTGGCAAAGAGTCACAAAGAGCTTTCTCGTCACAATGCAGAGTGCCATGTTAGGGAAACCAGCTTAATCTGGAATGTTGTGAAGCAAGACAACCACGTGATTGTGGAGCAAACTATTGGAGATACCAGCAGCAGCCAAGACCTTCTGGGGGACCTCCCTGAGGAAGGTCAAGATAATCAAGTTGAAATTATCATTACCAAAACACCCATTATGAAGATAATGAAAACAAAACCAGAAGGTAAAAAAATCCACATGCTGAAAGAAAACATACCTAGTAAACCAGTCAAGGATTTGGAGACAAAAGTTGGTGAACAGCCATTCACCAATGGACCTGTGCCAGTGAGCCAATCATCAACAGGCACAGTCAAATCAACACATGTTGTCAATGGGATAATAGGAAATGTGCCTGTTCTGCAGGCAGGCATCACCCAACTTGTGCAATTGCCGCAGCAGCAAGTTCACCAACAGCTACCCACATCAAAATCCCTTCCCAAGGTAATGATTCCTTTAAGCAGTATCCCAACATACAATGCAACAATGGACTCTAACAGTTTCCTGAAAAACTCTTTCCATAAGTTCCCTTACCCTACCAAAGCTGAGCTTTGCTATTTGACTGTAGTGACTAAGTACCCAGAAGAACAGCTGAAGATTTGGTTTACTGCACAAAGGTTGAAACAAGGTATCAGTTGGTCACCAGAGGAGATAGAAGATGCACGAAAGAAAATGTTCAACACTGTGATTCAGTCTGTACCCCAGTCCACCATTACAGTGTTAAATACACCACTAGTTGCAAGCCCTGGTAGTGTTCAACATCTCATTCAGGCCAGTTTGCCTGGCCATTCAGTTGGAAAACCTGAAGGAGCAGGTGGTGTACTGGTTACCCAACCAATAATATCAAATGGACTTCAAGGAGCAGCCTCATCTCTGGCAATAGCAGTAACTTCCATTCCAAAGACCCAGATAGCTAAGCCACCAACCACTGTGTCAGTTTCTAGTACTGCATCACCTGTGAAAGTGGTCAGTGCTGCCCAGGCACAGCTCACTGCTTGCCCAAATATAACTTCACAGGCATTCTTAGATCCTAATATATACAAAACTAAGAAGTCTTATGAGCAGCTGTCTGCGCTAAAAGACAGCTTCTATAGGAATCAGTTCCCTGGACATTCCGAAGTTGAGCGGCTGACAAAAATCACAGGCCTTAATACCAGGGATGTTCGAAAATGGTTTAGCGATAGGAGATACCACTGTAGAAACATAAGAGGCGGCAAAACTGTACATGCTGGAGACAATACAATAATAATAGATTCTGTACCTGAAATTACCTTCACCTCTTCTCCCAAAATGGCCACAGAGTTAATTTCCACATTGGCAGCAACACCTGTTGTTCATACCCCAACCCGTCGGCAATCCTGGCATCAGGCTCCTGATTTTTCTGCTACAAAATACAAGGAGAGGGCTCCTGAACAGCTTAGAGCTTTGGAAAGCAGCTTTGCACAAAATCACTTTCCTGTAGAGGAGGAAGTGGACCGTTTGAGGAGTGAAACCAAAATGACAAGGAGAGAAATTGACAGCTGGTTTTCAGAGCGACGGAAAAGGCAAGTGATCAAGGAAACAGAGCAGCAATTAGATGATGATGGTGAAGATGACTCTGTGGAAGAGGAGGGTTCCTCGGATGACCTGAGAGCTTCAAGCGAAAACGGTTCATTGGATGTAGCCAGCAATTCTCAAATGTCAAGAGAGCGCAAAGTGACTCCTATAAAAATCAACCTTAAGAACTTTAAAGTGACAGAGTCAAATGGCAAAAGCGAGTTGCCAGGCTTAAGTGCAGATGTTCAAAGAGAGAGCTCTCCTAGCAGGGCACCTGTGCCCCAGAAGCCCAGGCTAAGCTGTAAAAAGACTGCTCAGCAGAGGAATTTGCTTAAACAGCTTTTTGTACAGACCCAGCGCCCTACAAATGAACAATATGACCAAATATGTTCTCAAACAGGACTTCCCAGAACTGAAGTGATTCGTTGGTTTGGAGATAGTCGCTATGGTTTAAAAAATGGAAATTTGAAGTGGTATGAGAACTATAAGCATGGTATCTTCCCTAAAGGCCTAGTAATCTCTACTGAGGCCAGCAAGGTGATCCTCCAAGACTATTTCCAAAAGAACAAGGTGCTTTATGAAGATGACCTTCCAGGTCTGTGTGAGAGAACTCAGATGACCATCTCACAGATCAGGCTGTGGTTTGCTGAAAGGCTAGATGAAGAAAGCAAGGCCATATCAGACACGGGCAGCGAAGACCAGTCCTCAAGCGTTGGCGAGCCAGCCAGCAATCAAAAAGGGACATTTGATGCCTTTTCTGAGGTTTCTGAGAACAGTGAATCTTGGGAGCCCGGAGGTCAAGATGGCAGCTCAGAGCTTGGAGATACGGAAAGTCATCTACCTGCAGTTCAATGTGGTAAGTCATTTCTGCTAATTTGGCCCTTCCTGTAAGCTTCAGCATCAAAAAGTGCTTTGAACAAAAAGTATCAATGATCAAATGAAACTTTAATAGAAAATCCATTTCACTTCATCCTTTGAGGGGGAGCTAAAGATTTCACCGAAATGGTGGGCTGAGGAGAAATTTGAGGGGGAGGGAGATGATGCTACATAAGTGTCTTGGGGAGGAGCTCCAGTCATAATGGGCAGCAACGACGGCAGTTCAGTGTAGACAATACTGAGCTAGATGAACTAATGGTTTGACTCTATAAGTTATCTTCCTATTTTCCTAAGGGATAGAAGACTGAATAGATTAAGAGAGCAGGAAAATTTTGGTTTATTACAGGTGGAAAAGTGGGGGGAGGAAAAATTAAAGGGAGGTATATAATACAGATAAGGTCAGAAAGGTAGCTGGGTAAAGAGCAACCTCTTAACCACATGCCCATCACATCAGGCAGGCATTCTGAAGTATAACTCTTCCAAAAACCGCATTCTTCTCAAAGCAGCTGAGGTCATGATGACTTTGTTTTTTTCCTCATCTCTCTCGTGGCTTTTCTGTTGTCTACTTATTCTTCCAGTTTTGTAAAGTGTATTGTGACACGCCTGTATGTTGTTTTCAGAAATGGACTGAACCAGCACTGCTTCCCCTGAAGGATCTGCTTTAACTTTGTGAAGATTCAGCAGCTGTGGGCCTCAGACTGAATCTGTGAAAGTCCTGAGGAAACACTGCCATAATGACAAGATCATACTTTTGTAAAGCACATTTGGGGGGGGGGGGTGTTGATCAGTCAAGAAGACTGTCGTTTTGTGGGGTTTTCTGTTTTTGTTTTTAGTCTAGCTGTCTGCTGCCTAATCTAGCATAGGAGCAGAATCTGGCACAGTGACAAGATTTCCTCTTTCTAAATTACGACTTTTTGTTTGGTTTTCCAGTGGGCAGTTTCTTTCAGACTTCCTATCCATATGGAGCTAGCTTTACTTATATTACCAGCTAGCCTGCACACAGGATCATGAATCTGGGGCATTGCGTTAACCGTTCTTGTTTCATAGAAATGGACTATCATTGGCATAATACATTTGTAATCTTTCAGTGTTTGTTCTCTGAAGGCTGAATCATTACATATATCCATCACCTTTGAATCTCTAGGTATGGAAATCTGGGTTGCAATCTGTACCCACTCACCTGGGAGTAAATCTCATTGGATCTTATGTAACTTCTGAGTAGGATTGGGCTTCTCGTGTGTGTGTGTTTCAGGGACAGAGCAATATTCCCAATTGTGTGCACAAAATTTGGATAATAAAAGTATGGCTAATTCTAGCCATTCCGATTGGGCATCACATTTCACATGTGTTGCTACATGCCTTGCAATAGCAAGTAGGGTGGAAATGGGGGGGGGGGAAAGGGGCCTTTTTCTTTCACTCATTCTTTATTGACAGACAATGTGAGACTTTTCTACAGCAGATGACATTACTTATTGGATTAGTCTCCAAGTATACAAATCAGTGCACTTTTAAAATACACCCTAATCCAGAATCATTTTTGTCATTGTTTAAAGCAAAGTTCATAAATTATTTTTTATTAAGAAGAGTGTTAGAGGAAAAACTTTGGTCAGGAAAGAATTAAGTGGGCAAACATCACACTTTGCATAGCCCATTCCCACTGCCCTCCCTAGCAGAACTGTGTTAGATCCCATACCTTATTTCAAAAGAGTGAACTGTTGGAAAGGTTTGCGATTTCTCCCAGACTTCCTAGCCATTTATGAGCTTTTTTTTTGGTCAAGCAGCCCTGAGCTGTTCTAGTTGCACAATTAATCTTACATAATTATAGGTAGATGTGCATCCCCTGCCTATCTAAGTCTTGGCTTCTTACTGTTTTCAAAATATTTTAATTATGTTAATAGAATGGAAAAATGTGATTTAATGTACTGATGTTTGTAGTGGTAGAAAATGTTTATTTAAATGGGTCAGTTTGGTTAGCACTAAGTAACTGTTCTACAGGGTGGGTTTAGGGAGGCCTTTCCTTCCTTAGAACCACCTCTTCTCCAAAGGTAATGTTGGATCTGAACCCAGCTCTCATACTACACCTTACTGCAGCCTTCTCCAGTCTGGTCTCCTCCAGATATTTTGGACTACTATCAGCCCTTGTCAACTTGTCCAATAGTCAGGGAAGATGAGAGCTTACCTCCAACAACATCTGGAAGGCACCAGGTTGGGGAAGGCTGCTGTGTTGAGTGTTTTATCAAGTGTCTTGTTCAGAAAGGTTATCTTTGTGTAACATTTTGTTCCATCTATATTTTGATAGCTGTAGACCAACTTGTCCTTTACAGAAAGCATTACTGTACCTCAGACCATTTTTGTTTGTTATGTGCCTTCAAGTCAATTATGACTTATGGTGACCCTATGAATCAGTGACCTTCAAGAGCATCTGTCATGAACCACCCTGTTCAGATCTTGTAAGTTCAGGTCTGTGGCTTCCTTTATGGAATCAATCCATCTCTTGTTTGGCCTTCCTCCTTGTCTACTCCCTTCTGTTTTCCCCAGCATTATTGTCTTTTCTAGTGAATCATGTCTTCTCATGATGTGTCCAAAGTATGATAACCTCAGTTTCATCATTTTAGCTTCACAAGAACACAAGAAGAGCCTGCTGGATCAGGCCAGCGGCCCATCTAGTCCAGCATCCTGTTCTCACAGTGGCCAACCAGGTGCCTGGGGGAAGCCCGCAAGCAGGACCCGAGTGCAAGAACACTCTCCCCTCCTGAGGCTTCCGGCAACTGGTTTTCAGAAGCATGCTGCCTCTGACTAGGCTGGCAGAGCACAGCCATCACGGCTAGTAGCCATTGATAGCCCTGTCCTCCATGAATTTGTATAATCTTCTTTTAAAGCCATCCAAGCTGGTGGCCATTGCTGCATCTTGTAGGAGCAAATTCCATAGTTTAACTATGCGCTGAGTAAAAAAGTACTTCCTTTTGTCTGTTCTTGAAACACTGGCTCGATGGCCCCTATTTGAAAGTGTGTTGCTGCTGCCTGGCCAATCCATTCTTATTTGTGGACCTGGGAGCCAAGAGAAATGAAAGCTGTCCAGTGGTACCTGAACAAACTCCAGTTTGTACCGATACACAACTATCTGTAGGGCCCAACTGTCTGAGATGGTGGTCTGAGGTGATGGGCTGGTGAAACTGTTGGGATGGTCCCCCACCCTGAAGCTGGTAGTGTCAAAATTGTTGTTTGGTCTGCCTGCATTGGGAAGTGTTAGATTTACTGGAGGTGACCATATGGGGCCTGATGAACCTGGACATGCTCCAGCTGTGCCTGCTGAGCCCGTAGTCTCTGGATTGGTAGCTGCATCTCTGAGGACGAAAGGAAGGACCTGACCTCCCTGATCGCCTTTCTCATCTTTCTTCCAAGCAGAAGGCATAGCCTTACGCTTGTCTCTGGTTTCTTCCAGCATCCCTTTCAGGGTATGTTCCCCAAAAAGAAGCTGGTCCCTTGGAAGGAAACAGAAGCGAGATTTCCCCTGGAAGCTGGATCCACATTCTAGTGCTTCAGCCAAATGGCCACTAGGCTGGCAGATACAGCTCTGGAATTAAATTCAAGGCTGTGTCAGGAATAAATTCCTGGGCTCTTGACTATTTGCTTAGAATCTGTGTAGTGTCTCTGCGTCTAAATCAGGATTTTATAGCAGGCCACTGTTCTTCTTGTGACAGTTCTGATTTAATTTGTTCTGACACCCAATTATTTGTATTTTTTGCAGTCCATGGTATGTGCAAAGCTCTCCTCATTTCAAATGAGTTGATTTTTCTCTTATCCGCTTTTTTCACTGTCCAACTTTCACATCCATACATAAAGATCGGGAATACCATGGTCTGAATGATCCTGGCTTTGGTGTTCAGTGATACATCCTTAAATTTAAGGACCTTTTCTAGTTCTCTCATAGCTGCCCTCCCCAGTCCTAGCCTTCTGATTTCTTGACTATTGTCCCCACTTTGGTTAATGACTGTGCCGAGGTATTGATAATCCTTGACCATAAATCGCAGGTTTGTGTGTGTTGCCCAAGCCCACAAAACATAGTATCTCTCAGCTTCAAATTCAGGCTTTTCAGAATCTCAAGGTGGAAATACACTTCATGTGTGGTTCTGAGATTCTTATTTTGGATCTTTTTCACAATGCAGCCACTGATGCAACAATTTGAAATGAAAAATGAGCATGTGAGGAGGGGACAGTCAGGGCCGGATTATCCATTAGGCTTAGTAGCTGAAGCCTAGGGGCCTGGAGCTCTTGGGGGCCCATGAGGCACTGGCCCAAGGGCCCCTGGAGCTACAGGGGGCCCTCCGCTCTCCTTCCGTGATCCGTGGAAGCATCTGCGGACCGCCATCCCCCCACTTTACATACCTTTCTGTTTTTTGCAGCGTGCAGATTTGCCATCAATAAAGATGGCGGCTGAGGTTTCCTTAAGGGGCTGAAGCCTCTGCCGCCATCTTGGCTGATGGCACACATGCGTGCTACACACACGCTCTGCTGCCATCTTGATTGATGGCAAACCTGCACACGCTGCAAAAAACAACGGAAAGGTAGGTGAAGTATGGGGATAGGAGCTCCCAAGCACCAATCAGCCTAGGGGCCCTCCTCAGCTTAATCCAGCCCTGGGGACAGTATCAATCTCTTCTCTTGGTTCCATTTTTCTGTTGAAAATTGCTCCTCCTGTCCTGGTTCTACCCCCTCAATGGAAAAATGTTTTTGTACAATGAGTAAACAAACAAAAATTGTGCAGATGCACACATTCCTTCTTATATTAAGCACCAGTCCATATTTGGAACTAAAAAGCAGAGTGATATATACATCTCATCTTTGCGCTAATGCTGTAAAATAGGAAGTGGGACTAGTTGTTCTCCCCTTCGGTGTCATATGTGAAAGCCTTTGATGGCGCAAGACCTTTCCACAAAGAAAACAGTATGGTTCCTGCTTCACACTCAAGTGAGAAAAGAAGCCCATTTAGACTGCACACCCTTAAACTGATGTAAAGCAGGTTCATTTGCTGGGGTCTCTTTCTGCTTTCACATTGGAGAAGCCTTAAGACCTGATCATCATGTCCACAGGTCTTTTGAGAAATAGTTTGGGATTCTTGCTAGAACATGATAATGATGTAGCCAGGCTTGCTTATGGTCTGTTTTGGAGGCAAGAGGCCTGGATCCACGTAGAGCTCATGCAAGGAGTTTTGGCTGAAAGATTATAGCCTAATTTTTACAGTAATGCCTTCAGAGAACAAATGCAGGTAAGTGACCTGGGGTACAGTCTTGTGGGCCACTTCTATTGGAATGAATGGGAACTAAGCCAGAACTCCCAAATGAAAGAGCAACCCTGGTCACTTCAATGGGACTGGCACAGGAGCAGGTCTTGATAGTCTGTCCTTGCTTTTCTGTGTCTACATACATTAAGGTTTATTTTAAATATACACACATACAGTACGTATATGCATTTAGTTTATGCATAGCATCAGTGTTAAAAATGTACATATACAGATTACTGTGTAATTGGAGACTTCACTCAGCTCTTAGAGAAAATGTGGTTTTGAGTGCCGTTACAAGGACTGCCAGAAAATCTGAAGTGGGTATTTTGAGGTTTGCCTAAGGATGGCACAGTGAATGGATTGCTAAGGCTGTGACCCTCAACATCCTTACTCAAAAAGCAAGATATCAGAGAGGCCCAGTTCCATGAGTTGGATTAGAGTGGCCAAGTTTAGTAGCAGATTAAACATTTGTATAGTGAGCATGGCCATGTTCAGGCATGGCTGTTCACAGGACAATTTGAGCCTTTCTTGATATGGAGGGAAGGTAATATACAAAACGCATTGGTGCCTGAGTGTGTGGCTTGGAGACGTGCAACTTCAAGGGATGTTGTGTTAACTTGTAATAAAATATATATTTAATATAAATTATTGTTGTTATTATCATTTTTAATGGCTGGGTCTGTGGCAGAACATCCCTGTTGTATGCAACAACCGCACATTAATGGTGTTCCTAAAACAATGCAGGCACCAACAGTATGACTGTACCAATCTGCAGTGCAGTCACATAGCATGGGTTGGTTGAGTGCACAGATCATGGTGGTGGCTACCGCATCTCTGCCTGATCTAACAACTGGTTTAGGGCATGGGAATTCCAATAGGGGTGCACAGCTTCTCCTCCAAAACAAAGAGATGTCTCCTGTGGGCAAAGGAACATACATACAGAGCTACACTCGCCCATTCAGCTGAATAGGAACCTACATGCTCATTACAGTGCATGTAGATTGGGGACTAGGGTGTTCTGCCAACTCCTAGGTTTGTATCAGGACATACTTGGCTTGACATCCTGTTCCAAGATGAAAACAATATATAATGTCTTAAGTAGAGTTTGCAAGATAGAGTTGATTCAAAAGAGAGGAGGCTACTAGCAGTGGTAAGTGTACCCTCTTTCTCTGTCTAGCAATATGTGCAGCTTTTTCAAACAATGCTTTAGGAGCAAATGTATAGTTGTAGGCCAGATATTGATCTCTCCCCAGTGGTTTCACAACTATACTTCTTGTCACAGGAAGTGTCACCACAATTTTGCACAGGTCTTCCAATAAGTTCAACTTTTGAACTAGATACAAGATTTTGGAGAGGCTTTTCTTCAAGATGGCCCCCTGGAGAATTGCTGCCTGTTACCTTAGACAATACTGAGCTAGATGAATAAATGGTCTGATTTAGTATAAAATAGCTTCCTATGCTACCTAATTCAAAGTGGCTTGGTATTTTTGTTAGTCCTTGTTTGGGGAACGGTATGTAGGTCTCTTCTCCTCCTCCCCCCTTTGACCCCAATATGAAAGCTCATTTTGACAGAGAATGGATGCTTGGTAGTAGAACAAATTAATCACAAGGGGGGTGCACTGATTTCTGTACATGAATCAATCTAAGCTGTAGCTGGAATGTTAAATATTGTTAAAATCAGGTTTCACAGTGACAAAATTATTTTTCCCAACACTTCTCTCATAAGGATATTGAAGCACTTTGGTAAGAAATGCAGATGCTTGGCTATTCGTAGACATTGCAACGTGCTAGGCAGTTAGACAAAGAATTTAGGAGTTTGGTTTCTTGGTGGATCAGGGATATTTTATTTATAGGCTGCTAAATATTTGTTAATTTTCTGAAAGCATTTATCTGGTTCATAATGCATTCTGCTCCTCTCCCCACATTTCACAAGGGTAGGAAGGGAAGTACTTAAAGTACCAAAGCACTTAATCCCTTCAATTGACTTTGCAAACATAACACATGTAGATAGCCTTAAGGTATTCTTGTTTATTGGCTTATTCTGAATTTGCATTGGAAGGCCACTGGTTCCCCATCCCTGTTGTGAGACCACCTATCAGGCTTGATCACCTCTTGAGCAGGAATTTGAACCCTAATGTGTTGTTTACTACACCAGCCTTTCCCAGCGTTTGGGTCTCTGGATGTTGCTGGACTACAGTTCCCATAATTCTTGACCATTGGCCATGCTGCCTAGGGTTGGTGTGAGTTTTAGTCCAGCAACATCTGGGAATTCAAAGATTGGGAAAGGCTGCGCTACAGAACACTAGCTTTAAGTTGAACAGACCACTGTATTAGCACTTTCTTGAATTAAAATATGTTGTCTAAATTATAAGCAAGTTTACTGAACTCATAGGATTAATACTGCCAGTGCAGCTTTTGTATAAACAAGGGCTTGCTTACTGGCTGTCACATATGGCTGTCTAATCTTAAGTGCCATCATGGAGTGTTTCAGAATTTGGAATTGGTGTCAAGCTAATCATACATACATAAGGTTGAGACATTGTTCACAATTGAAACCTTTACAACCCCCCCCCCATGCATTGCCCCTTTCTAGACAGGCACATGGCAGATGAAATGTGGGGATGAGAGGGTTTTTGAACCAGAATGCTATATGTTTTTAGATCAAGGGAAGGGATTGGAGTGTGTTCAGCTGCAGGCACACAATGTCTTTTCATGTTGTATTTATTAGTCATACTTGAAATCTTAATTTCATCTGTTCCTATTTCCTAGTGAAACTTGTTAATTGTTTTTTTAAATTAAAAGCCAGTTTCACAACCCTTTGGAATGGGAATAGCACACTGTAAAACTTAATAATGGGCTGGTGTGCATGGGGCTCACTAATTGAATTAACGCTTGTGGAGGAATCAGTTCTCTTTGCAAAGAGGGCAGTCCTTGCAAGCTGTTGGGAATGTCTCCTGTGCAGTTTCCATTGAACTGAGAGATGTGTATAGGGGACGGGCCATTGCTCACTGGTAATGCATATGCCTTGCCTGCTGAATGTCCAAGATTCAATCCCTGCAACCTTAGTTGAGTAGCAGGTGATGGCTCCTGCCAGTCAGAGTAGACAATACTGAACCAGATGGGGAAATTAATCTGACCTAGTATAAGGCAGCTTTCCTGCCTGCAACTGCCTTTCCATGGGGCTAGCAAGGAATGTGAAGGGCAGATACACACAAAGGGGGACTTCTCTTTTATTAACTAGCAGTATATGAATGACTCCCTAACAGACCTATGAATCCCCAAACCATGAAATCAGCTTTCAAGTGCACAAACCTGTCAGAAACTGGATTCATGTGTGAATAATTGTGTGTTTAAGCAGTTTCCCTTGTCTCAGAAAGATAACTTTGGAACTGGCACAATATGGAAAAGATGTATTTGCAGAGCCTCTCCGTAGTGCACACCCCATTTCCTCAACCGTGGGTCCTAGGAGTTGTTGGACTGCAGCTCCCATCATCCCTGACTGTTGGCCATGTTGTCTGGGGTGCCTCTGAAGCTGAAAGGCAAATGGAAAGCAAATGCAGCAGGCCCCTTGGGTGTTCCTGGTTTGTGCAGGGGTAGGTGGGAATTCCATACAAATTCAAATGCTCCCACTTTTACCTGAAGCCATTTCACCAGTTTCTCATTAGCAGGTCATCTGATAATGACAGAAGATATCCCGATCATGTCAATGATGAACAACCAAAAACACGTTGAAGGCCATGCAAACAATGGGAGTCCTTTTCTCAATTGACCTCCCAGCAATCTGTGCCGGAGTGAGAATTCTTACTGAATTACAGCCCCTCCTGTTACCCTTCCAAACCTTCTGTTCACCTGTGGGTTTTTGTCTTACCCCAACATGCTTTTCTTATGGGAGGATCCTGACATGTAACTTGAATGCCTGGAACAAATGAATAAGGCTATCTGCAGATGCTTTTGGATATTTTCCGTCATGCTTTCTTTAGGATAGGGATGGGAAACCTCTGATCCTCCAGATGTTGCTGGACTAAGCCCCAGCAAGCATGGCCAATGTTTTGGGATAACAGGAGCTGTAGTTCAGCAACAGCTGGAGGTCCAAAGGATTCCTTACATTTGCTCTAGGATGCTTTTTGTTATGGATACCCAGCTCCTACTGCTTTTCTTCATCCTATGTAACTGTCTCATGAAGCTGACTTGCAGAGCTTTTTGACTTTGAAAGCTGATGGGAAGCTATTGTAAATAGCATCTTCTAATGTACCCTAGAATTTTGACTTATCCACAAGGTTGCTGTAATGCTGCAAAGGGGACCTTTGTATAAGGGTAGCCCCTATCCTCCTGGGCAGTTTTTTTTTTTTTTGCAGGGGTGGGGAGTGGAATAGGGCTAACTTAAAAACTATGTGAAGAAAATTGGATCCTTTTTGTACTTTTGCTTAAACTTTTTGAAGAGGAAAAAGCTGAAGCTGCTGGTGTTGGTGATGCCAGTTCTCCTTCAACCAGAGAAGATCTGGCGCCTGGTATGATGGCACTCGCTCATTTCAAGCAATGATGCCACTTCTGCGAAGTGAACTGCAAGTTTCCCTTCATTTTGTATATGCATCTATGAGGGTGGGAAGAGCTTGCTTTGTACAGTTTGGTGATATGAGAACTTTTTGATTGTTCCTAATAAACAATGAGGAAAGAAAACCCCATGTTGTTTTGTAGCTTGTCAATCTTGGCTGGAGGGGAAGGGAAATAATGCATGCTGCTTTGAATTAATCTCCTCTGAATTTATTTCATTTATCTACCACATTTCCTCCAAGGAGTTCCAGGCTGCATACATGGTTCTCCCCCTCTATTTTATTCTTGCAACCACCTTGTGAGGTAGGTGACCTCACCTCACGAATTATATGCTGAGTGTGGATTTGAGTCTGAGTGTCTTTGCTCCTTTTAACACTACAACCTGCTTCCATAAAGTTGTCATTATGTTGTGGCTGGATTTGGAGAGTGCACTGATGGATCGAAGTCTAACAAATCAAAATTCCAAACTGATTATGAGACAAGAAAAATCATGTTGCCCCCAACTGGTATCTCACCATACAAACTGGAGAGCAGGGCAGAGAGTCATTTACCAAGTCTATCCAATTGTTTTAAGTTGCAATATGAGCTGCAGTAGGTGGGGGAGGGAAATACAAAGTTTTTTTTTAAAGTAGTGTAGAGCCAGTGTGGTGGAGTGGTTAAGGTGTTGGACTAGGACCTGGGAGACCAGGGTTCGAATCCCCACATAGCCATGAAGCTCACTGGGTGACCTTGGGCCAGTCATACATACAAAATTTATTACGGTCAAAGACCCATATAGTATACAAATTATACAACATATAGAAATAAAATAGGGGTAAAATAAAGTTCGGATTAATATGAAATTGCATCCAACGTACATTAGTACCAAATCTAAAATTTCGAGACCTTTCTTAGCCAGAAAACAAGGATAATCGTGTTTGTTGAATTGCGTAGATAAACTTAGCTACTCGCTGGGAGATCCCTCTATCTACACCTGATAGAAGATAAGATATTATAGTATCAGGAGGGTTGTATACCTGACTTGCAAGTAAAGGGGATAGAAATTTATTACGTATCTGGGAATATAGGGTACAGTTTAGGAGCATGTGTTGAAGGGTTTCAATAGAACCCGCTCCGCATGGACAAAGGCGTTGCTCATAAGGACGGCCCGCAAACCTTCCTTCCAACAGTGCTGAGTGTAAAGAATTAAACCTAGCCTTAGTAAAGGCCAGCCTTAACTTAGGAACTGTAAGGAAATCCAGATAAGGGGCGGAATTGCCAAAATCCGCTTTTAATTTCAAAAAAGTGGGAGAACATGTTTTAGAACCCATGGCTATAGTAGATTGCAGATCTAAGTCTTTAAGTCGGGTCCGAATTAGAAATTTAGCATTGTTAGAAGATTGGGATGATAGATATTCTCCCGAGAGACCTAACTGTGGGAGTTTTGCAATAAAATTTTTATTCAAGTTAGATATATATACATCGTTCCAAAGGGCAGAAAGATATCCAGAGAGAGGGTTAATCGCTAATTTGATCCAGTAATTAAAAGCTATCAACCATGCCTGACACTCTAGGGAGATAAAACCACACTCTAAGGGCTGCCGAGGCAACACATCTAGGTACACCCAACACTCGCCTTAAAAAAAGGGAGAGGACTGCTTCCACTGAGGAATTAAATGAGTGTATCCAAATCGGTGCTCCATAGAAGAGCTGGGGAATGACTTTACCTTTAAAGACCTGAATAGCAGCTGGCACATACTGCCCCCCCTTTAGAAAAAAAGTATCGCAACAGACCCTTTACTGTGTTCCGGGCAATCAAAATTGCCACTCTTATATGGGTAGCCCAACTCAACGAAGAGTGAAAGATAATGCCTAAATATTTGTATTGAGAGACCTGTTCAATTTGATGACCATTAATTGTCTGGGAGGAGGATGGTATGTGTGATGTTCATGTATTAGTGTATATATGGTAAGTGCTGTTTGTATAGGAGATACATGGTAAGTGGAATGAAAGAGGAGAGGGGAGTGAATGGGCAGTAGAATGCTGGATGATTGGCTGAGTGTTTAGAATGGCTGAGAGTATAAATGGAAGGATGACAGTTAAATCTGGGTGGACGGTGAACGTGAGTGGGTTGTTTTGGTGGGTTTTTGAGAGGAGATTGGGTGGAGAGTTGGTGGATGTGAGGAGAGTGTGGAGTTCGGATTAATACTAAGACCAGTACCTCAGGAATAGATGAAACCATATGCTTAAGTGCCTTTATAAAGTAATCTTGTTATCTCTGTTATTTAATAAATATATTTGGTTTACCAAAGGCCCGATCCTTGGCTGGGGTTCCACAGACCAGAAGGGAGGGTAAGGTAAATACCAAGGCTGAAGGGTAACAAATGGTGGCAGCGGTGAAGAGAATAACACCACAAGTATTCAGAGCAAACCAGGATTATCTGCATTGATACAAAGGGATTGGGACAGCTTAAGCACGCAGCCACAGAGGTAACCTGATAGAGAGACTCAGGCAGAGTCTCTGGGAATACGGGTTATAGGACGTGACTGATGGTGCTGCCTAGCAGGGAGATCTGGTGAGGTCTATGCTAGAGCGGGGAGAGAAACCATAAAAAAGGACAGTCCGGACTGGTGGAGTCCCTGGTGGTGCCTAGTGACAGGCAGTAACCACGAGCAGGTAGGAACCTGACAGGGAGAGCCAGGGAAGGGCATCACAGTATGCATCTAGAAAATACTAAGATTTTTGTTTTTGGAAAAGTTTATAAACAACAGGTTCTCACTACAATAGGTCATAAAGGCCCGTAATAGTCGTTTATGTCCCACTTTAGAGAAGGAGAGAAGGGCAGCATCGTCTGCATATAAAAGCAAGGGACATCTTGCTTCAGCAATTTTTGGGGCATGGAATTCCTGGGAAAGGCAGCATGCTATCAGGTCATTTAGGTATAAATTGAATAGCAGGGGGGCTAGAACACAGCCCTGCCTCACCCCCGACCTTGGGCCAGGCACTGCCTCAACCTCAGAGGAAGGCAATGGTAAACCCCCTCTAAATTCCCCTTACCATGAAAACCATATTCATAGGGTCACCCGTAAGTCAGAATCAACTTGAAGGCAGTCCATTTCAGGGAGGCACACTTGGATGCTATACTGTCATTAACTGGTTGCTAGGTAGAGAAAGAAAAAATAATCTGAACCTGTGGTGTTGTCCACCTAGACTTTTCTACAAGTACCATCCAGCTGAGTCGAGCATGCCTAAATTTCATGCATTGAAATAAATGGGTACAATCCTATGCATGCTTATTCAGAAATAAGTCATTGTAACATGCGAGTACTCCCTACACATATACACCCTACTACAAAACTAAGACATTGATAATTTTGAAGTTGCAATTCTATGTGGACTTCTACTGAGAGTAAGCTCATGTAAACTGAATGGGCCCTTCATCTGGGCAAACATGCATAGGATTGAGCTGTAATGTTCCTAATTATGTCAAGTAGAACCATTTTATATACTAAATTTTATAAATGATGCTATTGATGGTAAAGTAGTAAAATAAGTTACGTTTGATAAAGTAAATGTTGCATCTATTCAATTTTCCCCGAAACCTATGGAAAAAAATTTATTGGCCATTACTTCACAATTTCTCCAACCCATTTGGCGCTAGACTTCTACATCTCTAGCTATGCTATGTGTATCTAGCTAAGCATGCATTCTCGCTCAAGTTGGTGGTGTCTGAATTCTACAGATGGAGGTGTGTGTGTTGGGGAGGAGAACAGAATCCTAATAGCCCTAACATAGAGACTTAATGAAATGTGGTAGCTTCTTGAGGTGGGGTGGAGACACCTGGTATGGTCAGCTATACTAGCAGCTAAACCTAGCAGCTATACTGCATGGGCACACAGGCTCCTTTGTGTGCTGTCTTCCTCATCAGCTTCTTTCTTGCTTAGCAGGAAGCCTTGTATACACACTTCACATTCAGTCTTGGCAGAAAGTAAGCTAGCCCCCACCCCATTGCTTCTCAAGCAGCTTTATCTCCTATTTAAGTTCAGAGGAATAAACACAGCATATCAGTACTGTGGCAGGGTGCAAATGGAACTTTAATGGCAGACTTAGTTTCACTGGCCTGAGCTGAAATAAAGGGGTATTAATTTAACCTGACCTGAATTCTTTTGTAACCCACTTGGGCTAGTCTAATCCAAACCAACTAGTTTTTGAGCAATTGGGCCTCTTTCCAACTTGCAAAGGTTCTGCCTACTTTCCCACACAATATAATAAGCAGGCAACTATATTAAGCCACATACATTGCAATGGCACATACAGTTCCATTTATAAGCATGCTCCCTTGTAACTGAATTCCCTTCAAATGTTTGGGACCAAGAGCAACCCCTTTGACTGGGAAGGAATGCCCAGCCAGGAAACTTACTGGACAGAAAACAACCTTTTTTTTTCTCAACAAAGCATTCTAAAGACAGGACTTCAACCCCAACAAAATACAACATAAGACCAAAAGAAAATGACTTGAGGGTCTTTATTGTGCAGTCTGATCCATCCCAACCAACAGCCAGCTGATCAGAATCCATACAACTGGAGGAGTTAGGCAGGACTTGGCTCCTCTTAAAAGAGTCAACTAATACACAGTAAATGGAGCTTGCCTTTTCTGGTGATCAAAATAATCAGTTCCACTGGAAGGGTGGTACCACTTCTCAAGCAGGCAGAGGGGCAGCAGCACAACATCCACACTGTTGTGGCAACTGGAGATGACTGTTAATGTTGACCCCCTACTCACAGCAGGGCAAGGACAGCTCTCTGTCTGGGGCCTGGCTTTGTAGACAATGACAGCAGCTTCCTCAGAAAAGGGGAAGTGGTTTGACAACATAAAGAAGTCACACACCCCCAATATGGAGGTGCAACAGTGAAGTCACAGAGCAAGGGAAAAATGCCTCTTGTAGCTTTCCTAGCTTGGAAACATGGGCCACAATTACAGTGCCTTTCTTCAGGTAGCCTAGGCTTGGGAATTTCTGCTGTACATTCCTCCTAGAACTGTTGTTTTGCCCCATTACTAGAACTGAACAGAAAGGGAAGCAAAAAAATAAAAAGGTTTTATTTCAGTGGCAAGAGCTCTATCTCCTACAGAGCTGACTTTGGCTCAGGTATTTTCTCCCTCCCCCCCCCCAAAAAAATGCTGCCCCCTTTGTATCTCAGTCATCACTTCAGAACAGTAGAGTGATGTCTTTATGTGATTCTGCTTCACACTTTTTTCAAGGAGGTAGTCGCCCAAAGGAAGAGGTGACTTGAGAATTTAGTTGGCTGTCTTTTGCACCTAAACCACAGCTAATGCAACACCTGCTCCACTTAATACTGACATTTTGTTTTGCAAAGACAGCGTTGAGGGCCTTGCATAGCTTGAGATGGCCACTGAGACCAGGCCTGGTAAGTCCTACCAGGCTTGTGCTCTAATACCATAATAAACACTTGTACTTCCTTCTGTCATATAAATCACCTCATATACTGTGCACACTGTGATTAAGGAGTTTAATAATAACAATAAGAAAGGTTCAGTTCCTCTTGGTTCTGCTGGGCAGCTCTGAGGCTATTATCCTCTCTATAAAGTACAGTCATGGGGAAGAAGGGTGTTGATAGTTGCATTCATCCTCTGGTACTAACAAAACATACACGTTCAGTACACTTAAGTTTCTGGTTTGGTGCAGAGGGTCTTTTTGTTGTTGCTGAGTTTGTTTACAGGTCATGGTCACAACAATTAAACCATTGATTCATAGTTTGATTCTTTAAAAATTTCTCCACTTGAACACCCTTCAGAAAAGAAACTGGAAAAAGCTGCCTGAAAGTAGGCCAAAGCAGTGACGTTTCCATAGAAACCAGTTCACAGCAATCCGTGAGAATCACAAGCACTGGAGGGTGCTTTAACAGCAGGCAATGTTGGGCTACAGGCGGTTATCCCCATTCACCCGTGTCTTTCGCAGTACCCTGCAGCAAAGGAGAAAGGGGGTTAAAAACGATACTGCTCTCCAGCCGACTGCAAAAATGCAAGTAACAACTGGAAGTTCAGTGAGGGATGTTTTCAACAGCCATGTATCATGAAGTTGTGCTGATTTTCTTTTCCTTACAAAAAGAGCAGTGTTCTTATTTTGTCACCTTTTTATCCTGCCCTTTCTCCAAGAAGCTCATGGATTGGACCAGGCACAGCCATCCTGTGAGTCAGGATTTAAACCTGATTTAAACTCTTCCTCATCCAAATCCATCACTCTGTTTGCCCTACCACACTAGCACACTCTACCTTTGTGGGAACTTGATGAGTGGGCACCAAAGTTCAGTCAGTCAGTCAGTCAGTCATACTGCATTCATTCTACAATATCCTTGTGCAAAACACTTCTACCTTCCCATTCAGATAAATCCATGTGATGTCTGCAATTGTCACACACAGCCGTGTTCACTTGAAGCTTTCATCACAAGATGATATTTTCATAACTGCCTATCTTCTATACTATGAAATGATCAATATGTGAATGGGTTGTTAGCAGCTAATGCCTGCTGTTGCTTTTTCATCAGGCACTGTTGCCATGACAACTTTGCACAGTAAATACTTTGGCAATCTGGTTTTTGCCACTTGATGGGAAAACCACTGAAAACTTTGCGCATAGACCTTTGCCAATCAAGTGTGCAGCTCTTGTGCACAGAGGGAGACCCACAGACCTCAGTAGTCTATTCCTCTCAGCCCACTGGTACATGTGGGAACAGTGCATCGGGGTATCCAGAGAATGGGAGGCTTGTGTGTGCCTCTCATATCCCCCCATCCAGCCCCTCTCACTCAGCACACTGCAAGCTATTCAGGATCCAAAATTCAAGGAACTTGCGGCGCACAAACAAGAGGAATATAGGAAGCATGCACAAACGACCTATCCTATGTATGTGCGCACCGATGGGGGAAGGCTCTCTTGCAACCAGTAGGGGTTCCACTTTGTGCAGATGCTGAAACCTTGTATGGGGAAGTACCATGACTTATATGAGGTTACCTTTACATCATAAATAACAAGTTTTCACTCCTATGCAGCATTCATTTAGATACACGCCAATTAAAACTGCCAAAGCGAATTCCACTGCTGGAAAATGTACCTTAAGAGCTGGCCCTCAGTGTATGCATTGGTTTCTTATCACTTAATCCAACATAAGGAACTTTTCCATTTATTCCAGTTGTACTGTTTCTCAAATAACACTCCCCCTTTGCTCCAGGCAAATTAATCCATTTATCTGAGAATACAAGATGACAAATACTCTTGCTTCTGCTGTTTTGTTAACCTTGGGGAGAGAGGTGGCAAGGCAGGATATCTATTCACCTTATCAACTCAAACCTCTAAGGAATTTGAATCTGTGTTTCCATTTACCATTGACTAAACTAGAGAAGAGCAGAGGGTTCATCAGATGCAGAGAATCCTGACAGATGTTAGGATGGTGAGACTTCCGGGAAGGGTGATTTGCCTGTGCTGCCTCTGAGACAAGCTCTTGTCACAGAAGAAGCTTTTTCAGCTTTAATCAGTCAGAATGTTTTTTTTTTTACTAGTTAAGATTTTCTCCCGGTCAGGGAGAAACGTGAGATTAACCACAAAGCCTGTTTTTATTGGGAGGACTGGACTTCATTAATTTATGAGAGAAAGTTCAGCCAGCGAATGCCGGATGGACTTCCATCAAAGCTCTTGCTGATTAAGCGACACATTTATCTTTTCTTCAAAGAAAAACGAACTAACAGGCAAGCATCCTTCTTTCCATTTTTTTTTACTTGGTTTAAATTGTTGCACCAAAAAGAGATTTGTCAATGAATCAGCTATAAAGAACTGGGTGAGTTAAAAATTTTCTCTTTCACTCACGAAACTAAGGAGGAAAGAAATCGAAAAAAGCTTATCTTTGTTTTTATTGCAAAAAGCGGGCCTGGAAGTGCATTCTAAAGATATTAACGGAAGAGGGATTTTTATTTCGAGGAGGGAAAAAAATAAACAAATTTGATTTATGAACTTTGGAGTATTATGTCTGGAACTATTTTTTTTTTGGTCTATTTCATTTTGACGAATCTGCTTACTCACGACACCACTAACAGTTTGAAGCTGGGAACTAAACTTGTTTTGTTTTCCTGAATATATAAGAGATAAGACAGGATGTATTGATGTCTGCAAGCCTGAACATTAACCCAATTGTGGCTGAAATAATTTTTTGTTTTTGTGGTTTTAAGAATGACAACCAGGAAAGTGACTGAGACCATGGAAGAAATTATGTTTCAGAAAATAATGAGTGAGATTGAGATAATGAAACAAACCCTGAGACAGGGCAGACAGGAGATGAAAATTGAACTTAGCAAAATGATGCAGGAGTTTAAAAAAATAGGGGATTCTGTGAAAGAGGATTTTGATGGGATTAGAGATGAGAAAAGAAAAATTAAAGGGAAGATACCAGCCATGGAGACTGGAACAAATGAGGAATTGGAAAAAGATCTGGAGTTTACGGATGTTAGAAATAAAGTTTACTGTTTGGAATTCAATGTTGTCTCTGAAGAAACTAATGAAGATATTAGTGATAAAGTTATCAACGTCTTGGATAATTTTCTTGACTGGAATGATGTGATGGAGCTTGACATAGAAAAAATCTATGGAATTAATTACAAATATGTGACAATGGAAAAACTCTTAAGAGATGAGCCAGTGCATTTTGTAAAAAAGAAGAGCAGAGAAGTGACTTTACAACAATATTTCAGCAACATATTCAGAATTGATGGCAAGGACATATTTGTGATGGGGGAAATTCCCATCAGACTCCTGTTATATGACTATGGCTATGACAGCAAGATCATTATGAGATACTGATAATGGATGAGTGGATACTGAAACCACTGGATTTAACAGGACTATTGAAGATGGAAGATGGAATTAATATTGATAATGGAAGAATGGTTATGGAAATTATTGGACCTAATAGATTTGACGAGATGGATTAATCGATATGTTTATTTGGATTATGGCTATGACAACAAGATTATTATGGGATACTGATAATGGAAGAATGGCTACTGAAATTACTGGATTTAACAGGATTATTGAAGATGGAAGATGGAATTAATATAGATAATGGAGGAATGGCTATTGAAATTACTGGACCTAACAGATTTGAATCAGATGGATTAAGCGACATGTTTATTTGGAGAAAAATTGAAAGATATATCTGTCAAGGAATTGAAATCTCTTTTGGACTTTTTGTGGAAAGAATAAAGTAATGTTTATGAGATTTGATGATTAATTAAGATAACTACTGGAGGAAAGTGATTTTGTAATATAATTTTAGAGACAGGATTGTTATATATTGTAGACCTATGGTTGATCTGCGACAAATCGGAAGTCAACATTTTATTTTTTTTGTATAATTGTTTTTATTTTGTGTTTTTTGTTTTTGAAAATTTGAATAAAAATTAATAATAATAAAAAAAAGATGTTAGGATGGTGAGGAAAGGATGCTTCACACCCTGCTTCCTGGGGCATTCCCTAAACAGTGGACTATTTTTTGTTGTTTATATATTGGTTTATTTCTATCTAGAACTATAACACCTTCCAACAGTTTTACTCAGTGCCTGCGAGGCAGGTAATGGCAGCAGACCTCACCATTCCCATGCGACTAGCCAGCAACTGGCTTTTGGGGTGGGTGGGGGTTGAACGCATGAGATTTCCTCCTACCCAATGTATTCCTTGTTTTATATTATTATTTGTATTATTTTAAATTGTTTTCAGATTTTTAAGTGCCTTTCACGGTTTTAAGGTTGTGCATAGTTTAACTGTATTTTAATTGTATGTTTTTCTATGTTTTTAACTACATGTAGTTCTATTTGTAAGCCGCCCTGAGTTCCAGTTTGGAAAAAAGGGTGGGGTAAAAATAAAGTTTCAATTCAATTCAAATTCCTGCAGAATTAAGCAGCCCCTCCCCCCAATCATTTTGGATGCCTACAGCATTGGGGGAGGGCTTATCGTTTGGATGGTACCCTTGTCACCTGGATTAATATTTACTAGACTCTTTGCAATGGCAGCCTTATAAAAGGTCAGATGCCAATTTTTCTCCTGTATACAGAGGCCCAGTTGGAAGTCTAAGCTTCTCCTGAGAAACAATATGTTAAGACAATGATCACTTATGCTATGTAATACTTTAAGCTCCACAATACATAAAAGGTACCTTGGCCCCAATAGTACAGACTGAAGAGGACAGAAGCCCACCACCCTTAAGAGACAATTCTCCAATGAGTGACTTGGAAATCTTGCCTTACTTTTAGTACATAGTCTATTAACTGGAATATCCACCACACCAAATTTCTACTGGACTTGCCTTCTGTCTCGATTGTCGAAGTGGTCTGCTAACTGCTCCTGTGACATCCGGAAGTCTTCAAATGGTTGCTGATATCGGGCTTCAAGGGAGCCTTCTCTGGCTCGGCTTCCTGTCAGCTGACCTGGAGAATCTGATGACCTCTCTCGGAAAGCTGAAGCCCCAAAGGGGCTAATTTCACCGTTCTCCTGCTTCAGAATTGAAAGGAGAAATATGTTTGTTAAAGCCAAGAATATCCTCATCCTGGGCACACATACAAAAGAAACCTGTGTGCCAGCAAGACCTGTCCCAGTCTCCTTAGTGGGAGAGAAAGGAAGGCCTTGCATGCACCTTCCTTTTGGCACATCTGGAAGTTTACCCATCATGGAAGGTGATGGAGTAGCTTTGCTGATGTGAAATTCTGCAGGTGCATTGGCTTCCCTATATGTACACTAGGATGCAAACATAATTAAGGGAGTTAGTTGGCCACTATGGAAAGATCTGGACTGGAAACTTAGTTCAGACAAGAATTCATAGGATCTTCATAGGCAACCTCAGTGGTTGGAAAACCTCAGAAAAATGGAAAAGATACTGGCTTGCTGCAGGGAGACCTGTGGAACTCAACTTTTGTAAAATGTATTAAAGTCCATTAAAGAAAGTATACTTTTAGAAATAAATATTTTGAAAGGAAATAAATATTTAAATATAGATTTAAATATGAGTTTTCCTGCAGATTTTTGAAGGGGAAAAAACCACAGAATACTGAAGGAACAGGACTGTACGGTCTTCCGGATGCAAAAGTGACATGGACTGGAAATAGACTGATTTGTCCATCCTTAGTATGCCTACAGAAAACTGCAAGGATGAACAAGCAAATATTTTATTCCTTCCTCTTAGCTTTATGAATACATAGATAAGTTGATTAGGGTTTTTTTTTATGACATAGCTAGGCACTGGACTATGTTTTAAGCAACTGTCTCCATGCTTTGTTTTTTCCAAGCAAAAACACCTATCAAGTTTCATAAATCTCCAAGGTCTTAAAAGGGGGGAAACAAATCAAAGCATCATAATCATCACATTAAAAGTGTCAGGAAATGTCTTCATTCAGAAATGAAGGCAGGCTTATATGTCACAGTTCAGGTGGCCAAGTTTGCAGGGTTTAAAAAACATGGGACAGTTCAGCCACACCTGTTGAAACAGAGGACCACTGAAACACACACCGGTCAGTGTGGCTCTCCTTGCCTTAGTCGGCTATCATTCTTTAAATCAATCAATAGCAGAAGTGCTTGGTGGCATGCACTGAATGCAGCTTATTTGGTTTGGATCATTATGCTTGCTAATGGCAAAAAGAAGTTGTTTCATTATAAAGCTGTGGAGTTGTGAGCAACTGAGAGAGTTTTAGAACAAAGGGCTGGAAAGATATCCAAAGGCCATCTAATTTAATCTCCTCTTCCTAAAACAGCAGCCACCCTATTTTGACCCCAACAAACCATTAATCTGTAGCCCAGATTTGTTCTGTAGCAGATAAAACTTGTATCAAAACTCTTATTGTTTTTTTATACTAAGGGTGGACAACACATCTTTTCTTCCATCCAAGTTTTTGTGGCGAAGGTCATCTCGCAGATGCTATATGGCTCACAGGTCTTGACTTTTCCGAAATCACTGTCCTTTGAAACCATACAAACAAAATTTCTGAGGGCTGTCCTCGGGATTCCATCATGTGTCTCAAACAACATGCTAAGAATGGAAGCCGGCCTACCTACCATAGAAGCAAGAATTTGGAAACTCAAGCTAAACCTATGGTTAAAACTTCAATTCCTACCTGTAGGCCTGGCCCCTTTAGTACTTTTTGACACCTTTCAATCCTCTTGGCACAATTCTTTGATTAAGCAAGTAGCATCCCTAGGTTTCTCACCTCCTATAATATCAAAATTGGGGTATGCTAAAGCATGGTCAGCCAACTCCCAACGCATAATGGATACAGAACTGCAAACCCATTTAACTGTACCATCTGATAAGTTCAAATTCATTACTGCCTACACGCGCTTCATACCAGCCCAATATCTCAGTAACCTTTCCATTGTTAGATACAGGAAAGCCTTTACTATGGCAAGATTCAACGTAATGCTGTCAGCTCTCCTCGAGGGCAGATTTCGTGGAGTCCCACGCGCAGCTAGGCTGTGCCCGTGTGGGATCGGAGAAGTCGAGACTATAACGCATGTGCTCTTATATTGTACTTTTTATCAAAACATTCGTTCTTTTAGCATCACTCCTATCGTCCAAATGTTTCCTGGTCGTGATCCTCTATTTTATATGAAATTTTTGCTGCAAGATCACTACCCACAAATCACATATATTGTTGCTAGATTCTGTGCCATGGCTATCACAACTCGTAGAACAATGATAACTCAAATGTCTACATGAGAGACCCGGCATTGGAATGTCTATTTTAGTTTGTCTTAATAATGGTTTTAAACATTGTGTGATGATTTTGTATTGGCCTTTGGCTGTAATAATAAAATTCATTCATTCATTCATTCATATTCATTCATTGTATCAAAACAGAAAATATACCAGCAACATGCCCTAATCAAACAGCAGGAAGTACAAAGATGTAAGGTTCTCAAAGAAGGTGCAACACCATAATAGTGCACCTGTAATTTCACTTTTCTGATCTTAACCACCACTGGTTGAATCCAGGCTAATTCACCCAATCTCTTGCTAGGTGCATGGCAGGCTGTTGTTGTTTTACATGACCTGCCCTGATGGAACCATGACAAGACAATTGCCACATATTCAGCTTTTTCAATCTTGAAGGACCTCCTAGTCCTTCAACTCAGGGAGTCTTTTGTAGTATGCTGCACAAGCCACATCAATAGTTGAGAGTCAGTTAAGAAGTAAGTAAGAAGAAGAAGAGTAACTAAGAATAGTTAAGACTTACTTTACCAGGGATGATATCTATCTTCACCAGCAAGGCAGCCAATTCCAGGTCCTCACTGTAGTTGTTCTTCAAAGGCACAGCTCGGTATCCTAAAACATAATGAAAGGAGTTATGATGGGAGCCAACTAATTGGAGTCACATAGCTACACTGGCCCCATTAACACATCACTGAAACCACAGTTAGTGGTTTACTGTGATTGCACATAAGAGGGTTCTTTTGTTCCTCATGCACAGAAGAAACAAACTGCTAACCTTGGCTTCATGTTTGTTTTGCTTCAACAAACCACAATCAGTAAATGAAGAACAAATTTTGGCCACTGATTAATGGTTTGTTGGAGTTAAAACAAACCACGAGCCTCAATATGGACATAACGCAAAGGCAGGGATTGTGGTTTGTTTCCTCTCAGCATGAGCAGGGAGGAGCAAAAGCGACCTCTTAGGTGCATTCATGTACACTATTAACTGTGGATTACCATGACTTGAAAACTGACTCACAGATATAGAAGGAAAAATAATGGAGCTTATGGAATATTGGGGGCAACAGGTAAGAGCCAGAGATCTACAGGAAAAGAGGATGTGGGGAAATTTAAGGGGAAAGAGAAGGTTGAGCTCTTCAGCCCACTAGTGTGATCCAGGTTCCTTGGATTACTGAGCCTTTAATAAATATTGCAGTTCTTTTTAAGTTTTAATCGACAACCCTGACTAGTGGCTCACAGCACAATCCTAACCATGTCTATTCAGAAGTGTCCTATTGAATTCAGTGATGAGTTAGGATTATAGCTTTACTCTTTTTCACCCAATTAAAGGCAGCGGTTGTTGTGATTTATTACAAAGCAACTTTTTCATTTATTGCATTGTAACATCCGTATTGATATCTATACTCCTACTAATCTTACCAGCAGGAGCAATATCCCTACCGAACTAAGCTTCGAGGATGGAACACCTCTCAACCACATACCTGTCTTCAGGCCTTTAACCAGGAATGTAGCTTGAGCTAAGAAGTTCTGGTCGCTGAACATATCCTCTTCATACACCACAAAGCGTAAGAAGGCAAATTCAGGGTTACTGATATGGAAGTGAAACGACTTCTGGGGCCAGGCAGGATTCAGGCCATTGTCCACTATATTAAACAAAAAATATTGTCTATCATTTGTGTGTGTGTGTGTGTGTGTGTGTGTTTAAAGAAAGTCATGGAAAATGGAAATAGACTGCCTTCAAGTCAATTCTGACTTACGGCGACCGTATGAATAGGGTTTTCATGGTAAGCAGTATTCAGAGGGGTTTACCATTGCCTTCCTCTGAGGCTGAGAGGAAGTGACTGGCCCAAGGTCACCCAGTGAGCTTCATGGCTGGGTGGGGATTTGAACCCTGGTCCCCCAGGTCATAGTCCAACATTCTAACCACTACGCCACACTGGCTCTCTAAAAGTCATACAATGCTTTTAACAGTTTGCTTAATCCACAGTAAAACTGTTAAGTCTTTATGGTGCCACAGGACTCCTTTATCTGCAACTGATAATAGAACTACTCTTTGGAAATTAACTTCCACAGCACTGCTTTTAAATGGTTCTTCTCATTTATTTATTAGTCTTCCCAATTTAAAGTTGGTGAACTCAATGCTTAGGAGGAATGGAATGAGAATTTAAAGCAGGGGTACTTGATGATACTCCTGCTCAAATTGTTGCAGGCAGAATTCAAGACAGCCACTGCCCACCTGGAGCAAGGCCCCTGCCTTGATGCTGCTTGCATTCTACAGCCAGGGTGCAGTCCTTCGAGTCATGCAGAAGACCAGCCCATTAGTTTACATAAAGGTTATTTAAAAATGATGCTTGGAGGCAACAGCAGCCTTCTCCATTGGTCTGCATAGGGTGTGATTTGAAGGGTGTCTCCTGGGAAAATTGCTGCTGGGAGGCCACAGTCCACTCAACGCAGGGGACTCTCACCCTGTAGGCTCTCCCTCATAGAGTGTGTAGTTTCTCTCCCAGAGCAGCCCTTTAGTTTGGGGGAGTGATTTTGTTTTTATGAGCCTTCATTTCAAGAATTCACAAAAGCCCCTTTCCTTTGCAAGTACTTGAAGGTGCTCTAGCCTTTGCAAGCCAAAAGAAAAATGCATCATTTTTGAGCTGAATGTGGGGTTGTTTATGCATCCCTAATCCTTAGTCAACCGTCTGCTAGACTCTCACAGCTGTTCCATTGCAGCAAGCACCTACCTGCTTGCCTGGGATGGGGGTGCTGTCGCTAAGAGGAGTGTCTCCATGCATGTGTGGCACCAAATATCACAGAAGAGCAGGTGATGCACATCATGGATAGACACACCAAAGGGTGCACACTTTTCAGACACCTGTTCAAAATTTGTCACCCCTTAAACTGCTTCCCATAATGAGACTTTGCCCTACCTATCACATGACAAACTGTAACCTGTCCAAGTCCATTTAGCTGGGTTCATGGCTGAGCAGGGATCCAAAGTCAGCCCATTCAGCTCCAAATCCAATTCAACCAGACTGGCTCTCAAACTTAATAGCTGCAAACATGCCTGTTTGGATATTTGCTGCTGCAATTACTGTTATAGTACACCTGCTATTCCCCTCGCCCTAAGATGATGATCTTGGACCCTTTCCCATCTTATTAGGACACAGCAATCTCGCAGACCACTTATTTCTTCATTCACATAGGTCAAGCTGCTCTAACAACTGGCCAGGGCTGTACAAACTAGTTCCTTATTGATGAGTAGGCCAATTCATACCAGTTTGTTAACAGAGTTCTTTAACAATGTGTGCTGTCTAATTCTTGAAAGGTTGTGCAAGTGCTGGATTAGCAAAACTTCTCTCAGAAAGGTGCAATTAACATTTTAGAATCATCAGCCGGAAATACCCACCTCTGGCCTAAAAGAAAACCAGTTAGCAGCTAAGCTTGTCTGCAGAACCAGCACACATTAAAACAAAAATGGGTATATGTGAAAAACTTGGGATGCAGATTCCTTAACCTCCAGATATACTATTTCAGTTCTTTAATGTACTTTTACAGAGCCTAAAACCTTTTCAGTACCACCACACTGCTTATTTCCAGGCCTCACAGACCCAAATCTTCTTGTAAAGAGATCACAACATAACTGCAAATTATTTGGGAAGCAAGCCTTCATACACAGTAAGGTGGCCTAAGACAGCATGGATGAGCAGAGAGGAAACCCATAGGGCACAGAGCACAATTAAGAAGTAAACCCTAAATGTAAGGTAATAAAAGTTTACATGGCATTTAAAAACAGAAAACTTCTAAAAACAGCAAAAAACATAACAGAAAATTCTTCTCCACAGTGGTATCCCAGCTCCTGACCCTTAAAATGCATCTAGTGCACATGCTTTTGTCATTTATGCACCAGGTCAAGACATAGCTTTTTAACATGGGCTTTTGATTGATGCAATGCTGTGAGATGGTACATACGCTGTCATTTTAAAGTATTTCCGATTTCCTTGCATTGTTTTTTAACTTACATATATCCTTTCACTAGTTGGCTGTTTCCAAATAGGAAACTTACTCTGTTCCAGGAAAAATTCTGTTCATGCTATTTATTGCATTGTATTGTCCCTGCAGATATCTAGACTCTTGTTCTATCTAATCTTATTAGTGCTAGCAAAAGCATGGCATGGAGCCTAAAGGCAAAGAGGCAAGAAGAAGAAGGAAACTACCCCATGGCAGACCTCAACTGATGCATCAACTGAGCTCCAGGCAGAAGTATTACTTACTTACTGAAACTTGCCATGAGACTGAAACCTTTTGCACTCATTGGATGGGCATAAAAGGTTTACTGAATGAAGGCTGGGTTTGAAAACCTAGTCAAATGAGGGAAAAGACTAAAACTCACCTTAGTTATATGCAACTGTAATAGTTATGCTTGCTAACACGGAGAGCTAAATGACAGACAAAGCATGCAAGGTGCTTTGCTTTCTGAAAACTTGTGAAGGTTTGCAGTGTACCCCAAAAGTCTGCATCGATTTTAATCTACTTGTTTGGCCCAACTGAAGATACCATTTTATCAACTCCACATCTCTATTTCTGTTCCAGCCATTTTAGTAATCTCATGTATATCAAGCAATCTGCTACTCTCCAGGCTTATTTTTGCAAGGGCTTGTAGCTTCCATTTTTGCACCAAAATAGAAAGCGGCCCCTCTTTTGCTTAGCATGCTTGTATGTTCAATGAACAGGAGATACTCCTTGCCACCTTAAAGACCCCACAGGATGCTAGAAACTGGCCAGTGTTCCAATGAACCTTTAAAAACCTCATCTTCACTCATTGACCTGAAGACATCAGAAAAGCAACACAGAGGCCAGGGCTAGGAGTGCAACAGGAAGAGACCCCAAATATCAGGGCACCAAGTACACATATACATTTGGTGATAAGAAGGAAATTGGCTCATAGAAGTGACAACAGGGTGATGAATGTTTTGAGGCGCTGTTCTTAACTAGGACTTCCAAACAACATTGCCAGGTTTTGCAGGCTATCTGAATTCTGAGTAGTAGATCCAGATACTCACCCACCATCTCGGTCTTCTGCTTTGCACTATCATATTCAGCTCCAGATACCTCAACCTCTACAAATGGGCAAACAATTCCCCTTCCATTTTTAGGAAGATGCCGTGCCCCAAGGACCTATGGAGGGCAGGTAAGAAAGACGAAGTTGCACCATTACTTTGCATAGGTTTCCCAGCATACCTTGCTGAATGGATATGTACAGTCCCACAGGCTGATTCCTATCTATTGAGAGAACTCCAGTGCAGATGACTTTTCAGAACAACAACAAAATGGTTCTAGGCCTCTGTCTTCTGTTTAAATTACAAGTGTTATGTGGATGGCTTACTCTAATGAGGTTCAATGTGTTTGTTGGCAGCTAGCATGTAGCTGACAGGTCCATACAATGCAAAAGTATTGCAGAGGCAACCTCAAGGGCATTTCATCTGATCCCCAGTACATACTGGGTACAGAACTGAAGTCTGTACAGGCCCTGACTTTATTTATTTATTTGTTTAAGTATTTATATACCACATACTTGCAAAACATCACAGAAGTGTACAAGATAAAAACCTTTGAAAACAATACCAAAAAAATAATGAAAATGACTGCCTACTAAAAAGTTTTTTTTTTAAGCAACTTAAGTTTTAAGCAACTTAGGTTTGTCAGCATTTTTAAAAAGTCTTCAAAGTCAAACGCAAGGATGCCTGCCAAATCCCTGCTGGTAGAAGTGTTCCATAGCATGGGAACGAGACACTAAATGCCCAACATCTAGCTGAGGCCAGTCAGGTCTCTGTAACACAGGGGACAAGTAAAAGCACTCCTCCGGATGATCTCAGTGATTAGACTGGGATATAAGGGCTCAGGTTGTCCTGAAGGTATCCTGGACCCAAGTTGTTTAGGGCTTTATATATCAACACAAGAACCTTGAACCTGGATATGGGCAGCCAGTGCACCAGCTGAAGCTTATGGACCAGGTCCAAGGGCAGCCGTACATAGAGCACATTGCAGTAATCCAGTCTCTAGGTTACCAATGTATGAACTACAGTGGTCATACTATCTTGATCCAGCTATGGCTGTAGCTAGCATACCAGGAGAAGCTGGTAAAAGGGATTGGTAAGATTAAAAAAAGCAGAAATGCCGGGTAAAATGTAAGAGCAGCTGTATGAATGTAACTGTTTTTTCTTTTTGCACATACATATCTGGTCTCTTATGAAAGTGCCTAAAATCATTGGCCCCAATACTATGTCCTGTTGCCTGGAACTCAGACATGATCAACTTTAATTGGGCACTGAGCCCATTGAAAGCATGGAACGTAATTTACTTATGGTTGATTTGTTTGAGTGGCTTCAGTGAGACTTGCAATGCAATATCTTTGCATTTTTACTTGGAAGCAAGCTCAAGTAAATTCAATGGGGCTTCTTATAAGCACTTTTCAGCATCTTATATAAAAGTAGAATGATGGTTGTGCATGCCAGGATGCTTCCCTACTCTCTGCTCCCAGGGTTTGCACTTCACTTACATTATGGAGCAAGATTTGCACCAATGCTTTAATATGAGTAAATTGAGCCCCAGCTAAATACAGAAAAAATGGGATTTCTAAGTGGAGGGTGCCACCTATGGGTGGCAAAAGGTTGTATTTTGCCAATTTTCTTCCCCAGAGAAATCCCCCCCCCAGCAATTCTGGTGGGTCTCTGCTCTCAATTGTCATCTATTTCAAGCAGATCTGTGCTACTGAATTCTTGGCTGAATGGCTCTAGGGTTACTCAACACACGGATCCAAGAAGGCCCAAGTATTATTTCAGCTGAGACAAAACCATCTCCACTCAACATTGGGTAATTTGTGTGATAAGAGAGCAGAGCCTTAGCTTACATGACATTCTAGTACATGGTATTTGTATGACAAATGAAGGGTGGGACAACTTTTCCAGCCAAGGACTGCATTCTCTTGTGGGCAACTTTCCTCGGGCTGCATGCCAGTAATGGGCAGGGCCAGAAACAAAGTGGGTGTGGCCAGCATAGAGAAGTGAAGGTCTGGAAACCCCACACACACACCTGTTTTTTCCATAGCGAGGGGTTCAGAAAAAACAGGAGAGGGGTCTGAATGTCCCTTTTCCCCCTGGCCTTTCACATCTCTAGGCCAGAGGTTTCTATGCACACTTCCAAGCACATCTCTCTCCATCCAGGCAAACAACAGTCATCACTGCAGTTCAAAAACATGCAAATCTACTTGGGGAGGGCCAGTGAGAGGTGTTGTCTAGAGAGGGGGCATGGCCTGATCAGAATCCCAACAAGCATTTAAAGAAACATGGAGGGCAGAATTTGGCCTCCAGAACAGCAGTTCCCCAACTCTATAGTATATAGTCATATTGAGCTGCTTTATGAGGAGTCAGACCATCTGTCTGTCTTGCACAGTGCTATCTACTATGGCTGGCAGCGGTCCTCAAAGTGTAAGGTAGAATGTCCTCCCCAGATATGCAGTGCAGAATCCTTTAAACAGAGATGCAGAGATCTGGGACCTTATGCACACACACAAATGTGCTCTGCCCGCAAAGTGCTCCCCACTTTACTCCTACCTTCATAAACCTGATAAAGCCATAAAGCTTACTTTGCAATTCAAAAGTTCAAGTGAGATCTCATTGAGACTTCTTACCGTCAGTCCAAGGGAGACAATCCTAGCCAAAAGAGCAGTTTTCTCTTGACCAAGTTGGAGATATAACCAAAAGGATCCATTTTGTGATAAACTCGGACCTGCTCTATATGATCAGGCTATATTACTAAGCAGAAATGACTTTGGGTTATTGATCACCACCCTGTTCACATGTGGCTATGATCTCAGTGAGCTGATTTTGTGGTGTCCGAAAGTACACTGATCTACAATTTTATAACAACAGGCACTGAGACGCACACAAAGGACAAACCTCTATGGAGATAGAAAACAGCTCAACCCCACGCAGAGTGCTCTTGTCAAAGGGATCAAAGAGGTCATCCCGCATGTTGGTTGGTTGCAACATGAAGCCACTTCGGCCACCAGCCACGAACAGAGCCTGATTCATCTGCATTGGCTTATCTGCAAAACCACAAGGATTTTGATGAGGAACAATTCCAGTACTGTGGAGTACAATTCAGGAAAATAACACCATGTTCAAACTAGTCCCTTAGCAAAAGTCAGTGCCAAGCCAACTGGCCAGTTCACAAAACTCTGTAATACCATTCCCTGTGCACCAGTGTGCAGTTTTTCAGCATGCAAAGACATTTAATCATACCACTAATGGTACTGGAAGTCTTTGCAACAGCATAGTAAAACATCTGTCACCAATGAAAAAGCCCGTTGCCATCAATACTTGTGCCCAAACGATGAGACAATTACTTAATACTTTGGGACTCAACCTACATGTCTATTTCCACATATTTTAAAGCAGGGGCAGCCAATATAGGGCCCTCTAAATGTTGCTGGATTACAACTCCCATCTCGTCTAGCCTGCATGGCCAATGGTCAGGAATGATGGGAGTTGTAGTCCAACAACATCTGGAGGATACCATGTTGGTTGCCCATGTTTTAGTGTCACATGAATCAGCTCTGAGTGAACATCCTACCTACCCTGACACATTCATTCTCCCTGCATAATCCTAGTAAAGGAAAAACTGTTCTGCTAAACTCTTTTGGAATCATAAGCGGGATTCCCCACCCTCAGAAGCAGATTGTATTCTTACTAAGTCACAGAGCTGTGTATATCTTTTTAAAAAATTGCTCAGCTGCACAAATCATAAAAAACTATAAAGCTTAAAGAAGAAAACATGGCTCAATTTCCAATTATAAGCAAGCACAAAAAAGAGCTGTTGCCAATTGTCGCATAACAACGCAATCAGTTGAACACCACACCTTGTAAAAGCTATAGCATCTTCCTGTAGTGTAGACATGCCCAAAGCCAGCCTTGTAGTCCACAATAATAAAAAATAATAATAAAATTTTATTTCTGAGTTGCCTATCTGGCCAAAAAACGGCCACTCTAGGCGACGTACAATCCATTAATAAAATACAATATAACAATAATTAAACACAATAATTAATAGGTTAAAACCAAGAACTATAATTAACAGCAGCAGCAAAACTAACTCGCCACAGAAATCCCATAGGCCTGCCTGAAGAGCCAGGTCTTAAAGGCCCAGCGGAAAACATTCAGGGAAGGGGCATGACGAAGATCGAATGGGAGGGAGTTCCAGAGAGTGGGGGCTGCCACCGAAAATGCCCTCTCTCTAGTCCTCACCAGCCGAGCTGATTTAGCTGATGGAACTGAGAGAAGGCCCTGTATGGCTGATCTTGTTTGGCGGCATAATTGGTGATACTGGAGGCGCTCCTTCAGATAAACTGGGCCGAGACCGTATAGGGATTTAAAGGTCATCACCAACACCTTGAATTGGGCCTGGTAAGCAACTGGCAGCCAGTGTAGATCTACCAACACTGGGGTGATGTGATCATAGCGATGGCTGTTCTTAATTAAACGTGCCGCCGCATTCTGTATTAGTTGCAGTTTCCGGACCATTTTCAAGGGTAACCCCACGTAGAGCGCATTACAGTAATCCAAGCGAGAGGAGACCAAGGCATGTACCACCGGCGGGAGCAGATGAAAAGGAAGGTAAGGTCGCAGCCTTCGTATAAGATGTAATTGATACCAAGCTGCCCAGCTCACCGCAGAAATTTGAGCCTCCATGGACAGCTGGGAGTCAAGAATGACCCCAAGGCTGCGAACCTGGTCTTTTAGGGGCAATCTTACCCCATTGAATACCAGGTATATAACACCTAACCTTGCCTTGTCTCCCACCAGTAGCACCTCAGTCTTGTCAGGCTTTAGCCTCAGTCTGTTTCTTCCCATCCAACCACTCATGGATTCCAGGCAATTGGACATGGTCTTCACAGCCAACTCTGGTGAGGACTTGAACGAGAGATAGAGCTGAGTGTCATCTGCATGTTGGTGACACTGCAGCCCAAATCTCCTGATGATAGCCCCCAGCGGCTTTACATAGATATTGAATAGCATGGGGGAGAGGATAGAGCCCTGTGGCACTCCACAAGTGAGAGGCCAAGGGTCAGAGACCTCATCCCCCAATGCTACCCGTTGGTGTCTATTGGAGAGAAAGGAGCGGAACCACCGTAAAACGGTGCCCTTTATACCCAATCCCTCCAGACGATCCAACAGGATACCATGGTCAACGGTATCAAAAGTCGCCGAGAGGTCCAGGAGGACAAGGAAGGTGTATTCACCCCTATCTAATGCCCTCCTCATATCATCCACCACAGCGACCAAGGCTGTTTCAGTCCCATGTCTGGAGGGCACAACTCCCATCAGCCCCAGCCAGCATGGCCAATGGTTAGGGATGAGGTTGTGGTCCAACAACATCTGGCAGGCACCATGATAGTTACCCCTGTCCTAAGCTTTGTTCACTGCAAGTTACTATTATAGTAATGTAACAGCCCACTGAAAAGTGGGTTTCACCTGGTGTCTGGAAGTTCAGTGCCACCAATTGGCTGCCACAGATCCACATAGGCAGGGGGTCATAGTTGGAGGAGTCAAGACGCTGTCCTTTTGGATAGATGCGGGAAAGCTGTAGCCGGTTGTACTGCAGAAACTTCTTGCCTTTGATCTTGTTGACATACTTCTCTGCCTTGGTTTCAGGAAAGGAGGACATGTCTCGGTAACAAGCCCTATCTGTGCCAATCTCTGTATGGAAAATGGGACAGACAATGATATAGGGCAGCCTTTGGTCAGAATGATCCTGCCGTAATATAGAAGAGGGTCAGAACAGTAGCAAGAGAGACTGCCCATTAGTTCCACAGGGTATATATTATAATCTTCTGTCATTTTTACAAATTGGTCAACTTCAGAAATCCAGGGCCAGTTTTCACATCTATGTGTTGAAGTCAACATGAGTTTACGTTTTCACTGAATTTGTACATACATCATCAGGAAGTTCAAAGCCACCACTCTGTGGGTTAAATTGAGTTAAAAGATTTTTATTACGCTACATGTGTTAATGAGCTTATCAATACCAGGATGCCTGTACTATGCATAACTGTTTCTTTTAAATGGTTCCCTGCACCACTGTAGGTATCAATATAATAAGCTTGGTAATTAATACCAATATGCTACTGTAAAACATGCAAAATGTGTTTGGCCACTAATTATTACTGACTGTAATTTTTGTATTTTATTGCTGCTCCCTCCTTACAGTTTCTTCCTTCATAGACCTGCCAACTAAGATTTCACTTCCTGCATCTGACAAAGTAGGCCTGAGTCCACAAAAGCTTATGCCATAATAAAATCATTATTATTTAAGGTGCCACAAGACTCTTCGATTATTTTTGCTGCAAGAGAGTAATGCGGGCACCCCCCTGGAAACCTACACGTACAGGATATGTGTTGCAAATGTTTCACCACATTTCCAGGTCACTGGCTAGGCCCATCTCCAAGCCACTCCCTCTTCTCACTGCCCCCAAATTCATGGCCAGTGCAGGAGTGAGTGTGACTGAGGGATTCCTCTCTATGAGGAGATTTGAATGAACTTATGTAATAGATAGACATACACACACACACCTCCGCTGTTTTTTCAATGGGGTTATTTTTTAAAAGTCAAGTTGTGAATTAGATAAACCAGGATCATGACTATATTGTATATCCAAAGATACTGAATTTAAATTTAACTTTGCTATGATTACAAATGGTACAAATTGTACCAATACAGAAAATAAATACTATATTGCAACTACCTGCGTGTTTTTCTTATGGTTACCATACAACTTCTGGGGAAGGACCTTGCAATCCCACCCCATATATACGGTCTGCCTAGCAAACGTCGCAAGACGTCACCCTAAGAGTCAGAAACGACTCGCACTATAAGTGCGGGGACACCTTTACTTTTTCACCATACAACTTGTAAAATCACCTACGAGTGTGAGATTTAGCAATCGCACCTGCCATTTGGATAGGAAGACAGGCTGGTGCAATGATCCAAGCCTTCTGATTCAATTAACGTCTACATCACAAGACTGAACTAATGCCAGGTCTTAGGTAATCACCTTTAGCCATGCAATGGGTCATTGTACAGTATTTGTAATATTTGCCAAATGGAATCTACACGTACTTTCTTCATCAAAGGGGACGGGACGACAGTAGATGACTAGCTCAGAAAGCTCCAGTGCTATCTTCTTCCTCCTCTCCATCATCTTGCCTTCTGAGAGCTGCCAAAGAATAAAAGACCACAGGTGATACGGACAGGAAGCACTGGCTCAGGAACAAACTTGCAGTATCAATGTTCAGCGATCAGAAATTGGGAGAGTAGACCAGTGGACTTAACTGTGGTTTGAAGTATGTTCATTTTTTTTACAAGTATTTAGTTGACAAAGACAGCAAGAGACCAACCACTGTCAGGGATACTAAACAGGATGAACAAAATCTCTCAATTCTGCTCTGTTATTGTTCTGACATACTTATAATCCTTGGATTTTGTTCTGTTGAATTCCGTTAAAAAGCCTGGACGTGACATTGCAAAAGATTTTCCCTAACCCTCTACTGTTAGCATTCTTATGGAAGTTGGGGGTGGGTGGGTTATACATATACAATCTCTGATTTTTAAAGTGTGTGTTTATTTAAATGAATAAATTATTTTGGATGCTGGGGGATTTATTTTCATTTTTTTAAAAGAAAAATACTTTTGATGTATGTTTAAGTGAAAAAGAGTCAGAAAAGTGAGTAAGAATCCCCCCTCACCAGACTGCAAAACTGAGGAACTATATCTTTGGCAGAACAACATACTTCAGTGATTTCATAATGTATCTAGTACAGCAGAATCTCAAAATCTGGGAATTCAGGAGAGGTTGGTTCCATAAACATCCCTAAAACACAGCCCCTGAATATAGTTCATCATGGGAAATACACATGGTTTAAGGCAGTTTTCACATCCTGGCAAGCTGGAAATTGGTGGAAGCCAGTCTAAGCCCTGAACTACATGTTCAGCAGCAAACACGAGGGCTGGGGACCCTGGGCTGTTGCTTCTCTGCTGCTAAGCAGGCGTGGGTGGAATTTGTAGGTCTGAAATGGCAAGCAAGGGAGATGCCAAAGCCTTTCTCCTCTGCTGCTTCGCCCCCAGCACCTCCTCCCCTTCAAACATCTTTTCTCCATTTGACATGACAAACTCATTCCGCTGGCTTGTGTTTGAAAAGGAGTCTGTAAAGTTTTAAAATACATAAAATAAAATAAAACCTCAGCTGGAATAAACGTAGCTTTGAAGGGGCTGGATTAAACATCTCTCTGTTTGCTGCTTCACCCCTGAAACCCCGCCTTGTCTCCTGCTGCTTCAGAAAAGGAAAGCAGTAGGCAGGGTCCCTAGAGCTATGTTTGTTAAACGTGTCGTTTGGTCCTAACATCGGGACAACAGCCCTGTTCTGACAAGGTTTTCGCCCCACATGATTCATGCTATGTCCAACTACGAATGAGATCCGTTGAACAGTGCTGATTCGAAAGCATTCCATCAACCTAACAGGCTGGCATCGATTTGACTTTGTTCTGTATCCGTTAGCTGCTGCTTTACCAATCCTGGTTTGTTTGTTTTTTAAAAGAGTCCGGTTTGGAAAATGGCCACAGAAATGCACTACATTAAAACCCAATCCTCAACAATTGAGAATAAATACATTAGTGGAAAATTCTATACCAAATCTGAATTGGGAGGAATTCTAGCACATCCTTATGCTCAACTCTATTGACACCATAGAGTTTGCCCTTCCAAGTTCAACTCTCAGGGAAAAGAAATTTCTACACACTTTACACTGTAACCAAAATTATCTTTATGGTGGGTTCCTCAACTTTTGCCTCTAGGAATTACCAAGTTTTAAGAGAGAGCATCTCTTACCCTGGCATCAGCAGTCTGGGCTGCTTCACGGATTTTCTTCACCCAGTCCAACAGATCTTCATGCGTATCAGCTGCCACATCCAGGGACAACCGTGAGAGGGAAGCCATGCTGATGGAGAAGACAAACATGCGGCTGTTCTTCCCTTCTGGGCGGATGGCTGTGGCAGAAAAATGAACAGGCAAATAAGTATTAGGGTCACAGGGACATAGGACACAGCCTCTCTCCAGATCCTCATGGCCACAATTTTTCTATGATTTATGCCTAACTGAGGCCAGACTTTCAGTCAAAAAGCTCTTAGCAGTGTGTAGGTAGCACGTTTATTGTTATGTGTGGCACCTACCCTGTGGAATTCCCTCCCCTTAAATATTAGACAGGAGCCATCTCTGCTATCTTTTTGGTGCCTTCTGAAGACTTTCCTCTTTCAACAAGCCTTTTAAGTTGAGACCTATCCCAGTCTGCGTCTGTTAGAATTGCTTTTAATGTTTTCTTTAATAATATGTTTTTAAACCTTTTAAAAAAAAGTTTTTAAACCTTTTTAAAAAAATGTTTTTAACGTTGTTTTGTTTTAATGTATTTTAAGGTCTTTTTATGATGTTTTAAAGTGTTTTTAGCATTTCTGTTTGCCGCCTTGGGCTCCTGCTGGGAGGAAGGGCAGGATATAAATCAAATAAATAAATGTGCCTTCAAGTAGATCACGACTTATGACGACCCTATGAATCAGTGACCTCCAATAGCATTGGTTGTGAACCACCCTCTTCAGATCTTGTAAGTTCAGGTCTGTGGCTTCCTTTATGAAATCAGTCCATCTCGTGGCCTTCCACTTTTTCTACTCCTTCTGTTTTTCCCAGAATTACTGTATTTTCTAGTGAATCATGTCTTCTCATGATGTGTCCAAAGTATGATAACCTCAGTTTCATCATTTTAGCTTCTAGTAATAGTTCTGGTTTAATTTGTTCTAACACCCAATGATTTGTCTTTTTCACGGTCCATGGTATATGCAAAGCTCTCCTCCAACACCACATTTCAAATGAGTTGATTTTTCTCTTGTTCGCTTTTTTCACTGTCCAGCCTTCACATCCATACACAGAGATTGGGAATACCATGGTCTGAATGATCCTAACTTTAGTGTTCAGTGATACATCTTTGCATTTTCTAGTTCTCTCATAGCTGCCCTCTCCAGTCCTAACCTTCTTCTGATTTCTTTATAATCTCCATTTTGGTTAATGACTGTGCCAAGGTACTGATAATCCGTGACAGTGATGACTGATAAAATGAGAAGATGAGAGTGAGAGAGGCAGGCAGAGACAACATCAGAGCCTGCTCCAGTCAGACTGTCTCCTCATTCCACAGGGCCAATGGACACCATCTGCCCCGTGAGAAGGAAGAAGAGAGTAAGGGAGGGCTGCTCCAATTCCTGGCCCCTCCCCCCCCCCAAGCTCCCCAGGCCAACTTTACATTTGATATAATTTATTTGGGTTTTGGTATTTAAAAATTTAAAACTGCCTTCAGTGCCTTGGCAGAAAGGCAATATATATTTAGTAAGACTACAGTAAGGGGCAGAGGAATCCAACTGCCAGGAGGCCAGCAGAGGGGGAGCCGGCAGAGGGGGAGCCGGCAGAGGGGGAGCCGGCAGAGGGGGAGCCGGCAGAGGGGGAGCCGGCAGAGGAGTAGTCACTGGAAAGCTCTGCAGGATCGTCCTCCCACTTGGGAGCTGCCAGCCTGGCTGATTGGGGGCTCCATCAGGAGCTGTGCACATGACCTCGCAGGAAGCGCCAGCACCAACAAACAGGCCTCCCAGGGAGTAAGCGCTCTCCATAGCCTCAAATGGAATTTTAATTGTTATTTTTACTGTGCCAGCCTTTTGGCTGGTGGAATTTGAAGGGGGATTGGGACCCAGGGAGGGCTTTGAACGTGAGGAGGATCTCACGTAAGTCGTCCCCCCCCCCAAGATCCCCCCCCACACCTCTGGAACACCTCATTTTCAGGGCTTCTGCTGGCCCTCCATCCGCCAGGCTGACCGTCCCAAGTGGATCCTTGGCAGTGCCGGCAGGCTCCTAATGGAGCCACATCTCTGACAAGGTGGAGATCTGCTGCTGGCGAAGGCCAGAGCAGCTAGGAGCCTCCCAGTGCAGCTGGCGCTCCATGGCATCCAACTCACCCCAGCCTAGAGGAAAGGTGAGTTGGATTGCACCCTAAGTAGGAAAGTAAGTCAATAAAACATTTTCAAAAGTAAGGGAGCAACAACAGTTTTTTAAAAAAGGTAACTACAGATGCCATCAACCTTTCCAGAATCAGGGCTTACTCCTGACCCACATTTAAACTCATGTATCTTGTTTTTCTTTATTTTCTTCTCTTTCCATCTTTCTATCTGGCCCTATTCCCACTTCCCTTCCTCTCTTTCTCTTTCAACACAAGATGGTTAGGAAGGAACATAGGATGCTACCTTATGCCAGGTCAGACCATTCATGTAGCCCTGCAGTATCTACTCTGACTGGCAGTGGCTTTCCAAGGTCTTAGGCAGAGGTTGTCTGCAAATCACTACCCATTTGTCTCATATTCTTGGGATCTGTTTCAGTTGATGCAGCCTGATAAACATGGACAAAGGGCATGTGACGATGCGACCAGCAACGTGTCCTCACGACCCTTGCCCTTCTTGGCATATTAAAGCTTGCCGAGGGGGTATGAGGGAGATCCAGAGTGTGGTCAATGCATCGTTGCAGGGGGGGAGTGGTCCCAGCTGTCCTGAAAGAGGCAGTGATCTGACTGGTCCTGAAAAAGCCAACCCTGGACCCACTGGTTTGTGACACTTACCACCTGCTCACAAATACTCCCTTTATAGGGAAGGTGATTGAGACGGTTGTGGTACAGCAATTGCAAGTACTCTTAAATGAAAGATTATTTTGACCCATTCCAATCTGGGTTCAGGCCTGGTTATGAGACTGAATCAGCCTTGTTTGCCCTGATGGAGAAGAATGGGGAGAAGGATCGGGAGAAGGACAGTGGGAGTGTGGCCCTGTTGATCTTACTTGATCTCTCAATTGACCATGGTATCCTTCTGAGTTGACTTGGTGAGATGAGGCACTTTCACTTTGGTTCCACTCCTATCTCTGGGGTCATTTTCAGAGAACATTGGGTGATTGTCTTTTGCCCTCCTGGCAGTTGTGCTGTGGGGTGCTGCAGGGTACCATCTTGTCCACAATGTTGTTTAATGTCTATAAGAAGCTGCTGGGAGTTCTCATCCGGAGATTTGCAGAGAGGTGTCAGCAGTATGCTGATTTATTCATTTATTTATTATTTGATTTATATCCTGCCCTTCCTCCCAGCAGGAGCCCAGGGCGGCAAACAGAAACACTAAAAACACTTTAAAACATCATAAAACAGACCTTAAAATACATTAAAACAAAACAATGTTAAAAACATTTTTTAAAAAGCTTTAAAAACATATTTTAAAAAAGAGTTAAAAACATATTATTATAAAAAAAATATTAAAAGGAATTCCAACACAGACGCAGACTGGGATAGGTCTCAACTTAAAAGGTTTGTTGAAAGAGGAAAGGCTTCAAAAAGCACCGAAAAGATAGCAGAGATGGCGCCTGTCTAATATTTAAGGGGAGGGAATTCCATAGGGTAGGTGCCACCACACTAAAGGTCCATTTCCTATATTGTGCAGAACGAACCTCCTGATAAGATGGTATCTGCAGGAGGCCCTCACATGCAGAGTGCAGTGATCGACTGGGTATATAAGGGATAAGACAGTCTTTCAGGTATCCTGGTCCCAAGCTGTATAGGGCTTTGTACACCAAAACTAGAACCTTGAACTTGGCCCGACAGCAAATGGGCAGCCAGTGCAATTCTTTCAGCAGCAGGGTGACATGTTGGTGATACCCTGCCCCAGTGAGCAGTCTATCTGCTGCATTTTGCACCAGCTGCAGCTTCTGGACCAACCTCAAGGGCAGCCCCACATAGAACGCATTACAGTAATCCAGCCTGGAGGTTACCAGTATGTGGACAACAGTGGTCAGGCTATCCCGGTCCAGAAACGGCTGCAACTGTCTTACCAGCCGAAGCTGGTAAAAGGCACTCCCGATGATGGAGATCACCTGGGCCTCTAGTGACGATGGATCCCGGAGCACCCTCAGACTACGGACCTGCTCTTTCAGAGGGAGTACAACCCCACCCAAAGCAAGCAACTGACCAATTAGCCAAACTTGGGAACCACCAACCCACAGTGCCTCTGTCTTGCTAGGATTCAGACTCAGTTTATTGGCCCTCATCCAGCCCACCACCAGGTCCAGGCAGCAGTCCAGGCAGCAGTGCTTGCACAGCCTCTCCTGATTCAGATGTTCCAGAGAAATAGAGCTGGGTATCATCAACATACTGCTGACACCTCGCCCCAAAGCTCCTGATGACTGGTCCCAAGGGCTTCATATAGATGTTAAACAGCATGGGGGACAAGATGGTACCCTGCAGCACCCCACAGCACAACTGCCAGGGGGCCAAAAGACAGTCACTCAATGGTATTCTCTGAGAGCGACCCTGGAGATAGGATCGGAACCACTGTAAAACAGTGCCTCCAATACCCATCTCACCAAGTCGGCCCAGAAGGATACCATGGTGAATGGTATCAAAAGCTGCTGAGAGATCAAGTAAGAATAACAGGGTCACACTCCCCCTGTTCTTCTCCCGATAAAGGTCATCCATCAGGGCGACCAAGGCCGATTCAGTCCCATAACCAGGCCTGAATCCAGACTGGGATGGGTCAAGATAATCTGTTTCATCCAAGAATACTTGCAACTGCTGCACCACAACCCTCTCAATCACCTTCCCTACAAAGGGGGTATTTGCAACCAGTCAGTAGTTGTCACAAACCAATCGGTCCAGCATGGGCTTTTTCAAGAGTGGTCGGATCACTGCCTCTTTCAAAACAGCTGGAACCACCCCTCCTGCAATGATGTGTTGACCACACCCTGGATCCACTCGGTCAGACCCCCTCAGCACGCTTTAATAAGCCAAGAAGGGCAAGGGTCGAGAGGACACGTTGCTGGCCGCATCATCGCAAGCACCTTGTCTACGTCATCAGGCCGCATCAACTGAAACTGTTCCCAAGAAGTTGCAGCAGACATTGCACTGGACACTTCATAGGGGACTACAGTAGATGTAGACGGGGCATCAAGACTGCTACGGAGGCAAGCAACTTTACCCACAAAGTGCCTTGCAAACAATTCACAGTGGCCCTCCAAAGGGTCTAAAACTCCATTTCCTGGAGTTGATATCAACAGACTCCTGACAATACAGAAAAGCTCCACTGGACAGCTACTTGAGGATGCGATGGAGGCAGAGAAGAGGGCCTTCTTCGCCGCCCTCACTGCCACACAGTAGGCATGGTTATGATGTTTTACTCGTGCCTGATCAGCCTCACAGCACGTCTTTCGCCATTTGTGCTCTAGCTATCATCCAGCCTGTTTCACTGCCCTTAGCTCACTGCTGTACCAAGGTGCAAGCCGGGCTCCACAATGCCAGAAAGGGCACTTGGGGGCAGCCATGTCAAGAGCCTGACGTGCCTTGCTGTTCCACAGCATAAGGGCTTCAACAGGGTCACCTGCTCTATTTACTGGGAACTCCCCCAGAGCATTCAGGAAACTAGTGGATTCCATTAGGCTCCAGGGGCAGACCATCTTAATCTCTCCACCACCCCTGCAGGGAAGGATCGGAGCCATAAGTCTAAACTTCACCAGGAAGTGATCTGACCATGACAATGGGGTGACATCCATCCTCCCTATCTCCAGACCACCCCTTCCTCCATCTGGAGCAAAAACCAAGTCGAGGGTATGCCCTATGTACTGAGTCAGTAACAACTTGAGACAGCCCCATGGTCATCATGGAGGCCATGAAGTCCCGAGCTGGAACATTAGAGGCAGCCTCAGCATGGACACTGAAATCACCCAGCACTATCGTTCTGGGCTCCTCCAACACCACAGCCGAGACAGCCTCCGCCAGCTCAGTCAGAGAAGCTACCGGGCAGCAGCGTGGATGATACACCAGCAGCAACCCTAGTTTACTGTCGCCTCGGCCCAACACCAGGTGCAGGCCCTCACAGCCAGCTCCAAGACAAGAGTGGTTTCCTGGTGACAGAGATGGAAGTTCTGATAACACCCAGGTGTATTTCTCTGTAACTTCTGAATCGGAAGAGGACATGCAAGCCCTGGACCAGTGCTTGGACTTGGTGGTGGGATGAATGAGGGCCAATAAACTGTCTCTGAATCCTAGCAAGATGGAGGTGCTGTGGATAGGTGGCTGCTTTGGGTGGGGTCTTGCTCCCTCTTAAAGAGCAGGTTCATAGTCTGGGAGTGTTCCTGGTTCCATCTCTGTCACTAGAGGCCCAGGTGACCTCAGTGGAGTGCCTTTTCCCAGCTTTGGTTGGTAAGTGTCAGCTCTGCACTGAGTCAGCAGTGGGGGTTGGAAATTCCTGAGTCGTTAGCAGGGAAGGGAAGTCCTTAGCTGGCAGACTGGTTGTAAATCTGCCAGGCCAACGAGGAGGGAACCTGATAAGGGCCAGGCCTGTCTGAAGCTTACTTGCCAAGTCACAAGTCCAGAAGCGAGGTCAGTAGAGGTCCGGGATCAATTGCCAAGGGGTCAGTCCAAGATGCTGCAGGGAAACTGGGAATACACGAAGCCACGCCTGACGTTGCAGTCAGCAACCAGCTGCAGCCAAGGTGTGCCTTATAAAGAGCAGGGTTGACAGCAGGTGTGAGCCCTCAGCGTTTGGGCCTTAAGGGGACAGGCCTGCCTCTCTTCTGCCTGACCTTCTGCTGTCTACATTCTGCAGGTGAGGGGGGAGTATCCTGTTCACTGTCTGCGTCTGGCTACAGGGCCTCCGCTGTATCTGGGGTGCTCTGCAGCTGAGGGGGAGAAGGAGCTGGATTCTCAGGAGTCTCTTCCGTGTCTCCTTCTGGGTCTGCTGCTCCTGGGTCTGCTGCTGTTACTCCCGAGTCGTCCTCATCGGAGGAGTCCTCTGATGGGGCCATGACAGTAAGGCAGCTGAAGACCCTGACCACTGTTGTCCAAGCACTGGTAACCTCTAGGCTGGATTACTATAATGTGCTCTATGTGAGGCTGCCCTTGAGGTTGGTCTGGAAGGTGCAACTGATGCAAAATGTGGTGGTGCAACTGCTCACTGGGGCAGGATATTGCCAACATCTCTCTCTCTCTCTCTCTCTCTCTCTCTCTCTCTCTCTCTCACACACACACACACACACACACACGCACACACGCACGCACGCACGCACGCACACACGCACGCACACACGCTGAAAGAATTGCACTGGCTGCCCATTAGCTACTGGGCTAAGTTCAAGGTGCTGGTTTTTGTGTACAAAGCCCTGTACAGCTTGGGATCAGGATACCTGAAATCTCATCTTACGCCTTATATACTCAGTCGATCACTGCACTCTGCAGGTGAGGGCCTTCTACAGATACCATCTTATCAGGAGGTTCGTTCTGCGCAACATAGGAAGCAGACCTTCAGTGTAGTGGCACCTACCCTTTGGAATTCCCTCCCCTTAAATGTAAGTCAGGCACCATCCCTGTTATCTTTGTCTTTCAACAAGCCTGTCTGCGTCTGTGCTGGAATTGCTTTTAAAAATGTTTTTAAAGTTTTTTTTAATGTTTTTTAAAAGTATTATTTTTAAGATGTATTGTTTTTAAGGTGTTTTAAGATTTATTTATTTTTTAGTGTTTTGTCCCTTGTTTGATGCCCTGGGCTCCTTTTGAGAGGAAGGGCAGGACAGAAATTTAATAAATAATAATAATTTGTTTATTTATTTAAAACATGTATATCATGAATTTCCTCAAGGGGCCCAATGTATATTCTTACACTGCAGATGAATGAACTATCCGCTCTTCTGTATTTGTGAGTCTGCCATGTAGTCAGATCCATATAACTCCAGAATTTCATTTTTGCACATCCATCTGACTACAGGGAAGGCCCGTGTGTCAGTGATGCATTTGAAGCAGGTTTGTAAAGGGCAGGATATTCTTGCATGAGCAAGCCTTTACATATTGACACTAAAAAGTGGTCCTGAGTGGGTGGAAGAGACAGCACTGATCATTTAACTAGCTTCTACTGCAACAAAGCCTTGGAACAGAAAGCTTATAGATTAGCAACGAAGAAGAGTTCTAGGGAAATAGTGTCTAAAATCTGAAACAGTTACCTCTTCTTGCCTCCCACAGACATACTGTCCACTTACCAATCTGACAGGATGGTACATCCAGGACCCCTCTAAGCAGGTCTCCCAGAGGACTGTTTTCATCTATCTGTTGCTGGAAGCAAGATCACAGCCTGTTACTACATTTCTTCACATTTTATAGTCTACCCTATCATGAGAACCTCAGGGAATAACACTCCCCCATATAAATGCATTCTGTTTTAAAATAGCAAATGTTGCAAAAATATGTTAAATGCCTACCCTGCCCTTATCTGTTTCTTCCATGGCCATCTAACTATCTCCTACTTGGCAGTCTCCGCTGTTTAATGCAATGTAAAGCTACTCAGTCCTCTGGGCAATGATCAGCTGACAATATATACATGTTGAAGAGTAATAAAATAAATTCTGGATAATATTTAATTTGCCACATTTGAGAGAAAGCAATTTTGTAACAGCGAAACTTCCTTCAGAAACACTTCTGTACAAGACTCATCATATATTCGTGGTAACACAATCTCCCTCTTATCCGCACACATCTCAGAAGCTTCCAAATATTTATCATTAATTATTATCATCTTCACCACCATGGCAGATTACAAAATAAAACCATCAACTCAATGAAAAGAATCATGAATGACAAGTGAAAGAGTCAAGAGACAGCAGACAAAGTACTTTAAAACTAATAAATTAAACCAACCTTCCTCATCTGGCACCCTCCAAATGTTTTCAATTACAATTCCCATCATCCCTAGTGATCGGTCACACTGGATGGGGCTGATGGGAGTTGTAGTCCAAAACATATGAAGGGCAAACAGATTGGGGAAGGCTGAAATAAACTAATATGCCAGGGAGATTAAAAATTAGCAACTAGACAAAATGCTTGTCAAAAAAAGAAAATGTCTTAATGCTGCAACAGAAGGCTATTGGTAGGCCACCCTAAGGGCAGGGAGATAAGGGAAGCCTTAACACAACAACAGCAAAGGTCCTCTCCCAGATCCCAGCCAAGCATGACCTAGGTGTTGGTAGGATACCTAAGACAGCCTCTGTGGAAGATATTAATGCGAAGGCAGTCTCATATGGGAGAAGGCAGCCCTTAGGTATTCAAAGGGCCTTATTTCAAGACCCAGACTGAAAGCTTTTTCCAGAATCTCGAATCTTTGCACCTCTCTCTTCCTTTTTCTCAAAAAAAAAAATGCTCACCTCCCTCTCAGGCTCCAGACCTGTTGGGCTAACTATCTCTTCTACGTAGTTAGCTGGAAACCACAACTGCTTCTTACCCCCACAGTCTCCTCTCCACCTGGAAGAAATGAAAAGGTAAACATGCAAAGTCTTACATATTCTAGAAAAATAGAATAAATATTTTGTATCAAGATGAGCAAAATGCATTGATTATTAGAGCACAAATGTGTGGCTTTAAGCCAACCTACAGACCTCATTAATTCTTCACTAAGCAAAAGACTTTCCAGTACAGTAGTGGGGAGGTGGGTAAACTATTGAGGAAGTCTGGACTCAACTTTCTCTAGGGATCAATGGAAAATGCTTGAATTTTATATATTCATTGCTTATCTCATAATAATGATGTTTGGAGTGGTTTGCATTTGCTTAAGTTATAAACAGGAAGTAGGCAAACTTCATGACTAAGAAAGACTGTGCCCAGAAACCAGAAGTGGTTAGAGAAAATTTGCAATAGTGGAGAGTTTTACTGTAAGAAGTACAGTCATCAGGTTATGCTGGAAATGGGATTGTGCTTTGTGACTTGTACCCTAACCCGTATATGAAGACCCTACCTAAATGTATAACATTGCTTCCTTATATGGTAATCTCGATGCATTGCATGCCATGCCTATATAACTGTGTGTAACCATGCCTCAGGCAGAGAGATTTCCTTTAGTGGTCAGGCAACTGGCACTGGGCACTCTTTCCTGATGGCCATCAGTACTTTCTTTTTATTGCAATAAATATCTGTCCAATTGACAGTTCTCCTAAATTCAATGTGAAGAGTTTTTCTTCGACAATGTTGGTGTTAGCAGTGAGATGGATAAAACTGAGTAATCCTCTGTGAGGGGCTTTCAGCAGCTGCTCAACCTCCTGGGTGCCACATTAGGAGGTTGTTGGAAACCTCATTTCAAAACACTCCATCCAGAGCTTGAGGTAGGACTTGGAGGCTGCACAGTGCGTGACTTCAGTTTACTCTATTCCAAACCTTTAACAAGAACCTTGATTGGACAAAGAGGGGAACCTTGTTGTAGCTCTTGGTTCCACAGCGTTCAGCTTAACCTTGTTGTCACCGAGTCACTTTGGCATAGGGCTGAATCAAAGAAACTAAGGGAAAGGAGAGAGAAAGAAGGGTCTAAAGAGGTCCACAGACAGGGATGCCCATTTCGATTAAGCCAGACTCAACAAGGAGGTGGAAGTCAGTTATTGGGAGAAGGTAAGGAGTTGGTGTCCTGAGTCCGTGGGTGGCAGTGGTATGTATGTGGCTCTAGTAGGAGCCTCAGCCGGTGTCGGTCATGGCTGGGGACATCAACTGAATTGGCCTGGTGGCTTGGGGGAAATCCATTGAGTACGGTAAAGCCCTTGGAATGATCACACTGTGTGAGTGCTGGCAATGGGGAAAATCTTTTGATTTTAATTTTATTGTAGTTTTAAATTTAAGCTGTTTGAATTGGTGTGTGACAGAGAAAGTGCATGGATGTGTATGTCAATGAGAGGAGCCCCTGGAATGTGTTGCTGATTTTGCAAGACACTTCCCCCGAGTCTGAATGCACCCAATTGAACCAGTGGCTTAATCAGCTTCCATTGTAGTGTTCACTACCTCTTGTCGTGTGAATGTGGGAGTCAGCAGAGACGTGTTTCTCATACTGCCCCATGTGCATGTGTGTGTTGGTGAGCTGTGTGTGTGTACTGGATCCTTTAATATTTGTGTGCAACACTAGATTAAGCCATAGCAAGCCAAAAGTCTAAACTGTTTGAACTACTGGTGTCAGAAGAAACACCACTAAGAGGGACCCCTGCATTTCATATGAGTGAGAAATATGGCCAGCTAGCAATTAAGTTTTTGCCCTTCTGGCATGATTACATGGCCAGCCAACTAAGGAACCTACAGTTTCCTTTGGTTGGAACTTTTAATTGTAACAAAATGTAACATCTAAGGAGAGCACTCTTATTTAGAGGTCCTCAAATTACAGAGAAACAGTGGCTCTCCTTTTTTCTTTGGGATGAGGAAGTGCTCAGGAGGCAAAATGAGTCTCGTATTATAAGCCTTAAAGACTCACAAGTGAAATTAATACAATTGAGGGAAGCAAGAGAACAGTTGAAAACTCCTCCAGAGGCATGTAGTACCAGTTCTGGAACTCTTTCATCTTCTGTTTTTTCTTCAGTATCTTCTGGGTTTTCTGAATCTGAACTTCTATCTTCCGTTTCGTCTACCCAGAGGATTTCTCATGGGTCTGACTCCTCTGTGGCTGTTTCTTTCGGACTCCCTTTTATACAAAACATTTATTTTCAAGGGGGGGAAGGTCAATGGGCCTCTGTGCCCCCACAATCCAGGCGCCAGGGTGGAGGAAGGGGTGGTTGCAGTTCAGCATATTACATTTCTGGGCAGTTCCATCATTGGAAAAATGAATGTTCTCAGAGAGGGTGCCCTTCTCCGAGAACACCTACAATCTGAGCTAAAAGTTCGGACCTGTGTTTCAAGTTCTGTGTTGAGTCTTAATTGTCTTGTGGCCATATGACCATTAAAAGTTCATGCAACTTAATAAACATCAATTTGGAACTGGGCCCAAAATTCATAGAAAATTCTAATCGGAAAACCCAAATCCCAAGGTCAAACGTTTGTTAAGGTCCTAAATCTGATTCATGGAAAATTCTGTTGGTGTATTGATTTGAAAGAATTCTTCAATTACATTTTCTGTTTCTTATTTTATTTGCTATTGGTGGTGGAGTGGAGTTTAGGAATCAGGATAGGGTAATCATATTTCTTTCCTTGTTTTGGTTCTGGGACTTTATTCTATTTGCTGCTGCAATTGCCTATGCTTCCAAGTGTACTTTCTATAAAAGAAGAGTGTGCCTCTGTTCCCACATTGACTAGGAGGGAAGACACACTGTAAATTTTGGCATTTGGATGTAGGCAGCACAGTATTTTGGAAAGGAATGTTAAACATTTCTGGAGTACTTTGTTGACTGTATTTCAATGTCAAGCAATTACAACAAATTGATTTGGGACTGCATGTTGAGACTTTCAATTCACAGGTTTCTGCAGCCTTGCTCCAACTGGTACAGAAACCTTGCCCTTACATTAAGATTTCAAGTCATCTTGACAAAACACCCAGCTGTGAAATACCAAGGCCGAGAGTCCTGGGTTCATATGTCACACTGCAAAAAGACATCTCCTCCATTGACATCTGAGCCATTAACACAAATGGTGAAGAGAGCCAGTCTGGTGAGTCGTTAAACTGCTTTGACCTGCTCTGAAGGGCCATAATAATGCCCCACAAAATCCAGTGGTAAACCAAGCGCTCACTGGTACACAAGATTTCCCTGAGGGCAAGGATGAAGCTCTTCAGGACCTGGGACTAGTAGCAAGGTTCCAGGAGCTCAACCACCAAACAAACTGTAACTCTTCTGGTCACCAATACAACTTGAGATCCAACAGAAAGCAGCTAAAGCACACTTCCTGAGGCCTAACAATTCCTTTTGGTCTTCATCGTGTAAAGCAAGAGGTAGCTTGAGGGGAAGAAGTACAGAATCCTGCATCATCACGGACTGTTTTGTGAGGAGATGGCTCATTTCAGCTACTATGTGTGCATTTCTTTGTGTGTATTGTCATGCTAATGTTGCTGTTGTTGATTCTGCATTATACCATCATGTTCTTTCAGAAGTAGTACCTATGTTACTTGCTCTGGATGAGGGTAGTGACCCGATGATCCAAATGGGCGTGTGACCTGAGGATCCAATCAGGCATCTGGGTACTGCTTTGGGAACATGGGTATGTCCCTCTGTTAAATTTCATATAAACTCATGAATTGGTTGATCATGTGAGAAATATTGGGATTCAGTTACATAACAAAATCGAGAGGGCCTGGGATATTGGATTTGCTTTACTGATTATGCTACTGATTTATGTATTCACTATTATAAAGTTAAGAACTTGATGAATGACTTGATGTGTCTTGTGTTAGCGAGGCCATCTGTTAGCGAGGTTTAAGAACAGCCTTGAAGGAGGGATTAAGGAAGTCTGGCCTCGACCTTCCTTAGGGATCAATGGAAAATGCTTGAATTTCATATAATCAATGCTTATTTCATAATAATGATGTTTGGAGTGGCTTGTATTTGCTTAAGTTATAAAGAGAAAATAGGCAAACTGCATGACTGAGAAAGACTGTGCGCCCAGAAAGCAGAAGTGATTAGAGAAAGATTTGCAATAGTGGAGAGTTTCACAGTAAGAAGCGAAGTCATCAGGCTATGCTGGAAATGTGATTGTGCCTTGTGACTTGTACCCTAACCCATGTATGAAGACCCTACCTAAATGTATAACATTGCTTCCTTATATGGTAATCTCAATGCATTGCATGCCATGCCTATATACAACCATGTATATATAACCATGTGTAACCATGCCTCAGGCAGAGATGTCCTTTAGTGGTCAGGCAACTGGCAGTGGGCACTCTCTCCTGATGGCCATCAGTACTTTCTTTTTATTGCAATAAATATCTGTCCAATCGACAGTTCTCCTAAATTCATAGTGAAGAGTTTTTCTTCGACACTAGTATACTCTGTTGTTAATTCTGCCTTGATGCTGAGGAATGGGGAAAAGTTACCAAACTCACGTCCTATCATCTATAGGGAAGAAAACATTCCTCATTACCAAAACCACTTCCCTTTACTCTGGCATCAGAACACTTAGGTAAAGTGGTCCCATCCACCAAAGTGGTGGATGGGAAAGCAGTTAAGGTAAAACTGTCAAGTCCACTAGTTCTCCCCTTCCCATCCCCGCTACCACCTTGGGCTGCTTTTCAACAGCAACCGAACTTCCCAGACTTGGGTCTGCCACTGAAAATGTAAGTTTGCCTCTGAAGTGAGGCAGTGATTTAGCTTCACATCTTGCTTTTTGTATAACTCATATGTTTATATCATATAACCATATGCCCCTGGGGTGGGGCATATGATTGACAAGGAGAGTATTTATTGAGGAGTAGCAGTCCTGGAAGTGGGCAGCTCAAGGCGGGACTCCAGAGATAACAAAGCCTTTAGACCAAGGCGGATCTCACTGTGATAAGGAAAAGCATTGTAAGCCTGCAAGGGAGGCAAAAACCAAGAGGAAAGGCTGCTACTTCAGAGTAAGGCTCTTCTGAGAGCCTGGTGAGTTGAAGGAATGTTTCAGTTAGGGGAAGGGAATGATGATTTAGGTTACCTTAATTTGCTCCAAAGGGAATATACTGATTTTCTATATTTTGGGGCATTGCATTTCTTTCTCTAAAACATTGGCATGTCTCAAACTCCACATTTTTCTCTCTGTCTTAGTAAACTCTTCACTGTCCATAAACATGGTGTGGCCTCTATTTTCACCACCCATGTCTAAAGTCATAATATTGTCCTACCTCAAGAGGCTTCAGAGAAATTTGGAGGCTGTTTGACAAGGGGCACCTTGTGAAAGTATTTAAATCCTAATCTGGTGGCAGCGAGCTTTTAAAGGATGGAAAGATGGGCTGAACAGAGAGGTACACTCTACTGTGGCCAGAACTTCCTTCCCCAGGTGACCAGGGACCCAAAGTAGCTGGGTGGTGGCCTTCAAAGGGGAAAGCTCTTTTAAAAAGTAATAGTAGGACTGGGGATGTTAGCAAATGCTTTCTGGCTACTTGGAGATATGATCTCCAGGAGATCTTTAAAAAGGACTGCGCATCTGAAGATGTAAGAAAACTCACCAGCCTCCTTCTTGCTTGTCCACATTCTGGATGACTGCATTTTTTGTGAAGGTGAGCTCATCCTCCCTCTGCGCCTTGTAGTCAAACAAGGCTTTGACAGCACACTACAAAAAAACACAGATGTACACAGAGAGAAGAATGAGGCTAGATGGTCACTGTAAAAATTGAGATGAAGTTAAATGCTAATTATTGCCCAGGAATTCTGCAGGAATCTACTTACAATCAGATATCATTTCCTGCCTCCAAGTATCTGTGACATGCAGGATGCAGAACCCAAATGCATAGTTATAAGATGGGGAATACTTGGTTCAGCAATACTACATACATGCGAGAAGGATCTTGGAATTGTTGGTGATCACAACCTGAATATGAGCCAACAGTGCAATGTGGATGCAGAAAAGGCAAATGCTCTCTTAAGCTGAATTAATAGAAGTATAGCTTCCAAATTGCGTGAAGTACTGGTTCCCCTCTATTCAGCATTGGTTAAGCCACATTGGTTAAGCAGTTATATCCACGACTGAGCAGTCCTATTCAGGATCCACTCTGCTCACCTCATATGGGGAGGGGGCTAGAAAAGGTGCCCTAAACACAGTCTGCCTCATCTCTCTCCCTGACTGGATTACTGTGTCCAGTGGGGTCACCACTTAGAGGTCGCAAAAGACAATTGAATTTTGGAACACGGAATATACAGACGTTGCTGGACAATACAAATAGTGAACGTCCTGAACACAGGACTGCCACCATCGCGAGGGAGTTGAGATGTTTTAATATTGACATAGCAGCATTCCAAGAAACACGAAGAGCAGGAGAAGGACAACTGAAGGAAGAAAAAGGTTATACCTTCTTCTGGAAAGGATTGCCTGAACAAGAATGAACACATGGAGTAGGTTTTGCTATTAAAAATAATCTTGTGAAGCTCTTGTCAGAAGTTCCTATTGGCATTAATGAACGACTCTCAACTCTCCGGTTAAAACTTGCCAAAAACCAGCAGGCAAATATTCTAAGTGCTTATGCACCAACATTAGATGCTGATGAAGACATCAAGGAAAGTTTTTAAAACCAGCTGGGCACCATCTTATCAGAGATACCTAAGGAGGATAAAATTATCCTCTTGGGTGATTTCAATGCAAGAGTTGGGTGTGATTTCGATTTATGGCCAGAAACCATTGGAAAAGAAGGAATTGGCAATAGCAACCTGAATGGCATTCTACTTCTGACTAAATGTGCAGAGCATAATCTTGTTATTACAAACACACTCTTTCGTCAGAAAAATAAATTTAAAACATCATGGAAGCACCCTTGGTCAAAACACTGGCATCTCCTAGATTACGTAATTGTCCATGTCAGAAATCGTCATGATGTACTCCTCGCTAGGGCCATGATGAGTGCAGATGACTGCTGGACAGATCACCGATTAATTTGATCCACTATGGCCATTAATATTGTTGCTCAACGTAGGCTCCAAGGAAGAAAACCAAGGCATAAAATGAACATCCATGCCCTTCAAGATCCTATTAGGCGATCCTGCTTTCAAACAACTCTCAAGAAATATCTACCGACGGAACTCCCTGAAAATGTCAAGGAACACTGGATTAAACTGAAGACATCCATATTGCAGCATGTGAACAAACTATTGGATACCAAACTAAGAAACATCAGGATTGGTTTGATGAGAATGATAGTGAGACTGGAGCATATCATCGACAAGAAAAGGAAAGCCTTCCAGATATGGCAGAAAGACATTAACTGTGCTGCTAAGAAAAAAATCTATATCAGTGCAAAGGCTGAGGTCCAAAGAAGAACTAGAGAACTTAAGAACACCTGGTGGATAAAGAAAGCTCAAGAAATCCAGCACTTTGCTTGGGCTCTCACTTAATATTAAAAAAACCAAAGTGCTTCATCAACAGGTGCGAACTAGTTCCTCTGTAGCACCATCAATCCAGCTTAATGATGTGACGCTGGAGAACGTTGATCACTTCCCCTATCTTGGCAGCCATCTCTCTGTAAAAGCTGACATCAATGCTGAAATTCAGCATTGCCTGAGCTCTGAGAGTGCCGCATTCTCCCAAATGAAGCGTAGAATGTTCGAGGATCGGGATATTCGCAGGGAGACCAAAATGCTTATTTACAAAGCCATTGTACTACTGACCGTACTGTACACCTATAAAACATGGACCATTTATAAACGCCACTCCCAGCTTCTTGAAAGATTCCACCAATGCTGCCTCTGGAAAATTCTGCAAATTACAGTACTTGGGAAGACAGACGGACTAATGTTAGCGTTTTGGAAGAAGCAAAGACTACCAGTGTTGAAACAATGATCCTTCAACATCAACTTCGCTGGACCGGCCATGTTGTTCGAATGCCTGATCACCGTCTTCCAAAGCAGCTACTTTACTCCCAACTTAAGGATGGGAAACAGAACATCGGTGAAGAGCAAAAGAGGTTTAAAGATTTCTTAAAGCGAATCTAAAAAAATGTAACATGAGCATCGAGAACTGGGAAGTCTTGGCCCATGAACGTCCCAAATGGAGGTCGGCTGTTATCAAAGGTGCTATAGACTTTGAAGAAGCACGAATACAGGGCAAAAGGGACAAACGAGCTAAGCGGAAGGCACGTCAAACAAATCCTTATTGCAACCATCTTCCATCTAGAAACCTACGTCCTCACTGTGGGAGGCTGAGTGGATCCAGAATTGGCCTCCACAGTCACTTATGGACTCACTATTAAAGACCTTATCTTGGAAGACAATCTTACTCGGCCACGAGTGATCGCCAATGAATGAATGATTTCCCCAATGAAAACTATGTCCTCAGAAACAGCTATTTGCCCTAGTAATGAAAACATACAGGGACGCAAGCAATTCACCAGATAATCTCAGCTCAATCATTATTGTAATAAGACATATCCCAAGATATGAGGAAAATACCTTGAAGGATGGCATAGGGTTAGCCTCCACATAAAATCCTGGATCTCGTCCTTCATAGAGTGAACCATAATCTGGCTCCTAGTAAACAAAGGAAGAGGATGAGTCTATCGGTATGCTTAGAAAAAGTTAGAAAAATTGGCTAAGACCACTCATAAAGCCACCTGATTGCTTGAAAAACTAGCTGAGTAAACTGGTGAGCCAACCCCCAACCCCACAAAGAAGGCTGTAGGAGAAGTGATGCCTCACAGCAAAAAAAATATTGTGGACACCAAATGCTGGGTGAGAAATGCAGGCCTTTTTTCTAGCTGGGCAGTACCAGAGACTCGGCTATGCCATTTTTATAGAGCAGGGATGGGGAACCTTTTTGGCACAGTGGGTTGGACCTTTATCTCCCACCCACCCTGTCAAAGTTGACCCGTGGGATGTGGGGAAGGTCTGCGTTACTAGCATGTTTCCCACAGGGAATGTGCTGGTGAAGCACTACCCTTTAGGGTTGAATTCTCTGCTCACCAGCTAATGAGTGGATATTTCAATCCTCTGCAGGAGTTCGCTTCACCAGCAAAACAGCCCTGAACAGGACTGAACCCTGCCCTCCACCCATCAGCTGAGGTCACCCAGTGATGTCAGCTGATTGACATGTGGGCAAGGTTTGGGGGGAATGACTTTGTGGGCCAAACTGGACTCCCTGGTGGGCCAAGATCAGCCCATGGGCCAGAGGTTCCCACTCTTGCCACAGAGCTATATTCTAGACAAAAAACAAAAGCAATCACAACCAGAGCCCAGGAGGAAGGTACTGGACTCCATTCCTAACACCACACTCACCGCTGTCCCAATCTTGTCCAGTATTTCCTCATTAATTGGATACCTCAGCTTCATCTTGCGGTACAGTGGGTGCTTCTCATAGTAGCTGATTAAATCCACCAGACTGTCAAATTCTGAGTTCCCCAAGATGACTGTCTGGCCATCCTGCTGAACTCGGCAGTGCTTTATCTTCCCTTCTGCCCTGGGGAACAAAATAACAGCAGGAGCAGTGACTGATCCCTTCCCAAACAACCACTTGACAATTGATATAGAGCAAGTTGTGTGTAGGTGGCGGGAAATCTACTTTTCCCTACACCTCACTGCTCAAACATAAGAACCAATCCATAACACCTGAGAGATAAACTACTCACCGAAAAGAAATTGCGTAGGAGTTTGGTTCACTCCTCTTGCGTACCAGGAAGGCCCCATCCCGTGGCACCCTCATCAGCATGCGCTCAGCCAGAGGCCGGGTAAGATTTGCATGATACCATCTGGGGTTAAAAATGTGCAATGTAAGAATATAGGATAGCAATACATGATGAATGTCTGGGCCCCAGGATGAATTGTGTTTCACAGAAAAACAACAAAAAGATAGAAAGCACTTGGCCCTATCACTTCCCATGGAAATTTAGAGTTACCGTGGTTTGATTTTATTAAAATCAAGAGTGTGTCAGTAGGGCGACAAGCTTTTGAGCTTCACAGAGTCAGCACAGAGAAGTTAAATGTAACAGAGTCATTAGGGCACTCTAGAAAATTGTTCAGATTAGACTCTTAGGAGATTTCTGGGCAGTTTATATTGTGTGTTAACTGAGTTGTAGAGAATGTTCTGAAGGCATCAGATTTTTTTAAAAAAATCATTTTATTAAAAAATATATCCTGCCTTTCAAATAAAATGTTCCAGGCAGCCCACAAAACAGCATTAAAATAAAAAGAAAAGAAAAACAAGTAAGCAATAAAAGCTAAAGAAGAAGAAGCAGAGATAGCAGGTAAAATAGCATACAACTCGAAAGATGTGGCTCCTTTTCTGAAGCTAAGTAGGTTAGGCAGTGTGCTGTAGGGCAAGGATGGAGAACCTGTGGCCCTCCAGATGTTTTGGGACTACAGCTTCCATCAGCCCAAGCCAGCATGACAATGGTCAGGGATCTGGGAGTTGAAGTCCAGTAACGTCCAGAGGATCACGGGTTCTCCATTGCTGCTGTAGGATAACAGGATCAACCACCATAAAACCACTCCAACAAGGAGTGAGCTGTACCCAGAATCATCACTCAAGGAGCTAAATCCAGGCTACAATACCCCAAGTGATCCCAGCCCTAATGTTGCATAGACAACAATTCTGTTGGAATACCCATACAAGTAAAAAGCCAGAGACACATCAGCTTACTCCTTGCTTTCATGAGCGTTAGTCTGGGGCACAGGTTCAGTCAGCCTCATCTCAAATTCATTGCACCTGAGCGGCACCTGCTGGTAATGGGTGATGAGATCATAGAGGCTGTTAAACACCAGGTTATCGGTGAGGAAAAATTTGGGGCTCCCAGCATCCTGCCGGGAATGGATTCGGCAGTGTTGCACTTTCCCGTTGCGCCTGCATGCAAGGAAAAGAAGAAGAAAGGTTAACAGTGCAATCATATGCATGTTTACACAGAAGTAAGTCCTGTTGTATTCAGTGGAGTTTACTCCTTAGCAAATTAGTTTAAATTTGCAGGCTAAATTTGCCTTTAAAAATTAATTAATTAAAACTGATATCCCATCCTTTCTCCCAGAAAGAGCCCAGGATGGTGAACAAACCACTAAAAAAATCTTATTCTAGTTTAAGTTTTTCAAGACAACAGTGGTTACACTGCCTGAATACATGAGAGCGAGAGTCACGTGAAGACTGCAGACAGCTTATTCAGTAATACAGTAGGGTAGAAGAGTTTGGAAGACAAGCTGGTAGACCTGTGAGAGTATCCAGCAGCTCTTTGCACGGCTGTGACTTAAAACAATAGATGGTGAGCAAGAAAGGGGAGAAGCAGCAGCACATGGTTGACAAGGACAGTGAACCAAAGCCTTCTTGGCGAAATTACAAATCAGGTAAGTGTATCAGATGCTTGTACAATGAAAGCTGAGACCAGGTATTCTGTAGAGTGGAGACTTCAAGAATCCTGGATTAAACTGCAATCCTAGCCCCACTTACCTGGGAGTAAGCCCCACTAAATAGACATGGTTAGGATTGTGCTGTTAAATGTTGGGTGTGTGTGTGTTTATTAAGAACAAGTTTCTGACCCTCAAAATTAAATCCTTAGAACACCTTGGCAACCACTGCTGAAGGCTTAGGAATCTAAGATGGTGTGTGCAAAAATTCCAATGATCAGTTAGCAGGGCTTCTTCACACAGCAAAGTCCCCAGTTCAATCTAGTGACTAACTCTAAACCTCAACAGACTCAGCATGCTGTGGAAGTGAAAAACAAATTCACATCCCTTCTCCCAGCAATGAAGCTCACTATATGGCCTTGAACATGTTACCATTGACCTGACAGATGTGGGGCCAAATAATGTAAACACCGCAGAAAATGCAACAGCAAAGATAAATTAAATATTAATACACATGGACACACACAGCTTCTCAATCTGCTGTTAGCCGACTTCTCCCAATTCCTGCGTAAATTGAAACAATTACATATAATTCAACTGTTTGCCTAGCAGGAAAATTCTTTGGGTCTCCTGGATGCAGAAATAGGTATTATGTGAATGCTCCATGTATCTGTGAACCTGTACATTTCAGTTACAGATCTACTTATAGAGATAGTTGAGAGGTTGATACCATGCCCAAGAGATTCTTACCAGAAAGAAAGAGTGTAATCGCCAACAAACGTCTCACTCTCTCGCACCAAGAAAGAACCATCAGGGGCTCCTGTCTCTATGCAGTACTCCATCAACAGCCGTTCTGCTATGTGGCGCCCATCACGCCCTGCTCCCAGCTTGCCATGAAACCACTTTTCAGTAGAGTGGAGTTCCGTGCTGCTGCTTGCCTAGCATGGAAACAAAAGTAGTCTTACCCGCTTAGTTTCCTGCAGACAGGACCAGCCCTGCATGAAGATAGAGCCATACACATTGTCTTGGAATTTAAGTTTCTCTTTCCAGTAAAAAGATTTCCTTCCAGATTTCAGGAATTCTAACTCAGGAATTGGCAGGAGAACAGTATTCTCAGGAGCCTCCCAAACCCTCTTCAATGTGCATAAATGGACAAGTAAACTCAAGAGAGGCTAAGGGCTTAGGGTGTGCAGCTCTTGCTTGTAACAACAGGATATAAGCAGTATTTCAGAAAACAGTGTGCTCATGTTGATGTGCAAACAGCTTTGGGTAACCGTATATAGCAGTTTCATGTGTTTGAAATGGTGGATGGAAAGATCTGTCCATTTTGGTTCTCTCCGTTAATTTTCCAATCTTAAATTCAGTTCTCCACATTTTAGTGCACATTCACTTTTATATGCAGTTTTAACTAATGTGCACATTTTTGCAAGCAATTTATCCTAATATAATGTATTTTTACACATTATATTCATTTTTATGCACACTTTCCCCTAATACATGCATTTTTTAAAACACTGGTTGGAGAACTGCATTGCAAAATTCAGGTAAGTGCAAAGCTTGAAGGATGGTTGTGCTTTGGTTTTCAAATTGTTTTGGAAACTGCAGATTTGATAAGATTCGGCTTTAAATTCAAACAGAATCGAATTGCTCTCCCATCACTGTTTGTAATACAAGAAGTTTCACTGGCCCCTTCATTTATGTTTGGGTTTTTTTGTGGAAAGTCAAGACATTTTTGTTTTGCCAGGCTTTAAATGGGTTTTCATTGACTGGCTCTTCTTTGTTTTTATAGTGTTTTTTACTGTTCTATTTTTCCATTTATTTTTTCGATACTGCATAAACAAATCAACAGAAAAGGAAATGTTCTTTTCTCTCTCTCTATTGCATTAAGAGTGGCAGTTCTATTATAATGTGGAGGTAAATGTGAAAGTGGACTACTACTAGAGGGGAAGGAAGACATGATTGGCCTGGTTTGCTTTTAGCCCCCAGCCCTGCCCTCCTTGATGAATTGCTATAATATTTTACAGGATTGAAAGTATCTGACTGAATGTGATATAATAAGGGGCATCCAACTATGATTTCAGCCTTTTTTTCTTTATTTAAAGTTTCATGCTGAGATGCCATTTAGAACAATATATGAAAATACTGCAAGCTTCCATAATATTCAAAGGTGCAGGTTATTTAAATTATGATACAATGGTACAATTTAAGGACAAATGTAGAAGAGCAGGATTTAAATAGTGACTTACTTTTATTGTTGTGAACTGCCTTGGGGGCCCCTAGGGTGGCTGAAAGGTAGTATATAAATGTTCTAATAAATCAACAAACGTTTCAAGAACTGATTTTGGGTAATCTGTCTATGGGTGCTGCACCCCACCATTCTTGCCCTTCTCTTCTTCGAAAGCAGAAAGTAGTCAGTTCATCTATTCCGTGGCCTCTCCTGGTTTTTTTGCACTTTCTTTACTGCAAGCGGAGGAAATGTGAGCATGGTCTTTTCTAGTTCCTCCCAATCTAAGGCATTCAACATTGGGGAGGTGAAAAAGACTGAGACTGAATATTGCTAATTCCCTCATATAGGAGCCTAGATACAACCCTGACTTCTTATTAGGAGATGAAACCTGGGAGACACTAGACATACCTCCATTGCTGAGGCAGCTGGTGGAAAGGGGTGCCTCTGTACATCACTGTGTTTATTGGGAGTGAGAGAGGTGAGGCAACAGGGAGGTCAGCACAGTGTGAACACAGGGGAGACACCAATTCAAGGATCCTGCCTCTGTGCCTGCACTGCACTGACTTCCCCGCCACCCTGCCCTCCCGGTAAGCACAGCAGTACAGTTGACAGGAGGCCAGGTACACAGCAGTGCCCCTCCCTGCCAGCTGCTTCTGCTTCATAGGTCACACCAAAACTTTCTGCCTTTTGATTTAGGAAAAGAGTCACACCTGCTGGACTTTCTTTCTTCAGCAACTAAGATGACTGAAGATGCTCAGTAGCTCAGAAAAAAAATGTGGCAACTTATTTCATACCTCTTTTTGCTCCTCCTCGTCCTCATTTCCCAAATCATTGGTTCTCTCTCCAGAGTAATAGATTTTGCTGCTGGTCAGAACAAAGTAATGAGGGTTCCAATCCTACAAACACACATGTACAAAATATGTTTATCCTGGAATATCCAAAAGTCTCCTGCTCTCTCAAATGACTCCACCCTTCCCCCTTGCTGCCCCTTATGCTTGGGACTGCCTCCCAGTATCTCTCACTGCCTTCAAATGTCTCCTCAAAACACCACTTTCTTCCTTCAAATCCCTCCTCAAAATTTTCCACAAAGCCTTTGCCACAGCCCCTGCAATCAATCAGCCATACTCTAACTACGCCTAATTATGAGTAAGTGACATACAGTGCAATCTTATGACTACCGACTCGGATGCAAATCCCATCATCCAACGGGCCTTACTCTCAGGTCAATGTGTACCCTATACTTCTGCAAAACCTTGCACATGATTACATATTCTTTTCCTGTTTCTCCTGCCTCCCTCTTCCTCTCTTGTTTCTTCCATGTCAAATTTTAGATTGCTAGGTCCTTGGGGCAGGGATCTGCCCTCTTTGTACTCTGTAAAATGCCCCATAAACAGGCAGGTAAAAATGAAACAGCAGCTGCCTAAACTTTTTTTAAAAAAATGTTGGAACTGCTTCCATTTGTACAATTACTACAGTACCACTGAATCCTATGAGAGTATTATGCAGACAGATCTTGCTTTTCCTATAGTCAAGATGTGGGGAACATTTGGGCTTCCAGATGTTGCTGAACGACAATTCCAATCATCCCTGGCCATTGTGTATGCTTGCTGGGGCTGATGGGAGTTGTAGTTCAGCATCATCTGGAGGGCCAAAGGTTCCCCATACCTGCTATTAGTCACTGCCCTGAGAAGTTCCACATGGCCATTTGAAGAAGCATTCATATTGACTGGGCCCATACCACCTGCCATCACATGTCACTGGCATCCCTGTCCCAGTTGCCATGTTCATTTGCACACAGCAGTACCCAAATGAGTTTACATGCAGAAATTTCTCTCTGTGCCCCATCACCATGCATGCATATCAATATAAGGTAATGTTATGGCCAGGTCTGGTATGCCAATGGCCACTGGATGTAGCAAGGGAATGGCATAGGTTCAAAGAGAGTGTCAGTAGAAGGGAAGCATCAAAGGTTTTGTGGGCAATCAATGGACCATAATACATCTATGGCAAAAAACAGGGATCACAACATCCCTACCCAGTCAGATTTATTGCTGTTTGATATACAGACCAACAAAGTCTAGGCAACTTGTAGAACAGCAGGACCAAGACGCTTACATGATTGATGGGGTCTTCGAGATAGAGGATTCCATTCTTTATCGAGTTGCTAATATCATTCTCTGAATATACAGCAGTTGAGGACACTTCTTCGTAAGCACTGCCCTCAGCCAGTTTCTTGTGCTGCAATGAGAGGTATGTTCCTCAGTTTCTCATACAACATTAGCTCAGAAGAACTAGACTGCTTTATGGCAGCCTTTCTGTTATCTCTTGTACATCCAAAAGGAATTCTATGGCAACTGTGCATATAGCATTTCTCCAAGCACAACAGAGTTTGCACTCTAAGCCATTACTGTGAAGATCTCCTAGGTAAATCTTGGTCACAGCAAAATTTGAGCTGAATTTAGAGTCTTGCTAAGCTGAAGGCGTAAGAGTAGCAAAAGTTTCCAGAGTTGGGAGTAAGGGAGAGGCTGCTGTTGATTTCTAGTTCTGGTAAAACTTATAGTGCATATAAGCAGCTCTACTGAGAACTCCCCTAGAGCTTTCATAACAGCCTAAGGAATGAGATGAATGCTAGATTTCTTTAGTGGGCTGGTAAAGAAAAACAAACAAATCACCTTACAGTGCCTTTGCAATGCAATAAATGTGATTCTGTGGTCTTAGTATGAATTCCCTCATACAAACTGAAAGAATTATGTACATACTGGATACATACTTATCCAGTTAATGTACATTTAAAAGGTAAGGAAGCCGTATTGGTGGGCATGTATATGGGAATTCTGAGGGTCACAAGATGCCTGTGGCAAAAACAAGGATTTTTATTTTATTTTTCCCCCGTTAAGTATCATCTTGTGATCACAGTATCTCTGGCCAGGCAGGTTAATTGTTGTTAATCGTTTACAGACCAATTACCCTTACGCAACTTGCAGTAAAATAGAGGGGTTAATAGCTGCAATGCCAAGAAACCTACATGAGTGATGCAAGTCCCATGGGCCCCAATCCCCATTTTGAGTTCAAGATGTCATATCACTGGCAAAGCCACAAAACAGACTTGCCTTTATGAGAATCTTCCTCTTCAGCTGGTTTGGAGATGGCAGTCCGTCAGCAGAGATATCTACTGGTTTGGTTAGCAGCATGTCCCCAAAGATCTTCTTAAAATTCTGAGCCATATTCCTCTGCTGAGCGATGCTACAATGATCTTCAATGGACAGGATAACAGGGTAGCTGAGAGGTAAAACAAATTGCCACAAAAATGGCAAGTGGTTGCCATTAGGGCAGAATAAAGTGGACATCCCAGCTTCATACAAATCCAGTGTTCATGACTGCTCCGGGGCCTCTCATGCCCAGCTCTAGCTCCAGATTGCACACTTTGAGAGCAAACCACTGACTCCTGCTAGTCCTGTTTAGTTGCCACACTGGCTTTTGAAATTCTACCAGGTGCTGCACACTCCCTTTGAGCTCATATCTGCAGCTATAAGAGCCAGACATTCATTTCTGAAATGAAACTAGGGGTTTTCAGGATAGCAAGTTACTAGAATCTCTGGTTTATTTATTTATTTATTAAATTTATACCCCGCCTTATGGCCCAAAGGCCCTCAAGGCGGCTTACAAAAAAACACGAACATAATACATCAATAAAACATAATACATCAATAAAATAATACAGTTCTCAAAATTAAATAACAAATAACATTTGCAGTAACTAACTATAAAATAAGGTGATTCCCGCATCATAACGTAACAGTCAGCAAAACAAAATACAAAAAAAACAGAACAAAGCAGTAAAAACAAAGATTGTATGGTAATTCAGGAGACACTCATTTCTGTATATGATCAAGGCTGTGTATATTCAGCAACTCTATGGGAGCACAGAGCAGAATGAGTGAATTCAGCTCCTTGAAATCTCAGCTTAATTTTTTTTTAAAGTTAAAGTTCATAGTCCTTGCGGTTATGAAAAAAATAGCTGAAAGGGCACTAGCAACACCTGCTGAAACATCTGAATCGAGATTTTCCATGCCAAAGGAGTTGTAGAGTAAGACTTCCATTAGTTGGAGGCAGAGTTTCACTGTCCTGCATAGGTCTTACACCCTTCGCAAGATTAGAAAAGGAGTACAGTATGTAACATAGCTCTCAAAATGCAGAATAATCTAGGAAAAATAAAATGAATGATGCAGATTTCATCAATTTGTATAATTTACACAGGCAATAAAAATACTGCTTTTCCTGGTGCCATAAAAAAACCCCACCTTTTCAGCCCTGGATTGAAGGCGTGAGCCAAACGCACACTGAAGGAAGAATTATTTATATCCCAGTTTTAAAATTTGTTACAGCAAGGAAGTCAATATTCAGGGTGGGGCATTTACCAACTACTACTGTGCTAATGCTACATCACAGACAGAAACATTGCTGGACCACATACATAAATTCCACCTTTGCAGCCAGACACAATACAGCAAGCAATTTAGGGTCTGTCATCAGACCGCAAGCGAGAGGTCCCTGGAATTCAAATATCTGAGCTACAGTAAGATAAATTATTGGAGGAAAGAATGCCGCAATCCCAGTTTTACTTACTCAGAGGTTACAAAAGCATGCTCCTTGATGGTAGCTAGGACATCAGAAAACTTGATTTTGGTAGTTAATGTGTGCCCATGATAAATCACTGGCATCCCATCAGGGCCATCCCAGCAGTCAACTAAAAAGGAAATAATTAAGAAAAAAAACTCTCTAAACCCAAGCTCAGCAGTACAAGCAAACAGCATTAGCAGTAAGGAGGCAAGGCAGAGCTCTGCAGGAAATCCCTAGTGAACAAGGAATCTTGGCAAGCATCGGGAGTTGTCTGCCAGCACCTGGCAAACACATTCTAATGAACAAGATCATTTCCTTGTCCCTCTTGATGTCAGCATATGTGCAAGTGGTGCAGCAAAAAGAAACGAACACCAAAAAAAGGCATGTCAAAGCAGCTTTGAGAAGATATGTAGCATAGAGTGCACTGATCATGCTATTAGCACCATGACATTGAAGGAGTATCTTTCATTCTAGGATCACAAGCTGAAGAAAACTCTTGTAATTAAATGTCATAGCTTCCTCAAAAGGTTTCTGACCCAGAGATTATGTGGAACATAAAAAGCAGCCTTATAGGTCAGACTATTTGTTCATTTAGCCCAGTACTATCTACTCTGACTGGCAGCAGTACTCTGGGGGTTCCAGCAGAGGTCTTTCACATCGCCTCCTGCCTGATCTCTAACTGGAGATGCCAGAGATTGAACCAGGGGCCTTCAGCCTGTAAAGTATGCTCTTTACCGTGGAGCTGTGGCCTCACTCCAATGCAAAATTACTTCTAGGCCTAAGAAAATAGCCTTGGAGGGGGGAATAGAGACCAGCACTCACGCTCAATACAGCGGCATCCCATGCGCAGGCAACGAGCATAGGCTTCCAATGAAGACTCACTTGAGAACTGATCTCCAGTCAGGTACCTATTCATAAGAGGGGAGGGGGGGAGAACAGCTTACATGAGCAACAGAGAGGTTGCTATGACTATCATAGCATATTGTATAAGACCACAATGATTCAGAAGACACATCAGTGCCTCAAATGTAACACAGAATTTGACAACAGTTTTTTGGGTGATGGTTGTGCATTGTGCAGCTCAGTTTGTGTGGGCAAGGAGTTAGGTTTAGCCTGTGCCATGCAAGAAAGGCTGACATGTTGGCATTCTCCTTCTCCCAGTAAAGCACAAAATGTAATTAACTAGTGAAGATGGAGAGTATATTGGACTGCCCACCCACCCCACCTCAGTGCCACAGCACCAACCCAAAATCTCCCACTCTGACGACTTCTTTTAGCAAAAAAAATGCAGATTTTGAAAGATGCCAGTGAAGTGTTTTGCTACAGAGTCTATGCAAAAGATCCTAACTAGGGAATTTCAGAGCCAGCTCATACGTTATTGGGATTGTCCACATTTGAGCTGGATATTGCTTGGAATCCACATTTTCTCCATTTGAATTTGACCTCATCTGTCCACACATGTGCACATTCGCAGTTGAAGATCAAATTCACTTATTCCCATTTGTACCAGCAGGTACTCCTTTTGTCTTTCTCCTGGCCTTCCAATCTGAATATTGATTTGAATGCTAAGTTTGCATAAACGAGGCATGCACGCAGGAATCAGCTGAGAAGTGCAAACATCTTTTTAAATATATATATATATATATCCACCCAGCAATTGCACAATAGCACACATTCAGGAATTCCCATTTAAATACAAGCTTGCCTGCACGCTCTTTATTTTTTATGATCAATGCTGAAACAACAGGTATTTCCCATTCCAAAACAGGAAGATAGTTGTGGGAGAAATCAATACAGTAATATATAGTGAAATCAATGGGGGGGGGAATGAAGCAGGGAGATTTGGAGAAATCATTGTTCTTCAGTTTTCTGGTATTGCACAAATCTGATTTTTTTAAAAAAGAACCTCACAGAACTGGCTTGGGGGTGTAGACTGTTGTGGGAGAACTCAGTACAGTAATACACAGTGAAATCAATAGGAAACAAATAAAGGAAAAAGATCTGGGGACAGGCCCAGCACTGGTGAGTGGCCAGCTTGGGCACTGGTCGAGGGTCCCAGTGGCTGACAGGGGACCCTGCAGCTGGGTGGGTACAGCTCCTGCTCTGCCATCTGTGCTAGCATAGGGTTGCAACGCATGTATTCCGCAATCTGGATTGCAAGCCACCACCACCCAGGCAACATCTCCCCTGCTGCTGGAGCCGGCTGGGTGCACCACTCCCTGCATTGCCATGTCAGCACACTGTGCACACATGCTTGCTATCACCCAAGTAGTGCCACCATGTTGCCACCTTCAAGGGCTCGCTGAAGTTTGGTGCTGGCCCCATCTGGAGAAATATTTTTTTCCAGTTTTCCTGTATTGCATAAATCTGATTGTTTTATTTTTTAAAAACAAAACAAACAACAAAAAACCAGGGCTGCAGAGCTCACCAGAAATGGGCACTATCACTAACACAACAGCAGTGGCATTAGGGGGATGTAGGGGGTATGGAAAGGGGAGAAGTGAAAATAGGTGCTTGATCCACCCTAGGAAAAAATACAAAGCAATGTGCCTGCTGTCTCAAGTGGGGTGGTTTGGTATCATATTTTTCAAACCTTATTGGATTATACCTGGACTGGAGAAATCCAAATTTACAGAGGAAAACCAGCGGAATATGAGCTGTTTGACAGGGATGCCATGTGGACAATGCTACTTAAAAGGGAATGCAAACAACTTCAAATACACATTAAAGTAAGGTGCGGACAAGCCCATTATCTTTGTTCCTCCTCCCTTCTCTTTTCTACAAGCGAACAATGCATGTGCCAATAGCTCGGTGATCTCCAGCATAGGCTTTGGAAGCTCTGCATTGACACTGGTTACAAATACATGTGACGCAGGTGCTAAAAGTAGCTGCTGCGACTGGGGGTAGATATGAAAGGAACTGGTATTGGGTTCATGCTGCTGGAGGATGTGAGAGTCTAATCCCCTACCGCACTGTGGCCCCAATCCAGATCCCCCCACAAAAAAATGTGCCATTAGCTGCACAAGGGATAACTTACACTAAACTGAGTGGCTAATGGGAGCTTCAGGCTCCCATTGCAGATTGCAATGGCAATCTAGATTGGGACCACAGCATGCAGGGAGGGGAATTAAACACCCTCCACCCAGTGCCACATTACATTACAAATCTCCCACTCTGGTGACTTATTTTAGCAAAAAGAAGGAAAGGGCATTAGATACATTCATATCAGGTGTAGTGTCATCCTGAGACCCCTGAACTGTCGGCTAACATACTGACCTGCCTGTACAAATGGGCAACAGCTATGAATGAGAAAGGCAGACCAAACTCATCACTCAAATCAGGATCTCAAAAGCCAAACTAAATAGAAAGAGGCAGCAAAAGGGCTCTTCTTTTTTTCCCCCTTACGTATTATGTGAGGAGGAAATCCAGTAGTGGGAGAGGGGATTGTTCATGTCCTCCGGACGTACAACATCAAGCTCTGAGTTCCAGATGCTGTTCTCTTTGGAAAACAGGAAGGTGAGAAACTGCCCAGGGGAGAAAAAACAAGGAAAGAAAAAAAAAATCCAGCATCAAGCACTAACACAAGACATCTAATTGTTTTTATTTGTTTACAGCATTTATATGCCACCATCCCAGACGATCCATAAGGATGCACTGCAAAAACAAGAATTAAAAATAGAATAAAATCTCAGTAAAACAATCATATAAAACAGGGGTGGGGAACCTCTGAACTGGGGGCCAGATACATCTCATGGATGGTGCTTTTGGATCTGTCCTGTGGCCTCCTCTCCTTGGCCTTGCCCCCACATGGAAATTAGGCTTACCAAAAAAGACAAAGAGAGACTCCCGTTAACATAAGTGCAAGTCCCCCCCCCCGGCTTAATTGCAGCACAGGATGGTGGTGGGAGGTTGGCAGGAGAAAAAGGGAGAGACAGAAGGGATTGTGGGGACAAATATAATGAACGATAGTTAAGGTGAGAAAAAGATAGAAATGGAGAGAAAGAAGGGAGAGAACGGGGAAAGGGGGTGGCAGAGAGAGAGAGAGAGAGAGAGAGAGAGAGAGAGAGAGAGAGAGAGAGAGAGAGAATGGTTGCATCACTGCCAGCTCTGGCTCCACCCATTTTTTTTGCTTCAGCCCCACCCTTTCTTATTTATCAGACTGTGAAAGCCTGGGCAAATAAAAATGTTTTCTCAATTGGCATTTGAAACCCAACAATGTGGGAGATGGACGCAGCTTTAAAGGAAGATCATTCTAGAATCAGGTCCCTACCACAGGGCCCTTCTATGAATCTCCTCTTCCCTTATCCTGCCCCCCCATCTCTGTCCTTGTGTTAAGGTTTGAACTGAATCAGCTGATATTGGTGAAAAGCATTCCTGCAGATAAGTGAATCATCCCTAATCATAGGTTCAAGGACTAAGCAACTGTCCCTGGGAGGGGACAGGGCACCATGGGAGAAACGGGGGGGGGGAGGTCCCACTGTGTAAGAGGGACAGTTACTTAGAGCTACATTTTATACAAGTGTGGATCTTTATATACCGAACAACAGACAAATTTTCTCTTTCAGTTATGATAGGAGAGTGCCTTGCATAAGTACATCCTAGCACAAGACTCTTTTCTCCCCCATACTACATTGTAGTGTTACTCACTACAGTGTGGGACAGCCAGGATAGCTACCTCTTGACCTGCTGTTCTGAGGACTGTTACCTGTCCACATGTGCAGTAACACAGGGAAACATGGCAGTCAGGACTGAGGTACCAGTGATCCCCCAGGAGCAGCAGAGAAATGGCAAGGGCAAGAGGAGGGAGAAAGGCAAGCATTCAATGGTGCCAACGTGGCCCACAGGCAGCCCATCAGAGAACAGGGAATTGTCAAGCATCCCAGGGGAATTGTCAAGCGGTTTGAGGAATGCACCTTCTCATCCCCCCCCCATCAGTAGATTCTTGGGAGTCTTACTTCATCCAGGGAAAAATAAGGCTCTTCAATTTCCCTCAGAGGGTCCTTCAGAAAGTTGAACATGAAGTCCTGAACAAAGAAGAGGTCAGTAGCCCAAAGTTCCTGTAAACACAAGGAAAGAGAAAGAGACCCAAGCCTTCAGAAGCCAGATTCTTCCAGTGTCCCCAAGCACTCTGTTCATTCCTTAAGAGCCCAAAGAATTTCACAACCATTCATTCAGAAATTCTTATACAGCTCTGTATGTAAGGTAGGTCAGTATTATTATCCCCATACTGCAGATGCAGAGATGAGGATGAAAGATGGTGATGGACTTGAGCTGGAATTCCCTGGATTCAAATTCCTGCTTAGCCATGAAGCCCAGTGCATGCCCTGTTTCTCAACTTAACCCAAACCTAGCAGGGTAGCTGCAAGGATAAAATGGCAAAACCCAGAGTATGCTGTCCTTGTGTTCTTGGGGAATGTGTGGAACATAAATGTGATAAAATGCATAAACCATGAATTGCCAAAGTCCACCCAGAGGGTTTATGGCCAAGCCAAAATGTAAAACTGGGTACCTCCCGGCTCGTGGCACCTAACCATTATGCAGTACCAGGTCTCATCCTCTCTATTTGCACAAAACATCTCCAAGATGAACCAACATCCAAGCAAGTGTAACTTTTCTGGAAGACCACCACTTTACACATAACATTTTTAATACATTAAAACGGTCTCCATACAACAAAAAAATATGTTCAAGAAAAGAAAATGCCAATGGAAAATGCAAATCAAATCGATGCAACAGGATAACAGAGGTTCATTGTTATGAGAACAGTGCTTCTTCCATATAGTCATCATGGCCATCTGGTTCTCATTGGGTGCATCCGGGGGGGGGGGAATTTGCGTGTATCACCATGTACAAAGTGGGGCATGGAAGTCTAGTTCACCCTAAGCATAGAGCTTGTGGAGCCCCTGCATACATGAGCTGCACTTGTACTTGCAGAAAAACAAGCAAGTTCTCTGGTAATCCATGATGCACAGAAATTAGCTTTGCACAGGTAACACATCAGGTATGAAAGTGGCCCTATATGGCTTTTCACAAATCAGACAGAGCAATCTTGGATGTGGATGTGGGTTGGATGTGCCGAGGGGTGGGTGCCACTGTCGCAACGGGCCCTGGTGCTCCTGCTGAATTTGCAGCTGAAAGCTAGCACTGTCTGTATCCCTGCTGGTAGTAGCCAGCACAAGCCCCTGAAGTGGGGTGTTTGGGGGCAAAGACAGGGTGGAGCTGGGCCAGCCAAGGATCTGCTAGATCCTCAGCCAGTCCAGCTTCAGATGCCACAGTGGGTCCGCTGCTCCACCCAGCCCTGCTGCTCCTGGGCAGGAGCTTGGATTATGCCATATAATAACCACTATCACCACCACAACCCCTGGGAGGAGAGAGAAAGAGAGATGGCTCAGTTTGTTCTTTGACTGTACAGTTCGCTCTCTCCTTCATCTGGAGATCAGAAAACAGACCGTTTTCTTTTCATTTACTTCTCCAGTGGCATACTGTTCTTGTTCTATAGTATCAGTAGGATGAAATGGAAACTGTGGTAGTTAGTGAATTTCTTCGTCCATGCAGGAACATGAGAATGCATGCCTAGGATGACTGCAGGCTGGCAGCCACATGCAACACAAAATACTCAGACAAGCACAGGGAGTTTCTAGTTTACCTACGGGGGGGGGTCAATTTAAATTTGAACTGGTGTTACTGCAATTGTTAATTTATTATTATTATTTTGATTTCTACCCCCCCACACACACACACTCTTCAAACCTCTTCCAACAGCTCAGAGTGGCTTGAACATAATTCCTAGGCAGCCTCTCTCCCATCCTAGCAGACCTACTTAGCATCCAACATGTTAACTGCATCGTGTGACTTCAGACTATTTGCCAGCCATGTATTTATTTAAAATATTTACATCCCACTTTCCCTCTGTTTGAAGTGGCTTACAATAAAGAGAAATGCCTACAAAACAATTAGAAATGCAGACCCTTAAACTACTTCCCATCAAGATTAAGAACACAGAAACGAGACAGCAGCACAGAGTAAAACCAAAACCCCCAGCAGCAGGCTTATGCCCCTAGTAAGCTGTCAGGAGCATGCCCAACCAGGACTGCATGGACTTCCTCCTCAGAGGAGGAATGGCACACCATAGAGAATCCACTATAGTTCTATGGCAGCCTCATGGATGCCTGGTCCCATCTGGTCTGCACCCCCGTCCCTGACCACATCCTGAATCTTGCCTCAACTACATATGTTGCCCCAGGACCATTAACAGAGATGGCAGCAGACCAAGTGGGAAGCCCAGAATCAGTGCAGGGGCATTTGTTTGGTTATTTTTTTAATAGCAGCTACGTGGGATTTAGAAATTGGGGGTTTTTTTTGGTCTCAGTACAACCTATGAAATAAGGCACTGTTATTCTGACTGATGTTATTTTCTGATTAGTACTGTGGCAGAAAGATCCCCGTCCTTTCTCAGAACCAATACAAGAAACCCAGTTTTTTTTCGAAGCACCCCAGAATCCTTAACTGCTCAAGAGAGGTCACTCTGTGTTGAGCTGTGTCCAAAGAAAGAGGCCTTAACCATCAAACTGTGCTGCTTTATTTCTCCATTTCCCTTTCTGTCATGTGAACTCACCGTTTGGCATTCTAGCAAAAACATCTGGAACTCTTTCAGAGATACTCTGCAGTGCTCTGATCTCTCTCCATTGCTGGGGGAGGAAGCACAGACAAGACATGTTGGTTATAAAGCATCATGTTGCTGCTGTTTTGGGAAATCAGCTAAACATTGAAGAGAGTGTCAAAGCTGAGATGATCTACTGAAAATAACTAAGGAGTTCCAACCATCCTTATACATGGTAGCCTTGCTCCTTCTCTCTGCTCCTCTCTCGCCTCCCACAGGGCAATACTGCAACAAAGGAATCAGATGAAGAAACAAGGGGGCAGGAGGATCTCTGAAAAGAGATGTCACTGCCAGACAACCCATCCTGCCACTGGTGGCAGATGTATACTGAATATCAAAAAGTACTAACAGATCTAAAATGCAAACTTGGCTGAACTTTGCATCAGATAGTTCTATGTATCTGCACACGTCCAAGTTCTGTGGTCACAAAAGCTGGTATAAAATCAATCCAGCTTGTACAAATTTTGTAGTTTACTTCAAACAGGTTTATTTCTATGCCGATGGGAAGTGGGAACTCTAGCCCCAGAATCTCTTTTACACATCCCTGATTTAGAAATTCCATCACCAAACAAGCTCAGGCCAGCACCTTTATAACAAAGCTATGCATTAAAGAAATCTTGAGAATAGGGTCTTGTTGAGGAAGTGAGGAGTCTGTGCTGTGGCTGATAGAGTCAAACATCAATATACACATAATTCAGAGCTAAACAATTTCAATTTCCAACCCTCTCAGCCCTTCCCACTGCAAATAGGAAAGAGATCAGTTTACCTTTCTAAGAATGGAACAGCCATCTGCATAAGAAAAAAACAAATGTGTACATCACTTTATTCTGCTTGCAGTCTTCAAGATCACTTCTTTGCACATCAATGATATGCTCATTTTTTTATAGGTATAGGAGGAAGTGGATAGAATAAAAGATGTGGGGTGATGAGACAACTCTTTGTTGACACTCATGATTGTTTTTATTATTATACTATTGTACTGTTTTATTTGTAAGCCACCCCAAAAATATTCTTATTGAAGAGTGTCATATAGTTGTTAAATTAAACAAACAAATAAATTAGAGAACTGCTTTGGAGTTTTGAGGTGGGTAAGTGGGAGGACTAAAATAAACCTAGAAGAAAAAAGAGGCAAGTAAACCTGGGACCTTTTGCTTTTTAAAACCCTGACCTCATCACTGTGTGTCTTTGATTCTCCCCCCCCCACTAGCAGATCAGAAGCATTGCCCAAACTCTGACAAATCAGTTCAGAGGGAGTGGGAAGCTCCCAAGCTCATTTCAGGCTTCCGATTTCAATCCCTAACAAAGAAGTATTGCAAGCACCAAGGTCCGCTTTCCAATTAGCATCTCAAAACACAATAAAAAACCCATGCTGTCTATGTTCCAGACATACACAACAGCAGCAGCAGCAGCAGCAAGGCCTAGGATGTGTAGAGAACTGATCAAGGACTGAATTGTTCCCCAGTTTTTTTATCAGGGCTACCTGTGCATTGCATTAAAAGTTAGACTGTAGAAGGAGCCACCCATTTTGCAAGGACAGTTCTTTACCTAGTTAGGGTTTTAAGTTCAGGTGCTTGTTTTCACATACATACATGCCCCCTAACTGGATTAGGAAATAGTTTACTATTTAAAATCCATTAAATTCACATATCCAATAAAGCAAGAGTGAAAGTATTAGGAGAGGAGAAGTTACGATTTTACAAAACATCATTGAATATTGCACTTAGAAGCATCTCACCCCTTTTTGTGCATTGTACATCAGGCTCTGGTATAAAAGGGCAAACTGTCCGTATGTGATATCCCCATTTCTCTGCTCCATGTCCTAAAAGGAGAGATTAGGGAGGAGAAAATAAATTATGCTTGTCCTCAGTTATGTATGACAGCTCAGTTCTCCTATTTGTGGAAATAGTCCATGTTTCCGGGCTGAACTGACTTCAGTCTTGTGGAGGATTTTTAAAAACACTAGAATCCTTGTGATCCACCGATGTGGATTAAATTTACAAAGCAGGAGTGCATACTAAAGAATCTCCGAATAGTTTATACAATGTTAGAGGACATGGTCTAGCACATATTTATTCAAAAGGTTCCAGGTTCAGGTCCTGGAAAGTTTGCTGGCTGACCTTTGGAAAATTATTATCTTGGAGAAAGCCTTTGAATTAGAAATGATTGAGAAATCCATATAACAATAGCCATAACTCAAGATGCATCAATAAGTGTTAATATAGTCTTAAGAGAAGGTAAGTCAGTATATGACTATTGACACACCAGTGAACAGTTGACATACATACATATATATCTACATATAAATATAAAAATGCTTGGTCTATAATAGAATTGTTTGTCACAAGACTTTGTCATACTATTGCTGGCTATATCAGCTGATGTTTGGATATAATTCTACATATATGTTCATAATAACACATAACATATAAGACATTTTATTCATTTGTTACATATTTTCTTGTTTTCTGCATTTTTATAAACATACTATTGGTTTGAGGAGATTAAAGTTGAATATTCTTTATTTACTTATATTGGAATTATATTTTGTAGATTTAGATACACAAATTTTGTAGATCCAGATACAATTTTGCACTGTTATTTATCTCCTGAGGTTGGGTTTTATATTTCTTTGTTTTTTATCTTAATATGGTGTACCTTGTTCACTCCTGCTCCCTGCTTATGTCACACTGGCTGGGAATAGAAAAGGAGGCTGATGGGCACAACATTTGGAACATGGCAAAGGAAGAATGGAGGAGGTGTTAAGATTCTCATCCCATGTCAGTCAGCACCAGTGAGATTCAGAGTGACTTTATAAGATTTTCAAGTGAGGATAAGAGCATAAGAGCTCTGCTGGATCAAGCCAAGGCCTTTCTAGTTCAGTATCTTGTTCTCGTAGATTTGATTTGATTTTAATATTTCTACCCTGCCTTCTGGCCAAAAGGCCCTCAAGGCGGCTTACAAAAGAGCACCAATATAAAGATACACCAATAAAACATCAATAATATATCAATAAAAAAGGTAAAGGTGTCCCTGCACTTATAGTTCGAGTCGTTTCCGACTCTTAGGGTGACGTCTTGTGACATTTACTAGGCAGACCATATATATGGGGTGGGATTGCCAGGTCCTTCCCCAGCCTTTCTTTACCCCCCAGCCTATGCCGGGTACTCATTTTACCAACCACGGATGGATGGAAGGCTGAGTGGACCTTCCCCCTTTTACCGGAGATTCGACTTCCTCCTTCCGTTGGAATCGAACTCCAGCCGTGAGCAGAGCTTCAGCTGCGTTACCGCCGCTTACCACTCTGTGCCATGGAGGGTCTAATATATCAATAAAACATCAATAATACATCATTAAAACAATAAACAATAAAAATTGTTGATGCCTATGGAAATCCCGAAACCAGAACCTGAGTGCAACAGCACTCTCACTACTTGTGATTCTCAGCAACTGACATTCAGAGGCATGCTGCCTCCGACAATGGAGGTACAACATAGCTAGTAGTCATTGATAGTTTTATCCTTCACGAATTTGTTTAATCCTCTTTTGACGCCATCGAAGTTGGTGGCCGTCACTACCTCTTGTGGGAGAAAATTCCCTACTTTAACTATTGAGTTACAGAGAGGAAAACACAACACAGGGGAAGCACAAACTCCTGCCAAAAACCTTCTTGTACCCATGGTCCTTGGTGAGTGGTGGGCTTTCCCCCCTCCACAGCCATTTTCAAGGGTGTGGCCTATCTTTGCCCCTATTCAAACTGATGGAGAAATCAATTAGGATGTTTAATCTGGTCATAGGCCTCTGATTTGTTTTTACTCTCAACTCTCACTGAAAAATCTCAGCCTCTTTCAAAGCAGATAGAAAAGAGCTGTGAAGTCACAAGGATATTTTCAAAACAGGGCTAAGATTCAGGCCACACCATGTTAACAAAGCTACAATTTCAAAGTGGTTGTAACAACTAATCCTTCTTCCCAGGCAACTCTGGGAACTGTAGCTCTGTAAGGGGAATAGGGGACTCCCGGCAACACTCAGCACCCTTAACAAACTACAGTTCCCAAGATTCTTTGAGGGAAGCAATGACTGTTAAAGTGGTATAATTGTGCTTTAAATGTATGGTGCATATGTAGCCATACACTATGTTGTGGTTTAGTGGTGACAATGACTGCCAAGAGACTGCATGTATAAAGGGGCAAAGACGACAAAGTACTTACTGTTAGTCTCTCACGCAGAAACTTCATGTTAGGAACACGGTAGTTGACTTGAGACAGCATGTTTTTCAAATCTTTTGCAGAAATCCTAGAATGTCAAGAAGAAGGGAAGTAAATAATAAATTACTGGGCATATTTATCTGGAGTATTTATAGTCTCCCCACTCCAACCAAAGTTCTTGAGACTACTTAAAATATACTAAAAAGCCGAGAGTTAATAAGGAAGGGGAAAAGTGTATACCAGTCCCCCACCCCAAGTCCTAAAATGTTCTAACTGCCACCCTGCTGCTGACTTTCTGGGCCATAAGCTGGCCTCACAGGAAATGACCCTGGCCCAGAAGTGGCTGCCAAAGGAGCCAGATGTTAGTCCCTCAGAGGATGGGGTCTTCTCACTCAGTCTGCTGTTGACATCTCTCAAAGCTTCCATCTCCAGTGTGGGAGCAAGGGTGTTTATCCTCCTCCTCCCAGTCATCAGATGTTCCAGCTTTTACGTATAACCTAGTTACCAGTTAGAGTTGGCTTCCTAAAATTTGAGCTCTCCATTTAGATGCAGAATAACAGGCAAAGACACCTTTACAATAAAACAGAAAGAAATTCAATCAATGGAGCAATGCAGATCAAAGCTACCTGCAGTCCTTGGTAAAGTAGGTGGTGGTTATCTTCAAGCATTTCCACAATTACAAAACTTAGAAAGCCTATTAAAGTTGCCACTTCTGCAGGATGCTACTTGGACAGGAATACCGCCGTAATTCCTGTGGGTCTTTCTCAAACAGCAGACTAAAATGATTTCTAAAGAGCTTTTTGTTTCAAAATAGCTTGAGAAAAACAGGTCTGTTTGCTTTCCCAGGCATCGCTTTGGACAGTTTTCAGAAATTGTTTGGGAAATGGCTTCTCTTCAAGTAGCATCAAGAAGAAGAAGAGAGGGGGGAAAGGCAAAGCATAATAGTGTAGTAAGATGTTCCCCAAACTGATAAACTTTTTCAGAGGAATGGGGAAAGTCATTTTTGAAATATCTATTTATTTGCTGTTTGAAAAAGTTATTGTAAGCAATTTTACATGAATCTGTTGAAGAGTAATGCTTCCAAATTGTGTTTCAGATTCACTGGAAGCTTAACAGGGTTTCTCAGATAAGAAAATAAGACAGTCTATCCTCCATGATTGACCTTGCCCTGCAACATGTAGCCACAGAAGAATATGGGCTGTGTTCTAGGTTTTATTATCTATTCATCTAGGGAACCAGGGAGACCAAGCAGGCCTAGTCTATGCCCTACAAGCACCACGTGCAGGGGCGGCACATCCATATAGGTGAACTAGGCAGTCGCTGAGGTGCCAAGTTAAGGGGGGCACCAAACTCCAGGAAAAATAACAAATAAAAAAATAATAACCAAGATGTCATTATTTCAGTTCTATGTAGTACTACTGAGATCACTCTGTCAGTGCAAACATTTCTGCTTGCCTGATAGAGTGATCTCCCCTCTCCTCCTCCCCCTGTGTGCTGTGGGGTCAATTGGGGAGAGTGCAAGGGGAAGAGGTGGGGAAGAGAGGGGGAAGCCATGTTCCACTAGCAAAATCCTTGCAATGGCTTCTGCTAGCAGGACAGTTAGATGAGGGGAGAGGGGAGCGGAAGGAGGGGATTGTAAGGGGAGGGGCAAAAGAAGGAGGAGGGAAGGGGCAAAGGGGAGGTGACAGGAGAAAGGAGGAGGGGGGCAGGTTTGATCATTTGCATGCTATTGAGATCAATGGGATTTACTCCCGTGCATTCATGCTTAAGTTAGGTAAAACTGACCGGGGGGGGGACCTGGCTACCGCCCCACATGTACAGTGCTGGCAGAAGCCACTCATGTAGACATGACCTACTGCCAGAATGAAGAGATGGGAAGGAAGGGTGTGGGGGGGAGAGAGAAGAATGAAGAGATCCAGATGAGAAAGATGAGGAAAAAACAGAAGAAAGACTGAGCTCTTAAGGATCTCCACAAGACCTGACCATTCACTGCAGCAAGCAGGGCTGGTCTGGGGAGAGGGATGGCCCCTCCCCCCAGGGTGAGGCCATCTGAAAAAGACCCTGCTTGCACCCAGAGGAGGCACCATCCTAAGTACAAGGACTATCCTCCAGGAACCTTTGGGGAATGTAGCTTCTCAAAGTTAAAATTGATGAAAACATATCTGCATTCAACAATGGTGCAAGAAAGACTTGTTGGACTTGGCACAATGTCAATACAACATGAAATAACTGGAAAACTGGATTTAAAAGAACTAGTGACTGAATTTTCAAAACTTAAAGCAGGAAAAGTCATGTTTTAAGAGCACAGTGTTTTTGATTTGAAGTATTTTGCAATTCCAGGTTAAACTTCATTGAAGATTTTTCTTAGTTCTTTCTATATTGAATGTGGTGGTAATGGCAGTTCAAGCAGGATAGCGTAATGGAAGATTTTGGATTTCTAATAATAAAAATAATTAACATTTCTGAAGCATTTTTATTTCCAATCAGACTGAAATATATCATCTAGCTGTTGTGTACAAATCTATTCTGAAAATTTTGTGTCTTTATTTTATCTGATCTCAGAAACATTGGCTGGACAGATGGATGGACAGACAAACTGAATAGGGGCAAAATGTTTTCCAGTTTATCAAAAACCTCAGCCTAGATCTGCCCTTGGGGTTTCGAGTTGAGGGCGCTGATTGCCTGGTTCATCTAGGGCACCACTTGCTGGCAGCTAGTCTAGGGCCACCCCTGACCATGTGCCCCCAAATATGATCTAGAAGCTTCTGCAATGCATTACGGTTTTGTGACAGACGAGTGGTAAATAAGTGAACACAAAAGGCCTCTCTTTCAAAACAGTTCAAATGACTGAAAACCATTAGGTTAAGATACTGTCATGCTGAAGTTCACCCATACTAACCCTTTCCTAGTCTTATTCTAGTTTACAAACACAAGAACATAAGAACAGCCTGCTGGATCAGGACATAAGCCCATCTAGTCCATTTAAGATGGTGCTTAAAATAATAATAAAAGTGGCACAGCAGCTTTTAAACTCATTTTTTTTGGGGGGGGGGAAGCCAACAGAAGTAGAGGAGGATCCGGTCTGGAACAAATCTTCACTGGCCATGTTGAGCCTTGAGAACAGAAGACTGAGGGGGGATATGGGTACTTGAAAGGTTGCCACACAGAGAAGGGCCAGGATCTCTTCTCAATCATCCCAGTGTGCAGGACATGGAATAATGGGCTCAAGTTACAGGAAGCCAGATTTTGGCTGAACATCAGGAAAAATGTCCTAACTGTTAGAGCGGTATGACAATGGAAATTACCTAGGGTGGGTGTGGGGTCTCCAACACTGGAGGCATTCAAGAGGCAGCTGGACAGCCACCTGCCGGGTAGGCTTTAAGCTGATTCCCACATTGAGCATGGGGTTGGACTCGATGGCCTTATAGGTCCCTTCCAACTCTACTATTATATGATTCTATGAAATGTCTCTCGCCCCCTCTGGGATGAACATGAAAACAATTATGATAGTTTAAAAGGGGTAAAACTAGGCCAAAGCATGGGAACCTTTTATCTCTCCCACCTCAACGATGACAAGTGATTGACAGGTGGATTGTCCTGTCCATCTGTCAAAGTTAGCCCTCAGGGGTGGGGAGAGATACTGCCCAAGCAGGTATGAACTCCTCACTCATTAGGTAATGCATGGCGGGGGGGTTCAATCCTGCTCTCTGAAGGGTCCAGACATACCAGACAGTTTCTTGCAGGAACAGTATGCCCAAACTAAGCAGGATTGAACTCCCCACCCATCAGGAGCTGATGGATGGCGAGTTCAGTCCTGCTTTCTCCAGACGTATCTCTAGCAACCCCACACCTGACATCACATATGACCTCAAGTCCAGGGTAGGTGAGTGTGGTTTTGGGAAAATGGCCTGGCAGGTCAATTTTGGCCCTCACGCTGGAGGTTCCACACTCCTGAACTATGCAATGAGAGTTCAGAGGCTACGTTGAAGGTCCTGCTTTTCAACATCCTACATAGCTACACAAGTTTCACTTCCAGAACCTCATGACTTCATTTCCCAATGCTGTTGGTGCTAACATGTACCACAGCCATCAACTCCTTTCCAGCAAGATCCAGACGACAGGCAACATCCACAACCTTTGTGTCAGATAGGTAAATTGTCCTGCAATCTGCACGCCCATCACACACCCAGCTATCTATGTTCCCTAATTACTGAATCACCCATAGCCATCAGCATACATATGATGATTATTAAGATACAATTCCCCCTCTAGGATGCACACCTTAATGTGGCAAGGGGGTTTGAGAGTGTTGAAGAAGCTGAGAGCAATGCCGTCAGGAGTCTAGACCAAGAGGCTAGACTCCTAGCAGGGGCACCCAAGGCAGAATGGTCAAAGCTGAGACACCAGACTAAGATGCATCCAAACTCAGAGGAAGGCAATAGTAAACCATCTCTGAATACCTCTTACCACGAAAACCCTATGAACAGAGTATCCAAAATTCAACATGAGATAGTGCTGGAAGATGAGACCCCCAGGTCAGAAGACACTCACCAAGCTACTGGGGAAGAACAAAGGACAAGTACGAGTAGTGCTGTGACTAATGATGCAGCTGGGTCAAAGCCAAAAGGAAGCCCCGAGGCTGATGTGCACAGATGCAAAAGGAGAGTCCGGAGTTGTATGACACATACAATAGGAACACTGAACGTGAGAAGCATGAAAGTTAGAAATTGTCAAGCAAGAAATGGAAAGTATCAACATTACAATACTTGGCATGAGTGAATTAAAAGGGACGGAAATGGGACATTTTCAATCAGGCAACTACAAAATATTTTATGCTGGACATGAGAAATTAAGAGGAAATGGCGTTGACTTTAATATTGAGAAGTGATGCAGCAAAAGCAATTAGGAGCTACAACGCAAGGTCTGAGCGAGTTATATCAATGAGATTAAATGGGAAACCTATTAATATAACTATCATCCAAGTCTATGCTCCAACGGCAAATGCAGAATTGGAGAGATTTTACGCAGAAGTACAGGAAGAAATTGATCACACACCCAAACAAGATGTGCTGATAATCATGGGGGACTAGAATGCAAAAATAGGGAACAGAGAATAACTAGGAATAGTGGGGAAATGGGGCTTAGGAGATAGAAATGAAGCAGGAGAAAGACTTATTGAATTCTGTGAAGCCAATAATTTGTTTCTTGCAAACACTTTTTTTGAGCAACCAAAAAGACGACTGTACACATGGACATCACCAAATGGTCAATATAGGAATTAAATCGATTATATAATTGGTAACAGAAGATGAAGAAGTTCCATACTTTCTGCGAAAACAAGACCAGAAGCAGACTGAGGTACAGATCATGAACTGGTCGTATCGAAAATCACAGTAAACCTAAAGAAGAAAAACAAAGCAATCATAATGCCAAAATACAATTTAAATAACATCCCAGAAGAACATAAAGATCAAATAAGGAACAGATTTGAGGCTTTAAACTTAGTGGACAGAAAACCAGAAGAACTATGGAGTGAAGTCACAGACATTATCAGGAAAGAATGCAACAAGACAATACCATTAGTTAAAATGAAAGAGAAACCTCAATGGATGCCTGATGAAACTCTTAAAATAGTTAAAGAGAGAAGGAAAGCAAAAGCAAAAGGAGATAGAAACACGGTCAGAACCCTAAATGCAACAATACAGCAACTAGTATGTAGGGACAAAGAGAGCTATTACAGTAGGTATTGTATAGAAATAACAGAGCTTGGAAAAGTTACTTTTTTGAACTACAACTCCCATCAGCCCCAGCCTGCATGGCCACTGGATTGGGCTGATGGGAATTGTAGTTCAAAAAAGTAACTTTTCCAAGCTCTGGAAATAGAAAAGGACAACAAAAAGAGTAGAACAAGAGCCCTATCCCAAAACATTAGAGAAATGAAAGGGAAATTTAAACCAAGAGTAGGGATGTGAAATAATCAACAGGGGAACCCACTGACTGACCGAGATGAAATAAAAAGAGGATGGAAGCAATACACTGAAGAACTCTATAAAAGAGATGCAAGGATGACACATTCATTTATTGAGGAACCGCATGATGAAGAACCAGAAATTTTAGAATGTGAGGTGAAAGCTGCTCTTAAAATTCTTGGAAGAAACAAATCACCAGCAACAGATGGCATACCAATAGAGTTGCTACAAGCTACTGAGACTGAATCTGTCCAAATTTTGACAAAAAATTGTCAACAAATATGGAAAACTAAACAATGGCCCACAGACTGGAAGCATTCAATATACATCCCAATTCCAAAGAAAGGGGATCCCAGGGAATGCAGTAATTATCGAACTATTGCCTTAATATCCCATGCAAGTCAAGTAATGCTCAAAATTCTATAACAAAGGCTCTTACCGTATATGGAGCGAGAAATGCCAGACGTCCAAGCTGGATTTAGAAAGGGAAGAGGCACCAGAGATCATATCGTAAACATACGTTGGATAATGGAACGGAGCAAGGAATTTCAGAAGAAAATCACCCTGTGCTTTATAGATTACAACAAAGCCTTTGACTGTGTAGATCATGAAAAACTATGGAATGCTTGAAAAGAAATGAGGGGTGCCACAGCATCTGATTGTCCTGATGCGCAACCTATACTCTGCACAAGAGGCTACTGTAAGGACAGAATATGGAGAAAATGATTGGTTTCCAATAGGAAAGGGTGTGGGACAGGGGTGTATTTTATCACCCTATTTGTTTAATCTATATGCAAAACATATCATATGGAAAGCAGGATTGGACCAAGATGAAGGAGGTGTGAAAATTGGAGGGAGAAATATCAATAATTAAAGATATGCAGATGATACCATACTACTAGTAGAAACCAGTAATGATTTGAAATGAATGCTGATGAAAGTTAAAGAGGAAAGCACAAAAGCAGGACTACAGCTGAACACCAAGAAGACTAAAGTAATGATAACAGAAGATTTATGTAACTTTAAAGTTGACAATGAGGACATTGAACTTGTCAAGGATTATCAATACCTCGGCACAGTCATTAACCAAAATGGAGACAATAGTCAAGAAATCAGAAGAAGGTTAGGACTGGGGAGGGCAGCTATGAGAGAACTAGAAAAGGTCCTCAAATGCAAAGATGTATCACTGAGCACTAAAGTCAGGATCGTTCAGACCATGGTGTTCCTGATCTCTATATATGCATGTGAAAGTTGGACAGTGAAAAAAGTGGATAAGAGAAAAATCAACTCCTTTGAAAGGTGGTGTTGGAGGAGAGCTTTGCGAAAAAGACATATACTTGGGTGTTAGAACAAATTAAACCAGAACTGTCACTAGAAGCTAAAATGATAAAACTGAGGTTGTCATACTTTGGACACATCATGTGAAGACATGATTCACTAGAAAAGACAATAATGCTGGGAAAAACAGAAGGGAGTAGAAAAAGAGGAAGATCAAACAAGAGATGGATTGATTCCCTAAAGGAAGCCACAGACCTGAACTTACAAGTTCTGAACAGGGTGGTTCATGACAGATGCTCTTGAAGGTCACTGATTCATAGGGTTGCCATAAGTCGTGATCGACTTGGAAGCACATAACAACAACAAGACATACAGTAGGGCCCCGCTTCCCGGCGCTTCACTTCCCGGCGTTCCGCTAATGCGGCGGCTTTCATTCCCCGTTTTAAAGCTGCTTTTGCGGCATTTTCACGCAACGTGCCCCATTATACTCAATGGGGTTCCGCTTTATGGCAATTTCCGCTTTACGGCGGGGGTCCGGAATGGAACCTGCCGTATAAGCGGGGCCCGCCTGTACAATTGGTTACCATAAATCCAGAATAGCTTCTGGACTGATCACTTACACACACAATGCCACTCCATCCTTTTTCTGAAGGTCTCTCCATGTATTATGTTAAAGACCTTCTTAAAAAGCCCCCAGAGCACAAAAAGTGTCACATGGCAAAGATATCCAATGGTGTAAGCACAATGATTACCAGACTTGCTAGCCCTCAAGAAATCCATCATTACACAATAAGCTGTCAGTAAGTTAATCTTTAATCTCTAACCTTTTTAAACAATAATAAATTTTGGGGGGAATGGTATTGCTTTTAGGTAACTGCGCAATAACACCAGTATCATCTGAATGTGACTGGGTTTCAGAACTCATGCCAATCTGCTATCCAGCAGTGTTTTGAACAGGAAAAGTGCGTGGTCAACAATTTCTGTCTGTCGGTTGAAGGGAAATCTACCTCGCTTGCTTGATAAGATCATTCAGCAGCATTTCACTGTAAAGTGCTGATGACTGGAAATCAAGACCTGGTAGGCAAACATGTCAGGGAGGTTCCAAAGCATGGGAATGGGAAATAGCATTTCTTCACCAACTGCCCTTCATGGATGATGGGCTATCAAATGAAATGAATCTTAATAAGTACCAAAATAGGAAGGTGCCTTGAACCAAGTCCGTCTAGGTCAGTATTGCATACGATGACTGGCAGTAGCTCTCAGGTCTCTCCCAGCCCTACATGGAGACATCAGGGATTGAGCCTGAGACCTGCAAAGCAGATGCTCTACCACTGAGCTACAGCTCCTCCCCAATAGAGTAGGTTTTCCTGTTATTCATGAAGTTTGACCTCCCCTGATCGTGCATGTTCACAGTTTAAGAGTACTGCTAGCAGTGGTTTCGTGTAATCGCCACATTTTATTTTTTCTGCACCTCTAAACTGACACAGAGAAATCAAATCAAATGGACCTTGTCAACATTCCAATCTCAACCATTTGCTAATTAGCTGAGGGTTACATCTGACCAGGGATTCTCTCTGTTCCACAGAGCAAAACTGCTGCTGAGAGAAGAAACCAATGCGGAATGATTCGCTACAGTTTGTCAGCCAAATGATGACTGATAAAATCCAAGCGAATCAGTTTCAGATGAGGGTGTGCTGGCAAAGAAATCATGTGCTCCTGGCAACCCAGACACTATAGTCTCCTCTCCCCAGGAAGAGAGGTTGCAGAATTCCCTTTACAGCAGCCCGGGAAAGCACTGGACTTAATCCAGTTAAAAAATCCTCCCCAGCTGAACTCCTGAGAGATGCATGTTGCAGGCAGACAACCTTGCAGTTTTAGGATTAGCTCCAGTCATTAGGTCAGGAAATGGAACCCAGTAACTACCCATTTATTACTTCCAGATCTCAGTGGGTGAGAAAACATCATCTGCATGCCAAGAGGGGGAAGGGAACTGAAAAGCTGAACAAAGGGCCAATGGCCACTAATCAGTTTTCCACATTGTAATCAGGAGTCTACTCTCTCTCTCTCTCTCTCTCTCTCACTCACTCACTCACACACACACACAACACACACACACACACACACCAGTATACAGGTCCTCCCTGTATCAGTTGCAAATTCAGTGACTTTGCGCAACTCTCTTATTCAGACTAAGGCAGAAAATACACCATGTCACTGCACATGTGCCTGGTAAACTTCATATGATCATTCCAACTGAGAGCTTGCCAGTCAAGCAGTCCCACCTATTAGTCAAGGAACCTCCACGCTCAAAGGCAATATGTTTATTTCTCCATAACCCTATTACAACATGGAAATAAAACATATAAACATCCCAAACCTCACAAAACTTGGTAGTTTCACTTGCCACCACTCTAATTTTGGAGGCAGCTAGAGATATTTCCCTTATTTTAAAAAAAGGGAATCAAAACGCAAAAGATCTGTTTATCAGTAGGGTATGCATAGCAAAACAGGCAATGTGGCAAATTCTAGACATTATATTACAGCTAAAATCAAATGGATCTATTTTAAAGGAATCAAAAACACATGGCATTAAACAAGAAAAGGTAGTTTGCAATCTAAGACGCAGATTATCTCTGCCCCCCCCCGCCCAGATGGTAAAAAGAACATGTCTCTTACTTGCATAATTGCAGGAGTCTAGAAATTAAATGTACAGATCCCAAAGCCGTATCAAGCCATTGAACACCCACTAGTCTCTATTATGTCCTAGCACATGTTCTCTAAGAGAGAACAAAGAATAAGAAGAAAGAGGTTCAGTTGAGGTCAGAAGTTCAACACCCAAAGTATATACTGATATAAAACTCACTAGATAGTGAATTCCAGACAATACCAAGCCTATCAATTTGAACCTCTCAAGAGCAAAGCACCCAAAACAGAGCCTCCTCCAGTGATCTTAAAAAAGCAAGAAGGACTCTTGTGGGAGAAGGCATATTTTCAAGTATGCGAGGCCTAGTTCTAGCTACTGGCCTGGTTTGCACATAACACTAAACCATGGTTTATTAAATTATGGTGTATTAAACAATGGCTTAGCATTATGTGTGAACCCTACCTAACAACTTAACTATGATTTCTTTACTGCCAACAAACCACAATCTAAAACCATGGTTTGTTTTGGGTTTATGGACCTTGGTTTGTTTTAACTGTGGCTTGACATTATGTGTGGACCCAGCACCCTTCTTTGACCACGATTTATTAACTACCCCTATGCAGATGCTTACCAAGCCACAACAGAATGAGGCAAGAGCAGCTGGAAAAGGAAACAAATGCTGGAGAAACAAGCCACGGTTTGTTTAATAATCTATGAGACAACTTGTGATTAACTCATGGTTTGTTAAACAAACTATGGCTTAGTGTTAAGTGTTTTTAGGTGCCATGCAAGCTACTGCCTGACACAGCTGCAGGAAAACCTTCAGTGAGATCATCTTTACACTAGAGAAAGTTCCAAGATGGTTAGAGGAATTTCACTTAACTGCTTTTCAGTGTTTCAAACATTCCATGGGCACCACCAAACTGGTGAGCAACAACTACCATTTGCCTTAAGACAATGTAGCCATATGATTGGCTTCAGCATACCCACAACTCAGCTCTCACACAGATGCAAGGAATGGATTGTGCAGCACTCTTGATGTGGATTGAGAGACAAACACATGTGGAAATGCATATAGCCACTTCAGCATCTATTGAACATCACATGGATAAATTCAACTCACATTAACAGCAAGCTGCTTTGGCCATTGGCTCCAACCCATTAGTTTGCTGCATGGATTTGGTATATCTATGGGAGGGACCAAGATTAACAGTTCAGTTGAAGATGAGGATATAGTATTGCAACCACAAGAATGCCAATTTTCACCTGCAGTCCTCAGCCTGAAGAATAGCTTAAAAATGATCATTGCTCTTTATTTATAAGATACTGTGGGCTTTGCCCCTATGTGTTTTGTGTGCCAACCCCCCCCCACACACAGAGGTCAAAACCCACCCATCCACCCCCAGGCAACTCCCCAAATGGCCTCCCAGGCACTCACTGCTGCCCCATTTAGGCAGCTTACCGGTCTCCCACCTGCCCAGGCTGCCACCACAACTTCCTGGCCTCCTGTGTTTCACTCTTGTCCGCCCGCCCCCACACTTACTTGCTTGCTCGCCATCCTTGCCTTCCCCGCTCCCTCGTATTGCTTGCTTGTTATCATGCCGCCAAGCCACATCCTCATGTTTGATGGCTGATGGCTTACAAAAATATTATATAGTTAGATTAGATAGATTAGATAGATATTTGCAGCATGCCTATTAGAAATACATTGCTCAGCATTTACTGAAAGAAAGTAAATACATAAACAGATTTCAAATAGCAGGCAAGCCCGTGTCAACAACACACTGCCATGCAGTGGTCAGTTGCCTGCTTTGGATGGGGTTGTACTCTGAAAGAGCAGGTCCGTAGTCTAGGGGTGCTCCTAGATCCATCTTTGCCGCTAGCGGCCCAGGTGACCTCAGTGGCTAGGAGTGCATTTTACCAGCTTCAGCTGGTAAGACAGCTGCGGCCGTTTCTGGACCGGGATAGCCTGACCACTGCTGTCCACACACTGGTAACCTCCAGGCTAGATTACTGTAATGTGCTCTATGTGGGGCTGCCCTTGAGGTTGGTCCGAAAGCTGCACCTGATGCAAAATGTGGCTGAGAGACTGCTCACTGGGGCAGGGTATCGCCAACATGTCACCCCACTGCTGAAAGAATTGCATTGGCTGCCCATTTGCTACTGGGCCAAGTTCAAGGTTCTACTTCTGGTGTACAAAGCCCTATACAGCTTGGGACCAGGATACTTTATACACCCAGTTGATCACTGCGCTCTGCAGGTGAGGGCCTCTTGCAGATACCATCTTATCAGGAGGTCCGTTCTGCACAACATAGGTGGAGGCACCTACCCTGTGGAACTTCCTACCCATAAATATTAGACAGGTGCCATCTCTGTTCGATGCCTATTGAAGACCTTCTTCTTTCAACAAGCCTTTTGAGACCTTATCCCAGTCTGCTTCTGTGTTGGAATTGCTGTTTAGTATGTTTTTAAACCTTTTTTTTTTAAAGAATATGTTTTTTAACCTTATTTTTTTAAGATGTCTTCAAAGCTTTTTAAAAAAATGTTTTTAAAGTTGTTTTGTTTTAATATATTTTAAACTCTGTTTTTATGATGTTTTAAAGTGTTTTTAGTGCTGGTCTCCTGCTGGGAGGAAGGGCGGGATGGATAGATAGATTGGATAGAAATAAATAAATAAATAAATGAGTGCCATCCTCTCCCCTCTGAACAAGACAAGCACCAACAGAGATGTTATTTTAGCGCTTGCTAAAAACTGAGGGCAGTATTCTACTAACATGTCCTACCAGTGCAAGAATTTCCACTTGTGCTTTCCCCCTCTTCCCTCCCACCATGCGTGTCCCACATCCTCCTCAAATCCGCTCTACAGAGTTGAGGGAACCTCTAGAACAGATTTACGGAGTACACAGGGGGAGGAGAGAGAGGAAAGTTCCATTGTGCATGCAGAAATCTTGGCGCTGGTGGGACCATCACATTGGATACAACCCTCATTTATTTTCCCAGGCTTTTGCTGGCCATTAGTACCAATTGGTTGCATTTATTTATTTTATGTCTGACCTGGCCTGTTGGATGCTGTTTTGGTTTGTACTGTAGTGTTAATTTATTTTTTTTACTCTACACTGCCAAGAAAAGCAATAGCAGTGAAATGCATTGCACTTAAACAAAACTACAGCTTCATTGTTACTCTCTAATGTTTCCTGCGGGGCACCCTAAGTGATTAATGTCCTGGGGCCCCCACCAGCTTTAATTTCATATTGCTTACCAGTATAACAATCTTTTTTAAAATTTATTTAGGACTACAGCTGCCTGTTGAAACACACAAAGCATTCTTTCCTATTTTTGTAAAGATGATAATCTGTGAAGCAGACACACAAGCACATTTTATTGTCAAAAATGTTTTAACCTTGGGATCTATATACATATTTCTAACCTAGGAATTTTAAAAATACGTTTATGTTTGGAATTTTTGTCTCTGTAAAGATAAACTTGATGAAGACTTGGTTCATGGCTCAAAACATGTTGGCCTATTATCCCTGAAAATAAAGTAATCCCTGCATCTTTACTACAGATAACATTTTCTGCTCTTTTTTTTGCTCTTGATGGACCATCCAACAGCACTATTCACAAATAAAAATGGATGATATTACACCACTTTAAATTAGAAGTTCAAGCTTTGCTTTCAAAATCCTCCTGATAATCAGTGGCCTTTTAAACAATTTATCAAATTTAAATATATTTATGTATTACTGAAGCCTCAATATAGGATAATTTCCGTTATGTTAAAAGGAAGTGCAAAGTAACCTAATTATAACAAGAACTAAAAGTAGCAGTGCTGGCCCATTAGAAAGAACCCAAAATTCATATTAGGGTAATGCTTTCAGTGGTGGCTGGTGACTCTAGTCAGTGGGGCAGTGGAATCCATTCAGGGTTTTAGTCTGTAATTTCAAGGAGCTGTCCAGGGTGCTGAAGACTAAAATCCAGAATGGATTCCACCGGCCCACTGACATGGAGCAACCAGCTGTCACTGAATGCTTTTATTAGACCAGCTCAAATATCACAAAATAGTGAGCAAGCTTTCAAATACTCTCAGGCAAGATGGTAAGCAAAGCAGGGAGGGGGGAATTGTTTTGGGGGTACTGCTTGTAAAGTCATGAGTTTACATCTTGTAAGAGTCTTAAGTCAGAACGTGGAAGGAGGCAGGAGGCATTCAAATTTTTATTTAGATGCCATACAGGTATGAGGTTGCAGCAAAGAATAACAGAGATGTGTAACAATGGTTGATGGAATTACAAAAAACAGCTGTTGCCCAGGTCTCTCTCCATCCTTAGCTGAAACACACAGCTTCTTTGACAGGTGGAAAGAGAAATAAAAAGAAACTATGCAGTTTGTATATAAATGGAAGTAAAAATTAATTTTACGTCATGTGCAAGGTAAACAAAGTCAATGGGAGTGAAACTGAGAAGCTTTACCTAGCACTTGTTGCTTCAGGTAGTCTAAGATCCTCTTTCTCTAGTAGGGTTGCCAGGTCAGAAGCATCCCAAACCTTGAGATTTCAGGGGTGTGCCCTAGTGATGTCATGGGGGCGTGCCCTAGTGATCTCATTAAACATGGTACATTAAACATCAACCAGTTGCTTGGAGCATGCCACTCAAACAAAAAAATTCTCTGATTGGATTTTAAGATAGCAATCTTAGCTAAATGAGGGTGCTTCCAGGTCCAGTTGAAGTGATCATTCCTTCTCACCTGCTTAGAGAGCCTAGGTAGGGAACATTTAATCTAGCCTCATTCCTTCTGGCAAAAAGGGTTTAAGTGCCCTCAGGCCAAATCAGTCACCAGAAGGCCATTGTAGAAAGAAAGGAGCCTAGTGTTGTGGAGATGTTAGATGGGAACACTCAGTAATAAAGATGGATGTCCCTGAAGGCTGCAATTCTAAACACACTTACTAAGGGACTAAGCCCCATAGAACTCAGTAGGACTTACTTGAGTCAATATTGTTAGGACTGTGCTGTTGGTACGGCTTGACTAGGGATCCTCTGCAACGATATCCATATCTAAGCAGGGTTGGCAACCCCCTGCCTGGAATGCCCTGCCTGCCTTTTAATGTGGTTGCTCCAAACATCTTTACAGACTTGACCCTTCACTGCAGAGAGAGGTTTGAGAAATGAGTAAGAGTTAAGAAGATTCTCTACTCTTTCCTGCTTACTCTGTGGGCTGCTATAAACTCATTTTGATAGCCAACCCAATTCCACTGAATAATAATTGACAGGGAGAAAACATACATGGTTTAGTCTACCTTCACAGGCAGTAGACTGGGAACAACAGCCATTGAAGCCACACTTCCCAGTATGTGAATTCCCTTTACCACTATTGGGCAAGAAACAAACCATCATGCAAATAACAAGGTGCATCATCACTGGGTTTAAGGGGGTTCAGCTGACCACATGGAACCACTTTGTTGCTTCTGTGGATGGAAGGGAGTAAGGTCAGAGGTAAATGAACTGCAAACAGAAAAACAAAAACAGCGATGATTTCCTAAATGCAATACCATACCAACCACAACAAGACTCCCATGAATAAGACAGAAAACTCAGCATCCCACAACCAGTCAAGGTTCCTAACCAAAACTAAAAAAAAAATCCTAGCAGCCAGTCAGCCAAGATCACAGAAATCCCCATGCAGCACAACCTGACTTGGGGGCTGCAATTAGTGCAGAATGCTGTGGCATGATTGCTGACATGAGTGAGACCTTATCAGCACATAATACTTCTGCTCTGAAATCTGTACTGGTTGCCAATTTGCTATCAGGCCAAGTTCAAGGTGCGCTTTTCATGTTACGGGTTCCACATAGTACTTGTTCCACTCTTGTAAGAAATCGAGCCTTTAGTGTCGCAGTACCTACGCTTTGGAACTCCCTGCCTATTTACATTAGTCAGGCGCTTCATTGTACTCATTTTGGCACCTGATCAAAACATTTTTGTTTAGGCAAGCCTACCCAGGCATATAGAAACTATTATGTTTTTAATCTGTTTTTAACTCATAGTTGGTTTAATTGTTTTGAATGTTTTTAAATACCTGTATTTAACTGTTTTTGCCAATAATTTCATTGTTTTAATTCCTTCTATAAACCACGTTGAGGTTTTTTACAATAAAGCAGTATTTAAATATTGTAAATAAAATACGTAAATAAATTTTGGAGTCACTGTGGCCCTTGGGTCACTTTCCACTTTTAGGCACAAAGGAATCTGCCTTACACCGAGTAAGGCCATTTGATACCATCTACTGATGACATGGACTAGCATTGGCTCTCCAGGATTCCAGGCAATAGTCTCTTCCACAGATTGAATTTTGGACCTTAGCATGCAAAGTATGTGCCCTACCACTGAGCTACAGCACTGTTTAAAAAAGTATCTTTTAAAATTGTTCTTTTCAATTCACTAATGAATGCACAGCATACTAGGGAAGATCCACACCATGCATTTAAAGCACATTCAACATACATTTGAAGCACATGAATCACACCACAGAATTATGGGAACTGGAGTTTGTTAAGGGTGGTGCGAACTATAACTGTGAGGGGGAAACTACACTTCCCAGGATTCTTTAGGTAAGTCATGTGCTTTAAATGTGAGTTGGATATGCTTTAAATGTATTATGTGGATCTGCATTTCTTCATAAACTTTGTCTGCATATAAATCAGTTTAATTAAATTTTGAAATGGAAATAAGCTACCAAGTTTACTGGGTGACCTTAGCCTATGCACCGTCTCTCAGCCTAATCTTCACCTCAGGGTGAAAACAACAGAGGGAGACCATGACAAGGAAGAAGGGCACACTTAAAATGTAGAAGAAATAATAATTTGTAAATAATAGTTTACAAACATAGTGTGAAAACAGACACATATCAAGACATAGTATGAAGAAGTATTTATATAAGCATGAATGTCAAAGATGTTTATAGATTTACAGATATTTAAAGACATTTATAATGCAATCCTATGTATGTTTACTCAGAAGCAAGTCCCAGTGTATTCAATGGGGCTTACTCAGACAGGAAAGCATACACAGGACTGCAATTCAGTGATAAGGAATTTCACTCACCCAATCCAAAATTCTGGATCATGCCACTTTAAGCTGTTTTGCATCTGTTTTATACTTATTTTATGGTTACTGGATTTTAAATGACTTTATTTCTTGTTGTGAGCTGCCTTGGTTTCCAACCCTACTTCACAAGGTTGTTGGAAATATTCCATACACACACACACCGGAGATGTAAAAATACATACACCCCATATAATAGTTTACTGTCAAAGCCAGTTGGCCATTGCAGAACATTTTTTAAAAAAAGTATTAGTTTCCTGCCAAATAAAAGCAGTGACACCTAAGTAAGTCCTGCCTAACTACTATTTTAAAAAAAGGATCGGGGAGAGGGAGAAAGATTTACAACACAATCCTTTTCTATGTTCACTCAAGCGTCCCATTGATATTCAGCACAATCCTAAACATGTCTACTCAAAAGTAAATCCTATTGAATTCAATGGGGTTAACTCCCAGGTATTTGAAATTAGCACTGCAGCTTTACTCCCAGAAAAGCTTCAAACAGGTTATGAATAAGACAAATAAAGTGCCCTCTTCAACAGTCCAGTAAAATTTAAACGTGTTTGACTCCTTAATTAGAAAAGTATAACACTGCAGCATGTACACTTTTTTAAACTTCTGTTCAAAGATTATTTGAAAGATAAAATGTATAATATCCCATTTTTGCAAGTAATTTAAAAAAACCCTGCATGTACACTTTTATTATAATTGTTGTTGTTATGTGCCTTCAAGTCAACTACGACTTCTGGCGACCCTATGAATCAGCAATCTCCAACAGCATCTGTTGTGAACCACCCTGTTCAGATCTTGTAAGTTCAGGTACGTGGCTTCCTTTATGGAATCAATCCGTCTCTTGTTTGGCCTTCCTCTTTTCCTACTCCCTTCTGTTTTTCCCAGCATTATTGTCTTTTCTAGTGAATCATGTCTTCTCATGATGTGTCCAAAGTACAATAACCTCAGTTTCATCATTTTAGCTTCTAATGGTAGTCCTGGTTTAATTTGTTCTAACCACCAATTATTTGTCTTTTTCATGGACTATGCCATAGACTCTATGGTATGCGCAAAGCTCTCCTCCAACACCACATTTCAAATGAGTTGATTTTCTCTTATCTGCTTTTTTTTTTTAACTGTCCATTTTTCACATGCATACACAGAGATCGGGAATACAATGGTCTGAATGATCCTGACTTTAGTGTTCAGTGATACATACTGTGTATGCCCACCAAGATCCTGCTGTGATCTTCTGTTGCAGTGCATTCTTATTAGGGTTACCAGGTCTCCGTTTTTTAGCTGAAGTCTCCGGTTTTTGGGGGAGCTCTCCAGCTCTCCGGCTAGCACGCCTTAATCTCCAGACTCTCCGCTTCAATTTAAAAAAAGCACTAAGTTTCTAGGTGGTCTGGTTCCCGAGATATACACCAAAACGTCAGCCACCCTGCGACTGTTTAATCTATTTAACTGATACGACGCTGAAGTTGGTTCCTAGTTCCCAGTTCCTTATTTGCTTGAAAGTTCAAAACACTAAAAAAGAAGAGTTGACAGCTACAGCAACTTCAAACCAAACTTAACATGTCTCTGAACCCCAAAATATATGTTGGGGTACCCTGTATGATATATCACTGTGATCGGGGGACTCTCCCCATCAAGAATAACAATACATTTATGCAATCAAAATCATCAGGCTTCTGATATTGTCATAAAATCATAAAAAATAAGTAACTGGGGGTGCCCACCCCAAAATCTGCTCTGGGACAGGACAAATCATATACCCCAGGAAAGGGGAGGGTGTCCTCTACGAGATGCCACTGCGTCCCACCTGGTCCAGAGCTTCTGCTGGGCGCAGGGCACGGAAGAGGACATCTATGCAAAATCAAAGCAGACAAAAACATACAGGAAAAAATAAGTAACTGGGGTGCCCACCCCAAATTCTGCTCTGGGCCAGGACAAATTATATACCCCAGGAAAGGGGAGGGTGTCCTCTATGAGATGCCACTGCATCCCGCATGGCCCAGAGCTTCTGCTGGGCGCAGGGGAAGGATGAGGGCATCTATGCAGACAGAAAGGGTAGAGAATCTTACTCTCACTCATTTCTCAGACCTCTTTCTGAAGTGAAGGGTCAAATCTGTAAAGAGGTTTGGAGCAGCCATGTTAAAAGATAAGGGCAGGGCATTCCAGGCAGGGGGTTGCCAACCCTGCTTGGATATGGATGTCTTTGCAGAGGATCCCTAGTCAAGCTTTACCAACAGCACAATCGAAACTATATCTACTCAGAAGTAAGTCCTGTTGAGTTCTATGGGGGCTTAAGTCCCTTAGTACATGTGTTTAGAATTGCAGCTTCAGGGGCATCCATCTTTACTCCCGAATGCTCCCATCTAACATCTCAACAACACTAGGCTCATTTCTTCCTACAGTGGCCTTCTAGTGACTGGCCTGGCCTGAAGGCACTTAAACTCTTCTTGCCAAAAGCAAGTAGGCTAGATTAAATGTTCCCTACCCAGGCTCCATCTTTTAGCTAAAATGTCTAGCTTAATATCCAGTCAGATTTTTTTTTAATTGTATGCTCCAAGCAACTGTGATTGATGCTTAATGTATCATGCTTAATGACATCACTCAGGCCTGCCCCATGACATCACTCAGGCCCACCCCATGACATCACCTGGGCCCACCCCTAAAATCTCAGGTTTTGGGATGCTTCTGACCTGGCAACCCTAATTCCTATGCATGTTTACTCAAAAGCAAGTCCCAATCCTGTACAGAGAAAGTCTTTTTATGCTGCTGAAAGCTATATATTTACTGAATTCCTGATGTGAGACAAACAGGAAAAGGAAACTGTTCTCAGAATTTGAAATGGGGTTTAGGTATTACCTGGGGTCAACACATCTTGTCAATCACAACCCTGACTTCACTTATTGGCTAAAAACCTGAAAGGGCAAGGATTAGAGCAGCTGGTACTAACAGAAGTTGTGGGGAGGCTGACATTTTGGTTTATATCTTTTGAACCAGACAACCTAGAAACTTAATTTTTTAAAAAATGAAAGCTAAGAGTCCAGAGATTAAGGTGACTCACCTCAAGAGGACCCCCAAAAACCAGAGTCTCCGGGCAAAAACCAGAGATATGGCAACCCTATTCTCTAGATCTCATCCCTTAGCAATTGCCTAAACCCTTTTAGTGGAGATTCAAAGCTCTGAGTTTAAGTTTGTATGTTTAAGTTTGTGTGCTGTTTACATTTTTATCCCACCATTCCAGCAAGAAGCTCAAGATGTTGTACCTGGCTTCCCTCCTTTTATCCTCAAGACAAACCTGTGAGGTAGGATAGACTGAGTGTGAGATTGGCCTAAGATTACCCAGTGAAATTCATGGCTGAGCATGGGCCAGATCTCTCTTTTTGTAGGGAGCTAGGTTATACCAGGTAAGACAATTGTCCCTCCAGACCAGTACTGTTGACTCTGAAGAGCAGCAAATGTCAAGGGGCTCAAGCAGAGATCTTTCACATCACCCGCTATCTGAGTCTTGTAAACTAGATATTCCAGGGACTGAGCCTGGGAATGCCTACACACAACTCATGAGGTCTGCCACTGAGGCTGGAGGCCCACTTGCAGTTATACTAGTTTCAGCGTGTCTCCATCTCTGCTTGTGAAACTGAGGACACACAATATTAGTCAAACTCCACCCATTTTTACCCCAAAACCTGAGAAACTGGAAGTTGAGTGCATTTTACTTTGAAGTCAGCTTCACACATACTTCAAAACTGATTGGCCAACAACCACGTTGCCACTCTGAGGTGTGTCTAATGGAAGCGCTTTGATGTAGGCTCAGGCAGAGACAGCGATTAGCCCAATGCTTTGCTGTGGGCAGTCCTAAAAGGCCTGACATCAGCAGTGGGGAAGGGAGATGTGTCCAGCCATGGGCAAACAGATTTCAAATGACAGCCAGATGAAATGTTCTTGCTGCTCTTGAAACAATTAGTATGCGCGTAGCCAGAGTTATGGTCACCTCCTGACCTACACAGTCCTGCACTCCAGCCATTCCACTACAGTGACTACACCCTCCTAATTCTGCATATCCTCTTTTAAACTACACTTGATTTGCCAATGCAGATTTCATAGCTGGAGTCTTCCACAAAAAGCCACACATACACACACCCATAACAAAGATAACTGCCATTCAGATTTCGAGAGACCTTACTCTGGTAATCTGGCCATTCATGCCTCTTGTGAAAAAGTAGCCTATTTATTCCTCTGACAACAATGGCTCTTGTTTTAAGCACACCAGCCAGTTGCATCTTTGTTTCTTTCTCTCTCAGATTAGAAAAAAACCCAGGAAAACTCAGTAGCATTAAAACACACAAACACACACATATAAACAAGAGGGAATGACAAAGGTTCATTTAGAACACCAGACTGGCTTATTACATCCATTGAGAGCCCTTAGGATGTTTCTGCTTTGCAGGCTTAACCATGCCTCATCTACTGAGCAGAGTATTCAGAAAGCAGGTGGCAATAATCTCATGAAGCCATGACATAAGCTCATAAATATGCAAGTCATGCAAAAGTGTACCCCTCCCTGCCAGACAGATGTTGCTCATTCTTTTTACATCCATGCTGCATTGATGCTGTAGGCTGCCTCTTGTCCCAGCTCCTAGTTAAACAACGATCAAGCCAAGGTCTCTTGCCAGGACAGGAAATAGGAAGACTGATTGCACAAGGGAGAAAGGACACAAGCAAGTGACAGAGGTGCCAGGCAGCCTTTGGCACCGGGAACACAGTTCAAGGGAAATGCTACTTTTCTTTTACTTGGTGGAGAAAGAGGCGAAAGGTTTCAAGTATCAACCAAGCATTACATTTGCCAGGTTTAATTCACAATAGGGCTCCTGTGCCTTTTAACAGTTGTGCAGAATAATTTTGGTGAGGCATCTCCCGGCGTATCATTGTAGTAATGGGAGATGCTGAAATCTCTAGAATTCAAGGCTGTGGCTTCTAGGCTTGTCTCAGGGAAGGCTCTCCACATCGACTAACCCTGCATGTGGGCTGGATTCTGGAATACAATCTAGGGTGTGAACTGCTGAGCATAGCTGTTCCCTGTGCAGTCTAAAAGTACACCGTACAGTACATCCAATGGTCCCCATTGTGGTTGAAGAACAAGATCAGTACGGATGGAAACAGCTGTGTTTTGAGAATGGAAGGACTGAAAACTGTAAAGCTCATGTGAGAAACAGCAGAGATATTACCAAAAACATGTGACCCTTTCCCTGCTTGCAGAGGAGAAGTGTAGCATCTAAGCAAGTGAATTAATTATGTGCCTTTCTCTTAGCTACAATCCAGCCTCCCCTTGGCCTATGGAAAGTTTGTACTAGTACTGCTGCCAGAGGGCTGGGAAGAACCCTCTTAACAACCAAGTTAAACTACGAACACATGTGTAGAGCCGGAGTGCAGTCAAGGTTCAACAGAGTATATTGCAGGTAAAGATCAGCCTGGTTAGGCAAGTTCCCTAAAAGGCATCTTGCCCACCATTGTTGATAGCCTCACTGAGGGACCCCTTAGTTTATTTGGAGTTTGAAAACCACTATTTCATGACAACTGGCAAAGGCAGATGAACCCTCCCCTGAGACTGGATAGAGGCTGTCAAAGAACTGTCCCCTGGGGTCCCTTGCCCTCAGCACCCCAAGGGGGTTCTTGCTTCCGAGAACAGTCCCAACACCTTTGGGTCTCTGCTTCTCAGGCAAACTATCCCTCCTTCAGGATTAAATCAAAGGTAGAACTGCCACCACCCCTCTTTCCAGCTCCCTTCTCTGAGCAAGGGGATCTCAGAGAGCTACGTGAGTTCTAAGGGTATTAACCCACATTAATCAACAGTAATCAGTAGCGTTCAAGGACTAGATTTAGAATCATTAGTTTCAAGTCCATACACACCATCTATAAAAGAGTAGTTTATTAAAGGTATATACAAAAAGAGAGCAGCAATTGTTTCCTTAAAGCTAATCACCCCCAGCTGGGCGACAAGAGATACATTGACATAACAAAGGTGAGAGGTTCAATACAGACAAAGAATATAACAAAGAGCTTGCTAAGCTAAGTACCTATACTCACAGTAGAATAGCCTGGTCCCCAAACGGCTTTTATTTTCTGTAAAGCTTCAGTACAGTAGAGTAGATGGAAATAGGGAACAATAACTGAAGGAGCATCTTTCATTTTTATGGGGTTTCCTGGTCAATGAGGGGGGGGCAATTAGCCATATTCCGCCACTGCCTGTGATCAAGTTCTTTGAAGATAAAGGAGCTAGACAGCCCCACCCAGGGGTCCTGATCTACAACACCCCCTCTTCCTGACTTTTGATCTCAGGAAGCCGATAAGAGATAACAGCTAAGGTTCAGTTGCATCTTCTTGAAATGTTGCAAATTGTCTGTCTGGTGCTGAGCTGCGGATCTCCCCCGGTAGGGTGTCCCAGGGATCCACAGACTCCCAGAATTATCTCTGGCTGACCCATTTCAGCTTGACCAAAGTTAGCTATTCTTGACAGAGGCACCTGAAGATCCTTGTCTCCCTAAGCCATTAGAGTATTTCCCAAAATCTGTATACCCACATGCAGCTGTGGCTTCTGAGATTTTCAAGGAACAGAGAAATCTCCTCTCATTAGAATGACAACACATCTCCAGAGAAAGAACATAACTCCTTCCAGCAGTAACGGGTAACCTCTGGTCCTCCAGATGTTGGACTACACCTTCCATTACTCTTGACCACTGACCATGCTGGCTGAGGCTGATGGGAGTTGAACCCAACAACATCTGGAGAGCCATAGGTTCTCCATTCCTGTCTTACGGGAATACTTTTTTAATGGAGTGGGCAAATCAGGTGATCCTGTGGAGTAACAAATCTATCTGATGTTCAGACACCAGGAGAACAATGACATTGTTTCTGGTTAGACACACATGAGTAAGATAAAATCTTTGGAATTTTTTTTGCAGCAATCAGCTGCATCCAGATGTATTGGGCTAGAGAGAAGGGGCCACAGCACAGCAATAAGGACCAGAACTCAGTGATACAGCATTTGCTTTGCATGCAGATGGTTTCTGGTTCAACTGCTGATATCTCTAGTTAAAAGGATCATGTATCAGGTGATAAGAAAGACCTCTTCCTGCGACAATGGAGACCCACTGCCAGCCAGACTAGACAATAATGGGTTAGATGAGGAAATAACCTGCCCTAGTACAAAGCAGCTTCCTGCGTTCCTACTGGCAGTGTCCTTCCTCCCTCTCCCATTTCTGCATCCAGTGGTAATGGTTAAAACATTTCCTCTCTCTAAGGGAAAGGCACTTTCAATCAATACTGAAAGGTTAATGTACTCTCTTAACATCATTAAAGGAGACCTCTGTCGAGTGGAAGAAAAACCTACAGGCAATAGAAGAGGGCATTAAGATGGAAGGTCAGATGGCCAGGCACACTGGCAATGATACGAAGAGCAGGCGTTTTAAAAAGGGAGCATTTCATTCACTTCTACACATATCAGCAAATGAACAGCACAATTCCTCCTCCATGAATTCAACATCCTAGATGTATTCTGTGTATTCACAGATCCTATAGTATGTGGTTACAAAGTAGAATAAAGGTTATAAAAAAGAATAAGGAGAATAATAAGAAGTTGCCTTGGGAGTAGGAATTTGTCGTGTTGGCACTGCCAGGCCCAGATTTCAGATCCAAGGTGACATCAGATGCTTGGGAAACAGTAGGGAAAAACCAGCCTTTACAGATTCTTCAAGCATTCCTCGGATTGTGAGTGATATTGAGTATGGGCTTTTGATTGGCTAGGAAACCTATATAAACATCCCATCTCCAGACACAGTCCTGCACATTCATCTGATGCTTTCCTGCTGCAAACCCTATCTTCTTCTTCCACTTCCCTAGACCTGCGTGATCCAACTCCCCACCTTTCTTTACCTTTCTTCCTCTATGCCAGCCTTCCCCAACCTGTTGCCCTATAGATGGTCAGTCATCCCTGACCATTGGCCACACTGGCTGGGCCTGACAGGGGTTGTGGACCATCTGGAAGGCACCAGGCCAGGAAAGGCTACTCTATGCTGCTTGTGTGGACAATTAAAATTTGTACTGATTAAACTGATTAATTTATTAAATGATCCAGCCCTACTTGTTCTAAAATAATTTCAAATACTTAACAAAAAATCAAAAGTGTGTCTAGTTTTCTCAGTCTTAGCTCTGAAGAACAAGCAAAAAGACCTCTACTCTTCCAACGCAATGTAACAGCCATTACTCCAGTCTTGGTTACACTACACTTCTAGTGATCCAAATTCAGTTTCAACAGGTAACACAGAACTGCCATTTAACAGACTTGTAGATGCCCCTCAAATAAATAAATGAAGCCACACTTCATTTATTCAAATAAATGAAGCCACACTTAAACAAGACAAAGTTTTGCTATATTTACCTGTCTTCTCTGTTGCGATCAACCAAGTAGAACTGTTTTCTGAGCCACCTGAAACAAAATAGGTTTAGAAATGTAAGTAACTCCAGTGCTGTGCTGACCTTTCACAGCACAGGTTAGCCATAGTTTACCAAATAATAAAAAGACACATATATAGTGGAACCATCTTCAATTAGCATGACTGGATAAAGAAAAAGGTAAATATATTTTTTCATATTTTGGTTTCTATAACACTGTACAAGTGTTGAACTGAAAACAACCAGTAATTAATCAATTAAAGACCTACTTCAACCTCCTGTGCTCCCGCCTCCCATGTCTCTGAAAAGCCAAACGAGACAGACTATGCAACAAAATAGTCAGGTTTAGATAAATCTTGGCCACCTATGCATGGATAGGTGTACTGTACTGGAACTGTACTGTACTGTACTGGAAGGGGCGTAAAAAATGAATCCTATAAAACTGGCATAGGGCACCCCTAACTTGTGGAGTAGCGAACCTGCAATGTTGCTTTGGTGGCTTAACCCTTTGATGTCTGTGGGGCACAACTGGGTGCTCTCTTTGTGTGCCCTGTTAACCCCACTCAGCTGCTATGCCAAAAGCTTTGCACCAATCCGTACTATCCTGTTATACCTGAAAGCAGCTAGCTGGTGCTCAGCCTTGCTGAGAGAGCCCAGCTTTGCCAGAGGGACAACCAGGACTGATCTCCCTGCCCATGGCCTGTCACCACTAGAATGGGGGCTTCCATAGGCATAAACAGACACCAGAAGCGGGTGGCAGGAAGAGGGGGAGGAAAAGCAGAGTGAAGGAACCCAGGCATCCTGTTGGTGGGAGTGTCCATCTTAGCTAAGTATGATGACAGAGAGCTGGTTTAGCATCTGAGCTACATTTACATAATTTGCAGCATTATTATGTTTCTAGGAGTGAAAGATTTAGGAATGTATTTGCTGATTGATTGACTGACTGTAAAACTGTCATGTGGCAGAGATCAAGGAGGGGGAGAATGAGGCAAAACACACACAAAACACATTTTTAATTCTCTCAGCCATGTGGGGGTTTTCTAATTAATCAATTGATCAATAAAATTCCAGAATCCTTTCATCTGGAAAGCTCATAATGCTACAAATTATGCAGCTGGACATAGATTTATTTAGTGTGATTTTCTTTTTCATATCCATAGTCTCAAATATGTTGACACTGAAGATCAACATGAAAACCACACTACGCCCACCTGCCTGAGCATCCCTTCCTCCTCCTCATTTTTTGTTTTACCTTTCAATCTGCAGTGGGGTAGCAGCCTTCAGGGTATCCGCCACAAGCCAGTTCAACCCTTTGATCCACATGCTGACTTCTTCTTCGGATGTGGCTGTGAAAATAAAGAACAAGCTGACCTTGTAAAGATATGTGGCGCAGGCACTGACCCCTGTTTCCAAGGAGGAAGTCCCAGCGCAGCTGGTCTCCAGCAGGAGGAAGCTAATCCCACCAAGCTTGAGGTTTATGAATTATAGCAGGGAGATATTAAAGGAGAATAATCCCTGCATTTCAAATATTCATGACTGAAACAGTTACCCTTTCCTAATAAATAAAGAATATACTTTTAATCATCTATGGCATAAAATAGCTACTTGTCTGGTCACCTGTGCCCAGTGAAAGTCACCTCCAGGCAGGGAATCTTTTCAAAACTGGAAGAAAGTTTGGCCCCATCTGCACTATACATTCATAGCACTATTATACCACTTTCAACAGTCATGGCTTTCCCCAAAGAATCCTGGGAAGTGTTGTTTGTGAAGGGTGCTGAGAGTTGTTACGAGATCCCCTATTCCCCTCACAGAGCTACAATTCTCAGAGTGGTTTAACAGTAAATGCCTCTTCCTAATTATTTATTTATAAATAAAAGGAGCCCAGGGCAGCAACTGTAGCTGTGAGAGGTCTCCTAACAACCCTTAACAAACTACAGTTTCTTTGGTGGATTCTTTGGGGGAAGCCATGACTGTTTAAAGCAGTACGATACTAGTTTAAATGTATAGTGTGGATGGGGCCTTTGTTATGGAGATATCTTTGATATTTGCTCATTCACATCCTCTTAAGTTACATCCCTTTGGTGTGTGGACTAACTGGACAACAAAAGTGGACCCTACAAGCCCTTATTGTGGCAAGCAGACTTATACTGCAAGGCTGGAAGGACAAACACCCACCATCTGCAACACAGCGGTCTGAAGAGCTCATCTGCTTTTCTGTGTTTGAACACATGGCTTATAACCATCAGATATATGGACTGCTCATATTAATCTATATGTTTAAGTTAGCACTCATGGGTATATTTTCACTGTTAATCCCAGCTGGCCATGTTTTTAATCTCCTTTATATCCCTCTTTCTTTTGTCTTCTGTTATATTTGCAAACAATTTTTTTTAAAATTGGAAGAAAGATGGTTGTTATTTGCCTTGCCCCCTCTCAGGCTATGGGCGTGCATGCCAAAAATAGCATAGTTAGACGTGAGCAGGCAGTATACATATATGTTTTGAAGGACTAATAATTATTTACAAAAGCTTTTTATGGATGAACTCAAATGACCACACATGTGGGAGTATAACTGAGGATGTGGATTGTGTAATTCCATGCAGAGTATGGCATACGGTGGAATATTTCTTCTTGCCTCATCTGCTGTTACAGTCAGCCAGTCCACTTCTGGTGGACTTGTGACAACACAGTAAACATGGTGCCAGTTGTGAGCTGAGCACGTAGGAAAGTGAGTCCATGCAGTCTCTGGACTGTTGTGTCAAACTCTGCTCAGATCTATTCAGTCTGCATTCTCATCATTTGTAGAGCTTCCATTGCTAGACAGAGGCAGGCAGAAGGCAAGTATGTGTTGGGCGCTACATAGTTTCTTGGATCAATTCCACAGTTTGATTGGTTCTTCTAAGATCTGGAGTGGGGGGGTCAGGGGGGTCTTTTGCAGGACTCCAAGCCCAACAAGGGAAATAAAGTAAGCCACACATATATTTGCCTGCTTTTATGTGCACCATTACATAAACAAATTTATTTCAATTTTTTATATATTACCTTTTGAGGTGGTGTACTTGATTTCCCCACCCACCCCTTTTATCCTCAAGAGCCTTTGTCCTTTTTGTTCTTCTCGTCATAGTCTAGGGGCCAGAGGGAATGGCTATTACCATCTGGGGTGGAGGCTCCTAATAGTGGGTGATTCAGCCACTTAGAATGTTGGAGAATTTTGTATTTCTCCTTGGGTTCTTTTGCTGGGGGTCCTTGAATAAAAATTTTAAAGACACAGGCTTGCAGCAAAAAGGTAGGATGACAAGTGTACACTTGGTCAGTCTCCCTCCTAGTGAGTGGAGAACTGCAACTCGGCACTGTTTGCCTGGGGTTTTTATACATTTCAGGACAAAGACTTTAGCATCTATCAGTCAGGATTTAACACATCAGAATGACATAGACATGACAGTATTACACAGGCATTTTGCATAGGCATTGCATAGGTACTGTACTTCTCTGCATCATGTTCTAGTGAATTTGGTGTTCTAATGAATTTGGCAATGTTGAGTACTTCACATGAAAGTACATTTTCATAGTGAGCTAAGCACTCCAGCTAATGAGCTAAGCATTTTAGCTATTCTGCAATTCTTTCTACGTCTTAGAGGTACTGAGATGTTCAGCACAGCGTTATCAATTGTTTTGAGTAAAAGTAGTTCCAAACGACCAGCATAGTCAGGGAGACAGCTCCAAAGGGAAAAAGATCTGGCTTCCTACTAAACTATTAAAATGTTATGAACCTTTATAGCTTCATAAAAGAATATATTTTGCTTATTATTTATGTATATTGAATTCCCCATTAGCTATACATGTATGTATATATAAAATTCCCCATCAAGAACACAGAGATTTTTGTCTGTGATAGGTTCCATCACTAACAGTTATAAGGCATAGTCATTTATGGTATCTAGAAATATTACCTTTTTGCTGTGATTGCAAGATGTATTCATCCAGTCTATGTGGAGATAACTGAAGTCACCAACTACTACAAAATTTTCTCTCTTATATGCCTCCTTGATTCAATTCTCTATCTTAATATCACCCTGAGCATTTTGGTCAGGAAGGCAACAGGCATCCAGTACCCACTGCAATTCTGTGGAGGACTTAAAACCCTTTGTGATTTCTAATTTGTTTGACTCTTATGTCCTTTTTGACATACAGAATGACATTGGCCCCACTATACCTTTCCCAGTCCTTCCAATAGAGTTTGTATCCAGAGATTACCATATCCCACCGGTTCTCGCTATTCCACCAAGTTTCCATTACACCCACTATACCTACACTCTCTTTTAGAGTCGAACACTCCAGTTCCACTATCTTGGCTTCTAGCATTAGCATACAAACACTTATGCATGGTGTCCTTCTCCATATGGCTCTGGTATGTGCATTTCCCCTACAGGATACATGGTAGTCCTCTTTAAATGGCTATCATGTCCTTCTGTACGGGTATCATCCCCAATACCATCTAGGTCAATACCATCATGTTGACATCAGTGATTCAAATATAAACCTATGGCTGCGAAGGAAGAAAAGGAACATTCTTCCTTTCTCCCTTGCGGTCCCAGATTTAATTCAAGCTGTGGTTTTAATTCAAGTTCTCATACTACCTTCAAAATCCTCAAGAATACATTTATATTGAGGCATATGGAATATGCACATTCATTTAAATCAGGGATGAGAAAGCTGTGCTCCTCCAGCTGATGATGAGTCACAACTCCCCTGACCTTTGGCAATGCTGGCTGTGGCTGATGGGAGTTAAGAACATAAGAAGAGCCTGCTGGATAAGGCCAGTGGCCCATCTAGTCCACCATCCTGTTCTCACACGGCCAATCAGATGCTCATGGGAAACCTTATGTTCTCAATAGAGCCAGTGTGGTGTAGTGCTTAGAGTGTTGGACTGGGACCTTGGAGACCAGGATTGAAATCCCCACTCGGCCATGAAACTCACTGGGTGATCTTGGGCCACTATTACTCAGCCTAATCTACCTCACAGGGTTGTTGTGAGGATAAAATCAGGAAGGGGAGAATCATGTTCATAGGCCACTTTGAGCTCCTTGGAGGAAAGGTGGGATATAAATGTAATAAATCAATAAATAAAATTATTAAATTAACTTAATCCCCCCTTAAATCAGTGGGCTGTAAGAGGAATAGGATAATGGTAGTAGGCTGTCCAAATGTTTATTCACCCAATGAAAAGGGGAATGAGGAAAAGGGGTCCCACCTTGCAGGCTGAGTGTTTTCAGTCTGAATTCCATGCCATAAAGGATGACAAAACAGTGAGACTGATCTAGCCGGAAAGAGGGATCCTCCTGATACCGGTCAAAGTCTCGGGAGTTTCTTCCCAGACGAATTTCTTGGATTTCACGAATATCAACTGTAAGAGAATAAAAGAAAGGGATCAATTGTAATGAGAGAAGATTAAGGTGCATGTATTGTGAAGATGCCAGTGATGTAGCTTCTGGGATCATGTACTAATAGCCACTCTATTAGCTAGTGGTGCAGATGTCTACTTTTGAAACCATGCAATCTCCAAATACGGCCTGGTCTTGAATTGCAATGTTAAGTCTACACTTCTATCATTAAGAAGGTAAGAAGAGCCCAGCTGGATTAGGTCAAAGGCCATTTTGTCCAGCATTCTGTTCTGACACTGGCCAGCCAGATTCCTATGGGAAGCCCACAAGCAGGACCTGAACACAACAACACTTTCCCTGGTTTTGATCCCCAGCAACTGGTACTCAGGGCCAGAACAAACCCATTGTGGATAGTAGCCTTATCCTCCATGAATTTGTCCAGTCTTCTTTTAAAGCCATTCAAGTTGGTGACCATCACTACCTCATGTGGGAGCAAATTCCATAGTTGAACTATGAGCTGTGTGAAGAAGTACTTTCTTTTGTCTGTCCAGAATGCTTAGCTTATTGCTTTACTCCTAACAGATCAGACCATATCCTCTCCCTAGATCACTTCTTAATCTTCCTTACTACGTAATATGTATTTGTTTATATCTGAGCCAGTGTGGTGTAGTGGTTAAGGTGTTGGACTACGCCCTGGGAGACCAGGGTTCGAATCCCCACACAGCCATGAAGCTCACTGGGTGACCTTGGGCCAGTCACTGCCTCTCAACCTCAGAGGAAGGTAATGGCAAACCTCCTCTGAATAACGCTTACCATGAAAACCCTGTTCATTTATTTATTTATTGAATTTACAATTTTAAAATACTACAAGCTTCGGCTATGGGGCGGTATATAAATACAATAAATAAATAAGAAATAAATGTAAAGTTGTCCCTCTTGTGAGGAGCAGTCCAACTGAAGAAAGCCCTGATTTTGTCATTGCTAATCTCTGCCACTCTCTCCCTCCCAAAGGACAGATGATGTCTGCTGCCCCTTCCATGTTGGCTTAAGATTTGTTTAGATTCCTTGCTGGCAAATCAGCAGAGATGATTGTATGGAATCAGACCACGGCTATGCACATTTTTCTGCATCAGTATACCCTGCACCTTCTTGGTCATTTTTTCCTGGCGCCAGTTTTGCCTTCCGTCCACACTGGAGGCCTGAGGGGGAGGCTTTAAACATCCCAGGTACAAGGTGCTCCTTTGGGGGAAGGAGATAGCTGGCATCCCCATTGTACCAACCACACTGTGAGCATTCCGATGTTTTATTCGCTGCATGGCGAGGTCAGGGTGCCTCTCCTAATTTTCTTTGTTTATAGGTGGCTGGGCCGCTCCACACATGATATATTCAGTTTGTTCTGAGTCTGACAAGTCATATGTGAAAGTGGCTATCCTACACTTGTATTTTTCGCTGCATGTATGACTACCTGCCCTATTCGTAGGGTTGCCATAAGTCGGAATTGACTTGAAGAAAGTCCAGGACTTAAGCCTGTCTGGAAGCAAAACCCTCTGCCTTGAGTGTCCTTCCTCCTAAACTTAGATCTACTAGAGCTGGCTCTCTGGTTACTCAGGGAACCATTTTATATACAATCAGAGACTATTCTTTAGTATTATTCCCCAAGTTCCCAGACTAACTGCTGGCATTTCAGTCGAGATTCTGTTGATAAAATCTCTTGTTCTCTGGCTCTATTTCTCCTCCACCCAGGACTGAAAGTATCACATTTACCCCAGATAGTTTGGTTGTTGTTATTTTAACCCACCGGTCACCCTGGGGTCCCAGGGCAGGTTAGAACAGTTTAAAATGTGTCCTTAAAAGATTAGGTGAGCAAATAACACTATACATATGGAAATGGATTTGGTACTATGCACATCAACTAACATAAAGTATAAAGTTGAAATAATGTTTTTAAAAAATTCTATTTCACTGGTACTTTATCCTGGCACAGTTATCCCATATGTATAATACCACTCAAAGTAACTGCTGGAGATGTCAAATGCTAAATGCAGATATGCTACATATCTTTTGGTGTTGCCCCCATATAAAAACCTTTTGGGAAGATGTCATAAATGAATTGGAGGTTATAACTGGATATAGTTTACTGCTAGACCCGGTTATTCTATTATTTGGTTTCGTTAAGGACTTGGTGTTGCCAAAAGAACAGGAAATCATGATCCATTTGCTTACTGCTACTATTATGATAATCTCTGGTAACTGGAAAAAACTAAGATCCCCTAAAACTTTTTAAAATCTGGGATATAGCTAGTATGGTTAAGTTGACATACTTTAGAGTTAAAGAAGGAAGGGCACTAGACAACTCTTTTGTAGAGTTTTTCATCTTTATTTATTGCATACTGGATTAATAAAACACAGGACAGAGCTCAACCATATTTATTTATTAATTATTTGATTTATATCCCGCCCTTCCTCCCAGCAGGAGCCCAGGGCAGCAAAGAAAAGCACTAAAAACACTTTAAAACATCATAAAAACAGACTTCAAAATGCATTATGTTTTACTCTATCCAAAACAACCATAAGGAATATTAGAATATTAGGAAATGTAACTACATAATGATTTGAATTATGAATCCCATAGAGATGAAATATGAAAAATATTTATTTTCCTTTTTTGAATATGAGGTTAGAAAAGAAAAGATGTACAAATATGTGAATTTTCTGATTTTATTTAACTACTTAATTTGCAGTTATTACCTAATTGTATATATCATGTAACTTTGACTGTCCTTTTCCTTTTCTATATATATGTAAATACTTTTTCTGTAAACATGCAACAAACAATATTAAAATTAAAGAAAATCTATCATTAAAAACAATCTAAAACAGGTTACAATCACAAAAATAGGATAGAGCCTAAATCTGTAGATCTCAGGGGTCAAAGGGTAAAGAGGTATGTCTTCTGCATTTGCCAAAAACTATATAACGAAGTTGCCAGACTCTGTGGGGAAGACGCTCCACAACTTAGGGGCTACCACAGAGAATGCCCTCTCCTCCCCCCCAACCTCTGAGGATGGTGGAACTACCAAGAGGGTTCCCTCTGCCCATCTCAGTACCTGGGTGGGTCTATATGGAAGGAGGCGGTCTTTCAGATATTTGGGCCCTAAGCCATTTAGGGATTGAAAAGCTAACATAAGACCTTGATCTGGTCCCAGAAATGAACTGGCAACTAATACAGCTATTTTTAAAACAGGGGTTTATTTATTTATTTATTTATATCCTGCCCTTCCTCCCAGAAGGAGCCCAGGGTATCAAGGTTATATGAGATCTAAATGGAACCCCAGCCAGTAATCTGGCCACTGCATTTTGGGCCAGTTGAAGTTTCCAAATCATCTTCAGGGGCAGCTCCACATAGAGAGCATTGCAATAATCCAATCTGGAAATTACCAGAGCATAGAGTACAGGGGCCAAGTCATTTCTGCCAAAAGTGGCTGTGCCTGGCAAACCATGCGGACTCTAGGAGGGTAACTGACAAGCAAACTCTTCTCACACGATCACACCACATTAAACAGATGCTAGAATAAAGTCACAGCACAGTAGATATGAGAAAGAGCAGACAACTCAAGAGAAACAGAGGATTAGTGATCTTAGCAAAAATGGCAAAAAACAAACACCAGGATAACCTGTGGTGCAGACAGGGTGGCTAGATGCAAAAGGGAAAAGGATACCTGAGTCTTTAATGGTTGTGCAGAAGAGAGAATTTCAGCAGGTGTAACTTGTACCTGCTGAAATGCTCTCTTCTACACAACTATTAAAGGTGCAGGCACCCTGTCCCCTTTTGCATCTGGCCACCCTAGGTGCAGGCTAAAAAAAAATGTTGTCAGTCCCACACTGGTTACACAAAGCCCTGTCTGCATTCCAAATAATTCTGGAATGCTCAGTGCGTCTACCTGGTGCCACTAGAGGTCACTGTGTTGCATCTCAACCTAGTAGCAAAGTATGCATTCACACAGGCCACATTCACACCATACATTTATTCTGCCATTATTCCATTCTAAACAGTCATGGCTTCCCCCAAAGAATTCTGCGATGTGTAGTGTGTGAAGAGTGCTGAGAGTTGTTAGGAGACCCCTATTCCCCTCATAGAGTACCAATGCCTGACGTCCCCTGGGAAGAGGGACTGACTGTTAAACAACTCTGAGAATTGCAGCTCCCGAACCTAAGGTTTCCACTCCTATTACAGAATTATAATTAGTAATGCAAGCAGGTGAAGCTAATACACATATACATACACACACACACCGTGTAGGTTTTTCTTTAGTTCTTGCTAAAAGGATCTTATTGTTACTGAAAGGTATATGCATGCATTTGTGACCAATGGGACCACAAGTTTGTTTAAATGGAAAACTGAGACAGGATGATTGTAACTACATACTGGACAAGACATGTGTTACCCACCTGTGCACTTCTTTCTGATATTTATTTTGCTTTGTTTTCTTATATGAAAAGAAATGAAAATGGGGTGGGGAGAGATCCACACAAACAGCAGGATAAATTAAGCAGGTTTTATCTTTTTTTAAAAAATCCCACAATTATAAATTTCCCTCCTCTCATAGTTCTAGAAATCATTTTTGTCCCATTTTTTGGTTCATGCTTTCCAGAGCTACGTGCACACACCATCCCATGTGCACTAAACATTCAAAGCACTATTATTCCACTTGAAACAGTCTGGTGTCTCCCAAAGAATCCTGGGAAGTGTCGTTTCTGAAGGATTTTGAGAGTTGTTAGGAGATCCCCTATTCCCCTCACAGAGCCTGTCTACTGGCGGTAAAGCTAGTTGGATGTCCACTTCAGAGAGAGAAAAACCTTCTTCCCTTTCACCCAAGCTCTTCCTTCAGCCCTTCTCCTCCAACCATCCTTTTCCTAACTGCCTTCTCCCTAGCAACCATCTCCTAGCACCTGTTGCCATGACTCTCCCCCCTCCCATTCCCAACACTCAGTTTTCCTGGTCACTGTCACCTAGTACCAATGATATTACTTAATCTACATCATACATTTATGGTTGGCACATGTGAGGTCAAATGTAATGTTCACCCACCCCAACTTGACTGTGCCGGTTCAAGAACCTTTGGCTCTCCAGATGTTACTGAACTACAACTCCCATCAGCCTCAGCAAGCATAGCAAATGGCCAGGGATGATGGGGAGTTGTAGTTCAGCACATCTGGAGGGCCAAAGGTTCCCCACATCCGATCTACTGTTCTCTTAATGGGAGGAGAATAAAGGTTCTTATAAGCTCAAAGGGATACCTCCCCCCCTCCATATTTCAGCGTGAAGTGCATTAGTGGCATATTCATATAGGAAACATTTACTGTTTTGCATTTATTCCCGTCTTTCTAGGATGATATATTCTAAAACCTGCTTTTGCTTCCCAGGCCCATAAACTACTTTAGAAGAGACAAGAAAAATAACAAACAGCAATATTTTGTTTCAAGCAGAATTCAGAGGTGATTGAAGACTGATCAGGACAACAGCCTTTGGTGATAAAGAAGATGGTGATTACTGAAGCTTCCATAGGTATAAAAAGAATGGGAAAGAGGAGAAACTATGCCACCTTTTCACTGCTAATGGAGGTTCACAGAATTTTGTTTAACACAGCATGTGCATGTACATGCGCGAGAGAAAACACACACGGGGAGGGGGTCAATATCCTTCCTGGAAAATGGCTGTGAAAACCCTCCATGGAATCAATTAATGACAATTGTGACTCACAGTTTTCCGGGCACAAGACATTTCCAAGCAGCACAGAGCAAAAACCATTTGCAGAGATGCAGGTGTAATGTAACCCCTATTGTAATACACAATACTGTGATTTTTCATCTAAAACCTACCATATAAACATTTTTCAGCTGGTCAAGTTTTGTTTTTAAATGTGCTTCTTGAAGTAAAATCAGCTTTGGCAAAAATACCACTACCCAAGACAGCAGGCAGTTATACTAGCCAATGAGCTAACCTCATAGTCAAGGCTAAAGAAGCAACAGAAAAAAAGAAGAAAGATAGGTGCGTGAGGTTACCACTTTGCTAAAGCTAAGCACGTCTCAGTCTGGTGAGTACTGGATGGGAGACCTCTTCAAAACCATATTTATATTGTAAATTGCTTCCGGATAATTCATGAGAAGCGATTCATACATGAAATTATTATTATTATTAATATATACCCCTCAGTGGATTCCATGATGGAAGAAAGGCAGGATACAAACGTAAGAAAATAAAGAAATGAATAAACTTCTATATATTAACTTATTCAAAGTGTTGACACCTCTTTAAAGAACTTCAAAGAACTTGCCATAGTTTACTCTAAATCTTCCTTTTTAACAAGGGGAAGAAAACTGCCATCACAGATTGCAGGAGTCTGCCTGCCCTTCACACACCCTCGCTCTAGCTCTAGCTTCAGATGGAAACAGCAGCAGGGATTTAGGCAATGGCAGCTGGTGCCCATTGGGAAGGGTAGGGCAGAAGGCTGGGAGGCCATGAGTACGTGGAGCCAGAGCCCATAACAGGCAGAGCCAAAGAATTCTAGCTTTGTCCTCCTCCTCCTCCCTGTTGAGTTCTACAAGGGCAACACTGAGCCTTAAGGAGAAGGAAGCTGAGAGGCAATGCCACCCCCTGCACTGATTTTAAGTAAGAAGGAAACCAGGTGGAGGCTATCTGAGGTCAAACTGAGGTTTGTGGGGCAGAGCCCCATTTGCCCTAATGGATCAGCCTCCACTGGATTTAGGAAGCTGCCATGAAAATGCCACACCAAACAACTTCCTCAATTCCTCTGGGAAACACCAAAGCGCATGCTATAAACCCCTCCCAACACTCTGAAAGAGAGCTCAGCAAGCTGCAGTAAAGGTACAGAGGCCAACTGCATCCTGATATTTAGCTAAACTCATGTCCCCATGGCCCTATTCAGGCATCCCAACCTTGTCCAGTCTCCTCTGAGATACTTGGTGGAACTCCAGAGGCTCCATAAGAGATTGATGAAGTAAGTGCACTGATCCTGAAGGAATTGCAGATGGCAGAGTGATGCAAGTAGTGCCAGAAAACATCCAGCATATGACTCTCCTTTCCGATCCAACTTTCAAACAAAGCTGAAATCCTGCCAACTGGCTGTTCAAAAGCAGGTGATGGGAGACGGAATTCAGCCCCCCCCTTTGTTCCACACCATCCACCCCTCATTCCTTGCCAACATGAAATAATTTTTCCAAAGGACTATATGCACACAGTCCCACAAGCCCTTTGCTGAATCAGATCCGTCACACACCTATAAACTGCACACTAAGCTGCAACACATAAAACTGTACACTCAGCTGTAATAAATAAACCATTCTAGAAACCCTTATAATTCAAAGATTACTAACACATTTTAGTACCAGTTTAATTAGAATCAGAGTCTAAGAAGTACAACTTCCAACCCCAAACATTTAGGAGGAAAGGAATTGTCTGAAAGGCAGAAACATCTATGTTATTTTTAGAGTTACATCTTTACATTAATTTTTAAAGTTTATATATAGAGAAAGGATACCATAGTACATCTGTTTCTGTTTTGGAATATCAGGACCTTTATAAAAAAAAGGATTCACACACAGAGCCATCAAAGTTGTTTTTTTCCCCGTCTTCCACATTTGTATAGATAATTAAAATATGCTTCAGTGATAAAATAGCTCTGATGGAGAAGAAAAATGAGACTGAGAACAGGCAGACTGCCTGGAAGAAAAAGGTGCTCTGCTTTGATTGCTGAAGTCTGATGAGGCACTGTTGACGGTCCCACATGCCCCTGAGGTTCACCTGGCCTTTCCCAGGAGCTGAGCCTTTAGTGTGGCTGGCCCTGCCCTGTGGAACTCCTTGCCAACAGAGGTTTGGCAGCAGTCATCCCTGCTTGCCTTTTTAAACATCTTCTAAAAACTGTTATTATTCCAACAGGCCTTTCGAATCTGAGATTCTTTGCCAACCAGCTCTTACTTATGTGTTTGCTGTTTTTACTGCAATGATGTGTGTTTTACTACCTTCTGATATTTTACATGAAAGTGCATTTATAAATATTTAAAATAAACAAATATGAAAAAATCACAATACATCTGAATGCTAGTTAAACAAACATGACAACATTTAAAGATATCTCCCATTCTAAGAAGAGGTTAGCAACCTCTCACCCTCTGATCAATTTCAGGCAGAAGGCAAGGAGGGGAGGGTGCCCCCACTCACAGCTGGCAAGTGGCCCGTGACAGGTTACTCCTAAGGGAATGTGGCCCTCGGCAGAGAACAGTGCAACATTCTTGACACAGGCTATCCACCTTCTTTGTTACCTCTCCCACCCAGTTCTCAAATTAGCCTTTGAGTACATAAATGGCAGAATATCAGGCATAAATGTTTGGGTTAAGTAGCAACCACTTCCCTGCACCTTGCATTAGTTAAATGCATAGCGCTCTCCTTTGCTGCCACACTTGTGGTTCAAACTTCCTTTCCTCCCCCTTTCATTTTGCAGCAGAAAGGGTGCTTCAAGTATCAGACAAAGAAGCTAAGAACAGTTCTGCATTTACTATAGAAGCAGATCTGTTACTTCTCTTCTTGTATACCAGGAGGTATTATCACTCAACTCCACATCCTTGGAAAGTTTGCTTGTCATCCTGAAAAAACTTTCAGGATTATTAATGTTCTATACCAAGAACATGAAGGTAAATAAGCAGTCACTTTCAGAACACAGAGATCAAGCACGAGATGAGACAGCCATAGCTATTCCCAACCATTTCCCCCATCCTTTCCTTCACAACCACCCCTTACTGCAGTTCAGCGCTTGTAAAATGGAAGGCTGCTCCCTACCTCAGGTAGCCCACTGCTATTAGGAAGACAAGAAAGGCGGAGAATGACAGCTACCTTGTTTCTCGCTCAAAAAATGAACATATCCAGCTTGCAAACTGGCTACGCTATAGGGTTGCCAGGTTCCTGGCCTGAGACTGATCCTGTATCTTTAGGAGAAGAGAAAGTCAGCCAAGTGCAGGTGTTCTTGCAACACTGTAATGAGAAAAACCACAAGGTGGAATTCTCCCTTCCCCCTGCACAACTTTTAAAGATATAGAAGACCTCTTGGCTGCCAGGCCCGGCCTCCAAGAGGTCTTCTGTATCTTTATAAGTTGTGGAGGGGGAAAGGGAGAATCCCACCTTGTGGTTTTTCTCATTACAGTGTTGCAAGAGCACCTGCACTTGGCTGACTTTCTCTTCTCCTAAAGATACAGGATCAGTCTCAGGCCAGGAACCTGGCAACCCTACTACACTATGAACTCTGTAACACAAATATCACCGCCCTGGGCCCCTACTGAAAGAAAGGGCAGGACATAAATCAAATAAATACATAAAATATTTAAATTTCTGTTATCAAAAGCAACCACTCAAATTATGCTCCAAATAAGATGCTTCTCCCACATTTATGCCTTTTAAGTGAAGGCTCAAGAAGCCGCAGCATGGAAGAAATGCCTGTTACTAAGCTTTGTGCCGCACCTATAGAATGACATCGTGACACATGCTAGAGAACAGTGACAAAGAATTTTATTAGTCTGGGTGTCGGTACATATCAGGGTACATATCCCTAGTGAATCTTACACCATCACAGAGAGACACTCACAGCAGTTGTAATCCAGATAAAAAGCAATCACCTCAACCCTCAAACATACAAATACATTAAAACATTAAAAATCTCAACAATAATTATAAAACCTAACCCACCCCAAAAGCCTGCCTGACAAACCAGGTCTTCAAGGCCCAGCAGAAGCTCATCATAGAGGGAGCATGGCAGAGATCATTTGGGAGGGAATTCCACAAAGTGGGGACCACAATTGAAAAAGCCCTCTCCCTAGTTCTCACCAATCTAGCTGTTTTAACTGGTGGGATAGAGATACAGATACAGAAGACCTCTTGGAGGCTGGGCCTGGCAACCAAGAGGTCTTCTGTATCTTTAAAAGTTGTACAGGGGGAAGGAAGAATTCCACCTTGTGGTTTTTCTCATTACAGTGTTGCAAGAACACCTGCACTTGGCTGACTTTCTCTTCTCCTAAAGATACAGGATCAGTCTAAGACCCTGAGCCTGGCAACCCTAGTGGGGAATAAAGCTCATATTGTCAGCAACTACTGGAACATTAGCAGATTAGAGCTCTTTATTACTGACCCCTTTAGGGATAAGACAAATGTTCACACTCAAATTAATTTGAGCGAGAAAGTGGGAGCATATTGTGTGGGGTAAAAGATTTACCAAAATTACACCCCAGTTCACCTTTTTCACTGCCACAACCACGTCTTCTGTAGTCCTGGTGGTTGTACTCCTGGGAGTCCTGATAGAAGGCAGCTGCCATGTTTTAATCCCAGGAGGCGGCAGAGTGAGAATAGGAAAGCATTGCCCTCACTCTTCATGACAATGTAGTTATGAAGCCAATTAAGAACAACAGCAATGCTTCTTGCCTGCTCCCTGCTGTCTGTTGGAAAGGAAAAATAAAATACCACCAGGAGGGCCACCACTGCTGATAGATATTTGCTGCCACCCTCAATGCAAAAAGGGTGCTGATGTTGTGAGAGCCATTTCAACTCGGCTTTAGTTCCCTTCCTCTGCTCTATAAAGGACAGGCAGAAGAAATTCAGACATCACTGAGGAAAATTCTACTTTAGGAGCAGAATGGGGAAATTCAGTCCCGTATATGAAAAGAACGTATGTGTAGACAATACTGAAGGCTGTTGTTTCTGTAGAAGCTATTCCAAAGTACCTGATGCACTCAGCTTTTTGTTTGTAAGAACTCAGGCCTAATAGCACCTTATGCTTGCCTCTTATTCTCCCTGCTGCATGCTTCTTTGTGGTGGGTATTCTTACTTCTTCCCATCCTGGGCCTTATGTTGCAACCCTTTCCATCTGTCTAGGTCTGGCACTGGGCCCACATATGAAAAATATGATAAAACAAATGCAAACCTTGCAGCTGTTTCTAACCTGCCAAGCTTCATGAAAAATCACAAATAAACACAGAACGCCTCAGCTAATGCCAGCCATCCTCCTAAAGGTAAACAGGAAGCCATTCCAGAATGGAACTCCTCTTCAGTCTCCAGGCTTTACGGCACTCCCACTTGTCTCAAGTACAGCAGTGCTCTTGTTTCAGCAAACAATGATTACTTTAGCCAGGGCCAGAGGTTACCGATCCCACGCACTGGGGTTTGGTTACATAAACATTCATTCTCCCTTGTCAATGCAATCATAGTTAGGTGGAATGAGACTTGAGCAGCTGGAGCAAGATGGCTGGCATGAGGGAAAACACAGTAGCCCGGGGGTGGTACTCTCTTCCTGTGGCCCAGGGACAAAACTGGAAATAGGCCTCAATGGGCGACAGATGGATGTCATAATAATAGAAAACTGCAGAGGTCTCAAAATACAGAGTAAGAGAAGGGCACACAGTGAAGGCCACAGCGCACACTGCAATATTATGCAGACACTGTAATCTGACTGGATTAGTCTCTCATATGATGCTTCAGAGCCCACATTTAGCCGCCTCAGACACATCACAATGTGATGCTTCTACAGTAGGTAAGTAACCACACAGCCACAGAAATAAATTTTCTCTTCTCTCCTCTGTCTCACCAATTTCTGTCCTAACAATTTTTTTCATTATTCCCAGTTAAAACAGCAATGAGATTTATACAAATCCTGTTCTTAAGGGAATAAGCAGTCGCCCAATCATTCATCACAGTAGGGGGTGCTGTGCCTTCCAACTCTGAGGAGGTTTTCCTTAGCCCTGTCTCCAAAAATATTACAGCTGCATTCAGTGACGTGGTACTGAACGAGATAGGCCTTGTCCATGCAAATTATAAGAGTTACTTTCTTACTCCTAACTAAACTAAAGCTGGTGTTTTGGTTTCGTTTCAGCGAACATCAGAGATCATCATCTTGCAAACAGGGTATAAACAAAGCACAGCTGAAGTGTGAAAAAGGGGCAAGTGGCTATGAGATAAAGTGAGATGGGCCACATACTTCCTCCAAGGCCTGTCAAAGAAACCAGCTAGGATCTGCCTCTCAGGGCAAATTTGACAGGTGGATGGGGCCACTCACCTATCAATCACCTGACATCACAAATGATGTCAGGTGCTTTGGTGTCCAAAAGTTGGAATTTCAAAGCAGCTCCCAAGCAGCAAGGTGCTACCAAAAGAAAGGTTTTGTCCTTTAACACCTGCTAAAACAAGGAAAAAACCTTCCTTTTAGCAGCACCTCGCTGCTGCTGACATGCTTTAAAGTCCTGAATTCAGAACTTCAAAGCACACCCAAATCAAGCTGGATTGACTCTCCCTCCCACGTGTCAGTCCTGTTTAGTGTTGGGTTCAGATGCGAGAGAAAGTTCCCTGCAGGAAGCTCTCTTACACCCCTGAATCAAGCTAGATTGACCTCTCTGCATATCATATGATGTGTGGGAGGTCACTCCAGCTTAGCATTGGGTTAAGGTGCACAAGAGAGTTCCTTGCAGGGAACTCTCTTGAACACCTGAACCAAGTAGTATTGACCTCCCCATGTGTCAGCTGATGAACAGGAGTACAATCCTGCTTTGCACAAAGCATCAGAAGCTCCTCACAATCAGCTTGTTGTTAGGCACTTTGGGGTTTTTGCAAACACTGATTCACAACTGACATGTATGACAGACATCAGGTGTAGAGCAGGTGGACACAGTTTGCCCCAAATGGCCCTGCAGGTCAAATGGGGAAGCATGATGGGTCAAATCTGGTCCACAGGCTGAGGTTTCCCGCCCCTCCTTTATATGCTTACATACACTATTCACCTTTGTTTGCCAGTTCATAACCATTTGGAAGTGGATCATACCCACTCCAGTTGGATCTTTTACTCATTTTATAGGATCTCATCTTCATTTGTGCTCTGCACCGTATTTCTGCATCTTGCATTTTTGACCTAGTTTTGTTGTTTTAAAAAGAAAAACAAACGTCTGCTGTATATGCACCTGCTCCATGAGGTTATCATGACATGCACCTGAGGAAGTGGGTTCTGACTCACAAAAGCTTATGCACCAATTAATTTGCTAGTCTTAAAATGTCACTAGAAAAGACAATAATGCTGGGAAAAACAGAAGGGAGTAGAAAAAGAGGAAGGCCAAACAAGAGATGGGTTGACTCCATAAAACAGACTTGAACTTACAAGATCTGAAAGGGTGGTTCACGACAGATGCTATTGGAAGTCGCTGATTCATAGGGTCGCCATAAGTCATGATCGACTTGAAGGCACATAACAACAACAACAAAGTGTCATGGCTAGTGGCTGTTACTGCTTATCAAGTTTTGGTAGCATCCAGTCATGACAGAATCTGCAAAGGTCCCCCTTCATCTGTTTGATTCCAACCCCCCTTTGGCTGTGAATGCTTGTGGACATGCCTTTTTGTTTCCTTGTTTCAAATACTTTTTACACAGAACATCAGGAGCAGGAGTTGATATAGTACTATTTGAGGATTCAGTAGGACTCTTAAACAGAATTCTCTTGACTACTACTGGAATCAGAAAACAATTAACGCACACCCACTCCCTTGGGGGCATATCAAAGCACTTTATTGTTTGCTAGTGAGTAATCCCCTTCAGCCATGAGAATTACCACAAAGCCACAAACCCCAGCCACCTGTCAGCCCAGTACTCTCCAGGCCAGTAGAGTGAGCCATAAGCACTGGGGAAGGTTAACCCTTTTTTCCTGTGGTATTTTCCATCATCAGATTCCCAACTCCTCCCCCCATTTTTAAGCAGCTCCAAGGGGATTCCAATTTTGATGGAGCAGAATGTACACAGGGTGTTCTTCAAATCTGAATCATCCCCGCCCCAGAGCTGATGTGAGCCCCACAGCAGAAAAAATGCAGGCACAATACAGTTATCAATATTTTTCTGTGGGTATGGGAGGTTTGGAAGGGGCTTATTTAAATCTGGAGTCTCCTTGGAAGTTTCTTTCTGGAACAATGGCTGCTTCAGCAGCAGAGTATCCTGGGAGATTGATCTATTCCCCCATGGATTTCTGAACTGTGCCCTTTTTGATATCAGGTTTGTGTCCATTCATCATTTATGAATAGAAACTGGTCTGTATGCCCTATGTACAATGCAGAAGGCCACTGCTGGGGTGTCATAGTCTATACCAGGGGTGGCCACTCTGTGGCTCTCCAGATGCTGCTGAACTACAGTTCCCATCAGTCTCAGCCAACACAGCTCATGGTCAGGGATGATGGGAGCTGTAGTCCAGCAGCATCTGGAGAGCCACAGAGTAGCCACCCCTGACCTATATCATGTTGGAAGATGAGCAGGTGTATAAACTTCTTTGATGCTGTGGCTGGCATTATTAGACCCTGTAACAGTATTGCTTGCATAGATACAGTTACAGAATTGGAAGTTTGGCCTCTGTTTCTGGATCTCTCTTGTGTGGTCTGTTATTGCTAGTGAATAACTATTGTATAAGGGGACTGTCTATAAGCAAGAATTAGCCTACCACCCAAGCCCTATAAATGGAAGTATCATTGTCTAAATCATTTGAGGATACATGGGAGTCATTTTACCTGGGAGCTTTAGGGGTCAGCAAATGAAACTGTATTATAGGGCTTGACTATACAACAGATCCTGTGGTATGTTCTGGGTAGCAACTAAAAATACGCAGATATGTATAGCAGTCAGTTGGAGATCAGTGTAAGGTGGTGTGTAAATGTCCATTGTGTAGTACTGTAGTACTGGCCAGAAAGTGAACCTGACTCAGAACAGAAAGTGACAAAATAGCTCATGTTATATAACCTAACACTCATGGTGCTTTCTCCAGGTACTTGCATTGATTCTCCTGCTAATACAGAACTTAGTTTCCATGATCAAATAAAATATACAAAACCTCTAAAATTCTAGATGTTTTATCTGTTTATGATGAACATGGATTTCTTTATTTTTCTGGTTACAAAATTTAGGATTTTGATGCACAGTAATTTTGCAATCCCTAAAAAAATCATTACATTTTGCCCATTTTAAATGTAACCACTACCATCAACAGAAATCACACAAAATAATTTTTGTGCATTGAAAATAGGTGGCTAATAAGCTGAATATATTTGCTGTTGTTTCTGAAAAATCATTTCCGCTCTAAGCTTGCAATACTGGCAGAATAATTTGCTGAAAGGAAGTTGCATGCTATCACCCTAGTATGTCATCCTATCTGTACTGCTGCTTTGGGAGCTACATTATTTTATTCAAAGAGCAGCTAAGCAAGATATATGGGCTCAAAATGCTCCCTGCTTCTGCCATCAATTTTAGAGCCATGTCAATACACTTGAATTGTGGCTAATTACGCTGTTATCTTTTTAAAAAAATCATCTTCAAACTGGAACCACTTATACCAGCTGAGAAAGTCTAATTTCCAAAACGATACATAATGTTTATTTTTGATCAAAGGAGCAAAATTCTATTTGTGAACAAAGTGAACCAAGTCACCTAACATGATCAGTTTTATTTTGCATATTTTTGGTTCTGTGAAAAGGTGCATAATTGAGAAATGACACTACAACTATAGGGGTTTATCCACACAATGCATTCAGCTGCTTAATTGTACATTTAACATGGGAGGAGGGGAACACTTGCAATATTATTTATTTACTAGGGGTAGCCGCCCCTGCTCACTTTTCTCACCAACCCTACCTACAGCCCAGCCTACAGCATCCCCAAGCCCTCTCCCCACTCCCCTGCCAGGTGCCCCCTAGCCCTACCTCGATCTTCCATGCACCCCCGAGAACTCCCCCCACCCCGACTACCTCTGCCAGGTGCCCCCTAGCCCTCACCCCACCCCCATCCCAACCCCTCATGGGTCACCAGAGTCCCTACAGGTTGGCATAGCTCCCCCCACTCCCAGGCAACTCCCTAAACTGCCCCCAAGCATTCACTGCAGCCCCGCTTCCAATGTTTACCTTACCACCTTCTTGTTGCTGCTGCCATCACTTGCCCACCTGCCCACTCAGCCCCCTGCCACCGCTCCTCCACATGTTGCCCCTCCCACCGCAGTTTGCCTCACTTGCCTGCCTCACCTGTGTCATGCTACCCATGAATGCTTCAGCCTGCACAAAAGCATTCAACGGTAGCGTGATGCTTACAAAAATATAATATAGTACGATTTATTGCATTTATATCCCACCTTTTCTCCAAGGAGTTCGAGGCAGTGTACATGGTCCTCCCCCTCCTCATTTAATCCCCACAACGACCCTATGAGGAAGGTTAGGCTGAGAGGCAGGGTCTGGCCCAAGGTCACCCAGTGGGCTTCATGGCTGAGTGGGGATTCAAACCCTAGTCTCCCAGTTCCTAGTCCAACACTCTAACCATTTCACCACATTGGTTCTCAGTACTGCTTCCATTACAATACCTAATTCATGGGAATGGTTATGGAAGCAAACAATATTGCCAGATCCAAACCAGAGCTGGATGTTTATAATGGATACATTTTAAATTCCCTTCTGGTTATCTCTGTTGTGGCCTATTGCATCAAGAATACTCACCACCCACCAAATAACATAATATGTGTTTCAGGAGTTAAGTGATGCTAATGTCAGCACCAAATAACCATCATCAATAGGAGCAAGACTCAGGTGAAATCCCTTTTGCAACCCACCTTTACACAGTGATCACACTTTGGGCATCCTCCTCTTCCTCAACTCCAAACGCAGGAAGAAACATTCAGAGTGGAGAAGGGTGGAAGGAAGAGGCATATGGCCCCACAAACTCTCCCACCCCAGGCAATCCTCTTAACAGTGCATCCTGTATCATTATCTGGGGCAGATGCAGCACTAATCTGATGTGGAAAAGGTACCTCAGAGGACAAAGCTCAATCAATTATGAGAAACTGACACAGTATCCAAGATAGTTAAGAGCTGCAGTTGGGGGGGGGGTGATGAGAGATGAGAAAATGCAGGATCAAATGTCTAAAGGGGGGGCTGCTGTTTGCACCACAGTGTTTTTGGCCCAAAATAAAAGGCTGGATAAGCCATGGGAATGCACTGTGAACTCTCCCACCAGCAAGGAATTTGTGCATCACAATACCCTGGGGAAAAAATACATAAGCAATGGAGATAAATAGGGAATAGATAGCTGTATATCTAAAATAAGCTGTTAATGTGATGATGGAAAGGCCATACAATTACATTCAGATGGCCAGAAAAATCCCAAGGAACACCACCACCACCCCGCCTTGCAACAAGATCTAACACAGAGCCTACTAATTTTTTTCTAGCGCATCTGGCATCTACCACTTTGATCCTGGTGCCTAAATCTTAAAATATGTCTGGTTGTTGTATCTAGTTTATCTGGTTTAAATGAGTATTTCCATGGTCCAAGAAGAAGCTGTTGCCGTGAAAGAAAGAAAGAAAGAAAGAAAGAAAGAAAGAAAGAAAGAAAGAAAGAAAGAAAGAAAGAAAGAAAGAAAATAACACATTCTAGCAATCATATCCATTGTGCCCAGAAACAGCTGAGCACTGCATGCTGTGAGGCCAAGAGGATTGCTTTTTAATGGACCAACATGCAGTTTACAAGGCTCCTTCAGGGGAGAAATACCTTTCCTACTATACATTTTCCCACTCACATGCAACACAATGCGAATGCCTAACCATTTGCTTGGTCCCTTTATACTTTAAAGGCAAAGGCAAATTTAAAAGGCTACTGGGAAGATTAAAGCCATTTGACATAGATTGCACTAATGCATTATTAGAAGGAAGACTTCAGTATGTGTACATAAAAAGCAAAGGTCCATTCAGTATTAAGCACTTTTGAGTCCCATTGATTTAAATGGAAGAGTTCAGCATGGCTTAAATCTTATACATTAAAACAGTGTTTCTCAACTTTTTAAAACCCACATCTTTTAACTAACACAAAAATCCTTCAAATTATTATATTTGAATTTTCAAAAAGATTGAAATATCTTCACTTTTAATTAAAAATAAAATGTTGAGCTTAATAAAAACAAATCAAAGTCCTTATAACGTTTTTAAATATTTATTCAAACTTTACTTATATTGTATATATATATATTTGGAAACACTCATGTCCCTCCCCCAAGATCTTCATATGAACACTGGGGGGGGATACCCCACTGGTTGAGAAACATTGCTTTAAAATCAATGGGATTTTTTAAAAAAATGCTTAATTTTGGCTGGATCATATACAGTATGCATCATTCTCTCTATGTATTTATTTTTTACTTTTTAGCTGTTGTGATACAGTGGTCAATTGGTTGGCCTTGGAACTGGAATAAAACACCCAACAATTATTTATGGGTGTAAACGGACAACTTGATTGGATTACAGCTGGGAAGTGGGGTTGGCATGGCAGTGGGGTGAGGACCCATTTTAATTCCATCAGCCCCTGCTGAAGGAATGTTTGTCTCCCCCCCCCCCCGCTAGCATTTGGGGAAGCCACCTTTGGGTGCTGGCCAGCGTTAGACCCCAAGTGTGGCACAAACCAATATACTTCAATTTCCCTGGCAACCTGTGGGAGTGGGTGTGTGTGTGCTGTATGAGGCTGGGCCCTCCCAAGCTAGGAAAATGCCCCACATGTATCCCCATTACACCCCTTATGGGTGTCCCTCTTATGTATGATCCTGCCCAATGCCATTTCCACCTTAAGCTGTGTTACGTACACCTAACAATTGAAAAGCAGTTGCTGAGGGATAGGCAAAAAGCCTACTCAACCAAGAGTCAATTTGAGGGATCTCATGGGATTGGCTGGGACTTCGGGAGAGCTGATGTAAGGGTGGAAGGTTAAATCCCCCTGCCCATTGCTCCCTGGGGATGTACACCACTGCACAACAGCACCCTGTTAGCATGGGGCTAGGACTCATGAAGGATTGTTCTAATAAAAGCTGCTAGTCCTTGTGGTTATGTAGAACTTGTGTGTTCAGACGCCAGCATGCCATTGAATACCAATAATAAATCACATAAAAAGATTTATAACTACACAATATAATTTGTTGGTTGGTCACTATGGTAAGCAGGATGCTGGACTAGACAAACCCTTAGTCTGATCCAGCATGTTTTTTATTAAGTTCCCACAGTTTCCGCTTAGGTATATGAAATCAATACACAGGAAATACTGGGAAAAGGAGAAGCTATCTAATTTTAAAGAGAGAAGAAATTGAGATAAAGGCTGCAATCCAGTGCACAGCACATGGTAAAGTCTTATGGAAATCCTACTGGATATCAGCCCATGCAAAAGAGTGAAGCTTGTAACCAGAAAAACCTAAATAACTCGTTCAAAAACACAGAAATAAAGGCAAAGGCGATAGAAGGAGTTTTCTTTCTATGCTTTCTCTCTTTCTCTTTGCTTTGATTTTTTTTGTTTCAGAAAAAAGGTTAAAAGGTTACATGACAATATAGCTGCTTATGTTGAACTTGAACTGCATGTCCTTTCTTTTAAAATGCAAAAACAAATAAATAGAGCTCTAAAAATCTGAAGTTTAAAATACTTTAGTCATGCCTCCCTACTTCTTCCTGTAATAGGTTTCAGTTTTCTGGACGGTCTACCAAATGGGAGATGAAAGGTTCAAACTAAGAATGCTCACAATGAAGGCTTTAGATCTGAAGTGATGCTCTGGTGAGAAGGAACAGGAGAAAAACCCAGAGTTTAACTGGCATTTCTCCAGCATGAGCAACTCCATTTTTATTACTAAATTGTTCGATCTTGACTATCCCCGAAATAAAAATAAAATATTCAAAAACCACAAACACTCAAAACAAAAGCATCAAACTGTCAGATTATAATTAAACTAGCATGTTCACAATCCTTACGCTGCGAGTGTGGTCTGCATCCATCTTGCACAAATGGGGCAGAGGCAAAAATGGGTATATCTCATAGTCAACAAAAAATAATACAGCACACCATTTGTGCCTTCCTCAGTGTCCCTGCACTACCCTCCCACTCCTATGACCTCTTTTGCCTTTGAATCACCCCCCTGACCTCAGATCTCTCTGCCTCCTGCTCTCCCACCCCTTTGAAACTACAAGCTGATCTGGCTCAACTTCATGGTTTTACGAGGCAAAAGGCGTCATCATGGCTACCATTATCTTAACTGCCACTGTAGTGGCCAGGGCAACCTTGGAATAAACCAGGTGTGAGAAACCTTTGGCCCTCCAGATGCTGCTGCTGAACAGCAACTCCCATCATCCTTGGCCATTGGCCATGCTTGCTAAGGCTGGTGAGAGCTGTAGTTCAGCAACATCTGGAGGGCCAAATGTATCCCACCTGGGCTAAGCAGTGTTAAGGGACCATGGGCAATTTGAATTCCTAGGTCAACACAACTTGTTAAAATAAATTACATAGGTTTTGCCTGAAGGCCACTGAGCTAGGGGTCCTCCCAAACAAACAATCTTGTAAGGCAGACCAATGTTTATTATTCCCAGGTTGCATGCAGCATGGCTGAGGCTGAAAGAATGCAGTTTGCCTTAGCCAAGGATAGGGAACCACTGATCCATGAGCCAGATCCTGCATATGGTCACCCTTCATTGCCAGGCTTATATCACTGTGTCAGTTTATAGATAGGCGAGTTTCAAACTGAGCATTCTCCAGATTTATCGCTCCCTCTCTCTTAGCGATGACGCTACCCCAACACTTACTTAAGACAAGCCAATAGGGCAATGATAGATAAATGTTGCTAATGTGCTTCCCCTTGTTGTTGTTATGTGCCTCCAGGTCGACCACAACTTATGGTGACCCCATGAATCAGCGACCTCCAAGAGCATCTGTCATGAACCACCCTGTTCAGATCTTGTAAGTTCAGGTCTGTGCCTTCCTTTATGGAATCAATCCATCTCTTGTTTGGCCTTCTTCTTTTTCTACTCCCTTCTGTTTTTCCCACCATTATTATCTTTTCTAATGAATCATGTCTTCTCATGATGTGTCCAAAGTATGATGACCTCAGTTTCATCATTTTAGCTTCTAGTTATAGTTCTAGTTTAATTTGTTCTAACACCCAATTATTTGTCTTTTTCACAGTCCATGGTATCCGCAAAGCTCTCCTCCAACACCACATTTCAAATGAGTTGATTTTTCTTTTATCTGCTTTTTTCACTGTCCAACTTTCACATCCATACAACTTTCACATCCATACGCAGAGATCAGAAATACCATTGTCTGAATGATCCTGACTTTAGTGTTCAGTGATACATCTTGGCATTTGAGGATCTTTTCTAGTTCTCTCACAGCTGCCCTCCGCAGTCCTAGCCTTCTTCTGATTTCTTGACTATTGTCTTCATTTTGGTTAATGACTGTGCCAAGGTATTGGGTTATTGGAAAGAGCGAGATAGTTGAGTTTATTAGAATAATCACTTCTCATATTGTACCTATGATGCCGATAAGAATTCTTCAGAGATATATTGATGATACAATCCCATGAGACAATCAGGAATTAATTAGCACTTAAAGGAGCAATCCAAACCCAAGATCTGCTGGGATAAATGAATTAGGATCTGGCAGGTCTCTGGCTCAGCCAGGGCTACACCATAATAAATCCCCAACCCTGGCTCAATCACAATTGTTAGGTGGTGCAGCCACATTTCTAGGTGGGGCATTATTTGGGGGAAGCACATAGCACTAGACAATTCCCCACCACCACTCACTGGTGGAGATGATATGAGGGCCTGGCCAGTGGAAGGGGAAGGCAGTGACCTTCCCTCTCACTCCTCCACTATATAGAGTGTTTATTAACTTATATAATGGGTTATCTAAAAGTCAAATTAACAGAACATTCAGTATGAACACCAGGACTTAAATGACTGGCATATTTTTTTATTTTGCAAGAAAAAAGATGCTAAGGATACAGTGAACAAGGGGATATCAAAAGGTATTAACTCCTCCCTTGAGGGTCCCTCCTTCCTGACCTTTAGATTTTTCCTTCTTGTTAGACAATCAATGGAAAACCTTCTAACTGGTTGGTATATTGAGGACTAACAAAATGACTGGAAACTAATTGTGGACAGCAACTGGATTTATATTATCTTATTTTTGACTGTGATCCCTCGGTCAGGGAAAGTCTTACATGAGCAGACTTCTGGGGTCTCTTCAAGATGAGGCTTTTGTTGTGAACTCACCTTGCCTTATTCACTGAATTTTTCAGAGGGTCCTATTCTTAAATTGCTCCTGTTATTAAAAGAAGCTGTCATTCTTTAAATGGAGGCTGTTATTGTTTATCATGTCACAAATTAAAAGGACTATTGTAAAAAAAAATCCTGGGAGAGGGGGAAACATAGTTCAAGGGGGGGCAGTGCACCCACTTGCCCCACCCTGGCCACAGGACTGATTCCACCTATTGTGGAGTAAATGCCACTGAACTGTGTGGAATTTACTTCTGAGTAAACATAAACCACATTTACACCAGACATTTATTCCACTTTAAAGTCATGGGTTCCCCCAAAGAATCCTGGGAAGTGTAGTTTATGAAAGGTGCTGAATGTTGTTAGGAGACCCGTTTCCCTCACAGAGCTACAATTTCCAGAGTTCTTTGGGAAGAGGGATTTACTGTTAAACCACTCTGACAGTTGTAGCTCTGTGAGAATAGGAGTCTCCTAACAGCTTTCAGCACCCATCACAAACTACCCTTCCCAGGATCCTTTGGGGGAAGCCATGACTGTTTAAAGTGGAATAACAGCAGAATAAATGTCTGGAATGAATGTGGCCATGTATAGTATTGTACTATAAGCCAGTACACAAAATCTCTCCACCCCTTCTCTCCCCCAAGTTGCGTGCCTTTTCCTCAAACTGTTTCCTTACGTTACTTAGTTACCCTGAACTGAGTGGGATTTACTTCCAAGTAGACATGGTTAGGATTGTACTACGAGACAGCACACACAAACTCTCCTCCTCCCTTCTCTCCCTTCAGTTGCTGTGCCTTTCCCTCAAACTGTTTCCTCACTGTACTCACCTGGGAGTAAGTCCCACTGAACTGAGTGGGACTTCTTACTTCAGAGAAGAAACGGTTAGAATTGGAATGCTGTACTTCAGATTCCTAGTCTTTCTCCCCTCCTCCCCGCTTCTGGTTCTCTGCCTCCTTCTGTGTTGCCTCAAAAATGACACTTCTCACTTTTGTGAGCCCAGAGGAGCCCGCTTCAGACTCTTATTCCCCTGCTTTCTTCCTCTTTTCTTCTCCCTCCCTCTCCACTGCCTCTCTCACCTCCTTCACATCTTTCCTCACATAGCTGACGCTTCAACTCTGAAGCTTCAGGATGCTAGCCATTTCTGTAAACACCTGTATGCACACGCTAGCGATGAGAGCACGCTGACATTAACATGGGTGGAGTGGGGGTGGGTAATGAATGCACATTGGGATGACATCACTGTCCCACTCTGCCCACGGCCAATATTCACCCGCCCACTGGTGTGTACATGGAGCTGCTAAGATACTATACAAACCAAACAATAAAGATGTGTCTGCAGATCTGTTTCAAAATGGAGCCAGTCAAAACAGCCTCACTGCTTTTTACACAACTAGCAGGCACATCCATGGATTAGTCTACTGGGACATGGGTGACATGCCAGTGGTGGGGGAAGCCATATGCAAAAGTGGGTGGGGTAATGGATATCACTCTAACCTTTGTACAGCAGGCTACATTTGCCTCACAGAAGTAAGAGGTCTCTACATTCCCACGCCCATACACATCTCTCCATCCTCCATCAAGATAAGCAGGTAGCATTATCACAGTTCATTATCAGAAAGGCAGATGCACTCAAGGGGGGTGCGGAGCAGAGCCCCAAACTGTGATCCACGGAGTACCAGTCGTCTATGAGCTTCATTCAGGTGGTCTGTGGCGCGTCTGTGGATTTGTGGTTGAAGACCGCAGATGGCACATCCATCGCATTAAATATTCATATTGATTTTTAGTAATATTTTTGTTTCTTTTTTTCTTATATTGTATAACTTGAATTCTATGGAATTCAAATTGTAATACAATAACAATACAATATGTAGCAAATAAAAGAAGCAATAAAAATACTATTAAAAATCATGCATTTACCACAGCACATTACAATTGCAACAACAGACAGAAAGATCATTAAGTGGCCCACCAAGACCCTCAGCAGTAGTCTGTGTGTGTAGAGGGGGAGGGAGTTTAGGAACCATTGCTATATGCTGCTGCATAGTTTTTACTGTTAATTTCTCTTCTATCTCCCCACCCCCAGCAAAAGGGGAGAGCTACAGAGCGCAATTTTCAGTTGTAGATGCCACAATATGAATTCTTCCAAATATCATGCCTGTAAGATAATTTCCATCATCATGTGTGTGTGTATTAAAGCACAAACACACACACACACACCACAACTGAAAGACATTTGTGGGATCTGAGCATTGTCATTACCAAACCCTGCAGGTCTGCTGGTAGCAGCACCAAGTGTACACAAGAAGCCCATAGAGAGACCACAAAGCGGCTTGCTCTGCACCAACAGGCAAAAGAGCAATTTATCAAAAGGAGAGCTGCTCTGCTAAGTATCTAAACAGTGGCTGGCTGGCTGAGACAGAAATAATAAGTACACTGCAAAAATACAGAAGCACTGTAGCCCTTGAGATCCCAAAAAGTTTTAAGCTTTCTTTGACCTAGGTGCATGTTCTCCAAAGGAAAAGAGAGCAAATAAGTGTGCACTTGCGCACACACAGCGGCAATGGCAAAGAAGAGTCTTGGCTTTCAATCACCATCTGGCACCTCTCCCAGCATGTAAACAGGAAAAAACCTTTCCAACAGCTGCCTTCAGCCTGTATTTTCCCACTGGGTTGGAGCCCATCTCCCCTCTGCCTCTCCAGTATCCGTGCTGCTTCTCATGTTAGACAAGAGACACTATTGAAGTCCTATAATTATGTAACCACCAACACACATGACTGTTTCTTGGAGAGCGCACATGACTCTTAGTTGGCCTTATGGGGAACAAATACATGCTTCCACATTTCTTTTTCAGACATCTTAGAAAGAGGGGAATGGGAAGAAATCCTGGGACGCCCAAGTCACTAAGGCTGCAATCCTGTGCACAGGATTTAGCTTGAGAGGAAGCCTCACACAAATCTACAGGGTTGACTTCTGAGTCAGCACAGGATTGGGCTGTAAGGCTAATAAAAATAATAATATTGTACACTGGCACAGAGTTAGATATGAAAGGCCAGAGTTCTGCTGTTAGTCACAATTTTGCAACCTCAGCATCCCACAGAGGACACAGAACAAGAGCAGTAAGGGAGAAGTACATTGTAACATATTTTACAAATTAAAAAAGACTAGCAGCATCGTACATAACACTGCTCAGGAATTCTAAGAAACTAAAAAATCAATGCAGTTTGAAATCAGTGGTTCAGATCAGTGCAGTTTTGACATTTTCAGCCTGCCATCTTGATACAAAATGGTGATGATCTGCAACCAACCATAGACAAAAATATGGTCCTTGATCTCCGAAACCATCACACAAAATTTGGTTAAACTATTTTAAGAGGTGCTCTAACATACAGCAAACAACTTTCCAAAATATATAGCAGATGTTACATATACTAAGAACTGTTTAATACATTTTATGCTGCTTTTCCAAATATCAAAGTGGCTTAAAGACTAGAGTAAGATTCAGTTATGATTTAAGTCACAAAAACATCATAGAACAGACATATTTACATGTCAAAGAAATCTTAATAGTCACCCAACATCATCTTGAAAGGCCAGGAATTAGCCTTTTTCAAACAACTGAATTGCAACAGCTATTCAATTGTGTGGGTTGGGCTGCTGAAGGTACCAAATTCTGACACATTTAAAATGCAAGCATATTAAGAACAAGCTTTGCTATCTATCTCTTCAGTGAAATACATAAACTATTTTCCTTCAAGCTTTTTAAAACATCTTGTGTAGTGTGCTGTAGTGGTTAGTGCTGGACTAGGACCAGGGAGACCAAGGTTCAAATCCCCACTCTGTCATGACGCTCACTCAGTGACCTTGGGCCAGTCACTATTATTCAGCCTAGTATACCTCACAGGGTTGTTGTGAGGATAAAAACAGGGAGAAGGAGAACCACATATGCTACCTTGAGCTTCTTGGAGGTAAGGTGGGGTATAACCATAATAATAAATAAATTAATTAAAAGGTTTGATGGGAGTTCAGATTTAAAACCCAGACACTGAGGGGTGGGAAAGCTACTTATTTGCCACAAGTAGACTGACATGCATCCAACAAAGATATTGCAAATGCTCATTTGGAAAAAGGACACCGTCACATTTTCAGAGCTAGTCTGTCATTTCTGCTCTTCAGTTATAACCATTCTTCAGACAAGTTCATCAAAGGAAATGCAGGTAGTAGAAAAGCCAAAAGAATGGATTAAATTACTGAAATAACCTTGCATTAGATGTCATATAGAGCAAGGATGGGGAACCTTAGGCCCAGGGGCCAAATGTGGCCCTTGGGACCTCTCTATATGGCCCTTATGACTCTGCAAGACCATACCCCCTTCCTGGGCCACACCACTTAGTGACTTTGCTTAATGACCTTGGAGGATAGAGACATCTCAGGGACAGAGGTGCATAGAAACTCCTGTAGCCTACTGTACAAAGGTAAAAGTCCCTTTTGCCTCTGGCCCTCCCCACCACTGGCATGCACCCCCCAGAAGACTTCCTATGAGGCAATGCAGCCCTTGGGCTGAAAAAGGTCCTCATTCCTGCATTAGAGGGTAGAGCTATTCTTACAGGAACTGCAGGATCCAAAAGAAGGGGGAGGACTCAGATAGCACTTAATACTAACCAGTACTCTAAAGTCTGCTTTAGACTCAGATTTTTTTTAGAAAAAAACCTCCACAAACCAAAGAAAAATCTCCCTTGTTTGAAAATATATAATGACACTTTAAAGTAACTTTCCCAATGCAGATTTTATTGGACCTGTAATTGATTACTGAACATCTGCTAAGAGAGGGTTTCAGCCGGTCTCACAAAGAAGAAAATTTCTGCTTTCTTAAGTTTTCCACAGCATTTGGAGAATAGCAACTTGAGACCACTCATCTGGCAGTCAGGGCGCACAGCTGCCTACAGAAGCGTTTCATGAATAAGACTGTTTGGTCAGTCCAGGATTCATAACTGCCTTATTTTAACTTTTGCAATCGTTTTCTTTTGTACAGGCTCAGCTGGAGACTTGCATAATTCACTTCGTTTCCCATAATACAAGCACTCAGAAAATTCTTCCATCACCCACTCAATACTCACAAGCAGCAAATGGGGTTTTTAACTACAAGACATATTTACTCTGGGAGCGGGCTATCAAAGGATGACAACATATATGACATCAAGAGTGGAACAGGTAAAAATGTGACCCCCTACCAAAAGTGGGGTTTGCAGGCATTGTCCAATGGGGGCAGATATCCAACAACATGTGACACCTCTGCTAAAACATGTGCACTGGCTGCCCATATGCTACTAGGCCAGGTTCAGGGCTCTTGTGTTGATATACAAAGCCCTGAACAACTTGGGTCTAGAAAACCTTAAGGACTGCACGAGTCCTTATATCCCAGCTCAATCACTAAGATCATCCAGAGGAGTGATGTTAGTTTTCCCCCATGTTACAGAGCCAAACTGGCCTCAACTGGAGGTTGGGCATTTAGACATGCTGGACCCATGCTGTAGAACACTCTTCCATTGGAGCTTTGGCATGGATCCTTGCTTTTGATTTTCATGTGACTCTTAAAGACCTTTTTATGCCAACAGGCCTTTGCAGCTATTTAATTTTTATTTTGATTAGCCAGTCACCTAAGTGACTATCTGTATTTTTGTTTTAAAATTGAGTTTTATGTTTCAGCATCAACTACCCTAATATTTATGGTATGGTGGTATAGAAAGATTTTTATAAATACATTGCCAATCAACTGATTGGCAACACCTGCAAAGCCCTGTGCCTTTGTTCAACCAGTTTGATTTCAAGCCATGTGGGCAAAGGAAAATGTTTTACCTGCCATAGTGATGTCAGGTGATTGATAGGTGGGCAGCTCCACCCACCTGTCAAAATGGCCTGCAGGGCTAGGTGGAGGCCAGAATCCAGCCCATTTAATACAGTTCCCAGGGCTGGTGTGGCTGGGCACTTGGGCACCAGCCTGCCCTGGACCCACAGTGCCACACAGCCCAACACCCCCTCCTGATACAGGTGGCACGGGGCTTAAATAGGCCCACCCACCCCATGTACCTCTTGTGTCAGTGCGCATGCTGTGCACACATGCCTGCCATCAACCAACATGGTGGCAGGGGCATCAATCCCCTAGGAACGCCCCTACCGCCATCTTGGGTGATGACAGGCATGCATGCACAGCGCTAACAAGACAGATAGGTGGGGTGGGCGATATTATTGAAGACCAAGCTACCTGTATGAGCTCTGCAATCCATCATGACCCAACATGTCACAGATTGCAGAGCGGGAGTAGTGTAGGAACTACTGCAGGCTTAACAATAGCTAGATAATGGATGTAAGGATAAACTAGTGACTGATTGCATGCCATCCAGAGTCTCATTACAGGTGCATACAATCTATGTAAAATGTTTTCCCTCTTGTGGAAAAGAACGGGAAGGTAGCATTTGCTCAGATACTGGTTTCAACCAACATAAGCAGGGCTGAAATCCCCCTGAATGCACTGGAAGTATTGAACAAGATTTATTTATTTATTTATTTATTTCCTGCTCTTCCTCCTAGAAGGAGCCCAGGGTGCAAACAAAACACTCTCTAAAGCATCTTAAAAACACACTTTAAAATATATTAAAACAAAACATCTTTAAAACATCTTTTTTAAAAAGCTTCAAAACATCTTAATAAGCAAGTCCAATACAGACGCAGACTGGTCTCTACTTAAAAGGCTTGTTAAAAGAGGAATTCTTCAGTAGATCCAAATTTCTATGGTTTGGAAGTCATTATGAAAAAGCAGCAATGACCCTCAAGCTCACATGCTGCCTCCTCCCCCTCCCCCAGTTTGATCCTGATTTGGTTGATGCAAAGCATTGTTTACCACATTTGGACAAAAAGGGTTTTTTTGCTGCAAATTAGAAATGGAAGTGCCTAATCTCCTCCCCTCACATGCTGCAGAAGTGGAGGAGAGAGCATACGATCCTGTCACCCATTCCCAATCCGTCATCTCATTTCAGCCAAGCTGTTTCACCTCACAAATGGAAGATTACATTAGATCAGTGATGGAAAACCTGTAGCACGCCAGATGAAAGTTCAAAGTGGGCTCCTTCTGGGAGGAAGGGCAGGATAGAAATTTAATAAATGAACAATAAAATATATAGTCTGGGATCTTAGCTGGTTCTGGGCCTGATACAACCATACCCCCAGTATCCCTGCTTCTGTGGCTCTGACAACTCCCATTAGACCCAGCCAGCATGGCCAATGGTCAGGGATGATGGCAGTTGTAGTTCAGCATCTGGAGGCCCACAGGTCAGCCACCCATGCTTTAAATGAACTTCAAATATAAAACTGAAGGCTTCCTTGTCCATTCGGCCTTTCCGATTACTGAAAGTGGAAGCCCAGGATATTTTGCAAAGCTTAGGACCAAAGGCCTCCAATGTCTTTTAGCAGAATCAACTCGGCCAACAACAACTAAGCATGAATGCAGTGATAAAGTGGCCCAGAGCTGTCAGGTTAGGCACAAATAGTGCAGGAAAATAATATTCCTATTATGATGGAAGTGGTGCTACTTCCAGTCTGTTGCTATAGTGATGAAGGGCCCGCCAGAGTCGGCAATGGCTTGAAACGATTTTGCAGTCATGCAAGCAAGATGCACTGTTACTACAGAGGTGGATTCTGCAGCTGGTTCCACAACAAAGTGGTAATTGGTGTGCTGAAGAGAAGACCCCCTCATTGGCTTTGTGCTGCTGTGCATCCTTTTCTCAGTTAAGTGCTTGGCTGAGTGTTTTGCATGGAGCAGCCCTACAAAATAGTCTCTAACAAATAAGAAAAGCACACATAGACCTGCAACCAATGGATGTTAATCATTAATGGGAAGGGGGGCTGTCCTATGTTCAAACAGACCACAGCAGTGCTTTTAATGTTTTAATAATATATTTAATAGAGCATCCTGGATACTCAGCAGGCCTCTTCCTTCCACTAAGATTCATAGGGTCGCCATAAGTCATAATCAACTTGAAGGCATTAACAACAACATATATATGCACACATATAAATATGAAAACATTACATACACACACAGCAACTTAATGATCTTAAACAATGGAAACCTTGAAAAGGGACCTCTTGGTGTGCAATCTGTTACAAGGAACAGTCCAGAGCCTTTTGCCTTGCAGAGTTTGGCTCAGCACCTCTCCTTGAGTCATATGGAGCTGTCCTGCTCCTCAGCCACCATGGGCTGACCACACCCTGGTTTCTTTTGTTTCCTTATACGTGGCACACTTAGAGATGTGAAATCCCAGGAGGGATAAATTTGGGGTGGGGACAAAAAAACAAAAAGCTTTTTAAGGCAAAGTTTTACGTACTCCAAATGTGTAAAACAAAGGTTTCAAAGTAAGAAAATCTACAGGAAAAAATACGTCTTGTATATTCTGCAGACCAGGAGCGGGGAACACATAGCCCTCCAGATGTTACTAGACTACAACTCCCATTATCCCTGATCATTGGCCAATGGTGGCTGGGGCTGATGGGAGATAGAGTCCAACAACATCTGGAGGGCCAAGGTTCCCCAGCCCTTCTGTAGACATATACAACAGTAAATTCCAATATGCATATCTGCATCTAGAGGATGCTGCCATTTTCATGAAAGGAGCACATAAGAAGAACCTTCATTTTCTTGTGACCTACGCCTTACCTTCTTCTGCTGACTTTTGATCCCTTTGGCAACCTATCTATTTTAGGGTTGGAGAACCTGTAGCCTTGAGATGTTGCTGAACCACAACTCCCACCATCCCTGACCACTGGCCATGCTGGCTGGGACTAATGACAGTCCATCTACATATAGAGGGCCACAGGTTCCCCATCCCTGATTTATTTGGTGATATGTGAAGCAAGTATCCTGTGTCTGCTGTTGATTTGCTTGTATAAAACTAAAGCACTTATGCGTTTGATGCTGCAATCCTATGTGTGTTGCTTGGGAGCAACCTCCATTAAACAGAGTGGCCTTTACATCCAAGCCAGATAGACATAAGATTACCATATTAATTTTATAAATATGCAAAATAGTACAACTTTATATGCTAACAAGTTATAAATGATGCATTTTTATGCTGTGAAAGTAGTAGGTTTCATAAGAAAGTAAGTGTTACATATACATCAATTTCCACAAAAAACAGGGAGAAAGTTTGTCTCCATGGTTTATTTATAGAAATTTTATATCTCTAGGCATTCTGGGTGGTGGTAGTAAACTTGTATATGAAAGACTTAAAGATTACACTTTGATCTACTAGTATGCCAAAGACCAAGGATAGCCAATGAGAGACAGAATAGATTGTTCATTGGACCCTACGGCTTAACTTTCACTCCTCAGACAGAATCTAGAGCATTGGGCAGTAGGGCTTGAAAAGAAGGAAGACTGGTTAGACATCCTTTAAAAATAAGTGCTCAGCTTAAGCACAAGACAGAACAGACATTATTCCTTAATGTCTATGATAATACAAAGCTCATTCTTACATTCAGCCACAGGTTTCTAGGTAGAAGCTATCAACAACAGTAAAACAAAGATGTCCAATGTATCCTAATCAATGTATCCTAACAACATCTTGAAAAAACCCTTATTTTATTCTTCAACCATGGCAAGAAGCAGAACAAATTAAAATAGTGAACGAGGGCCACATTTCACAAGAAATGCTGTTCTGAAGTTCAAGTACTCTAGCACAAAATATACATGTTCATTATAGAAGCATTAGTCATCATTTAATACTTTTACCCTTCTTCCTATCAGAAATGGGGGAGAAATGCAATTCAGTTCATATTTAAAGCTGAATCTATCAAATCTGTGCTTTCTGAAACAATGTGAGAACCAAACCACAGTCATCCTTTGAAACTCACACCTATCCAAATTTTGCGATGCAGTTCTTGAACCAGGCAATGCTTACAAAAACGCATGCATTAGGGGAAAATGTGCATAAAATAAATCTATTAGTAGCAATAATATACAAATTGTATTTGTATTGCATTATATCGGGAGAAATTGCTTGCAAGAATGTGTACATTAGTCAAAATTGCATACAAAAATGTGTTTATTAGGAGAAATTTGCACTAAAAGGCTGAAAAATTTCCATGAGGATTTTTAAAAAAAAATGCAAATAGCCGCAGAAATGTGAAGAACTGAATTTAAGATTGGAAAAATGAGAAACGGAGAGAACCAAACTTGGCAGTTCCTTCCATCCCTGCTTCCTATGTTAGGTGCCATATGTTGCATCAAGCACACGTGGACTACAGAACAAAGGGAAGGCACGTGTTTCAACCCAGCTTTCCCTTTCAAATACAGGCAAGCTGCAAGCAAGTGAAGACCAGGCCACAATGCGCAAAACGCACACATGTGCTCTTCATTACTGACATAGTAGACACATGTTTCGAACACAGGAATCAGCAAGTACCAAATATCTTGTGAGAACCGGTCATGAGTCTCAACTTGAAACGTCAGCAGGACAGACTATGGGTTTTGTTTGTCAAATGTGTAAAATTTCACAGGCACTCAAAGATCAGTCTCTGGCAACATCCCTAGAACAACTGGCTGGTTCACAGAGGAATATCAACTGTTTGCTGTAGTCAATATTGAGGGGCAATTTATTAGTGTGAATGAGCTGCCATCACAGACCAAAGCACCATGGGGTGTGGGAGGGCTGAACTTACACATCATTTGAACTACAGGGCTTTCCAATGGGATCAGTTCATGCATTCATACATAAACTAGCCTCAGAACTACTGTGCCCAGCTTCTTCCTTTAAAGGAACTTCCCGTACTTCAGAATACTGCAGATCTATTGGCCATCCTCACATATGTTCCAATTCTAATTCTAAACAATAATAATGTTTTTTAAAAAATGTAATATGTTTTTAAAGATGTTTTGTTTTAATATGTTTTAATGGTTGTTTTGTTTTAATATGTTTTTAATGGTTATTTTGTTTTAATATATTTCAAAGTCTGTTTTTATGATGTGTTAAAGTATTTTTACGGCTTTGGTTTGCCACCCTGGACTCCTACTGGGAGAAAGGGCAGGATATAAATCTAATAAATAATAATAATAATTCATCTGACATACACCTTGAAAAGTGCCCTGGGACAAATAGATAAGCACAGCCACTGGGTAGATGGATAGCATTTGTACTTCTCTGAAGTGCTGCCATGCAATGCTTCTAGGCCCTTATTCAAACACTGGCTGCATTCACGTGTAACACTAAACCAGAAAATATGGTTCATTGAACCACACTGCACACATTCTGCATCCTGGTGTATGCAGCCCAACTGCTCCCTTTCAGAAGTGGGAGAAAACCAGGAGCAGCTAGCTTGGTTTTACATCTAAATTTAGGGTTTTTATCACTCAGAAAACTATGATCACTAAACCTGGGGTTCCCAAACTGAGGTCCATGAACTAGTGGTGGTCATTAGCTTTGTTCAGGTGGCCTGTGGCATGTCTATAAAAATACAATTAAAAATCACACAGCATCTACCACAGTGCATCACAATTGCTACAACAGGCAGAAAAGAATTAAATGGTCCGCCAACATCCTCAGCAATTTTCAGGTCGCCTGTGGGGGGGAAAGTTTGGTAACCACTGCACTAACCTGACAGCATGCTTCAGGATGGCCACCAACCATGGTTGTTTGGGTGGAACAAATTATGACTCTGGGTTCAGAAGTAATGCTAAACCAGCAACTTCATGGTTTGTTTTTCCCACACAAGGAATGGAAGAGCAATGGTGGAGTTCTTGCATGCAAAGTATGGTTTGATAAACCATGCTTTCTGGCTTAGCGTTGCATGTGAATGTGACCGCAAAGATCGGATGACTCACCCCAAGCATATCTTGAACAAGCAACCCTACTTAAACTATCCATAGTTCATTTCAATCCATCATCTTCAATTCAGAGCGCCTACCAGACAAGAAAATATTCTAATCCCTTACAAACTCCAGACTAACCAATTTAATTCTTGCCCACTCAAAGTATCTAGGAGATCACCCATGGGCATGGAAACTTGCCCAGCAGCACATGCTTACCTTACAGTTATGAGAACAAGAAATAGGATCCCATCATTCACAGCTCACAGTGTTGCAAAGAAGGACCAATATTCTCCCCAGCCTCAATTGAATACTGATGCCCACAAAGAACTCTATGATAACAAAGAAGCATTGCAAAGGAGGCATCCCAGTTTACAGGAGAGGTAGCTATGTTAGTCTACTTCAGGGCGGAAAAAAGCACTTTAAAAACCAACAAATTTATTGCAGCAGAGCCCACTTTCTGAGATGACTGAAGTGTTGTCCTTAATTAGTGAAGCTTATGTGTGCCTGTATGTATGTTGGATATTTTGAATCTCTCTCTCTGTCTCTCTCTCTCTCTCTGACACACACACACACAGGTACAAAGGGGGGGATGTAAATAGTGGGTCCAAAATCACGAAATGTATATAAGATACACATCTGTCCTTTCAATAAAAATGTCACAGACCTAACAGCATTCTTAAGTTTCACAGTCTTTTGGCCCAACTATTTCTATTTATCTCCCACACAACCACCACACACACAAAATGTCACAATATTATACAGCTACAAGAGTGGCTGTATACTATAGCCAATGTGGATTTTTCACATTCCGCAATGTTAAATTGAAAATACTCCCCATGCCATTCTGATGCTTCCCATAAGATCATTTCAAAGCAAAACCTTACAAAACTTATAGTCCTGAACTAAGAAATGCTTGCTTAACAACCCTCTCAATTTTCATGGCGATACACAAAACAGTCAGCCCCTGGCAGAGCTCCAATGGCCAGAGTTAACAGTCAGCTACTCTGATTGAAGCTCTGTGAGGGGAACAGGGCGTCTCCTAGCAACTCTCAGCACCCATCACCAACTACACTTCCCAGGATTCTTTGGGGAAAGCCATGACTGTCTAAAGTGGAATAAAGGTCTGGTATGGATGTGGCCAGGGACCTGCTTTGGTTTAAATTTGGGTGGGAGACCAGATGTGCCTGCTGTAGAATAAAAAGGAGGGGAAAACGCTGAAAAACGATACTGTTCACAATTTTGGAAAGGAAAGGTGCTTTTCCTCTGCTCAGTGCCCATCCACCCAATCTCCTCCCTTCCCCCCTCCCTGCCCCTCTCCTAGGTCAGTTTCACCTATCCTAAGCATGATTACACAGGAGTAAATCTCACTGAACTCAAAAAGCATGTAAATGATCAAACCTGCCCTCCCCTCCCCCTCCCTCTTGCAACTGCCCTCCCCCTTCCTTTGCCCCTCCCTCCCCATCTCCTTCCCCTTCCCCCTCCCCTCCCTTCCCCCTCCTCCTCCCCCATGATCAGTTTTAGCTATCCTAACCATGACTGTAGGGGAGTAAATCCCATTGAACTCAATAAGCATGCAAATGATAATACCTGCCTTCCCCTTCCCCCATCCCCTCTCCTTCCCTGCCCCTCCTTCTTTCCTCTCCCTTCCTCTTCCTTGATTTCTCCTCTCTTCTCTTCCTTCTTGCTCCTCCCCGTCTACTCCAGCCCTCCTTCCCTCCCTCCTCTCCTCCTCTGCCATGGTCAGTTTTATCTATCCTAAGCATGCCTGCATGGGAGTAAATCCCACTGAACTCACTAAGCATGAAAATGATCAAACCTGCCCTCCTCCTCCAGTCCCCATCCTGCCTGCTCCCATCCCCCTCCTCCCTTCTACCCTTCCTCCTCCCCTACCCCTGCCCTTCCTCCTCCTCCAGTCCCCATTCCCTATGGTCAGTTTCACCTATCCTAAGCATGATTGCAGGGGAGTAAATCCTACTGAACTCAATAAGCATGCAAATGATCAATCCATTCTCAGCAAACTTGCACAGGATCCTATTTCTTACCTCCCGGATTAAAAAATAGAGAAATTCACTAATAGGCAAAAAACCTTGCGGTTTAAGAACGTACCTACAGCCCACAGATATTTCTATCAAACTTTAAAAAGCAGGGAAATTGGAAAGCTATAGTGAATGCACCAGGGGAGCAGGAGATCTGACCTCCTCTCTGACATATTGGACTGCCCTACAAATGTGTCAAAATGCAAACACAATATTTCACAGTCCAATCCACTTCCAGTGTAGCTTGGAAGAATTTGGTAACATATGCCTCTGAGCATATGGTGAGTGGTGGCAACACCTGCAATCTGCCCAAATAACAGAAAGAAGACATATGCTGTGTTAATCTTGTTTTAGCGGGGAGGAAGCAACAATATTAAGACAGTTGATATAGTTCAGATAGTCACGTTAAATATGTTTGATTTACTTTGCAATTTTAGTGAAGCTTCCTATAGGAAATCATTCTTTGGCTTCTGTTTCTGTGAATATGTGAAGTACAGCAACACTTTGCATAATTTACAATAAAAAAGCTCCAAAAACAACTGTGAAATAATGGCACTGACTATTCTGCAGAAGAATCTCCAATGGACATGAGGAGTGTCTCAGTTTGCATAAGATAAAACAGGGGGAGGTGAAATATATTTTAGCAACATTCTAGGTGTGCTCTATGTTTTTAATTGACCATGCCCACCTTTCCTTAAGTGGAGTGATTTAAGCACAGCTGAACACATGCATCTTGGGCAGGCCAAGTTTGGTTTTTTCCTACAGCTAGAGTCATTGCTTAAGTAGCAACACATTGTAATCAGTCTGATTTTACGTCAAACTGCAGTTTCAGATTCAACTGTTAATGCTCCCAAAATAGAAATAGAATATAACCTCCAGTTTGAAACACAAAAGGCTGTCTTCACCATCATATGACATCGGATAATAAAAAGGCTTTGAAAATAATAAAAATAAATTTGACACAGATTTCTATGATGAATAATGAGAGAAATATAATTTTCTAGCTAAGATTCTCTGTAGAAACAGTATTATTATTATTATTATTTATTAAATTTATATACCGCCCGACTAGCAATAGCTCTCTGGGCGGTGAACATAGAAAGTAGTAACACAGGAAAGAAGCAAAGTAGGAAGAACACCAACAAGCATACAAAAATGTAATTCTCCATCTTTGGAGATGGCAGGTATTGCCACCATTCACCATATGTTCAGAGGCACGTTACCAAATTCTTCCCCAAGCTACACAGCAAGTGGATTGGACTGTGAAAGACCAACCCAAATTGTGTTTGCATTTTTACAGATTTGTAGGGCAGTATATCTCAGAAAGGAGGTCAGGTCTCCTGCTCCCCTGGTGCATTCACTATAGCCACCCAACTTCCCTGCTTTTTAAAGTTAGTGGTTAAGGTGCTGGACTACGACCTGGGAAGGAGGCAATGGTAAACCCCCTCTGAATACCGCTTACCATGAAAACCCTATTTGTAGGGTTGCCATAAGTTGGGATCGACTTGAAGGCAGTCCATTTCCATTTCATAGATACATTCTTAAACTGCAAGGGTTTTTTTTTGCCTATTAGTTAATATCTATCAGTCTTGGGTGCCACAGGCCTGTTTGCTGTCTTTGCTTTGCAGATTGATATCTAGCTCAAGGAGAGAAAAACAGGTGTTGCTACCTCAGTTGCTCATCCCCTAGATTTTATCTGGCATGAAATTCAAGCACCCCAGGCCTCAACACTTCATGTATGAGCAACTTCCCTGCAGATGCAGAAGGGGGTTAGAATCAGACTTAAGACCAACGCTGTCCGTCTTTTCATTCCAATGTTGATGCTGCAGACAGTGCTGGCCAAAAATGGTTCACAGAACAGTTAACATTTGTATTACATGGAATACTACAGTCTTTCAGCATGTAAAGAATGCACAGAAGTTTATTAAAGAAAACCTACAAGTTGGGAGATATGGAAATAGTGTGTCTGACAGAGGAACCTAGCCATGAAAATGAGTCCAGAAAAGTTACTGGCCCAATGAATTTTGTACTAGTCAATCTGCTCATACAACCTAACTTACATCCATGGAAGAAGAAAAAACTTGCATTTTACAAAATCTTTGTCTTGTTACCTGGAGACAAATATTACTTACTACAGGCAACCAGTTAACTGTTTTCTGCCTGCAGGAATTATCAGGAGCTTGCACTGAAAGCCTTAGAAGGTTTAAAATGCTTTGCATTGGTTTGAAAGCCATACTTTCCCCTTTTGCTTTTACAACGTGCTACAATATAAATTAAAAATCCCCTAAAATAATAAAGTGTAGAAATATATTGAACGTGAAAGCCAAAGATCAGTTCCCTTGACAAAGATGAATATATCTAAAATAAAATTGATACATAAAAATAACTTGAGAAAACCAGAAAATATATTTTCCTCTTGCAGCTCTGATGTCTCAACAGGGCAGGGGGGAGAGAGGGATATCTGAATGAGGGAGAGGAGATATTTATAATGCAATAAAAAAATAAAAAAATATTCTATTGGTAAGTGGTCTATTCAGATCTTTACACCATACTCCAGCTAAGGGTATATTGGAATTTGAATGTGTTTCTTATTTATTTATTTATTGCATTTGTATACCGCCCCATAGCCGAAGCTCTCTGGGTGGCTCACCTTACATGCATGACAAATACTTGTATAAAATACAAAGTAGTTCAGGTGATCTTTGTGGGCAATATAGAATTCATCACCAGGCAGAGTAGGGAAGCACTGTGTACAACCTGAAAACCTAGAATCCCTTTTGTCAACAGCAATTGTTGGCCCAGTTAAATATAGTCACCGTATCAATTTATGAACAGGGTCTTATCCATCACACATGCGTTCCACAGAGACGCACACACCTTTTTCTATCATAAGAAGAGCCCTGCTGGTTTATACTGTATCTAGTCTAGCTTCCTGTTTCTTACAGTAGTTTACCAGATGCTACTCAGATGTCAACAAGTAGAGCACGAAAGCAATAACCATCCACCACCATTTATGTATTTATTTATTTGTAAAATTTGTATCACCCATTCTCTAATCTTCAGCGACCTCTGGGTGGGTGGCAACAATAAAATACCACACATCATAAAATCGATCAAGATATTAAAATAAAAGCAATATTATGCAATTCACAATACTTATTTATTTATTATTTGATCAGCAGGAGCCCAAGGCGGCATACACAGCATTCCCCTCTTCCACTCAGTACAAGCCAACACCTTTAGATAACTTCATCCCCAAAAGCCTGGGGAAAAGGAAAGTTTTCAGACAGTGATGAAAACTAACTGTTGTTGGCTCCAGTCAAACATCAGGGAGAAGGCTGTTCCATAGCTGGGGTACCATCATTAAGAAGGCCCTGTCTCAAGTCCCAACCCCATGGGATTCACTTGGCAATGGCATAGCAAGCATTAGATCTTAAATCACAGGTAGGGCAATATTAAGGGAGGCATTCCTTCAGGTAACTGGATCCTACGTTTTTCAGAGCTTTGTATGTTAGAGCCAAAATCCTGAATGAGGCTTGATACCATAAAGGCAGTCAGCATAGGTCTTTAAGGACTAGTTGTTATATGATCCTGAGCAAGGACCCCCTGTAGGTGGTATTCAGAGGTATACTGGCTCTGAAATGGCGAGTCCGCTTACCACCACCAATGATAAACCATGAATTTGTCTAATCTACAGTACTATATATCTCAGAAAGTTGTCTGTCTGTTCCCTGTGTCTTTGGATACCTCTTCAGATATTGTAACCAAATATCGCATAATGGTTCCTGAGATCAAGAAGCAGGTCTTTGTCTATATTTGAATACAATAGACACCATTTTGAATCAAGATGACAGACCGAAGCTTTCAAAACTGCACTGATTTTAACCAAAGTTTACTGATAGTTCCTGAGATCAAGAAGCAGGTTTTCATCCAAGTTTGGATACAACTGGATATTTTTTTAATCAAGATGGTGGACTGTTCTTAACTGCACTGATTTTAATTACTGATTTCAAAACGGCAATTATTTTTTGGTTTCTTGGAATTCCTCAGCAACGTTGGGTACGAGGCCAAGGCTATTAGTCCCCTACAAGAGCCAGTAAATATCACCCCATCATGTAACAGGGAATGCCATAATTTGTGTTCTAGGAAGAGAAGCGTTTTCACACCCCCACAACAGTCCTGTGGGATAGATTAGGCTGAGAAATACTGACTGGCCCAATATCAGCTAATAATCTTTGTGCCAGAAGAAGAACCCAGCAGAATTCAGCAACCAGATTATTAATATGCAGTAGGCAGTCCAAACATATCACACATTCTGGTGCGGCTACACTGGTTGCCAATTCACTTCTGAGCCCGATTTAAAGTGCTGGTTTTGACTTATATTGCCTTACAAAACCTCATGGTCTGCCTCTCCCCATATGATGTTGCTGGGATCCTGAAATAGTCATTTGAGGCCCTTTTCCAGGTGACCCCTCTGGGAGAAGTCCAGAAAATGACTATGAGAGAAGAGGCCTTTTTAGTGGCAATTCTGTTTGTGGAATGCTCACCCCAGAGAAACTGGCCTAGCCTTGACAGTGATCCCTTCAGCTCCAGGCAAAGACACTTTTTGCTTTCCCAGTTTTTAAGGTGCTGACATGGTCATTGTTCTTGCTGCGATTTCAATGGGCATTCTCTTGGTTTCTGTTGTGATTATCCTTTAGGTGAGCAGGAAGGAAGGTTTTTTTAGAAGTATACTTGTTGGGTGACCACTTCTAATGTATATCTCAAATGCTGTTTTATTTTTTTTTGTATGAGGTGTGATTCTGCAAGTTGCTTTGGGACTGTTCTTGTGTAAAGCAACTCATAAATTAAATAAATAAATAAATAGCCCAAACCTAAATCATACACTCTAATGACCGCATCACACCGGTGATAGTCATTCTTCTAAAACTTCAAGTTACTCTTCAGAATGCATATATGTAAATAACCCCCAGCTTGTCACCACTCTGGTAAGGATTTCCGCAGGTGACCAATTCAGATTTCTGCCCTCCCCTTTTTTAGTCCGTTTATGTGCCACAAATGGCTAACATCGATATGTGCAGATTAACAACCCAGTGAACATTTGGAGAGGTATTTGCAAAACAAAGGTATTTGCAAAACAAAGCAGCGTGGCGGCGGCTGGGAATTAATATGAATGCATTTGTTAATTCAGTTGCATCCCCTATATTAGAGAGAGCGTGAATTCATTCAAACAGGAGCTAAGCTTACAACCCCATGTACATCTACTTAGAGGTAAGTCCAGTTGTGTCAACTGGATCCTTCTTCCCTAGTTACGCGTGCTTTAGGACTGCAGCCTCAACCCAAAGAACGATAAAGCGTCAAAAAGGTATGAATATGCTCATTGCCTTACACTCAGACGCTGCTCCCTTCAATTTAGTTATGCATGTTTTAATAAACCAAACCACTTACTCGCGCCTTCGATTTTGTCCGATCCTCTGCTCCAAATGATCTGCCTGGTTTCCAACTTCACCTGGAACGTTTTCCTTTCCGGCCTCTGGGACTTTTTGGAGTAAAACAAAGTCATCACTGTGCCCACTTCCAAGCTCCTGGAGAGGTGAACCACTTCGGCTTCGCTTTGAATGCAGGGTCCATTGGTAAAAACAGACGCCATGGTGGCTCGGGAGTCCTCTCGCCTCTCCCCCCCCCCCTTTAGCAAATGCTGGGCGAAAGAAAACTTCCCAAACAAAAGGAGTTCAGCTTCTTTTACACCAGAGCTGGAAGGAAAGAGGGGAGGAAAGGGGGGAAACTGTTTTTTTTTTAACTCCACATCAACATCCTTCGAAGCTTTTCCCAATCCTTTCCCCAATGTCAGTGTTTATAATATTAACGGGGTGCGGGAAAAGGCGGGGGACCTAACCAACTAGCCCCGACCGGTTGGCGCTCCCCTTGGAACCATCAACTCCTCCGTCCAAAAAAAGCAGCAGGAAATCTCCCCTCTCCCCTGTGCGATCATGCACCATTCTCTCGCTCGCTCACTCACTGCTTTTCTTTCCTCTCTCCTCTTCCTGAACTGAGTCTTAAAGCGAAACCAAGCAGCAAACGGAAGAGTGAAGAACGGGAATCGGGCCGGATGGTGGTGGAAGAAAAGAAATATATATATATATACAATATATTAAAAATTCAAGTCGATCTCCCCGTGCTCGAAGTAAGGCTCGCCGGGTGCTGAAAGGTTTGGCTACGGTCGGAGGCGGAAAGCAGGGCTGTTGCTACCCCCGTAGCCTTTCCCCCTCCCTCTGACTGCCTATATTCCTCTCCTCCTCCTCCTGTTCCCTCTTTTCCCTCCTCCTCCGCCAGCCCCCTTTTGCGCTGTCTTTTTTCTGCAGGCAGATCTCTCTCTCTCTCTCTCTCTCTCTCAATCGATCCGAGACAGGCTGATAAAGATATCCCGAGAGCTCAGCAAGTAAATGGCTGGAAATCTGAGTCGATTTCACGTTCTTAAAGCCTCTTTTGTGTCACACTTTGCAGCAACGTCCGCAAAGTCGGGAGTGGGGGGAAACGAAGGAGGATTTCCCCACACCGCCGCCACCTCGTCCTTTCTTTCCACGTTGGAACATGGGCGCGAAGGGGATCGGAGCGGATGACTCTCTCGAAAACGGGCAGAGAGGAATAATCTGCAGGGCCCAGCGAGAGCCAAGGCAACGATTTCCTAGCAGAGTGATTCTCTGAGCTTTCACTCCCTGTTTTTGCCTTGTCTTTTGTCGCCCCTCCCCTCCATTTTAACGTGCTTGGCAGGGACAGACGGATCAGAAACCTTTTTTTATGCAAGAGAGATAAAAGGCTAGGAAATGATACGTTTCTGCTAGCCCACCCCACCCCCCATTAAAACAAACCAGAGAGAAGGGGGGGAATGGAAGGAAGAGCGATTAGCCTTTTAAAGAGATATCTCAGGCTCCATAATTCAGGCCCAAAGTCCGGTCACGGCCTGGATAACGCGCGTCTCGCATTTCAGCTCCATTCACTACGAAGGGATTGGGTTTGTTTGTTTGTATCGCCGTCTTTTTCCCAAACATGTGACTATGCGTAAAATAGGAAGCAGGAAAAGGACGAGGTGGGATCGGACGTAGGTACTGCTGCTGCTTGCGGGATGGAAGGCTACAGTAAGGGCAGGCAAAATAAGTTGCATCTCAGCTGTAGAATTCGCGTGTGTATGTGCGTGAAGTTTTTTGGATGGTGCTGGGTCATGGGCCAGTCACCCTTTCTCAGCCTATTCTTTATTTTTTTTTATTTAAAAGCATTTATATACAGCTTACTATTTAAAAAAATATCAGTGGAGTACGGTCTAAAAAAGCATATGTCATTAAAAAAAGAACAGAACCTATTACCAGTAAAACAGCAATATAAAAACATAAACGTGAATAAAACAAATTAAGATTCAAGCATGCAGCAATGACACCAGAATTTTTTTTCGCGGGGGGGGGACGACGACGACAGATGAGGCAAAGTATATTTCTAGGTGAGTGAAAAATGCTAGGTGGGGGTGAGCTCATTGTTTGAGGGGGATGCTTGCCTCCCCCTTTGGCGCTGCCCTGCAAACATTTCTCTTACGGGTCAGAGAAAGTCTAGATAAAAACATAAGTCCTCACACGACATCTGAAGCAACTGATGGTTACATATCAATTCTGATGACAATCAGTTACTCTGTAAGATATTTTAATGGATTTTAGTCTTTTTCTATTGTTGCAGTCTGGCCTAGGACATTATGGTGAAGGGTGGATAAGAAATTCAAGAAATAATAACTATTACTTGCTTGCTTGGATTTATTCCCTCCACTCGAAGATCCCAAGGTGGATTTCCAAGCAATACAATTTAAAACCAAATAAAAACAACAAAAATCAGCCTACCTCACAGGGACATTGTGAGGATAAATCTGGTGGGAGAATGTACATTGTTCCTTGGGCTCATTGGAGGAAAAGCAAGATTACAAATGTAGTAAATAAAATTATTAATAAATAGAGGGCGGTATTCAACACTTGCCCTACTCAATGAACTCATTGAAGTTAATGATCATGATTAACTTAGGTTCATTCATTTCAATGGGTCTACTCTGAGTAGGACTTAGTTGACTGCAACCCAGAATCTCCAGAGGCAGGAGCAGTACACTTCTGTGAATACCGTCTGGTAGGAGATAAACGGGGGGGGGGAGGGCTATTGCCTTCATGCCCACCTTGTGGGCTTTTCAGAAGCATACAACTGACCACTGTCGGAAGCAATGAGGCTGGACTGGATGGATCTCTGGTCTAATCCGCAAAGGCACTTCTTAGATTCATGACTATAATGGTGCCTTTATTTGAGAGTAACCTCTACTGAACTCTGTGGGCCTTACTTCTGAGTAAGGATGCATTGGCTCAGGCGGTAAAGTTAGTTACTTGGCACTGGAGTAAGATACTAACCTCAGTAAGACTTACTTCCAATTTAATATACATGCCTACAATCAGGCTCCCTGGCTACAGTGTTAGGCACATTTTGATAGTAAATCCGGTTGGAAAAGGTGGCCCTGCTTCTATTCTGAGTAGACAATCATAGGAATGGGCTGCTAGCAGAAGGGATACTGATAAATGGATCCAATTGATATAAGGTTGCTAATTTGAAAACAAGCAGGAAGAGTTACTAGAATAAGGAAGTAAGGATATTCTTTTTAAGTGGAGTAAGAAAGAAGAGCGTTTAGTGCTGTTTAATTTCTGTAATGAGAGGAACCAGGATTCAAGCATACTTAGAAGGTGAAGCCATGCCCCTAGAGACCCTTTCCTTTAAAATTAGGATTTTGTCTGGGGATTTGGGTGACCCTGTGCCCTACTTTTTACAGAGGGCAATCCTCTATTTGAATGGCTGTCAGAGGACGGTCTTCTGTTCGGAAATGGAAATGGACTGCCTTCAAGTCAATTCCGACTTATGGCGACCCTATGAATAGCATTTTCATGGTAAGCAGTATTCAGAGGGGGTTTACCATTGCCTTCCTCTGAGGCTGACAGGCAGTGACTGGCCCAAGGTCACCCAGTGAGCTTCATGGCTGTGTGGGGATTTGAACCCTGGTCTCCCAGGTTGTAGTACAACACTAACCACTACACCACACTGGCTGTCTTCTTCTGTTCGAAGGAGTCCTTTATTTAAAAGGCTGTCTGGTGACTCCCAAATCTGGTTTAAAGATGGCCCTAAGAAGGGAGAGCGCGGGCTCTGAAGTTGCCCATCAATAGCATCTGGACTGCAGAGACTGAGTAATCATACCCAGGTCACCTAGTCGCAGTCTTCCCCTCTATGGTGAGATGCATTTCTATTTAAATTGTAGTAATGATTTCTCCCTGTGCAACGATACATATAAATCAGCACATGCACATTTTATGCATATCTGTGGCCTCTTTTGCTCTCTTCTTTAGTGATGTGTTTCCTCTTTTGTTTTGGCAGTGTGTAAGTAGCCAACCTACTGAGGATTAGTTGTGGGTACATGGTGGAGAATAACTAAACATTTTGATGTTTCTCTCTAGCAGGACTTCTCTGCTTTTAACAGTTATATGATAAGCAGAAACCAGTTATGTTTTCCCCATCAAAGTTAAAAAAAAAGTTTGCATCTCTTAAATTTGTCTGTCATGCATGCTAAAGGCACAGGTCTCTTGTCAGAAACAAAGATGGCAGCCTTAGTAGGGAGGGAAAAGACATTTAAAGCACATTGCTTCTCCCCAAGAATCCTGGGAATTGTAGTTTACCAGGTTACCCCCTCACAGAGCTACAATTTGCAGCACCCTTTATTTATTTATTTATTAGATTTCTATCTTTCCCTTTCTCCTAGTAGGAGCCTTAACACAGTTCTCAGGATTCTTTGGAGGAAGCAATGTGCTTTGAATATATGGTGTGAATGTACACAGCCTATATATGCTCAAAGGCCTTCCCAAATTTATTATTATCTCATAAGAATTGCCTCGTTGAATCAGGTCCAGCTAGTTAGCCCAGTGTTTTCTTTCCAATGACAGCCAGCCAGATCTTTTTCCTCCTGGGTTTCAAAGCACACCCCCAGCATTAAAAATAGTTTACCTGGTTTAAACCCTGGGTGGGAGAGCTTTTGACTGGTTGTGTGTGTTTTTTAATGTATTTTTATGATTTTGGCATTTATCAGCATTTGGCTTAGGGAGGTTAGCCTCCTCTACCTCCATCTGGAGTTACAGAAGTCACACCAAGCTCAGCCCAGGCAGCTCACTTGGCCATCTATGTCTGACACATGGGGATTAAAATGGGTCAGTAGGAGAAGCTGCCCTGCCTGAATAACCTGAGGCATGATCTCAGTATAAGGCTTAATGCTTTTCTTATCTTTACCCAAGCTTGCTATTTTAACATGGAGTTTTAGCATATAATGTTGGGTGCTCCCAGACTGGCACTATGTTCGGGTGGGTTTCAATCACATTCAGGTTGCATAATTATAATTGACTGGGAGATCTTGTGCAACAAACCAACTTTCCCAAAAGATCTGGCTTTTTTGTAGTAAGGAAATCACGCTAGAAGGTGTGGAATGACATTTGCTTTGATCCTCTAGCCTCCCTGCAATCAAATCAGAATGAATATTCATTAAATAGCCAACGATCTCCCTGCGAACAAATCAGGATGAATGCCCAGTAAGCAGATTGTGTGACAGCACTCTCTGTTACACATATTTGTTTTTAAAACTGCTGATTTTATTTATATTTTGTTTTATTTATATTAATTTATATTTAGATAAACTTTATGTTAGTTGGTTTTTAATGTTTTGTTTTTGGTATTTTAATGAATATTTTATATTGTGTTATGTAAACCACTTTAGAGATTTTTGTCGTTTAAGTGATATAAATGTAAATCTTGCCAAATAAAACTAATAAAATACTATAAATCCCCACTTGGTGAGAAGTCCCAAGGGGCAGTACTAGCCATGTTTGGTATCGTTCAGATTAGCCTTCTTCAGCCTTGGACCCCCAGATGTTGTTGGACTAAAACCAGTAGCATAGTAGCAAATTCAGAAGTGCAGGGTCCCTTCATGATAGTCACAGCCACCACCACCCTTTTTTGCTGCTGGGTTGAGAATGAGATCCTTGTGAATGCCTTCTGGGAAAGGATAAGGAAGCATGATAAAAGACTTTTCTCAGTGGCTAACACACTCCCCTTTTGTACTGATGGGCTCATAGGATGTTGGAGACAGGGATCCTGCTGGGACCCTGCACCCAAAAAATAAAGGGATCTAAGACCCTCCAAGACCCTGAACAACTACACCCCTGACTAAAACTCCCATCATCCCCAGCCAGTTTAGCCAATGGTCAGGGAGGATGGGAGTTATAGTCCAACAGCATCCAGGGACTCAAGGATGAAGAACTGTGCTTTAGATGGCTAACACCACTGGAGATTTTTTATCATACTGGCCTTATTTAAGCAGAGCATAAGTGAGGGTGAACAGCAGACACTCCTGATACACTCCTGCCTCAGATCCCCACAGAAAGGCCATGCACCCCTAAAGTGCTTTCAGTCAGTGCACAACAGTTCTCCTGCTGCCTGTTCCAAACTCCTTTTCTTTCACATACACAGTTACACATCTGCTCTTCTCCTTCTCTCTCTCTCTCTCTCTCTCTCTCTCTCTCTCTCTCTCTCTCTCTCTGTGTGTGTGTGTGTGTGTGTGTGTGTGTGTGTGTGTGAGAGAGAGAGAGAGAGAGAGAGAGAGAAACTCCCAGCTCTGATGGGCATCTCATTCAAACACAGAAACATTCCCAACTATCCCCAAATCATCATTAACTGCAACCCACCAACTATTCTGAGCTATTAACTGGACATCTGCCTACCAAATAGATGGCAGCTGTACAGAATTATGTGCTTCTGGTTTGGCAACCTGCATTATTCCTGACTCTCCAGTCCTGATACAGCCCATTAGCTATGATTTTTAGACCACCTGGGACTTGATAAATCTCCTGCCTGGGGTCGCATCCACACCATACATTCAAAGCAGTCTTATACCATTTTAACAGTCTTAGCTTCCCCCCAAAATCCTGGGAACTTTGTAACAAGTGCTGAGAGTTGTTCGGAGACCTCTCCCAGAGCTACAATTCCCAGCACACTTAACAAACTGCAGTTCCCAGGATTCTTGGGGGGACGCCATGACTATTAAAGTGGTGTAAGACTGCTTTAAATTAATAGTGTGGAATGGATGTGAGATGTGGGACCACAAAAATGCTGGGGGGGTTTGACAAATGTCTGGCAGACCACAATATATGGTTGCTGGGTTGTGATCAGTTTGGTGGATCACAAGTTGCAGAGGCCTCAGCTAAAACCCCACTGAGCCAACAGCAGAGAAAGCGTAGTCAAAGGTAATAACCCAGCCCTTCCCAGCCAGTGTGGTGTAGTGGTTAAGGTGTCGGACTACGACCTGGGAGACCAGGGTTCAAATCCCCACACAGCCATGAAGCTCACTGGGTGACCCTGGGCCAGTCACTGCCTGTCAGCCTCAGAGGAAGGCAATGGTAACCCCCCTCTGAATACTGCCTACCATGAAAACCCTATTCATAGGGTCGCCCATAAGTCGGAATCAACTTGAAGGCAGTCCATTTCCATTTTTCCCAGCCTGGTGCTCTCAAACTGTTTTGTTCTGCAACTCCCATCAGCCCCAGCCAACATGGCCAAAGGCTAGGGAATGATGGGAATTATAGTCCAAAGCATCCAGAGGGTACCAGGTTGGGAAAGGGTATAATAAGCCATCCTCAACTATTGGAATACAGCCAGTCAACAGGTCAACATAAGAAAAACCTGCTGGATCAGGCCAGTGGCCCATCTAGTCCAGTATCCTGTTCTCACAGGAGCCAAGAAGATGCCTATGAAAAGCCCACAAGCGGGACCTGAGTGCAAGAACACCCGCCCCCCACAATTTCCAGCAACTAGTATTCTGAAGCATACTGAGATAGAACATAACAATCAGGGTTGGTAGCCGCGGATAGCCTTATCCTCCAGGAATTTGTCTAATCCTTTTTAAAAGCCATCCAAATTGGTTGCCATCACTGCCTCTTGTGGGAGTGAATTCTGTAGTTTAACTGCGCCGCGTGAAGAAGTACTTTATTTTGTCTGTCCCAGATCTAACGCTCAGCTTCATTGGATATCTCTGAGTTCTAATGAGATAGAGAGAAAAACTTTTATCTACTTTCATCATACCTATACATTTCTATCATTTGGCCTCTTACTCGCCTTTTCTCTAAACTAAAAAGCCCCAACTGCTGTAACCTTTATGCACTGAGTTGTGTGTTTTCAAAACAAAAATTAGTCTGTGCTGTTGTGCCTCATTCTTGTAATTTTTAAATATCCCACCTTTCCATTTATGTACATGCCCATTGCCTTGTGTTTTCATTGCCTTTAGGCTAGCTTGCTTCCTGCTTAACCCAGCCTTCATGGCCTCATGGCTTGGATTTCTGACAACAGCAGCTCCTCCTGTTCTGGCCCTGAGCACTTCTTAATGAAATAATCAATCTCGCACAAGAAGATCACCAGCAAGAGCTGGAACCAAGGCAAAAACAAACGATAGTGATGCTTCACACTCAGTGTTCTTATTTATTTATTTATTTTATTTTACTGTTTGTATTTATACACCGCCCCATAGCCGAAGCTCTCTGGGCGGTTTACAGTAACTAAAAACATTAAAAACAAATACACAAATTTAAAACACATCTTCTAAAAACAATTTAAAACACAATTTAAAAAATTTAAAAACACATGCTAAAATGCCTGGGAGAAGAGGAAAGTCTTGACCTGGTGCCATAAAGATAACAGTGATGGCGCCAGGAGCACCTCGTCAGGGAGATCATTCCATAATTTGGGGGCCACCACTGAGAAGGCCCTCTCCCTTGTTGCCACCCTCCAAGCTTCCCTCGGAGTAGGCACCCGGAGGAGGGCCTTAGATGTTGAGTGTAGTGTATGGTGGGTTCGTATCAGGAGAGGCGTTCCATCAGGTATTGTGGTCCCAAGCTGTGTAAGGCTTTATAGGTTAAAAACAGCACCTTGAATTGAGCTCGGAAACATACAGGCAGCCAATGCAAGCCGGCCAGAATCAGTTTTATATGTTTGGACCGTCTGGTCCCTGTTACCAATCTGGCCGCTGCATTTTGCACAAGCTGCAGTTTCCGAACCATATTCAAAGGCAGCCCCACATAGAGTGCATTGCAGTAATCTAACTTGGAGGTTACCAGAGCATGGATAACTGAAGCCAGATTATCCCTGTCCAGATAGGGGCGAAGCTGGGCCACCAACCAAAGTTGGTAGAAGGCACTCTGTGCCACCGAGGCTACCTGAGCCTCAAGTGACAGAGATGGTTCAAGGAGAACCCCCAAGCTATGAACCTGCTCCTTCAGGGGGAGTGCAACCCCATCCAGGACAGGTTGGACATCCACCATCTGGTCAGAAGAACCACCCACTAGCAGCATCTCAGTCTTGTCTGGATTGAGCCTCAGTTTATTAGCCCTTATCCAGTCCATTGTCGCAGCCAGGCACCTGTTCAGCACATTGACAGCCTCACCTGAAGAAGATGAAAAGGAGAAATAGAGCTGCGTGTCATCAGCATACTGATGGCAACACACTCCAAAGCTCCGGATGACCGAACCCAACGGTTTCATGTAGATGTTGAACAGCATGGGGGACAGAACTGACCCCTGTGGAACCCCATACTGGAGAGTCCAGGGTGCTGAACAATGTTCCCCAAGCACCACCTTCTGGAGCCGACCTGCCAAGTAGGAGCGGAACCACCGCCATGCAGTCCCTCCCACTCCCAACTCAGCCAGTCTTCCCAGAAGGATACCATGGTTGATGGTATCGAAAGCCGTTGAGAGATCAAGAAGAATCAACAGAGTCACACTCCCCCTGTCTCTCTCCCGACAAAGGTCATCATACAGGGCGACCAAGGCTGTTTCCATGCCAAAACCAGGCCTGAAACCCGACTGAAATGGATCCAGATAATTGGTCTCATCCAAGAGTGTCTGGAGCTGGCCCGCAACCACTCGTTCAAGGACCTTGCCCAGGAATGGAACATTTGCTACCGGCCTATAGTTATTAAGATTTTCTGGGTCCAAGGAAGGTCTCTTCAGGAGTGGTCTCACTACTGCCTCTTTCAGGCAGCCAGGGACCACCCCCTTTCGCAGAGAAGCATTAATCACTTCCCTGGCCCAGCCTGTTCCATCCCTGCTAGCATTTATTAGCCAAGAAGGGCAAGGATCCAGCACAGAAGTGGTTGCACAAACCTGTCCAAGCACCTTGTCAACATCCTCAAGTTGTACCAACTGAAACTCATCCAAGAAATCGGGACAAGGCTGTGCTCTGGATACCTCACTTGATTCACCTGCTATAACACTGGAGTCTAAGTCCTGGCGGATGCTACAGATTTTTTCCTGGAAGTGCCTAGCAAATTCATTACAGCGGGCCTCAGATGGTTCTACCATGTCCCTGGGGCCAGAGTGTAATAGCCCCCAGACAATTCTGAAGAGTTCTGCTGGGCGGCAGAGTGATGATTTGATAGTGGCAGCAAAATATTTTTTTTCTGCCCTCACTGCCCCTAAATACAGCTTACCATAGGCACTTACCAGTGTATAATTGCATCCACCAGGAGTTCGTCTCCATCTGCACTCAAGCCGTCTCCTATATTGTTTCATCGCTCTCAGCTCTGGGGTATATCATGGAACTGTACGAGCTCTACACAGGAGAGGGCACTCAGGAGCAATCATGTCAACCACCCGGGTCATTTCTGTATTCCACAGTTCAACCAGGGTTTAGATGGGACCACCAGCCCTATCAGCCGGAAAACTCCCCAGAGCCGTTTGGAAACCATCCGGATCCATTAGTCTCTGGGGGCGGACCAACTTAATAGGTCCCCCACCCTTGCAGAGGGGAAAAGCCACTGTAAGTCTAAACTTCAGCAAGCAGTGATCTGTCCATGACAGAGGGACTGATGCAAGGCCCCCCACATTCAGATCATCAACTTCATGTCCAGTTGCAAAAACCAAATCTAGAGTATGCCCTGCTACATGTGTTGGGCCAATGGCATATTGGGACAGTCCCATGGTTATCATGGAGACCATGAAATCCTAGCCGCCCTGGATAAGGTGGCCTCGGCATGGATGTTGACATCCCCCAGAACCAACAGTGTCCTGCAGGCACTGGGTCAAAACATATTTGCGGACATCTAAATATACTTGAAGCTGGCTTGGCAAAATCATACAAAGAACCACCATCAAGCACCTCTTCTAGGCCATTAAGTCTGTGGTTCCATTCTGACTTGCAACAGCACCTGTGTGTCCTTCCACGTTTTCAAATGGAAGTAATATCATCACAAAGGAATTCCTTGGAGCAGAACAAGCTGATTCATCACCAGAACAGTGATAAAGGATGTTTACCTGGCAGGACCTGGACCATAATATTCCAAGAGAAAATAATCATGCCATTCAGGCAGTAACGACAGGGAGTTTCATTTGGGCAAAACTGGGAATGCAAATCATAGCAGAACTTTGGACTGCAATGCAAACCCAAGATCCACCGGGTTGAGTGAGTTTGGATAGGCCAATCTTGAGTTATCCAGTTGAGCTGGAGCTCAACCACGGCTATGCTACCTTAATTCCCTTATCCTGGTTCAGTTGGGGATACGCCGAGGTAAGTCGCTCAACCTGGCTTAGCCATGGAACTTAAATCAGCAGAATTTAGAGGGCAAGGAGAGACTTAAACCTATTCCAAACCTGTTTCAACTCAGTCACATGACCTGGCTTAAGCTGGCAAAAGGGTGGTATAAGTAAAACTATTTCAAAGGCTTGTTTTTCCGCTGCCAGGCTCAGGCCAGCTTAGCTGTCAGTAGCCCCGCTCCTAGATGGAGTTTGGAATAGGGGTAACTCAAAACTGGCTTAATTTAAGACAGAATAAGTTCTGCCAGTTTCCTATTGCTCTGTAAGTCACTCAAGCAGTTGGTCCTGGGATACTCCTGGCTCAGTTTTGTGCAGTTGGAGGTACAAGAATTGTGTGTTCCCAAATTCTTGCTTTAGCATCAGACCAAAATGGCAGGAAGAATTCTTCCAGAAAGCAAATTCTGACATTCACTTTTTGGAGAACCTCAGACATCATTTATGTCAGTGACCAGCCTTGTTCTTTGATTATTCCCACTATCATCTGTGTAGTAAAATGATCTTCCCCACTACCATAGCATAATAAAGACTAAGCTGTGCATAAATTACAGAGGTAAAATAAAATAAAAATTGCATTGCATCTAACCCTCCAACCCTGCTTGCTACCAAAAATACATAAATCACATACAACAAATCCCCTGAAAAAGCCAATGTAACGTACTGTTAAGCATGTTGGATGTATTCCAGAGAGAACTAAGTTCAAGTCCCCACTCATTCACAAAGGTTACTGGGTGATCTTGGGCCACTCACTATTTCTCAGCCTAACCTACATCCCAGGGTTGTTGTGAGGATATCATTGGCACAGGGACCCATGTACACTATCTTGAGCTACTTGGAAGAAGACTTGGATAAAAGTTGTACTGTTTTTTGGGAGGAAAACGTACAGGGCAGGACCATAGCTCAGTGGCAGAGCACATGTTTCACATGCAGAAGGCTCCAGGTTGAACCATTGGCATTTCCAGTTGAAATAATTGGGTAGCAGGTGATGAGAAGGTACCCTGTTGGAGACCCTTCAGATCTGCTGCCAGTCAGAGTAGACACAATCTAGCTTAGCTGGAACTGCTATAAAGGCAACTTCCCATGTTCCTAGAACATTCCAAATCATCAGCTGTGGTCAGAAGCATTTTTTTTCACCAGCACCCTCATTGCTTTGTTTCCAATCCAGGTGGCTGTCATTCATGTTTTGTAGCCTCAAGATGAGAGTACAACTGAGTTAAGCATTCTGCATGGGACTGCTGTTGGACTGGGCAATTGGTGGTATCTGATGCGCCACCTATCTTCCAGATAAGGGTGGGTTTCCAGGAGCACATGACAACACAATTGTATCCCCAGGGTCTTCAGTGACTGCCTAAAACCTGTGCAGAATTCAGGACCCTAGTTTTGACCTCCTCCTCTGCTTTGCTGAGTTATTGCTATGGTTGAAAGCAGTGTCTTGAAAGTATCCTTGGTCATGGCTAACAGGACCCAACTGTTGTGGCAATTTAAGGAATCTCATTCTTTGCAAACTTTTATTTTGAATATTAAGTCTGAACACACTTCCAAGTAAACATGCATATGGTTGAGTGGCACACATTATATTGTTGGTTCTTCTATAAAATATTTCCGGGCAATATAAGAGTGCCATAAAGTGCCAAGAATTGCATTTGTATGAGGTTGTTACACATTGAGAGTTACACATGTGTTACACAACTTTTCCTTCACATGGACTTACCCAAGTTCTGAATGGAAAGCTGTGGCAGAGAAAGGAAATGAATCAGTATTCCCCAGTCTGAGCCAGAGCCACACATCTTCTCCAGCCTGAAAAGGTGACTTAGTGACCCCATTTAAAAATAACCCAGAAAGTGTTTCCTCCCAGTCTCATAAAAAAATCAACTTGCAGCTCAGACAGTGGGAAGACTTGTTTTTCTATTAACACCAGGTTCTTGTAGCTTTTGAAAGTGCGGGGCCAATTGCAAAATTGCACTTGAAACAGAACAAAGAGGAGCTTACGGGAATAAAGAGCTGAGATGCAAAGTGTTTCAGGGGCAATTTTTGGCTCTCCTTCATTCAAAACCCCTTATTTCTGTTCATCACCCCAAGCTCAAAACCAGGCAAAGAAAACTATAATAATAATAATAATAATGCTGCATCATAGGGTTTAGTCAGTCATCCTGACTTTGCACCAACTTACATTTTTTTAAAAAAAGTTTATCAGGCATATTTACTAAGGCCGAAAGGGCAGAGAAGAGACCACATGTAACGAAAAGTTTAAAAAGCAGCACATTTAATAAGTAAAGAAATCAATCAGTCCCTCAATATGACAGTCAGACTGCTCAATCCACATGGGGAGATGGCTGTATATATTTCAATCATTAGGTTCTGGGACACCAGTGGTGCAGTAGAGATCAGAATGTCCCATCAGAGGTATAAGCCACAACTCAGCACACCACTGCTCAAAGGGATGAAATACTGAACGACAGTTGTAAGGCTGCACACACTGTTCCTTTAAAGCATGACTTCCCCCAAAGAATCCTGGGAGCTGTAGTTTATCCCTCACTGAGCTACAATTCCTAGCACCCTTAACTACAGTTCCAAGGATTCTTTGGGGGAAATCTTTAGTTGTATGGTGCATATGTAGCCTAAATTTGAGAGGAAAATCTACAGACTTGTCAAAGGCAGCCTTTGTCTCAACCCCTTAGTTCTCATGTCTTAAGCATCTACCCATGCCTATGTGCATGTAACAACTGTATATTCTTTCCATTTATGTTTGCTCCCCTTTCTCTGTTGTTTCCGTGTTGAATTTTAGATGGCAAGCTCCTTGGGGCGGGACCTGCCATCTTGTATTCTGTATAGCACACAGCTTAGTGGCAGGGCAGATGCTTTCCATGTAGAAGGTCCTGTGTTCAATGGATGGCATCTGCAAGTAGGGCTAGAAAAAGGCCCCTATCTGAAATCCTGGAGAGCTGCAGACAGTTGATACAGACAATACTGAGGAAAATGGACCAGTGCTGTGACTCAGTATGTCAGTTGCTTATGTACTGAACAGTCAGAGCCCTTGTGCTGCTTAGTGTCCTGTTCTGATGATTGAATCCTGCATTGCAGTGCCAAACTTGCTAGACGTATTTGAGAAGCGCTTGTTCTAAACACACAGCATTAGATGAAGCTGCTAACCTGCAACAGACATGCAAAGTTGAGGGAGGATAGCCAGCAAGATATGATCTAAGAACACAGGAAACAGCACTTTTTAAAAACATGCAAGTGAGAGGGTATCTCCAGAGGAATCATAATCAAGAACAGGGCCTCATGAATTGTGTATAAAAGGCTCTCTAGTTTGCAGTAGGAAAAGCCAACTCCATTAGTCCTGGAACGTGGGAAGTTGCAAGTTAACCCTGCACTGACAGATACGGAGGGTTGTGTACTAAAGCTAGGGTCCCTGCTACTGAGCATGGATATTTATTTATTTATTATTAAACTTCTACCCTGCCCTTCCTCCCAGATGGAGCCCAGGGTAGCAAACAAAGAACAAAACACTAAAAACATCTTAAAATGTCTCAAAAACATCTTAAAAAAACATATTTTTAAAAAATCCTGAAAAACAATTCCAAAACAGATGCAGACTGGGATAAGGTCTCTGTTTAAAAGCCTTGTTGAAAGAAGGTCTTCATTAGGTACCGAAAAAATAATAGAGATGGCTTCTGTCAAATATTTAAGGCAAATGGTAGTACCGCAACAGAAAAAGTCTGCTTCCTAAATTGTGCAGAACAGACCTCCTGATAAGATGGAATCTGCAGGAGGCCCTCGCCTACAGAGCGCAGTGATCTGATGGGTATGTCGGAGTAAGACAGTCTTTCAAGTATCCTGGTCCCAAGCTATACAGGGCTTTGTACACCAAAACTGGCACTTTGAACTTGGCCTGGCAGCTAACACGTACATACACAGCATGCCAGCATGGGATATACTGAACTGGTGCTCTGGCAGCAGTAATGGAATGGGCAAGGGGGCATTTGCTCCAAGAAGGAGCCATGTGTGTATATCTTTGGACACTGTTCTCCTGCAGCTGATATCCGTGTGTGGCAGAAATCTGTGACTAAAATAGAACCCAAAGCAGTGTGCTCATGGTGCATCCAGGACAATAGCATATGCACAGGTGCATTGGTCACAAACACAATTTGTGTGCTCATAAAAACCTTGGAGGCACCCACACAAACCTGACATAAGGAGCTGTATATAATGGGGATCAAGAACCTGAAGCCTGCTGAATGCAGGCCTCTGTCCAGTCCTCAGAACTCTTTCCAGTTCATGCCTCCTCCCCAGGCTGCTCCCCAATCTCCAGATCAGTCCTTACTGGCTCTGCTCTGCACCCTCCTTTTAGTCCTTTTGCCTGTCTGGAATGTGTACTTGGACTTGCTTGTCATGATGAAAGTGTGTTTATTTGTATGCATGCAGGGGTGACAACAGGATTTCCCAGGCCCAGTACACTGTATGTAGATTGGGGACCCTGCATTCCCACTCACCTCCCAGCAATCTATAGGCAAGAACTGCTGCTTATCTACCTATATTATCCATATGAACAGCTGTTTTGGACCCAGTCTTGATTTAAGATGTATTTATTTAACAGATTTTTAACCTGCCTTTCAGAGATCCTGCCCTCACAAGACATTTTACAAGTTATAAATAGTTCAAAAAACATAATCATAATACTATTTGAAAAGTATCATGAAGGAAGAGGCCACACAGAGGATATAAACAATAACAAGAACTTTACTATAATTAATTATATACAGAGAACAAGGCCCACAGCATGGAGCTGCTTGTTAAACAGCCCTGGACCTGAAACTGCCACATCCTGGGGCTGACTCAGCAGTTCCTGGTATGGCAAGCCTGGAGGGCCAATACACTACATTATTATTAACATTAAAAAGATAGGAGCAGCTAAAAAAAACCTTGAGCAGCTTGACTGAACCCACTCCCAGCCTAACCTACCTCACAGTAGGGTTGCCAGGTTTCCGATTTTCACCCGGAGACTCCAGATTATAGGGGTCCTCTGCAGGTATGTCAGCTTAATCTCCAGACTCTCAGCTTTCTTTAAAAATATAAATTAAAAAAAAATTAAGTTTCTAGGCGGTCTGCCTTCATGAGATATACACCAAAACGTCAGCTACCACCCCCACAACTTCTGTAAAATTATCTCTTAGCTAGCTGCTCTAACCCCCCTCTTTCAGGTTTTAGCCTATAAGTGAAGTCAGGGTTGTGATTGACAAGGGATTTCTGGGCCTCTAGGCAATACCTAGACCCCACAGCAAAGATAGAAAACTGTTGTTTTTTCCTGTTTATCTGAAAATCTCATAAATTGAGTAAGTATATAGCTTTCTGCAGTACCAAAAGTCTTTTTTTCTCTTGTGTGCAGGAGTCAAACAAGTTTAAATTTTTCTGGGATGTTGAAGAGGGCAATGTTTTGAAAATCTTCCCAATATGAAATATTTAATCCAATACTCGCTTTTCTGGGAGTAAAGCTGCAATGCTAATCCCACATACCCAGAGTAAACCCAATTGAATTCAATAGGACTTACTTTTGAGTAGACATGGTTAGGATTGTGTTGTAAATTAATGGGACTTTTGAGTTAACAGAAAAGGATTGAGCTTGTGTTGTAAATCTTTCTCTTCCTCTCCAATCCTATTTTTTAAAGCAATTAGGCAGGGGTTACATAGGTATCACTGCTTTTATTATGTAGGAAACTAATACTGATTTTATGTTTTGAAAAAATGTTCTGCAATGACCAACTGGTTTTGACAATAAATTATCATAGAGGGTCTATGTATTTTTACATCTCCAGTGTGTTTATATGTGTATGGAGTCTTCCCAACAAACCTGTGAGGTAGGACAATTGGAAACCAAGGCAGATCACAACAAGAAATAAATCCCTTTAAAATCCAATAGCTATTCACTAATAGGCAAAAACCCTACTGTGAAACTGTGAAAGACAACCCAAATTGTGTTTGCATTTTGACAAATTTGTAGGGCAGTCCAATATGTCAGAGAGGTGGTCAGATCTCCTGCTCCCCTGGTGCATTCACTTTAGCTGCCCAATTTTCCTGCTTTTTAAAGTTTGATAGAAATATCTGTTGGCTATAGGTACGTTCTTAAACCGCACCATTTTTTGCTTATTAGTGAATGTCTTTGCTTTTTAATCTAGGAGGTAAGAAATGGAATCCTGTGCAAGTTTGCTGAGAATGCATTGATTATTTGCATGCTTATTGAGTTCAGTGGCATTTACTCCCCTGCAATCATGCTTAGGATAGGTGAAACTGACCATAGGGAGGGAGGCTTGGAGTGGACAAGGGAGGAGGAAGAGGGGAGGAGAGGAAGAAGGAAGGAAGAGGGGAAGGAGGAGAAAGGCAGGTCTGATCATTTGAATGCTTACTGAGTTCAGTGGAATTATGCTGTGGATAGGTAAAATTGACCATGAAGGAGGGGGAGGATGAGGGGAAGGGGAGAGTAGAGGGGAAAAGGAAAGGGGGAGAAGGGAGCAGGGGGAGGGGGAAGAAGAATTGGAAAGGGAAAGGGAAGGGTGAAGGAAGGGGAGGAAAAGGGCAAAAGGGAGGTGATGGGAGAGAGGAGAGCAGGTTTGATCATTTGCATGCCTATCGAGTCCAATGGAATTTACTTCCATGCAATCATACTTGAAAATGAAATCGACTGCCTTCAAGTCGATTCTGACTTATGGCAACCCTATGAATAGGGTTTTCATGGTAAGCGGTATTCAGAGGTGGTTTACCATTGCCTCCCTCTGAGGCTGAGAGGCAGTAACTGGCCCAAGGTCACCCAGTGAGCTTCATGTCTGTGTGTGGATTCGAACCCTGGTCTCCCAGGTTGTAGTCCTAAGATACGTAAAACTGACCATGAGGGCAGAGCAGAAGGAGGGGGGGAAAGAGGGGATGGGTGAGGGGAAGGAAAGGGGAGAGGAGGTGCAAGAGGGAGGGGATAGGAGAGAGGGCAGGTTTGATCATTTGCATGCTTTTTGAGTTCAGTGGGGTTTACTCCTGTGCAATCATGCTTAGGATAGATGAAACTGACCTGGGGGAGGGGCAGGGAGGAATGGGGAGGGGAGGAAATTGAATGGGTGGGCACTGGGCAGAGAGGAAGCCCCTTTCCTTTCCAAAAGGAAAACATTGTGAACAGTATCAATCCTTTTCAGCAGGGCTAGCTCCAGGAATGTGGGGGACCTTGAGCATTAGCCTGCCCCGGGCCCCTCTGCTTCCCTTCCGCGATCCCGTGGATCACAAGACGAGCTTCTGAACCGCCCGCCATCCCCCACCATCCCCCGCGCATCAGCACGCGCATTGCTGCCATCAACCAAGATGGCAGCAGAGGCTTCAGTCCCCTACAGAGACCTCGGCCGCCATCTTTATTGATAGCAACCCTGCGCAAACAGCAGAGAAAGGTAGGTGAAGCACGGGGGATGGCGGGCGGCTCTGAAGCTCATCTTGTGATCCACGGGATTGTGGAAGGGGAGCGGAGGGCCCCTCAGGGGCTACTAGAGCTGCGGGGCCCTCGGGCCAGTGCCCAACCTGGCCGCCCTTTGGAACCAGCCCTGATAGGGGCCTTCTAACAACTCTTGGCATCCTTAACAGACTACAGTAGAATTCTTTTGTGGGAAGCCACCACTGTTTACAGTGGTAGAAGAGTGCTTTAAATGTATAGTGCACATGGAGAATAAAACCACTTTAACCATGTGTACAAAGTGCTTGTTCCTCCTCACTCTGTAATCACTTTGTATTGGGAAAAGGGGATTTGGGGCTACAATGTAGAGTGCAGCACCTATTGACCAGTATAACCAGTAGTCCAGTAGAGCGTTAACTAGCCTATTAGTGCCAGCCGCCGACCGAAAGCCTGACATACAATACCTCTCCCATTCTAGATTAGTTATCCCTTAATACACGATCACGACTCATTACATTCTATGAAAAAGGTGTCTAAACAGTCTCTCTCCCCCCCTCCCTGCAATCTTTTCTGGGCCTGTGTTGTATGTGCGAAGTGGGGCTTCTAATCTTTGTTATTAACAGACAAAATGGCTTGAGATTAATACTGGATACAAGGCTGTAATCATATATGTGTGGCAGTAGGAAATTAGGTACTGTGTATACTGTGGTGTCTCTGACGTGAACGGGAAATTGTTACCACAGCATTTTTATCTACAACAGCACATATCATTTGAGTGGTTAAGGGGAGGGAAGAGAAAATCCCCCAAGACCTAGTTCTGAGCAAACCTTCCTCCAACATTGAAGGTGAATGTGAAGCTGTTATTTGTGTGCTGCCTGATGTGATTTTTGGGGACATTATCATGGCATGAACTCATATACCTGAAGCCAGAGCACAACCTGCATTGCTTGACTTTCCATGTCTCCAGTCATAGGCGCTCAGAAAGTATTGCCTGGAAACTACTGCAGCAGACAATGGGATCAGATTGTGGCCTGCTCCTCAACCTCAAATATTATTTCAATTTTTAAGCACAATTTCTCCAAATCCTTGTTTTCTCATTGTACTCATTACAATTGCCTCGACAGTGCTACTGAGTTGCTTGTAGGCTTCCCATAGCCATTGAGTTGGCTACTGCAGGAGCAGAATGTTGGACCAGGTAGGCCTTTCTCTTGTTGGGCAGGGCTCTTGTATTATACAGCCATGAGAGTGGCTGCATACTATAGCCAGCATGGATTTTTCACATTCCGCAATGTTAAATTGAAAATACCCCCCATGTCATTCTGATGCTTCCCATAAGCGCATTTCAAAACAAAACCTTACCAAATTATAGAGTCCTGAACTCAGAAATGCTTGCTTAACAACCCTCTAAATGTTCATGGCGATACACAAAACAGTAAGAGAGAATAGAGTTCAAAGCCTAAAAAGAGAGGAAAAACCCTAGAGCCCGTTTGGACTTTTTTCTGTCAGAGTTCTCATAATTTGGTGAAATTCATTAAAAATCAGTCTTATTCACAGAGTACCTGTAACCCTATTACTGACCTTGCCCCATACACTGACCTTCATCTTCTGCAGTTTAAAAGTTAAAAAAATGCCTGGCTGATTTTTAATTAATTTAAGAAAAATTTACATGATAGTGAATGATAGTGTCAGGCATGCTCAGTAAGAACCGTCAGTGTTCTAAAAGCCAGACTCACAGCTGCTAGGCTTGGCTAATCAGGGGGCCACACCCACACCAGAGCTTGATTTCACGTGAGACAGTCATGGCTTCCCTCAGAGATTCCTGGGAAGTGTAGTTTGTGAAGGGTGCTCAGAGGAGACTCCTATTCCCCTGACAGAGCTCCAGTGGCCAGACTGGTTTAACCACTCTGATTGAAGGTCTGTGAGGGGAACAGGGCATCTCCTAGCAACTCTCAGCACCCTTCACTAACTACACTTCCCAGGAATCTTTGAGAGAAGCCATGACTGTCCAAAGTGAAATAAAGGCCTGGTGTGGATGTGGCCAGGGACTGCTTTGGTTTAAATTTGGGTGGGACAATTACTTCACGATATGCGCAATGGTGACAAAGGCTTAGTCTCTAAAATATACTCAATATTACTTGATATATCTCTAAATTCTACCCTCTTTTTGAAGAATCATTGGGAATCATATTTGGGGTCCGAAATACAACTGAGAGACTGGAATAAGTTGTGGGAGAAAAGCCCATTTAAAACCATCTCTAGTTATGTAAGAGAACATTCATTAAAACTGGTACATTGTTGGTATCGCACACTGGTTCAAATGTCTCGTATGTTCTCAACTGCCTCTCTGCTTTGCTGGAGAGGATGTAAGAAAACCAGAACCTACTTTCACCTTTCATGCTAAGTTGCTGTCTAAAGAACTCATCACCTATATGGCCTTAGCAGCAAAGCTGACAGTTGCATCTCAATGGAAATCAACAACAAATCTTTCAATTAAACAATGGTGTAACTCCTTGTGGAATATTGCCATAATGGAAAAAATAACTCATGACCTAAAGCTAAGACTAGGACAAGAAGCACTGGACTCCTTCTATATTGTTTGGCATGCATTTATTGAATACACCTCTGTGAACTCATTTGCCCATCGTCCATCAGTGGAGGCCTGGCAGATTTAGAGATGTGCATAGACCTCAAAATTATTGCAGGATCAGAGATGTTGAATCATTTCCTCACCAGATGGACATTACACTGAATTTGGTCTCAGACATGTATCTTGAACTTTCAGTTTCTTTGGTTATTTGTTGTTATATTTTGTTCATGTTTGTTTGAATTGGTATCAGAATGTAATGTACAGTAGGGCCCCGCTTCCCGGCACTTCGCTTCCCGGCATTCTGCTAATGCGGTGGCTTTCATTCCCTGTTTTAAAGCCGATTTTTGCGCTTTTGCGGCATTTTGGTGTCATTTTTGCACGACGCGCCCCATTATACTCAATGGGGTTCCGCTTTACGGCGATTTGTGCTTTACAGCGGGGGTCTGGAATGGAACCTGCCGTATAAGCGGGACCCGCCTGTATAAGAAATCTTGTTGTGACATGAAAAAATGATACCTGCAGAGAAAACAAAGTGTTTACAAAAAAAAAAGTGGGGGAAACGCTGAAAAGCAATGATACTGTTCACGATGTTTTCCTTTTGGAAAGGAAAGGGGCTTCCCCTCTGCCCAGTGCGCACTCACCCAATCACCTCCCCTCCCTGCCCCTTCCCCAGGTCAGTGTTGGACTACGACCTGGGAGACCAGGGTTCGAATCCCCACACAACCATGAAGCTTACTGGGTGACCTTGGGCCAGTCACTGCCTGTCAGCCTCAGAGGAAGGCAATGGTAAAACCACCACTGAATACTGTGTACCATGAAAAACCTATTCATAGGGTCGCCATAAGACAGGATCGACATGAAGGCAGTCCATATCCATTTTCAAACATGATGGCAGAGAAATAAACCCCATTGAACTCAGAAAGTATGCAAACGATCAAACCCACCCTCCCTTCTCCCTCCTATCCCCTCCCTTTCTCCCCAACCCCATCGCCTTCCAATTCCTTCCTTCCCCTCCACATAGCCTCCTCCTTAAGCAGAGCACAGAAGGAAAGAGTAACATGACAGTTTTACATGAACTTTTTGACGAGGTGCGCCTGGCGCCAACACTGTTATCTTTTCGGCGCCAGGTCAAGACTTTCCTCTTCTCCCAGGCATTTTAGCATGTGTTTTAAATTGTTTTTATATTGTTTTAAATTTTAAAATTGTGTTTTAAATTGTTTTTAAAATATGTGTTTTAAATTGTATATTTGTTTTAATGTTTTTGATTGCTGTAAATCGCCCAGAGAGCTTTGGCTATGGGGCGGTATACAAGTGCAATAAATAAATAAATAAATAACACTAGAGATTAATTTTAGTTAGTGTACTGTATTTTTTAGGGAAGCCAACAAAGCTAAATTAGGCAGCACAACATAGTGCAGGGATAGGACATCTCAGGCCTTGGGCCTGAATATGGCCTTCCAAGGCTCGCTATTGAGCCTTCAGGCTTCTCCTCAGCCATACCCTTTCTCACCAGGCTGCACTCCTCAATGTGTTTGGCACTCTCCTTGCGTGTTTCTGCCTGCCTAGAAGGTGTGAAGTTTGATAATGCTTCTTGCATGAGGATACAGAAGACATGGGAGGGTACCTAGAATTGAGCCTACTCTACAAAGGTAGTTCACATTTGTTGCTCCACTTAGTTTGCTTCTGGCCCCACCCACCACTACCATGCGTTCTGCAGAAGGGAATGAGGCCCTTTGACTGAAAAACGTCCCCACCCTGTCTTAGGGGTTGGAGAGAATGTAGCCCTCAAAAATTAATGCTTAGGGAGACCAATGGTGTCACTAGTCATTCAGGTGTCACCTCCCTGTGTACAGTTCTGGCCGCCTCATCTCAAAAAGGATATTATAGAGTTGGAAAAGGTTCCAAGGTTCAGAAGAGGGCAACCAGAATGATCAAGGGGATGGAGCGACTCCCTTATGAGGAAAGGTTGCAGCATTTGGGGCTTTTTAGTTTAGAGAAAAGGCGGGTCAGAGGAGACATGATAGAAGTGTATAAAATTATGTATGGCATTGAGAAAGTGGATAGAGAAAGGCTTTTCTCCCTCTCTCGTAATACTAGAACTCGTGAACATTCAAAGAAGCTGAATGTTGGAAGATTCAGGACAGACAAAAGGAAGTACTTCTTTACTCAGCGCATAGTTAAACTATGGAATTTGCTCCCACAAGACACAGTAATGGCCACCAGCTTGGATGGCTTTAAAAGAAGATTAGACAAATTCATGGAGGACAGGGCTATCAATGGCTACTAGCCGTGATGGCTGTGCTCTGCCACCCTAGTCAGAGGCAGCATGCTTCTGAAAACCAGTTGCCAGAAGCCTCAGGAGGGGAGAGTGTTCTTGCACTCGGGTCCTGCTTGTGGGCTTCCCCCAGGCAACTGGTTGGCCACTGTGAGAACAGGATGCTGGACTAGATGGGCCACTGGCCTGATGCAGTAGGCTCTTCTTATGTTCTTATGTTTTCCCTCCATAGTCAAATCATGTGAGAACAATGATGCCTAGGTAGGCTCCCTCATGCCAATGTGCGAGTTACCTTTGCCGTTTATAAACCACCCAAAATAGTTTCCCTGTGATATCGCATCCTTGGCATTGCTGAATCATGTAGAACTGGTCAACACAGTGTTTTCCCCCTGCACCAAGGAGTACTCATTATAGGCAGCATTGCCCTCCTGTTAAGAGTGCAAGAGCCCTTGCTGGGAGCTAGTCAAAACAGAGAGGGTTAGAGCATCAAACTAGGGCCAGTCATAATTTCTAGGCCTAACCTATCTCACAGGGTTATTGTGAGGATACAACAGCCAGTGGGAGGAAAATATATACATAGCACAAGATAAAAAATGTAGCAAGTACATCAAACAGCTTATAACAGGAACCAACCCTTCAGTTGAACATTGCACTAGGAGACACTGTCTTCCACAGATGCTGAGGGGAACGAAATAAAGAGCTATGGAACTGCAACTTTCTACTGAGAACTCCCCTTTCAACAGGGGGTGGGGGGGAATGGTTGTCATCCCCACACCCTTTTGAAGTCTTGGTCCAGTGTTTTTAACAATTCATATGAAATAGCTCCCGTTCCACTATAATTTTTTAGTGATGATAAGATTGTAAGGACATGGCCATCTATCATACAGGTTTCATTCTGCCTAGGGTTGGCACAAGCATATACTTAGGCCTTCTTTTGGAAAGAAATCAAAAGTGCTCACGCATTTTGAATCTTTCACATCTCCACACCCCTTCCTGGAGACACAGAAGTTCAAAACATAGGCAGTCAAATAACCATGGCTTTCAATGACTTTTCTCCCTTTGTATTATCTAGAGAGAGTATTATTAATTGAACATTTTGCCCTCCCATGTAGCTCCAGTGCTGTCCAACGAGAAACATTGTCCAGTGCTGCTTCTGGCATTCTGGTCAACATATCAGAGGCCAAAGGTTTTAGGTTTCTTTAAATTTATGTCCCACTTTTGTCCAACGTGGAACCAAATGCTTGTGACCCAGGAAGTCTTGTTACCATCCAAGCATTGACTAGCCCCAGACATCCTTAACGTCCGGAAGGTAGTGGCCTCATGCACCAATTACACCCTGGAACCAGCTACAGGATTATCTCCTCATAGCTACAGGATTTTGCATGTCTTGTTACTAGTCTCTAGTAGATATTATGCACAATCATCTGTGTGCACACACAAAAACCATGGCTGAAAATGTAAGTACACTGTGCTGACTGGAAGTCCATATATGCCTGGACCCCCATTGTTGACTACAGCAGATGGAATTCTATTAGTGTGCATGATGCTTCCCCCAACATAGAAAATACCATACAGCACCCCTCTCCAAGAGTGCATGCAGTACTAGACCTAGCCCATGTTTTGCTGATCTGGGATATTCACTGTAGTTTTAGGCATCCTCTAGTTCTTTAACACTCATTTTATCTCCAACACAATGTTCTAAGATAGTGGTGTTGTTTTCTAAGAGAACATAGAGAAGCAAAATACAGTAATACCTCGCATTAACATACTCAATGTGACCAGAGCAAGTACGTAAACTGAAAATGTCCTTAAAGTGAAGCACTACCTTTTAAAACTTTTTTTTACCTCTCCTTCATGCGGAGCCTCAAAGCCCTGCGCTAAAGCCTTTGCTGCTGTGTTGCCACGCCTCTCAGCTGATCGCGATGGGGCCTCCCAGCTGATTTGCGGTGGCGCGATCGCGTCTATTTCCACCCCCACCTGCTAAAGCCTTTGCTGCTGCGCTGCGTTTCTGGAGAAATACAGGCATATGGAGCATGTACGTTATAGCGAGGAGACGTTAAGTGAAGCAACGATAAGTGGGGTATGCCTGTATTTAGAGAGACAAATACTATTTATACAGGAAAAATCTGTATTCTTATATATACAACTGCAGTCCAAAACCTCTGGCGGGCACCATATTGGCAAAGGTTGAGCTAGAGCCTCATCAGGGACATACAAAATATTAACGTGGAACAGCAGTGCATTTTGTATTCGGCCGCAAGACAGAGATTCATAACCATTACTGTTTTTATTAATCACAGTTGCAGCTCTCCCATCATCACCAGGAACTGAAGGGTACAGCACCGGGAAACGAAGGATGGACAAGGCGCCATACTTCCTTGTACTTACCATCAGGGCAGCTGGAAAACTGTGGGTACTGCTGGTCTGAACCTGGCTCCATTGTAGTGCCATTAGTGCAGATGGTTGGAGGTTTTACTGGAGCTTTCAGCCCAGAAGGATCAGGACACCCAAGGAGTTTGTAAACCTTCACCCAAGTTTGTATTAATGGCTTTCAACCAGTGTGTCAGTCTGACCAATTCATTACAGATTGAACAGCTCAAAGACTGCCTGAGCAGCAACAGAACTGCCAGCATCCTTAGTTGTCTTTCTGAAGGCTGCCAGGCCTACCATGTTTTCCTCATTCTCTTCCCCCCACCCCACCACCACCCTTTCGAGGTAAGGCATGCAGAAGTTACAAAATTCAATCCCTAGTATCTCCAAGTAGGGCTGTATTCAAAAATAGCAAATTTCAACATGGAATGTTTAGATTCAGGACTTCTGTCAAATGTTTAAGGGGCTGAAAAATGTTTGTTCACAACTGGAATGGGATCAGAAAGTGTCTCAAGTAATGTCAAAGTAAAACAAACATTTATCTAAAATATTATTGATCCCTCTGATCTTATCTGACCAAATTACAAGATATGTATTTCTACATTACAAATGATAAGGAAACAACTTAATGGTTTGTATCAGATCTGAAGCTAAGCAAGATGCTGGCTTTAAACTATTTCTGGATAGATTTTCCTAGCCCATTGCTATCTCCCATTTGGCAGCATTGTTCCTACCATGGGCCATGCATCACTGTTCTGAGAGGCCTTGGAACACTGGATTTCCTTCTTGTCTTAAATGCAGACAAAAGGAGGGAACTCCTAATGGGAAACACTGTCCCCTGAGATCACAGTCTTGGTTCCAAGCTTCCTGTCAATAACCTAGGCACAGAATAATTTGATTAAAATGGGATGAGGTTGGAGTCAGTGGGGGGAGCATGTATAAATAGAAAGCATGTCTAAACTAGGCAACTTTGTTCCCATTTTGGAGAAACAAGGTGTTTGCAGAGGACTTTACTATTTGCAGCTCTCACTAAAGTTAAAAAGGGTACAATGCCACTTGCTAGCCCAGTGTTCAATGTGATTAATTACCACCATGGTGCTCTGCATGCTGCGCAAAGTGGAATCTAGTACAGCAGTAGCAAAGAACGTGACCTGTTTAGTCACTGGTTCAAATTTCATCTTGGCCATAAAAGTGGCTTTAGGCAAACCACTATAGCCCTATCTGGGTGTCTTGCCCTCACACAATTACCATCATGTGACAAAGGAGAACAGGGCCCCACTTCCTGGTCTTACTTCCTCTGTTGTCCCATCACCTTCTATGGGTTTATTTATTTTATTTTATTTATTTATTGGATTTATTAGTCGCCCATCTGGGAGGATATCCAACCACTCTGGGCGACGTACAATCAGAAGTATAAAATTACAATGAACAATAGACATAAAGACATTTATACATTAAAATCACCACCAATAACTGCAGTGCCCACAGAACCTAATTTTAAGTTGTTCTGAGTTTATGGCTAACTTTAACTTATTTAAACTGTATCCCTGTTGTACCTTGCTTGGAAAAGGCAGGATATATTTAAATACATAGAAGTATTGAGAAGATCAATTTGAAATCCACAAGGAGGGTCTGAACTGGGGAGCCTGCTATATGCATGTAGGTTCCCCTATGTCATTTAGAACCCTGGTTGGTTGAGGAAGAATGCCCCAATAAGGCTTAAATTGTCTCATCTGCATTATGAAAATACTGACCTACCTTATACAACTATTGGAAGAATTATTGAGATAAGGCAAGTACACTGAAACCCTTATTAAAATGTATCAAAGCAACCCAGAGTTCCAGTAGTCAAGAGATGTACAGTCTTATCATCTATAGTTCCTAGTTTCTTCTCATACCTCCTCCATCTGTCCCATTGAGGTTACTCTATGCCGTTTATGAAATGCTAAGCAAAATGATTAAACAAAGCAAACATAAATATACTTCATATATAAGAATTTATTCCATCTGCAGGGTCAGTTTTTCCTTGCGTAAATGGAATTTGCAAGAAAGGCAGGAACCCAGAATACATACAAGTCTCCTTACTGTGACAATTGTTTCCTTTTCAGGGCTTGTTCAAATGATGTGTGATCTTGAAACATCAATTTCAGTCTCCAGTTTGAATCAGATTGAAACAAGGATGAAATGAGGGTAAGGGGCTGCTGTCATGTCCAATTCACTTGGAATAAATGAGTACCAAACACCATGCCCTTAGTATGCAACTGTGAAAGCCATTTGGAATCTGTAACACAGCAAACTCTGCTGCCCAAGATTTGACAGCTTCGTGTTTAGATGTGTGTGCTCAAAAGAGAGTTACAATGTACTGTTGTTATGTGCCTTCAAGCTGATTATGACTTATGGTGACCCTATGAATCAGCGACCTCCAACAGCATCTGTCGTGAACCACCCTGTTCAGTTCTTCTAAGTTCAGGTCTGTGGCTCCCTTTATGGAATCAACCCATCTCGTTTGGTCTTCCTCTTTTTCTACTCCCTTCTGTTTTTCCCAGCAGCATTGTCTTTTCTAGTGAATCATGTCTTCTCATGATGTGTCCAAAGTATGATAACCTCAGTTTCATCATTTTAGCTTCTAATGATAGTTCTGGTTTAATTTGTTCTAACACCCAATTATTTGTCTTTTTCGCAGTCCCTGGTATCTGCAAAGCTCTCCTCCAACACCACATTTCAAATAAGTTAATTTTTCTCTTACCTGGTTATTCACCGTCCAATTTTCACATCCATACGTAGAGATCGGGAATACCATGTTCTGAATGATCCTGAGTTTGGTGTTCAGTGATACATCTTTGCATTTGAGGATCTTTTCTAGTTCTCTCATAGCTACCCTCCACAGTCCTAGCCTTCTAATTTTTTTACTATTGTCTCGTTTGGTTAATGACTGTGCCAAAGTATTGATAATCCTTGACAAGTTCAATGTCCTCATTGTCAACTTTAAAGTTACATACATAAATCTTCTGTTATTATTACTTTAAGTCTGCTTGATGTTCAGCTGTAGTCCTGTTTTTGTGCTTTCCTCTTTAACTTTCAACAGCATTTATTTCAAATCATTACTGGTTTCTGCTAGTACATAAAGCACAAAATAAAGTGAAACAAAAATTTAATACATGTGTATTGTAAAACCAGCATAAAATCAGTAATAAAATTCTATATACAGTAATAAATCAATGCCCATACAAGATGAAATACAAAGTACAGCCAAATGCATTTCGGCAACAGTCTTCTTCAGTGGCCTTGTGATTTAACAGGCATACGCTACAGAAGATAAAAACATATTTAAACATTAATGACTCATGAGCGTCTCTCGATTTAAAAAAAATAGCTGTTTTAGGAGGGTATTGTGAACCTACTTGTATATAACCTTCATGGATAAAGACTGATACAATGGCAGTTCAAAGAAGGAAAATCTCTGTATAAAAAGTTTTAAAATTAAATTTTAATGAAATGCAATAATCACAGTAACAATAATTAGTAAAGCAAAGATTTCGCCATTGACACATACCATTTCTTCCTGTTGGAATATTTCAAAAAATAGCAACAAAATTTCACCAACATTATACATTCATCTTACACATATTGCTTTAGTTTCAATGCCTTATCAGCCAAGTTATTATAAGCATATTCACTACTGGGCCTAAAGGTGCATGACACTTGTGGAGTTTACTCCTCCAGTAGTGAATATGCTTATAATATCCCAGAGACACTCATCATGAGTAATTAATGTTTAAATATGTTTTTATCTTCTGCCTTTGTAGTGTATGTCTATTAAAACACAAGGCCACTGAAGAAGACTCTTGTCGAAACGCGTTTGGCTGTAGTTTGTATTTCATCTTGTAAGGGCATTGACTTATTACTGTATGTAGAATTTTATTACTGATTTTTTTGCTGGTTTTACAATACATGTATATTAATTTTTTGTTCCACTTCATTTTGTGCCTTATATGTGCACCTTAACAAAAACACAGTGCTCAAAAGAGAATTAAGGTTGATTCAAACATTTCAGTTCCTGTGTTGTGTTTAGATCTGTGTGGTCAATCTTTTCATTTATCCATATCTGTGAACAACAGTGGGATTTTAGGCTTCAGTTCCTTGGGGCTTCTAGTGTACCAGATGTCAAATGTCCCAATTTCTGAAGAAAAGTGAAAATGTGTCTTTTGTGCAAAGCCCCAAGATGAAATACCATTTACCCTTGTCAAAACTGGTTTTGTAGTGTGAATTAATACCATCTGGTACTGTATGTAAGAAAAGGTTTTAGCTCTCAAAACACATTTAACTTGAACATAAGACCCATGGAAGATGCACTGTTTGGAAGCAATGGCATTTCTTCCCAGTAAATATGCTCAACAGTTCTGAACCTTTGCAAGCCAAGAAAGCAAATGGCTTGATCTCCAGAAAAAGTGTAGAATGCAGTGCAATAAACAATTATTCTTAATGATTTGCTTCGAGAGAAGAGCGACAGAAACCAGCCCTGAAGAATAATGTGGGTAGAAGCAGAGAGAGATCCACAGACACAGGCTGCACTTTGAAAGCTATATAGGATCCAACACGCAAGCCATATACAAAATTATTCAGAGAATTGGCCGTCTACAATTTGGCTGTCAATGTCTATGGTGCAGAAGGCCACAAAGGATCTTCACTGTACCTCCAGACCACAGTTCCTCAGGCATTTCATCCTGACACCTCCCCCACAGCATCACTTTACAGCTATTGGCCTGCAGCCAGCCATTCGCCTCTTTGGGTACAAGAACACACAGATGCTGGCATTGCATTGAGTTGTAGGAATTTATTTTAAATAACCTACAGTTGATTAAAAGGGAATTCATGATAAAAATAGAAGATACTTGTTGAGGAAAGACTGCGGGAAACTTGTCTTTGCACCACACTAAGCTAACAATGCCTCTAAAACTAATGGATTATAGCAAAAAAGGGTTCACATTAAAATTCTGCTTTAATTTTTTTTAAATTTTTGTACACAATTACAAAAGAAAAAAAAAATAAAAAGCCCTAAAATCTTGATTATTTTTCCTTTTTTTTTTTTGGACCAAAGCTCACTTCCCTCAAAATTTTATTGACCTGTGAAAGTTCTTTTTACATAATAAAATCTTTCAAGTAAAAGAGAGGAGGGCGGAGGTTTCTTTTTTTAAAAAAGGGGGGAGAAAAAAACCTGCCAAAAAAGGGAAACAAAACCCACAAATGTGGATATTTCTGATATATATATATCTATCTATATATATATATATTATGTACTCAGAACAAAGTATGATGGGAAAACATTTTGTCACCAATTTATTTGTACTCATAATGCATTAACCCTCACAGCCTTTTCCTTCCTACCCTCTGCAAATCTACATGATCTTTAAGATCAAGAAAAAAAGTTTAAATATTTTAAAATAATTAATAGTAGCAAAAATTCACATTAACACAAAAGAAAAAAGAAAATAACACTCAAGTCAGGAAGGATATTCCCATCATGCTTTGCTTTGAAGAGATGTTGTGTTTTTATTATAGGTTTTCAATACCATGATGGCGGCAAGTAAAAAGGAAAACTAGGTGTTTCCATCACGACCGTTGTGGCCAGAGACAGTGTGCTGAGGGCTTAAGTTGTGTTAAATTAATGAGGGGACAGGGGGCGGGAAATTAAGGGAGTCCATTTTCTATTAAAATATAGAAGTTATTGCAAAACCCTAACTGTAAAAACACACCAATATCTCATTGGATTTTGTATACAGTAGCTAATGATTTCATTTCCAAGCTCCTCAGTGTAACGGTGAATTTGCCTGGCAGAAGGTTAACAAATTCCCCCATCCACTTGTCCTCCCTCCAGAGATAAAAACACAAACCATACAGCTAGAATTTGGGTTTCTGAAACAGGTTTAAATACGTTGTCCATAGGACAACTGGCTCAGCAACTCTATAATATTTCCAGGCCTATCTTCTCTCAAAGATGTTGGGTATTTTATCAGACGCTAACTTTCCCCTCCCAACGCTCCCCCCCATATAAAGGACAAGTAAGGCTCACAGTTTTATCATTCTCCCTAAAACCAGGCTACTCCCCTTCTCTTTCATTAAATCCAGCCCATTAAAACCAGGTTAAAATTCATAGTCTTCATCTGCCATATCAATTGCCCAGGCAAATTTCTCCCGTTGGGTTTTGTTATATATCTTCTCTATAGGTATTCCAAATTTCTTGCACCTGCAGAGAGGAAGAAAGAGAAAATGAAAAATACTTAACAGCAACAGATACACACTCTGAAGGTCCCAAAGACCAGTTGTTTGGCACAGTAGAGCTGTTCTCTCATTCACCTTCCATGCATACACCGACCACATAGCAGGGAAGGTGGACTGTGCAGGCTGACCTCAGCGCCATCATCTGTATGCCTTCCAGCCCTGCCCTCCTTCATCCATGCACTCAGTAGACTGGTTAGAATGGGGACAGCAGGTGTGGTCTCACTTCCCACTCCATATGCACAATGTATGGATGGAAAATGAAGAAGATAAGAGCCTAGTAAGTCCAACCTTTCTTAAGATGAAGAGCAGATTTCTATGTGATGTTCTGGCAAAATTTTGCAGTAACTCTACTGTCTGTACCCATTGCTTATGTGAATTACCACACACACACAAACCCGCAATACTGGAGCAATATATTTTTATTGTTGTACTTTATGACATTGTGATGTTAAATTATTATAAGCCACTCTCATTACTGCACAGGCATTAGGAGGGCAAGTTATAGATCTTTAAATAAATCTATTAAAGTCAAACTTCTGCAAACGCACCTACTGGACAGAAGTGTGCGTGCATGCAGGCACTCAAGCATGCATCTGCAAAAACCAAACACTATCCTGACAGCCTAGCTTCTTAACAGTGCGTTTTCACCAAGTCATGAGACTACAGTAGCAAAGCCACCCTGCCCTATGGTCTTATGTTGCTCTATCAGTTCAGAGGTTTGTGGCTATAACCAGATGCATTATCAACATTATTTATAGTTTACATTCAAGCATCCATGAGGTTGGCTACACAAAAGAAGCAGTGAATGTGTGTGGTAACAATGCTAACTGGATGGACTGTACCATTTCAGACTGTAGGTGAGGAATCACCTATTTAAATATTCTGTCATAATAAACCCTGCAGCTAAGCTAGAATCCTTCTCCCCAACATGTTACTTTTGCACATGGAAGAGTTTTTTTAAAATAAAAAATAGAAATGGAAGAACACTTAAATATATTTTTCACCCATTGTCTGAAAGGTACAGGACAGTCAGAGCTACATCTATCAGTCTCTCTTGATTGCACGTTACCTATGCCTGTCACTTCTAGTGTGTACATCCCTTGTCTTCCCAAAGGAAGTGCAAATTCTGACAACAGCTAACGGATTTGGCAATGTGAAAGTCCTGCATGGTGCTCTAAAGTCCCAAAGATCATCACCTGATGTCACTGTGATGTCAGGAAACTGACCGTTGGGCAACCCAACCCACCTGTCAAACTGGGCCCATGAGAAGTAAGGGAGGCCTGCCAGCCAGATCAAATCCCCCACCAGTGCCTTACAGCATAGAGGGGCTCACCTACCCCATGTCAGTCAAACTACAAAAATCCATCCCAGCAGAACTGCTGCCTATTTTCCTTTCAAAGACTGAAGGAAGACAATGTGATGGGGCCTACAATTTCTTCTCCAGGCAACAGCTTACCAGGCAACAGAAATTCTAGGATCCAGATAATTTAGTTTGGAGGTTCCCAAGGCTATTTGCTTGTTTTCCTCTCGGTCTGTAGCCTGGACCTCCAACTTCATCAGTTGCTCCTCAACTCTTTGTACTGCTTTCTTCTTACTTTCTACAGTCCTATAAGGGGCAAGAAAAAAATATCAGCAGGTAACTATAAATGGCTTTTCAGCACATTGTTCTTTGATGGGAAAAGAACATCAGAACAGATCTGCTGGCTCAGACCAAACACCTATTTAGTCCAGTATCCTATTTCCCATAGTGGCCAGCCAGATGCCTACAGGAAGCCTGCAAGCAGGCCATGAACACAATAGCCCTCTCCCTCACTTGCTCCTTGGCGAATGGTATTCAGAGTCATGCTGCTTCTGATCTTGCAGGAAGTATACAGCCATCATGACTGGCAGTCACTGGTGGATCCTATAGTTTAACTTTGCACTGTGTGGAGTACTTTCTCTTGTCTTTTCTGAATCTCTGAACACTCAGCGTCACCGAATGACCCCATGCCCTAGTCTCATACAAGGGAAAGAAAAAACTCATCTCTATCTACTTTCTCCACGTTAATCATAACTTTATACACACTTCATGTCTCCCCCTTACTTTTTCTAAGTTAAAAATCCCCCAAATGTTGTAACCTTTCCTCATAAGGATGTTGCTCCACATGCTTGATCATTTGGGCTGCCCTTTTCTACACCTTTTCCAACTCTACAATATTTTTTTGAGATATGGCAATCAGAACTGTACATAGTGGTACAAGTGTGGTTGCACCACAGATTTATTTAAAGCAGTAGCAGCTAAGCTGGTACTCCCCCCCCCGGATGTTGTTGTGCTCCAACTCCCCTCAGTCTCAGTGAACATAGTCAACCGTCAGGGATGATGCGAGTTGTAGTCCAACAACATTTGGAGGGCACTAAGTAAGCTATTCTTGTATGAAGGCATTACGATATTGGTGGTTATATTTGTAATCCATTTTCTAACAAACCCTAGCATGCATTCAGCTTTTTCACATCTGCTGAACATTTTGTCAACATTTTCACTGAGCTAGTCACCACCATCCCAAGTTCCCTTTCTGTCAATGCCAGTTCAGGCCTCACCAATGTGTAAGTAAAGTTTGGATTTTTTATGCCCCAATATGTATCACTTTAAATTATTTACATTGAACATTTGCCATTTTAATGCTCATCCCTCCCCCAGTTATTTTATTGAGAATCACAAGTATTTACATGTATCAGAGACACCAGTAAACAAATAAAACTCTAGGCTAAAGAGAAGACCTGACAACTACAATGGCATGACAGCTGAAGTATATCAGCATTATCATATTCATCAGCTAAAGGGATGTTGTTGTCAAGGCAGAAAACATCAGTTGATAATTTCCCAATACTTGAATTATTTTTCTGAATTGAAGCTTATAGGGCTGCAAGTGTACTAACTGTCTTCTTACTATAAAATATTAAACAACTCCATTCTGCAAAAAGATGCCTGTTTTACCTGTCCCTTGATGGCATGAATTCAATGTGTAAGCTTCTCTGCAATGACAATTTTATATCTGAGATCTACAGCAGGAGTCCTATTGCTCTTCTGCAATTGTATTACCACAGGTCTGGCACAGACAAATATGAATCTATTAAAGTCCTTAAATATTATGTTCCCTCTGACCCCCAAAATAAACACAGTGAAAGTAGCATTAATTTCAGTCTTTTAACAATTGCTTGCCCAGGAATGGGGTTGATCAACTCAAGTTATCTCATCCTATAATCTCACTACCTCCGGACACTCCCACCTCAGATGAATATAAGTGTCCCATTAATTGCAATCTCTCCAACACTTTGGAGACACTACCTACCACATGTGCTAATCTCACCAGGGTAGATACCATCTGTGGACTGCTTTTAATGAATTTTCTCTGATGTATGCAGAAAGAGATCACAGCTGTTTCATCTTCCAGATGCTATCCCAGTGACAAGGTGAAATTTCCTCCCTCCCCTCTCTCAAACTGCTCTAAGGCAGACCATATTTCCTGTGGTGTTTTCTGTTAATGTAGACTGTATCTTTCAAACCAAACCCCTTGAATCATTTTCTGCACCCAAAACCAAGGCTCAGTTTAGATTGCCATATCTTCTGTATCATAAATGTGCACCTTGTGAATGAACTGAAGGGTTGTGCAATTGTATGAGAGTCTGTGAGAAGGAAATGTTGTGAACCTGCAAAGGGGTATCTTTTGAGTCTGAAAGTTCCATCTCCAGCCAAGCCTTGTTTTTATTATCCAGTAACAGATAAAGTAATTGGTGCAACACAGCTTCATAATGTTTTTTTTCAAATGTGAAACTCCCCTCCCCCCATGCATTGTCCTTTTGTATAGTAAATCACAACCAAGTCTGGCCCTTTTATTCTGAAATATAATGTTGTTAACAGAAGTTTGCCATGTTTCAGGAAGCACCTGAACCATGAACAGGAGCTTGAGAAGGATTTACATTTTTAATCATAACTATTTTACCTAACATGGGTCCATTCTGAGATTTCCAGCTTTTCATTTCTTTTCTAATTCTTTTGAGTACTAGAAATACAGTTTTTTGGCATCTGAACCCCCAGATATCTGATTTAAAGTTAAATCTAATCTCTACAGCACACCTGATCTGTATTTACATTTTGGGAGTTCCCCCAGTTTGGAGAGATCCTTTTGGAGCACTACACACTCCCCATTTGTTCTACCACCCTGAATAATTTGGTACCATTAGCACCCTGCTCACCCCTAACTCCAGAAAATTTATGAACATATTAAAAAGCACTAGTCCCCAAAATTGGAGGGGGGATGGGGGATCCACTCACATGGAATGGAACAGGCTACATGCTTAGCTGCATATCAGTTAACTCCATGCTGAACTGAGAAGGGAACGGTCATCATTTTCTTATATTAAAAGTGGAAAATGTTTGCAGCAGGCTAGAAAGACCAGAGTTGTTTACTTTTAACTTGTTCTTTGAGTGTCTATTGAAGGTGTGGGGAACCTTTGGCCCTACAGTTGTCACTGAACTACAACTCTCATTGCTGGGGCTGATGAGAGCTGTAGTTCAGCAACATCTGGAGACCAAAGATGCCCCACATCTGGTCTATTGCATAGTTCCACTGTTGGGAGTGTGAACACCTAGGAAAGGCCAAAATGTTAGAAAACTGTAGGTGAATTGGTGGTTCCAACCAGCTGATTCAATCTGGCCTCTGGGACCTGTCAGTTCTGAAGTAGTGTCTTGTATACCACTGTTAGGCTGGGCAGAACAACTTGTCAGGACTAAAATGGAGGTAGTACTGCCAGGTCAGGTGAAGTGTGTGAGTTGCTGTTTGAACCAGCAGCACCTGACACTCCTCAATGCTCACGGGAGAGATGCCTCAAAGTCTCACCATCATTGTAGAGGTTCCAATGTGCCCCTTTACCTAGAACTAAGAAGTCTAAAGTGCTGCCAACTCAGAAATGGCATGCAGTTCCAGAGGCATGTTGTATGTGGGCTCTTGTATGTCTGAGCATTCATTTAGGAGAAGAAAAACAACATATCTAGCCCTCAAGGAGCAGTGCAAAGGCAAAAATTGCTCAAGGTCAGAAATGTGAAGAGATTACCCCTACAAGGACAGCATGACAGTAGCGGGCATGGCCAACACATGCATGTGCATGCATATATACACTCACCACACATACAGGTACATTCTGACAGCCTCTCTCCTGTTCTTCTATTGATGATCAGCAGAGGAGCCAAGGCAGGGCATGAAGTTGTCTTCCTCATTGCAGCGCTGGGAGGAGTGCTTCCTCTCCTCCTGGCCCAGCAATGTGATGGAAAGGAAAATAGCTCTCTGCTCTTTAGAGATTGATCCCAGTGCTGCGATTACTCCAAAGCCCCATCTGCTTACCTTTCAAAGGAGCCTCTTCTACCTCTGGTGCTGCACTATTGATAGATGATCTTAGACTCAGGGAACAGGAAGAAGCATTCCTTACTGTTTCCTGGATGCAAACACCTCTCAACAAGATGCTGTGCCAGAGGCAGAAGAGGTGCCCAATTTTACTAGGGTCTAGTGTGCCACTTGAAGCAGCTTAGCAGGCTGGATCTGGCCCATCACCCCGATCTACAAGGTCAATGCATGCAACTAAAACATCCAAATTAGCCAGTCCTCCAGTTCGCAACACATTTCCCAGTTTGGGTCTTGTGAATCCTCCTTGAATTTTGTCAATTACTGGCATAAATCTAACGACAGATCTGAAGGAGCTTTGGGTGTTGGGTGGAATGAGCTACTGACCTAGGGAAGACTGTTCAGAGGAGAAGGAGGATTTGGGCCATTTTAACAGAGATCTCACTCTGAGCTGAAGTTGCCCACCCTGTGTGCCACACCGAAATGTTTGGACACACGTGTGTCACGGCACCCAGACTTACTTTTTAGACTTCTCATCCCTCCGGACCTTGGCATCAGCTTTGGCGCTTTTCAGTTCTCTTTTGGCATCAGCCAACTGTTCCTTCTTGGCATCAATCTAGGAAAGGCAAAACACCAACAGAAAGCAAGAGATGGCAGGAGTGAAATTGACAAGCTGAAAATAGCTGAACATTGATTCACTTACCATGAATGGGCCTTCTAGGTTGACATGGGGAGACATTCAACTTAAGAGTGTTTTCTCTCCCGATTTGCCCAAGGCAGGAACAAGTGACTTGAAGATTTGTATTGACAAGAGTCTATACGAGCTCCTCCTTCAGTTTCATCCATGACTAAGCTTAAAGCAAAGAGTAGATTCCAAAACAGTGACAGATAGATAAGTAAAAAAAGGAAGGTGATGTAACCTGGCATGAAATGGAAGCTGTGAAGCCATAAAGTGTATGAATAGGCAGCCATCATAATAGACTAGGGTGTGGGAGTGGATGTCTCCCTATGGCAGCCTAGAAGGCCCATTCACAGCAAGAGAACCAACATTCCTTTCTCAGATTGGCATTGAGATAGAAAGGCATGCCGAAGCTAGGCAAGATCTATGGGCAAGTTCCAAACAAATCAGTGGCTGTCCAAACTGGAGGGAGAATGTTCTGGAGAATGCTCCTTCCAAAGGTTGCTTCTGTAGGTGCACACAGGTCCAACTTGCAATACCTAGTGAATATAGACGGCAATGACTATATGGCTGCACAGCAATGTCAACAATGCCAATGTTAGCGGAAAGGGTTGCTGATGCCTTAGTGAAATGTGCCATGATCTGTAGAGGAGCAGGCAAATGTTGAATTTCACAGGCTAAGCAAGGAAAGATTATGCAAAAAACAAAGAGCAAACCTGAGCACAAAGGCAGAGAAGAAGAAGAGATGGGGAAAACACGTCTGCTTTGGGCAAAGGTAGGAACTAAACTGAAGGAGGCACTTGTGTGAGGACATTCAAGTCATGTGTCATTGCCTGGTTGAATCAGGAGACACAGCCCTCTGAGGATGCCTCCTATGCCAACCTGAGAAGAGTCAAGGTTTCTTCCAGCAACCACTTGATGTATCACAAGTCCAAGAGCACTGTCAGACTAAAAAAACCCTGGCTGGAATCCTAAGTCTGCTTCTGCTGGCAGGAGCGTCCCTGAGCAGTTTCCCCGTATATGGCACTGCCACCAGTTGAAGGGGCAAGAGGAGATGGCTTTTATCCATCCCCCTCTTTCCTCTGTAGCTCCTTGTGCGCCCCCTGAAAATCTGCTCCAAAGGGTTGAAGGACTCTCCAGAACACCATGAGAGGTGGTGCAGAGGGGAATCAACAAAAATTGCCTCCCTGCAGCAGGATCCTCTGCTGGTTCCAATTCTATTCCTGGAACCCAACTTTGAATCCCAGCCCCTAAAAGTATGAGCGCAAATGTTGTTAGCATTTACATCATATCAGATATGCTAGGAAAAGATCAAATTTCAAATACGTAAACATCCCTCCCCCCTTTCAGGAGAGATTTAGCTCTGCACAACTCAAAAGCTGTCTACATGGCCTATGCAACTGGTACAACAGAAGGTATCACCCAATGTATTTTAGGACTAACTTAGCAACCTCTAACCTAAATTATGTATCTATGTTGTCAATCAGTGGGGGAGAGAATCAGTTAAAGAAATCTGACTATTTTGGGAAGATGGACATGGATTGTCTCTCTAACTAACAACGCTACCACCAGCAGGCTTGAGTGAACAATTTCCCAACCAACAGGGAGAAATCCTGGGAAAGCTGTGGGTTGCAACTTAATTACATCTAGGAAAAAACCCAGGGCTCAGGAAAAGTTAAAAAAAGACTCAAAGGTGCAATTACACAAAGCAGGGCCAATAAACCTTCATAAGAATAATGGAATTCAGAAAACAAAGTGTACAATACAATCTGTCAACTGGTGACTAGGGGAGGAGTCTATGAAGCCATGTAGCTGGAACTCTTCAGATATTGCTAGACTACAACTCTCATCATTCCCAATGCAGTGTTAAAGGTTCAGATATACTGTACTAGGTCATGTGAGGAAATTTTCTCTGCCCTTCCAATAATGGTTTCTCTCTAAAGCAGAGATGGGGAACCTGCGGCCTTGCAGACGTCATTGGACTCCCAAGTACCATCAGTTCCAGCCAGCATAGTCAATGGTTGGTATGAGGGGACTTGTAGCCCAGTAACATCCAAGCTCTAGTCTAAAGAATGAAAAGTAGATGTTGCAGGACCTGCGGCAGACTAAGCAGGGATCTGAAGCTGAAGACTGACAGTTCATTCACCTAAGCTGTGACTGACAGACTCTTCAGCTCCGCTAAAAATAATGGTACAAGTGAGTTGGGGTGGGGGGAGTGAAGGCAAACAAGTCGTTATCGTTTTATCAAAGCTGTCAGTCCTAACAACTGAAGCAGCCAGGTTAGATATTATGAAAGCCAAAAAGAACACCCCACTGATTAATAAAACAGACTCAGGCTATAAACCAACCTAACCACAATGACCTCAGGATGTTTGTCAGAAATAACCTGAAAAGTAAAAGGGTGATTTAGATGAGAAGAACAGAAGCAAAAGCTGAAACTATATAGGCTTGCACTTTTGTCAGGGAGGAAGGCAGATAATGCAAATTATCATGGGTCTTTGAGACTGTAGGTTAAACCTCAATCATCCTCAAGCCATGGGCAGGAATAGCTATCGGTTCTGAACTTACTTTAAGTTCACAAGATCATGAGAAAACCATAGCCTTTAAAGCAGGCTGGGGAACCTTTGGCCCTCCAGATGTTGCTGGACTCCAACTCCCACCATTCCAGACTGCTGACCATGTTGGCTGGGGTTGATGGGAACTGGAGTCCAACAACATCCGGAAAGGCTAAGATTCACAGGCCTGCTTTAAGGAAACCTGCACAGAAACCTTTAGAAGAATAAGACCTGGTCTACGCAGATAGTTTATCATGTGGTAAAACTGATGTTGGACTTAGCTATTTCAAACTGAAGGTGGGAGTAGGGTTATACATTCAAACATTTCTTCATTTGGCAATGTGGAGTTGGGGGCAGAGGGAATAACCCTGCATACTGAAAATGAGAACATCAAAGCAATGTCTAGGACAGAACCTTTCTGCCTGCCATTTCATTTTGTAGATACAGGGAGCATTTGTCATTCAGAAGAGGCATTCAGTCATATGATTTCCCCATCTATAGGTCTCAAGCAGTACAGTGCAAGTACAGTTTTGCCATGTGAATTGCTGTTTGTGTAGATGAGCTGTTAAGTCCTGGCTGAGGTCAATTGGTCAAGATGCTTTCAAATACAATCTCAAAGCTTTTCTGGGGCACTGATTTTTATGATGTGCCAGGGAAGCCTCAGGAAAGCTCCCAAGCATTTGTATCAACAGCTGAGCCTCTTGTGGTCCTCTAAATCAAGTTACACCTTTCTTCAAGGGTCTCTGTGTAACAGGTGGGATCTATGGAACCAGGAGCAGAATTTTGCCTTGTTCAAAGGGGCTTTTACACCTTTCTCCTTCCTGATGCAGCCCCCTATAATCCCCCCAAAAGCTGCCCCTGAGAGTTGGTGGCCCCCCTACAATGGCATGGGAAATGACAACGATTGCGGCTAGAGGAAGGAAATGTCAAAAAACGAAGACTGTCATTGCACAAAAGGGCTTTCTGGTCATACAAAGGGCTCTCTGGATCTTGCTCACTGTCTTAGGAGTCAATTGGGATAGAAAAATGTAGTATAATATCAGAGAGCTGGTGGAGCCAAAAGGTATTTCTGGGAAATTTTTGGCTTCTTGGCTTTATAGATATTACTAGCTAACTTTAGCGCAACTCAGTCGGAAACAGCAAAGACAGCTTGGTGAGAAGAGGAAGGATTTGAAGAACAATTCTCTGTAATAAAACCAAACACGTTTCTCCTCCCCAAAAATCAGAGAAACCAGCTTCACTAGTGAAGTACTTTCAGAGGAGAGCCTGATACAAATCACTTAAGAAACCGAGGTAGTTGAACTCAATCTTTTAATCAAAGGAAGCAATCAGTTACCTTGCTCTGTAAAGTCATCATGGATTTCTCAAATGTCTTTGGAGGCGCCCTCTGGTGGTTGCAGAGAATAGCAACAGCTCTATTGGCACGGTTATAAGACAGGATCTTTGCTGGGATGTTATCCTCCGCTGGAAAAGTTAAAAAAATAACATAAGAAATTTGCATTTCAGTATGGAAAAGTCTAGTTCCCTGTTGGATAATTTCACTTTTTCCATACAGAAGAGATAATAGCAGCTCAGCTCTTAGGTAGCTGTGCCTTACCTACAAGGAGACTGGAGGCTGTAGCTTAAAAGTAGAGCACATGTTTTGCATGCTGAAGGTCTGAGGTTCAATACCCAGCATATCTAGTTAAGGATCTCATATAGCAGAGGTGAGAAGTACAGTTCAGAATAACAATGGCACTCAAAAGCACATGTTTTGGGGATGGTCCATAGCTTAGTGGTACAGCACATATTCTGCATGCAGAAGAGCTCATGTTCAATCCGTGGCAGTAAATAGGATCAGGTAACAGGTGACTGGAAAGGCCAGTGCCTGAGAGCAGGGAGAGCTGATGCTAGAGTAAATACTGGGACAGATGAAAAAATACCCTGACTTGGTATAAGGCAGCTTCTTATGTTCCCTAAGCACCTAAGAAGTGATTTGAACACCTTAAAGAACTATGAAAATGCTAACAACAATTTGTATTCTAGTGTATGTGCTCCAGTGTTCAGTATAAACCCTTTACATTTCAGCAGTCTCCAATCTATTTGCATTTGTCTCTTGGATTCCTTCTCCGCCTTGCTGGCACCAATGGATTTTGAAAAGGCACACTGTTGTGCAAAGAAATGGACAAACATAGTACAGTAGGGCCCCGCTTTATGGCACTTTGCTTTACAGTGATTCGCTAATACAGCGGTCTTAATTAGACACAATTAGACTAAAGCCCCACTCATACAGCACTTGTTCTGCTTTTACGGCGGTTTTCGGGCATCGTGTGCCTTTCTATTCAATGGGTTCTGCTTTACAGCGGGGTCTGGAACGTAACCCGCCGTATGAGTGGGGCCCTCCTGTATCCTTATCTGGCACAGCCCAAGAGTCAAGAGTCAAACCTGCCTTCATCATGGACAGATTATCTGATCAAGGTGCGTATCACAGGAGCACAGGATATCCACTGGGGTAGGGGATTGTAATGATTTCCCCCTGGAGACTAAGGAAACCAAATGGATTCTAGAAGGTTATTTGCCAAGTGGTTTTGCTAGCTGTCCTATTTCTGGCCTGGTTGATTTAGGGCTCCCTTTGCCAACCTGGTGCCCTCCAGATGTTTTGGACTATAGCTTTCATTATGGAAGCTGTAGTACAAAACATCTGAAGAGAATCAGATTGGTAAAGGCTGATTCAGGGTATCATGTCATCTCAGGCCATAGATACTATCCCTACACTCTATTAACTTTCCATCTGAAATGTTTCAATGAACCCTTGAAGATGACTTCAAAGCTGCAGAATTCTGTGGCCTGCCTTTTGGTTAGGGTGACATGTGGTGAGCATCTATTCTTGCCCACCTGGCACTGGCTGACAGCTAGCTCCTGGATGAATTCAAAGTGCTGCTGTTTAGGTTTTCAAACCCTTAATTGACTAGAGGTGTGTATCTGAAAGAACTCCTTTTCCCATGCATTTTTCCTCTGTTGGCTGTGAAGGCACAGATTCCAGTTCCTTCCTCTTCAGAAATTCAGAGCAATGAAGACCTGGAACAGGGCTCACTCAGTAATGGCAACTTTGGAACTCTCTGTCCAGTGAAACTTGCCTAACTGCATCTTTATATTCTACCACCTTGTAAAAAACTTTGAGAGGGCCATTCCTGAGGTTGTCTGGGAATGACACCAGTTTTCCTGTTGATAGGGGATTCTACTGCTTGTAAAAAAATATTTTTTGGTCTTTTTATTGGATGATAGCAGACTGCTCTGTAAATAAAGTTATCATCATAATTAAGTAATATGTTAATTATTTGCATTAATTGAGCAGAGGCATGGTTGATTATTCAAGGACTGTGATGCAAAATTACATGACCAATGCTACAAGGATATGTCACCATGAGGGGCCAGATTCCTGAAAGCCTTCTTATAAATGTGCCTCCACATGGTAAAATACAGATTTGTGGTCATCTCTGTTTCACTCTGGAGGAACTTATTTTCAAATAGAATTAGCCATAGAAAGATTATGGAGATTTCTTATTCCATGGTAAAATTCTGAAAATACATACTTTGCCATCACAACCTTGGCATGAACCTGGCTTCTACCATCACCTTACATAAAGAAAGACAGCTTCAATCAGTCAAAAAGGAGTTGAAAAGAACTTTGAGAATACATGAGTGGTGCTTTAAAATTGCAACTGTATTAATCCTGATGTCCAAATGCTAATATACTGTGGCTTTCCTCATAATTTTGAGGGCCAGAAACTAATTTTCATTGAAGAACAACACTTCCAATTTTGCATTTGCTTGCTGTAGATGAAACAAACATAGCTTTCAGTATAGCACAAATTACTCTGATTATAGTGGTTAAAGATGCTTTCACTTAACCATGGAATAGCAACTTTATTCAGGGTGGCTCAAAAATAATTGCCTCTGAACAAACAGGGAACTGTGGAGCAGCTCAAGTAATATCCAGCCAGAGGCTCTTAAATCTGTATCTGAATCAGTGTTACAATCAACATAGGGAGAGGAAGATGATAAGATGCCCTAATCCAAAAAGTACTTACCGGTTGTAAGCTCCTTTAGCTGCTGCTGTAGCGTAATAGAGGCATTATATGTTCGAAATACCTTGGCTGTCAGCCCTTCCATAAGGTCTTGAAGATGTTTATTTAAGATACTAGTCTAAGGGGTAGAAAAAAACCCAGGGAGGGGAGATTAATTAATCCCAGCACTCATCACCAGAATTCCTTTCACCTAAGCATTTGAATCCTCCTTATTCTCACTATTTGAGGAGATGAACGTTTCTGTATTGACATCTACTTAACCTTTTGGAACAAGGATGTGAATCTAGGACTATATACAACACTTCCCCAAACAGCACATGGAACTCTGAAACTGAGCTTGCGGTACTTATTTTTGTTTTCAGTGCAGGACACCCTATAAAAAAAAAAAGTTCTCAGGACGGCTTACAGGATAAGCAAGTTAAATAATAAAAAACAGTAACACATTATAATGTGATGCAGCATTAAAAGTAAACTCCAAATTAAGATGCACCACAAGCAGCATGTGAAAAACTGGCCCTTCCCCCAAGCCACTGTAAAGGGAACTATCACCACAACAAGAATTTAGACTTATTTATTTTTTATTATTTTTAAAATCAAGATTATGGTGCTATAAGATTAATTCTCAAGTATCTGGTATGGAAGGTACTCACATTGAGCCTGTCAAAGAGATCATCTTCAGGCTGCTTATTCTCCATGAACAACTGAAGATTCTTAAAAACCTACAAAGCAAATAGATAGGAAAGAAGAAAGGCATTACAGCATAAAACAAAGAAACTGGATGGATGCAATGGTGGTACAGAGTGCTCCTCACTAATTCATGTTGATATGCTTACATGTACACATTGCTGAGGGATCACTGTTCTCTACAGGCTTACAGGAAATGTGCTGGTGGATCTTGCTAAGAAGGGATAGGAGTATATTGGTCACTATCCATCACTGGTGAAAACAAAATAGTAACAAAAGCTTCTTTGATGGAAGAGGCAAATCAAAGAGTTTGGGCACTGAGGTGCAGAGGAACTGGGGGGCAGGGAGAAGCACAACAGAGATTTACAAAACTGCAAGTGCTATGGAAATAGCGAAGAGAATGAAAACTGAATATAGATCCATTATCCATGAAGATTAAATGGAACCACCAGGTTGAGTGGCAATATGCCCATCAGATGCCAGGAACAAAGAACAGGGGAGGACTATTGCTTTTGATTGCTAATGGGCTTCCCGGAGGAATCTACTGAGTCACTGTTGGAACCTGAATGCTGGACCAGATGGACCTTTGGTTTGACCAAGCAGGGAAATTCTTATCTTTAGATGGACTCTTTGCATACTCCAGATCAGATCTAAAGAACCACCAGAAGGTGAAGCAAGTTCACAGAAAACGTGGAGACTTTTCGGACTCCCCTCTTGCCTTTCATTAAATGATGCAGCCCAAGAAAAATTCCTTACCCTCTTCTCAACAGGGACTTTGTTATAGTATCGTATGGAGTCTTTTCCAAGGAAGTCAAACTCTACCACATATTCCTGGCCATCCAATTCTGGATGCAAATTAATATGTTCTACACGTAGAGAGCAGCAGCCCACTGTGTCAGCCGTCTCCCCTTCCTCTTTTTCATTACCAGCTCTCAGAGCAAGCTACAAATATGAAACAGTGAAGGAGAGGAGTGAGATGTTACAAATAGTAATCAAAACAGGTGGAGGCATTTTTAACATTGGTCAGCCAAGCACGAAGCTGCTTCAGGATTTTTTGAGCTAAGAAACTATCAGTTTAAACTCCAAAGTTGAGATTCGAGCATTCGCAAATGCAACTAAAATAATACACTAAGCTTTGTCACAAGGAAACAAGTTCTCAAATTTGCTTAGGCAACTGGGGGCCCATCTGTACCTAGTTCAGGTGTCTTAATAAATTAACATGGAGCATTGCTTATCGGTAAGTTAGGGCAACCCAGCTTTATTGGTACTGATGCTGCATCAATACCCCATTTATCATCATTTAACTCCAGAACAATTGCTGTAGAAAGATCTGTCCACTTATGATGCCATTTCTTAATGGCACTGCAAAAGATAGTGTGTACACACGCGAGTTGAGAGACATTCTGAGGAAAGCGGGCAGAGCTTTGCCTGCATACACATTGACTCAGCCCATAAGCAACCATGAAAAGTAATCCATTTGGCAAAGAAAACTGTTGTGCTGTAGAAGTTACCAGTTTCAGACCAAGGTTTCAACAAGCCTATGCTCAGGAACCCTGCCTAGATAATAGAAAAGGCACAAACTGGAAGAGTGACAGATCCTCACTTTGTCAATGAAGTACAGCGCAACAGCTCTCTGCCGCACTTTCATCTCTTTGGACTTCCAGTCTTCTCGATAATTATTTCGAATTTTATCTACACATTTCTTCAATCTCCGAGCAGTCTCATATTTCTGCCAGTCCTTCTCACCCTGCAGAGGCAATCAGAAGGAACAACATGATAATCTGCTCCAGAGTATGAGGGCTCCAGTTCAGAGATGGGGCACATTTTAGAGTATTTTTCAAGATTTCCTCATTGCCATTATACAGACATTATTTGACTTGATTGCTGCTTCCTATTTCAGAAGCACACAAGTGGTTAAGAAGTTTTTAAGATATACTAAGTTGGTAGCAAGAGTCACAAAATGAAACAAAGTACTCTTTGGATCTTCCATTCAACAATACATCCTTCCCTAAGGTCTGCAGCTCAGCAGTAGAGCAACGCTTTGCATGCAGAAGGTCCCTTGTTCACAATTCCAGCATCTACAGGCAAGGCTTGGAAAGACATGTCTGAAATCCTGGACAGCTGCTTGCAGTTAGTGTAGATAGTGCAGAGCTAGATGAAGCAATGGGTTGACTTGATAATAAAGCAGATTCCTATTTTATTCAGCACTGGGCATGTCCGAAGTAGCCTGCACGTTTTCAGATAAACTATCACCTTGATTCTAGAGCTGGGGTTCAACATGATGTACTTAATAGATCCTTGGATATTCTCCGTCCATGACACCAACCAGGTCACCTTGTTATCATGTCGGACTTCTTTCCATTTATGTCCAGGTGGAGGTGGAGGAACTTTAGAATCCCTGAACAGGGGAAAAACAGGAACACAGAAATGGTTTAAACCGAACAGACTACAGAAGAAATTATAACTACCAGCAAAATACATTTTAGAAAATCATCTCTTCTGTTTGGTTCAGAGAGTCCCAAATATGGATTTATAGCACTATAAATCAAAATGAGTGTTACAATATGTCAACTGCCTAGATTTGCCAGATTTTTATAGGCCTCAAGCCTGACAAGCAGAAAAACTGAAGAGAGCAAACATTTGGTTTGATTCTTGCAAATTTCTGCTTAAGCTTCATGTAAATATCAAGTTTGAAAGCAAGGAACCCCAGAAGATTTTCAACAGATCTGATACAGTAAGCATAGTGGGCAAAAGAGATCCTATGTTATTACACTATGCCAGGGACACTGGTCTGGCTGGAGCTGTACTCCCCACATCTACTTTTAAGATTCAAGAGCTACCACGATATCTAAGTCTTGGCCTGGTCGGCAGACTGCCTAAGTGCCCCAAAAGCCACTCTGAGCTTCCCAAAGGAAGATATAAAGGCAGCAACCACCACCCACTAATATTTAGATTAATAAGCTGATCCAAACATTTGAATTTTGCTACTCGTATATGTTAAAAAAAAACTTTACAAACTACTGATGTGCCAGTATTTTGTGAATTACAGTGAAAAGTTCACAGTTGGCACTGAAGGTGGTATGTGCTGGCCTTCCACTCCTGAATGGTACTGTTGAAGGTGAGGCCCTGTACAGAAACAATAGATTCTAATGCTTGACAGAGAGGCTATCCGGGGTGAGAAGCTTGAACACAGCTGCTGCACATTGCAACCAGCAGTCTCCCCTGGCTAGCGTGCAATATCTTCCATGCTCACTTGCTACAATTGATGATGATGTCTTCTGGCATTATCCGTCTCTTCAGCATGCCCATTTTGGGATGGTTGCCACGCCCTCTGAAGAGACCTGGAGGCTCAATCTTAAAGTTGGCAATTCTTTCCTTATGATTATCCATGATACAATAGCCATATTCTTTTAATAACCGCTCGTTCTCCTCTTTAATTTTCTAGGGGAAAGCACACAGGCACAAAACAGGAAAAATTACAATGTACCCAAAGCCACAATATAAATTATTCAGAGCCAAAGTTAGAATAAATTTGTTAGCTCCATCCAAGTCGTGCTGTAAAAGACATTTTTACAAGTACTGCAAGTACAGTGCAAGAAAGCAGCTGTGCTCCCAAGAGCGTTATTAGTTATAGCCTGGTCAACACATTGCAGGAAGGACTGGAAATGTCCTCAGCATGATTATTTGTACCTTCAGTGGCTATAACATGTGCATCCACATTCCTAACTGCACAGTCCTATACATGTCTAATCAGAAGTTAGTCCCACCAAGTTCAGCTGGGTTTACTTCAAGGTAAGAAGGTACAAGGTTACAGCTCAAGGCTGGAATCCTAGGCACACATTCCCAGAAGTCCAACTGAACAGTGGACAATTAAACATGCATAGGATCAGGCTATAAATTATGCAAATCAAAGCCATGCAAATTAACTTCTTCTACTTCCCACCTGTTGAATTTGAGGCTACTTGCTCATGAACAAGAATTTGGTGAGGGCAGGTTTGGGTAGTACTACTGCCACCGTAACCCTTCTCAACCACCCTCCCCTTTTATCTTTGACCAAAGTTTAAGCCTATGGACAGAGTTTTACTTACCTTTAACTTCACACTTAGGACCTACCATTTGAGATGCTTTAGAAATCAACAACAAAAAGAGGGGGACGAATGATAAATAGAGACACAGGGGATGGAGAGGTCCGGTTTACCTGGCAATGATCAACAATGTTTTTTTGCTACGTGCATGAGACTCAGGTTCATGCAGTTCCACTTCCTTCTATTCCCCCTGGTGTGGCCGTGAAGAGAAGACTGGAAGTTTTTGCTTCCAATGATTCAATGAATCACAGTTTAGCACTGTGTCTGAACCTTCCACTGTGGCTAATTTTAACTGTGTTTAGTTGAAACAAGCCACCTTCATAAACCACAGTAGTTAAAACTAACCATAAGGTTGGATATAATACTGAACTACAGTTAGCCTAAAACAGACATGAAACCTTCTGAACACATCCTCTAGCTGATCCAGGAAAGAAGAGTGCAAGCTCGGGCTCATCTCTGTAACCATGTTTATTATGTTCAAACAAGACCAGAAGCAGCAGTACAGTTTGCTGAAATGGATTTCCTTGCCTCCTGCATAGGAGAATATTTTTTTTATTCTCTGGAAACAATCTAGATGATGTGTTGCCACCTCTACACCCATACAGGAAGGCGAGAATAACTGCAAGTAGCAAACCTGTACATATATAGCAGTAGGCCCAACATAGGAAAAATAAACCTTCCTGAACTTTAAAATAATTTTTACATACCCACTTAAGATTAAAATTTTTAAAGTATATGCATAAAAGTTATCAACTGACAAACAAGTGTCCAGCTAGTGTACCTGTATGAAACATGTTTTTAGGAGAGTTGGGATCAAATGAACTCCTTGTAGTGTACACTCAGCCTTGGTCCACATGCAAACCCTACCCACAGTCTGGAGCTATGGGAACAAACCATGTGCTTGCATGCTCCCTCTTTCCATCACATACCCCCTTTTTATTAGTTACTGCCTGGTTTGAATAAACCATTACACACTATGATCTGCACTTCCCCTCTAAAACAAGACTCACACACCATGGTTTGAAACTGATTTACAATCCTTGTTTGTAGGGCAAGCACAAACCATAATTTCGTTGTTCAGACGTAATGGTTTGATCAAATCAGAAGTCTCTAATTGAAGCAGAGTGTGTGAGGGCAAGGAGGGAGCCCATCAGCATAAAAACTTGTTCCCAAAGCCATAGTTTGGTGTTGTCTTTGAACTGAGCTTCACTGGGATTGTTGCTTGCTAATGTATGCAACTGACTAAGGGACAAAGATGAAAGGGGTCTCTTACTAACAACACTAAGACTGGAAACCAAGAAGCAAAAGAAGAGAATGAACCACTTCTGTTCCATTGTCCCCCTTAAACAACAGAAAAAAACCAGCAAGTCGATGCTTATTTGCGTTCACCATTGGGAACCTTTTGGTTTCTGGGAACATAGGGCTTTTAAAAGCTATCAAGAAATTCATTCCGCATCCCTTCAGGCACCCTGCTTCCCCCTACCCCCTCCCACACCCAAGGAGAAACTCAAAATGCATTACTAAAAGGCACCAAACAGAGACCAATATTCTATTACTTATTGAAATCCATAGTAGTTCATGTGAAGCATCTCTCCCACATTAAAAAATTTTCACCAAGAAAAACTGACAGGCAGGGCAATGGATCAACAGTTCATTTATTATACAGCCACAAGAGTGGCTGTATACTATAGCCAGCATGGATTTTTCACATTTCGTCATGTTAAATTGAAAATAGCCCCATGCCATTCTGCTTTTCCCATAAGCTCATTTCAAAACAGTCTTATGAAACTTATAGTCCTGGACTCAGAAATACTTGCTTAACAACCCACTAGCTTTTCACGGCAATACACAAAACACTCAGAGAGAATCCAGAGTTTAAAGTGTAAAACAAGAGGAATAAAATCCAGACCCGTTGGACTTTTTTCTCTCAGTGGCCTCATAATTTGTTGAAATTAATTAAAAATCACCCATGTTCAGAGTACCTGTAATCCTATTACTAACCTTGCCCCAGACACTGGCCTTCATCATCTGCAGTTTAAAAGTTAAAAAAAAATGCCTGGCTGATTTTTAATTAATTTAAGAAATTTAACATTGGAGGCAATGATAGCACAGATATGCTTAGTAAGAACCAACTGTCAGTGTTCTAAAAGCCCGACTAACAGCTGTTTGGCTTGGCAAATCAGAGGGCCACACCCACGCCAGCCGCTTATTCCACTTTAAACAGTCATAGCTTCCCCAAGGAATCCTGGGAAGTGTAGTTTGTGAAGGGTGATTAGGGTTGTTAGGAAACTTCTATTGCCCTGACAGAGCTCCAGTAGCCAGAGTGGTTTAACAATCAGCCTCTCTTCCCAGAGCATTCTGGGGATTGTAGCTCTGTGATGGGAGTCGGAGTTTCCTAACAACTCTCAGCCCTTCTCACAAACTACACTTCACAGAATTCTCTGGGGGACCCATGATTGTTTAAAGTGGAAAAAATGTCTGGCATAGATGTGGCCAGGGACAGCTTTGGTTTAAATGTGGGTGGGAGACTACATGTGTCTGCTGTAGAATAAAAAGGTGGGAGAAACCTCCCAAAATAATGATACTGTTAAACAATGTTTTCCTTTTGGAAAGGAAAGGGGCATTCTCCCTGCCCAGTGCCCATCCACCCAACCTCCTCCTCTCCCTCCCTCTCTCCTTCCAGGTCAGTTTCATTTATCCTAAGAATGACTGCACAAGAGTAAATCCCATTGAACTCAAGAAGCATGCAAATAATCAAACCTCTCCTCCCTCTTCCTTCCCCCTCTCCCTCCCCAGGAAGTGGATTGCACTGTGAAAGACCAACTCAAATTGTGTATTTTTACAAATTTGTAGGGCAGTACAATATCTCAGAAAGGAGGTCAGGTCTCCTGCTCCCCTGGTGCATTCACTACAGCTGCCAATTTCCCTGCTTTTTAAAGTTTGATAGAAATATCTGTTGGCTATAGGTACGTTCTTAAATTGCAAGGGTTTTTTTGTGTATTACTTACAGTCTAAAAGATTTCTTTTAGACACCAGTTTCTTATTAAGGTTTCTACCAAGTATTACTGCAACACCTTGACAAAGTCAACATTAAGATCCTTTCAGTGCCAGATGAAAACCTTTTTATTTTCCCAGGGTTTTAAGAAGTATCCTGTGTATTTTAGTCTTTGAATACATTATATTTAGCTGAGGTTTAATGCTGTTTTAACTACATAAGAGCTGCCTGATGGATCAGGCCAATGGCCCATCTAGTCCAGCATCCTACTTGCTGCCCTGGGCTCCTACTGGGAGGAAGGGCAGAATATAAATCAAATAATAAATAAATAAATCCTGGACCTGTGAACAAGAACACTATCCCCGCCTACAGTTTCCAGCAACTGGTATTCAGAAACATACTGCTGACCGTAAAAATGTTGTATACTGCTTGTGCTGGTTTTATGTGGATATTTGTATTGAAATTATTACCCTACTCTATTTGATTGTTTTATGTTTGTGAAAAAGGTCAAACCTAATAGTCGAATTCTTTGTGAAACATCTAGAGGATGTGGTTGATTGGCAGTCTATAAATATCAAAATAAATCAGGAAAATGTAAAAATCCCATTAATGGGGCCTAAATGGGGCTCCTGCTGGGAGGAAGGGCGGGATATAAATCAAATAATAAATAAATAGATAAATAGATAAATAAAATAAATACCTTCATCTCTTGCTGCCCTGGGCCTCTTGCTGGGAGGAAGGGTGGGATATAAATCAAAAAATAAACAAACAAATAAAATAAATCTCTTGGAAACTTAGAAGCAGGAGGTTTCAATTCTCTGCTCAGGGAAATGGAGGTAATAATTATTTTATGACACTTAGAATAAAATGGCAAAGCCAAAGCATTCTGATCATATCCTTTGTTTTCAGTGTGCAAGTCTTGGAAGAAAATTAATTCTAAAACAAGTTACCTGTTTTTCCTCCTTGGTCATCTGTTTTCTGGCTTCTGACTGAGCTTTGAAATACTGACTCAAATGCGTGAAGTCACACTTGCTGAGGCTGGTGATGGTACTCTTTTCCCCTGAGGTCATTTCCTGCAACAAAAAGTAAACCAGATCCATAAAGTACTTAAAGAGGAAACTGCGTTTCACCCTAATTTTTGGTAAAGTCAGTTTGGATGTTGACTTTAGAGCACTCAAGTTGCAACAAGAGCTATAAACCTAGAGGAGACCAAATGCAGAATAAAAGAAAAGTATCACAGTTTCATCTTTGATGGTTATCAATATCTAATTAATAAAAACGGCATACTTCACTGCCCCTCATGCTGCTCTGAGATGAGACCTCAGAGACATTCCATACCAAAGAGATGCAAACTCTGAAGTCAGGGTTAGTATATTAAGTATCTCCCTATTGTTTCATGCTATTTCCAAGACACTCTGAAACTCTGATCTTAGACTCCATTCAGGCACAGAATGGGATCGGCAGAGTAGAAGGGAATGGAAGGAGGCAGGGTACAAAGCCACACTGCTGTGCTGATGAAAGTCACATGGATGCTGGAAGCCTTTCTAGCCTTCCCCTAATTATGAAGATTTTCCCCAGGACTTGAATTTTTATATTTATTTTTAAAGAAAGCCAAGACTCTAAGGCTGCCTCAATCATTGCACTCAAACAATGATCCAGCAGACATTGTTTATTACAGAAGCATCCTGTCTCCTACGAGTCTAGGGTGAGATATAGAGATCTCCCTCATTTTAATCTTCACAATCCTGTGAGGTAACTAGGCTGAGAAATGATTTCCTCCAAGGAGCAAATAGCAACATATGGTAATTCCCCACAACCATTTCATCTTTACAACAACCCTGCAAGGTAGAAGAGGATGAGATAGTGGAAATTTGAACCAGGTCCCAGTCTAGCTTTTATTACTATATTGGTTATTATACACTACTCTGGTCATACTTTTCCACCTTACATGAAGAGAACAAAATGCACAGCCAGTCTGCCAATCCTTGGTTAGCGGGGTCACCTGTGCCAGCCACGTTAGTGCACTTTGTCAGTCAGCATATTCTCTAGTCAGGATCACTAATAAAAGGTTCCTGGTTCACAGAGTTTAAATAGAGCATGGCCATAAAATACACTGACAGATGTATTTCACAGTTTGTGGCCATTCCAGGGTAGTATTTCACAGACCAGCACACCACACAAGCTGTGGTTTGGGGGAAAAAGAAGTCAAACCATTTCAACTTAACCAAAGCATGGGGCAGCACTGTTATCACCAGTACACTGGCAAAAACAGCAGTCTCTCCTTCATGAGACTGGCAGCACTTGCAGTTCTTGACTTTGGGATATGAGGAACAACGGGCACCAGTCAAGCTGTCTTAAGGCACTCTTTAAGCTCAGATGACTTGAATCTTGGCAACCATGAGCATGCACAAGCATAATGTAGTTTTACTTGCCCACAATGACCATAGATGACTCTTTAGGGTTCTAGATTTTTTTTTTTTTAAAAAAACCCAACGATTAAAGCCTTTGCTTTGCTTAACAGACAACCCTGACTACAAACGGGAAATCACAAAACTGACTTGGAAAAGGAACGTTAACTATGCACTGTAAATTCCTAAACATACGCAAAGCACACTGTGTAAACCTCACACATGAACAAATCTATCCTCCAGCATAAGCACTGCAAAGGGAATTCTCTACTTGCAAAATGGGGGAGGGATGACTTAATACAACTCCCGTTGGCAAACTCAAGAGTACTACTCATGCCTTTTACCTCTGGCCCAGACTTCCTGTTCTCTTTCCTCTTGGGGCAGGCATGGAAAATCTAGCTTCTTTACACTTTCTCATATCTCTGACTCCTTCCTATTGTAGGAGGGTCTTGTTTTTCTCAGCAACAGATCAGACCATATCCTCTCCCCAGATCACTTCTTATTCTTCCTTACTACGTAATATATTTGTTTATATCTGTATGCATGTATAAGTCCTTTGAGAAGCAGAATGGTTAATGCAGAACCCCAAGCATTTAGTGAGGAAGAAAAGAAGCAATGAGCCATCTGCTACACCCCTAGAAGCAACCATTATGTAGTCATCCAGGAAAGTGGCAATCTGCATGCCTGGTTTTAAAGCTCTGAAGTAACCAAGGACTCCTACCTTTCCGTAATATTGTTCATACCTTTCTCCAGTCTTTAAAGAAGTTTTTCCTGAAGATGTCCTTTGTAGTGTATTCGTGATCAAGCATTTTTGCAAAGAACGTTGCAACTTCTTCTGCTTTGGGACTGAGCTTCATGACTTTGCCTACAGCAGAGAAAGCAATCCATGAGGAAACAGAAAAGAACAAGGTGACATCCTATAGTCGCTGAACCACTCAAACAGTCTACGCTTCTTAACTCAAAGAGAAGGGATCCAGGAACATCCCTACCCAGCGTTGGCCCTTTGTGGATATACAATGCACAGCCAGAATAATGACCCTACAAACAAGTTTTTGAACATCCTTGTTTCAGGGAAAGCTAGAGGCCAAGAGCAAAAGTGCTGTAACAAAAGTCACTAACTACACTCCAAATTCTACTGTGGACAGTGCAATTTTATTTTGCACTACTTAACCTAACCCTTTTAAGTCAGCTAGCATAAAACTAGTACTGGGTCTGTTCCAAAGTTTTTTCACGAGTGAACTAAGTTGGGGACTCCAATCTTGCGTTTTTGTTTACTTTTTAAAGAAGTGGAGTACAGGCCAGAGACTTGTGTCCAGCACCTTTAGACTGGACACAAGTCTCTGGCTGGTGAGCCCCCTCCTTCCATCTCTCCCTCACTGAACTGTCTCTCCTCCCACCCACCCCCAAAAAACTACAAGTGTGTCCTCCAACAAGATGTGGCAAGTGTGGAGTGCCCCTCCATCCACTCCACTCCATCCTGTATATCCCTCAGCCTTCCATTTCCCCGCAGCAAGTCAGTCAGCTTTTCATGTCCACCAAGCATGTTAAATCTTCATTAATCTCTTTTTGGGGTGGAGCGATCACACCGGGGCCCAATCAGAGCTGCATTAAAGTCTTTAATTTCTCCACTGATTGCTATGACCAGCCCTCACTTCCTTCTCTGGGGATACTGAAAAAAAAACTTTTTAAATCTGCTTCTCTTTTCCTCAGTCCTCCTTCTGCAGCCACTGCATTCCATTCCCCCACCTCTCAACAGGCAGACAGCATCCCATGGGCTCTGAGCACAGTCAGTCCTCAGTTTGCTGGGGTTTTTTGGGGGGAGGAGTGACCCCCCTTAGATTCCCCCCCCTCACGTTTTGTGTACTTCTGCAAACCTCAGGGTTACGCTGAGTTTGCTGATTACTCCTTGTGTGTGGCTGTCACCGTTTTGGCTACATTAGCAACTGTACTCAAAGAACCGAAACTAGAAGAGAGGATGATGGCATCTCTGACTGAGCAATTCAGAACTAACCATCCACTTCGAATTTCACTACACAATGTGTGGTGGTGGTTGGGAAGGGCTGACTAAAAAGACCCTCAAAATACTCTACAACCAAATTAGAAGCATTTTGACTGCTTACTTCGAAAACCTGGCTTCCATTCTTTTCTTTTTTTAATGTTATAAGGGAAGGTTTCCCCTATTATAACTACCTGATATGCGTTTTCAAATACCACTTGAAAGAAAGGAGAGCCCTTGAAGGGGAGATGTCCTGTAAGACATTTCTTTATATAAAGCAACTAATAAATGCAGTAAACAATAATAATGATAATAATCTTGCCACCATGTAGGATGCCCAATATTCAACGGACAAGGACCGCTTATTTATGGAAACAGTTTCATCCTGTATCTCAAAAGCTATTACCAAGCCATATACATGACGCCTAGAAAGGCTGAGCCCATTACACACAAAAAGCAGTAAGTGCAGGATAAAGGCATCAGTTAGGTGGCTCTCATTCCAGAAAAAGTAAGAATGGGCATGTCCAATGTCACACTGTATCCCTCTTTATAGCATTTGTTCTTGAGGATCATACCTCCATATTGTGCTGATTTTGTGCCATGTGAAAGAAGGCTGGTATTTCTAACTCCAGTGGCTCAAAAAGTTGTTGTTAAAAGGCTGCCTGCATGATATTTCAGTGATCTGTGACTGCCCCATTTCCCCTTGACTGAAGGGAATTGTGATAGAGGCTCAGCATGAAATAACTAGCTGTGTAGAAAGGCAGCTTTCCCCACAGCTCAAGGGGGAAGCAACTGCTGCATCAATGCACTGCAGATGAACACCTCCCTTCTCTATCCAATATGCCTAATGCAGACCCAGACAGTGCTAACGTCACACCAGTCTTCAGACACTCAGGGAAGCGGCTTGCCAGCATTCCACAGCAATAACAAACAGGGACAAATATCTTACTTGCCAGCAGCCTAAAAAGTTAGCATCATTTTTGAACGATAGATTCTTGTGAAATCCAATCCAGCCACTACTTGTATTGATATAGTTAAGGCAGCCAGGGAAAGCAAAACAGAGTCTTTTAGATGCACAGAATATGTGTATGTTGTGCAGGAGAGGGGGGGGTGAGGAATTTCCCAGACTAGCTTGATGGAAGTTATACATATTATAGAAAACAGCTAAGGAGAATTCTTCTATAATGTTAGATCAGACAGCCACTGATCTTTTATCCCTCAAAGTGTTTCTTGAATCAACTTAAAAGATTAGCAACACAGGAATGATTCTTACTTGTTATTTTTTGCTCTGCTATGGATAAACTCTGAAGGGGTACAAATGTAAAATCTGAGGTGTGTCCTTTCAAATATTCAGAAGCACTGCCAGAAAAAGACTGGGCCTCTCCTATTTTAAAGAAGCAACGTGCTGGTTTCTAATACCAGCATGCCTTTCCGACTTGATTATTGGCTTGCATGAAAAATGAGAACTGACTCTCAGCTCTGTATATTCACTGTCACTCTAAGTCTGCATACAAGCAACGAAAGAAGAACCAGAAGTGCTTTTCACCATCTCTTGCAGCGTCTTATGAGATCTGCAGGTGAGTGACTCTGTGGAGCAAAATGCTTGCAACAAGTATTGCCCACTGCCAGCCATGAATTCACATGGAAGGCCACAAAGTGTTCTTTTTGCCCCACATACCAAATCTGGCTGGGTACAAACTATTTGGGAGTAATTCACACTCTAACCTACTATCATCTCTTCAAGTGAGCCTGTCTCTCATCTCAGAGAACCAATGTTTGACTGGCATCCTGAATTAAATCAGTTTAATTTACGCAGCAGTGACCAGGAGAGTGGCCACACTCGGAAGCAATGCTAAATTATGGATTAATGTTAGAAGAACACCCTGCGACGAGCCTCAGGTTCATGCACTCCCCCCCCCCTTCATCCTCCTTTGCACACAAAGGGGGGAAACAAATAAAGGTTCTAGTTCAGGTTTGTAATGAACTGCAGTTTCCTACTTCATCTGAACACTGACTATTGTTTGTACAAGTCGCAGTTAACATCCTGGTTTGTCACCTATTTTTTGTCTAAAGCCATTTACAATATTAAGAAGCTTGTGGTTTGTTGCAAACAGCAATGAAGTTTTCTTTCGTTTGATGGTGAAGGAGGTAGGAAGGGGAGAGCAGAGAGCGCATGTCTGATGCCTGCGGTAGTGTTCTTCTAATGCTAAAGCATGGATTAACATTATGTCTGAATGAGGTCTGTAACTACAGGAATGCTAGAATTCATATGCTGTTAAGACAGATTCTAGGATGCTTTGATAGGAAGGTTAAACACGAAACATTTGGGGGGCGGGTTATGCTATAGCGGCAGTTTGATTAAACTGCACCAACATGGGAGTTACAAGGTTACAGGACCAGAGGCCGTCTAAAGAATTAAAAACAAAGGTAATTTAAATGGTTCAAAAACTGCCTTGCCTGAGGAGAATACTTGGGCTTAGCTACCATTAGCTTAAGAACAACTCATATGGGTGAATGTATCCTCTCACATTACATTTTAAAAGTAACTTGGAAAAGGTAGTTTCTAGTGATGACAACATTCTCCTGAACCAGCATAAATAGCCACGTTCACCTTCTTTTCAGTAAATCTAACATCACAAACTCTAGGATGTTCAAACACTACTTAGGCAGCCATTACAGATGAGAAGGAACCAAGAAATTCACTAAGGCTACTAAGTGGAAATACAGGAACCTTACTGTTAGAGAAGGGCCCTGATCCAGCTCTAGCCAAGCAAAAGTGTGTGGCCTTCACTTCCACACTGAAAGATGCATGCAGGCAGTTCAATAGGATATGAATGCATATCAGTTGCATATCAGGAAGCCTGCTTCCATATACAGACTTTTGTTGGTGATCTTGGACAAAGATATTTGGTCAGATTTAGGAACGAACATCACCTTCAAGTAAAATATCCTTGCTAGCCAGCCAGCCAGCCTTCTTTCTCATCTATATCTATTCATGTATAAATTAAAAATGGAAGAAGAAAAGCAGTTTCTGAACAACTTCCACTGATGAGACTGCCCACCACCAAAATACATTCCAACTTCCTCAAAACAAATTTGATCCTTCACTTATATGAATTAATATTTCTGAGTCGTCTTTTATGGAATTAGGTATCTTTCACTCCTGCTATTAACTGTTATAAATGCCACTGCACCAATAGCTTTAGGAAAGATCCAGCCCTTCTGTCCAGACATCAGGGAGCACAGGGCACAAATGCACCCTGCTTCTGCACCAATCACAGCCCACACAGGAAGACAAGAGATTAAAGATTCTACATGACAAGCTTTGAAAGGAAGAGAAAGGCAGGGTGGGCCGATCGGCACACAGGAGTCTCCAGGATCCAGATGGGATGTCCTTTACTAGAAGGGCCCCAGTATGGGACTTTCCCTCTTTAAGAATACCCACCACCACCTAGCTGGCCTCTTCATGCCATCTGAACAGAAGCAACTAGTACACAAATGATCAGTTTGTACCCAGCTGGGAAGGGAGGACTTCCATAGCTATGCCAGTGCTGCACATCAGTGCAACTAGCATGGCTTGGGTGTAGGAGGAAGCTCTATGCCCATGCCCCTCCTGAGGCATGGATACAGGTGCCACACTTCATTCTTGGGATCTGAGACTCCTTTAAAATAAATAGGGAATCTGTATGTCCTCCACGCATGGGTTTGGTTTGTGCTCTATTTTCCAAAATTAGGAAGCAATGCAAAACCCATCTTAAATATATTAAATTCAGGAAAAGAACTGTGTATTGTCCTAAATGTTACGTTCTGATTCATACATGGGTTAGAGAAAGACGTGCACACCTACTATGAACTGACTGTGCTATCATGGGATAGATATCTGAACCAGAAGCTTTATAGTACAAAAAGGGCATATTGTGCCCAGATGCACCAAAGGGTGGTGTAACAATACTAAGCAGTGACTAAGAACAGTTTTGGATAAGTAGCTGAAATGCTGGCAGTCAAACATGCAGATATACTTTCTGGGTAATGTCAGAAGCTGCAATCAAAAATAGAAATAAAACGACATGGCAATGTAGTGCTGCCGCTGGGAAACAGGAACAGGCTATCAGGTTATCCTAACATCATTTATTACATTTTCCTCTAAGCAGCTCTAGGCAGCATATGTGGTTCTCCCCTCTCAGTTTAACTTTACCCTCACAACAATCCTGTGAAGTAGATTGAAAGAGTGTGTGCGACTGGCCCAAGGTCACCCAGTGAGCTTTGCGGGTTGGGTGGGGATCCAAACCAATGTTTTCTTCATTCTAGTCAGACATGCTAACCACTGATCTAAATAAATTAGTATCTATCTAATATACTGACTTATGAATCTACTCTAGGGAGGGCACCATCTTGAGCACCATGGGACTGGGATTCCCACTGCTGTGCTATCAGGGTCTCCAAATGTTGTTGGACTCAAATGGCCATCAGCCCCAACTAGCATAGCCAATGGTCAGGAATGATGGTAGTTGCAATCCAGCAACATCTGGAGCCCCACAGGTTCCCATGTGTATGCACAATGTTATATACAGTGTTTATATAAAAAGGGGGAAGAAAGCAACACCACACAACCATGTATCACCAACTTCTCTATTTCTCCAAAGAATCCCCCATTGCAAAATCTCATGGAGAAAGCATTTGGTTTGTCACAGTCAAAATGACAAAGCATAAAGATGTATCTGAAAAATCAAGTTCTTGCTTATGAAAGCTCATGCCACAATATATTCCATTAAGTCTTTTAGCTACCACAAGTACCCACTGTGAATTTTGCTCATTATAAAAAGACACCTTTTCTTTCTACCAAGCATCAGTCTTTAGTAACTTACCTTCATAGTAGAATTTGACATTTTCAGGCAAAGGTTCATAAGGTGGTGCAAACACAGGACCTTTGTGTTCCAAGAACTTCCACTTAATACCTTCAGGATAGCGCTCTTCTTCCCACCTTTCAAAAAGAGAGGAAGAAAATAAAAATGAACACAAATGATCACTCAATCATTGTCACATGGATCCAAAATCTACAAAAGGGGTATCACGGCACTATATTTTGAATGCCAAAATTAGTCAAATCAGAACAGTCAAAGGTCATGTATTTCATTTCTATACTGCCTTTCTGAAAAAGCACCCAAGATGGTTTGTAATTTAAAATATTAGAATAAGAAATGGTACACAATATTCTAGGCTTCCTTGCCTCTCTCTGCCTTCCCTCAGGGCCACACAAGTATTTCTTAAGTATCCCCAGGGAAAGTGGGGGCTGCCCAAGCATTTCTCTCAGGCCACTGACAGTCCCTTCAGAAGGTGGTGATGGTGTGTGCCCTCACTTCTGCCTTCTTCCAGGCCACATTGATTTTATTTATACACATAAACCTTTTGCTGTATTTTAATTTAGACAGCCAACCTGTTGTACCATATACATTACATATGAGCTGAACTTTCTGAAAGACTCACAAACAACACAATATATTACAGGCTTCACCACAACAGTTTTGATGTTATGTCTCATTTGGATACACCGACTTGGGGCATTAGTAAAAGCAACTAATGTGTTCTACAAGGAAAAGAAACACCAAAAGTAATTTCCAGTAGGTCAGTGACCTCTCCTGTGGACCACAGAGGGAAATGATTATTAATATCACTTGATGTACAAGGATGACACAGCCAAACTCACTCCCATCTGCAATAAAAGGGAATTAAAATTCTGCTTGGCTGTAATGAGAGTAGAGGATGGTACTTTTCTGAAATACAATATCTAAATCTGAAAGGCTCAGATCCTCAGGAATTTGTCATGTTTCTAACACTTACCATTAAAGAAAAACCTGAAATAGGCATTTTCCCTAATACAGGTATTCTCAACATATGACCAGGGAGCCACATCCATTTCTCTTCAGCTTTACTCAGCAACTGGCTAACGTGTTTTTCTGAATCCATGTGTCAAAAGCAGAACTGAAGGTCACTTTGTATCTTACAATAGAAGCAGGCACTGGGCAAAGGCAAGTACATGCTAATTTTTAAAGAAGCGTCTTTTTCATTCCATGTACAAGCATGTACGCAACGACACACACATGTGTGTGCGTGCACATAGCAGAGATGCTCCCTGAAACTGTTTCTATGGTGTATAGCAGGCAGAAAAACATGTCTTCTTTGTCGCCACCACCACTGCCACATAACAGGTGCAACTATGCACTCACACCTGCGTTTGGTCGAATTTGCATCAAGACTTGTGCCACCTGCCCTCCAATTGTCAGTCAGCCCACTTAATTGCCTGGAGCTCCTCAGAAAAATAAAGGAGCCTCTTGGACTACCCTCAACCTTGGAGAGGGCTCTAAGGAGTGATCGTGTCGATGGCCATCTCCATCTCACCATGATCCCAGACCAGTTTAGAAGGGGGGGGGGATTTTGTAGTTGCCATTGCTAAACAACTGGGAGTCACAACCTGTCCATTTATACCAAATCATCTAGAGAGAGATATCAGTAAACTCCAATTTACTTTCTGTCCATGCCTGCCCTACAGTTCAGATTACAATCCCAGAATTCAAATAATTGTGAATATCTTCACCTGAGCAACTGCTGGGACTATCAGCATAGCTAAATCCCAGACTTGAAAGGTGAGCCAAGAACAAGCACATTGGATTTATAACTGCAGGTGAGCCTAAGGAACCTCAGCAGCCAAGCAATCTAAACAAATTGAGGTGTTGAGCATAACATGCCTCTGAATGTACAGCTTTATCAGCCAATCAGCATAGCTTTCAGGGATCTGGAACAGCTAATTGGAGGTTTGTTGTCAAACTCAAGAAAGCAAGACAGGAGAGCGACACTTCTAGAGAGTGCTAGAGAGTTTAGTTTAATTTATTGCGGTCAAGGACCCAAATAGAACGAGGATACAATATACAATATACATACATAAACAGAAAAACAGGAGCGTTACATAGAAGTACGTATTAATTGGGCCGCGTATATAAACTTGGCCACCTGAATGGTAATTCGTTTGTCTATACCAGAAAAAATAAAAGCAACCATATCATCAGGGGTTTTGTGTTTGTACATCGGGTTCAATATGATAGAGTTTAAAAATTTACAATGGATGTGGGAGTATAGGGAGCAATCAAGGGTACAGTGGTGAAGGGTCTCAATGCTATCTGAGCAACACGGGCAGGTTCGTAGATTAGAGTGCTAGAGAGCACTTTAGTAAAAGTGGGCTAATGGATGGTAATGGTTATGACAAAAGGATCATGGTAGTTGAGTTCTAAAAAATGACACTGATCCAGGAAAGGTGGTCAAAGATCTCCAGACTTCTTCCTATCTACTCATTTTAACACCCCAAACATTAATTAAATTCAAAGCCATTCAAAGCTATTCAATAGAATGAGAAACAAGAACTGCAACACAGATTGCAAAACCAGACAGGGAAGCCTACATTTTAAAACAATAAAAAGGACCAGAAGGTAAAAGGGACAGTTACAGCTGGGTCTACACATTACATGGAAGGACTAAACCAGTGTTTGCCACTGTGCATACACAATCATAGAATGATTGAGTTGGAAGGGGCCTATAAGGCTATCAAGTCCAACCCCCTGCTCAACGCAGGAATCCAAATTACAGCATACCCAACAGGTGGCTGTCCAGCTGCCTCTTAAATGCCTCCTGTGTTGGAGAGCCCACCACCTCCCTAGGTAATTGGTTCCAATCAAGATGAAGCAATGTCCAAGCGTGGCTCCCTGACACATGTAAGTCTATGATAATTTTTAATGTACTCATTATATTCATGTTTTAAATTTTGTAACTACATAAATAACCCTCAGAAGACAAGAAAGTGTACTACACACTCTAATGGACACCGTGTTTGAAGATGAAATGTAGGAACAAGAACTTTGAAATAGAATTTAAGATGAATACCAACAAATTATTCCTCCAAACTACTCTTTATTGAAACAGTAGACAAGTTCTCAATGGAAACTATCCCCAGATTGTGTCCTAAAGCATGTTTAAATATGTACTGGAATATTATCACTTGATCAGTGTTTGCTGACACATCCTCTCTCCAAGGAGTGTATTCTCCAAACACTGGGAGCCGATTGGCCAAAAGAGAAAGAACTAAAGAACAAAAACCAAAACATGATTTAAACACACTGCTCTATAAAATAGTTTATAATGCAATACACCATTATGACATTTGTTGTTCCTGTTCTGCCATTTTAAGCAACATCCAAGAATCCATCGGCCTTTATCCAGAAAAGCATGGAGGAATGCAATGCATGTAAGTAAAGCCTTGGATTTTCAATCCTAGAAAGCAACCTTCACAAGCTTGTTTTTAAATCCCCTTTAGTTTAACACACAATTTGGGAATGTGACATGCTGAGGACTAACGCTCAGGAATGTAAGTAAAAAGACTAGATTTACATCTCTGTATATGCCTAAAAAAGGCTGATTTAGTTATGGTTGACTTTTTGAAGAAGACTAAGCAACACGCTCTTGGTGAAAAGCAAGGGTTATATAAATGAAGGGGAGAAAATATTACAAACGAGAAAACAGTGTAAGTATGATTATGGTTTAAAGGCTACAAGTTTTTAGCTATTAGGTACATCAACTAACACTTCAGTTGAGTAACTGGTAGAGGCCAAAATTGGCGCCAAGCTGAAATGAGGGGGGGGGGATGTCACAAACATATTCACCTACTTCAAAATGACAGGGTAATATTTTCTACTTCTTGCTAAAAAGGTGTAAAACTATTACAAGGAGGGAGGTGGAAGTCCAATTTCCTGAGCAACTCAAGAGAGCAGTAGTCTGGTTGCCTCAGCAACAGGGATGAACTCCCTTACCCTAAGCAGCAGCTAACTGAAAGAATCATATGAACATAAGAAGAGCCCTACTACATCAAACCAAAAGCTCATCTAGTATAGCATCCTGTTCTCACAGTGGTCAACCAGATGCTTATAGGAAGCCTGAAAGCAGAACCTGAGCACAACAGCACTCTCCCCACTTGTGATTTCCAGGAACTGCCATCCAGAGGCATACTCTCTCCAACACTGAAGGTAGTACATAACCATCATGGCTAGTAGTCATTAACAGATGTTTCCTCCATGAATAATGGCATCCTCCATGAATAATGAGCAATGGCTGTGAGAAGGTACAAAAAATGTACTGAAGAAGAGAGTAGGGGCTTTTTTAATGAACATATTCACCACCCCTAAATGGCACTGTTTGCAGAGAAAATGGAACTTCATTAAAATTAGCACAGCACTTCATCCTGCCCTTTGGCACTGGAGAAATATGCTTTCAGAACCCTCTCTAGTTGTGAATATAATTTGTTTTAAAAACTGTTTTTAATATTATTGTGACCTGCCCTAGGACCTTCTCGTCAAGGCCCAGCAAAACATTTAATATCATCATCATCAGTAATAATATCACCACCATCATCTTATTTTTTGTGATGCTATTTTGGTTCAGGTGTTTTGCTATAATAGAAAATTAAAAAAATACAGACGCATCAGAAATGTGTTACCATTTCCATTTCTGCTCCTCTTCTTTTTTTGTTCTTTTCTTTTTCATGTCTCCTCCAGGTGGCTTCTTATCTTTGTTCTTTATTTTCTTGGGTTTGCTGTCCTGAAAATAGATTTTTTTTTTTAAAAGACAGAGATGCACAGTAGCTATACAAGATACTCTTATATGTAAAAATAAATTTTGTGAGAAACCATTTGAAATGTGCTTCACACAAAAAGGGCCCTGTATCTGAATCAAACTATGTAATCAGTTTCCTAACTATTGCAAGGGGGCAATTAACATGCAGTGCCTATCATGGTGTGAAATAATTTCATTTTTAAAAGGGACAGACAGCATAGGTCTCAGCATCTTCATAGACTGTGTGGGAACTGTAACCCAACATTATTGACATAGGTCCAGCTATAACGCAATTCCTGTCATAATTCATCTAACACGTAACACATTTTACATGCATTTTTAGCTACTGAGAAGTGTAGCAGGAATGTGTCAGAGAAATCAAAAGGGGAAGGGTTGTTTCAAATAATTGTGCAAGGGTATATTCAAGAAACAGAGAGAGGTGTGTGTAGAGTAATGAGAGAAGTGGATCACTTAACCAAAGGATGGAGAGCAAATTGCTGCTTTGTTGGTGAGGAGAAGACTGCGTTTGGGACTGCAATGGCTGGCAAGGAGGAGCAGCCCAAAGTCTAGTTAAAAATCAGCATCTCTATACATTGGCCTTACTATGTACTCTAGATCAGTGGTTCCCAACCTTTATGAGTATGGGACCCCCTTTATAAGCTTAAAACCTTTTGTGACCCCCTCCCCCCAGGGAGGCAGGCTGGAGAAAAGCAGCCTTTCCTTGCAGCCTTGCTTCTTTTTGCTTCACAAAAAAAGCCGTCTCCTCTCATTCTGAGTAAGGGTGTCGTCAGCAGCAGCAGTGCAAGGAGATGGGAGTCAGTGATAGTATTCCCCTCTTCTTCCTGGTAGCTCCACCTTCAGCCTCCTTTGGCATCTGCCATGTGTTCTATAGGCAGATGCCTGCTCTTGGTGTGCTTGAAAGACACTCTGGCACTTCAGCAAAACTCTTGTTTGGGGCAAGGGGGAGGTGTCATCTGCAGCCGCAGTGGGAAGCAGAAAGTGTCCAGGGAGTGAAGACTAAAAAAAAGAATTCATTTCTTTACTATTCGTGGCCCCCTCTGATTACTTCAGGGGGGTCACGGCCCCCAGGTTGGGAACCACTGCTCTAGATCACAGCCATCTTCTAGGGGTTTTTGTTAACATTTTTCAGATATTGGATATTCTAAGCAAACTAAAGTATTTTCCCCACAGCTGCTGCCATAATCTGTTATGACCCCATCATTTCATAGAATATAAATTCCACAAAACCTCTTCTTCCTGTTTCCGTTTCTTTGATTTTTTTATATCTTCAGTTTTGATCTTCTTGGGTTTGTAGTCGACACTGAAACAGATGCAAGAACTGCAAATAAATCATCTCCTTCTAGTTTCTGATTTTCTCCCTCATATCTATATACACAAACACACACAAAATTGCCATTGTGCCACCTCTGGGTGGCATAAGCCACTGGGCGACTGCCTCCATTTCAAAAGCATCACCCAAATGCTTCTCATATAAAACCTGACTTTAAGAATTAGTCGTTCCTTGAAACCTCTTCACGCGAGTACAAAGACAACTTCTTTCCATTGTCTGTTGATAAATGTTAAGTCTTTACCTGTGCTACACACACTGACAACAGTATTTTATACACAACACCATATTATGCATGGACTAAGAAGATGACTAAGTACTTCAAGAAAATTATTGGCCGCTTTCAATGCAACTTATTGCCCCTCACTTGAATTGTTCAATTCTATTTTCTACTGCACAGCTAGGGAGAAGGGAAAGTTTAAAATCCCTTTGCAATAGAAAAGGTGGACAAGGGTGGGCACTGGTATGACCACTCATACTGGCCCTGGTCCAATTTGAATTCCAGACAACTAGTGGCCCCAGATGGAGTAGTGCATTCCATTATTTATCAAGATACCATCCAGTTCAATGGGATACAGATGAGCATTGTGAAAAACAGATGTATCATATTGATTTGGTGTACAAAGCCGTATACAGGGCTTTGGAATCAGGATATCTGAAAGATTGTCTTACCCCTTATATACCCAGTCGATCAATGCGCTCTACAAGTGAGCAGATACCTTATCAGGACGTCCATTCCGTACAACATAGAAAGCAGACCTTTAATGTTGTGGCACCTACCCTTTGGAATCCCCCCCCTTAAATATTAGACAGGCACCATCTGTGTTATTTTTTCAGCACCTACTGAAGACCTTCCTCTTTCAACATGCCTTTTAAGTAGAGACCTTATCCTAGAATTTGTCTGTGTTGGAATTGCTTTTAAGATGTTTTTAAAGCTTTTTGTTTTAGTAAGTTTTTAAATATGTTTTGTTTTAATATATTTAAAACATCTTAAAACAGACTTTAAGAGTGTTTTAGTGTTTTGTTTGCTGTCCTGGGCTCCTGAGAGGAAGGGTGGGATATAAATTTAACAAACAAATATCTTCCTTGCAGGATCAGGGCAACTCACCACAGAAGACAGCTGGGGTTCACAAAAGTATTACTATTTTACATTATTCATTCAATCCCTCAGTGTTTTATTATACTCATTTTTCTTTTTTGTTTTATTAAAAGCATTTGTTGGCTACCTTTCCAAAGATCAAGGAGGCGTACATACATAAAATATAAACAAACCAAAAATTATACCCCCCCAAAAAAGTAAACCACCACCACAGAGCGGTTCACCCTCAAGGGTAATTAAAACCATGCAGTGGTTACTGAGGAGGCATGGAAAAGTCAAACTGTAATTAGGAATGTTATGTCTATAGGGAAAAAATTATAAAGCAATGAACAAAAAAATTATGGGTGATATCCAACATTAGTCAAACTCCGAGCATGCCCACTTAAGTAATTTAAGCCCTTAAATCCACTGATCAGTAGGATAACACAGTTGCATTCCACAGACAGATTCAAATCTCTAATTATTCCCGCTTTTTCATGAGCTACTCACTCATCATCCTCTCGGGGTCTCTTTAGGGGCTTGTAGTCTTCTTTGTAGTAGCCATCATCATCCATTTCTTCCTTAGTACGAGGTGGACTTAGGAGAAAAGGAAGTAAAGATTTATTTAAAAACACAAATACTTAAGCTTCAGTTTACAGACTGGGTTCAGCTACCACTTCAACACATGCAATGAGAACTCTTTCATTATCCTGGCCATCATATTACAGTGGGATATGTGACATTCATGTAGTTTCAGCTAAATTGAAAAAGCAGTATCATACAGCAGCTAAGAGCCTTATCTGGCCCTTCACATAAATTATTCTGCCTCACCAAAACCCCACTGATTTGGGTGGCAGCAAAAAACAAAATTAAAGTAAATGCAGTACTAGAGTGGGCAGAGCCCAGAACACTGATGGGGATGCAAATGGCCCCCCCTTCCAGGTCATCAGACTGATATTTTGATGGGTGGAGAAAGTCCAGTAACTCCCCACCTCGTCAGCTGACTTTGTATAGCTGTCTTGCAATCATGCAACCTATGCACAATGTATGTGCCCTACACATGTGTATGTGTACGCAAAAGTGTGGGGTGGCCACACTTGTGACCACTGGCCTATAGCCCCTGGAAAGAGTTGGCCAATGGTGAATGTAGCCTTTGGGAGAGAAAAAGAGTTAGCCTTCCTTGCTATACACTCTGCCTACAGCAACTCTCCCCCATGACATCTTCCTTGGTTTCCATATTCTCCCAGCTGTCCCTTATTAGGAAGCACTGGTTTAAATTAAGGCTACTTAGAAGAAAGAGAATTAAGTCCCACCACATTAGAGCACTGGATCACAAATCTTGAACACAAATTTGCAAATGTTAGCAAGCATTAAAGATGTATCAGATTCAAAATACTTGATCGCTTTTCAATTGCAATTCAGGTTTTAAAATTGTTTTAATAAATCTACTCTCCTTGAAATATTTATACATTGGGCATTGGGATCATGCATAATATACATTACTAGTTCTATTTTATTTTATGTAAAGGTATGCATTACACTTGCATATTAAAATGGGGTGTGTGTGAAAAATTATCTTTTTAATTTAAAGAGAATTTGTAGCCTGCCTTTTCAGAGAAAGCTACTCATATAAAACAAAATGAGAAAAAAGGGCCATGTTTGCACATCAAAATAAAAGTTCCTGGCTAACTGCAGTTTATTAGGAACAAGCAGCATGCTAGTGTACACTGCCTATGTTTCCTGCTTCACGCCTTCAATGGCACAACCAAAAGTAATAAACTAGGAAGTTGCAATTCAGCTTAGCTTGTTCTGATTTCTGAACCCAGGATCCTAGTTTGTTGTTTCTCAGCAAGCCAGAACTGTCATCTTAAGGCTGGCTTATGAATCCTGGCTTGTAATGGAGCAACAAATCCGGATCCAGTGTTCAAATGTCATGAAAACGACAGCATAACAGCAGCTTCCTGGATTCTTACATGTTAGTTAGATTCATCTATTTTTCTTCTTTGAATGCTATAAAATAAAATGCTTGGAAACCTATGTTATTTAGTAGCAACAACACAGAATGCTAAATGAAAAAAAATTACAACAGGATCTAATTTTCCCTGGGGCTTTTCTTAAAATTCACGAACATCTTACTCCCCATTGCATATCAGCAAGTATGTCAGTATCCAAATCCACTACATAGCTGACTGTAGTTAAATTCCTGTGGGGAAATTGTGACAGTGTGCTGCAGCAAACACAAGAAAGAGCTCAACACATTAATTGCAGCATAAATGTTCATAGGCTAGGGTCTAATTCATCCAATGTGTGTTATTATAATCATTATTATCATTGTGGTATTTCTATATCGCTTAATTACTGAACTCTTTAGTAGTGTGGCAAGAGATGTTCAAGAATTTGAAACTGTTGATGAGGCAGAATTGGATGTAGCTAGCTTTTTCACAGCTGGAAGAACTCAGCAGTGATGGCACATGCACCTCTACAATTACTGGGAACAAACACATGCTTCTACAAGGAGCCATTTTGATGGAAGTCACTTTATAAAGCTACTCGTAAGACCATATTTTAGCCACTGAAAGCTAATATCCCATGTTGACACCAAGAAACACATACATTCCAAAGGCTAAAATTCTGCAACTATTTTGATCTAAACATTATTTTCTGAGTAAAACAAAAGATCTTAGAGCAGCAGCCTGTTTGGACATTTCAATGCAGTCCAAAAGCCCACAATTCTACAAGTGCCAAGGTCACTTTCTGTAGTGCTATGTCTTTTAAAAAGACATATTCTGCTCTGCTTTCCACTCCAAAGAACTAAGTTTGATCAAATATGATGGCAGGAGAACAAAAACTTCACCAAAATGAAAAAAAAATCTGCAAGAAACAGCAGTTTGTAAGGATGTCAGTATTTAATACACCAGACATCACAGATTGTAAAGAAGGCTGTGTTTTAAATCCATCAAACATCATGCCCCCAAATGCAGGATTGCTGAGGACAGGCTACAAAACAGTGGACAAGCCTGGCGTCAGTTCCATCAGGTATTTACAGTGAGCATAACTGCTGCTGAGTTTTTGACAGGAAAATGGGTTTTGCATTCCTAAGACTGCAGTTCCAAGAGATACCCAGAGGGGGCCTAGCTTTCCTTTAGTAAGAATCAATAAGCTTACATGGATGAATATTGTTTTAGAGACTACATTCTTTCTCCACGCTGGAGGAACAACTTTAGTGTGCCCTAATCCCCCAGTTCTTATACTGAGTGTCTGATATTGCTAGGAAACAACTTTAAAAGTCAGTATTATTTCGGAGTCTTCTTTAGCATCAAGACCAAGAAGGTGTTTATGTCTACGCTGGTTTAAAAAGAAAAATGCATCCATCCTAATCTGTCCATATAGCCGGACACGTTTCTAACACACACAAAAAAGCTCCTTTGCCTTTGATTTTAGCATCTCTTTAGGCCAACATGCATGCCAGCCTACTTACAACTGGGAAGAGGACCCTAGAAGTCTTGGGCATCCTATTGAGACAGATTCCACTTGTCTTCTGGATCAGCAGTACAAATCAAAACTAAAAATCAAACAGTCGTCTTCATTTAATGCTCCCACTTGCATACCTGGAGAAGCCATTTTCTTTTTCCTTCTTTATTTTTACTTCACCAGAAGATGATTTACTCTGAAAGACAGAAGTGAGAGCCGGTCAATAGGCTATAAAAAACAGTGTCAGATCTTCCGTGCATCCAAATGCAACTAACAAAGGACCCTGCACCAAGAGCTAGTGCATATCCAGCTAATCCTCAGAAACCCTTTCAGCATTACTTGATGGACCAGGTCAATCCCAAACACATGCAGGACTCAGCTCTTTCCCTAACTAGATCTCCTCCTGAGGTTTTCACTTCTGCCCAGTCACAACTGCAGACTTTGCTGCAGACCCCTTAGCTTGTGTGGTTTAGGCTTCTGTTTGTACTACTACATCCTGTAATTATGCCCTTTGCCCAGAAAGAAACAGATGAGGAAGGCAAATTATTGAGTTACTTTCTGTCCCTCTTCTGTCAGGATGGCTAAGATGTGTACCTGCATCAGTGCAATGTTCATAACATCCCATATCAACTTGCCTACAGAATTCGTCTTTGTGTGGAATACTATCTGCGTGCTGAAACTTTGGCCTGTTGTTGCTATGAAGTTTAACATAACATTTATTACCTCAAGTTTATGACAGCTATTCACACAGATGCATAGTGATGTCATCTAACACCTAATGCCACAGCTCGTATCCTCACAGCCTTGAGTTTCTGTTGAAACTGTACATCGGATTGGACTAGCAAAACAACTTAAAAACGTCCCCCACCACCATCCTGTACCTTTTCTTCCTTTCGTTTCTCCTTGTCTCTATCTTTGTGTTTGTCTTTGTGTTTGTCGTGTTTTTCTGAACTGCCATCTTTGTGTTTGGTTTTCTCCTTCTCTTTGTGTTTCTTCTCCGAGGAATCTTTGTGCTCACTGTAAGATACAAGAGTCGGTTCAGAGAAGAGACAGCTGGGATATGACTGGTATTAAATTTCAAATGGATTGAAGTGCCATACCTTAGAATGCACTGCAGTGATTTATTAATATGAAGAAAATCAAACAACTGCCGCAATTAACTTGTTGTTAGGGACACCACAAACTTATGCATTTCCCCTAAAAAATTTTCAGTATATGTACGCCTTAAGTCCAATAACAACATCTTGTTATGTATGTTTAAGACAGCGGTCACTAACTGGAATCTTCAGTGGTTCCCCCCCTTCTAAGACAGATGAATAAAAAGCATGTAGTTATAACATCAAGCATCATCTTTACGGCTCACACCTATAATAAAGAACCTGTTAAGTGTGTTAAAAGAGAAATAGAGGCACAAAAAATGTAAGTAATGGCTGCAGTTCACCCAGTTCAATCACTAATAAGGCTAGAAATTGAATTCAGGTGTTCCCTCAAGTCTAGTTTCATGCTCTTCCTGTTAGTGCATTTGAGAAACCAATGATACTTGTAGCATGTGACCTTGGCCAAGCCTCACTTCTGACCCTTCCCTATCAGTGGCCTATGCCACTTGTGAGAGAGAAGAAGAAACAAACACTTCCTAGGGGTGGTAAAAGCGACAGGTTTTCATTACATCAGAAAGAAAAGGCATCTTGAATCCTATTCCAATACCAAAACAAAAAGATCCCAACCTCTTTCGAACATAGCCCATTTCCCAATTAACTATTCAGTTGCCATTTAAGCCATGCCCAGCACAATTCTATTTATAGATTACAACAATGAATGCAGAGCTGTTGAAAAATCCTTGAAGATGTGGTATATCCTGCTAGGAAAGCCTTGTGTTGTTTATCCGCAGATTACATTATATCCAGGCACACGATAAAGAAAGCAGCATACCAAGATCTCAGACACTGAATTTCAAGAATTCAACTGCGGCCTGCTACTGTTACACTCATTAGGTTTCCTTACTTCATTATCCTGACCCTCTTTCCCCTTGATGACTCTGCAAGTTAAGTGCTCTGGATTCTCTTTTCCTTCTTCCTACTTGCTAGTGCCATTCTATTTCTTATGGTTTGATTCTCAACTCCCACAAATCTGCCCAATGTGACTTACTGCTTCATGCATCTGGAGAATTCTCAGTCCCTAATGCAGAGACATACCACAATAAAGTCAAATAAGAAACTATATTTATTACATTTTTGTTCTGTTCATTTTCTAAGGAGGTTAAAACAAGTGTACATGCTCTCTCCTCTGATTTCAGCTCACAAAAAGGGAGATCAGTCTAAGTGATAGTGAATGGCCCATGTTCACCCAATGAATTTCATGACTGAGTGGGGATTTGAACCTGGGACTCCTCAGGTCTAATTAAAAACTACTTCATTCATGGGGAGTAACTGCAATCCCCAATCCCCATCATGAATGGAGTTCAATGGGTTGTCTGCATCTGTCAGCATACAGTAGACAGAAGCTATGCTAGTCAGTTTAAGGTAGCGTGAACTACACCATATGAGCTTTCAGTGTGATATACCTTCTCTAAATGCTCAAAAGCATTTAGAAAACTTTTTTTTTTAAAAAAGGATGCAAATTGGTTGGATTTATTAGCTATTTCATCATTTAAAGATTCAGGATAAAAAACGTCCCATATAAAGAAATCATATTTACCAAATACAAAAGATGGAATTTTATATCATATATAGATATGCTACCAAAATAAAGGACCATTTTGTTATAAGAAAAGCTCTGCTGGTCAGACCTATCTGTTCCAGGACCCAGTTTCCCACAGTGGCCAACCTTATCCTTGGCTGACAAAATGCTTGATCTAATAAAAAGACACCATATTGCCTCCAAAAGCTACTCAGCACTGGGACATAGCATGACTCAAGAGAAAAGTGGCTCCCCTAGATTTAGCCAAATAAAGTTTGCCTAAATTGTATCCAGGAAGAGTGTCCATGGGAAAGACACAGGATTTTCATTGTTCATACCTTCCACACCATGCATATTAAAATCCCTCAGCAGAAGACAAATACCAGGGATTGGGGGGTTGGGAGAGGAATAAAGGGGGAGGATTTAAGTTGATGCTAATTCTGTGGATGAAGAACCAACCTTCCCACACAGTTCTTGATTTAGTGACTTCCCAAACAGTATGGCTAGTCTGAATGATATACAAAACTCAGTTCCTGAAGGCTCTCACTGCAGTTTTCGTCTGCTCATTCACCTTTACCACTAGAGTGCTGGGCTGCAGCCAGTTTGTCAACTCTCATTTTTTATCTTGAATTTAATTCAAGGGTTTTTGGTGGGGTGTTTTTGTTGTTGTTGCTAGAGTCTATAGTCCTGAGACTTATCATTTTAAAAGCGACTTGGTCAGCTCCAATGCATTTTAAAGGTGACTGAAGTGCAGAGACTAGGATCAAACTCAAAAGCACAAAGAGCCCACAACTACCTCAGTCCAGAGAAGAACTAACTTTCATTGAGTTTTGTCATTTCTTGCCACACAGTTAATGGTATGTGAATGAGTGGGGTGACACTCATGGTGTATTCAGACAGTCAACTTTCACTCTTTGTACTTTTATGACCACAACCTCCCAATCTGAGGTGCGTGTTTTCCATAAGTACACCAAAAGGAAACTAGGATAAATAACTAATACAAGAACAGCCCTGTCGAATCTTTTTAAAAAAAATGTTTTTAAAATTTGTATATTTGTTTTTAATATTTTAATTGTTATAAACCACCCAGAAAGCTTCAGCTATGGGGCGGTATATAATGCAATTTAATAATAATAATAATAATAATAATAATATGGGAAGCCCAACAGAACTTCAGAGCAACAGCATTCTCCCTGCTTCTGTTTCCCAGCAACTGTCTTCAATACTGAAAATAAATTATGACTGTGTACTATTTAAATTTATATATCATCCTTCCTCTCAAAGAAGCCCAGGGCAGCAAACAACAAACAATAAAACATCTTAAAAACAATCCCAATACAGATGCAGACTGGAATAAAGCCTTTTAAGTAAAGGGTTGTTGAAAGAGGAAGGTCTTCAATAGGCACCAAAAAAGACAGCAGAGATAGTGCATGTCTCACATTGAAGGGAAAGGAATTCTAGGGGAAGGTGCCACAGCATTAAAGGCCCAATTCCTATATTGTATGGAATGGAGCTCCTGAAAGGATGGCCCTCACCTTCTGCAGAAGGCCCTCACCTTCAGATGCAGTGACTGACTGGGAATACAAGGGGTGAGGCAATCTGTAGTTGGATCCCTCTGTATAACTGCACTTAGCTGGGCAGGTTTGCAACATGTTTAGTAAGTTGGGCTTTTCATGGCAGACTTCATTTTTAGACTTCTAGTTACAGTATTATATACATTATATACACAACACATGTCTTGTTTCTGTTATTTGGGCTGACTGCAGGTGTTGCCACCACTCACCACATGCTCAGAGGCACATGTTACCAAATTCTTCCAAGCTACACAGCAAGTGGATTGGACTGTGAAAGACCAACCCAAATTGTGTTTGCATTAATATCTCAGAGAGGAGGTCAGGTCTCCTGCTCCCCTGGTGCATTCACTATAGCTGCCCAATCTCCCTGCTTTTTAAAGTTTGATAGAAACATCTGTAGGCTATAGATAAGTTCTTAAACCGCAAGGGTTTTTGCCTATTAGTGAATTATGTTGGCAGCTTCCAGCCATGTTCAGACCTACCTTCTTTGTAAAACTAAGAAGACTAGCACAAAAGACGGAAATTTGTCTAGGCCATCGAGGCTATAACATGGCTCTCCCCCAGCACAGCCAGGGGTGAGTAGCAGCCAGCTGCACACAAACACTGTCTGCATGCTGCTCAACTCCCTAGCAAGTCTCAAACCTGAGGATGTTGAAAGGGCGAGAGAATGCTGAAATTCAAAGCCTCGCTGATTGATAATGCAGGGAGGAGGGAGCAACCAATCTCACAGGAATCTGGTATGCTCAAAGGCTTAATTAATGGAGCAGTTGGGGCAACACGATGATCAAATAGAAATGACACTCCCACTGAGCTAGGTTCTTTGTGGGATCCACCAAACTCCATGTCCTTCAGGAACTGAAATCAAGCGATCTTGCAGAGATTTGGTGTGCTTAAACACTTAATTAACAGAGCAGTTGGGGCAGGTGAGGTCAGCTCAAACAAAATGTCAGTCCCACTCAATGGGCAACCTGACACTTCCCCAAGACAACACAGGGAAAACAGGGGTAAAGGAATAAAAAAGCCACAAGACACACATGCAAACACACACAGGGCAAATGAGGGAGTAATGTGCCAAAGTAAAAAATTACACCCAGTATAGCACAAACTCTAGGAACACCAATGGAGGCAAGGAGGAAGCATAGTAAAAAACACAGACTCAGAAAATAGATGATAGGAAAAGGCACAAGACCAAGAAAAGGCAAACACTCAAGAGAGAACAAGTGGACCCAACCATCACCAACTGTAGGCAGGGTCAGTCTGGTCCTCTCACAAGAAAAAGCAAAAGGCTTTAGTAGACCCTGGTTGTTCCTTCCAATAGGAGGTGTCATCCCTATCTGGAATGCCATCCATCATCCTTAGGTAATCATTAACAAACAAGTCCTTAGATTGTATACAGATAGTCCAGGCTAAGAGTCTGATTCCAACATATGTAGGAGTTTCCAATACAGAAATGTTGAGATGGTCCAACTACTCTTCTGTTGCACCATGTGTAGTGCTGAGCCAAACCATGGCACAGGTTCCCGGGGAGGAGATCGTGGCCACTTTGTTCCTCACTGTCCTTTTAATCTGTCGCTTTAATATACGGAACTTGCACTCTTGCAAGCACCATATGATGTTTGCTCCACATCTGCGAGTTGAGCTTCAATGTGGCAGCATCTGTGCTCTAGAACTCCCTGTCCATCATTTATTATTATTATTATTATTATTATTATTATTATTATTATTATTATTATTATTATTATTATTATTATTATTATTATTATTATTATTATTATTATCCCTACTACTACCACCACCACCCGCCCTTTCCCAGAGGTGGGTGGGTTACACATAACCAAAACAGTTAAAAACATCCTAAACAACATCACAGAAAATAGAGTGGGTCCTAAAACTATTCATCTCAGGTGCTGAAGACCAGGGTAAAGAGGTGAGTTTCAACATTCGCTGAAAGGCAAGCACCCTTCTGCTTTTGCAGATTCTTGCTAAAAACATCCATCTTTTAGCAAGCCTATCTATACATGTAACAAAGTTACGAATACCCATTTTTAAATTTTGCTGATTGTATTTATATACTGATAAGATACATCATTTAGGAATTCTTTGATTAAACGGTTTACAAATTCTTCTAAATGAATTAAACTTAAAAGTTGCAGAAGAGGATATTGGGTAGAGCAACTAGATTCCTGAAAATCTCCACCTTCCGCTCTCTTTCTATTTAACTAGGTTTCTAGCCTTTATGGCTCCAAAGTTCACTTCAACATGGAATATACCTGCTGAAATTTCAGAAGCCAGAGAGATGAAAGAAAAAGATTTCTAGTGGCTAGGGGATTGGCCTTCAGTTCCTTGACTAGCAGAAGCAGAATATATGCAAAATAGGACAATTATGCAAATAAGTTTAATTTGCATAAGTTATACAGGTCCTAGTAATTTAATTGACAAACAATTCTAAGGAGCAAGCCTGAACAAGAAGAGAAAAAAATTGTTTCCTGGTTTACCAGACATACCCAGTTTTCTCTGCTTTACATGATGGGGAGTATGCTCTTCCCCTCCCAGTATTCCTCTCCCACCTCAGACACTGCCAGACAACGTCTGAATATAGGGCCTGAATGCAAACCTAGGGTATATGGGCCAAGACTGCAGGGTCAATATCAGAGATAAAATCCTGAATTAAATGCATGATCCAAGTTATGTACCCCGTTCAAATGTTAAGCCCATGCATGGCGTGTCCAGTGGCGTCAGAGGCAGGACAAACACACTCTTTATCCCCTCCTCACACAGGAGAAGAATCTTGGTATACGGACTGCCTTCAAGTCGATCCCGACTTATGGCTACCCTATGAATAGGGTTTTCATGGTAAGCTGTATTCAGAGGAAGTTTACCATTGCCTCCCTCTGAGGCTAGTCCTCCCCAGCTGGCTAGGGCCTGCTCAGCTTGCCACAGCTACACAAGCCAGTCCCTTCCTTGACCACAACTGACAGCTGGGGGGCAACTGGGCTTCTTGGAACTATGCAGCTTGCCCATGGCTGCACAGGTGGCAGGGCATGTAACCCCTGAGATACTCACTGTGGGGGTGATCTTTAGCTGGCCCTTTACACCCAGGAGACATGCGAGATTTGAACTCACAGACTCTGGACTCCCAGCCAGGCTCTCCTCCTCACTGTGCTATACCAGCTGTGTTCTCGGTATACACTGCCTAATGTAGCCTATGAAATACTTCAAACAGCAAGGTTACGTTTCTATTGAATATGGTATAACTGGTTCATGCCCATTACACAATGCATGCTTGGGTGAGACAAGGAAAGTTACCATGCAATCCTAACCAGATCCACTCATAAGTAAGTCTACTGAATTCATTGGGGCTTACTGCCAGGCAAGTGGTGTTAGGATTGCAGTTTTAACTGTGTTTACTAGAAAGAACCACACCAATGGTCTAGACTATGTTAATCAACCCAGGCAATCATCACAAATATGTAGCTAGATAAGGAACAAGGCGATTGGTATATAAATTCATTTAAAATGCCTCTAGGGTTTTGGATACCATAAAATGTGAAACAGAGTGATCAAGACAATTACTAAGCAATGGTGCTTGAAAAACTCTATATACCATAATTAATTTGACTGCATATAAATTGTAACAAAGGGTTCCTCACTTAGGCAAAATTGTCACTAAAGGCAAATCGCTAAGGACAAAATTTTCATGTCTTCATGTTGAGAAGAGTGCTTTAACAACCAACTTTGGCACTATCTACTCCTTATCCACCATGTTCTCTTCAATAAACTTTTCTTCTTCTGAGAGTATGTGACTATCCTTTGGAAGGCTGTGATGTGATTGAGATAAAAAGGCGCTTGTAAACAAGGCATGCATCAGAGGAATGGGCTGAAACCCAAGCAGGTTTTGGACCATGTCGTACAAACAGCCCCTTTCTGAAAGGGTATATACATTACAATTTGAAAACATTGAGAGTTCCACAAAAATGTAGGACTATTTGGAAGTGCAAGGCTAAAACACCCCCTCCCAAAAAAGTGTGTTAACCAGTATGCTGTACGTAAAAATATTGCCAGGATTTAAGCAACCAGTAAAGTATGCAACAACTTAGCCAAGACATTTACAGACTCTGCCTCTGAGGTCTAAGATTGTAAGGCACATAAGGCCAGCTCCCTGCTGAAGCTAAGCAGGGTCAGGTCTGGTCGCTGCTTGGATGGGAGACTGCCTGGGAACCATATGTAAGCCGCCTTGGGTTTCATGAAAAAAGAAAGGCGGGGCATAAATGTATACATAAATAAATAAATGTTGATTCAGAAGTAAATCTCATCTACCACAAATTGGAAAACGAAGCAGTTTATTAAAATGTATTCAAGTTTAGACAACACAGAAAAAGAAATCAAGATGTTACAGTTGTCAAAAGACTATGAATTTGTGTAAATGTACATGTACAAAATAAGATTATGTGAATGAAGGTAGGAAAGAGAAGTCATATATACAGTAGGGTCCCACTCATACGGCAGGTTAGGTTCCAGACCCCCGCTGAAAAGTGCAAACTGCCAAAAAGCGGATCAGCAGTAGCGCGGGGGTCTGGAACCTAACCTGCTTATTGCACCAGAGGAGGAAAAGATCAGATCTTCCCCTCCTTGGGCACGATCAGCTCGAGCGGGAGTCTGATCGCGCCAGAAGAGATCAGCTGTAGCACGCTACAGCTGATCTTCCCCTCCTCCGGCGCGATCAGCTGGAGTGCGGGGAGCTCCAGCCCCCCTCCAGCTGATCGCCCTGCTGGTGCCGTATTAGCGGAACACCGAAAAGCGGGGCGCCAAGAAGCATGCCCCTAATGTACCACAGAATGGTACACCCAAGATTTCACACCTGGAATCTATTCTCATGTTTTAACCTCAGCAACATTAACTTAGATCTAACTTTCTTCAGCCCAAAATCTATCTTAAAATCTACCATTTCAAGTACCATTTTATGACTTGAGAAGATGATTAAAACATGAGTACCAATGAGAATGGCCACCAATTTATTTGGAAAACATGCGACTAGAGAAAGTCAACCACTACCAGAGCACTGCTAGAGTCTGTCACAGGAATGTCAAGAGCAAGCAATGTTGCTTTTGATTTGTGGGTGTACTAGTCTCCCCAGCTCCAGCAAGTTAAAGAATATGCAAGTGACCAAAGTTGGCTTTTTGCCTTCCACAACACTTGGGTCAGCCAATGTGCTTATTAGCAAACAGGCTATAAAGCGATCTGACCAACAACACTCTGGCTGGGCAGCCAACCTCTTCCATCACGTACCTCCACCCAACCATTAGGGCTGGAAACACCAATGGCCCAATCAGCTGGGAATACTGCAGTGTGATCTCATCGAACCCACTGTGTGCCTTTGACTGCCCAGTTAACAAGGAACCTGACTGCTACACTGCTCAACAATTTCCAATGTCATTATCTGTGCAGCAGGGAGGAAGAGAATCAGCTAGTGTATGTGGAGGGCCCTGTAGGCATCACAGCAACTGGTTGAGGCCATAGGTTTATTGATTTATAAAATATGCGTATAACGCTATTTCGTTAAAAACATCAATGCGGTTTACAATATGTTAAAAAAACCACCTTAGAATAAACACATTAAAAATACAATTGGTTGCCTATACATATGCTCTAAACTTAATTCTAGCTTATTGCCAATGAGGCAGATGGAATCTTGTGGCCTCTATAATAAATATTCATGTTTTTACAGGCCTAGCTTAGCATGTCCAGATGACAAAACTGCCAATAGTCTCACCTATTGCTGTGCTTGGATTTTTCTCGGTCTTTCTCTTTATCCTTCTTATGCTCTTTGTGTCTGTGTTCTCGATCTTTGTGTTTATCTTTATGTTTGTGAGAATCTGAAAACAAGAAAACAGAGAAAGGAATTAGGAAATAGCTTAGAAGTTAACGTCAATTTCCCACAAGTAGCTTTGCATTGGCTGCTACAAATATGCATCCTAGTACCAATGCTGCATATTGCTTCCCTGTAACAGTACATATTCATATGGGATCTATCATCAGGCAAACCCATGTGCATTCCCAACTGCAGGGCTTCTTAACCTTTTTGGGCCCAGAAGCACATCTGAAAATCTAAGAAACAGATATTTTATGCTGCCCATAATGATTTCACAGAAAAGAATAACTGAGAATGCTCTGAACCCTCCCCCCAAGCAGGCAAAACATTTACACCTCCAAAAGAACAAACAGAACATAAGCAAAAATAATATGCAATACTCCCCCACAAACCAGGTAACACCCAACTAAACAACTCCAAAGAAGCCAATAACAACTCTCAGTTTTTAAACTGGGAGGAACTGGGGGTCTTGGCAAGTACCAAGGGGGTGTCTGAGAATGCTATGGTGCCCATGAGCACTATGTTGTGGATCCCCAGCTGTACAGAACAGAAACCCCATCAGGGTGGTGAAGAAGCCTGCACACAAGCCTGTCCTCCTGCAGTCAGTAACTTCAGCAAAGCTAATAATGCTGACCCAGAGAGCTTCTCTCTGAAAAGGACAAATCTATTATTATTTTGCTTTTATGTTACAGATAGACAAAGCTGCTCTACTGGGATAGACAAATTAATATTTGTGTTGCACAGAAGGTGACAAAGAGGTATAGGGGGAAATGTTAAAATGAAGCATGCAGGTTCGTATACCAATCTGTGGCAAAACTAGCAAAGCATCATAGTACTCTGGACTTCCTCATTCAAGTAGATAGACCACAGTGTCCCCTGCATATAACCTTGCAAATATTAAAGGCATTTTAGTGTCTTGTCCTCCTCCACATGACATTTCAAATAATTGGCTCATTCTCTCTCACATACACACACAGCACTGAACAACAGAAGACCCCATCTTTACTTTCTGCACAAGCAAAGTATTGTCTTTTGCTAGCACAGGCAGATTATATACAGGCAGCTGGAATCGTGGTTTTTCTTTTAATTATTGGAAAAAAATGGCAAATTTGGAGGGGTCTTTGGGCTGCAAACTCTTGGGGGGGGCATATGCAGCCCATGTAATGCAGGTAGCCACCTCTCATGGAAGTAGAAGAGGTCACTAGAAAGAATGACACAAAAAGCAAAAATGTCTAGCCCCTTAATCTAACCAGCTCTAGGAGCACTTACTTTTGCACACTGGATACTCAACAAGTTGAAATAGTTTAGAAGAGGTTTGTACCACAACATTTGATGCAGATTCCTTAGAAATCTCAAGAAAAGGCAGTTCTTCTTGCACCAGAGATCCTGCTCGCTAAGCAACTTTCTAAATGCAGGCACTTTCATGACTCTTAATACAAGTTTTCCCCATAGCTTTTTTGGAAGGCATCTCTCTCTACGGGATCAACAAGAGATTCAGACACTCTTTTTTCTTAATGCTATTAAACACCTCCTAAATCAGTGTTTCAGCTGGAGTTTTTATATTATTTGTAGAAACTTTCCTATTCCATCAGTTCTTTTACCAAAATGAGAAATGTACACTTAATAAACAATTCAGAATTAAACCAGGGTATCAGGATTAACTAAACGTGGCAGATACAAAAAAAAGGAAAAGTACCACTCTGCAAATTCGCAACAGATTAAATCCTTCATATGACCAAACACATATCTGCATGCCAAGTAGCTTGCTTTGCATTTATGTTTACCAGATGCTGAAGTGCCATGTATCAATTCAAATAAATAGCAATAATAAATAATATTCAACAGTTAAGACCTTGTTCATATTTAATATTGGCTGTAAGGCCACAGGATAACTTATTCTGTAGCTGAACATAAAAGGTCTGCTAGTTCATACCAAAGACCCATCTAGTACAGCATTCTGTTCTCATAGTCGTCAACCAGATGCCTATAGGAAGCCTACAAGCAGGACATTAGTGCAAAAAACTCTCCTGCTTGTATCCACCAGCGACTGGCATTCAGAAACATACTGCCTCTGATCCTGGAGGCAATATAGTCATCATGACTCTTAAGTAATCGATAGCCTGATCCCCCTTTAAAGTTGTCCTAATCAGGAGCCATTTCTGTATCTTATAGCAGCAAATTCCAAAATTTATTATTCACTGTGTGAAGATACAATTTCTTTTGTCCGTCCATTTAACATTCAAATCTAGAAATAAGCCATAATGCACTTCCACTTACTACACCAGGTCTATGTCCACATGACTTTTTTTCAATGTGCAGGAGTCACACTAAACTCTCAAGGAGCAGGTGAAGTTTTCTAGCCACTTTTTGATTGAGGAACTGCTACAACATGTCATGATATCTTGCAGAGTCCCAATGCCTTCTTCCCTTACCCCCAAACAGTATAAACTGGTCCTAAATAATGGGTGACATCTAACAAAATCATACTCAGAGCAGACTGGTTGCAATCAATGTACTTAAGTTACTGAAGTCCACTATGAGTATAACTAAATAGGATATCACCCATGTATAATATGATGATGATGATTCAGTTTACTACTTGCCCTTTACTAGTAGGTCCCAGGGCGAGTCCCAATATAAAATGCAATATTAAAACAGTTTACTTTATTTAACCAAAAAGTTAAACAGTTGGGTAATTATAACTTATTATTTTTCAAGATGACTGGGCTATCAAAAAACTAAGCTTTTATAAATGTAATTCTGAGTTTATTAACTTTTCAATGTGAAAACTAGGCTTGGTGATGCCCTTATGGAGAGAGAACGCAAGATCTCATGAAAACTCAGGGGAAATGCTCACAGAGCCTAGCTGAAAAACTAATATGCTACGGTAAAGGTACTTTATGATCAACTTGTTATGATATGATCAACTCATTTATCAATGCAGTCTGATCTCCAGCAGCTACAACACTGCATTTCAACTGAACGTATATTCTCTGAATTCAGAATGCTTTGTTAACACAGACCAGCACACAGGTAAACCCATCCCATCAGGGCAGCTGATTTCCCCCCGTCATTCAAAAAGCAGCTCACCCATAGAAGATCACAAGTTGTTTTTAAAACTTATGAGTGTGAACTGTAGTTTGCTGCTCTTTGGAATTGTTTTTTTTAAAAGCACAAGATGTACTCCTGTGAATTAAGGTCAAAATGACCACTCAAGCACTATCACTCTCCTATGAAAAGCAGTAATTGCCAACATTTTCAAGTTCAGCAAACCACAAATGCCTTTTCATTCCAAAAGTTGAAGTAATATCCCACTTGAGACCCATACCTGGACCCAGAATCCTGCAAAACAAAAGTGCAGTGTCACTGGGATTAGTTTATGACTGACAAACAGCCAAAAATGGAAGACAAATGCAAGTTTGATGATACATACAAGTCTTTTGTGCCATTAGGTATGGTTGGAAGTATTTATGTTCATGGGTTACAAGGGATATCAGGGTTTTAGAGCCAAGCTAGAAAACAGCTTTAAAAACTGAATTCAAACCCTGATTCATATGGAAACAAGGTTAGCATTAACCATTATTCAAGGTACACACTAATAAAATCCTTAGCTATGGTTAAGTTTGGCAGAAAAAGTAGAAACTTGCATATGAGGAGGTAGAGCTGGGGAAAGCAAAGAAGCAATCCATTAGCGGTTCCTCCAATCATTACCCAAAACCAAGGTAAGGACCTCACTGTGTCTGAACTGGCCCAGTGTCAGTGGGGAACAAAGCTTAGCAGAAATTGCACATCAGGATCAATCAGCCTTCTTCAACAAAGCAGCCTCTAGAAGAACACATTTACAATGATACAATGCAATTTCAGGGTAAATGGAACAAGGAAGCAAACTCAAATTCCTATAGGCATAAGAAAGTACTCTTTCACAAAGCATATATTTAATTTATGGAATTTGGATGCCTTTCAACAGGGATTTAGACAAATTCATGGAGGATAGGTCTATAATGGCTGTATTAGTCATGACGGGATCCATGCTTAGGTGTGGTATGTCACATATTACCATTTGATAGGGGTCTTAGAAGAGCACTTTGCCTTTATGCCTTAATTGTGAACTTTCCAGATGCATCTGGTCACTCTTGTATACTTGTAATAGAATAAAACACTCATGACATTTGGATAGGTTGAAATTAAGGCCCAGTTACTGGGATGACCAAAGCAGTTCATTTTGCATCAAGTGAAAATAAAACACCTTCACTGTACAGTGGGAGTATAAAGCAGGGGTTGATAACTTTTTTTCCCAACTGACTAACTCTGAGGGCTGCATGCCAAAAGTGGGTCCATCCCACTCTCATGCACACCACACACACAGAGGATGCATGCAGATCAACTGAGGAGGGGGGTTCACTCTTTCTCAGCTCATCAAATGATCAGTCTGATGACCAGGGAAGGCCAATTTGCATGCCCTTTAGGGCACTACGCTCCACCTACGCCCGCACTGTATCTCCTTTAAATTTGTTCCCTTTTTGTCACCACTGCTGCCCAAATCAGTGCAGTGGGGAGGGGGGGATGGCTTTGGGTTCTGATCAGGTGCCCAAACTGGGGGTTAACCACCCCTGGTTAATCGTATCTGAGAAATTATTTTAAAAGTTCTTCATTTACATAGAAAAGCATTCTTTAGCTTTATGTTTCTGGTAAAAGTACTGATTCAGTTTAGAGACAAAGAATGGTACCAAACTGGTGTTACTCTGCTACCAAAAGGTGAGGGAGGCAATTTTTGGCAATTCTCTCCTCCCCCCCCCCCAAAAAAAATCTGTTCTGGATCTAATCCTTGTCTGATCCAGCACCACTCCTCTTATTTAAGGTCACAAATTGTCTATAAATTAATACAATAATGACTTCATTTTGGTAACATAGTTAAGCACATCAGTTTGATTTATTCAGTGTGAGAGCCTTGTGTGTATGCATGTTTTCAGCAACTGTAGCAGAGTAGCCTTTCAACCCGCCGTAATTCTACAGGCAAAAATAGACAAACTACTTTGCCTTAATAGGCATCGTATTAACTTGGTTTATTGTAGCAGAAAGTTATACAAAACAGATTCCATCAAGAAGTAAACCTAGATCACAACAGTTACTCAAGATCTTTAAAGCAACTTGCTTCAGAGAAAGCAATTATCCAGGAGCGTAAACACAGAAACGTAGAGCCAGCTATAAACTTTGTTTAATGGAGGGCTCATCAACAAATTATTATTAGAGGAAGCTCTTTAGACAGCTGCCTACATAAACTTTATGGCAAAGAATAAGAACAGAGAGAAAGCAAAAAGGAAAAGAATGAGAAAAAGAGAAAGGCGTGTGAAGGTTTGCAGTGTTTGGATTTCAACTTGGAATGCAATACCTTACAGTAAAGATGACCAACTTTTTGTATGTGTGGGGGCCACAGCCTTTATCCACATCATGCAAAGGGCTGAAAGTGTACATAAACTGCTACATAAACTGAGGCCCTCACAACCACTCAGGCTCTGTAACACCACCATTATTTTTATTTATTTATTTGATTTATTTCCCACCCTTTCTCCCAGGAGGAGCCCACAGCGGCATCTAGTAGTACGTTTTAGTTAGGCTCCTCCATTGCATACAAATATGTACATTTATATGCTGCATACACACAGGAAGAAATCCCAAACTTAAATGTGGAAAATCTCAGTTTCTCCTAGTTTGAAATCAATCCCCCCCTTCATTTATGGGAGAAATAATTGCCATTTTACATACCAAGATTAAATTTGATAAGACTACTAGAAGCTAGAAGAAGAGAGATGGGTGTTGGATTCTACCAATTCACTGTCTTTCTTTTGTAATATAAAATATGATGTAAGACTTGGAGGAAAGGGGAGGGGAAATGGACACAAGGAAGCCCCTCCCCCATTACATGTCACAGCAAATCCTGTTATTCCTGGACAAAAGCAAAAGGTGCCCTTTCCTTCCCTTATATTCTGTAGTGTAGTGGGAACAGGTAAGGCACATTGAAAACCTTTATTTAAACTTTTAAAGAAATAAAAATGAAGAAATCAGTTATGCACAAAAATACAATTACAGTAGGACCCCACTCATATGGCAGGTTAGGTTCCAGACCCCCACTGGAAAGCAAAAACCGCCGGAAAGCGGGTCAGCTGTAGTGTGGGGGTCTGGAACCTAACCCGCTGATTGCACTGGAGGAGGAGAAGATCAGCTGTAGCACGCTACAGCTGATCTTCCCCTCCTCCAGCACGATCAGCTGGAGTGCAGGGAGCTCCAGCCTCCCTCCAGCTGATCGCCCCGCTGGTGCCATATTAGCAGAACGCCGAGAAGCGGGGCCCTACTATAGTGCATTTTGTACAGACAGCACAATCAGATGGTTGCATGATAAATGAGGAAATGGAAAGAGGGGGAAGCTGAACATGCTGAAAATTATTGTAAAGATTGCTGGGGCAGGAGAACAATGCCTGAATCAAATGCCACCAGTGAACATTTTTCAGATAACATTTCTGTAATACCAAGCAAAGAATCAGAATCCCAAGCCTTTCCTTCTTCCAGCTACAATTCTCTTGTAATTGCTTGACTGGCCCAGTGCCCCATTAGTGATTAAAAATACTCATAAAATGTTTTGACAGTTTTCTGGCACCTGTCATTTGGTTAGTACAAGGTATTAGAAAGCCTAAAAAGAGAAACAATTTATGCTTATTTACAAAGAAAAATAAGATTTCACTCTTAAGACTTGGAAATATTACCTAGAGATGTTGAACTTTGGAATCACACTGGATCCCAAGGTGTTAAAAAAGAGAGGGGGGATTAATGGAAGTATGCGAATGAAGTCAAACTATGTAGGTCAGAAGCTATACTTGGGCTTGTGGACAGTAGCTTTGCTCTCCAATCAAAGACTTGCTTTTTTACTTTATTGTAGCTTATTGCAGAAAATAATCTGAGCACCTATCCCTCAGAATTATACTTACACAACACTGTGCTTCAGCACTTTGTAATATCATAGCTACTTCTCCAGAATACTCAATTTTGCTAGTGCATTCTGAAAGCATTTGACCTTCTGTAATTTCACTTCATTGTTTTGAGGTCCCAAGTGCTAGCTGCTGGCAGTATCTGGGGACACACTTCATTTCCTCCAAATGTTAGCCACACGCTTGGAAGAGTTTTGGTCTGAAATTTAAAAGCAGGAATTTGCTGCTTTCATAGTAGGTGTCATATGTATAATCCCCATGTTCAACCTCATTTTAAAACTATTGAAGAGAAAGCCTTAAATCCAGCACTTCTCAAGGCAATATGTAATACAACTGTTCTTTTAGTAGGGAAAAAATATTTTGACCTCCCTAGGCAGAGACACCCCACCAATGAAACACCCAAAGGCTGCATGTACCATCCAAAGCCACAAAAGTAAAATTTCCTAGCTTCTGTGTGCATTCAAATGTAAATGATAGCAATAATTGTGGGCAGATTTTCATATAGGCCTAGTTCAGATGACATACTGGTGCAACCAGAGCTTAGTGATCACAAGAGAACCACAGGCTCACATGCTTTCACCTCTGCCTTGAAGTTCTGCCCATGAAAAGTCATCCTTTCCCATGTTAACTATGGTTTAGAGTTACATCTGAACTGGCATAAACATAGAGACTGGTTTAAAGTTTCCAACATTGATTTCAATCTCTGGTTTAGAGGCTAACTTATGGTTATACCAGTTCAGATGTAACTTTAAACCCTACGGAAGAGACCAAGGAATTTGTATTGGGAGGAGGGGGCAATGCGCATGTGACCATGGGGTTCCAATAACCAAATCAAGGTCTGATAATCCACCCAATATGTTGTCTTAACTGGGTCATGGACTTGAGTTGCTAGGATACAAATTAATCTGCAAGCACGTTTTACATGTTACAAAATCATGGAGTCTCATGGTGCTTTCCGAGGTTAGAAATGCAACATAGTATGAAATATAAGCCCTCATTTAAGAGCTACAAATATCAAGTGCTACAAAGTGCACGAAGTTAAAACAATTGAAAGAAGTATGCAATAGCAGTACTAGCTCATCAAGACACTTGCAGTTTAAAGAATGAAACTAAGTGCCTCTCTAGAAACCCATATGAAAGAGTTACCAGAAAGGGTCTATGAAAAGTATGTAAAAAAAACCCTTTAAGATTATGAATAGTTTGAGCAACGAAAAGTTCTTTCCAGAAAAAATTGTGGGCAATTTCTCTCTTCTAAGAGGTTTTCAAGAGACAAGACTACATGAGCATCTGTTAGGTACAGCTTAAGTCGACAAAAGAATCCTGGTGCTAGAAAGGATTGGGCTGACACCTTTTCAGCATCTAAATACATCATGTATTATAGCATACATATAATTATATATATAAATTATATATTTTATAATATATAAATTATATAATTTATATTATATACTATAATTTAGATACTATATATAATTTATATATAAATTATATATATAAATACATATAATTATATTATACATCATGTAGCATCATGATGGAAACCCTAATTGGGGCATTTTTCTTACGGGATGAGGGAAGAGTGGGGATGTGCTAGCTAGTTCTGTCCAGAGCATGGTATCCCAGTAACTGACGCTGCCATCCCCCATGTGTTGGGATGGTAGATATCTGCAGTGGGGCGCCCTTGCTACTGACACTGCCCACCCAGAGCATGGAGGGTGGCAGGGACACAACAGAGGGGATAAAGCTAGCTAGCACATTCACACTCGTCCTTCAAGTGAGGAGAATGTCTGAATAGGTGTATTCAGGTATCTGTCCTGTCACACAAACACGTTTTTCATCTTCATACATGCACATTTAAACTGATGCCTATAATTATGTGGAGCTGTTAATGAGCAGGGAGGTAGTTGTACAAATCAATGCTAATTATTAGCTTTGCCCTTACCACTCAACAGTCCATAGATCCACAACCAGTAACTATCCCTGCTCTGCCATGTACCTGATACAGAGTTTATCTGCCCAAGAAACACCGATTATGGGAGCAGATAAAACAAATAGATAAAGTAAGAGATAAAACATATTACTTTCCCCAGATATCAGATATCAATGCAGGTTTCTTACACAGAATGTGACACAAGTTACAATGGTGTCTCAGTGATGCTGTATAATCTCAACCAGACAAAAACAGCTTCTGGAGCTGGGTCGAATTGTACTAACAGCCAGCATACTCCCATGATTAGTCTGTCACAAAAGAGCAAATACTGACAATCAGCATACTCAGGGAAGGAGTTAAATGCTATGTATCATCAAGCACTTCATGGAACATCAGCGGCTTTACCCAAACATGTATTATATATACATGCCCATTTGCTACTGGGCCAAGTTCAAGGTTCTAGTTTTGGTGTACAAAGCCCTATACACCTTGGGACTAGGATTCCTGAAAGACTGTCCTACCCCTTATATACCCAGACGATCACTGTGCTCTGTAGGTGAGGGCCTCTTGCAGATACCATCTTATTAGGAGGTCTATTCTACACAACATAGGAAACGGACCTTTAGTGTGGCGGCACCTATCCTGTGGAAGTCCCTTCCCTTAAACATTAGGCAGGTGCCATCTCAGCGCTTTTGAAGACTTTCCTCTTTCAACAAGCCTTTTAAAGTTGAGACCTATCCCAGTCTGCATCTGTGTTGGAACTGCTTTTTAACATGGATGCACACCTTAACATGGTGAGGGGGTTGAGTGTGTTGAAGAAGCTAAGAGATATGCCGTCAGGAGTCTAGACCAAGAGGCTAAACTCCTAGCAGGGGCAACCAAGGCGGAATGGTCAAAACTGAAACACCAGACTAAGATGCATCCAAAGTCAGAGGAAAGCAATGGTAAACCATCTCTGAATATATCTTACCACGAAAACCCTATGAACAGAGTATCCAAAATTCAACATGAGATAGTGCTGGAAGATGAGACCCCCAGGTCATAAGGCACTAACCGAGCTACAGGGGAAGAACAAAGGACAAGTATGAGTAGAGCTGTGACTAATGACGCAGCTGGGTCAAAGCCAAAAGGAAGCCCAAAGGCTGATGCGCACAGATGCGAAAGGAGAGTCTGGAGTTGTACAACGCACACAATAGGAACATGGAATGTGAGAAGCATGAACCAGGGAAAGTTAGAAATTGTCAAGCAAGAAATGGAACACATCAACACTACAATACTTGGTGTGAGCGAACTAAAATGGACGGGAATGGGACATATTCAATCAGGCAACTACAAAATATTTTATGTAGGAATAGTGAAATTAAGAAGATCTGACGAAGGTAACTCACGCCTTAGTTACATCCCGGCTTGACTACTGCAACGCACTCTACGTGGGGCTGCCTTTGAAGACAGTTCAGAAGCTTAAATTGGTTCAACGTGCAGCAGTACGAATGCTGACAGGGGCTGACATTCGTGCCCATACAACCCCCCTGTTGCAACAGCTTCACTGGTTGCCGATTTGCTTCCGGACTCAATTCAAGGTGCTGGTGTTGGCCTTTAAAGCCCTTCACGGCCTGGGCCCTGTCTATCTGTCCGATCGGTTGTCTTCTTATGAACCCCCCCGTTCTCTCAGGTCCTCTGATAATTCGTTCCTTAGGATACCTTCATCCACACAAGTTCATCTTTCAGGAACCAGAGACAGGGCGTTCTCTGTTATCGCCCCTAGACTCTGGAATCCCTTGCCAATAGAGGTCCGGTCGGCCTCCTCGCTTCCGGCATTCCGTCACCAGGTCAAGACGTTCCTTTTCCGTCTCGCATTTAACCTGGACTGAGGAATAGGAAATCTCTTGACCATGAGAGACTATGGAGTAATGATGTTGTTTATTTTACTGTATATAGTTTTACTATTTTAACCATCATATAAGTTTGTATTTATGGTTGTATGTCTTGTTTTTATAAGGTATTTTTGTCTAGGTTCTTTTATTATAGAGTTGTTCGCCGCTCTGAGCTTTCCAGGAAGATAGAGCGGCATAGAAATGTTTTAAATAAATAAATAAATAAGAAATGGGGTTGCTTTAATAGTGAGAAGTGATGTAGCAAGAGCAATTAGGAGCTACAATGCAAGGTCTGAGCGAGTTATATCAATAAGATTAAACGGGAAACCTATCAACATAAGCATCATCCAAGTCTATGCTCCAACAGCAAATGCAGAAGAAGAGGAATTGGAGAGATTTTACGCAAAAGTACAGGAAGAAATTGATCACACACCAAAACAAGATGTGCTGATAATCATGGGGGACTGGAATGCAAAAGTAGGGAACAGAGAAGAATTAGGAATTGTGGGGAAATGGGGCTCAGGAGACAGAAATGAAGCAGAAGAAAGACTTATTGAGTTCTGTGAAGTGAATAATTTGTTTGTTGCAAACACATTTTTTGAGCAACTGAAAAGACTACTGTACATGTGGACATCACCAAATGGTCAATATAGGAATCAAATTGATTATATAATTGGTAGCAGAAGATGGAGAAGTTCCATACTTTCTGCAAAGACCAGGAGCAGAATGAGGTACAGATCATGAACTGGTTGTATCGAAAATCACAGTAAACCTAAAGAACACCAAGAAAGCCATCATAATGCCAAAATACAATTGAAATAACATTCCAGAAGCATATAAAGATCAAATAAGGAACAGGTTTGAGGCTTTAAACTTAGCTGACAGAGAACCAGAAGAACTATGGAATGAAGTCAGAGACATCAGGGAAGAATGCAAAAAGACAATACCTCTAGTTAAAAAGAGAGAAAGATCTCAATGGATCACTGAAGAAACTCTTAAAATGGTTAAAGAGAGAAGGAAAGCAAAAGCAAAAGGAGATAGTAACACGGTCAGAACCCTACATGCAACAATACAGCAACTAGTACGTAGGGACAAAAAGAACTATTATAATAGTTATTGTATAGAAATAGAAGAGGACAACAAAAAGGGTAGAACAAGAGCCCTGTTCCAAAAGATTAGAGAAATGAAAGGGAAATTTAAACCAAGAGTAGGGATGTTGAATAATCAACAGGGGAACACACTGACTGACCGAGATGAAATAAAAGGAAGATGGAAGCAATATACTGAAGAACTCTATAAAAGAGATGCCAGGATGACAGATTCATTCACAGAGGAACCGTATGATGAAGAACCAGAAATTTTAGAATGCGAGGTGAAAGATGCTCTTAAAATATTTGGAAGAAACAAATCACCAGGAATAGATGGCATACCAATAGAGTTGCTATAAGCTATTAAGACTGAATCTGTCCAAAGTTTGACAAAAATCTGTCAAGAAATATGGAACGAGAAATGCCAGATGTCCAAGCTGGATTTAGAAAGGGAAGAGGCACCAGAAATCATATCGCAAACATACGTTGGATAATGGAATGGAGCAAGGAATTTCAGAAGAAAATCACCCTGTGCTTTATAGATTACAACAAAGCCTTTGACTGTGTAGATCATGAAAAACTATGGAATGCTTTAAAAGAAATGGGGGTGCCACAGCATCTGATTGTCCTGATGCGCAACCTATACTCTGCACAAGAGGCTACTGTAAGGACAGAATGTGGAAAACCTGATTGGTTCCAGTCAGAAAGGGTGTGAGACAGGGGTGTATTTTATCACCTTATTTATTTAATCTATACACAGAACACATCAGACGGAAAGCAGGATTGGACCAAGATGGAGATGTGAAAACTGGAGGAAGAAATATCAATAATTTAAGATATGCAGACGATGCCATACTACTAGCAGAAACCAGTAATGATTTGAAACGAATGCTGATGAAAGTTAAAGAGGAAAGCACAAAAGCAGGACTACAGCTGAACGTCAAGAAGACTAAAGTAATGGGGCTTCCGGGAAGTGGTGCTGGCTGGTGGTTGTCTCTGAGGGAGCTCTGCCTCAGAGGAAGCTTTTTTCAGGTTAAAAGCCAGCCAAGAGGAATCTTGGACTGGCTTAAATGTTCTCCAAGGTATAGGAGAACCGATCAGATCTTCCACAAGACTTCGTTGAGCTGTCGGCGGCTGGAATTGATCAGGAAATTCCTGAGATAAGAAGGCAAGCCGATCGGCTGAAGACGGAGTCAGGAATTCCACGCAAGCTGAACTGGAATAAAGCGAAGCGTTTTTTCTTCTCTCAAAAAAAAACGTTCTTAACCAGCGAGCCCACTTCTGCCTAAACCTTATCATTCGGCTTAAATTACTGCAATAAAAGGGATTTGTTTATGAATCAGCAATTGAGAAACCTGGGTGAGTCATACTTTTTCTCTTTTAAATATAATTAAGGAAGAAAGAAAATATAAACAACTTATATACTTTTTTTACGACAAAAAGCTGGCTTGAATTTGGACTTTTAAAGTTTAAAAACGGATGAGAGGTAATTATTATATTTTGGACTATTTTTCTCTTTGGACTATTTCTTGTTGGATGAATCCGCTGCTCGTATATGCTACTAATTGTTTAGTCTTGGCAACCAGAATTGTTCTGCATCCTTGGAAGCAGATAAGGACTGTGTTGTGCTGGCTGGATTTCAATAATAGGCCTGGAATATTAACTCTTCTTTTTGGTGGAGGGAAAAAAAGAAAAGAAATAGACTGCCCTTAGGTTTTGAAACAGTGATTAATATTAGAAATTAAAGGCCTCTTTTTGAAAATGACAACTAAAAAAACAACCAAGGCCCAGGGGCGAAGAGGTTCTATTGATACACAGGAAGAGGATATACCCCCAGAAATGTTTCAAAAAATAATGGAAGGGATTAATGCTATAAAACAGGAAATGAAACAGGAAATGAAAACTGAATTGACAGATATAAAAGACTATATTAAAACACAAGTGGATGAGATTAAAGGGACAATTGGGCAAATAAAGGAAGATGCAAAAAATACTAAAGAAAAGGTACAAACCTTGGAGAATAGAACAGATATACTAAATCTGGAACTAGAAAAAAATTTGGACTATTTAGCTGTGACTGAAATGAGAAATAAAGAGCATTGTTTGAGATTCCGTGCAATCCCTGAGGAAACAGGTGAAGACATTAGAGATAAAATTGTTAATGCTTTAGTAAAATTTCTGGACTTGAATGAAGATAGGATGGAATTTGAAATAGACAAAGTTTATAGAATTAACTCCAGATATGCAACAATGAAAAAAATTCCAAGAGATGTGCTTGTTCATTTCGTAAAGAAGACGACCAGAGATATGGTTTTACAGCAACACTTTAAATATACCTTTAAAATTGATGGTAAGGAAATACTGGTGATGAAGGAAATTCCTATTAGACTTTTACGTAAGAGAAAAGAATATGCTTTCCTTACAGAAAAACTTAAGCAATGCAAAATTCAATTTAGGTGGGACGTTCCAGAAGGAGTGATTTTTACATTCAGACAACAGAAATACAGACTGAATACTGTTCAAAAAGCAAGGGACTTCTTGAGAAAAGCTTCAAAAGATATGGAAGAAGATAAACTCAAAGATATGGATATAGTTCCTGGGAAACAAAGTCAACAAGGATATACAGAGGAGGGGAAGGAAGATGATGGATCAAAAGGAGCATCAGGCAAATTTTAAAATACACGCTTAATGATGGATTACAAATACCTAACTTGGAATATAAATGGAGCCAACACGGCGCAGAAGAGAAAGAAAGTGTTTCATTATTTGAAAAAATTAAAATTGGATATAATTTGTCTACAAGAAACTCATATTCAGAAGAAAGATTCCAAATATTTGATTTGTAAAAATTTGGGTGAAGAATTTATTTCAGCTGGACCAAAAAAAAAAAATGGAGTTGTTCTCTATATTAACCCACAATTGCTTCCTAAATTGGTATTATTGGACGATAGTGGTAGATTTGTGGGGGTTGAAATTACTTTACAAGGTACAAACATTTTGATAGTGGGTATTTATGCCCCCAATGAAGATAAAACAAGGTTTTATACAGGACTTATGGAAAAATTGTCAGAGTTTTCATATGAGCATTGGTGTGTCATGGCTGACTGGAATGGGGTAATCTCACCAAAAATTGATAGGCTTTCTGAAAAAAATATCAAAGAGACACAAGGTAAATTACCGAAGATTTGTTTTGAACTCATGGAACATTTAGAATTGGTGGATACCTGGAGATATATAAATGATAATGCAAAGGAATTTACTTATTTTTCAGAAAGACATAAAACATTTTCGAGGATTGATATGATTTGGATGTCAAAAATTTTAGCGAAGGATATTTTTAAAATGGATATATTACCAAAAACTTTTTCGGACCACAATCCTGTGATATTAACTTTAAAAAAAAAAAATCTTGGATTTAGATGGAGACTAAATGAATCTTTATTACAGAATGATAAAGTAGTACAAGAATGTAAGAAGAAATTAAAGGAGTTCTTTGAATATAATTTATATAAAGGAACAAGTGAAAATATTGTTTGGGATACTAGTAAGGCATTTATGAGGGGATACTTTATTAAATGTAATTCTGAATTAAAAAAAAAGAAACAACAGAAAATGCAATTAATTTTGGAAGAAATAAAACAAAAAGAGGAAGAATTGAAAAAGAATCCAGCTAAAGTTTCTATTGTAAATCAAATTAAAATGTTACAGAAGCAAGTATCAATGTTGACAGTTAGAGAAATTGAAAGGAAATTAAATTTTGCTAAACAAAGGACTTTTGAATTTGCAAATAAACCTGGGAAATGGTTAGCATATAAATTAAGAAAAGAACGTCAAAAAAATATTATTTTAAAGATACAAGAAGGAGATGAGACGCTGACAGATAATGTAAAAATCAAAAAGATTTTTCATCAATATTACTCAACATTGTATAAGTGTCAAGAAATTCCATCTGAAAAAATAGAAGAGTATTTATCTAAACAGAATTTGCCGAAAATTACAGATTTTCAGAGACAAGTTATTAATGGCCCTATTACGTCAAGAGAGATATCTGAAGCTATAAATAAAATTAAATTAGGAAAGGCGCCAGGACCAGATGGGCTATCTGCAATGTATTATAAATGTTTGGAGGAAGAACTCTTGCTACCCTTACAGTCTACAATGAATTCTATTTTGCAAGAGGGAAAGATACCGGATAGTTGGAAAAATGCTAATATAACATTAATACCTAAAGAGGACCAAGATTTAACTAAAACAAAAAATTATCGGCCAATATCTCTACTGAATAATGACTATAAAATTTTTACAATGATTTTGGCTGAAAGATTGAAAATAATATTGCAACAATTTATTCAGGAAGATCAATCAGGGTTTTTTCCTAAAAGACAATTACGTGACAACGTCAGGAATGTTTTGAATGTGTTGGAATATTTAGAACAACGAAATGATAAACAAGCAGCTTTGATTTTTTTAGATGCTGAAAAAGCATTTGATAATTTGAATTGGAAATTTATGTTCCAGGTTTTGGAGCAAATGGATTTTGGAGACAACTTTATAAAATGGATCAGATCGATTTATACATCACAGAAGGCCCAGATAATTGTTAATGGAGACTTAACGGATTCATGTGAAATACAAAAGGGTACAAGACAGGGATGTCCATTATCTCCCCTTTTATTTATTCTGGTTTTAGAAGTGCTGCTTAGAGATATAAGGCAAGATAAAAGGATTTCGGGATTAAAAATAAAAAAAGAAGAATACAAATTGAGAGCATTTGCTGATGATTTGATAATTGTACTAGAAAACCCTTTGGAAGGAATTCATATATTGATGGATAAATTAAAAGAATTTGGACCGTTAGCAGGATTTAAGATCAACAATCAAAAAACAAAGATGTTGGTGAAAAATTTAACTTTAAGGGAACAGAAAGAGTTAATGAACAAGACAGATTTTACAATAGAAAAAAAGTTGAAATATCTAGGCATCATCATGACAAATAAAAACTCAAAGCTGTTTCATAATAATTACGAAAAATTATGGACAGAGATTAAGAAAGACTTGCTAAGATGGGATAAACTACAACTGTCATTAATGGGTAGAATATCTGTGATAAAAATGAATGTATTACCGAGAATGATGTTTTTGTTTCAAACAATACCTGTAATATCCTCTGATTTACCTTTTAAACAATGGCAAAAAGATATTTCTAAATTTGTATGGCAAGGAAAAAAACCAAGAGTTAAATTTAAATTACTTCAAGACGCTAAAGAAAGAGGAGGACTGGGATTACCAAATTTGAGACTTTATTTTGCTGCCTGCTGTTTAGTCTGGATAAAGGAATGGATCTTATTGAGGAATAAAAGACTATTGGATTTGGAGGGCCACAATCTGAAGTGGGGATGGCATGGATACCTATGGTATGACAAAGTAAAAGTAAACGTAGACTTTAACAATCATTTTATAAGACGTTCTCTGTTGAAAATATGGAATAGATACAAACCAAGGTTTTATTCGAAAATACCATTATGTGTCTCAAGTCAAGAAGCGTTTTATAGAAGAGAAATGTCTGGAAAAGAGAAATGGTTAACTTATCAAGAACTATTAGAAAATGTACATGGAGAATACACAATGAAAGAGAGAGAACAATTGATAAAGGAAGGATATAGTTTTCATTGGTTTGCCTATTTACAATTGTTAGAAAGATATAAAATGGACAAGAAAATGTATGGGTTTGAAATAAGTAAATTTGATTTTGAAATAGGTTTGTATACAAATGATGAAAACATAATTGCAAAAATGTATAAACTTTTATTGAAAATGGATATGGAGGAAGAACAAGTAAAAGAGTGCATGGTAAAGTGGGCAAAAAATTTTGGTCATAACATACAAATGGATCAATGGGAAAATATGTGGAAAAAAGGCTTGAAATTTACATTATGTTATAATCTTAAAGAAAATTTTTATAAAATGATGTACCGTTGGTACATGACTCCAGAAAAGCTGTCAAAAATGTATAGTAATGTCTCTAATGTTTGTTGGAAATGTAAACAACAAGAAGGATCTTTTTATCATATGTGGTGGTCATGTAAAAAGGCGAAATTATTCTGGGCACAGATAGGTAGGAAGATGCAAAAAATTTTAAAGATAAATATTCAGTCAAAACCAGAATTTTTTTTACTGGGTTTTATGGATAAACAAATAGAAAAGAAATATGGAAGAATATTATTATATATGATTACGGCAGCAAGATTATTATATGCACAAAAGTGGAAAATGGAATCAATACCAACAATGGAAGAATGGCTACTGAAATTAATGGACTTAGTAGAAATGGACAAATTGACGTGTTTACTTAGAGAAAAATCGACAGATACATTCCTTAAGGATTGGAAGCCTCTCTTAGACTTTTTGTCGAAAGATCAAAATAAAATGATGATACTGGGATTTGATGATTAATTAAGACAGCTTATGGAGAAAAGGGATTCTGTATGTACATATTAAGGGACAGGTTTGATGTATATTATATACTTATAGCTGATCTGTGACAAATCGGAAGTCAACCATTTTATTTTTATTTTTTGTTGTAGTATTGTTATGTTTTTTCTTACTTTGTTTTGTTTGTTTTTTGGAAAAATTTGAATAAAAACTACATAAAAAAAAAAAAAAGAAGACTAAAGTAATGATAACAGAAGATTTATGTAACTTTACAGTTGACAATGAGGACATTGAACTTGTCAAGGATTATCAATACCTTGGCACAGTCATTAACCAAAATGGAGACCATAGTCAAGAAATCAGAAGAAGGATAGAGGGCAGCTGTGAGAGAACTAGAAAAAGTCCTCAAATGCAAAGATGTATCACTGAACACTGAAGTCAGGATCATTCACACCATGGTATTTCCGATCTCTATGTATGGATGTGAAAGTTGGACAGTGAAAAAAGTGGGTAAGAGAAAAATCAACTCCTTTGAAATGTGGTGCTGGAGGAGAGCTTTGCGCGTACCATGGACCGCAAAAAAGACAAATAATTGGGTGTTAGAACAAATTAAACCAGAACTGTCACTAGAAGCTAAAATGATGAAACTGAGGTCATCATACTTTGGACACATCATGAGAAGACATGATTCACTAGAAAAGACAATAATGCTGGGGAAAACAGAAGGGAGTAGAAAAAGAGGAAGGCCAAACAAGAGATGGATTGATTCCATAAAGGAAGCCACAGACCTGAACTTACAAGGTCTGAAGAGGGTGGTTCATGACAGATGCTCTTGGAGGTCGCTCATTCATAGGGTTGCCATAAGTCATAGCCGACTTGGAGTCACATAACAACAACAACACTTTTTTTAAAAAAAGAACCTTTTTTTAAAAACAGTGTTTTTAACCCTTTCATATGTGTGTGTATATACACACACACACACATATATATATACACACACATATATATATACACACACACACATACACACACACATATATATATATGTGTGTGTATATGTGTATATATATATGTGTATATATATGTGTATATATATGTGTGTGTATACACACACACACACACACACACACACAAGAGTAGACTTAGATGGGAATTCTGAATTGAAATCCGGTTCAGTTTAGATGGTCCTCCAGAACAATTGAAAATGTGACAGACTCCCTCCCTCCCTCCAGTCATAGAATAGCAGAGTTGGAAGGGGCCTATGATGCCATTGAGTCCAACCCCTGCTCAATGCAGGAATCCAACTTAAAACATACTCCACAGGTGTCTGTCCAGTTGCCTCTTGAATGCCTCCAGTGTTGGAGAGCCCACCACCTCTCTAGGTAATTGGTTCCTTTGTTCCAGTCTTCTGGTGCATAGGTGTACCCCTTTATTTTCTGTTTTGTGTTCATGACTGTCTGCCGCTACAACTAAATTGGTAATCATAGTAACCCTCTTAAACGATCAGAAAAAAAAATTCTGATTCTTTTTTGGGGGGGAGTACTAATCATGGTGTGCTGATTTGGACAACTTGAATAGCATTGGACTAGCCTTGTAAGTATGCTCACAAAAGTGACTAGCCAGCTATTTAGCTGCAGAGGAGGGCAAATCCCTTTTCCACAGTCAGTAGGAAAGCATAGGCTACAAGTCTCTTAGCACGCAAAGTATTTATTATTATTATTTCTACCAAGTGGACAGTATAGAAGAAGTGGAGTGATCTGTTTGTCCTGTTACAGCCTACTATGTTTCTGAATCCCCTTTTGCACAGCTAGAACAAAGCAGAAGGATGGAGAGGTCATCCCTCATGATCACAACCAGGAAAGTTGGTAAATACAAGGCTGCACTAAACAGGTAACAGAGAGGAGGAGGGAGTTTGTTAGTCTACACTTTCATGACCCATCAAAATCACAGTATGTGGGAATTACCTGAACTGAAGTTCTGAAGGCCTTAGCAAATTTACTCTCTCCCTCAACCTTAGCTGCTTGCCTATAAAGTGGAAATAATAGCAACTTCCTCAGAAGAGACAACTGAAAAAAAGATTGGAAAGCACTTTGAATCAAACAGTAACTGTAGTAGTAGCAGTAGTAACATGGATTCCATTCACGTCAATCTTTTCTTTAAACTGCACTTAGCATACCTTTTTTCGAAACAGCAACTAAGAGTTAGAATGTTCCCTGAAGTATTGTGGCTTAGGATACCATAAGACTACAGTTATGTTGCCTATCCCCAAAAGAGATGAGACAGGAAAACTGGGGAAATGGGCAGAGATGTCAGTGGTGACATTCAAGTAACCTTGACCCTAGGGTTAAGAGACGCAAGACAAATGTACAGAAAGAATGGTAATCAATTCAAAATTAAGGTATTTTTAAGTGAATTGCAGAGGATTCCAAAAGAATGTTCTTACATATAAGCACATGAATGGGGATTACTGGGACTGTCCTCATTTACATGAGAGGCTAAGAAAACACTTTAGTGAGAAAAACCACAAGGTAGAATTCTACCTTCTCCCTGCACAACTTTTAAAGATACAGAAGACCTCTTGGAGGCTGGGCCTGGAAACCAAGAGGTCTTCTGTATCTTTAAAAGTTGTGGTGGGAGAAGGGATAATTCCACCTTGTGGTTTTTCTCATTACAGAGTTGCAAGAACACCTGCACTTGGCTGACTTTCTCTTCTCCTAAAGATACAGGATCAGTCTCAGGCCAAGAACCTGGCAATCCTAGTCTAGATGTCCCCTGGCTATACCCTTTGCAGGATACTCTATGGCTATCCCTATTAGTCAGGCCTGCAGTATCCTTAACCCAGAGGATTTGGGTGGTCAGGGCAGCTTCTTCTCCAAGCTCTCTGTATCTCCCAGTTGGTAGAAGAATGTTCAGGAGACTCTGGTGATAGCAGCTCCTCATGTCTCAGCTCCTTCTTCCCCAAAACGCCCTCCTTGACTGCTAGCTCTAGGCCATTTATGCTCAACAGCTCTAGGAGACCTTCATTACCCGCAGGCATTCTCAGTTGCTCCCTGCCCCACCCATCTTCTGGCATAGCTGATGGAGAGGTTGTTCTGATCTCTACAGAAATGAATCGGGGCCTTCTTAACAGGACCATGCTGGCAACAGCCTTTTGGCAAAGGCGATTCCCTGTGAAACTTCACAATAGTTTGCCATTTAAATTGGAAGAAAATCTACATGGCTCTTTTATAAAAGGCATCCGGTAATTTCAGTAAACAAATATGCAAACTTATTTACATGTACATTACATCTCACCCCCTCCTACAACAATCATAGGATTGCATAACTGAAATGACCTATTCTTCCCACACACACAAAAAACAGCCTACTACATGATATATATTAGGTGAAGAAAGCAATATATATCCAAGATGATCCAGTCAAGCTTATAAATACCTTTATTATACAGCCACGAGAGTAGCCGGCATGGATTTTTCGCCCATGGTCAGTTTTACCTATCCTAACCATGACTGCACATGAGTAAATTCTATCTTTTCGGCGCCAGGTTAAGACCTGGCTATGCTCCCAGGCATTTTAATGCGTTTAATGTTACAATTTTAAATCTCTTTGTTTCAGTTTATTTATTGTGATATTTTGTATTTCTGTACTTTTAATCTTTTGTACACCGCCCAGAGAGCTATTCGCTATGGGCGGTTTAAAAATGAAATAAAAAATAATAAATAAATAAATAAATAAATCCCACTGAACTCAATAAGCATGCAAATGATCAGACCTGTCTTTCCCCTCCTTCCCCCCTCCTCTCCTTCCCTCCTCTCCTGCCCACTCCAAACCTCCCTCCCTCTTCTCCTTCTCTCCACCCCCCATGGTCAGCTTTACCTATCCTAAGCATGATTGCATGGGAGTAAATCCCACTGAACTCAATAAACATGCAAATGATCAAGCCTGCCCTCCCTCCCCCTCCTGCCTGCTCCCACCCCCATCCTCCCTTCTGCCCTTCCTCCTCTACCCCTGCCCTTCCTCCTCCTCCCCTACCTATCACCTGCACTCAGTTTCACCGATCCTAAGCATGATTGCAGGGAAGTAAATCCCACTGAACTCAATAAGCATGCAGATGATCAATCCATTCTCAGCAAACTTGTACAGGATCCCATTTCTCACCTCCCAGATTAAAAAGCAGAGGCATTCACTAATAGGCAAAAAACCTTGTGGTTTAAGAACGTACCTATAGCCAACAGATATTTCTATCCAACTTTAAAAAGCAGGGAAATTGGGCAGCTAAAGTGAATGCACCAGAGGAGCAGGAGACCTGACCTCCACTCTGAGATATTGTACTGCCCTCCAAATTTGTAAAAGCTCAAACACAATTTGGATTGGTCTAACAATTGTGGAATAATGGCACTGACTATTCCACAGAATAGTTTCCAATGGACATGAGGAGTGTCTCAGTTTGCACAAGATAAAACAGTGGGAGGTGAAATACATTCTAGCAAAATTCTAGGTGTGCTCTCTATGTTTTTAATTGACCATGCCCAACTTTCCTTAAGTGGAGTGGTTAAAGCATAGCAGGCTGAAAACATGCATCTTGGGCAGGCCAAGGTTTTTTCCAACAACTATTACTGAAGTAGCAACATATTGTAATCAGTCTGATTTTACATCAAACTGCAGTTTCAGATTCAACTGTTAATGCACCCAAAATAAAAACAGAACATAACCTCCAGTTTGAAACACAAAAGGCTGTCTTCACCATCATATGACATTGATCAATAAAAAGGCTTTGAAATTAATAAAAATAAATGACACAGATTTCTAGGATGAATGAGAGAAATATAATTTTCTAGGTTAGTTTCTCTGTAGAAACAGTGGTAACACAGGAAAGAAGCAAAGTAAGAAGAACATCAACAAACATACCAAAAATGTAATTCTCCATCTTTGGAGATGTAATATTGAAATCTTAGTTGGCTATATGCACATTCTTAAACCGCAAGGGTTTTTTTGCCTATTAGTGAATTTATTTATTACACTTTACATTTTCAATCACACAATGCAAAAGTAATACCAAAATTCTCACATGGTGCATATCACAACAGTTATCTCATCTCAGAATATGGAAATTACATTTAACTCCTCAACTGTTATGGCAGCAAATCCTTCCAACCTGTTTTATAACTTCATGATTGAGAGGAGATCTGAACTTAGGAGATTGGAGAATGAAAGCCTCTCTTCTAAAACACAGTCAGGTTTTTGAAAAGCTACCAGATCAAACATAAGATTTTCTTTATCACCTATTTACCATCCTGAACTCCTTGGGAAAAACCCAGGGATCCAAATCATGTGGGGATTTCCATGAGGAAAGGCAGCTACTTGCTGCAGACCTTCACCCTCACTCAAACCCATGGAGGGCTCTAATCATCGTAACAGGGGTACAATGGAGGGAGCAGTACACCCCCACTCACATATTTGTTTACATGCAAGGAGAAATATTCCTGAATAGGGCTAAAAGAAATCTTCCATGTCAACAAACTGTAAGAAACGAGCATTATCCCTTGGCTACAGTGGAAAAGCCTCCAAAGCAAGCCTACTTCAGCCAAACGGAAAACCTGCAGAGGTATTTGGCAACTGACACAAAACAGCAGTGCCAGAATTGAACAAGGCAAATGTTTTCATTCCCTGGCAGTGCAGCGCAGATTGCCTTCAGGAAGCCTTCTTATTGCTGCAGATTACTGGTTGGTACCTCCTTAATGTACTCAGAGAACACTACGAGAGTTGCCTGGCAAGTTCAGTTTCCCTGTGGAGACCTCGTTGTGGGCTTCTTCCCAATCAAGAATTCCAATGACAGACATAGGATATTGCAGCACCAACTGCATACAGAGCAACAGCCAGTTTTAATGAGACACAACCCTCAGGTGTCATTAATACTTGCTAACAGTTCCCTTGGAAGGGACTCATGTGTGTTTGAGTTTGTTTGTTTGTTGTTTGTTTGTTTGTGTGTGTGTGTTAGGACCGGCTTTATTTAACAACACATACTTAAAGGTTCTTTGAGCACTTAGGAAGAGTGCTATATAAATATTATATCATTGTTGTCTATAAACACCAGATTCTGTCAGGCTTCTCCTCTTGAATGCTTTTGCTGCTACGAGCAGGTATATCTGAATGCTAAGGAGGAGGTGATGCAGCAGACTTGCCCCCTTCAGGGTTTTTTTTTAAATACTAATGGGGAAATAGCATTCTCCTGCTCTGGCAAGAGACACTGCTGCCTTTGTGACATCAGCCAACACTGTTCCTGTCCTCTCTCCCATCTCTGTCCTATCTGCATACCTAACAACAACATGCGGAAGGGGCAAATCTGGCCATGTTTAGCAACGAATGTGGCTCCAGGGATCGACTTCAGCTGAAAAGAAGCAGGGAGCAATTCAGGCAAGGAGACCGGTGAGGCAGCAGAAGGATCCCATGGAACAGAGGGGGAGAAAGGGGCATGAAAGGAAAAATGAGGCCTGGCCCACTGGAAAGAGAAGTTGGGACTGGCGTCCAGCCGCCCTTCTCAACAGTAAAAGGTAAAGGTGTCCCCGCACTTATCGTGCGAGTCGTTTCCGACTCTTAGGGAGCCATCTTGCGACGTTTACTAGGCAGACCGTATGTATGGGGTGGGATTGCCAGTTCCTTCCCCGGCCTTTCTTTACCCCCCATCTTTATGGTCCCATGTCCAAGCACATTCCCACTACTTTGTGGGCATATTGCTAGTTTCAGGTAAATTCAAATCTAGTGCACCCACTCGACCAGCAGTACATACTTGTGTGTTGTAAGTCAGTTTGAGCATCAGGTCTCTCAGGCTACCTTCCCAAGAAGAAATCACCACTCAACTTGGTCAAGTGGCTAGCTAAAAACCACACGAGAAGATTCACATGCTATTTCTGGAACAAGGGCGCACTAACTGTGTACGTACCATACATTTAAAGTATATATAACCCCATCCCAATTCCTGAGAACTGTAGACTGAGCTACAATTCCCAGGATTTTTTGGAAGGGAAGTGTGCTTTAAATCGCCTAGAGTGGCTAATTGCCAGATAGGCGACAAACAAATTAAATTAAATTAATATTATTATTATTAAATGCATGGTGCGTATGCAACCACTGTTGGACTTACTTTGTAGCCTCATTTGTGAATTGTGCTGCAAGTACACAGGCAGAGTCTTGCAGTATCAGACCAAAGTGCATCTAGTCTCACAATGACCCACCATATCCTTTTTTAACAAGAGCTGCTGCACCCTAGTGGAGCAGTTAGTTGTGTCAACAAATATCTATATACACTTGGGGGGGGGGGAGGAGTGCATACTGATGAACGCATTGGAAGGCTTAAGCCTGTTCCATTTCATTTCAGTCAATACAACAATCCTATTTTCTGGCTTACAGGAGGGATGGAAGGGAGGAAGAGATATATTCTGAGGTCAGTAGAACACTTTTGGATTAGAAAACAGGAACCCAGATAACTTGGAAAAAGAGATCCAATTTCTGAGGTTACTAACATCTTTAACAAGGGCTGACCAACATTGCAGTGTAATTATTTAGCAATCTAGTAAGAAAAACAATTTAATTAAGTGAGTTGCATCACCACCTGAATCAGCTGTACATTGGAAAGATAAAGAGGAAACAAATCACTGACTTACAATTCACACTTTTATTCAAATTTTATTTTAACTAATAAAATACAGCATTCAAGAGAGACTTCACTTCACATTGGAATCTGTTTTGCATCTTTCAGGTGTGACAATCAAACAGAAGTTCAAACATCAAATGAAAAATTATGTCATGAAGGTAGGTACCAAATTTCATTCCAATATCTCAGTACTCAAGGAAGAAATTTAATTACAGTATATTTTGCACTTTTCCTAAACCCGTGAAAACAAGTGAGGCAGCTCAAAACTTAATGAACAGCATTCAAAACATGCAAACCAGCTTTCATCCGTATTTCTTAGTCTTCAAGACAGACTGAAGACAGGTATAGGAATCGAGATAGTATCCAAACTTAGAATGTAGAAACAACCACAGATAACATGGTCATTTCACACATTATGTGGCTTCTGCCACATTAACAGAGTAACATGTTGCCAAGTTTTTCTTTGTCTGGGGCATTAAGTGAGCCAGCTATTTAATTGAGCAATGCCTCCTCTAATCCCATCAGGATTGTCTGATGTCAATTCCAGCTTGAAGTCTAACTTGCTCTTTGTGCTGTCACACTAGGGGTGTTCACACACCCCTCCACACATTTGGCTAGCATGTGAAGGGACGTTACATGTGCACTGATATGCATGCATACCTATACATGTGCATTAAGCTCCTCCATAGAGGGGAAACCTGGCCTAATAAGGAGCCCCTCTCATGTGGAGGAGCTCGACATGTGTACATTAGTACATGCAAGCCTTCCACTTGCTGGCCAAACACATAAGCAGTATGTGTGGCACCTGCAGAGGAAAATAGCTCCTTTGAAGGCATGTTCCAAGTCCCACTTAGCAGGCACCAATGGCACACCTTCAAAAGAGGTTACTCTAATCACTGACCAGCAGTTACAGCAATCTACTTTGACAAATGCCAACGTTCAGTCATCTAATTATGATACAAGGAGATGGACAGGTGGGCAATCCTGCCTATCTGTCAAAGATAGTAACAGGGGTCAGGGAATTAGTGATTTAGCTCACTGGATGGACCCAGTTCTGTACTCCTGGTCTAGCCCATGCAGCCTCACGACCCCTGCGCCCTCACACATTCTTTCAGGGGATGTCACCTGAATCCTTCTTGTGTCTCAATGAATGAAGAAGGGACACAACTGAGGGCAAAGATCATGCCTTGCTTACAGATAATCCCAGGTTCAGTCACTACAATCTCCAGTTAAAGGTTCTCAGGCACCAGGGATAGGAAAGGACTCTGCTTGAAACTTAAGAGAGCACTGGTCTACATGGTGTTACTCAATAAAATGGCTTAAAGATGCAAACTTTCAGCAAAGGCATCAACAAGACAGCTTCTCCATCTTGTTTCCTATAAACAAGATTTAATTTTCACAAAAGATTCCAAAACAGGAGGTGGAACTGAAGATCTTGATTAAACATCTCAGCAGGATTTTAAATGAGAAGAGAAAGAGAGCAGGGTTTCAGTGCCCTGCACCATGACCATTTTCAATTTGTGCAATCTGAATAGGTAATGAAATTCCGCTTCTCGAGGCGGAACTGTGAACAATTGTGACTGGTGACATTCAGAGCAGCCAATTCTTTCTACTGGTTCTCTACCCACCTGTGAGGTTGAAGAGACTAACTGCAGGACCACAGAGGCTGTGAAAAATGTGGTGGTGCATGTATAGTATGCCTAGGCTTGTTCCACAAGTAGTTCCTGCATTTGCACATTTATGATGCCAAACATGTCTCATTTGTTGTCAAGAGGGCTCTCAACCAAACTAAACTGAATTACAGTATATGGGTGCCTTTTTTAAATACTGAAGTGTAATGGACCAAAGTTACAAAAGAAAAGACCACTTTTAATATTGAGTTGTTATTCTTATTACAGGGCTTCATCAGGACTAAAACAGTTTTTTAAAAAGTGCACTGATTAAAAATAATCCACGTGAGTTAATGAACTGAGGCAGCAATCCTATTCAAGTAAACATACACATGATTGGGCTTTAAAGCTTTAACTGATTAATAAATAATAATTAAAACCAATTTTACATAAAGTCCTACTCTAATTATAAGCATAATTATTGACAAAAGAAACTCATGGGTGAAACACATTCATTTACTTCAGTCAGTGTATCACCTAGATGTCTCTTCACTCAATGATTCTTAGCCAAACAAGTGAGCATCTTCCATTACACATTATAGCAGGTGACACACACAGTCGGTCTGCAGAATTTGATGCAAGATAGCCAGCCTATACAGGTTAAGTTATTACTTATATGGTAGCCATACAGCAAGTATTGTTCATCTGTGAACTGAACTCATCCCTGGGCTGATGGACTGACAAGGTCACAAGTAAGTACCTGTAAAAGCAACTATTTGCATTTGCCAAGCAAGCACAAGCTATTCCTCTCACTCTGATCTAGATTCCAGTCTTCATCCTTCACAGCCAACTCCAGCCCAAGTACTGACTCCTGACTAAGATGCAGAGAGGCTAAATGAATTCTTTGCATCTGTCTTCACAGTGGAAGATATAGGGCAGATCCCTGAACCTGAACTAACATTTGCAGGAAGGGATTCTGAGGAACTGAGACAAATAGTGGTAACGAGAGAGGAAGTTCTAGGCTTAATGGACAATATAAAAACTGACAAATCACCGGGCCCGGATGGCATCCACCCGAGAGTTCTCAAAGAATTCAAATGTGAAATTGCTGATCTGCTAACTAAAATATGTAACTTGTCCCTCGGGTCCTCCTCCGTGCCTGAGGACTGGAAAGTGGCAAATGTAACACCAATATTCAAAAAGAGATCCAGAGGGGATCCCGGAAATTACAGGCCAGTTAGCTTAACTTCTGTCCCTGGAAAACTGGTAGAAAGTATTATTAAAACTAGATTAACTAAGCACATAGAAGAACAAGCCTTGCTGAAGCAGAGCCAGCATGGCTTCTGCAAGGGAAAGTCCTGTCTCAGTAACCTACTAGAATTCTTTGAGAGTGTCAACAAGCATATAGATAGAGGTGATCCAGTGGACATAGTGTACTTAGACTTTCAAAAAGCGTTTGACAAGGTACCTCACCAAAGGCTTCTGAGGAAGCTTAGCAGTCATGGAATAAGAGGAGAGGTCCTCTTGTGGATAAGGAATTGGTTAACAAGCAGAAAGCAGAGAGTAGGAATAAACGGACAGTTCCCCCAATGGAGGGCTGTAGAAAGTGGAGTCCCTCAAGGATCGGTATTGGGACCTGTACTTTTCAACTTGTTCATTAATGACCTAGAATTAGGAGTGAGCAGTGAAGTGGCCAAGTTTGCTGACGACACTAAATTGTTCAGGGTTGTTAAAACAAAAAGGGATTGTGAAGAGCTCCAAAAAGACCTCTCGAAATTGAGTGAATGGGTGGAAAAATGGCAAATGCAATTCAATATAAACAAGTGTAAAATTATGCATATTGGAGCAAAAAATCTGAATTTCACATATACTCTCATGGGGTCTGAACTGGCGGTGACTGACCAGGAGAGAGACCTCGGGGTTGTAGTGGACAGCACGATGAAAATGTCGACCCAGTGTGCGGCAGCTGTGAAAAAGGCAAATTCCATGCTAGCAATAATTAGGAAAGGTATTGAAAATAAAACAGCCGATATCATAATGCCGTTGTATAAATCTATGGTGCGGCCGCATTTGGAATACTGTGTACAGTTCTGGTCGCCTCATCTCAAAAAGGATATTATAGAGTTGGAAAAGGTTCAGAAGAGGGCAACCAGAATGATCAAGGGGATGGAGCGACTCCCTTACGAGGAAAGGTTGCAGCATTTGGGGCTTTTTAGTTTAGAGAAAAGGCGGGTCAGAGGAGACATGATAGAAGTGTATAAAATTATGCATGGCATTGAGAAAGTGGATAGAGAAAAGTTCTTCTTCCTCTCTCATAATACTAGAACTCGTGGACATTCAAAGAAGCTGAATGTTGGAAGATTCAGGACAGACAAAAGGAAGTACTTCTTTACTCAGCGCATAGTTAAACTATGGAATTTGCTCCCACAAGATGCAGTAATGGCCACCAGCTTGGACGGCTTTAAAAGAAGATTAGACAAATTCATGGAGGACAGGGCTATCAATGGCTACTAGCCGTGATGGCTGTGCTGTGCCACCCTAGTCAGAGGCAGCATGCTTCTGAAAACCAGTTGCCGGAAGCCTCAGGAGGGGAGAGTGTTCTTGCACTCGGGTCCTGCTTGCGGGCTTCCCCCAGGCACCTGGTTGGCCACTGTGAGAACAGGATGCTGGACTAGATGGGCCACTGGCCTGATCCAGCAGGCTCTTCTTATGTTCTTATGTTTATGCACTTGGGCTTTGATTCAAGCTCAACACACACATACCTGAATGCATGCAGCCATTTTAACCTTGCCAGCAATATATAAATTCTCATGTGCTGTTTTGTCCTCAAGCGCTTAAACACCACAGTAAAGCCGAAAGAACACTAAGTGTTTTGCTGTCAGCAACAGTTTGCAGTAAAGTAAGTTGGATTGTGATGCAGATCACACCATTTACTAACAGCAATTTCAACAAGCTACTTAAATCCTTTCAGAGGCATTAGAAAGTGAAACCTTAATGGGCTTCTCAGCAGTTATTTCCAGGGCCAAGATGGAGCACAAAGCTAGGGCAGAAAGAAAGATGCTCTGACATTATACAAAGCAATAGTAATTGGGCTTTCTAAATAACACTAATATGCTAGTCTCAACTCAGTTCAACACACAATCTTTACTGAATGCTTTCTTGGTTTCCCATTTGCTTTGTAAGAAGATACTTACAGTGCCTTTCAGGGAACAGGAATCTTCCCTACTCTGTGAGAAGTATAAAGTTAGCCCTTAAGAAAAATTCAAAAAGCCATACTAGGACAATACTTTTAACAGATCAACGAAAATGTCACAAAATAGTGTGCATGAAAGCTTTCAAGTTCCCCACACACTCTTATCAGGCTAGATATGCTTCCTCCCTCCCAGACAGCTTAGGGCCACCTGAAACCTGAAAATCACCTGAAAGGGCCTCATTTGAGTGTTTGCTACTTCCTCCCACACTCCATCTTAAGGCTCTCAGGAGACGCAGACACAGATGGCTTTAACAGCCTTTCCCTGCACCACCACCACCCAATTTGCTTTTCTCAACCATCTAGCTTAATGACGAGTTCTGGAAAACTCAAACCCTTGCACATTATTATGTGATATTTTGGTTGCACTAATATGTATTTTGAAAACCTAGCAGCTCATGTGTGTATCCCACACATTTTAATAAGGGTCATGCAAGAGAAAGTGTCTGGTGGAGAAGGAAGCTTGTGGTGGAAAAAACAGAGGGAACACATCTAACACAGGCCATGTTTGGACACAATGCTCAACTATTGTGTAGTGTGACATGAATGACCCAAGCTTCCTCCTGGGCTTCTGCACTCCTAAGTGACTAAGAGGAATTCAAAAGCTTCCACTTCTGCTTTTAGTTAACCATGGTTTGCCATTTGGTCCAAACCAGGAACTACAGTTAACACAGAACTATGGGTAAGTTAAATCAAGCTAACTTCTGAGGGTGATGGGAGTTGTAGGCCAAAATGTGAAGAGAACCAGGCTAGGTGAGGCTGATTTAGCACAACATCCAAAAGTGACAGTTTGTTTTCCCTCATACACCCCTCAAAGTCATGTTACAATTACAGAAATACATTTCATCTGACCGTCAGCTTAAGTACAATCTACAACTCTCTTTTAAAGAAGACAGAGCAAGCTATTGAAGGCTCTTATCAGTAGAGACATCAAGAGAGCGCTCTTATTCAGAAACCAAGCAGATGTTTTGGCCAGGTAATCATCTAATACAGCTTCTCTAGGTGTTAGTATTTTACTTGCTCAACTCAGGTTTCAACTGTAACTGTCTCACACAACCTCTAATGTTTTCCTTCAACAGATGAACACTTTTTCAGAAATGAAACTGGGTGTATGTCACACCCCAAAAATGTGGAAGGGTGAAAGAAAAATACCTGCCTTCAAAGGAAGCACACCCTCTGTGTTTCTGTGTGAGTTGTTTCTCAAAAATATAGCTCCTGACTGGAGGAAGGTAAGCCCAGAGGAGCAACTCAAAAAACAGCATCTGCTGAGTGGGAGAAGAGGAGAGCAGTTCTGATATTCTCTGGGTCAGATGTGATTGAAGGCTCCAATCACATCTGATGCAGGGATGCCACCTGTCCTTCAGAACCCACCAATTGGGAGGTCAGAACAGATAAACAGATATGCAGCCATCAGCTTTGCTGTGGATGGATACTTTGAACTCATGAGCTTTTAATTGTGGAATGTATCTCTCCCATGGTACACGGTATGGCACTTCTCTGTTCTGTAAATTTCACACCATTACTTTTGTGATCATAATAGGGAAAAGTGGGGAGAGAAACGTATTCATCAGAGCACAGTGAACAAATAAATCCAGCACAGCCTATAGGGGAAACTTTTAATAATTCTACAGAAGGATTTAAAAAGCAAAAATAAGATTTGCACTGCATTTTTTCGCAGACCAGGAAAAGGCAACTCAGACCACTTAATTTTTTATTTTCATTAATTTCAAAATCATACAGTACATATATATGACATCAACATTTTCAATTATTCAGATATTCAGTCCACCCCTTCCCCCCTTATGGGAATGACAGTACACTGAAAAACTAATCTGATTTTGATCTCACCCTAACCCTTTCTCTCAAAATTCAACTCAGGTAAATAAGACTAAGCTATAACTGCTACTTATTAACTAATTCCTCAGACCACTTCTCAAGGAGTAAATTTCACAATGGTGTGGTCCTGTTAGCTGCCCATTTTATGCAGCATGTCCTTACAAGTGTTTGCTGAGACTTTTTAAAAAACAAAGGAATATGTTGGATTTGCGACTCAAAAAGCTTTTTGATCCATTGCTTTTGCCATAGAACATCAGCATTTGCTGGACACCAGTAGGGACAGCTTGCTAAAAATTACACAGTTCATAATGTTACCAAGTATTTATATAACACTTCTGAGTGTTCAAAGGCATATCATGTTGTCTCAGTAATCCTTACAACAACCCCCTAAAGGACATGAATATTGATGTTCCTACATGACTGATGGCAAATGAGAGAAGATACCAGGGCTTTAAGCATTTGCTTAAAGCTATTTTAGGAACTAAATAGCACAAATTCAGGTACCAAAACCCCAACCATTTCCTTCTAAGGAAAAGCAGCTTCAGAAAATTAAGCAAGTAAGTGGGGGGAGGGGAGAGGGGATACTAGGCAGGAAGGGAGTGCTGAACTCTTTCTTTCCTACAACTTCCTGTTGCCTCAAGCTGTTCCCCGCCCCGTTCCAAAGCCATTTTTATATAGTAAACATATGTCTGGAATCAGTGGTGTGGGGTGGAAATTTCCCAGTTCATAAGTTCATTTGTAACAATGAATGAATGCCAATAGCAAATCAATATTAGGCAAACTTGCAAAATCTCAAAAAAAAATTCAAAGTTTTTACCTTTGTTTACTAAATACAACTAAAATAAACATGCTAAGTTAAACCACTTGCTAGGGCATCAGAAATCTTTCCAATACAAACTGTAAAATTGACAATGCAAATCCCCTAATTTGGATGGGAAATTTTCCAGAAAATCTTCATCACTGTCTGGATCCCCATGGAATAAAACAATCACCTGTGAAGAAGGACTTCAAGGGGAAAGTGGCAGACAGAAAGTGTTAAGTGCACACACCCTCACTTCTCCACTCTAAAGTGCCCCCCACCTGAAGCAGCTTTTCCTTCAACAATAGGGCTGCTGGGTGTCTGTCACACATATTTGTTTCCACCATGTAGATCAAGCCTGAGTTTATGAACAGAGTCCCATTTGTACTTAGAACTTCACAGCTAAGTCTGTCTTTATTACTCTGTACTAGAGCTTACCAATACAGATTTGGAAGCAGAGGGCCCAGTTGTTATCCAGGGCTTCTGGATGGATGATACACCTCAACTTTTGAACTCTTCTGTCTACAGCCGGGAGCCAATATAATTACCTCCCCCCTATCCTATTTAACGTTCGTGGGGTTGGCTAACAATAAGAAAGCAAGCCTGCTGAGAGTTGGCTCTCACACAAGTCCTGCAGAGATCACATATAGGTCTATCATGAAAACTCAAAGTGGCAAGAACCATTGCAATAAATGGATCGGCAGTTTCTCCAAGTACAGCACTGCTATTCCTCACCTTCAAGAGTGGAAGACTGCCTAGCTCTCTGCTATTCCGGGCAGTTGCCTCATGTACGGTTGATAATCGCCCTGAAAGCAACTACCTCCCTCTAGTCCTCTCTCTGGACTGTGGCAACCAAGCTATCTATGTAGATCAGGAGCCAATGCTAGACACAGATCTTGATATTCGTCCATCCCGTATCAGGTGGCTGCCCAATGTGGAAAATGATCTAAAAGAGACATTAAACTCGCATAGATGCCTCTGCCTTCGTGAACATGTAATTACAGCAACCTCGATAACGATGGTACTCGGGTCTTTCCAAAAATTGATTATGGCCCTGCAAAACGTCTTCCTTCCTAAACCTAAGAATAAACCTTGGAATACTGTATTAAAATCCAAACCTTGGATCGACCATGACTGTGTAATGCAAAAACAACAACTAATTACAATATATAAACCCTATAGAACTGACAACTCCCAGTCATCATTTATGGAATACCTCGAACTGAAGAAACGATACAAGCATCTAATTAACCGGAAAAAGGAGTTAGCACAAAAAGAAAACTGGCAACGTCTGTTAAAAGCCTCCAGATTAAAGGATTCAACTTCATTCTGGAGGCTGGTTGCAAAGGGATGGCCTAAAGTGCCTCCTAATTTGGACTATCACATCTCAGCAAATACCTGGGAGTCCCATTTTAACAAAACTTATGCAAGAGAACACACCAACACATGTTCAAATTCGACCTCAAGGACCTTCCCGACTGGCCACCTGTGTCCATCAAGGAAATCTCTAGCCTTATTGCTAAAATGAAATCAAATAAAGCTCCTGGGGCGGATAACATCCCTGCCGAGGTATTTAAATCGAATGTAGACAGGTGGGCCCCGATATTAGCGGCTCTCTTCACATACATAGACCATTCTATCTATATCCCAGAAGACTGGGGCCTCACGATAATTATTCCAATTTATAAAAAAGGCTCAAGATTTGATCCCTCCAACTATAGACCAATCAGCCTCCTAAACACAGTTAGCAAGCTATATGCCAGTCATCTGCACAAGAAGCTGAAAGACTGGATAGAACAAGAAAATATTCTAGTAGAACAGGCCAGTTTCAGAGCAGAACGCTCCACCGTAGATCACGCCTTTGTCTTGCAACATCTGATGGATAAATATTTTTTTTATTTTTTTTATTTATTTATTTATTTATTTATTTATTTACATTTCTAGACCGCCCTATAGCAGAGAGCTCTCAGGGCGGTGTACAACAAATAAAATCACAATTAAAATATGAGCAAGTGTGGAAAAAATATATATATATAGTACAATTATAAAAACATTAATAAAATTGCCATTGAGATTTATATATACAGCCAATTCTGGTGGAGCTCTCTATGCGGCCTTTATTGACCTTAAATCAGCCTTTGATTTGATCCCTAGGGACAGACTCTGGGAAAAATTAGAAGCTACTAATATTGATAAGCGCCTCCTATTACTAATACGTGGTCTCCATGATAACAACTACTTACATATTAGATGTAACAATGCTGGGCATCTATCCAGGCCTATCCCTATTTTTAAGGGAGTCAAGCAGGGGTGCACACTAGTCCCCTTACTGTTTAACTTCTATATTAATTCTTTAGTAGACACCTTGATGCCCATCTGCTCACATCCGCCCAGATTATCTAAAAGACCTCTGTCCATCCTTCTGTATGCAGATGATATAGTTCTTCTATCACTGTCGTGCACTGGCTTAAGGCGCTTGCTTAGTGCTCTTGCCAACTACTGCAGAACTGAATCACTTACAATCAACTATAATAAGTCGAAAGTCGTAGTCTTCTCTAATAAGAGGACAAAGCATCGCTGGCAAATAAATGACCATCTAATTGACCAGGTCGCCTCCTTTCGTTATCTAGGGATGATCTTCCACTCAACGGGAGCATGGCAACTTCAAGTAAAGACTGCCATTGCCAATGCCCAGAGCAGTATGAAGGCACTTCTCTCCTTCTATTATAATAAAGGGGGCCAATATCTTCCGGTAGCTATACAGGTTTTCATGGCAAAAGTCATCCCACAGCTGTTGTACAAGGCACAAGCCTGTGTCTATGACAAATACGCCCCGCTTGAAAAAGTTCAAAACAAATTCCTACGCGCCATACTTGCCGTTCCATGTTGTGTCCCCAACTATGTTCTGCGCTTAGAGGTTGGACTTCCTACAATAGAATCCCGCATCTGGATGTGCAAAATTAAATCATGGCTAAAGATGTTTGCTCCAGTGGGTTTGGCCCCCTGCATCTTATCTGACCTTTTCCAGTCTAAATGGAAAAAGTTGATTAATGCCAAACTACTAAACTTAGGATTCTCCACTCCCATGCTCCATCATCTGGGTTATATAAAAGCAAAAGAACATATTCTCCAACGAATCCTTGATATTGACTTTCAAGCCCATTTGACCCTGGCTACAAAATTCAGGATTAATGCAAGGCCATTTGTACCCGCTAATTATCTAGCAACTTTGACTATCCCTAAATTCAAAAAAGCTTTCACACTGACCAGATTTAACATCCTACCCTCGGCTCTTTTAGAGGGTAGATTTAAAAAAATCCCCTACGACGAGAGAGTCTGTCCCTGTGGTGACGGGGCAGTAGAATCAGTCGAACATGTGCTATTGCACTCCCTATTCTATCGTGACCTTAGATCCACCTAATTACCCCAATCCTACAAAACATTCCTGGCAGAAATGACTTTCTATGTTGATTTTCTTGTATCTGATCAATCCCCCCAGATTTCGACCACGATAGCTAGCTTCTGCTCTGCCACAATCCATTGCAGAAGAACTCTCTTAAATTGATTGATAATTTGATGATGTAGATCTGATTTTAATGAGATTTTAACTATCCTGTGCTGTTTTATTGAAAATTTTGCTCTTTTTTAATGATAATGATGTTTATATTGATGCTGGTCTATGACTGCAATAAACCTATTCATTCATTCATTCATGCCTAGCTCTCCAGCACTGTTTAACATTTAATGTTTGAAAGTTCCACACTTCACTATGATAGGTTTCCTTAAAAACAGGAACATAAAGAAATGCCTGTGTATGTATTCGGTCAGTAAATGCTTAGGTTTTAAGCTTTCTTCGGAATCTATGTAACAGTGATGTGATTTATTGCATAAAAAGGACATAACACTTTAAAAAAAGATAACCAGTTATTTTAAAAGATACAGTTCTGCCATCAAAGAATTATTGCTGCAATGTTCTTTTCTAAGAGAATAAGTGATACTAAGAGGATAGCAACAGGATGAAGATAATCCAGTACCTTCTCCAGCCCTGGGCTGAGAAAGACGCTATAGAAAAGTTTGCCAAGTTCCCAAATGCATTCAGTCCTATGGCTGTCAGATCCTTGACTAGAGATTCACCCCATTCTTCAGGTGCTATCTAAGTTTTAAGGTAAGGTGAGAGGGTGCAAGTTGACGACTTGTCTCTTTCTCCACACCCCTTTCCTGCCTGCTGTACGAGAGCAACCATAAACCTGGTTTTATCCTGCAACAGCTAGGGAGGTGAGATGGGAGCCACAGCAGTTTCATTCTCTTCTGCTGCATCCAGTTATTGGAAAGGACAGCTAGAATCTCAGGGCACAAAGCTGACACTTAGCAATACTGGTCAACTCCAGGGTTGTGACCCAATCAAGAGAACCTGAGTAAATATGCACAGGAGTGAGTCAGTAGCCCTCTTCAGGCATTTAGCCTCAACACGCAAGGGCAAAAAGTGTGTAGGAGGGACAAGGGATCACATATTAGCCTTGCCTGCACTGTCTGGGGTGCACCCACTAACCTTTACACGTTTAGTCTGGAAGGAGCCTGCAAACACTTTTGTATGAATGTGCTTACCAGCCTCATTGCAGTCAGAAACACTGACAAGGCAAGTTTCCCGATCATGTGGAGGCTTGTAAGCGTATTTGCCTGAACATGCTCATGAGCCCCCTTCACACCTTGGGGCTGCGCCTGGTAATATTGGGGACAGGACCAGCATGTGCTCGCATCCCTCTAGGGTTTTGCCCCATCTGTCCAGGCTGAACATCTGAAAACAACCACTACGAGTTGATCACACAAGTTTTAATTAATGCTGTTGTACTGAAGCAAGATACACACTTCTCACTTTGTTTTTAGGAGATGCACACGTGTCATAATATGCATCATCTTGGAAGAGGCATCTACTCTGTAAGAGACAAGGGTAAACGCCTCTAAAGATGTTTGCCATCTGCAAGTTATTTTTTAACAGATAGTTGTATTTAAAAGAAAAATAACCTGCCTGTTTAACCAGGGGATCTATTAAGTAGATTAAGTTTTTAAAATCAATCAATCAACTATCTATCAGATTTATATCCTGCCCTTCCTCCCAACAGGAGCCCAGGACAGCATTCATTGGTTAGATTAAAACACTGAAGCCCCAAAACCCAGCCTAAAGGAGATGGCAACAAAATCTGAAAAAAGCACATTCAATATATTAAAACCAGATATAGTAAGTATGAAGTTGAATATTCATTCTGTCTGAAGTTTATAGACACAAGCACTTCTGTAACGCTAGCATATATTGACTGTAGGAGGTTAATTCCACAGTCTGAGCCACTACACCACACTACCCTTGGTGTAAAGATATTTACACACAAAAAGGATTATGAACTTTCTAGGTTTTGAAGTCTAGATAGAGAAGACAGTACATCCTCACTAAGCCTTGTATCTGGATTCACACAAGAGAAAAATTTTCCAGGAAGTGGAGCCACAGGATTCCTGGGTGTGATTACAGAAGAACGGGAAGGCCACATGTTCCTCCTGACAGGTTTAGTACTTATCTAGGCACATGTCTGTAAAAACTAGATCAGTTGTTTTAAGCTGACTAACATTTATGTACCTACACAAAACCATCGATAAATCAACATTTATAGACAGTAAAGGAAAGTAAAGTGATATATAAAATAATTTTGGCTCACCTAAAATAGAGCAAATAAGTGGAAGTGATTGATTTCATAATAGTCTTATGTGGAATTTACAATTTGAATTTCATTTTTAGCAAGATCCAACTAGAACTGAAAATTGTTGGATAGAATTATTCTAAAAGTCTGAATTTCAGATACAGTGAAAACCAATGTAAGTAGAACTTGAAAATTAGATCCAAACTAAGCATAAACTGAACTGAAGATGGGGTGTCCTCCATCCTGCTCCTGAGCCTCAGAACAGAGGTGAGGTGTTAAACCATCTCGACTCCTCCTCCACACATGCATGCATCTCATTCCCAGGACTGTCTCAGGCTTAATTCAAAGCCTTTTCCCCCTCCCCCAGCCCCTCTTATCTCTTCTGCTTACACAGCCATGAAAAAAATGGAAATGGACTGCCTTCAAGTTGATCCCGACTTACAACAACCCTATGAACAGGGTTTGCATGGTAAGCGGTATTCAGAGGTGGTTTACCATTTCCTTCCTCTGAGGCAGAGAGGCAGTGACTGGCCCAAGGTCACCCAGTGAGGTTCATGGCTGTGTGGGGATTTGAACCCTAGTCTCCCAGGGCGTAGCCCACCACCTTAACCACTACACCACACTGGCTCTCTGCACAGCCATAGGTGTTGCAAAAACAAGATCCTACAGTCGGGATAGGGAACCCCTGGCCCTCCACAGGTTCTTGGACTCCCAATTCCCATCAGCTCCTCCAGCGAGCAGAGATGACGGTAGTTACAGCCCAACAACATCTAAAAGGCCACAGATTTCCTATCCTTATTCTACAGGATACTGCAGAATAGGTTGGACTCATCTTTATTAGATGTTGGATGGATGGATGGCCACCTATCAGGGATGTGGTAGCAGAGAGGGTTGGACTACATTGCCTTTGAGGTCCTTGAACTCTGGTTCTGTAGAATCAGTCAGCCCCTGCCCAACACAGGTCTCAGACTTGATGGAAACTTTGGGAGGGGCCATAGCTTAGGAAAAGGAAACATAGGAAACGGACCTTTAATGTGGTGGCACCTACCCTGTGGAATTCCCTCCCCTTAAATATTAGACAGGTTCTTTCAATAAGCCTTTTAAGTTGAGAGACCTATCCCAGTCTGCATCTGTGTTGGAATTGCTTTTTAATATGTTCTTAAACTTTCTTTTTTAAAATGTTTTTAATCTTAGAAGATGTTTTGATCGCTTTTAAGTAACGTTTTTGAAGATGTTTTGTGTTAATTTAAAGTTTGTTTTTATGATGTTTTAATGTTTTTAGTGCTTTTGTTTGCCACCTGGGCTCCTGCTGGGAGGAAGGGCAGGATATAAATCAAGTAGTAGTAGTAGTAGTAGTAGTAATAATAATAATAATAATAATAGCTTAGTAGTACAGAAAATGCTTTGCACAGAGAAAGTCCCAGGTTTAATATCTTCAGTTAAAACTGAGGTAGGAGATTATGGGAAAGATGTAAGCCTAAGACTCTACTGCCAGTCAGAGTAGACAGTATTGATGTAGATGGGCAAATAATCTGATCAGGTGTAAGACAACTTCCTTTGGTGGCATATTGACACTGTTTTGGGACACAACTGTCTCCTCATTCATTCATTCTTCCTATATGCTTCAAAAAGTGTTAATGTAATGTCTGACAGTGCAATCCTGTAAGCAGTTACTTAAACAAAGTTCCATTCTGTTCAATGGGGTTTACTTCCAGCTAAGTCTGTACATGACTGCAACAAGAGTGTGAGTTTTCTCCCCTGTCAGTCAGTCAACATGCCATGGCCTCTGAGCTATTGTGGGGCATTTCCTCCCTCCTTTTAGATCCCCCCCTCCCGATTCTTTGTATTTCTGAAAACCTTGGAGTTTGCCAGAGTCTGCCAATGGTGCTGTCATTTAGGCTATAGAAGCATGGGCACTCACCCCTACAGATTGAAAACAGAATGTATGATTATTATATAAAGCATGATCAACCCTCTCAATATCACATTTAACACATAAGTAGATCTATATGGGTAAGAAAGCAGCTCCCATGCCTGATGTTCAAATTTTTAAGCTGAAGCATCATTCCTCCACTTTGTGTCAACTTCTCATATTATAATGAATCACACCAACACATGGAGACGACCAAGTTGTTCATGTTTTAAATCTCCAAGAATTTCTAAAATGGAGAACATTCTCATCTGTCTTGTGAAAGAACTTTTCTAGGCATGTTAAAACTGGTGTATGCCCATCCCACTTTTCCCACTATACCAGTCTAAGGAGTTTATTATTGAATCATTAATGCATAATTTGAAAAAAATGTTGTACATGCTACTAAATTGCTAAGAGGCATTCAAGAAAGTCCACGGCTAATATGCATCACTCTGGCCAGGTTTCCTACCTTCAGTTCCTCTGGCAAGGCACCATTGCACTGCCTTATACTGAGTCAGACCATTGGCCCATCTAGCTCAGTATTGTCTATATTGACCAGCAGAGGCTCTCTAGAGTTTCAGGCAGAGGTTTCTCATAGCCCTACCAGTAGATGCCAGGGATTCAACCTGGGATCTTCTATACACAGTGCAGATGATTTACTGTTGAGCTACGGCCTTCCCTTAAACAACAGAGGGGCAAGGGATTCTTGGGTGTATTCAAAATTTAATTACCCCAAAGCAGAATTCTAAGAGCATTTGCCATGGTTAGTAATTCAACATGATATGCATGTTCCTGATGAATATCAAATAACCAAAAATTCAGGGCACAGAGAAAGAGAAACAACTATCCTCCTGCCCTCCCTAATTGTACCTCCTGAACTACAGGTCCAATGTGTCTTAGTTAAGCACTACAAGGATACGTTTCATCAACAATACAGTTTTATGACTGACACTTTACATCCTGCCTTTCTTCCAAGGCCCTCAAAAGTAGCACACACGGTTCTCTCCACCCAAACCCATTTAATCCTCTTAACAACCCTGCAAGGTAGGTTAGGTTGAGAGAGAGTGACAAGGTCTAGGTCACCTAGTGAGCTCCATGGCCAATGGGGATTTGAACCAGATTCCCCAGACCCATCTAGTTAGCCTGCTTAAATTCTGTTGACATTCATAGGACATCATGTGTGAAATCAAAAGTAGGAAAAAATTCACCCTTCAACACTACTTACAGTAAGTTTGCAATTGTTAGATATACACATAAAGAAACATCAAGACTAGTAATACAAGCAGTACTCAGATATTTCTTTAGCTGCTACTCAAAAACCAACAAACCCCTGGAACATTAGAAGGAAAAATATCCCTGGAATTACACAACCTGCATTTACTGCACAACCTATCCCAGCACCAATATATGTTTGTCCAGCACTTTCGAACAGCATCTTTCTACAACAAGTAACTGCAACCTCAGAGGAAACCAAACAGCTGTTTCAACAAGCTTTGGCCCTTGTTCAAACACTGAAACATAAGCGCTGACCAGGAATGCATATCCATCAATGAAGAGCCCAATTTAAGCCATGGCAATTATTTGAAGGGGTCAGAGAGAAGTAGGAGCTTAAGGAAACATATCAAGTCAGATAAAAGAAATGGAGAAAAAGTTAGATAAAAGAATGCAGCATGGAGAGATATAAAATGGCAAATTCTGGCATTACCAATTTTAAAACAATGAGAGCCTTGAAGCAGCCAGAATGTTAACTGGAGCACGGTGCAGGGAGCATACCACCCTTGTGCTTTATCAACTCCACTGGCTCCCAATTTGTTTCTGGGCCCAATTCAAAGTGCTGGTTCTAACCTTTAAAGCCCTAAACGGCCTTGGACCAATGTACCTGAGGGACCGCTTACGCCCATATGTACCTGCCCGGGATTTAAGATCATCTGCCTCTGGTCTCCTCTGCGTGCCTGGACATAAAAGATGTTAGACTGACAGGCACGCGGGAGAGAGCTTTTTCAGCTGTGGTCCCCAAGCTTCGGAATACCCTACCACAAGAAGTCTCCTCTGCTTCCTCCCTGTTGGTTTTCCGGAGACTTCTGAAAACGATCTTGTTCCAGAGAGCCTTTGGAAGGGACTAAAGGTTGAGCCTGACACTGATTTTATGTCTTCTACGTTAAAATTTACCTTTGTAGTCCCTTTAGTACCACTCCCTACATATGTCTATATGTGTATATAGATATATATTGTATTTTATGCATTTTAATTGTATTTTAATTTATTTTAATGTTTTTGTGATTTTATTGTTTACAATTTTATTATGTACGTGTTTGATTTTATTTTTGTAAGCCGCCCTGAGTGCCCTATTATAGGGTAGAAGGGCGGGCTAAAAATATTTTTAAATAAATAGATAGATAAATAAATAAATGAAGTCCCTACAAGTTACTTGCATGCCTCAAGTCCTAAGACAAGATGGTTTTATATACCTGCTCATTTCTAAGACAAATTATGATCAAAATGCCTGAATGGCTTACTGTTCATAGTCCTCTTCAGAGCTTACCCTGGAGAGGGGAGAGAGGACATCCAACATGCTCCCAGCTCTGCCTTCCCTTGAACTCTACATATCCATACACCTTTGGCCAACCGCACAGAAGTTGGTGTAGGGTATTGCAACAGACTTGTGCTGGAGACAAGGGCTAGAACCAAAGAGTGAAAGTGGATTTCAGCTAAATATCAGGAGAAACTCCCTAATGGTAAGAGCTCTTATGACAACAGAACTGACTGCCTCTGGAGGTGGTGGGCTCTCCTTCACTGGAGTTATTTAAGTAAAGGCTGGATGGCCATCTGTCAGGAATGCTGCGGATTTAATAAAGAAATGTAATCAATACCAATTAATTCAAAAAATATATAATTTACAAGAGTTGAATCCAGTAGTATAGAACCTGCGTTAAACAGAGGATTGGACTAGATTACCTTCTAGATACCTTCTAAAACTATGGTTCTACGACACCCATTCACCAAGTTCTCTCTCACTCACTCTCACACACACTCTCACACACACACACTCTCTCTCTCACACACTCTCTCTCTCACACACTCTCTCTCTCACACACTCTCTCTCTCACACACTCTCTCTCTCACACACTCTCTCTCTCACACACTCTCTCTCTCTCTCACACACTCTCTCTCTCTCTCACACACACACACACACTCACACACACACACACTGAATCAGCGACCTCCAACAGCATTTGTTATAAACCACCCTGTTCAGATCTTGTAAATCACGTCTGTGGCTTCCTTTATGGAATCAATCCATCTCTTGTTTAGTCTTCCTCTTTTTCTACTCCCTTCTGTTTTTCCCAGCATTATTGTCTCTTGGAAGCTATTTTCTAAAGGGGGCACTTGTGCCACTTTCATATGGAGGCGTGGGAAGAGGACAGCCTATTAGCAAATTTCTTCAGCATCAGCCATAACTTACCAAGCTGGTTTACTGATTGGCCCATTCATGCAGAGCAGAAACTCAAGAACAGATGGGGGGGGTTCATCATTAAACTGAATTCACAGTGTACCATTTAAAAATTGCTGTTAACTTTCTAATGATGTTATAGGCGTTAACTTTCATTGTTTTGCTCTGGGAGCTATATATGCATCACATGAACACAATAGATATTATACAAATAATATGCAAATAAATCAATACTCACCTTTCTACAGATACCACTCCCCCCCCCAAGTGGTCCAGCAGTGTTAGGCCTTCCATCTCACAAACCTTTTAATATTACAAGTTTTAAGCTCCAGAATGAGCTCCGGAAGTGCTACCACACCTTAATATCATCAAAGCAGAAGCCACCCAAAGCTGCATAGAGGGCTGGAATCTGGCCTGGAAATATTCCCATCTCTGCAATTGCCTATATGTCAGGAGATCACCACCAATAGCCGTGCATGACAAACACATGACAAATTAAAAGTTACCGGGACTATTAAGAGTTTCTATACTTCCTTCAAAATGAACCCATGCAATGCTACAAAACCAAATCTGCCAGAGCTCAGTATGCTCTGCTGCATAAGTGGAGCTCCACTGCAAATAACTGTGCATGAGGATCAATTTCCTCTACTGAAATGAAAGGAAAGCCACTGCAGGAGCTCTGTTTACACAGGAACGTATCTAATATATGGTGGTCTTGGATGCACATTTTTCATCAAGTCACTTTCATGAGTAAAATTCAGAATTATTTTTTCCACACCTTTCTGGTGCTTTGTTAATATGGCTGCTTCTTAAATTTCTACATTGATACAGCTAGCTTTACTTATTGGTTTTGCACACAGCAGTCAACTTAAAAGCAAGCTGAACAGCAGCCTGAACAGATTCCAGGCAGTATTGGCAAAACTGTTTAACCATTTAATCCATAATACAGAGGAAGCATAAAAGCTGCTTTTTCTTACTTATTATTTCCACCTTGGGCGTTAATAATCTTCTGATGGTGAGACTCCAAACTATTCCTGGGGAAATCAGTTAAAATCCTAAACTATATCAAGAATCCGAAATTGATTAGTAGAGAAAATAACAGAAAAAGGAGGTAGAGGGTGCAATGCTATTGACTACTTAAGTCAATGGCAAAATCCCATTAATTTTACGTTAGAACATTTTTGGATTTTAATATTTTAATAAAAGTAGAGATACAGGGAACATAATATAGCTTTTACCCAAGATCTTGCTGGTTCTTTAATCATTAATAATACACTAACTCAATACAATACAATAACTCAACTGGTAAATGTGGATTATGGCTTGATCTAAGAGTGGTCACAACAGCAATCCTACACGATATCAGTATATGGTAAGAAAAAATAAGAAGAATGCATATTTGGATATGTAGTGGGACCTGGATTTGATGAGGTTGAAGACTACTGTTCTAGCTCTACAAAGACAAGGGAGGAAGGGCGGGATATAAATCAAATAATAAATAAATAAATGCCCACAACATTTATTTATCTAAGGCAATTCAAGTACACAGACACCTCTTTGAAGGAGAGATCAGGTGTGATTTAGCAAGACGTGATACACCTAAGAAGAAGCTTTGAGTGAGGCTACAAGTACACTCTTTTCCTTGGGGCAGGAACTGGTCTATATTTAGTCATCTAGTAGCTCAAATCTGCACAACACAGCAAGTCTCTGAAGTCTCTGGCAAATAATTTTAACAGCTTTTGTAGCCTTAACAAGGATTCAGTGTTATGATGATAGAAACATTCACACACCAATAAGGCACCACAAACAACTTCTTTCTTAGGGGTTTGCTATTTAAAGAGAAAAGGTTGATTACATTCTCAAGGGCATGGATTAGAGAAATGAACTGACTCGTCCTCTCATGAAAACATGCTAAAAATGAGAGTAGAGTGGAGGTACACCTAAGTAAGTAAGACAGGACCCTCATGAATAGAAACTGATCAAGCTTGAAAACATTTTGTTCCACGATAATGCTGCAGAGACATAATGCTGCAGGGGGGCAACTTTATGGTTTTTAATATTTGCTACAGCGACTTCTACAAAATTTAAGTATTTATATCATTTTAGCTAGATGAGCAGATTTGTTTTCTTTTAACAGGTACCATGAAGCTCACCAATAGTGGCCTCTCTGCATGTATCTGAGCTTGGTTGTGCCCAGACATGTGTCAACTCAACTGAACATGCAACTCCAGACAGATCTGCTTTCTCAGCAAATAAATCTAGTCAACAAATTACAGATTTGTAATGGCTCAGGCCCCAAATATCTGCAGAACAGCCTCCTCCAATAGCAGCCAATTTGATCCTTAAGATCAGTCCAAGGGGGAGGGGAGGAAGGTGGCTCTGCTTGCAGTCCTGGCCAGAGTTTGTGGTGAGAGTGCCTTCTCTGTGGTAGGGCCCTGACTGGAATTATCTCTCCCAAGAGCAGTGGTTCGTCACCTTTTTTGGGTCATGGACCCCTTTGAGAAGCTGGTGAAAGCTATGGACCCCAACAAATAAATAAATAAAATTTTATTGCATCAGAAATTTTTTTTTTGTGCCTGGTTCACAGACTCCCTGAAGCTCATCCATGGACCCCCTAGACAGAGAGGGATCCATGGACCACAAGTTAAGAACCTCTGCCCTAGCAATATATCTGTCTCCCACATTACTGATTTTGACATCAATTGAAGACATTTTTATTTACCCAGGCTTTTGTACTTTGATAATGAAATGAAAGCTCATGTGGTATAGTTGTTAAGGTGTTGGACTACGACCTGGGAGACCAGGGTTCAAATCCCCACATAGCCATGAAGCTCACTGCGTGACCTTGGGCCAGTCACTGCCTCTCAGCTTCATAAAAACCCTATTCATGGGGTTGCCGTAAGTCAGAATCGACTTGAAGGCAGTACATTTACATTTACAATGAAACATTTAATTCTTAGCAGCAATATGAGCATCAGTGCTTAATGAATTTTTATTTAAAACTCATTATTTTTTAATGCTTTAGTATCTTGTTTTAATGTTTGATGCATATAGCCCTAAGGTCCTTTGGAGGATGGACAATTCATAAGTACTCTAAATAAATAATAAAATTAATGTCTTTGTGAATGATTTTTGAGTATTTTAATCACTGCTTAGGACTATCAATATAGACAATGTTTTGAGGGTATTAAGATCTTTCTTTTAATAAACAAACAGATTATTGCTGAGAAAGCCAATTTACACATGACCCAATCAAGACATTACATACCATTGCTATCAACACCAAATGATATTTCATGAGGTGAGAACTTGGATTAAACTTTAAAAAAGAAAAGAGATATAACCAAGCAGCATGAGACAAACCTTTCAGAAGGTAGCCAGCACTTTACAGGACGAAATTAGCTCACCTCTCAAACTATACAAGAGCTAATTCATTTTCCAAATAAATCTATCAAGACTCATGAAAACAACTGCATCAAAAACATGGTCCAACAATGGACTCTTGTCAAATTCCTTTGGTCTATACACAGATTTTGTATGTGCAGCTAAAGTTTCTCCTTAGGTACACATAGAATGGGACACAGATGTACATAAACAATCCAAACATCTGTGGCAAAAAAGCCTCACAACACATGTTGTAATATACATACACTTTCAAAAACTGCTTATATGCACGCCAAGGGGCATGTATATGAAGCTACCCTGAGACAACAACTTTAAAAGCTTACAGAAATAGATGGTTGCCAGAGTATACATTCTTCACAAGAGCACAGAATAACTTTGCCTTTATCTGAGGCATGTTATGAGGAGACAGAGTATTTTCACTGCATGTTTGTAATAAAAGCTCTTAGAAGCTTCAGATAGCCTGCTTATTGACTCTTCACTGTTGTGCTCCCTCCCAAACCTTATCTTTGCTCTTTTATTTCCATCTTCAGGAACTGATGAGAAGCCCAACACTGACATTTTACCAAAAAGCATGAACTTTGCTTACTTGTTTCTCTGGGGTACCAAAACTAGAAAGAGTGCTCTCTTTATTCCATTCTTAAGAGCCACAGAACCCTTCCCCGGGCACAGTTTTCAAAACAGCAAATATTGGAGGTGAACAGTCTCCTACTAAATGTCTCAGTAATCATTTCTGTCATCTTGGCCATATTTTCTGACTGTGAGCCAAGGATGGGGGCTAAAGAGTTTGGGTCTCTTCACAAAATTAGAGGTTTGTCTCGATATATACCTTAATTGCATTTTAAAAAATAAAGTACACACCAAAAACTGTGACATGCAAGTGTGACAAGTGGTGTTTGAAAACTGTGTGCATCTTACAGGTACACTCATCGAAGAACTAGGATAGGCTGCAGCCCCTGGTTGTGTGCACATCTGATAACAAACCCAGGTTTGTTGCTAAGTAATGAGTGAAACAGGTCAACGCTTAAAGTGCTTCTTAACCTTCTTTGGGTCATGGACCCCTTTGAGAATCTGATGAACACTATGGAAATGGACTGCCTTCAAGTCAATTCCGTCTTATGGCGACCCTACAAATAGGGTTTTCATGGTAAGCTGTATTCAGAGGGGGTTTACTATTGCCTCCCTCTGAGGCTAAGAGGCAGTGACTGGCCCAAGGTCACCCAGTGAGCTTCATGACAATGTGGGGATTTGAACTCTGGTGTCCCAGGTCGTAGTCCAACACCTTAACCACTACACCACACTGGCTCTCGATGAATGCTATGGCTTCAGGGGTCTGTGAATCGGGTGCACAAAAAAGTCAGTTTCCAATGCAATAAAATAAATTGTATTTATTTATAGGGATGGACCCCTATAAATAAATACAATTTATCTTATTGCATTGGAAACTGACGTTTTTTGCGCCCGATTCACAGACCCCTGAAGCCCATCCATGGACCCCCATGGACCACAGGCTAAGAACCTTAACAAATTATAGGTCCTTTCATTCCTGTAAGTCTATAATTCCCTCTCTTTTCTTAAGTAAATGATTACCTGTAGCAGAACTGATTAATGTGCCTACTAAAATAAAAATGTTTTAAGCATGCTTGCTAAGTCGCAAATAAGACACCACTAATACATGATGCAATCAGCAACAATTGCCCCAGGTTCCCAACAGGTTTTGACATGTGGGCTTGAAGATATTATGCCCTTCAATCATGATTGTGACAAATATACCAAACAGTTCTGTAAGATACACATATTCAGATCAAAACGTGTGAAAAATTGGGGAGGGAGTGAAATCACAATTAGGATGGTTTATTCACCACATTATAGAATATATTATACATATATTATAGAGTAACAGAGGTTATTTCTACAGGATTGGCTCTATTTCAGGTGTGGTCCACAACGGGGCAGCAACACCATTATGAAGTAACACAAGAAGCAACCAGTTACACATGCTTTGAAGCAGTTTAACAACTACTGGGACCTACCAGATCCTACCATGTATCAAGTAATTCACTGGTCAGAAAGTACATCCATCCAACCAACCACACATTCCTAACACTAATCATCAAGGATATGAGGAAGATCCTACTAATGCCGTCAGTCCCTTGCTTTCGTTGGAAAATTCAACAGGAAGAGAAAAAAAAGGCTACACACACAGCACCAATCCTACACATGGTTTCCTGGGAGGTAAATTCCATCACTCACTGGGACTTATTTCCAAGTAAATCTACATTGAACTGGCTCTATATATCTTAATGAGGACAAGACACATTTCAATACTTACACAGTTAAATATCTCAACTAATCATTAGGCCAAAAGAAAATTATGCTAGTTATGCTGCTGTTCCTGTCAAATCAAGTACATTAAAATGCCATGAACTGAATGTGGAATTTAAAACTCTCTTCCAGATAAATGTAACACCTCCATTAGAGATGGGGGGAGGCAGAGAGGGAGAGAGAGAAAAATAAAGAGATTTATTTTTCATGGCATGAAAACCCTACTAAGGCAGCGGTTTTAAAGTCTGTTAAACCAGCAGGTCAACACTGTATAACTAATAAAAAAGACAGTGCTGATTTTGGTAAGATGTTCCTTTTCAAAAAACAAAATTAACACTTCTCTTAGGCCAAACCTATGCTCTCATTAAAAGCAAACAACCAGGAGAGCAATTCAGATGCCAACAACACTTTAATTCATATGGTCTGACTTGCACAATTATTCCGCAATGAAATTAATAGAAAAGTTACCATGAATTACGATGAATCATGTACTTATTGTAATTTCCACACTTTGTGCTGAGAGGACAACTAAGAAGATGAATAAAATCCTGTGGGCTACCCAACATATGCCTGAAGATACAAATCTACTATTTGCTCTTATGCAAATACTTGAATTTGTATGTGGCTTTGAGCTACAGACAGTCCTTGTAAACTGAAAATCAGACTGTAAATTTTGATTTACCTTTCACAGAATGCAATCTCACTTGTTTAGTTTGGCCCCCAAGATATTTCTGTCCAGTTTGTTCCTTACTAACCACACTACATGGGCATATTTCTAATAGTTTATCAGCTGAACAGGTGACATTAACAAGTTCTTAGCTGTGCTTTATCTCACAAAATATGAATTAAAGGAGGCCATATTATTCATATAAGTGGCTGGCCATTCGCAGCCTTCATCTAATCATTGGATGAAAGGATACTTGCAAGTGAGGACATCTGGGGTGATGGGAGGGGAATCCTACCTGTTTACAGCCAGTATTTCCCTGTGCTGCTGCTTTGGCAGCACTTTTATTTTTTATTTACTAAGCCAATTACTTTTTTTTTTTTGGCTGTGTGTTCCCAGTCAATCAGGGATCATGTCATGAAAACGATACTTCAACACCAAATAGCCAGTCATAGTTAGCCATGTATCAACTATATTGAGGGAAAACCAAGCCATCCAATTGAATATACTCTAAGAAAAATGGGGGAAAGGGGAAGAGAAGAGAGAACACACTCAGATTGCCAAGGCAACCAGACTGGTGCTAGTGGCTGCACTGCATGCTGGCGTTATAAGATGTTTGACCTGCTCCAGTCTGGGATTCACTAGCTGGGGCAGAATGGATGGCAATGATATCCCAATCTCTGCACTGCCACAACTAAAACTATTTTGATTGTCGTTATTGTCCTAAAAGGATTTGTTCCATCCATCAGATGATCTCAGCCCACTTCAGAGAAAAGTGCCACTTCCTCTCTATAAACCCAAACAGAAAATTCAGCAAACAACTACTCACCTTACTTCACATTTGGAGGAGGAAGCAGGACATTTACTTGGGAACATACATATATGTGCATGAATCTGTACATGCAAACACTGCAATATACTAAACTTTATTCTTTAATAAACCCTAGAAATGTATGTAAGGCTTGCTCTGGTTTATGTGCCCTGCCACCTGTGCAGCCGTGGGCAAGCTGCATCGTCCAAAGGAGCCCAGTTGCTCCCCAGCTGGCAGTTGCAGACAAGGAAGGGGCTGGCTCGTGCAACTGTGGCAAGCTGAGTAGGCCCTAGCCAGCTGGGGAGGACATGCCTCAGAGAGAGGCAATGGTAAGCCTCCTCTGAATATTGCTTACCATGAAAACCCCTATTCATAGGACGCCATAAGTCGGGATCGACTTGAAGGCAGTCCATTTTTTCCTAGTAAGCAAGCCTATTAGGGTCAACAGAGAAGTAGGTTACCTGATGGAACGCCTCTCCCAACACAAACCTACCCGTACACTACGTTCAACTTCAAAGGTCCTCCTCCGGGTGCCTACTCCAAGGGAAGCCTGGAGAATGGCAACAAGGGAGAGGGCCTTCTCAGTGGTGGCCCCCAAATTATGGATTGATATTGACAAGGTGCGCCTGGCGCCAACCCTGTTATCTTTTCGGCACCAGGTCAAGACTTTCCTCTTCTCCCAGGTATTTTTTAACAGCATTTAAATAGCACGTTTTTAACTTGCCTATCGGTTTTTATGGGTTTTAATTTGGTATGGTTTTAAATCTGTATACTTGTTTTTAATGTTTTTAATTGTTGTAAACCACCCAGAGAGCTTCGGCTATGAGGCGGTATATAAATGCGATAAGACAGATAGATCGATAGATCAATAAGACCAAATACTGGAGCATGTTTTCAGCAGCTGCTAACAGGAAGAAGTGCAAGTCTGTCAGCCTGCACAAGTGAGACTATGCACAAATATTTTAGGTACATGGAAGATGAATTTTGGCTCACTTTGGCAGTAAGACAAATTGGTTCATTCCAGCCCCTGCCTCTCCCCCAAGGACAGGGAAGCAGGGTCTTATCTCTGCTCAAGATGAACCTGGGGATGAATGTGCCTAGTCCTTCTGTCCCATCCACAATGATTACACTGCGTAACAGACATAACATTATAGATGGGTGACCTTTATCAGGTAAAGGATGAAGGAATGTGACCCTATTACTCTTGTCATCAGCATGCTGATGATACCCAGCTCTATTTGTTAGTAACATCTGAATCAAGAGAAGCTGTGCAAGCCCTGGGCTGGTGGTGGGCTGGATGATGGCCCACAAACTCAGTCTGAATCCTGGCAAACTGGAGGTGCTATGGTACAGTAGTTCCCAAGTCCAGATAATTGGTTAACTGTCTGCTTTGGATGGGGTTGTATTCCCCCCGAAGAAGCAAATTCTTATTCTAGGTGTACTCCTGGACTTTTATCTCTGTCACTAGTGACTTGGTGACCTGAGTAGACAGGAGTGCCTTTTGCCAGCTTTGGCTGGTAAGACAACTATGGCTGTTTCTGGGCAGGGATAGCCTGACCTCTGTCGTCTATGAGCTGATAACCTCCAGACTGGATGTCTAATATGTGCTCTATATGTGGGGCTGCCATACAGGTTGACCTGCCCTACTCCAAATCTCTCAATGAGCGCTCCCATCAGCCTCATGCAAATGTTAAATAGCATTGAGAACAAGATGGCAACCTTTCGCAAGCGACAGTACAACTGTCAAGGGGTCTGAGAGATCATCACTCAGTGCTATTCTCTGAATTTGATTCCCAAGTTAAGACCAGAGCTACCATATGCCTATCTCACAGAGCCGGTTCAGGAAGATACCATGGTTATTGGTATCAAAAGTCACTGAGAGATCAAGCAATATGACATCAACAACAATTACTCAGCTAATAAGAGACCCTTGGAACCAAGCTCTACTCCCACTGCCCAGTAGAATGATTTAGTGAGCATGAGGAACATGTTTCTCAGCCATACTTGAATGCAACCAGTTCACTAAAGAAATGCCAGCCCTTGCGACACAAGGTACAGAATTTCTTCTACAACTATTTTATACTATTGCACAGCAGCAGCTCCAATCATTGCAGTATTACAATTGTAAGCAAATACATATGATTAATAGTGAGGATTTTCTTCAGTGTTTTTTCAAGAAAAGTGTGGGAAAATCTGGTACACAGTTTCAAAACCAATGCTTGCAGCTGCATAAGCTACCATTTGACATGCAAGTTCTGTATGATCTTGTTAAGTGCCAATACTCTGAAAATTCTACATTTTTTAATTAATAGTACTATACAAGATGCTGCTGAAACTGGAAAGACTCAAGTTAGGTTAAATTCACTTTGAACATGGTACACAAGTATTTACTTCAGAATATAAAGGAAAATCTGTGGATAATATGTCACTGAATTGCTGCAAGCTAATGAGACACAGATATACAACTTGTAATCAGACCAAGTAAGCTGTATCAAAGCTATCAATCAACGAGAAGAAATATGAATGTTCATCTCATTTTTGCAAATCTTTTCAGACAGGGAACTCTGACCTGAAGTCACACCACCAACCAGAATTAATAATCAAGCATGTTAATTCAAATAGTCAGTCAATGATCTCAACAGTGTTTATGAAAGATCTTCAATATTTTTACTCACTTAGACTGCAGATCTTCACAATGTAAATGTGAAGAACTGAGGAAAAGTACTTAAGCAGCTTGCCAAAGTCACATGATAATTCAGCTGCAAAGTCAGATAAAAGGAAACTAAGAAGACCACACCTAGAGAGGGGGCAGATCAGAACTGCAGCTCCCATTATCCTGGAGCTTATTTAACTCAACATACCTGGAATTCATACATCTGGTTAGAAAGGAACAGGTTTCCTAAAAATTGGCTGATATAGGAAAATGAGAACAAACTGACATTTCCCAAAGTCATTTGTTTCCTAACAACATTAAACATAGACACTTGCTACCAGAACCATAGCCCTTGGAGATTAATTGATTAAAATAACCTATGTGATCTTTTAGAATTTAAATGTTTGCCCTTTTCTACTTAGTTGCTATTTACAAATGCCCAGTTCAAGCAATTTAAAACTAAATGTGCCGTTTCATGCACCTAGTAGATTCTGCCATTTATAAATATTAGACCTCAATATTTAGAAGTCATTCTTCCACTCATTACCCATTTTGCATTTTGAGAAATGCAAAGTTGCACCAAAATTGCCATACACACACACTGTCTCTGTCTCTCTCGTGGTGGTACTACAGAATTGCCCATATTGAAACACAAATTATTGTAAAAAGTAGCTCCTAAGAGCTGCCATCCTAACAACTTTATTACAGAACAGATACTAGAAGAATTTGGTTAAACATATTTCCGAGCAAGCAAATGTACTTCAGTGAGAAGTTCTCATCAGTATAAGCTTCCCAAAAGCCAAAGGATTCAGATGATGTGCTCAAGGCCACATAATATATTTCAGTGGCATTCCACAGATGTACCTCTACTCTCTCTTACTGTCAATATAGTTACTCTAATTGACTAAACCAAACTTACACAAGGCCATATTTTACTGTTATGCAAGCCTGCCAGGGAATTATGTTATGTTCTTAACATCAAGAAAAAGCAAAATCAGGGTGATTGCTTCTTAGCAGCTCTACATCATAGCTAAAACATATTTGCTTGTAAAATAAGAAAGCAGCCATGTTTTGCAAACAATGAAGAAATTAAAGGACATTTTTGGGTGGGTGGGTGAAACTATCCATTCACCCAGAGAGCTTCGGCTATGGGGCGACATACAAATACAATAAATAAATAAGACATTGAGCCTCCAGCTCAGACACAACATTGTATACACAGCTTTCCTGCACCTGGCATACAAATTCATAGTGAGAGAATTATATCCATGAAACTGTTAGAACATGTTACACACACGTGCATTTCCTCATTAAAAGAGGTCATTTGTTTTCAGGTGCATGTCATGTGATCATTTCAGTATCAGAACATCATACAAGCTCAATCCTCCAAGCAATCAAGTCCTGGGAGAAAGAGCAGCTTCTGAGACCAAATTGTCTGTTACAGGTTCAGTGATGGATCTATGCGAAAAAACTGATTTTTTATTAATATTGTGATTGAAAACTTTGAAAGAAAACAATTTTTCTCTTGCTGGATCTAGTTAAAGTTTACCCTGAAAAACTCTGGATGGTTTACCCTCAAAAACTGTTTTCTATCATGGGGAGATTCAAACTTTCTGAAAAAGCACATGGTTACAGCCCACTCTGAACTGTACCATGCAGTTGGGGGAATGCACCCTCTGTATGTCAAACCAAAGAGTACATGTAGACTAACCTTAACTCTGTTTTCTATATGCAGAGCGGTGGTGATTGTTCTGATGAAAGAGAGAGCATACAAGTGTACACTTCTGAAATGGTGAGTCATGGAATGCACTTTCTGATGTACTTTACCTGAATGTTTGAACTGGCTCTTAGAACTGGTCCTATTCAACTGATGCATGTAGTGTAGGAGAATCATTTTGAAAGTCATGAAAAGGAGACCCTTCTATGCATGAATATAGACAGTGCTTAAAAGAGCATGAAAATAAAACAGATTCACAAGTTTTTTAAAAATAAAGTACCCAAATGGAAGCATAGAGCAATTTTATTCTACCAAAGTACCTAGATAGATGTCGGCAAGGACAATCTGGTTAGGACAGGTATTGATACTTAATGGCTCATGACAGGCCAAACTTATGCTTGACAGCATCTATAACATCACTTTGTTTCCCAAGCCATACTAAACCACACGTTTAGTTCTAGTCACAGGAAACAATACTATGCAGTAAATCAGTAGTGTTCACTGGGTGTTTCCCATCAACTTGATAATGTCTACTATACTTTCCTTAGCTTTTGAGATCTGAAACAGTTCACATAAGGTAGCATTACCCCAAACTGGCTGCCTTCATCAAATGCATATATATTCAGTAACGAATAGATAGCTGTTTTGCATCAAGTGCCTTTAAATATATTTGACTGTATAGACTGTAAGTTTGCTACTTTTTCATCTTTTTAGAACTGACAGCTCGAGGCCACACAAAAAGAAGATCTGGGAGAGAGGGGGAAATGGAGAGAGGGAACCGGCAAGTTCTGTAAGTACAGTTACAGAGATATTTTGTACTAAGGATAATTTATATGGGATTAATTCTATGTCCCCTCCATTGCTTTACCTAGAATGGAAATGGATATTTAAGACACCAACATGCAGTTACTCTGACTCAGAAGTCAGGGGCACAGAAGTAAAAGGCTGAGGACATGAAAGCAAGTTCAGCCTTAGTGGCAAGGTCAAAAAGGACGTGACTATTAGCACTGCTATTTCTTGAATAATAAACAGCTTGTGGCTGGAAGAATGATTACAGTGACATGATAACTAAAGGGAAGCTGGGGTCAACAAGGGTGAGAAACCATCCTCCAAACCCATTTTCATTATTTACTCACTAGTAACTACTACTTGTTCTTAAAATACTGAATAACAGGCCTAGAAAAAATGTTTCTACTTCCAAAATGTTGTTGTTATGTGCCTTCAAGTCGATTATGACTTATGGCGACCCTTCCAAAATACAAGATTCAAATTTTTAGGTACCACCATGTAAGGGCCAGCATTTAAGTCTCAGGTGCCTGGATAACTAGATATCCAAGACAATACTCAATTCACACTTCAAAAAGAAGTCAGAACGTGGCAAGAAGCTAGAAGAGTCAACTCATGTACAAGTGTATTGCAATACAATCTCAATCTAAAGCAGTCTTAGCACTGAACTGTCACCCCATATAAAATACAGGCAAAAATATATTTTATGCATCTATATTAGTCAATGGGTGGTCATTACCACCTTCATTCTTATGTCTTGGTAGTTTGGGGCTGGGGAGGTTCTGCTCATCTCTTTTTTACTATTCTACAAAGGACTTAAAAATCTCAATGTCTCAGCAGAAATATTTCAACATACAGGGTGAAAGAATACCTGTATTACATCAACCCCATACCCTTTATCATGGATGACTATATGCTCTTTATGCAGGAGCAGAAATTCAAAAGGTACAGAACCTGCTGTCAAAGCCAGTATGCAAACATGTTACGCAGAACACTGCAATGTTTCATGAAAGCGAGAGAGCCAGTATCATAAAACCCCCAGGAGTTAAAAGCCAAGGTGAAATCATCTTTTCAAAAGGTGGTGGAAGCAATGTTGACATTTTTGGCTGATATGCAACTCCACCTCTACCTCCCTTTCCCCCAGATCTATTTTCTCCTTTTAAAAGATGGGGACATCTCTCTATGCAACAGTGACAAAGGCATACATAACAGAATTGTAACCCCCCTCCACACACAGAGAAATTAAAAAAACATACAGAAGACTTCCAGTGCTTATAGCTTTTATAAACTGAACACACATATACATCATTAACTCCCGAACTTTAGCAAAGTGATCATGAATACAATTCTGGAACAGTCCACAGTGTTTTATTTTTTCTTCTTTTTAAAATCTAGGAATAATATCCTAGTTTCTGTATCTAGACCTTAAATATGCTGTGTATTCACACGGATGGAGAATCAGTTCAACAGCAACATGTTGCAACCACATTTCATTATAAGGGAAGAGACTGAAAGAAACAGAACTGAGGGAGGAGAAAAAGGGGACGAGGTAGGAATAAAAAGGCAACTAGATAGCTAAGTCGAGCTTCAAAAAAAACCCAAAACGAAAACAAACAAACAAAAATGATGGTTTCCCCTTTTTAGAGAGAATATGTAGAGTGGGAAAGATGATTATTTCGCATGTTTTCACTGCAGGAGGCTCCTTATGGGCAGCTCGAGGGAGGAGAAGGAGAAAGAAACACACACAGGGAAGAGAGAGAAAAAGAAAATGGCGCAGAGACTAAGTCCCGACCGTCGACAAGGCGACTTTCCAGGGGGAATCGAAGCCCAAGAGGGACTCCAAAAAGCCAACCGAGACCAGATCTGTGGTCTCCACAGTCCTCACTACAGAGATATGGGGTCGGATGGGCTAGGGGGCCTAAGATTTCCGAGTATTAGGAAGCTCGATGGGAACAATGGGGCCGATGAGCGAGGAGACGGGACTTAGTCTCTGGGACGCCATGTCTGTCCTTTACCATCCTCAGCAATACAAGGGGGAAGGGGGGGAGGAAAGAAAGCAGAGCAAATCCTACCCCCTCCCCAGTATAGAGGGCCAGGGGCAAGACACTCACCGTTCGCTCGGAAATCTGGATCGATCTATGGTGAGGGGGAGGAAAAAGAAAATACATTTTTTACAAAAACAGGATCTACGTATGGATTCCCACACACACAAAAATGTTTTTGTCTTGTTTAAGGGAAAACACGAGCCAAGGTGAAGGGAGAAGTCAACCGTATTGCTCTTAAAATGATTCGGAAGTATCCCTTAGCAAAGGAGAGGGACCAAATAAAGATTTTTCTTTCTTTCTCTCCCCCCCCCCCGAAGTTTTGCCATCCTATTTTAATTGCCTTTCTTTTCCTCGTGCGTGGCTCTGCATTCCCAGCAGGAGATTCCCTCAACCCCCCCCCCCTTCAATCTCTTTAGGAGCCCTACATTCCTTCCAAGAGGTAGGGAGGAAATCGAGAAGGATGGGGGGAGCAAATTCTCCCTCCCCGAGGACCCTCCTTTGCTGGAACGAGTTAGGGAAGATGCGGGTTAAGAGAGATGGTTGGCTGTGTAGGTGTGGGGAGAATTAATATGACACTGCCTATAAGCAACTTGAAGGGAGCTCTGTGAGAGACGGTAAGGTGTGAATGTCCGCAGACAGAAGGAGTCACCCCTCCAATCCAAGGGGTCTGACGGGATGCGAAGAGATGCGGGGGTGGGGTAGTACAAGGTAAGGGGCCTAAATATTTTTAAAGACCCGCGGTCAAATAAGTCTGGGAAGAACTGAAAGCGATGAGGTCCAGGATCCCTCACCCCGAAGCCCCCTGCCATTGTTATTTGACAGGATATCTGCTTTTGAGGAAGCCAATGCAAAAAATCATATTCCCAATATTTCTGGGGAGGTACTAAGATATACGCTTTCTCCTCCCCCCATCACCTTTTAAAAAAAACCCGATTTCTCCCCTCAAAGGGAACTTTGGGCCTCAGTCTCCATAAGCTTTCCCGAGTTCCCCTTAACTACTTCTTTAAGCGTGGGAGCTGGGAGCCCTTACCTGGGAGTCGTTGTGCAGCTGATCCCCACTCATGCCTATAAAGCAGTGTGTGGGGAGGGGAAGCCTAGTAAGAAGCCTGGGGAGTCTTGAGGCCGAAGGGAAAACGCAGCCCCCTCAAACAGCACAGTCAGTTGTGTAACTAAGTCCTCATTTCCCTTCACTGCGCAGGCGCCACGACTTTTAAACCGCGGGGCGGGGCTGAGCGAAGAGGAGAAGGAGGGATGACTAGTTAGGAGGAACGAACGCCTTCGTTTGCATAAGCCAACCTTTCCGCTTCCTCTCCTTCAATCAGTGGTCACTATAGCTGGGATTTGCATTTTAGCCACAACCACTACCTCTGGGTTGGACTCGCCTCCCTACCCGGGCTATATTTTTGCCTATTTAGCCACACCTCTTCCTTCTCCGCCATTTACGAAAAACGCCGGTTGTTTTTTTTCTCTCCCCCACCTCTTCCTTCCTCCCGTCTTCAAAACGCCGGGTACTATTTACATATCCGGTCACGCCCCTTTCTTCAGCACCAATGAGCAACGCGAGGTGGGTTGGCCTAATTTGCATAAACGGCCGAGTTCTCCCTTGTTGTGAGAAAGATACTTTCCCGCAACACTGTGCAAACCCAGCGTGGGTGCAATGCGCTTGCGCAGACTTTTTCCCTTCTCCAGCACCCCTTTGGAGTTTGCTCTTAAAACTTACATTCTCACCCTATGCAACCCTCGCCCGCTTCTGGGCACCTATTAGGCGGCAGATATGATGGATGGGTCCAAGGTAACTTCAATAGCTCGTGTACAGTTCTGATCACATGACAAAAACCACATTGTAGAGCTAGCAGAGGCAAAGAACTTAGCAAAATGATCAAGGGGCTGGGCGAGTAGCTGCGGGGAGTGGGGGGAGGTATAACGAAAGGTATGTAAAATTGAGCATGGTGTGGAGAAAAAAGTTTTTCTCCCTCTCATAATGCTAGAACCTGGGGTGATCCATTGAAGCTGAATAGTGGGAGATTCAGGACAGACAAAAGGAAGGACTACTTCACAAAGTGCATACTTAAAAACTATGCAGTGATGCCCACCAACTTTAAGAGAGGATAAGGCCATCAATGGCTCTTAGTTATGACAGCTATGTGCCACCCCAGTGAACAGAGACAGGGAAACAACAGCTGGAGAGTGCTACTGTGCTCATGTCTTACTCGTGGGCTTCCCATAGGCATCTGGTTGCTGATGCTGGACTAGTTGGCTCTTTAGAATGATCCAGTAGGGCTATATGTTCAAAGGCCTGAGGTGGGCAGAGTTTAGGTTTGTCAACTCTACTTTTTTACTAGAATCCCAAGATCCACCATCTGGAACCAGGTGTAAAAGATGTAGTAAGACCTTCATCAGCTCAGTCACCCAGTGTGCTTCATGGCTGAGAGGAGATTTGAACCGAGGTCTCCCAGTTTCTAGCCTAATCACTACACCACACTGGCAATAGCCCTGCAACCATGAAGAGAGTTGCAGCTGTGTCTTCACTCACCTGGCTTCTTTTCTGCTCCCATACCCACCCTCCCATCACCAAATTAGGGAGCAAATAAGACTTACAGTGGACAGGGATGCAGGGTAAGCAGTGGAACTGAGGAAACAGTAGGCTAGAAGAAGCTGCAAATGCAATCTCCTTTGTGCTGTGGTCTAGGAGGCCGGGGGCCTGGCTGATTCTGGCTATAAAAACGAACACTAGAGACTGTCTTGACTACAGTATAGGGTGTTTTAAGGGCTTTTGCTGGGGCCAAAACTTAATTTTAGTGGTCAGTTATTTTTGTTGCCATTGGGAATATGTTTTTGTATTTAATTGTTAGACCTTATTATGAATTATAAAGGAATTGTTTCATTTTACTGTATATTTCTTAATGACATGTTTTTATTAACTTATTGTTCAACTATTTCAATTTTGGTTTATAACTTAGCGAATTAAGCAACTTTTTTTGTGCTGTAAGCCACCTTGAGCATAGATTACTATGGAAAGATGGCATACAAATAAATGAAAATATTTATCATAATGATATTGATGCTATGGGGAAAATAAAAAGGCCAGGATGACTATTGCCAGTGCAGTGTGGTGGATTGTGACTTGTCAATACTGGCAATTCTCTATAGTGGTCCCACGTCTCTGAAACTCATTGCTGGGCTTTGAGAGCCTAGGAGTTCAGGAAAGCTTTAAAAACCCACTTGTTCTCACTTGCTTTTCCTTGAACTGTTCCTTAAAAAAATTATAATATTTCTTACCCGTCCTTCACTATAAGGTTCCAGTGCAGATTACAACAGAACAGCAAACAGATAAAATCATTATCTGTTTATAAAAATCATTATAATTATAAAGCAAGTAAAACTGTTCAGCATGGAACACAACAAGATAAATTCAGCAAAAGAGGTGGGTCCCACTAAGCAAAATGCCTAGACTGCCAAAGACTAGAGGTGCATCTTGGGCTCCTGCTGGGAGGAAGGGCAGGATATAAATCAAATAATAAATAAATAATCCTCAGCATATGGCAAAAACTGTAAAATGAAGATGCTAGACCAGTGTTTCTTCACCTTTTTTGGGTTACGGATGCCACTGAGAATCTGATATAAGCTATGGACCCCATAAACAAATAAACAAAATTTATTTTTATTTCATTGGAAATTGATTTTTTGTGTGCCTGGTCCACAGACCCCCTGAAGCCTATCCATGGACCCATAGGGGTCCACAGACCCCAGATTAAGAACTCCTGTGCTAGATGCTTCTTTGTGGGAGGGATTTCCACAGTTTATGGTGTGGCATAGAGAAAGCTGTCTTCCATGCCACCATCATCCACGCTCTTGAGGGTGGCGGAATAACCACATTATTGTTCTGATGGTTTCTGTTATAGTTGTGTATTATATCTCAGATCTTTGGGGATGGATGCTTTTTGCTATTGTTTTTCCTGCTTTTTATTAGCAGATAATTTGGGTAGTATTAGCATTGTATGTAAAATCGTATTGTATCTATTTTACTTCGGAAGCTGCCTTGAGAGGCTTTTTACCCTTAAAGGCGGCTAACCAATATTTGACGTGTTAGAATCCACAAGATTATTTCCTGCAGCAGGGATGGGGAACCTGTGGCTCTCCAGATGTTGTTGGACCACAGTTTCCATCATCCTGGACTGCTGGCCATGCTGGTTGAGGGTGATAGGAGTTGGAGTCCACCAACATCAGGAGAGCCACAGGTTCTCCACCCCATCCTAAAAGATAGGCCTGACTCTGAGAAAAACTGACGTAAGGAATATAAAACATTTACAGTGCAATCCTGTACATGTCCTATTGTATACATGTCTGATGGGACTTACTCCTAGGTAAGTGGGTACAGTAGGGCCCCGCTTTACAGTGATTCACTAATACAGCGGTCTCAATTAGACGCAATTAGATTAAAGCCCCACTCATACGGTGCTCGTCCCGCTTTACAGCGGGGGTCCACAACGTAACCTGCTGTATGAGTGGGGCCGTACTATATAAGTTTTCAGTTTTATTGCGTTGAAAACAGAATGTCATGCACAGAAATAAGTTCTGCTGATTTCAGCTCATTTTACTTCCATGTAAACATGCCCAAGATCAATGCTCACGTAAAGCCGAGTTAGCAATAATATCCAGATTCATTCACTTGCTCTTTTGACAGTTCCACATTGTAAACACTTCGGGTTATAGGCTTCTGTTCCATTAATATAAAGTCCTGGGCACAGTTATAGCCTTATATAAATAATAGCAATATCTATACTCTAAATGGCTTGCCTCCCATTGTGCTGTTTTCAGAACTCTTTCTCCAAAATGTGACATGTAATGTGAACTGGTTTTTTTTACTCAATTTCCCTTATTTTACACCAGAACACCTCCACTGAAGACAACTGTGTAGTGTTTAAAATCATAGAATCATATAATAGTAGAGTTGGAAGCGATCTGTAAGGCCATCAAGTCCAACCCCCTGCTCCATGCAGGAATCGAAATCAAAGCATTCCCAACAGATGGCTGTCCAGCTGCCTCTTGAATGTCTCCAGTGTTGGAGAGCCCACTACCTCTCTAGGTAATTGGTTCCATTGTTGTATGGCTCTAACAGTTAGGAAGTTTTTCCTGATGTTCAGTTTAAACCTGGCTTCCTGCAACTTGAGCCCATTATTCCATGTCCTGCACTCTGGGATGATCGAGAAGAGATCCCGGCCCTCCTCTGTGCAACAGCCTTTCATGTACTTGAAGAGTGCTATCACATCTTCCCTCAGTCTTCTCTTCCCCAGGCTAAACATGCCCAGTTCTTTCAGTACCTCCTCATAGGGCTTTGTTTCCAGTCCCGTGATCATCCTTATTGCCCTCCTCTGAACCTGTTCCAGTTTGTCTGCATCCTTCTTGAAGTGTGGAGACCAGAACTGGATGCAGTACTCAAGATGAGGCCTAACCAGTGCTGAATAGAGGGGAATTTGGAAACTATACTTTTGTTAATGCAGCCTAATATAGCATTTGCCTTTTTTTTGCAGCCACATTGCACTGTTGGCTCATATTCAGCTTGTGATCAACAACAATTCCAAGATCCTTCTCACATGTCGTATGGCTGAGCCAAGAATCCCCCATTATTATTATTATTATTTATTTCATTTCTAGACCGCCCATAGCTAGTAGCTCTCTGGGCGGTGTACAAAACGGGATTAAAATACAATATATAATAAAATCAGTAACAGAGAAGAACACATTAAACTAAAACATTAAACATAAAACATTGAACATTAAAATGCCTGGGAGTATAGCCAGGTCTTAATCTGGCGCCTAAAAGAAAGAACCGTAGGCGCCAGGCGTATTTCCTCCGGTAAGCTGTTCCACAATTTGGGGGCCACCACAGAAAAGGCCCTAGATCTAGTAACAGTCCTCCGGGCATCCTGGTGAGTTGGTACCCGGAGGAGGGCCTTAGATACTGAACGAAGTGAACGGGTAGGTTCATAGCGGGAGAGGCGTTCCACAAGGTATTGCGGTCCCACACCATGTAAGGCTTTATAGGTCAACACCAGCACCTTGAATCTAGCTCGGAAACAGATAGGTAGCCAGTGCAAGCGAGCCAGGACAGGTGTTATATGCGCGGACCAATTGGTCCTCATCAACAGCCTGGCTGCCGCATTTTGGACTAGCTGAAGTTTCCGAACAGTCTTCAAGGGCAGCCCTACGTAGAGCACAGTACAGTAATCCAATCTAGAAGTTACCAGAGCGTGGACAACAGAGGCGAGATCATCACTGTCCAGATAGGGGCATAGTTGGGCTACTAAGCGAAGATGGTAAAACGCATTCCGTGCCACCGAGGCCACTTGAGCCTCGAGCGACAAGGAAGGGTCAAAAAGGACCCCCAAACTACGAACCTGTTCCTTCAAGGGGAGTGTAACCCCATCTAGAACAGGATAAACGTCCACCATCTGAGCAGGGAAAGAGCTCACCAACAGTGTCTCAGTCTTGTCTGGATTGAGTTTCAGTTTATTAGCTCTCATCCAGTCCATTATCGCGGTCAGGCAACGGTTCAGCACATCAACAGCCTCACCTGAAGAAGGTGAAAAGGAGAAGTAGAGCTGCGTGTCATCAGCGTACTGATGGCAACGCACTCCAAAACTCCTGATGACCGCACCCAGAGGCTGCATGTAGATGTTAAAGAGCATGGGGGACAGAACCGACCCCTGAGGGACTCCACAATGGAGAGTCCAGGGTGTCGAGCAATGTTCCCCAAGCACTACCTTCTGGCGACGATCCGCTAAGTAGGAGCGGAGCCACTGCCAAGCAGTGCCCCCAACTCCGCGAGCCTCCCCAGAAGGATACCATGGTCGATGGTATCAAACGCGGCTGAGAGATCAAGGAGAATCAACAGGGTCACACTCCCCCTGTCCCTCTCCCGACAAAGGTCATCATACAGGGCGACCAAGGCTGTTTCAGTGCCAAAACCGGATCTAAAACCGGATTGAAACGGATCCAGATAATCGGTTTCATCCAAGAGCACCTGGAGCTGGCCAGCGACTACCCGCTCCAAAACCTTGCCCAAAAAGGGGACATTCGCCACCGGTCTATAGTTGTTCAAAACATCTGGGTCCAAGGAAGGTTTCTTTAAAAGAGGTCTTATTACTGCCTCCTTGAGACTGCTAGGGACTACTCCCTCTCTCAAGGAGGCATTTATTACCTCCTTGGCCCAGCCAGCGGTTACAGCCCTGCCAGTCTTCACCAGCCAAGATGGGCAAGGGTCCAGAGCAGACGTGGTCGCCCGCACCATTCCAAGCACCTTGTCCACTTCCTCGAGCTGCACCAACTGAAATTCATCCAATAATAAAGGACAAGGCCGCGCTCTGGACACTTCAATGGATTCATCTGTCATAACGTCAGAGTCTAAGTCCCGACGGATGCATGCAATCTTGTCCTGGAAGTGCTCCGCAAATTCATTGCAGCGGGCTTCCGATGTTTTCTTAGTATTATGAGGGCCAGAGTGTAGGAGCCCTCGTACCACCCTATAACTGTGCATTTGGTTTCTTTTTCCTAAGTGTAGAACTTTGCATTTATCCCTTTTGAATTTCATTCTGTTGTTTTCAGCCCAATGCTCCAACCTATCAAGGTCCCTTTGAATTTTGTTTCTGTCTTCCATGGCATTAGCTATGCCCCCCAATTTTACATCATCTGCAAATTTGATAAGCATGCTCTGTATCTCCTTATCCAAGTCGTTAATAAAAATGTTGAAGAGCACTGGTTTAGTGCAAAAGCATTGTTAACACAGCTGAACACAAGCCGCTCTGATTTCTGGTAATTTAGTTTTAGAAATTCTAAATCTTTTACAATGGAGGCTCATCATAATAAAGGCTTCGTTCATAGACAGGCCCAGCATGCTTCAAAATAACCCACTATATGCTACTAGTATCTGTTAGAGATGGTGTGGAATGAACATGGGAGTCCTCTGGTAATCCATATTCTGAAGTCTTGCATAGCTCAGATCCAGGGTCCCTTATCTCCTTACTTTCATCTACAGCACAGGTGGAGAACCTTTGGCCCTCCCGATGTTGCTGAACTACAACTCCTGTCAGCCTCACCAAGGATGCTAGTGGCCAGGGATGATGGGAGTTATAGTTCAGCAATGTCTGGAGGGCCAATGGTTCCACACACCTGATGCCACCCTGGGCTCCTACTGCGAGGAAGGATGGGATTTAAACCAAATAATAAATAAAATAAATCTAGACACTCAGTTTTGTCTGTGAGAGGAAGAGCAGGATCACACTTGCTGGTCCCACCTCCTTCATTGCATCCCTGTTGGCAATGATCCCAACCATCTATGTGTTATGAGGAAAGTTCTGGAGAAGGGAGAGTGCTGTACATATAGGCTTTCCACTTATTTAAAGCCCTGATTGCTCACTGGGGGGGGCAGTTGGTCTGAACACGCACCAATTTTGCACCAAGTAAACTGGTTACCACTTTAGTGCATTTCCAAGGTCAATTGAAGGTGCTGGTATTAATCCTTGAAAATGAATGGTTTGGGAGTGGCTTATCAAAAGGGCTTCACCTGCACAATCCTGTTCATCTATTAAGATCTACTACAGAGGACCTACTTGAGCATCCTCAAATAGGTTGGCATGGACAAAGGATAGGGCCTGTTTGGTGGTGGCCCCACAGCTATGGAACTCCCTTCCTATGGGACTATGAAAAGCCTCTTCCATACAGGCCTTCAACTCTGCCTTGAAGACTCATTTATTCCAGTCTGCCTTTCTTTGACAATGTTTTTGTGGCACTGATTTCTGAGACTTGGTGCTTCTTTACTACTCAACTTTGTTTTTTACCACTCAAACATATGTCAATTGACTCTCCTCTAGTTGTATGCTGTACCCAAAAAGGCATAATAGAAATACTTAAAATTTCAAAAATTAAAAACTAAGATATAATTAACCATCCTCAGGGCCGGTTCTAAAGGGCGGCCAGGTGGAGCACTGGCCAAGGGCCCCTGGGGCTATAGGGGCCCCTGGGCTCCCCTTCCGCAATCTGCGGCAGGATTGCTGCTGCAGATAGCAGGGCAGGAGCTTCAGAGCCGCCCGCCATTCCCCCGCTTCACCTAACTTTATCTCTGCTGTTTTTTGTGGCTGCGCGTACTGCATGCACAGGTTTGCCATCAATCAAGATGGCGGTTGAGGTTTCCTTAAAGGGCTGAAGCCTCTGCCGCCATCTTGGTTGATGGCAGCAATGCACGCACATGCAGGCGCGCTGCCAAAAAAACAGCACAGAGAAAGGTAAGTAGAGCAGGGGAATGGGGGGCAGCTTGGGATCTCCCACCCTGTGATCCACGGTACCAATCCTGCAGCGGATTGCAGGAGGGGAGTGCTGGGGCCTGAGGCAGGCTGGGGCCAGCCCTGACCATCCTATTATCTTTTCCCTTTTTCATAGGTATTGAATCTTTTGTATAGACCAGGAGGGGAACCTCGGGTCCAGGGCCAGGATATTGCCCTCCAGGCCTTTATATCTACCCCTCAGGACTATTCCTAAAGTCACACTCCTCACTAGTCTTATGCCACATCCCCCTTGAGTGCTTTTGCCTGGCTGAAATGTGTCCTCAAATTGTGATAATCTCTCTTACTTATCTTGATGGATGGAGGGGATGCATGTGTGTAAACCTCTGGCTTTTGCATGGCTGGAATGTAATCCATTGTGCCACCCACTTTTGCCTCTGGATCCACCCTCCACTGGCCCCAGAAAGGTGCCCATCAGGGAATGTGGCCCTCAAGCTGAAAAAGGTTCCCCACTCCTGGAATAGACTCAAGGCAAAGAATAAGATGGCGCCCCACTCCCTATTCCAAACAGACTGAGAATTGAACCTTACTTCAGAACTACTAAGTAAGCACTGTGGGCGGCAGGCTAGCTTAGAGGGTGCAGGACAGGCTGCATGGCACATATAGCTCTGTCTTCCAGAGAGGGCTCAGAAGGGATGAACTGGTGGGAGTTGGTGCCTATCTACATGCGCCAGCATCTGCCACCTGACGCAGCCACCCACTAAACCTAATGGTTGGGCTGGCCCTGAAGGGCTGAGACAGTTATGGCAAAGAGCTAAGCATTTTGGGTGCCAAGCTGATGGACAGATGTAATGGTGAGTTAAAAGAGCTGAAAGGCATTCAGGAGGAAATGAGGCAAAGGAGGAGAGCTTCTGCAGAGGTAATGAGGCTGGGTGCCCTTTTTAACTGCACTACCACAATGCTAGGGCTTAAGGAGATTACCACATCTGCACTGTACATTTAAAGCACTATTATACCACTGAAACAGTCATGGTTCCCCCCCCCAAGAATCCTGGGAACTGTCGTTTGTAAAGGGTACTGAAAGTTGTTAGGTGACCCCATTCCCCTTAAACAAGTCTCAGAGTTCCCTGAGAAGAGGGATTGACTGTTAAATTACTCTGACTCTTGGGAGAAAGCTATCGCTGTTTAAAGTGGAATAACAGTGCTTTAAATGTATGGTGTGGATGAAAATAAGCTGTAAAATTCATAATGGCCATGGCTCCCGTCTCTCTGCAAATCCTCCTTGCAATATGGAGCATCTAGCCATTTGTTTTTCATTTAGTGCTGTGTGTCAGACTTTAAAATATTCTTCACAACTATGAACATTTATTTTATTTATTTAAAGCATTTCTGCAATCTCCTTCAGTTTAAAACCTCCCAGGACAATATTAAGTAAAAGCAGGAGCAACTAATTAAAAACAACAACAGCAGACTGAACAAAGACCAGAGATGGCAGATGAAAACCAGCTAGGTAACCTGCTGGAAGGCCTGCCCAGGTGCAAAAGCTCAAAAGACATCCAACTCAGTGCCAGACAAAGAGAGTTTTCCCCAGGTGTTGTATTATAATGCAAAGGTCCACTCTATATGACTGGCACCGGTGGAGGATATCCTACCAATGCAAATACTAGCTCTAGAGAAGGGCATTCTTCAAGGACAGAGCAGGATACGAAAGGGTTAAACTCCCCTTCTATGTCTGCTTTGATCCCATGAATCCCCTCTCCCCCTCCCCATGATGCAATTTGCATTTTTTAAAAACCCACCCTTGAGGTTAGATGCAAAGACACATTTAACATCACATGTGGTTTGGCCCTCACAGGAGGGTCTCTGAAGGCCAAATTATAGCGTTGTTCATAACATCATTTACCCTTGTGGGCAGGACTTTCCTTGCAAAAACAGCCAGCACAGAGGGCCCACTTGGACTCTGGTGTGGGCAGGGGGAGAGGTCTGCAGACCCTTGACACGTGCTGCTGTCCTGATCTAGATTGGGGTAGCACCTAATGTTTTAATGGAGGAAAGCTCTCATATGAGGTTTATTTCCAATGCAAATTGCAGATGTGCCCCTCCCCAATGCAGATCAAAACCGCAGTGGAGGCAAAGGACTAATGCTCCCCCATTCTTGGGTCCCAATCCAGATCAGTGGCCATGCCCTGGCTATTTCTGCAAGAAAAAGATCCTGCCCTCAAGGACACCTCAAATAATTTGGCCCTAACCAAGCTCTCGGTGTTTGGCCAGGCACACAGTGATGCCTGCCCTCCTTCTAAAGTGGGGAGAAGTGCATAGATGAGATTTACAAGAATTCTTCCACCTAGATCATAGCTCAATCCCAAAGCCTCTTACCTTTAGCAGCAAAACATCATTGCACATGTATGGTCGTTGTTTTGCTCCTGAATGTGACAAGGAAGTGGGTCCCATGCTGGAATGAGGATCAACGCAGATCCCTTATTCCCATTCAGAAATGCACCAAACAATTGAACCGCTCATTGTGGCCCTACTCTATGGCATACTAAGGCCATGGGTTTATTTGGCTCTGGCTAGTGTGCACTTCCTGGGCCCAGCTAACCTCAGCAACTCCCTACTTTGCTTTGGATGTTGCTTTTCCCTTGCCCCTCCAGGTCCTGTCAAAGAAAGGTGGGCTATAGATGTAACACATATAAACATAATAAATCAAGGTTCTCTTCCTGCCTGTTTCTTTGTGCCACATCTTACATGCTACATCCAGATCTTGCACCAGCCTACATTGGTTTCCACTTGGCCACCTTTGGAGGCTGGTCAATTAGATCAAAGGAGGCACTGACCCATGAGCCTCAGTCTGCCCTTAGCCAGTCCCCCCAACTATTGGTTCTGGCCCCACCTTCTGTTGACCTCTCAGCCTTCTGCCCTACACGTCTCAGTGGGCATCAACCACATTCCAGCCAGTCTATTTTCTGCTGCTTTATTTTTTCTACTTCTGTGTAAGTCAAAAGGTTTAACCTCTACCTGGCTGTGATTCTATTATTCTGTTTACCTCCGTTTGTAAAAACAACGAGCCTTATAGTAGCACCTAACAAATTTATTACGGCATAAGCTTTCATGGACAAGAATCCATTTTGTCGGTCTAACATGCATCTGATGGCATGAACTCTAGTCCACAAAAGCTAATACCATAATAAGCTTGTTCATCTTTATGGTGCTGTAGAACTCCTTTTTGTTTTTGCTGCAAAGCAAACTAACATGGCCAGCCCTCTGGAAGTTGCTTCTTTACACTTCAGCCCTATACTCAACTACACACCCACAAGTGAGCCCAATACTGGATTCAGGATTTAGGGTCCCTTGGGCTTGGAACCCAAAGCGGGCCTCCCTAACCTGGAAGAGCTGAGATGTGCAAACTGATAATTCCCTTAGGCTCCATCTGATCTTCTTGGACACTCTGTGCAAAGTGGAAATGGCAGCACTGTTAGGGTAGTGGGCCCTCAGCTGGTCCCCTGGGACTCTGACAAATGCCCAACCTTGACACCCTCTAGAACCAACCTGAATAAGCCCCCATCAGAATGTAAAGAAACTGAGGATACATATTGGAATGCATTGGGTTGTATCCAAAGTAGTGTTACATCTTGGTCCCTGTCAGCGCAATAATTTCTGCTTGGGCAACAGGACTTTCCCCTTCCCCCCATCCCCTAAATCTGTTCTAGACCCTCTGGAGTAGATTGGGGAAGGGTGTGGGGCATATCGGAGGGAGCCTGCTGTACTGCAAGTAATCCTTGCACTGATGGGGCACATTTGTTTGATACCAACCACTGTTAGTAAAGTAGTGTGGTTTGGCTGACAAAACTCCTCATTTGACTCAGAACTCAACCAGATCCTATAAGAATCTGCTTTTATTTACTTGAACAGGACTCTGCCCTGGCACTGGCCTAATCTGATGTATTGGCTTTCTTTAATCTGAAGCTATCTGTTCTGCAGCACTTCACATCTATCACAATGTCTATCTCCCTGGTTTGCTAAATAGATGGTTTAGTATGCAGCTAGAGATGCAATGTGATATGTCAGGGGAATGCCTCTACTCTTCCTTCATAGAATGTTCATCTATGGGTGCTGCATGGAGTACACCTTTGTCACTGTACTCCTAAATCATTCCATAATGATGATGTTGTGTGTTCCAAGGCTATGTCAAGAGGCAAAGGAGGCAGGAAACAATTTTGCTTAATATTTGTGCATGTGTACTGGTAAAACTCACACTCTTTTCCATCCCTTTGTGGAGGGAGTAATTTTATTTATATATATATTTATTAAATTTATATTCCGCCCTTCCTCCCAGAAGGAGCCCAGGGCAGCAAACAAAAACACTAAAAGCATTTTAAAACATTTTTAAAATGAAACATCGTAAAAAAATGTATTAAAACAAAACATCGTAAAAACACTTAACATTTTTTTTAAAAGCTTTTTAAAAACAACTTAAAAAGCAGTTCCAGCACAAATGCAGACTGGGATAAGGTCTCTGCTTAAAAGGCTTGTGGAAAGAGGAAGGTCTTCCATCGATGCCGAAAAGATAACAGAGATGGCGCCTGTCAAATATTTAAGGGAAGTGAATTCCCAAGTGTCGGTGCCTCAACACTAAAAGTCCTCTTCCTATGTTGTATGGAATGGACCTTCTGATTATATTGGCCGGAGGCCCTCACCTGCAGAGTGCAGTGATCGACTGGGTATATAAGGGGTAAGACAATCTTTCAGGTATCCTGCTCCCAAGCTGCATAGGGCTTTGAAGACCAAAACTACAACCTTGAACTTGACCTGGTAGTTAATGGGCAGCCAGTGCAATTCTTTCAGCAGTGGGTTAACATGTTGGTGGCACCCTGCCCCAGTGATCAGTCAAGCCACCACATTTTGCACAAACTGCAGCTTCCGGACCAACCTCAAGGGCAGCCCCACATGAAATGCATTACAGTAATTCAGCCTGGGGGGTACCACTACATGGATAACAGTGGTCAGGCTATACAGATCCAGAAACAGCTGCAGCTGTCTTACCAGCCGAAGCTGGTAGAAGGCACTCGTAGCCACTGATGTCACCTGGGCCTCCAGTGACAAAGATGGATCCAGGAGCACCGCCAGACTACGAACCTGCTCTTTCAGAGGGAGTATGACCCCATCCAAAGCAGGCAATTAACCAATTATCCAAACTCGGGAACCACCAGTTCACAACGCTTCCATCTTGCTAGGATTCAGAGTCGGTTTATTGGCCCTCATCCAGTCCACTACCGAGTCCAGGCATTGGCCCGGGGCTTACACAGCCTCTCCCAATTTCAATATTACAGAGAAATAGAGCTGGGTATCAGCAGTGTACTGCTGACACCTTGCCCCAAATCTCCTGATGACCGCTCCCAAGGGCTTCATATAGATGTTAAACAGCATGGGAGACAAGATGGTACCCTGCAGCACCCCACAGCACAACTGCCCGGGGCCTTAAAAACAATCACCCTATGCTATTCTCTGAAAATGACTCTGGAGATAGGATCGGAACCACTTTAAAACAATGTCTCCAATATCCATCTCACCAAGTCAGCTCAGAAGGATACCATGGTCAGTGGTATCAAAAGCCACTGACAGATCAAATAAGAATAACAGGGTTGCACTCCCCCTATCCTTCTGCCAATCTTCCCCATTCTTCTCCATCAGGATGCCCAAGGTTGATTCAGTCCCATAATCAGGCCTGAACCTAGACTGGAATGGGTCAAGATAATCTGTTTTATCCAAGAGTACTTGAATTGCTGCTCTCAACAAATTTCCCTAAAAAGGGAGTATTTGCAACTGGGCAGTAGTTGTCACAAACCAATGGGTTCAGGGTGGGCTTTTTCAGGAGTGGTTGGATCACCACCTCTTTCAGGGCAGCTGGGCCCATTCCCTCCTGCAAAGACATGTTGACCAAACCCTGGATCCACTCAGTCATAAGCCAAGAAGGGCAAGGGTCGAGAGGACATGTTGCTGGCCGCATCCTAGTCCACGTCTTCAGGCTGCATCAACTGAAACCAATCCCAAGAAGTTGCAGCAGACATTGCACTGGACACCTCACTAGGGCTACAGTAGATTTAGATGGGGCATCAAGATTGCTACAGAGGCGAGCAACTTTACGCTCAAAGTGCCTTGCAAACAAGTCACAGTGGGCTTCCGAAAGGTCTAAAACTCCATTTCCTGGAGTTGTGTTAACAGACCCCTGACAATATGGAAAAGCTCCACTGGATGGCTATTTGAGGATGCGATGGTGGCAGATAAGTGGGCCTTCTTCGCCGTCCTCACTGCCACACAGTAGGTTCACTTATGATGTTTTACTCATGCCCGATCAGCCTCACTGCATGTCTTTCACCACTTGTGCTCTAGCTGTCATCCAGCCTGTTTAATTGTCCTTAGTACACTGGTGTACCAAGGTGCAAACCAGGCTTCACAATGCTGGAGAGGGCGCTCAGGGGCAACCGTGTTAAGAACCCAATGCATCTTGTTGTTCCACAGCATAACAAGGGCTTCAACATGGTCACCTGCTCTATCTACTGGGCTTTCAGGAATCCTGTGGATTCCATTACTGTCCAGGGTAGACCATCTTAATCTGTCCACCACTGCTGCAGGGGAGCATTGGAGCCATAAGTCTAAACTTCACCAGGAAGTGGTCTGACCACAACAATGGGGTGACATCCACCCCCCATCTCCAGACCACCCTTTCCTCCATCTGCAGCAAAAACTAAATCAAAGGTATGTCCTGCCCTGTATGCCAGACCAGTGACAGCTTGAGGCAATCCCATGGTCATCAGAGAATCCATGAAGTCCTGAGCCAGAACACTAGAGGCAGTCTAGTGAAATCACACTGGACTATTGTTCTGGGCTCCTCCGATACCACAGCTTAGATGGCCTCTACTAACTCAGTCAGAAAAGCCCGTGTGGGCATGGCTATACCTCCCTCTACCCATGATAACTAAAATTGAGGCAGCATCACCTATGTCCCTCCTTCCCAAGACTCCTTCTAAACACATATCAACAATAACAACAGCCCACCAACAAAATCTATCAGAACAGTTTCCCCAGTACACCTTTGAGAGAATTGGGAATTACTGGGACTACATCACCAATATCTTTCACACAGGGCACATCTACCCCCCCCATCTACCTGCCAGCCTTCTATCAATTGTAGACTCTCACTCTGAAGGCATCTGGCGACTTTCTGCTATCACAGTTCACTGCAGAGGCTCTCACCCAGGGCAAGAACCACACATGCGCCTTACACCCTCCCCCCAGCAATCTCCTCTAGATTGGTTAAAAAAAAATAGAAGAGGGTAGCACCCTCACCCTCAGGACTCCCCAAGGAGCTCCCCAAGGGATGACTCCTTTCATTAGCAACCCTGCGGTGGCAGACCCGCTGCCCAAGGCTGCCAGGCTTTTATGCCCCCGGACCCAGCCAGGAGCTGATGGAAGAGGCTGCAAGATTGATGGCAACCTCTCTCTGGATTCAGGGTCAGGCTGGGGGTCCCAGTCCTTACAGCACTTACCAGGGACCTTGGCTGTCTGAAGAGAGAGCAACCCAGGAGAGCAGGCAAGTAAGTAAGCAAGCACCCAGATGCTCAAATAGTCACTCCTAGGGCAGGTCTTCTCCAGTTTCCCAGTGCTACAGCTGTACTGTTTCAGAAACTGGTTTTCTTTGGATGAACACTTTCAGATTTTTTTATATCTGTATTGTTGCTTTGAATTTCTTGGGTATTTTGTATTTAATTATTGGAAATCACTTTGGGACACCACTGGTTCTGTGACACAATATATAATATTATAAAATAAAATAAGCTACTGGGTTCCTTTTTACCTGTGCCCTCAGTCTGAATTAGTGTTTCTAATAAGTATTTAAAGAAGAATAAAACTCACATTACAGATGTGTAGACTGAGGCTCAGAGAATAATTTCTTGTTTTTAGCTATCTAGTGAATTATGGGCCTGTAGAACCAATGTCACAGATCTAAGATGTCTTTGCATGAGTTTTATGAGTTTACACATGGCAACTAGGTGTAGCTACACAGTATCAGCACATACAAAGATCAATGGGTTCTACCCAATGAATGGCTATAATCATGAATCTCAGGCCCATAAAGACTTTTAATCATGAAGTGTAGAAAAGAATTGCCATACATACACTGCAAGAAAAAAGCATGTGGTTTCTCTGAAGATAATACCTCACATTATATGTGACATCAGGTGTGGGGTATGTATTACGTGGGGCAGGTACTGAATCGCCTACATGAAAGAGTTCCTCGTGGGGAACTCAATCATAGCCAATCCTTGCAGCAAGGAGGCTCAAAGACACCACCGTCAACTGATGGGCAGCACCTTCAAGCCTGCTGATTGGCAGTGCTTCAAAACACCAAGGGCTCTTTGTGACATCATGCAAATCACAGGTGGGCAGCCCCATGAGGGCTAGGGGAGATAAAGATCTGGCCCATTGACCAGATTAGGTTTCCATCCCTGGAAATAGAGGACTGTTTTCTGACACCCCTTCAGAGACACACCTTTGTATTGTAGCTCACATGGCCACATGATCAAGGTCATCCAATATCAACGAGGATCAAACTTGCTCACTCTGCTCATTCATTCTTGTTAATTCTTGTTAATTGTGGAGGAAACTCCTTGGCATAAGGAGTGTGCATCAGCCAAGTGCTTAAACTAAACTGTTTTGAAAAGCAAATAAGGTTTTGTCTGGACTACCTGGAAATTGACTCAATTAAGGCAATGATTTTACCTAATCCTTTCAGGATGGCACTCATCTTCTCTCTGAAGCCAGGTAGGAGAACTTGGTGCCCTCCAAATGTTGGACTACATCTCTCACCATCCCTATCCATTGGCTGTGCTGGGTGATACTGATGAGAGCTGGAGGCCAACAACATCTAGAGCAGCCTTTCCCAACCAGTGTGCCTCCAGAAGTTGTTGGACCACAACTCCCATCAGCCTCAGCCAGCATTGCCAATTGCTGAGGCTGATGGGAGTTGTGGTCCAACAACATCTGGAGGCACACCAGTTGGGAAAGGCTGATCTAGAGGGCCACAGGTCTCCACCCATTTTAAAGAACTCGTGCAAAAATGTGTAGGGAAACATTAGAGTACTAGTGGATGGGACTAAAGGTCTGTCTAGCACCAGTATCCAGTTTCTTGCAGTGGCTAACTAGATGCCCCTAGGAAGTTTGGAAGCAGGTCACAAAGTCAATTGCCCTCCCCCTTTTTTTTTTAATCCCCAGGCAATCGGTATTTGCTAGAATTATGCCTCTGAGCATGGTTTTTATATAGCAAGGGTGGGAAATGTCTGGCCTGGGGCTCAAATACTACCCTCCAGGCCTTTGTATCTGGCCACTGGAGCTCTCCCCAGACCACACCCCTCATTGACCCTGCTTTGCACCTTCCTTGAGTGTTTTTGCCTGGCTGGATTGTCTTTGAACTCTGATTATTCCTCCTGCTTCTCTATACAGAGGATGAAGATGAGTGTGTGCAGCTACTAGACAACTCTAAAACTCACATTCTTTGTTCTGCCTCTGGTCCTGCCCACCACTGGCATGTAGACCCCGAAGGTTGCCCAGAAGGGAATGTGACCCTCAGACTGAAAAATGTTCCCTATCCCTACTATATAGCCATGATGGCCGATAGCAGTTGGTAGACTTAGCCTTCGTGAATTTATCCTACCCTCCCCACTTTACACCTACCAAAGCTAGTGACCATCGCTATACTTTGTGGCAGTGAATTCCATATAATGACAAAGCTATTGAGGTATATTAAACTGAAATGCAACCACAGGTTCTTTTGGAACAGTTTCCCCCCCAAAAAAACCTGACGCAAACACCCAAAAAACTTCCACCATCCCGTGATCTGAGCTTGATGACATAATTTTGAACCAGTTATGTTCTAAGTTATAGAAGAGTATGAACCCATGTGTCAGTTTGCATTGCAATCCGAGACCATATTTGACTCCGTGATGCAAAAAAAAAAATGTGGTTTTATCACCATAGAACATCCTAAGATATTGATGTTCCATCTAAACTGGCTATTTCAATTACAAAGATCAGCATAGAGAAGATGGTAATAGTCAAGCGTGATTACGACCACTTACATGCCAAGACTACTAATGCCCATTAAGATAAAAGAGGATATTCCCACATCATATTTCTGTTACATTTCTGTAGCTTTTGCTGACTCATCAAGGCAACAGCATAGGATGAGCATTTAATTAAGTCCAGGTTATAGCTTTGGGGGGAAAGGGGGAGGAAATGGAATCATAAATAGAGTCTTTCCTGAAATACCACCTTTTCCAGGAAGCCTTTGATCGAAACTAAGCAAAAGTGCATGTAATTGAAGTAACTGCACACTCTTCTGCAATTTACCCATGCTTCGATCCCCCCTTCCTCTGTTGTTTTCCTGTGCCTATTTTAAGATTGCAAGCCTCTTGGGTAGGAACCTGTCAAACCTGTATGTGTATAGTTGTAAAAGAGAATTTATATAATGAAAAATCCACTGCAATATGGAGTTCTGGAAAAAAAATCTTGTTTACAATTGATTTGGGTGTCCACCCCCTGGTGCCCCCCCCATCTCTCCAAGACAGTGATGGGGAACCTTTTCAGCTGAAGCACCTTCATAGGCAACTTTTCAGTGGTTGCATGCTAGTGGTGAGCAGGGGAAGAGACAAAAGTGGGCGGAGCAATGGATGCAACACTTCCCTTTGTACAGTAGGCTACTTTATAACCGTACAGAAGTCAAGAGGTTTCTATGCACCTCTACACATAAATACACACACCCCTCTTCATCCATGCAGCAAGAGACATTATCATAGTTCAAGGACACATTCCAGATCACAGAAAAGGGCTGCCAAGGGGTAGTAGTGGCCTGGGGACAATTCCTGAGGGCCACATAAAGAGTCCTGGAGGGTCACATTCAGCTCCCAGACCTGAGGTTCTCTGCCCTGTTCTAAGATCTTGATAGGTGGTGGTTGTTGTTGTTGTTGTTAATAATAATAATAATAATACTATTAATACTACTACTAATAATAATAATAGAAATGTGTCATTTGTAAAGGCTTCGTGACTGATATATTTGATCTTTACAGAAATATTCATAATAACATGCACATTCAAAGTGCTTCATGAGCAAACTTAAGACAAGATGGAAATATTGTTGCTTGGCTGATCCTGGAATAGGTATACTAGTATACAACACTTAACTGGATATATTCTTGGCCAAGATCTAAATCCTTTTTGCTAAAAGAAAAGGGGGGAAATGGCTGTGTACTGGGCCCAGAAAATCCTGTTGGCACACTTCAAAGTTGGGAGTCCAACAATATATGTTAGATACAGGTTCGCCACCCCTTGTCTAAAGATTGTGTTGTTGGTGCTTCAAGGGCAAACAGCCTGGATTCTACATAGGCTTGTGCAAGTGTGTATGCGCATGTGTCTTCAGAGAATAAGCATTTATTTGGAGGGGAGATGAAGGATTGCTCTGGAATAATTTTACATCCTTTGTCAACTTCAGCTTGGCACCAACCATCTAAGAATGTATTATAGCATACTGCATTACTACCACTAGTAAGTAAGATAGCTCTGTGGTCAAACTGTTTGATGGTTCCATGGTTCATAGCAATTCTCAAAGGGCACCTTTAATTACTAAAATGCAGTATAATCCTATGTAATTACAAGTTTGAGATTAATAGCTAATATTGGCTAGACTACACAAAATTTGTTCCAACAGCAGGCTAGCATCCCTTCTGTGAGGATGAGTCAGAAAAAAGAAATGACATGAAACGTGGGAGGGGTGAAAACAAGAGATGTTGATGTGTCCTCATTGAATTAAGTAGCATTTACTAGGTTGTATAAATCTCTCCCAGGCATTTTACTTTATAATGAATTGGATGGTACAGTCTTTGTCCAATAGGTGTAAATACCTTAGTGTAATGGTTAGAGTGTCCAACGAGGGCTTCAGAGACCTAGGCTCAAACCCCTGCTCAGCTGTGGAGTGATCTCAAGCCAGTGACTCTATCAGTCTAATGTACCCCACATGGTTATTGAGGATAAAGTGGACATGCAGGGAAGAACCATGCATGCCATCCTTGAAGTTGTGGAACAGTCTCCCCGATGAGGTGCACTTGGCGCCGACATTGTTATCCTTTCGGCGCCAAGTTAAAACCTTCTTCTTTTCCAAGGCTTTTAATTTAATTTAATTCAGTTTTAAAATCTGCTGTAATTGTTTTAGATTTTTTTTTATCTTTTGTACTCTTGTTGTATATTATTGGATTCTATTGTATATATCTGTTTGCTTTTTGTTCACCACCCAGAGAGCTATGCTAGTCGGGCGGTATAAAAATTTAATAAATAAATAAATAAATAAATAAACAAGTCTGGAGGAAAAGCAGAATATCATGGGACAGATAAATAAACAGGAATATTTAAACATGCCTTCAGGCCCAGCACCAACAGGTGGCCAGGTTGGGCACTGGCTGAGGGCCCCTGGCGCTGGGCAGGTGTAGCTCCCACTCTGTGCTCCATGATCTGATACTGATGTGGATCACAGAGCAACAGCCACCCTCCCACCCTTGTATACCCTTGTATAGCGGGCTGGCTATACAACTTCCTATGGTGCTGCATCAGCACACTTTGTGCACATGCTTGCCATCACCCAAGATGGCGGCAGAGGTGTCCACGCACACCCTGCCATTTTGAGTAATGGCGGATGTGCTCGTGCTGTGTGCATTCTAGGACTCTTCCAACTGCAACAGCAGCACAGAGGCAGGACAGAGAACAGGAAGCACCTAAACAGGGATGGGCACCCACAGATTGTGAAGGGCGGAAGCTCCCTAAGGGAAAAGAACTGGCCCATACATTTGGAAGTTCTTGAAGGAAATGCACATGAAATAAAATCAGGATAGAAACAAGCACCATGAAAAACAGATATGGTACTGACCTCCAAAGCCACCAATCAACTGAACAAGAAATATGCAGTCCTAGTCTCCTGACCCAAGCAACAAGCGAAAGTCAGTGTGGTGTAATGGTAAGAATGTCAGTCTGGGACCTGGGAGATCAGGGTTCAAATCCTCACTCAGCCATGGAGCTCCCTGGATGGCCTTGGGCCAGTCACATCTCCTATCCTACACCACAGGGTTGTTATGAGAATAAAATGGAGAGGGAGAAAACTGCGTACACCCCCCTGAGCTTGGAAGAAAGGTGAGATTTAAAATAAATAAAAATGCCAGAAAGGAGCCTGTCCTCCCACTACAACTGTATGCATATCTTAGGGATGGTAGCCTTACTTACACTGTGAGAATCACTGCTTTTCTGCCACTAGGGCTACCACTTGAATTTCTGTGAGTTTCTGAAATAACATCTGCCAGTTTCACTTCTCTTTTCTGGTCAGTTTTACTTTATGTAAGGGGCTTGTGCAGCCTTCTTCAACCTGGTGCCTTCTGGCTCTTTTGGACTACAAATCCCATCAGCTGCAGCCTGAGTCACCATGTGCTGGTTGAGGCTGATAGGTGTTCTAGTCCAAAACAGTTAGAGGGCACCAGGCTGGCAAAGTTTTGCTAGCACAATGTTTGACATTGCCAAATGCATTTGGTTTAAATATCAGAAACTGGGTAGCACTCATATTTCTAAAAGGAGAGATTGTGAACTCCCAACTTCTAGAAACCCCTTATTACAATATGCACTTGGGCTGGAAGGTGTTATTCAATGTATTCAATACTGAGAGAGAAAAAACACTTTTCACATGTTCAAGGAAATTCACCTCTTTATTATTATTTTACCTAGCCATATGTTCCAATGCAGAGTCCTGGCGTTCATACTAGTCCAAATTCCAACTTTGGAATTAGGTTTCCAAAATTAATCATTTGTAAATCAGCATTAAGGTCTTTCCTTCTTTTGCTTTCTATACAACTTCTGTTTCCCCCTACATGGTATCTACTTAGACAATTTCTATAATGTCTAATATATAAAAATATTTCTAAGCAGCTTACAGAAAACTAAAACAGACAGCTGAAACAAATGTTACAAAAGTATACAATGTCACATATTTAAATGTGACATTAATACAAATTACTAATAAATTTAAACCAATTATCAGTTCTTTCTCCTTCTGACATACCTTCCCTCTCAGCTTCCTGGCTCTCACCCAGGACTCCATGCAGCCATCCTGGCTCTCACTCAGAGCCCAAACACAACTCACTACCCCCCAAATCTCACAACGTAGAGGGTTTCCAAAAACTGCCATCATCATCCTAGTCTCTCAATCTAGGCTTGTTTTTATGGGCAGGCACCAAGGTGGATGGAGTTTCCTCAGGTTGCCCATGTGTCCCATTCAGCACTCAATCAGCTACACTGCACACACCTGGTTCCAGGCTATAGCAGGTTTAGTTTTGTGTTTCCCAGGGCCTCCAAGGATGACAAATAGGACATTCCTCCACTCACATTTCTTTCTCTGGCCTCTGCACACCTCTTCTCCATTAAGACTAGGGTTGCCAGGTTCTTGGCCTGAGACTGATCCCGTATCTTTAGGAGACAAGAAAGTCAGCCAAGTGCAGGTGTTCTTGCAACCCTGTAATGGGAAAAACCACAAGGGGGCATAACTTTTAAAGATACAGAAGACCTCTTAGAGGCCAGGCCTGGCAACCAAGAGGTTTTCTGTATCTTTAAAAGTTGTGCAGGTGGGAGGGAGAATGCCACCTTGTGGTTTTTCCCATTACAGGGTTGCAAGAGCACCTGCACTTGGCTGACTTTCTCTTCTCCTAAAGATATGGGATCAGTCTCAGGCCATGAACCTGGCAACCCTAATTAAGATCCAGTAGTGGGGTGGTACAGGAGTCACTCGCTTCACAAACTGAAGCTGGATTAGCTCAGGAAAGACAGCCCCTTGCACCTACTAGGCCTCTGACCCTCTGCCTGGAAACATAATTAGTCTGATTCTATTTGTTGGAGATTAAAGAGAGATCAGCTGTCCTGTAAGATCTCAACAGTGAATAGTACAAAACTAGAATTGTTTTATTGCTGATCTCAAAAATACACACACACTCTACAACAACAATACCAATGCTTGTGAAGCAGTGCTTAGAGGTGGCAATGAGCTGGATGTGGGCCAATAAATCCTGAAAAGGCAGAGGTGTTATGTGTCCTAAGTTCTTGAGTCCCAGAGATGTGGAGAGAGTCTGTCCTGGATGGGGTTGTACTCCTCTGGAAGGATGAGGTCTGTAACCTGGGGGTGCTCTCAGATTCAGCCTTGTCACTGGAGGCTCAGGTGGCCTTGGTGGCTAGGAGTGCCCTTTCCCAGCTCCAGCTGGTTCACCAGCTCTGCTCCCTTTTAGACAGAGATGACTAAGCAACTGTACACCGTGCTCTGATAACTTCCAGACTGGATTGTTACAATATGCTATGTATGGGGCTGCCCTTGAAGATGACTCAGAAACTTCAACTGGTCCAAAACGCAGTGGCCAGATTACTGGCTGGGAATCCATTTAGATCTCCTATAACCCCTGTTTTAAAACAGGTTCATTGGCTGCCAGTCTGGGCCCAAGTTACAGTGCTCATGCTAGCGTTTAAAGTCCTACACAATGTAGGCCCCAAATATTTGAAAAACTGCCTCCACCAAAGAACCCCTCGGGTGTTGAGAACAGCAGAGGCTGTCTTGGTAGTGTACAATGGAGATGCCAGACACACCTCTGTGGGGAGGGAATTCCACAACTTAGGGGCTGCTGTAAAGAATGCCCTCACCCCAACTTCTGAAAGTGGCGAAACTACCAAGAGGGCTCCATTATGGTTCCACCAGAAGAATCCTGGGAACTGTAATTTGTTAAAGGTACCAACAGCTGTTAAAGACCTCTCATAGAGCTACACTTCCCAGCACCCTTAACAAACTACAGTTCCCAGGATTGTTGGTGTGTGAGGGGGAAGTCATGATATGGATGTGACCATAGATTACTCTTCTGTTTTTTTCCCCACACACTGCAGCTTGGGTAGTTTTGACTGGCAGTCTTAGGAACCAATAGAGGGAATCCTGATTCATGAACTGCTTGCCTCCTAAGGGGTGGGAGACTTTAAAAAAACAGAAAATGTGCATGATGTAGAGCCCTCAGTAGAGCGATTGGCTTGACTCACTTATCCGACTCCTGTGAAAAACTGTTTTGTTGAGGCTAAAATGTTTTACATTTTAAGTTAGGTGGTTAAACTCTTTCCTTAGATCCCTGCAAAATGTAGCAAAGGTCACTTGAATCTTCAGCTGTGTCCTCCAAGCCCTGTGTCATACGTTTAAAGACAAAGCTGTTCATCTGTGGTGTTTTACTGCCACTGAGCTCACCCATTTGTCAAGGAGCACAGACATCGTGACCATGGGCTTTGATTTTTGACGAGCGAATTTATGCCACTATAGATGCAAACAGCTCTCCTGACAAGTTATCAACACAGCGGCATGTCACAACCTCCAGTGAACACAATGGAAACGTTCCCACTGACATCAAAGGACAGTGGATCAAAATCATGGCATGCACTAAACCGCTTGCCATGAAGCATAGAGTGTTCACTGATACTTGCTGAAATTCACATTCTCAACTATGAGAGGCTTTAACCAAGCTGTAAAAATGCTATAAAGAGGTGACAAAATGACTGTATAAACGGTCAAAATAAAATACAATTATATCAGTTCATGTCAATTCTATTGTATTTCTTTCAGCCATAACAAAAAGCAGCAAATTAAAATGACAAAACCAATTAATAAAACCAGTCAAGAAAGATTAAGCCAAGCCATTTGTGATACAAGCACATTAAGTACCCTAAGAGGACCTATCATATATCCTTGAAACAAGTACTTAAGTAATTAAGCTTGTAATCAGATAGTGCTTGATAATAAGTACCCAGATTGTCACTGACATGTAAATCACCAACAGTTTGTAGATGCCAAAATGACCTTGTAATGAAGAAAAATGACTAATAAATAAAATAAATAAAATGATAGATCGATATTGTAAAGATTGTATACCAATAATTTTCAATATAGAAAAAAACACAGTAAGGAAGAAATCCTATAAGCACTTCCCTGGAAGAAAGTTTCATGGAGGGTCACTTCTGAATAGGCATATACAAGATTATACTGTAAAGAGTATAACTGAATGAATATGATCACAAACATAAAAACAAACAAAGTTGAGGGGGTATAAATATAGAATTCTTAAGTCATACTTAGACCCACTGAAATCAATGGACTTACATAAGTAATGACTGACTTATTTCAATGAGTCTTAAGAACATGAGAAGAGCCCCGTTGGATCAGACCAATGGAATGGCCCATCTAGTTTGGCATCCTCCTCTCACAGTGGCCAGCCTATGATGCCTATGGGTGGCCTGAAAGCAGGTTTTGAATGCAAGAGCTCATTCCCCCCTTGTGATTCTGAGTAACTGGCATAAATAGGCATACTGCCTCCAACATCTTCTCTGAGATGACTTATAGTGCAATTCTAATTATGTCTACTCAGAAGTAAGCCCTATATTGAATCCAATGGGGCTTACTCCAGGTAAGTGGGGTTAAGGTTGCAACCTTAGTCAGATACTATGCCTTATGTCTATAATTACATGCATGGTTGGCATTATACAGTTCAATATACAGTTCAAAATGGCCATCCTGAACCAGAGCATGGCATGTTGAAAAAAGTGGACAGAAGGGAGTTACTACAATGGCTTTCAAGTTACAGTGCACTTGATCAACATTCTCTGAATCAGCCCAGAAGGAAAAATACTTAATAAACTTCCTTATTGAAGATTTTCTTGCACTGAGAAAAAATTGCTGCAGTGTTGTTGTTCTTGTTGTTGTTTTCATCATTATTAAAGTATTTCTATTCCACTTTTCTATCAGCAGGATACTCAGCATGGCTAAAATTACAAAAATGAAAACAGTAAAACATAGCAAATCAGCGAATACATAACATTAGCAATAACAAACCTGTTTATCTAGGCATTCCCTTGATCACTTGAACCAAGTCTGTTATAATTGGATTGTTTTCTTGTGTGTTTTAATTAGGAAGGTTTATATTTTAATGTTTTAATGGGATTTTATTGATTGATTGATTGATTGATACCCTGCCCTATCTTCCCAGCAGGAGCCCAGGGCAGCAATTGTTTTATTGTACATTTTAATTATGGATCTTTATCTCTTAATGTCTGTATAATTGGCTTTTATACTTTAGAAAGCATGTTTGGGCGTTGAGTGGTATATAAATAAATAAATAATAATAAACCACAAGCATGAAAAGCTGCAGTAAAACGATTTAGAAGAATGAGTAGCAGCAGTTTGACGACATACACCACAGCGACAAATAACAGGCAGCTAAATGCACCATATTCCAAATGCCTTTTGGAATAAGAGTGTGTTTACTCTCTGCCAGAGAGTTACACAAAGCCACTTTGAAGGTGCGCTCCCAGCACCAGTCAGCCTACCAGTTACCACTACTCTTCACTCCCCTTTCCCACAGGGCACTGCCTTTTAGCTCCCAGGCTCCAACCCTCACCTCATGGTCTGCACTTAGTAACGTGGTTATTTATCAAACTTTATAGCCTACCTTCCTCCACTAAGGGTACCTAGGGCCACTTTCACACCATTTATTCTATTATTGTTCCACTTTAATTAGTCATGGCTTTTCCAAAAGAACCCTGGGAAGGAAGCTGAGAGTTGTTAGGAGTCTCCTATTCCCTTCAAAGAGTTACAATTCCCAGCGTTCTCTGGGAAGAGGGACTGACTGGTATAATAGGAGTTTCTTAACAACTCTCAGCCCCTGCACAAACTATACTTCCCAGGATTCTTTGGGGGAAGCCATTACTGATTACAGTGGAATAATAGTGGAATGAATGTCAGGTGTGAATGTGGCCTACGTACCCATAGTGGAGGAAGGCAGGCTATAAAATATAAATAACTACATGTTACCATAACATACTATGACAGTCAGTATGGTGTAGTGGTTAAGGTTGGACTGGGACATGGGAGACCAGGGTTCAAATCCCAGCTGAGTCATGAAGCTTGATGGGTGGCCTTGGGCTGGTCATTGTCTCTCAGTCTAACCTACCTTACAGGGTTGCTGTGAGGATAAAGATGGAAAGGGAGAACCATGTTTGGATGCCATCTTGAGCTCTTTGGAGGAAAGGTGGGATATATATGTAATAATAAATAATATGTGATTGATTGATTGATTGATTAATAGCCTTCTTTCTTGCTGTGAAAACTGCACTCACACTCCAGGGTCAGCTGATATTTTAGTTATGTGGTTAGTGAAAATGTATCATTTTGGTCATACAAGGCAATAGGATTCACATGTCTCTGAGAAGCGCAAAGGTCTGCATGCTTGGCATGCCAGCTCAGTCTCTGGCATCACCCATGCTTTATTCCCCCACCTTAGGAGGTATGTGTATTACATCTCTCAGGTTGGAAATCTCAAGTGTGTTTCTGAGTAGTGTGTGAGCTGACCTTCCCTCTCCCCTTCTTTCCCCTATTGATTCAATCACTCAGCTTCCAGACTTTTCTCCACTCGTCCATTGTTCCCTTTATTAGGTCAACAGCACACCCCATCCCCCCCTCCTCCCTCATTCAGCTAATTCTATGCAGGCCACCATCCATCCCCTTTATGCATCTCAGACGCTAAGTGCTGAGCAATGGGGAAACGATCCTAACCTTTGTGCAGAGGGAGCAGAGGGGAGGTGTGTGTGGGAAGGCTTCAGCGTGCAGTCTGCTTCATGTGTGAATGTGTGGCAGGTTATTAATATTAATCAGGACTGAAAGCTAGCTGGTGGAAGAAGGGGATAAACAGGTGCATTTATGTGAAGGCCAGCCTGCAGGTCTTTGCAGGTATCCCACGGAACTGGTAATAGTAATCCTGACTTGTCTCTCTGTGAAAATCAGGAACAAGGTCCCCGATGTTAAGCAGCCACGCCAGGGTATAACACTAATAAGTGAATTCTGTTCTCTGTGCAGCAGGCTAGGGAGTCTGAATAAATTTCTCTGGCCTCCCACACAACTTCCTTCTGTGCCAGTTTCTGTCAACCAGCAAATTCTTGCAAACCTGAGGATGGCAGCATACTATGCCTCTGACACAGCGTTCTTTGGGTGCATCAAAAGGAGAGACTCAGGCTTAACTCTGACCCTATTTAACACCCTATTTAAAATGTGAAAGGTAGGCTGCTAATTCGAGTTCTGAACCTCCTGGACTGAAGCACTCTCATTTGGCATGGATTTCTCAAATACAGCAAGAGAATCTGCTCTTGCACTCTGCAAACATGAACCCATATGACTAATCTGACTGATGTGAAAGTCTCTGGATCAGCTCCATTATTGTCTGTATATATTTTGCCATCTCCTACAGAAATGAGAGGTGTTATTCTATTCTGTGAAATTTATTCCCAAGTAAGGCCCCATCTGCACTATAGGTTAAAGCAGTATTATACCACTTTAAACAGTCACAGCTTCCCCCAAAGAATCCTGGGAAGTGCAGTTTGATAAGGATGCTGAGAGTAGGGTTGCCATATTCCAGTTCCACAAATCTGGGTATTTGTGTATTATGTAAATATTCACTAATAGGCAAAAAACCTTGCGGTTTAAGAACATACCTATAGCCAACAGATATTTCTATCCAACTTTAAAAAGCAGGGAAATTGGGCAGCTATAGTGAATGCACCGGGGAGCAGGAGACCTGACCTCCTCTCTGAGATATTGTACTGCCCTACAAATTTGTCAAAATGTAAACACAATTTGGGTTGGTCTTTCACAGTCCAATGCACTTGCTGTGTAGCTTGGAAGAATTTGGTAACATGTGCCTCTGATCATATGGTGAATGGTGGCAACGCCATCTCCAAAGATAATTATATTTTGGTATGTTTGTTGGAGTTCTTACTTTGCTTCTTTCCTGTGTTACTAATGTTTCTACAGAGAATCTAAACTAGAAAATTTTATTTTCCTCATTATTCATCCTAGAAATCTGTGTCAAATTTATTTTCATTCATTTCAAAGTCTTTTTACTGGTCAATGTCATATGATAGTGAATACAGCCTTTTGTGTTTCAAATTGGAGGTTATGTTCTGTTTCTATTTTGGGTGCATTAACAGTTGAATCTGAAACTGCAGTTTGATGTAAAATCAGACTGATTCCAATATGTTGCTCCTTCAGCAATGACTCTAGCTGTTGGAAAAAAGAGGATGCATGTATTCAGCCTGCTATGTTTAAACTACTTTATTTAAGGCAAGGTGTTCATGATCAATTAAAAACATAGAGCACAGCTAGAATTTTGCTAGAATGTATTTCACCTCCCACTGTTTTATCTTGTGCAAATTGAGACACTTCTGAGGTCCACTGGAGACTATTCTGCAGAAGTCAGTGCCATTATTCCACAATTATGTTTGGAGTTTTTTTAGTGTAAATTTAGCAAAGTGTTGCTGTACTTCACATATTTGTAGAAATAAAAGCAAAAGAAAATGATTTCCTATAGGAAACTTCACTAAAATTGCAGAGTAAATCAGACATATTTAAAGTGACCATCTGAACTATATCAACTGTCTTAATAATGTTGCTTCCTCCCTGCTAAAACACGATCAGCACAGCACATGTCTTCTTTTTATTATTTGGGCTGATTGCAGGTGTTGCCACCACTCACTATATGTTCAGAGGCACGTTACCAAATTTTTCCAAGCTACACAGCAAGTGGATTGGACTGTGAAAGACCAACCCAAATTGTGTTTGCATTTTGACAACTTTGATAGGAGGGAGGAGAGAGGAGAAGGGATGGTAGGTTTGGTCATTTGCATACTTTTTTAGTTCAATGGGATTTATTTCTGTGCAATCATGTTTGAAAATGGAAATGGACTGCCTTAAAGTCGACCGGACTTATGGTGACCCTTTGAATAGGGTTTTCATGGTAAATGGTATTCAGATGTGATTTTACCGTTGCCTTCCTCTGAGGCTGAGAGGCAGTGACTGGCCCAAGGTCACCCATTGAGCTTCATGGCTGTGTGGAGATTCGAACCCTGGTTTCCCAGGTCATAGTCCAACAGTGACCTGTGGGAGGGGCAGGGAGAGGGAGGAGAGGAGATTGGGTGGGTGGGCACTGGGCAGAGGGGAAGCCCCCTTCCTTTCCAAAAGGAAAACATTGTGAACAGTATAATTGCTTTTCAGCATTTCTTCCACCTTTTTATTCTACAGAAGGCACATGTAGCCTCCCACTAGGGTTGCCAGGTTCAGGGCCTGAGACTGATCCTGTATCCTTAGGAGAAGAGAATGTCAGCTAAGTGCAGGTGTTCTTGCAACCCTGTAATGGGAAAAACCACAAGGTGGAATTCTCCCTTCCCCCTGCACAACTTTTAAAGATACAGAAGACCTATTGGAGGCTGGGCCTCGCAACCAAGAGGTCTTCTGTATCTGTAAAAGTTGTGCAGGGGGAAGGGAGAATTCCACTTTGTGGTTTTTCCCATTACAATGTTGCAAGAACACCTGCATTTGGCTGACTTTCTCTTCTCCTAAAGGTACAGGATCAGTCTCAGGCCCTGAACCTGGCAACCCTACTTCCCACCCAAATTTAAAACAAAGCTGTCCCTGGCCACATCCACACCAGGCCTCTATTACACTTTGGATAATCATTATTTATTTATTCATTTATTTTATTTATATACTGCCTCATAGCTGAAGCTCTCTGGGCGGTTTACAATAACTAAAAACATTAAAAACAAATATACAAATTTAAAAGCACATCTTTTAAAAACAATTTAAAACACAATTTAAAACAATTTATCATGGCTTCTCTCAAAGCCATGGCTCAAAGCCAATCATGGCTTCTCTCAAAGAATCCTGGGAAGTGTAGTTAGTGAAGGCTGCTTAGAGTTGCTAGGAGACGCCCTGTTCCCCTCATAGACCTTCAATTAGACTGGCTGACTGTTAAACCATTCTCTCAGGGGAATAGGAGTCTCCTCTCAGCACCCTTCACAAACTACACTTCCCAGGATTCTTTGAGGGAAGCCATGACTGTCTCAAGTGAAATCAAAGTCTGGTGTGGGTGTGGCCCCCTGATTAGCCAAGCCGCTGTGAGGCTTTTAGAACACTGACAGTTGGATCTTACTGAGCATGTCCCGCATTATCATTGGCTTCAAGCCAAAATTTCTTAAATTAATTAAAAATCAGCTAGGCATTTTTTAAACTTTTAAACTGCAGAAGATGAAGGTCAGAGTATGGGGCAAGGTTAGTATTAGGATTGCAGGTACTCTGTGAACATGGATGATTTTTAATGAATTTCAACAGATTATGAGAACTCTGACAGAAAAGTCCAAAAGGGCTCTGGGGTTTCTCTCTCTCTTTTTAGACTTTGTACTCTCTATTCTCTCTGACTGTTTTGTGTATCGCCATGAAAATTGAGAGGGTTGTTAAGCAAGCATTTCTGAGTTCAGGACCGTAAGTTTGGTAAGGTATTAGTTTGAAATGAGCTTATGGGAAGCATCAGAATGGCATGGGGGGTATTTTCAATTTAACATTGCAGAATGTGAAAAATCCTTGCTGGCTATAGTATACAGCCACTCTTGTGGCTTTATAATTTGATAATTGTGCAAATTAAGCATATTAAAGATTGCATTGTGCAGTTGTTTTGGGGTTTTTTGCCACTAAAACTAAGGGAGGATGTGAGGAATTTTAATTTTTGTAAAAACTTACATTTTCAGCCTTAAGTGCTTAGACTCTAGTTTCCAACACTATGGAATATTTATTTATTAAGAGGATTTATATCCTGCCCTTCCACTGTTAAAGACAGAGGTCAGGGCAAAAAGGCAGCAAGGCATCAATTAAAAGCAATATTGTGACTGAAAAGTGGCCTGTACCAACAATTAGGAAATGTGAAATGAACACACCACTACAAATTGTAACACAGATAGAAATCAAGATTTCAATATTATCACTTCAGTCAATCATTTTATCTAAAGACAGTAGTGTCTAGCATGTGAGAAGTGTCTTTAGTACACTGATTCACATACCAGATCAGGGAGAGGGGAAATGCAGCCTTCTATGATAAAGGCTGGAACTTAATGGAGACTTGAATGCTGGCACCTCTTTTTTTAAAAGAAAAGAAAATATGCAGTGAATTCCATAGACCTGGCAAGCTGTGCTAGCATTAGACAGGGCAGTTGTTCCATTCCTATTGGTCCCAAGTGGGAAATATATATTCAGTGGAATATGTATATTGTATACACACATCCATCCATCCCTGGGGAGGGAATGGAGTAGGGTGATCTTTGGTGGGGAGATGCCTTCCAGTCATTTTGAAGAAAGATATGTATTAAAAATGTTTTAGCCTTTTCTGAATTACTGAACAGAGACTCTGCTGGGTAACAGGGTGAGTGAGGCTGCATTCCAATGCAACTTTACTTGGGAGTAAGCACCAATTAATAGGGTGGGGGCAGGGCCAAAAAATGCAAATGCTAATACCTCAGCCTTTTCTACAGAGAGATTTGCTTTCATATCTTATATTTGTTCAAAGGAGGAAGCATTTGGTGGGTTCAAACCCCTTTATTCCATCCTCCATGATGGCAGGCAGGCACTCCTATTGCATTCACCACTTAAGACACATACTCTGAGACACAGAGGCAATTGAGATGAAGGCTGATTCTCCTTGCTTACTCAACCAGAAAGTCTATGGATAAGGGGTGGAACTGCACTTGATGATCAAGTGAGCATGTGCAGTTTTCTAAACTGCTAGATTCTGCATATGCAATAGGCAGGCAGACTAAAATTCTCGATTTTTCCAGGACAGCTGTGGTATCCCTCATTGGCTAAGAGCAATGGAAAGTGGGAGTAGGCTTTTTTCTAACAAAATGGGCAAAACATTGCCTCCACATTTTGCCTTGTATCTCTGGATCCACAAGGGCTAGAGACTTGCTTTTTTTAAAATGAAAGCTGAGAATCCAGGCCACCTAATGAGCTAAGCAGTCACTGGGTAGCATGGCTAGAATTTGGGTAAAATCCAGCTAACTGGGCAATATGGAAACCCTAGCTGAGAGTTGTTATGGAAGACCTTCTTCCCCTCACAGCTACAATTTCCAGAGTGGTTAACCATGATTGTTTTAGGGCAGCCGTGACTGTTTACAGGGGTGTGATACTACTTTAAATGGGTAGATGGGGCCTAAGAGTGTAGATGATCACAGTCCATTTGCTAGATAAAGAGGAGCACTGACTGAAGTCTTACTGTGTTCAATGAGCACATTGCCTAGCATATGTGTTTGAAATGCAACCTAAATTCTTTAGTATGTCAGTGCAAGTGGATATTATTCTTTTAATGAATGAAAATCTTTAAAAATAAAATCTCCTGGAGCATATGCTTGGAACTCCCCATTAGGCATTTCTCCAGGGATGGGCAGATTCTTAGATATGCTCATTATGAAGGATGAGTGGAAATCACCTATAAATTTAGAGCTCGTATAGCATAGATGCTAACAGCCAAGCTATATGTTATGTGAACAATTTGTGGTTAGACCACTGTGTCTAATCTGTGGCCCTTCAGATGTTATTAGACACCAACTCCCATCAGCCCCAGCCAGCGTGGCCAATGGTCAGGGATGACAGGAGTTGTATTTCTCCAACATCTGGAGAGTTGGGATCTTCTGTACGCAAGGCAGATGCTCTACCCCTGAGCTATGGCCCTTCCTCAATTCCTCTCTACTGTGGCTCTAAGCGGCAGATAGGATCAAGGAGGTGACATTGCCATGGTCTTCCTCCATGACATCTCTGTATGTAACTCTTGGATTTGAACCCAGCAGAGTGACTGGCTTGTCTGTTTAGCAATTCTGTGGTCTTGTCTCCTTGGGGCGCTTCTCTGCTGTCTTTCCTTCACCAGCATAGCATGTGCCCTAACAGTGGCAACCGAGAACACACTGGCTCAATCCCTAGCCATGGACTCACTAGACAGGTGTAGCAGAACTCTCTTACAGCTACCTTACAGGAAAGAGATCAGGTTTGGTTAATGATATCAACAAGCATATAGATAGAGGTGATCCAGTGGACATAGTGTACTTAGACTTTCAAAAAGCGTTTGACAAGGTACCTCACCAAAGGCTTCTGAGGAAGCTTAGCAGTCATGGAATAAGAGGAGAGGTCCTCTTGTGGATAAGGAATTGGTTAAGAAGCAGAAAGCAGAGAGTAGGAATAAACGGACAGTTCTCCCAATGGAGGGCTGTAGAAAGTGGAGTCCCTCAAGGATCGGTATTGGGACCTGTACTTTTCAACTTGTTCATTAATGACCTAGAATTAGGAGTGAGCAGTGAAGTGGCCAAGTTTGCTGACGACACTAAATTGTTCAGGGTTGTTAAAACAAAAAGGGATTGCGAAGAGCTCCAAAAAGACCTCTCGAAACTGAGTGAATGGGTGGAAAAATGGCAAATGCAATTCAATATAAACAAGTGTAAAATTATGCATATTGGAGCAAAAAATCTGAATTTCACATATACGCTCATGGGGTCTGAACTGGCGGTGACCGACCAGGAGAGAGACCTCGGGGTTGTAGTGGACAGCACGATGAAAATGTCGACCCAGTGTGCGGCAGCTGTGAAAAAGGCAAATTCCATGCTAGCAATAATTAGGAAAGGTATTGAAAATAAAACAGCCGATATCATAATGCCGTTGTATAAATCTATGGTGCGGCCGCATTTGGAATACTGTGTACAGTTCTGGTCGCCTCATCTCAAAAAGGATATTATAGAGTTGGAAAAGGTTCAGAAGAGGGCAACCAGAATGATCAAGGGAATGGAGCGACTCCCTTACGAGGAAAGGTTGCAGCATTTGGGGCTTTTTAGTTTAGAGAAAAGGCGGGTCAGAGGAGACATGATAGAAGTGTATAAAATTATGCATGGCATTGAGAAAGTGGATAGAGAAAAGTTCTTCTCCCTCTCTCATAATACTAGAACTTGTGGACATTCAAAGAAGCTGAATGTTGGAAGATTCAGGACAGACAAAAGGAAGTACTTCTTTACTCAGCGCATAGTTAAACTATGGAATTTGCTCCCACAAGATGCAGTGATGGCCACCAGCTTGGATGGCTTTAAAAGAAGATTAGAAAAATTCATGGAGGACAGGGCTATCAATGGCTACTAGCCGTGATGGCTGTGCTCTGCCACCCTAGTCAGAGGCAGCATGCTTCTGAAAACCAGTTGCCGGAAGCCTCAGGAGGGGAGAGTGTTCTTGCACTCGGGTCCTGCTTGCGGGCTTCCCCCAGGCACCTGGTTGGCCACTGTGAGAACAGGATGCTGGACTAGATGGGCCACTGGCCTGATCCAGCAGGCTCTTCTTATGTTCTTATGTTCTTAACTGGTATGAGTGGATGAGATTCTTTCTTGAATTAAACATCACTTTGCCCATTAAAGAAGGCTGCCACCCTACCCCCTGCACGCACGCACGCACGCACGCACGCACGCACGCACGCACGCACGCACGCACGCACGCACGCACGCACGCACGCACGCACACAGGCTCTGTGTGCCTTTAAAAACTGCCCAGCAAACCAAACTTTAACAGAAATGACTTTTTTTCCTGGAATTGAGATATGGTATGGAAAAAGCTACACCTGGTGAATTTCTGTCTGCTAGGCAGCTGTTAAAGGCACAGACAAGTAAACATAAACCCACCAATAAATGGAAGATGGCTTCTCTTCAGCCAGTGACATTAATGATCCATAACTTTGTTGGTTTTTAGAAGAGAGAGAGAGAGAGAAGATAAGCCTCATTTTTCTGAAGAATCAGTAAAATCATGTATCTGTCTTTCTCAGTGGGAGGCTTGGGGATTCAAAACTGTATTCTGAAGCCTGCTTTGTATTGACACATCTCCACACATTGTCACCAGCTGACAGATGGCTTGGAGACAAATGACAAGAATCTCGCCCTGCCGTCCCTCTTGTTTGTGCTCAGCTTGATTGTTCATAATGCAGCTCTAGATGTTTTCAACAAAGATGACAGTAAAATTCTCAATCCTGCCTCCCCCCCATAGCTCCAAGTTAATAATAAAAACATGTTTAGCATTGATGTAGCTCTTTTGGCATCCTTAAAGCCCTTAACATACATTAAGTTTGCAGTAGTCCCAATTTGACTCAGTGAGACTTTCTTCCAAGTAAATGTGTATGGCATCCAGCCAGAATGAGGGCTCCACTCCCTTTTGGGCGCCCTTCAGGGGGGCAGATGGCAGTGGTGGGTGGGGGCAGAAGCAAAAGTGGGTGGAGCAATAAATGTAAATTTGACATTGTGGCTCTTGGGCTAAAAGTGGTTCCCCAACCCGCTATGCATGTTTATTTGGAAGGAAGTTTCACTGAGTTCAGAGATGGGTGAGAAATTCAATTCAGTCTGCATTTTAAGCCAAATCTATCAAATCTGCACTTTCTGAAACAATATAAGAACCGAAACACAGCTATCCTTTGAAATTAGCACTTATCCAAAATTTTCAATGCAGTTCTCCAACCAAACAGTGTTTACAAAAATGAAAATTAGGGGAAAGTATGGACTGCAGAAAAGACAAATAATTGGGTGTTAGAACAAATTAAACCAGAACTATCACTAGAAGCTAAAATGATGAAACTGAGGTTATCATCCTTTGGACACATAATGAGAAGACATGATTCACTAGAAAAGACAATAATGCTGGGAAAAACAGAAGGGAGTAGAAAAAGAGGAAGGCCAAACAAGAGATGGATTGATTCCATAAAGGAAGCCACAGACCTGAACTTACAAGATCTGAACAGGGTGGTTCATGACATGCTATTGGAGGTCGCTGATTCATGGGGTTGCCATAAGTCGTAATCGACTTGAAGGCATATAAAAAAAATGCATAAAAATGAATATATGGATGAAAATAACATACAAAAATGCATTATATGATGAGAAATCGCTTGCAAAAACATGTACATTAGTCAAAACTGCCTACAAACTCTTTTATTAGGAGAAATTCTCACTAAAATGCTGAAGAATTTTCATGAGGATTTTTTCAAAAGAAAATTCTCAGATTGCTGGTGAAATGTGGAGAATCTAATTTAGGACAGGAAAAAAATGAGAAACTGAGAGAACTGAAATTGACAGATCTCTCCATCCCTAACTGAGTTTAATAGGGCATACTTCCAGGTAGATATTCATAGAACTACTACAGACTTAATGTATCTGAAGGGCTCAGAGGGAGGGAAACACTCCATGTTACAATCCAAATGTGACTGTCAAAGATGCAGAAAGCCAGTTGCCTGGAGGATCAACCATGTGGCAAGTAAAGCATTACTTCCCCTTTTCCACTTCCTCAACTTTCCAAAGAACAGTGTGGTAATGTGCAATTGGGTCTTAGAGTTGCCCACTGACCAGGAAAATATGATCTGGCTAGCTCTTGTGCCTTTACCGATAGTTTGTTGCACATAAATCTCTCACTGCATAGACACAGACATCATCTCCTACACCTCCCTGGATATGGTCTGAAGTTGCATGAGGACACCACCTTGCTGAAGCTAAGCAGATTTGGTTCTGGTTGGTGTCTGGATGGGTGACCACTTGGGAACATTATGTTCCTTGGGCCCCAAGATGGAAGAAAGACAAAATATAAATGTAAGAAAATAAGTAGATATAAACGAATAAAGAACATAACTGATAAAGACATAGGTACTGAAACTATTTGAAAAGTTGTCCAATCTGGAGTCAAGGTGAGTGGTGAAAGAACCAAGTTTATGGATGTCCCTTATTCCAAACTGGGAAAACCATTCTCTCCAAATGGAATGAAAGGGCAAGAAAATGCCAAAAAAAGTTCATTATGAGGAAATATAAAGAGATACACACTGGGAAATCACATAAATAAATGACCCTCGCTTTTCATGTACACCAATAGGATCTGAATTGACTGTTGCACTCAGGTTGTGCTGTTGAAAGGTTTTGCTTGCAGGCTTCTCACAGGCATCTGGCTGGCTGCTGCAAGACCAGGCTGGTAGACTAGAGGGGACTTTCACCTGATCTAGCAGGGCTCTTCTGTGACTACCTAGGAAAGAGATCCATGGTGGAATGCTCACTGAAAACATCCTGTTGTTACTGGGTCTCCATGCATTTATAGCTGCTATATGGAATATTTCTAAGCGACAAGTGGTCACCTGTAACCACCACCTCTCTACTGCTGTCATGTAACATTATATCCATCTGGAATTGACAACAGGCCAGAATTTAAGTCAGCCAGACACAGGTGTAAAAGCTAGAAAAAGTGTGTGGCCACTGTTTTCATATATTCCTGATTTCTATATGATGCATTTTAAAAAAGAAAATGAAACTTTGTATCCTTTAGAAGATGCCATACACATGATCAAATGCACTGTTCTTACACTGATTTTTAAAGGAGCTGCTGCCTATCAAAATGAGAAAGCTAACTGCACATGCTTAGAAGCACTTTGCCCTAAGGTCCTTTTTTTGAAACATAGACATAATGCTTGTTTTGTTAAGGTGTTCAGAAAGACAGCACTCCACACCCACTGTGGGAAGGCTTCTATCAGAAGTGCCATTAAAATTGATAACAAAAGGTGGCAACTGAACATCAAATTTAACAGACTTCTAACAGGTTGATGTCAATTATTTGCTTGGGAAACAAGAGACATCTAGTGGGGAAAAGTGTTAACTGCAGTGAAACAAACTAAGTTTCATGGAGCATCCAGATGGCTTCCAGACTGTCAGTATTTGGGGGGAGGGATTCAACCATAAGTGGGAAATTTAGGTTTCTACAGTTAAAGTGAAACAAATCCGCTTTAAAAAAGTAGAAGACTTTTTGTGGTTAAGAAAGTGATGGGCAAATGCACTGAAAAGTGTGGGATGAACAAGTGATTAACAGGAAGAGATATAAACACCGTACAAGCAAATCAGGATGTCCTGTAATTTCCCTGGGGAAAAAATCAGAATGATAAATAGTGACTGCATATAGTCTAACCTCTGCATAAGCTTTGTGCAAGCAAATCAGGATAAATGCTCAACAAATAGGTTTCCTGGAGGAGCCTCATCAACATCTGAGGGCACCAGGTTAGTTTAGGAGGACAGGCTACGTGAAACACAGCTCTGTGTTCATGCACCTATTTGTTCATTGTGTTTTCTTTCATTTTTCAGGCCCAAGGTATGCACACTGAGGCCTCTACTTTGCCCAAGCTGAGCAGGTCTGTGTATGAGTGACCACCTGGGAACCACAGGTACACTGCCTTGGGTTCCATAATGGAAGAAAAGAAGGACATAAACCCTGAAGAATGCAAATGCTAAGGGCAGTATCCAGTGCAGTTGTTCCATTAGTGCCCTATGGCCTCCACATATATAATCCAGAGGGTTGGGGGAATCCCCAGAACAGATTTAGGGGGTGCATGGGGGGAGGGGGGAGTTCTGTTGGACAAGCATAAATCCTTGCACTGACAGAAGGAGTTACTTAGCACTATGTTGGATACAACCCTAAAGACTCACACTACCAAAATTTTAACAAGGCATCCCCAAGAAACAAATATAGTATCAATGATCAGAAGTTAGGGACAGTCACTGGACCAAAGAGGAGCCATTGGAGCGTACGAAACTCACCAAGCTGATGATTCATTGATCAGTATGACTCATTGACTTTAGCTGCAGATTTAATTTTGCCCTATAATAATGATTGATTACTCCAAAAGTGGAGATTGGCGACTTTTGGAGGGCCTGCTAACTGCCCAGAATGACTGTTATATTTTGGGTTCTTTAAACTTTTAAAATTAAATTTACAACAAAACAGAGAATTTCCAAAGTATACATGGATGAAGACTGCAAACACATAAGGTTACTTAGACATGAATACAACAGAAAATATTTACATATGGTTTATGTCAAGGTTGTAACAGTGCTTATAATAATTAAGCAGTATCTCTGAAAAGTTTATCTTTTTTCTTATCATATTTTCTCTGTTACTGTTGTCACCACAGTAAATATTCCAAATCCTAGCCAACCATTCTCTAATTGTGATAATTTCAATTGATCTCTGTTTGGAAGCAACTTAATTTTTCCTCTTGTTATGAAAATAGAATCTGGTGTTCTTAATTAACAGAGTGACCACTATAACCCAACAAAATATTTATATGGTTAAATTAAATAGAATGTTATAACTAGTCATAACATGATGGCAATTTTCCTCCAAAGGGGACATGTCTTTGGATATTCCCTCTCCTCGGTCACACATGAATACACTGGGTTACTGCAATATCAGGATTTGCCATGTTATATCTATATGCATATTTATACTATAGCTCATTTATATCTGTATTTATTCTATAGCTCTTCAGATATTTAATTAATGTATGTCACATGGCATATTAGAAGTTTTCTTATGACACAAACTTGAGCATTAATGCTATGTCAGTATTGTATATATGATATACAGTATATTAATGTTGTCACACAGTGTTTGTATCTTGATGTCAACATGCACTACTCTTTTTTGCTCATTTTTATGTGTGGACAGATGACTATTTCAATATCTAACAAAAATATCAAGTTACCACATCCTGTTTCAAGCAGGATGAGATACAATAGTTCAGTGGTAGAGCATCTGCTTTGCATGCACAAAGCCCCAGATCTAATCTCTGGCATTTCTAACTAAAAAAAAAGGGCTAGGTTGCCATGATGAGAAAAGGCCTCTCCTTGAGACCAGGGCTGGCATCTTAGTTGATGGCAGGTGTGCATGCTATACATGCCCAATGATGGAAGAGGTAGGTGGGGTACACAGGCAGGTTTATTAGTCCCACACTGCCTGCATTGGGAGGGGGTGTGGGGCTATGGTTCCGTGGGCCTGGGGCAGGCTGGTGTCGGCACTCCTTGAGACCCAGAAGAGCAGGTGTTGAGTACAGAATAATGGAATTTTAGAGTTGGAAGAGATCTAGTCCAACCTCCTGGTCAATGAAGGAATCTTGCAACTAGTGTCCCTGACAAATGGCCATCAAGCCTCTGCTGAAACTCTTCCAGCAAAGGACAGCAGACCACTGCTCAAGGGAGTATGTTCCACAGCTCTCAGTGTTGGGAGGTTTCTCCCAATGCAGGAAAACCATGGGCTTTCAAGTGTTTTGGATTCCAGCTCCCATAAATCTCAGCCAGTGTGGGCAATGGTCAGGGCTGATTAGAGCTGTGGACCAACATCTGGTGGGCCACAGGTTCCTTCATTGCTGTCCTAATGTTTAGCCAGAATCTGCTTCCTTGCAATTTTGCCATTCTAGTCCTGCTGTCTGGCGTAACAGAGAACATATCTGCTCCATCTTCTATTTGACAGCCCTTCAGATATTTAAATATAGCTCTCAGAGCAGATCATACTGAGCTAGAGATGGACAAATATTCTCACTTCTTCCTAAGTTCCTAACTAACTTTGGGAAAACAGATTGCAGAACAGAATGACTGGATATACACCAACACAACCACAAAAGCTGCCTTTTCTATATTCTGAGAGTTCACGTGAATTATCCCAGCCCATTTCATTCTGAAACAATTGAAGACATTTTTGTTTCAACAAGGTTTTCTAGAAGGATGAACTTAGTTGTTCATTTGGTATTCCTTTAAAACCTATCTATAGTTGAGGATTTTGTCCTTACAGCTGTCTTCATTGTGTGGCAGCTAGTGCCCACTAGACCTGGTAGGGCTACTACAGGGCTGTGGCCAATGTTTTAAACTGTTATGTTTGTAAATTGCCTTGGGACACATGTAAAAGGCAATTCATCAATCAATCAATCAATCAATCAATCAATCAGAGTGCACATGCAGAAGAGATTAGGAATCTAAAAGATTGTTTCACCTGAATGAGGTTTTTATAAATGAAAAGGAAAATACAGCAGGCTGCAAGATGCTTCTCAGTGATCCAAACCCTGCTTGCTTTGTCTGAGAATTGAGCAAGCTACAGAATATGGGACTCCTCTGTTGCAAGACAGGCACCACTTATTGCATTTTAGAGCCAAAAGCTCCTGTGCTGAGAGTTAAGGAACGTATTTTCTGGCCTGGTGGCCCAATAGAAAAAGTAGCCTAAGGAGTTAAACTGGTCACCTCAGTCAATATGATGTTGCATATGCATAGGACATGACTGTCCTGTTCTCGCTGGACTTCTCAACAAACAAGAGACTCGCCAACAACCATACCACCATGGGCAAAAGCCAAAGCAGTATCCAGGGCCAGTCCACGGTCAGGTACCAAAAGCAGAATCCATAACAAAGGGTCAGGCAAGAGACAAAGAGAGAGAAGTCCAAGGTCAAGGACCAATCAGTGCATGGACAAAGTTAGGCAAGGTCAAGAGACAGATCTGGGGTATTCCATGGCTACCTCTGGAGTCAGCAGGCAATGAGCTACCAGGCAGAGCACAATACTGGTAAATAAACAGTTTTCCAACAGCTCTTCCAACCTACCACTAGGGTTTTTGAGCTGGAGCTGCTGGAAATCCACCCCATCCTCAGCTGATTCCTATCAAGCCAGAGATTTCCTCAAGAGCAGAACTTTACTCCCAGGAACACCTTTTCTGTAATTGGGCATTTCTCCTGCTATGCTGGGTTTCCAACTTGTGGTTGAGGCGTTGCCTCTCTCTTGGACTTGGAACCTGTATGGCCTCGATGTCAGAGGCCAAGCTCACCCTGGGTGCAAATAGCCTAGTTGTAGGACCATGGCTCTCTGCCCCTACATGGAGCCTGACCCAGGTATGGGTCTAAGGCCGGAACCTCCTGATCATCCTTCTGATGAGGACTCCCCCAGTGAGGACTCCCCTGGCTGAGACCTGACAACAACTTATTTGCAATCCAACCAACCTGGTCCAGTAGTTGCAGAAGTGTGGCGCTCAGGAGAAGAGCCGATTGTTGAAATCTAGATCAAATCAAACAAGCTGAAGAGTGAATGCCAGCACCTGTCTCCACAAAAAAACCCTGTACATTTTCCCCATCCTCCTCTAGTCCATTTTTCCTAGGGAGGAAGAGCATCATGGGAATCAATTGCCTGAAAGGCTGCAGGCTCCCCCAACACAGGCGATTACTTTCTCCTCTGCTCCATCTCTGTTTTTCCAGATTCTCCTGACCATGCCTTCAAAGTGGTTCAAGTAGAGGGCCTGGAGAGACAAACAGAATCATGGACACATGGGATATTTTAAATAGAAGACACATATTAAATTCATTTTCCTTTCTGTTATCCCAGGTAAAAATCTATCCAGCTGCTCCTTTGCTAGCCATCCACTTTTCACTGATGCCCCTTTCTCCCTTAAATCTGTCAGCTGCTAAATACCTTGCAGATTAAAATCTTCCTGGGCAACACTGCCCACATCTCTCCATCATCACAATGTCCTCTGACAACACTATCATTCTCCTTAAGTGTGTATTATAGATGCTATATAAAAATAAAATGTGTCTTTACTGATGATACAAAATTCTAGTCCTAAAACGTAATTGATGACAATGCTGTAAATCGTCAACAGCCAGCATTGCTTTTTTTTGCTAACTCATGAGAAAAATTCATGGTTCAGAAATCTTGCTGAGGGGGTTATTGGCTACAATCATTCTCCAGAAAACTGTGTGGTGATTTTTTTCCTTTCTTAACTGGCTTGCTCACAGCCATTGCTTTATTATTTCCTCATTCATCTGTAGTATATTTCAAGTACGGTTTTGGTGATCTGAAATCATAAAAAGGTTCTCTTCCCTTACCCCAAATCTCATGCCCCTCTTTTTCATTTGATCTTCAAGTGTGCTAGATCAGTGACTCTTAGACTTCAAGGACCTCCTTTTGCATCACCTGGTGCTGAGCAACCTTCTGCATGTCTGCCTTGGAATCCTGTGTGTTGCAGAGGATGTTGAAAACATGGTCATTTCACACAGGCTGTGGCCAGGGCTCTTGGCCCTCACTTTTGCTCTGAGAGTCCAGTCTAGAGTGCATCCAACACTCCCCTGTGAGCTATGATGACAGCCATCCCAATTTGCTTTTTAAAGGGTAGAATTCAACATCCACACCATGCAGTTAAAGCACATGGCTCCCCCTCCCCAGCAAAATCCTGGGAACTGTAGTTTACCTGTTCCAGAGATACAATTCCCAGTACCCTTAGCAAACTACAATTCCCATTCAGTCATGTAATCCTTTGGGGTTGAACCCAAAAAAAGTCATTGTGTGAGCAGAGCAACTTCTAGTCACACAACTGAGTTTTCCCTCCTTTTCTTCCCCTGTATGCCCCCTGCACCCCTCAAAAATCTGGAAGATTCTGGGGGATTCCTCCAGAACAGACTGGACGGTGGGACAGGGCATAAAGGGGGAAGAGAGGGAGGAAAAATTCCATTGTTTGAGAGGACATTGCTCTGCTTGTGCAATTCTCAATCCCAAAGGATTGTGTGACTGAATGGAGGACAGATCTATTGCTGTTTAGGAACCATGATAGCTATAAGTGCCACCTCCTCTTCCAGAGACAGCATACCTTTGATACTATATAATGGGAGATAAACATGCATCTTTCCGAGCGGGTTTTTTTTTTCTGAGATCAGGTAATCCCTAGAAGTTATTTTTTTGCTAATACCACTACACAATAAGTGTGGGTGGATGTTAAAGAATTCCCAACCCCTAAACAGCAAATGCAAAAAGTGAAAAGTTTGCAAAGAGGCTTAGCCATGTCTCCTGCTGTGCAGAAACTGATGTCTGGGCACTCATTAAGAATTCATCATGTAGTTAACTTACAGTACAATGGTATACATGTCCACTTCAGAAGTAAGCCTCTTTGTGTTTAACGAGACTTACTCCTAGGTAAATATGTACAGGATGGCAGCCTAGGCTTTGGTTTAGGATTGGCATTGGTACAAATGGAGTTCTTGTGCCTCTAACAGCTGAATCTCCACAAACGGAACCAGCAGACTATAGCTGATTTCCCATGGAAAACATGAGGTTGCCTGGGAGGAGGAGGAGGAGGGGGCAGGGAGAAGCAACAATTACTGTACTCTGTCTAATTCTGTGTTATGCTATGGCCTCATGGCAGCCATTTTGTGACCGGCGCATGCAGCACTCTTTCAAAATGTGCCCACTTGTCCAAAAAGGCTGGCGGACCCTGTATACAACAATAAATAAGACGGTAAAAACAATATAACAATGAGGTAAGAGCAGATATAAAGTCAGACAATGGCAGCCAATGAAAAGTACATTAACACAATACCTTTCAGAGCAGCAGAGCAAGAAAAATGATCTTAAGAGGCCAAATGCCTGCTAAAATAAAACGTTTTTTACCTGCTGGTGGAAGGACACCAACAAGTGGGCTGGATGATAGAGAATTCCAGATTCTGGGTACAGGCACTGAGAAGGCCCTCTCTCCAGTTCCTGCCAAAGCACATAAGATGTTTCATCCTAGCACCTGGAATGCATCTTTCCTGTGGCGGGTTTGTCTGAGGACAGGTACAAGTTATTTTTAGCAAATATTTCCATACAACAAGTTAGGGTAGAGGCTAAAGAATCCCCCTGCACCACCACCCAGTGCCAAATGTGAAAAGCATACAAAATTAGGTATGTTTCCTGATGTGCAGGAGCTAAAGTCCCTGCATACACATGAAGAATTCACTGTAGTTAACTTACAGTATAATGGTATGCATGTCTACTCAGAAGTGTCTCTCTTTTTGTTGAATGGTGCTTGCTCCTCTGATGTTGAAAGTAGACAGCAGTAGTGTAGTGCCAAATTCAGAAGCGCAGGGTCCCTTTATGATAGGCACACCACACCCCCTCACAGCCACACCCCCAGTATTCACTGTCTCTTCTGCAATTACAAAATTATAGAACCAGAATAAAACTGCTGTGTGCAGAGGCTTCCCCCCTTCTCAGTCTCTCTCTCTCTGGGGGCTAAATGTTGCCAGAAATGTTTTGATTTTAAGAATTCTGAAATGAAGGCAAGTGTGGGATTAGGATTTGGGAGACTAAGGTACTTTGCCATGAAGCTCACTTCTCACTTGCCCTAGAAGCCAATCAGCACGAAAGGAGAGGCATGTGTTAGCTACTGAGAAGAGTCTTCTCAGTGCCTGGCTCACCTCCTTTCAGTCTGATTGGCTCCAGTTAGCACGAAAGGACAAGTAAACATGTTGTTAGCCAAGCGAGAAGGCTAACATGCTTCCCTTTCATGCCAATCGGCTCATACATAGGCCATACATGATCCCAAAAAAGTAAGGGGTCTATTACTCTCCACAACCCCAGATGACTACATTCCTGGTGGGCAGAGGATTGTGGTAATCTGGCCGGATTAAGATTGGTTAAAGCCTTGGGGCTGTATTAATTTGCAGGGGGTGGGACCCAGAAAAATGTGGCCCTTTTTAGTACAAAGATCACTCTGGTTAAAGGAAACAAAATTTGATGCCTCTAATAAAAGCACAAACCCTTTTGCAGCCATTTTAGACCTCTTGCTGGATCTTCACAACAGCCATGTGAAACAGATAGTTAGTGACTGGTCCAAGGCAGTAAGTGAACAAAAATAATGATGAGTAAAGTGAATTTAAAATGTGAAACTGCATATGCTCAGAGTATTTTTGCTGCTGTTTATCAAGGTTGGCGAACTAGTTTGTGTTTGTCTTTTGCTGTAAAATATCAGGAGTGGAATGTAGCAATCAAAGCATGGCTAGTGTGGAGATGCTTGCTTTCCTGGCTGTGTGTGTGCTTTTTATTTCTAGTGTCTCCCCCATCTCACAGTTACAGATGTCATTTTTTAAAAAAATTACTCTTAACTTGAGTTGTTTGCTTGGTTTAGGGTTGGCATTGGGGACAGAGCTGTGCTCTTGTGCCTTTAACATCTGTATGGCAGGCAGACATTAAACAAAGTAAGCCTTTCCTGTTATGGGACTACAATTAAGAGGAAAGCTTCACCTGTTGACATCGTGTCTGTCAGATATCTTATTACTTATGTGTGGCCTCTGATTTACTTTTGGGTCCCCCACCCCCAGCCGCAAAAGAGGGCATAAATTTATATATAACAATGTATATGCAAAGTTTATGCAAATGTGTGTCTTCTTTTGCGAGTGCAGCAGAGTGTCCCATGACATCCATATACTATGTATTGGGGCCAGAAAATCCTGGTGACAACCCTGGGTAACTGAACATAGACTGCAGCCTTAAAGACGTATTTTCACTCCAAGGATCACTATTAGAGCCTTTTCTGCAATACCTTCTCTGCAGTAGTTTGCCCAGCACTAAAACACATTGTAAACTGACCATCGAAGTTTCCCCTTTTCAAACGAATGTTTAACAGAACATTTCATCTCCAAATGGAGCTGATTTTCCTTATTATGAAATAATTGGTTTTCTGGTACAGTGAGCCGTGGCAAATAGCCATGGCAGAAAGATTAATTTACTAACTTTAATTCACTAAAAGCAAAATGAAAATATTTGATTTTTATATAGTATGGTATGCTTTTATTTCATAAATAAATCAGGAATGTATGTAGCAACATGTATCAAAGTCTTTCCTCAGATTATGGAAAAGAGACAAATGGTAATATTATGGTGAAGTATAGAGAAAATATCCAAGTCGCCAATGATTCTTACATATAAGCTTACCTAGACATAAAGAGGAAAAATGCATTAAAGAGAATACCCTCTTTTAATAATTACAAGGAAGTGCTCTGTCTATTTTGTTTGTTTTTGTATTTTAGAAACAAATAAAATAAAACAGCAGGAATTCAAACACATGCTGAATTTCACAACCAGCTGCATTTACTCTGAAAGAAAGTAGCATCCTGGTGTATTGTGAAAGCACTTACAATTTTACAGACATTTGCGCTACAGTCAAGATGTACACCTGCCCACACCCACATACAGAAATCCACACCATACACACTGAATGTAATCCACACCATACACACTGAATGTAGTCTGCATTCGAGTCTTGAAATCTGGAAGAAGCAGCTGAAACCGCTAGTGCTAGGATGAGGAATCTGTGCTCCTCCAGCTATTGTTCCCTATCTCTGCTTTAGTGCATGTATGGATACCATTTTCCCCAACCTGATGCCCTCCAGATGTTTTGGATCGCAGTTCCCATCATCTCTGCTCATTAGCCATGTTTGCTGGGGCTGATGGGAGTTGGAGTCCAAAACATCTGGAAGGCATCAGGCTGGGGAAGACTAAAAAGCATTAATAACATTTTTAAAAAGGGTTTCCCAGTGCACGCATGCAGTGGAGAAAGTGAATAGAGAAACTTTTTTCTCCTGCTTTCATAATGCTAGAACTTGTGGACATTCAATGAAGCTGAAATTTGGAAAATTCAGGATAGACAAAAGAAAGTCCTCCTTCACACAGTGCATAGTTAAACTATGGAATTCACTCCCACAAGAGGCAGTGATGGCTTCCAAATTGAATGGCTTTAAAAAGGTTGAGACAAATTCATGGAGGACAAGGGACAGGCCTGTAGCCAGCCTAAAATTTCAGAGGGGGGAGGTGGGGGAATAAAAAAAATGAGAGGGGTAGGAAAAAACTATAATAAATTTAATTATTTGTAAGAAAAAATTAGGGGTGCAGAAAGAAATTAGGGGGCCCTCTAATTCCCCTTGCTAGGGGGGCTGATAAGGGTATCAATAGCTACTAATCATGATGGCTGTGGTCTGCCTCCACAGTCGGAGGCAGTATGCTTCTGAATACCAGTTGCTGAAAACCGCAAGAGGGGAGAATGCTGTTGAACTCAGGCCCTGTGTGTGGGCTTTCCACAGGCACCTGGTTGGCCACTGCGAGAAGAGGATGCTGGACTAGGTAGCCAACTGGCCTGATCCAGCAGGCTCTTAAATTCTTGAAGCAACATTGTACCAATAATAGGTCTCACTGATAAATAGGAATAGTATGTGTATGGAAAAATGCAAAGCACATGGAGAAATCTGACAGTAATCTAGACTTTTCCTGGAACATACCTTGACATTCCTCTGCACAAAGCAGACTTTTATTATGATTATTTTGACAGCAGTACCGTTTACTGGCAGGTTCTTTATTATTTGGGCAATTGGGGTGTAGTGGGATGAAAAGGCATAGTTTAATCACTAATGATGCTTTATATATATGTGGAGTTGTAATTTTCTACTTGATTTTTACTTTTTTATGTTTAAGAGAATATTTTGTTTCCCTGTTAATTATGCTGCTTTAAATGCAAACATTTTGTATTTCATTTGTAATGCTTCATTCTGATATTTTATAATGTTCTATTTGATGTTTTATGTTTTGGAAATCTAATGTGGTATAGAAATGATTTAAACGAATGAATAAATTGAGGGGTGGGAAGAGAGGTTTGTGCTCCATCTTGTGGCAAAATAATGAATCAAACCAGTGAGATATGTTTGGTGTACAATCAATTATGATTTCTCTGTTTGCCACAGACAATGGGATACAGTGTAAGTTTCCAAGTTTCACATAGCTCTTCTGCATCAACCAGATGAGTTCTTTGAACCTTAACAGCTTGCACAGTGGCCTTGGAGAAGTTGCTCCCATTCAAGCAATTGCGTCGTCTTCCCTTTTTGTGAGATAGATGTGCCTGAATAACTTCCAACATGTGCAATGCTTGCTTTGGGTACTCAGTGACAACACCAGGTGCAAACAAAGAGGTCAGTTATTGGAATGGCAGCACACCGTGTGCAGAAATCCATGTACAATGTGTTGGCAGCACACGAAAAGCTTCTCTGTTCTATAATTTATAGCTTTTCACTTCTGTTAATATTTGCTTTGTCATGCACCTGTCCTTTATGCAAGTTAAATTGTATTTATAAAGATACTTCTTTTTGGCTCTAAAACAGGGTTCCCAAAGCTGAATTCCATCCTACAACTCTAGGTAGTGCTCCCTTGCCCCCCTTTTGAAAGTAGAACATCTCTCAGCGACAGCCAGACAAGATGCCTGCCAGATGCATGAATGTGAGGAAGACATAACTTAACGGTAGACCATCTGACTTGTGTGCATGTTCCATCCTCAACATCTCCAGGTAGGGCTGGGAGAGACCCCTGTCTGAAATCCTAGTGAGCTGTTGCCAGTCAGTCTGGACAATATTGAGCTAGGTGAACCAATTATCTGATTCAGTACATGGCAGGTTTCCATGTTCCTGTCCCTTTTTGTGGAGTAAACTGGACTGCCTTAAATAGAAGAGGAACCAGCATGAGACCAGTGCCTCTTCTCATCAAATGCATTCCCAAACTCTTTTGGATTCTCCATATGGATGCACCTTTACAATCACACGAGTGGAATGACCTTGGAGTAGTGACTTTTTTAAACTCTCCTACCTGATAGGGCTGATGTGAAGATCCAGTGAGGCTGTGGAAGCCAAGCAAGTCACCATGATCTCCCTGATGGCTGGGTAAGGAGAAAATATGATAAACAAACAATAGGATGAGTAAGATGGATTTAGTGGTATGAGCCAGAGGTCACTCTCAATTAATGCCTTTCCAGCAGTGGAATTGGTGGAACTCAACCAGGATGGATACCTGGCTGCACACCTTTGGTACACACCTTTGTCGCACAATGGTACTAACTGAGGAGTGGGCACTTCATGACCAATGGAAAACATATGGCTTCAAAAACTGTTGTGTTCTTGGCTGAGATCCAAAGGATGACATGTAACTAGGGACGGGGGAGAAATTCAGTTCAATTTGCATTTAAAGATGAACCATAACTCTCTTTGAGCCTGCTTCTTTTTTCCTTTCAATAAGGTTTTATATCTCCTCTTTAATATGAACCAATCTGAAGGGAGAGTTGGCAGATTCAGTTTTCTATATGATCTGCATTTTTCAGTTAGGGTGTTTTTCATGGCAATACACTCATGATCAAACTAATGTTTGGGCTTTGAGGAAAGATGACTGGCCATGATTTTATTTTTCAGGAAATTTTGTATGGACATAAACAATACCTGGTATAAATCTAACACTGACCCAGGAGAGATCGCTAATTAGCATAGCATTACGGCAGTCTAAACTTTCTTCTGAGTTTAATAGTTCAGTAAGAGCTTTCCCTTGAGTGACCGCTTGACACTCGAAGCTCTTATTTTACCCTCTGAGTTTAGCATTGGTGCATAATCTGCAAAGGCAATTAAAGATGAACTTACCAAATTTGCACTTTCCAGAACAATAAAAGAAACTGAAACATAGCCTTCCTTCAAAATTTGCACTTCTCCAAATTTTTTCAGTGCACTTCTCCAGCCAAGTAGTGTCTGCAGAAATGCACATGCAGGGGCAAAGTGCCCATGGAAATGCATTTATTAGTGAAAATAATTTCTCTATACCTGATGGACCGCCTCTCCCGACATGAACCCACCCGTACACTAGGCTCAACATCTAAAGCCCTCCTCCGGGTGCCTACTCCGAGGGAAGTTCGGAGGCTGGCAACAAGGGAGAGGGCCTTCTCAGTGGTGGCCCCCAAATTATGGAACGATCTCCCTGATGAGATGCGCCTGGTGCCAACACTGTTATCTTTTCAGCGCCAGGTCAAGACTTTCCTCTTCTCCCAGGCATTTTAACATGTGTTTTAAAATTGTTTTTAATTTTTTTAAAATTGTGTTTTTAAATTGTTTTTGTGTTTTAAAATTTGTATATTTGTTTTCATTGTTTTAATTGCTGTAAACCACCCAGAGAGCTTCTGCTATGGGGCGGTATATAAATATAATAAATAAATAAATAAATAGAGGAAATTGCTTTACAAAAATGAGTACTTAGGCAAAAGTGTACATTAAATGTGTACATTAGGAGAAAATCATAAATGTGTACATTAGGAGAAAGTCACACTAAAATGCGAATGAATTTTCATGATTCCTTTTTTTTCCAATTGTACATTGATGTGGGAATGTGGAGAAATGTACTTATGACTGGCAAACTGAGAAACTGAGAGAAACCAAAATGGACAGATTTTCCCATTCCTCTGTGTAATGTTATTTATTATTATTATTTATTAGATTTACATCCCGCCCTTCCTCCCAGTAGGAGCCCAGGGTGGCATGTTCTGTGTATCTCCTGCCTCAGGGCTGCTATGCAACAAGATGAAGCCATTTGCCATTGCCAGCTCCTTCGAAAGAGGTGGAGGGTAGGGGAAATGAAGGTGAAACTTGATGTATTAATGATGAAGCAAGAGTTTTTAAAGTGTTGACCCTAGCATGGGGAGGGAGGGAGATGTGGGGGCATAATTTGAGTTCTGCTACAAGCATCAAAATGTTTTGGGCTGCCATTGGCCTTCTTCATATTTCCTCTCCTTCTCTTCTCTTGAAGGACAAAGAAACTCCAGAGGAGTGTTTGATGTGGCATGGCAGGTCACATCAATGTATGCAGCTGAAGCAGAGAATTGGTGCCTTTCCTCCGTCAGTACACAGATGCTACTTGCACATGGATCCTGGCATTGATCTTCTATTAAAATATTTTAGCCATCCTTTAGAAATTGAATTTCTAAACCAGATGGTCACAAATAGAGCTCAAACGTGTTCTCATATGATGAGCTTTGCAATCTACAGACAAAAACAAACTGTGTGACAGGAGCTCCCACAAGAGGCAGTGATGGCTACCATCTTGGATGGCTTTAAAAGATGATTATACACATTCATGGAGGATAAGGCTACCAATGGCTACGATGGCAATGCTCTGCCTCCACAGTCGGAGATGGTATGCTTCCGAATACCAGTTCCTGGAAACAACAGGAGGGGAGAATGATGTTCAACTCAGGCCCTGCTTGTGGGCTTCCCATAAGCATCTGGTTGGCCACTGTGAGAACAGGATGCTGGACTAGATGGGCCGCTGGCCTGATCCAGCAGGCTCTTCTTAAGTTCTTATGCTCTCCTGACCTGGATGCTGTCAAAAACTCTCCTCCTGGATCTGAACTGTAGGGGAAGTGTGCTTCAGAGGAGGGCAACTGACATTGACGAGGGTAGCTCCTCTTGTGAAGATTCCAAATGCCATCAAGGGATAAACTGTATGGCAGGAACTCCCCTGACCATCTGCCCTGGATTTTGTCACCAACTCTGCTCCTGGATCTGACCTACTGGGAAGAGTGTTTCAGGGGAGAGGCTGCTCTTTATCAGCTGTAACCTCAAGACCTGTAACTTTAGGAACTTGCGCTTGAGCTTGCTTTCCTCCCATGCCATTTTCCTTGTGTGCCATGTTTGTTTAGATTGTGACCAAGAGGGCAGGGACTGTCTTAGAACTGATTGGGTAAGCTGCCCTCAGAGCCTTTTTGGCTAAAGGGTGAGATATAAATAAATTATATAGCCATATGCACACAAATGCACACACAGGTTCCACCTGCCTTCTTTAGGGAGGGTGACAGTGAGATGCATAGCATCTCTGTTCTCATGGATGGCTACTTTCAGTCAGCAGCTGATGAGGCAATCCATTCATGTGGGGAATCAAAAGGTTGATGGATATAGTGATGGTCACATCACTCCCTTGTGTAGTGCTAGCTGTAAACTGGCATTCTTTATGCATAATTACGAACCTGATGGGGTGGGTGTATAATACTTGGCTGCCTGCGGAAGGAAAGGGGGGGGGGGAAATAGAAGAACAAAAATTTCCAGCAGGTGGCACTGTTGTTCTTTAAAACACCAGTAACACAAAAAGAAGCAGCACAATTTTGCCTCTTCAAAGAGAGCTGCTTCTCAGTATGTTGATAAATAGCTTCTATGTTCTGTCAGGCTCTGTGATTTAGGTTCCCCCAAATAGTGAGAGTGTGGAGATTTCTCAAAAATTTATATTTATGAAATGAGGGAAGGATGAAGGTATGCATTTTCTTCTCCCTCTTCACAATGTCTTTGTTTGGAGTTGGAGAATCATTAAGTTCATCTTTAGCCTGTCACTTTCTGTGAGGTACTGGCTCTTTCTTGATCTGATCTGGATCTGAGCAGGTCTTCAACACTGTTCACAGCCAGGGCAAATAATTAATCTCACACAACTGGGTCCTCTTTTAGGGCCCCAGAAGGTTTTGTGCCACGCTACGACTAAACTAGACACTGGATAAATATACGTGGCTGTCATGACACACCCCAAATGGCAGCTGTGGATCTGGTGCCTCCTCCATAATATCTATTGCAACTTATCTGTATCCTGATACACACTTCACTTTACGCCACTATCAAAGGTCAATGATTTGGAAGAAGGACAGGGGAATGCAGGAGACTGTGATGGCAGGAAACCTTGCTGGGGAAGAGGTGAGGGAAACTAGACATGCAATGGCTGTTTTCAATGGCAGCAGCTGTGAGTTGAATCTAACAAAGCCATTGCCCTCCTTCTGCTCCCCACACCACTACACCCAGAGGAGGGAGGAGAGGGACGGGAAATACTATGGCATGAGTGGATGTTGTTCCACTTGCACAATTGCTTTGTTGAATACAACCCTTTGTGCTTATAAGGTTTAGTGGCCAAGGCTAAGAGTGGCCAAGAGTACACACCAGAGTTGCTTTTTAATGAGGGTGAAATGGGCATAATTATTGTGAAGTATGTCCACAAGATTCAATATATCTGTATTTGTAGCTTTGGAAAGCAGCCTGATCTGTTCTGGACCCGCTCTGTGTCTTTCCAATTCTACTTGTTATTTGGGACTGAATTAGAACTGTTAAAAATGAAGCCCTGCCTCCACCATTCACTATAATGGGGAATCTAAAGACACCTACAACTTTTCTTTTCACAGAAGTGGATGAAATGTGCATGCATAGCAGCCCCTAAAGAGTGCCAAATTGTCAGGAGATACATTCAAGGGTTTTCATACAGAGCACCTTTAAAGTTTGTTTAAAAAAAACAAAAAACAAAGGAAACATCTATAACTTTTTCACTTTCTGCCGGAATTGGAAACATTTGCAGGCATGGTAACCCCTTCTGAGGTGATGAAGCCTGCCAACTGTCAGAATGACAGCTGCAGTGATTCTCCTGCAAGGGCAGACTTTAGCATTTTGGGGTGGATACAATAGATGGGTGGATGAGGGTGGGGAAAAAGGGGGAGAGCATGGATCCCTAGGACAGACTGTCACCACACAGTAATGACAGTGCTACAAGCAGGGAAGTTTTGGGATAGCCAATGCTGCAGTGCTCTTCAAAAGCATCAGGAGTCCCTGATCTGCCTTGAAAAGCCTTGTTAATGGCATGGAAAAGAGAGAACCTTCCCTGAGTCACCCCAAAGCCCTCGTAATTTGGGATACACACAGAGCTGATGCACACCCCATGCACCCAAACAACCCCCAAATGCTCCTAAAATACACTTTAAAAATTGCAACTCAGCCTTGAGCATATCCAAGAAAAGTCCTTTGAACCTTGCAGATCATTTGGCCCCCTCCAAATTTGAAACAAGGCATCTGAATGATGTATGCAGGTTTGTCGCTCAGTAATGGAAGAACAAGGGATGACTTGCATATGTGAAATAGCCAAACAGCATGGGCAGAGTGTTTCATAGCTAGGCTGTCAAGACTTTATTTATTGATTTATTATTTGTTACACTTCTGTACCTGCCAATAACAAACATTTCTGGGCAGTTTACAATAAAATTATAATCTAAAATGGAAGAAAAGCAGCATAAACCAAAATCAGAAGAAAACTAGCAACAGATGATCCCAGAAATTTGGAAGATCGAAGGTACATTGAAACACTTTCTTAAAAGTCTGAGAACAAAATGGCATTTACCTGGTGAGGGAAAGAGCATGGGTACCAGGTGAGCAGAGATACCACCACTGAAAAGTCCTGATAGCTGCCTGACTCATCTCATTTGATGGGAGGAACCCAGGGGAGAGATTCAGAAAATGACCCCCAGGCAGATTTAGGTACATAGATGCAATAGAGACCTCTATATTTTCAAAAGATACATGATGGAGGGAATTTTTACAGCGTAGATTGTCTCATCTCTGTAGCACTATCAGAAGACCATATGCACTAACCAAAGTGTCCTCTTCCAGTACCTGTCAAAGACAGAGGAGTCCTCTTTTCTGTTGCCTCTGATTCCCCTATTCAAGTCACAACACTTGAAACAATTCTTTTCACTGAAGGCAAATTTAGACTTTCAGTTACGAGCCACTGGTAGGGATGGGAGGGAAATTCAATTCAGTTCACATCTGAGGACGAATGTACCTAATTTGCACTTTCCAAAATAATATGCAAACCGAAACACAGCCATTCTTTCAAATTCACACCTCTCTGAATTTTGCAATGCAGTTCTCCAGCCAAGTAATGGGTACGAAAATGCATCTATGAGGGTAAAGTGGGCTATTAAGTGCATATATCTGTGGCAATAATTTGAAGGCAAAATTGCATACAAAAATGTACGTATATATAAGGAGAAATTCTCTGATGAAGGTTCACAAGGACTTTTTTTATTTTAATTGCAAACTGATGTGGAAATGTGGAGAACTGGAAAAATGAGAAACGAAGAGACACTGAAACAAATTTCCCCAGCTACTGTGTGGCAACACTGTCAAATTCCTCCACATGATAGTGTCAGGGCAAACCAACTGCACAAGCAACCTAAGCCGTCTGCTATTGAGAATGGCCACATTTTCTGGAGACGCCAATGAAGAAGCATGCAATCTGTGCCCTGTGCCGCTGGGACTACTTCTTTTTCAGAGATGGTCCAGGGGTACAGTCCTCAAATTTATTTATTTATTTATTATGAAATTTATATCTCACCCTTCCTCCCAAAGGGACCCCAACACGCGATCCAAGAATTCCAAGAGTTGTGCACCAACATCCTCTGTGGCACTGCAAGCATCCTCAGGCACATCTCTTGGATAATGTGGTACAGCAGCTTGAGGTGACAAAGTGTTCTGATCCATCCAAAGCACGTATCCAGCGAAAAAGGCGGCACAGCAAAGTCGTGATTGCAGCATTGCAGGCAACTCGAAGTGAGCAACTTGCTCCAACAAAGGCTAGAAATAAATGGAGGTGATAAGAACATAAGTACAGCCTGCTGGATCAGGTCAGTAGCCCATGTAGTCCAGCATCCTTTTCTCACAGTAGATAACCAGTTGCCCTAGGGAAACCCGCAAGCAAGACCTGAGTGTAAAGAGCACTTTCCCCTTCTGTTATTTCCAGAACTGGTATTTGGAAGCATACTGCCTCCACCTATGGAGGCAGAGCATAGCCATCATGGCTAGTAGCAATTGATAGCCTTATTCTCCATTAATCTGTCTAATCTCTTAAATCCATCCATATTGGTGGCCATCACTGCTTCCTGTGGGAGCAAATTCCATAGTTTAACTATGCACTGTGTGAAGAAGGACTTTCTTTTGTTTGTCCTGAATCTTCCAACATTCAGCTTCATCGAATGTCCACAAGTTCTAGTGTTGTGAGAGAGGGAGAAAAACTTTTCTCTATCCACTTTCTCCATGCCATGAATAATTTCACACACTTCTATCATGTCACCTCTTCTTACTTGCCTTTTCTCTAAAAACTAAAAAGCCCCCAATACTGCAACCTTTCCTCATAGGTGCTCAGAGGTCATATGAGTCCCCCTCTTTTTTGTCTCAAAAATAGAGGACAACAATATATATTATATTGTAAAGTTGGGATTTGGACAGAAGAAGCTTAATTGAGCCAGGACTGTTGAAATGACTGTAATGGTTGGTAGCAAAATTACCAAGTACATCTTTCTATAGCTGTATCTTTCTTAAGGGTGCTTTCAGACTTGCTATTTTTGGGTGGGATTCAATCACATATCAGCAAATTCAGATTGTTCTTTTAAAGTTGATTTGGTGCTCTTGTGCAACAAACCTGCTTCCTCCAAAACCTGGACTTTTTGCAATAAGATCATTGATGGGAAAATGCACTGGAAATTTATTTTGCTTGAGGCAGCATCATACTATATAACCTCCCTGCAAACAAAACAGAATAAATGCTCAATAAACAGCCAACGTCGTCTAACCTCCCTGCATACTTTGTGCAAAAAATCAGGATGATCTAGAAGTAAGGACTGGGGAGCACTTCTCAAAGCAATATGTGAACCTAAGGAAAATTATCCTTTGAAATTTGCACTTCTCTGAATTTTGCACATCTCTGAATTTTGTGATGCAGTTGACCAACCAGTGTATACAAAAATGCATTTATATGTGAAATTAACATACAAAAATTGCTTGCAAAAACGTGTATATTAGGAGAAAATCATACTGAAATGGTAACAAATTTCCATGAGGATTTCTTTTTTAAAAAAACTGTAAATTGTCATAGCAAAGTGGTGAACTGAAATTAAGACAAGAAAAAATGAGAAACTGAGAGAAACCAAAATCTGTTGATCTGTCCATCACCATCTGGCAGTGACCTAAGACTTCTGAAAGTGGCAAAAGCAGACTTTCTTCCACCAAAGTTTTTGAGTGAGGCACAGAATTCTAATAAAAATCCTAGGCAGATATTTTAAATCTAGATGCAATGAACACATGTAGAAGTAAGTGGCAAGTGTTCATCCATGCCCTCTATGTGTTCATCCATGCCCTCTATGTGTTCATAAGAGACTATGGATGTATATATATGGTTCATGTGTTCCCTTCCTCGACCACACAGACAGAAGCCACATGCCTCCAAATATACATGCATAGGCTCCCCACAAAAGGTATAATGAATGCACAGGAAGTTTAGAGGTGATGGAGGGCTGCGATTCCACTTGCCCCTCCATGTATTTAGATTTGGAGTTTTGAAATGAAACACTTTAATGGCCACTTATCCAACCTTCTTGAATATCTTTAACGATCTGATACGGATGCCCTAAGAGGACAAATAACACCATATAAGCTATAAAAGGAGACTGGCATGGTGGCCGTGTAATCAGCTGAGCAGGAATGTAGCCAGCATAGAAAATGCTGATGAAACACAGACAGTTGAATAACTTTGGACCCTAGGAGAATGGTTTATTAGAAAATTAAGCTATACTTCTGGTTCTGAGCCACTCAAACTATGCCATATGATTTTAAAGCATCCAATACAATAGTTCTCCATGGTTTTTCACAGAAACTATCCTAAGTCCTAGCTGTAACACTCTGAAATAAAATTAATACAGCTATTGAGAGGATCACAGGCTTGTAATTACATTGAGATCCATTAATCTTCTTGTTAAGTTATTTAAGGAATATACCAGTTAACTATCATGAATTAATTTCATACATGGGTTACTGTTGCATGAATGTGCCATGCAAAAAAGGGGGAAAAGGAAAGAAGGAATATTGTTCTCCCCATTGCTAACTAAAAGAACATTTTGCTGTTGTGTCTAAATTGACATGTTACATCAGAGTGAGAGAAGGGAGGCAAAGATTGAATAACTTTGTTCAAAATTGGAGTTGCTTTGTTAATTACTGGCATAAGAAGACTCACAGTTCTACAAATGTGATATTTAACATTTAATTTACTGTAATAATATTGTTATAGATGTCTCTGTGTACCTTATACAATTTGTGTATTTTGTTTCTCTTTATATTAATATAAAATATTGTTTAGAAAAGAATCAATCCTAGTTCCCTGTTCTTTGATCAGAATATTTGCCCAGCTCCCTTCTCTATAGACTTGTAGCTGAATGTATATAACCTCAACTTTGTTCAGTGATAGGGCCAGCTTTGATTGTACTCTTACATAAGCAAAAAGCAGGAACTCTATTGTTCTGTTATCTTGTGTAGGGCCTTCGGTAGCATAAAGGATTTGTATTTACTTGTCACACAGAGGAGGGCCAGGATCTCTTCTTGATCAGCTCAGGGTGCTGATCAATGGAATAATGGGCTCAAGTTACCAGAAGCCAGATTTTGACTGAACACCAGGAAAAATTTCCCAATTGTTAGAGCGGTACTGCAATTGAACCAGTTACCTAGGGAGGTGGTGGGTTCTCCAACACTGGAGGCATTCAACAGGCAGCTGGGCAGCCATTTATTGGGTATGCTTTAAGTTGGATTCCTGCATTGAGTAGGGGATTGGACTTGATGGCCTCCAACTCTACTATTTCATGATTCTATGATGCTTTGATGCTATGATTCTATTTCAAGTGAGAGGTCACACTGAGCTTCATGAGATAATGGACACACATACATGTTTCTCCACTTGGTTCCTGGTGGCAGGGTGGGTGGAGTTTATCTTTAATCATTGCTCAGATAATTAAGTTTGAATACTTAAAAAACAATCAAGTTGTTTTTTGATCGTGGTATGATTTTTTTTTCTTTCCTATGTTCTCTGGAACCCTTGAGGACATCCAAAAATGACACAGACAAACATCTACCTGCTTACCTACCCACCTACTTATCTACTTATCTTAGGGCTTACCTCTTTCTTGCTTATCTTTTACTGGAGTGAGTTGAGTTAAATCTGCCTTTTATATATATTAAGGATGTGTTTTTTATGTTTTCATTGTATTCTGATGTTTAAACTTAGTTTTAATGTTTGTATCTCTTGGCAAGTCACTTTGTGTCACTTCTTATTAGAGATGGGTGAGAAATTCAATTCATTTCACATTTCAAGGTGAATTGATCAAACGTACACTTCTGAAACAATGTAAGAATTGAAACAGAGCCATCCTTTGAAATGTGTAATTCTCTGAATTTTGCAATGCAGTTCCCAACCAACCAATGTTTACAAAAATGCATATGTTAGTGGAAAATGTGCATAAAATGAATAGATGAGTAAAAATAACATTCAAAAATGCATTATATGATGAGAAATTGCTTGCAAAAATGTGAACATTAGTCAAAACTTCCAGAAATATTCTGTATTAGGAGAAATTTGTACTAATGTGCTGGAGAATTTTCATGTTGGTGTGCAATTTTGCCTAATATACACATTTTTGCCAAGCAATGTCCCCTAATAAAATGCATTTTTCTATGTTATTTCCACACATTACTTGGCTGGAAAATTGCATTGCAAAATTCAGAGACATGCAGATTTTGAAAGATGGCTGTGTTATGGTTCACCTCTTGTTTTGGAAAGTGTTAATTAGTAGGTTTACCATTAAATGCGAACTGAATTGAATTTCTCTTCCATCCCTACTCTCCACTGACCTGCCTTTTTCACAGTGGAAAGCAAGAAAATATCAGTGAAAAGGGAAACCATGCCATAGACCAATCCCTGGGGATTTCTTATGGAAACTCATTTCAGCAGGAGTACTTGACCCTACTTCAGTGCACTTCACACAAGGATCTTTCTGCACTTTTTAACAGCCTTTGTTCATTAGGTTTCTTTCCTCTTAGAAGCAGTGCTTAACTTACAGTAAAGACATGGAGTGGGTGGATCAGATCCCCTCAGTTTTCCATAAGTAAGGAAAAGACTGATGAAAAATTCTATGTACATTTTCATTTATTTCCATTTCCTGATGTAGGACTTATTTAATTTATTTATTTGACTGTTTGTTTTTTTAAAAAGAAATCCTGCTTTTTTGTAAACTTAACCTACAAAGCAGCTGACACATAAAACACACAGAAAACATGAACAGTGATAGTTAAAACAGTTAAATCAAGTTGACAGTAACACACAGTTGAAAGTGTATATATTCTAATATAGCAACAACAGCACAGTGAGGACAATTTAAACATTACAAAAAGCAGCAAACCACCAGACGCTAAAAGCCAGCTTGAAGAAGTGAGTTTTCAGTGCTTGTCTAAGAACACACTGCATTCCACAGTTGTGGCACCACCACCAAAAAGGCCGCATATATATTGCACACACCCACCATATCTCTAATGGGGATGGAACATGGAACTGGATCTTTGAAGCTAATCTTAGAGAAGAACACATGCATAGAAGAGAAACAAGGTTAACATCAGCACTATAAATCAGTCACAGAAGCGAATAGATGAACAGTGAAGAGAGCATGATCCAAATGCAGGGTGCAAGTCTAAACTCTGGCAACTGTATTCTCAACCAATTGCAGGGGTTATGCCAAGGATAAGGAACCATTTTCAGCCCATGGGCCGCATTCCCTTCTAGGCAATGTTCTGGGGGCAAAATGCTAGAGGTGGATGGGCCAAAGGCACATGTGGGCTGAGCAACAAAAGTTAGTTTCTACACATGCATGCACACACACACACGCACTCTCTGTCCTCTGTCCAGGCAAGCAAGAGACATGATCAGAGTTCAAGGACATGTTCCCCTCAGGCAAAAATACTCAAACAGGGTTCGAAGGAAGGCCATGGGAGAGAGGAGGAAGTGTAGCCTGGGGAGAGTCCCAAGGGCCATATAGGGAGGTTGAGAGGGCCACATTTGCCCCCCAAGCCTGAGCTTCCTTATCTCTGGTTTATACCATGGGAGACCAGCCTATGGCATTGGTAACAGGGATCTGAGGCACAACTGTACAAAAGCAGGACATTCTATGGCACAGAGTCAGGGCAGCACTTGGCCTGTTTGTCTTCCAGGCTATGTGGCTGCCTGCTCTCTCTGGCTCACTAGTCCAAAGGTAAAATCATCATAAACATGGTGGAACAGGCGGAAGATGGCTATGTATTCTAGTGGCATGTTGCCATGCTTTGGACTTACCTTGTACATTTGACCTGCATTTTTATTTCATTTTTTAAAATAGTTTTTTCCATTGCCCTTGAAATTGGTAATATGTAATTAAAATTAACCAATGAACTTATGTCTCTGTCTTCCTATTGACGGTGACCATCTAAAAGATGCAGAATATTTGCCAAGCACTACCATTTTTGCTATAGAGAAACTAAGCATCTTACTTTTCCCACACCTCAAAACATCACATGCTGGCAGTTGAGATCTGTTCCAGTCAGCGGCGTCACTAGCGGGAGTGTGGGGGGGTGCGGACCTCCGGTGCGTGCCCTCCCAGGGGCATGGATGAGGTGGCCGGGCATGCGTGCGCGCGCACATGCGTGCGCACTCGTGGCCAGCCACCCTGTCCATGCCTCTGGGAGGGCATGCGCCGGAGGGGCACCCAGCCGGAGAAGGCCTGGGAATGCCGGCGCGCCTCCCTCGCCCCGCTGACGCTGCTCCCGGTCTCGCCCGCCCGGCCGCCCGCCTCTGAGGAGGAGTTGGAGCAGCCTTGCCAGGCAATGGCATGGGGTGGGGCGGCTCTGGGTGTCACCCCCCTCATGGTGACACTCGGGTGTGGGCCGCACCCTCCGCACCCCAGTAGTGATGCCCCTGGTTCCAGTCTGGCTTCAGGCCTGGCCATGGCACCAACACTGCCTTGGTCGCCCTGGTTGATGACATCTATCAGGACAGAGAGGGGGGGAATGTGACCCTGGTCGTTCTCCATGATCTCTCAGCGGCTTTGGATACGGTTGACCATGGTATCCTTCTGGAATGTCTTGAGGAGGTGGGGGTTGGGGCACTGTGCCTCAGTGGTTCTGCTCATATCTCCCAAGCTGCTTCCAAAAGTAGGTATGGGAGGCTACTCTTCAGCACAATTGAAATTATCCTGTGGTGTTTTGTGCTGGGTTCTCCAATGGCGGATAGATCAATTAGAGTTTTAGTAAATCAGGAGAGTTTAGTTTAGTGTAGTTTGCTCAGTGCTCTGTGCTGCATGGGTATGCTTTTACCTGAGAGAAACCAAGCTTTTACCTTGCTTTGAATCACTCAGTCTTAGACTTGGTTTCAAAATAAGAAAATATTACTTTATTAATAAAAATACATACTAGATAGGAGAAGTGCTACTTCTATCTAGCTAACTAAGTTGGAGGCGGCAATGACCATACCTGGACATTGCCCCTGATGCTAGAGGATGGGAGACAAAGAGAACATGGCTCCTTCTCTGCTGGTCAGCAGAGGAGAGAGAAACAGGAAGGTGAGTCAGAGGTGTGAATAGTTTCCTGAGACATATCAGCTTAAATGGCAGGAAGACAGACAGAAAAGATGAGCTCAGGTCAGTGGCAGTTTAGTTAGCTCTCCCCATGCAAAGAGGACCAAATAGGATTTGCTGTTGTCACACTTCTAACATTCTGCAAGGTCCCATGCTATTTCACATCTATTTGAAGCCACTGGGAGCTGTTTTCAGGACATGTGTAGTGAAGTGCCACCAATATGCAGATGACACCCAGCTATACCTCTCTATTCTATCTGAATCAGGAGAGGCAGTTGAGGTGTTGAACCAGTGCTTGGAGGCATTGCTGGACTGGATGTGGGCCAATAAATTGAGGCTGAATCCTGAAAATATGGAAGTGTTATGTGTCTGGAGTTCTCATGTCCAGGAGGTGGGAAGACAGCCTGTTCTGTATGGGGTTGCTCTTTCCTTGAAGGAGCAGGTCTGCAGTCTGGGGGTACTCCTTGATCCAACACTGTCACTGGAAATTCAGGTGGCCTTGGTGGCTAGGAATGCCTTTTTCCAGCTCAGGCTGGTTCACCAGCTTTGGCCCCTTTTGGACAGAGAAGACTTGACCACAGTGCTCCATGCTCTGGTAACTTCCAGACTGGATTATTGCAATGTGCTCTAAGTGGGGCTGTTCTTGAAGACGACTTGGAAACTTCACTTGGTCCAAAATGCAGCAGACAAATTACTGGTGGGGGTTCCTTTTAGAACTCATATAACCCTGTTTTAAAACAGCTGCATTGGTTGCCAGTTTGATTCTGGGCCCAGTTCAAGGGGCCGGGCCCAGTTCAATGCATTAGTGTTTAAAGCCCTAAACGACTTAGGTCCCAAATATCTGAAAGATGGCCTCCTTCCCTACAGAACCTCTTGGGTGTTGAGAACAACACAGGGGGCACTTTTGGTAGTTCTGCCACCCTTGGAAGCTCAGAGGGTGGCCCAGGAGAGGGCATTCTGTGTGGCAGCCTCTAAGCTGTGGAACTCCCTCCCCACCGAGGCGGGTCTGGCAACTTCATTGTACAACTTTTGGCAAATCCTGAAGACTCATCTCTTTACCTTGGCCATCAACACCTGAGATTTATATTTTTAGGACCCACTCTACTTTCTGTGATGTTGTTCAGGTTGTTTTTAACCATTTTAATTATGTGCTTTAAAGTTGTTATAACCTGTCCTGGGACCTCTGGGTGAAGGGCGGGTGATTTTGACGCCCAAATTACAGTAGACTTTCGTATACTAGAAAGAGGGTTGGCATGAGGGAAGGAGGGTTGGTGGGAGGATGAGTATCAGAGAGTGCTTCTTCATGGCAATTTATTATGAATGCAATTTATTATCAAGGTTACGCAAAATGCACGTTTTGCACAGTGCTCGCACAACATTGTCCTCTTCAAAATGCCATCCCATATTATTTCCCAATTTAATCCCCATTTGAGAAGGGACATGGCTCAGTGGTAAAGCATCCGCTTTGCATGAAGAAGGCCCGAGGTTCAATCTTCAGGAAGGCCTGGGAGAGAACTCTTTCTGAAATCCTGGAGAGCAGCTGCCAGTCAGTGTAGACAGTACTGAGCTAGATGGACCAATGGTCTGACTCAGTATAAAGCAGTTTCTGTATCAAATCCATTAAGTTAAAAAAATGCAAAAATGGTAAATCCAGATTAAATGAGAGAAAAATATGGAATGGCGTTTTGATGAGCAGCCCCAAGTCCACAATAAAATTCCATGCAGACGTGCCCTCTAGTACCTTGAAAAATTGTTCAACTTGTTCCCAATGCACAACACTCATCGTATGCTTTAAGCCTGCTTTGAATATTTAGCCAAGAGACTAAGGCAACAGTAATCAGCATGATGATTAATAATTAAAACAGATAACAGAAAGGTAGCCTAAAAAAATGTTTTACGGCATGGGAAAGTAATTGCAGTTCATTAGGGGAACCCTTGAAATTTGGACGTGAACAATATTATCAAAAAGCGTAATGGACTAAATTTCCATATCAAACTATATCTGTGGCAACAAAGGAATTGATGTTAAAGGTGGTTCAAAAATGGTATTTAACGCCTGCAAAATTATCCTATATCTCTAAGGCTGCCTCTCCTCTTTGCTAGAAGGGTTGCACAGAGAAAGGCTCTTTTACCCGTAAGTGGTGTACCTGCAATGAAGTTATGAAGTTCAGGGATGTAGAGTTTTCACAAATAGAAAAGATTATAAATCAAAACATATAGAACTCCTGAACTGGCTCTATTAAATGTTTCTAAGTGAAAATTTGCCCCTAAAGGATAAGCAGTTAATTAGTTTTATGTTAGTGGCACCTGGTCTCTTATTGCTCAATTTTGGAAGTACTTGAAGGGCATCTCCATCCTCTTGTGGTACAAAATAATTTGGCAGTTAGCATTAATAGAAGAACTTACACAAAAACACTGAGATTGCAAAAGGCAGAAAACAAAAGGACACATTTGTCGCAGAATGGTGGAGTTTTATTTCCTACACTAATGAGGCAGACAGCAGTATAAAAGTTCCCAAGGTTTTCTACAATCCAACGATTTTGTAAAGGTGATTTTTTTTTTGGTACTATATCCCTTTTCTTTGTATCTTGGTGAAGAAAAATTTGTATTTATATACATACATACATACATACATATATATATATATATATGAACGTAATTGTGATTAACCAAACAGAGGTTTTTATTATATTAACAAAACGTTTCAGCTTCCGCCTTCATCAGCTGCCAACATACAAATGCTGTTACCAAGGTGGCAGTTATAGAGCTTTGAGGATGGAATGCTCAGAGGGGCTTCATTTGCAGAAGCTAAGGGATCCCTCACTGTTTTGGTTGTTTTGTTATATCTTTAATAATAATAATAATAATAAAGGTATATATATATATACCTCCTCTCATATATATATATATATATAATGCAATCAACACAAAAGGAAGGAGCAGGCAGGCTGCCTCTTGCCTCAGGTTATAACTGATCCAAGTCACCAAAAATGAACACCTGAGCTGCTGCAAGCAGTGATTTATCACATATGCAGCAGGAGGTGGACATATACATTACTACATAATAATAACCCCTTGGTTGGATGCTGTAGTTGGGAAGGTTGGATCTTGCAGTTGGGAATGCCGCCCTGGGCTCCCGCTGGGAGGAAGGGTGGGAGATAAATCAAATAATAAAATATAAATAAATAAATAAGGTTGAAACCAGTAATGTGCCAAAAGCTTCTCAAATATTTTTCCAACCATTTCCCATCAATTAATGGGAAAAGGAAGTGTATTCAAAAATTATTAAAGGAGAAAGAACATTTCAGTGAAAAGTGAAGACTTTTTTGCAGGGGAAGTAAACTGAAGAAATTGGAGGACAGATTTTGGCACAACACTAGTTGAAACACACTTCTCACTTTTCAACGTCCCCCTCCCCCATTTCACATAGAAGCCAATCAGGCTGGCAGTTGACTCTTCCTTCAACACAGGTGAAAGCATCCTTCACTATACTTGAGGGCACCAAGCTAGCTTAGGTGGTGCAGAGCAGGGTATGTGTCACATACAGTTTTCGTTCAGCATGAAGGCTAACAGCAGCTGAGAGGGTGGGGGATTTAATTTGGACACATAGTATAGAAGAAAAGAGTTACAGTACAATCCAAACCCAAGATCTGCAAGGATGAGAGGATTTGGATTTGGCAGATCTTGGGCTTTCTCAGCTGAGCCAGGGTGCAGCTGGGCCTACGTCAGTGTAAGTCCCTCACCCCAGCTGAGCCAGTGATACACCAGTATAAGTCCTTCACCATGGCTCAGTTGTGGTTCTGTGAGCTCAGCCAGGGCTCAGCCAACAGAATTTACATTGGTGTAAGTCCTCAAAAGGGGCATGGCAGGGGCGGGACTGTTGATGTGTGTGCGTTGTTGCGTGAAACAGCATACATTACGTTGGAGTTAAGTTGAGCAAGAAACTTCTTCAGAGCATTAGAGCATGTTAAGAGTCTTTATTAAGACATTACGGCCAAAGGCTTAAGAGTGAATACATGTAGAGTTTCTTCAGTCACCCCCCTTCTGGTACATTTCTCTCCAAAGGTAAACAAACACAGAAGAGAACCTCTCAGTTCAGAGGCAATACACAGAAGACACAGCTTCACACAGATAGCTGCTAGAACTTTTCCCAGTTTATCGCGATGGCTACCATAGCAACGGCCTTGGCAGTCCGTTCCCAGACTGGGCAAAGACATAACTCCCCCTAGTTACAGTTTTTTTTCAGACTTGATGGAAAACAAACTCAGTGACAGTGCGGTTCAATGGTCAACAATTCCCCCTTTTTTTCCCATCATGTCTGTAACTCATTACAACAATAACAACAATACATTTCTCCAATACATCTTGCAATACAGCTTACATTTCAGTACAGTTCAAAATTACATCTCAGTACATTACAGTACATTTCAGAACATCTCTGTACATTTAGCTAGAACTTCATTCAATCAAACTTTGGCTCATTCCAAGCCTTGTCACCAGTTTGCCAAATTTCTCCTCACACAAAGGCTTGGTCATTATGTTAGCCACCATGTTTTGTTTCTTGCTGCTCCAGTCAATGCATGACCCGTGCCACATCACAACTATGCCAGAGGTTGACTTACGACTGCTCAGCCCCCCTGCATTATCTGCATCCACAAAACATTCAAGACCTCCTGTCTTTGCTCCTGACAAATCCAGACTCTTTGTCTTCATGCCTTTCAGATTTATGTCAAGATCTGGTTTAAATGTTTGCGCTTGTGTTTCTGGACACCAAACTCTGAAATATGCATTCTCTTGTGCTCTAGGTGCACGTTTGCCATGTCTCTTACCCTGTGGCTTGTAAACTTGGCTGCAATGCACTCTTTCAGGCATCAGCCTGACTGCATTACATGAATACTGTGGCTGTGTGCTTTTAACAGCTGTCTTCTTACAGCTCTGACCGTTATTCTCTTTCCGCCCCATTAAACTCAAGGCATCAGCACACTTCACACCCATGGACATTCTAAACAGCCCTTGTGTCATAAAACCCTGACAGACAACTTTGCCTCTTCTCTGCACAAAACATTTTCCTCTATCAAATGTTACACAATACCCAGAATTCATCAGTTTTTGAACTGATAAAATATTATGAGCCAATTCTGGAACAAACAAACATTCTGACATTATCCCAAGTTTATTAAATCTCACCAGTCCTCGGGCTTCCACCCGTTTCTGTGATCCATCAGCAAGTTGCACAAAATCCTGCACTTCTTCTGAAGCATAAAACAAACTTCTGTCTTTAATTAATATATGGCTTGCACCGCTGTCAAGAAGCCAGTTAACAGGTGCTAAAGTTTGTGGCTTCTGTTTACAAACAAAGTTCACACTTCCCTGCTTCAAGCCTCCGTCCCTGGAGTTTTGCTTGACTGCACAGTCTTTCTGGAGATGCCCACGAGCCCCACAGGCATAACAAGCCTTCAGCCTTTGATGCTTGTAATCCTGTTTGCTTTCGGCTGCCTCCTCCGGTTCGGCACTTTTCTCCTCCTTGCTTCTGACAGCTTCCATCAGCTCGGCTCTCTGCGCCTTCTGCCTCCGCTGCCATTCCTGGGACAAATCCTGCAACGCGTCCCACATCTGTTTAGCCGACGGCTCATCTCTCACACACATCAGTTGAGAATCCGATAGAGCCAAGATTATAAACGCCTGCGCCCTCTGATCTTTGCGCTTCCAGGCCGCGGTCAATACCGCCGGGGGTGGTCCATCTATAATGTCCCATAAATCCTCTGTTATCAGCAAAGCCCTCATCCTCGGCTTCCAGCTGCCATAATTCTTTTCCGTCAATCTTTCCATTGGCAAGCCTCCCCCAGACAGGTTTACAGCCATGTTGCTCATCTCCGTCTGGTACAATCAATCAAGCTGCCCTCTGGAACTCCGTCTGCCGTTCAGACCAGCAACTTACTCCCGTGTAATGCGCTGTGGATCTGGGCTCATAACCCCTGTTGATGTGTGTGCATTGTTGCGTGAAACAGCATACATTACGTTGGAGTTAAGTTGAGCAAGAAACTTCTTCAGAGCATTAGAGCATGTTAAGAGTCTTTATTAAGACATTACGGCCAAAGGCTTAAGAGTGAATACATGTAGAGTTTCTTCAGTCACCCCCCTTCTGGTACATCTCTCTCCAAAGGTAAACAAACACAGAAGAGAACCTCTCAGTTCAGAGGCAATACACAGAAGACACAGCTTCACACAGATAGCTGCTAGAACTTTTCCCAGTTTATCGCGATGGCTACCATAGCAACGGCCTTGGCAGTCCGTTCCCAGACTGGGCAAAGACATAACTCCCCCTAGTTACAGTTTTTTTTCAGACTTGATGGAAAACAAACTCAGTGACAGTGCGGTTCAATGGTCAACAGGGACAGGGCATGGAGAGACATACACCAATTCCAAACGTTTCAGTCATATGACCTAGAGCTCAGTCCTCAAAACTTGGGCCCACACTCATCCGCTGGCTCAGCTGGCAGTAGCCCCTCCCAAAGATTATGGAAGACCTTATTACCGGTCTTCCACCTTTGTTAATTCACAGCAGTACTAGTCTGCATCTGCATTGGAATTGCTTTTTAATATGTTTTTAAACCTTTTTTTTAAAAAAAATGTTTTTAACCTTTTTTAAAAAAGTTTTGAAAGCTTTTTAAAAAATGTTTTTAAATATTCTTTGTTTTAATGTATTTTAAAGTCTGTTTTTGTGATGTTTTAAAGTGTTTTTAGTTCTTTTGTTTGCCGCCCTGGGCTCCTGCTGGGAGTAAAGGCAGGATATAAATCAAATAATAAACAAACAAACAAACAAACAAACAAACAAACAAATAAATAAATAAATAAATAAATAAATAATACTAAGAGCTGAACACTTCATGTTTCCTTCACCTCATATGTTCAATTCAATTATACTGGAGTGCAGGAGTAATGAGTTTTTCCTAGGATCACAAAAAGGACTTAAAGGTCATCTAGTCCAGCCCCCTTGCTGATGCCACCTTAGTCACGTGCCAATCTTTGGTTTGAAAAAAGGCATTTCATATTTTATTCTGTTATTTTAGTCCCCAGGTAGTTCTAGAGGTGATGTATGTCTAGGGATGGACAACGCTCATTTTCAATTCCTCTCATTTTTCTAGTCTTAAGTTCAGTTGTCCACATTTCCTCATCAGCTGGCATTTTTATACTGCTTCACTACTGTCATAAAAATCTCTAAGAGGTTTACATAAACACAATAAAAATACTCCCAATAAAGCATCCTAAAAACTATATAAAAGTGAGATAAAAACAAAATGTAACTGCGTATCACAAATAAAACTGAGCAGCATACAAATAAGAAATAAATATTTAGGAGCTGGAGTCCAGGAATGCTTGGTAAACATATATACTTTGAAAGAGGCATTTAAAGGTCATTACTGTCATAGAGGGAGGACATGCCAGATGGAAGGTACTATTACCAAGAAGTTTTGCTTCTGCGTTCAGAGGTGATAATCCGCTAGTCATGGAATGACCAGCAGCTTCTCCTCAGAGGATCTTGAAGATCTGCCTGGCCTGTACCAGGAGAGGCAGTCTGCTAGGATCCTGGCCCCAAGTTGTACAGGATTTAAAATGTCAACAACAAAAACCTTGAACTTGGCTCAGTAGCTAATAGGTAACTTATGCAGATCTTTAAGTACTGATGTAATATGTGTTAAACTGGATGTTACTCTAAGCTCCCTAACAGCTACATGTTGCACTAGCTACAGCTTGTGAACCAGTTGCAAAGGTAGCCCCACATACAGCGTATTATAGTAGTCTAATCGCAAGATGACCAATGTGTGGATCACCATGGCAAGGATCTCCCGTGTCCAGAAATGGTCATAATTGGTGTTCTAAATGAAGCTGGTAATGGGCTGAGTCCCTAGTGACAGTGATAGATCTAAAAGCACCTAATATACACATATTGGATGCCATTTTGCCTAATATACACATTTTTGCAAGCAATGTTTCCTAATATGGTGCATTTTGTATGTCAACATCTTTAATATAAGTATTTTTGTGCACACTGTCCCCTAACATAGGCATTTTCAACACATTTCTAATTGGAGAACTGCATCACTAAATTCTAAGAAGAGCGAATTTCAAAGAACTGTTGATTTCGGGTTGTGTATTGTTGCAGGAGGTGCAAATTTCCAAACTGAAATTCTCCCCTATTCCTATATATGTGAGGGTGTATTTAATAAACCCACTTATTTCTGGGCCAAGGGAAATGTCCTGAGCCGAGATGATCTTGAGGGAACGCAAAATGGAAGCACTTTGCTGCTTTCTGACAACAATGTCCATCCTTTTTCCTTTATGCATATTTTCTCAGCATAAGAAAAATGCCATGGATGAGAGGCTTCTGAAGGAAATGATATTATATTTAATAATAATTTGAATATGTACGGTGCTTTTTATAAAGCCCTTCTTATTAATGCTTGGCCAAATATGCTTTGAAGCCCCCTTACTTTTTCACATGCTGGTGAAGCTCATTATCAGAGTTCCCAACTGTGGGGATACTTCTAAATGTGTCCAGCTGAACGTATTTAGAATGTAGTGCAGACCTTCCTGCTTCCTGAATTCTAGTACCTCCCTACTGCACCCCTATTTCCCCTACACTAATAGTGGGGAACCTCTGGCCTGGGGGCCACATGCAGCCCTCCAGGCCTCTCTCTCTCTGACCCTGGGACTTTCCCCATGCAACACCCTCTCCTCAAATCATACCCCTCACCGACCCAGCTCTTTTCCCTTTTCAAATGCTTTTGCATGGCTGGCTTGTGTCATTGAACTGTTAATAATACCATTTGCTTGCTGGATGGAGAGATGTTTGCAGAAACTTTGGCATGGCTGGAAAATAGCCTTCTGTACCTATCCATTGCTCCACCCACTTTTGCCCCTGGCCCTGCCCACCACCGGTATGTGGCTCCCAGAAGGTTTCCTATAAGGTCACTGAAGCCCTTGAGTTGAAAAAGTTCCCATCCCTGCCCTTAGCACCATATGCTCCCATGTTGAATGCCTGAACAGGGCAATTGTTTTGTTCCAATCTCAGAAGACACCTTTGAATACACGAGTGTACACGTTTTCTGATATGTCCTTTTCTCTGTGGGAATCACATGATTAGGCATGGTTATTTAACAGAGCTGCATCAAAATGCCTTTGAGCTAGACAAGGTGACTGACCACATATGTTTATGCTGCTAGGGAACATCTACAAGTGTGCTTAGGCCAGTGTGCTGGATTGCAAACTTTATAACAATATTTTGATGGATGAAGCTGAAGCGAAGGGGAGATTTGGGGGCTTGGAGTTTCCTGGTGGGTTTTTTTCTGTAACAGATGATGCAACAGGTAGAAAGGGACACGTTGTTATGTAGATGGCATTCATCACTTCGCTCAGAGGAAATAAAAAGGGTTGACAAAAATCCCCACTCTTCTGTGACTTTATTTTTCAGATGTTCCACTGAATCAGTACATTCTTTGCAGGATAGTTGAAAATGGATGGCATGATCCAGCCACATGAAAGTATTTTAAAATCCAACTGTTTTCAATGGGAGAGTGAAAACATCTGCTTAGTCCCCCTGCTTAAATCCAAGGGACCTAGATGTGCTTCACTCAGCTTGTGCCCAGATGGTTGAACTAAGGGCCAACTTGAAAAGATGGTGGGAGTTCAGTGATTCTCTTTTCTCCCCTGCAACACAGTTGTAGATCGGGGTACCGGGCAACCTGTAGTGTAGTGTAGTGGCAAATTCAGAAGTGCAGGGTCCCTTCATGATAGCCATAGCTACACCTCTCCCCCCCTTTTAGCTGCTGAGTTGAGAATGAGATCTTTGTTAATGCCTCCTCCCACAACAACAGAACTTCCTAGGAGCCAATGCGCATGAAAGGGGGTAATGTTAGCTGCTGAAAAGACTCTTCTCAGCAGCTGACTCACCTCCTTTCATTCTGATTGGCTCCAATCAGCAGGAACGGACAAGGAAGCATGTTAGAAGACACTTCTCAGTGGCTAACATACTCCCCTTTCATGCTGATTGGCTCATAGGATGCTGAAGACATAAGGACCCTGCTGGGATCCAGCATCCAAAAAAGTAAGGGGTCTAAGACCTCCTGAGACCCTGCACAACATACAGCTCCATGGTATACCGTGGAGCTGAGAGTGATGAAGCAAGAGAGGAGGAGGCTTGAGTGCAGATGGAGGCGAACTCCTGACGAATGCAATTATGCTTTGGTAAGTGCCTCTTCTAAGCGGTATATAGTAGCGGTGAGGGCAGCAAAAAAGAGATATTTTGCTGCCACAATTAAGGCATCTCTCTCCCGCCCAGCGGAGCTTTTTAAAATTGTACGAGGGCTTTTACATTCTGGCCCTTGGGATATTATGGATTCATCTGTAGCCCGCTGTGATGAGTTTGCGAGGCACTTCCAGGATAAGATCGCATGCATTCGCCGGGACTTAGACTCCAATGTTATGGCAGTGAGATCTAATGAAGCATCCAGAACACGGTCTTGTCCTTATTTATTGGATGAGTTTCAGTCTGTACAGCTTGAGGATGTTGACAAGATCCTTGGACTGGTGCGGGCGACCACATCTGTTCTGGACCCTTGCCCCTCTTGGCTGGTAAAAGCTGGCAGGACCGGAACCGCCGGCTGGGCCAAGGAGATAATAAACGCCTCTTTGAGAGAGGGAGTGGTCCCTGACTGCCTAAAAGAGGCAATAGTGAGACCGCTCCTGAAGAAACCCTCCTTGGACCCAGATAACCTGAACAACTATAGACCTGTGGCGAATGTTCCGTTCTTGGGCAAGGTACTGGAACGGGTGGTTGCCGGCCAGCTCCAGGGGCTCTTGGATGACACTGATTATCTTGATCCATTTCAATCCGGTTTTAGGCCCGGTTTTGGCACCGAAACAGCCTTGGTCGCCCTGTATGATGACCTTTGTCGGGAGAGGGACAGGGGGAGTGTGACTCTGTTGATTCTCCTTGATCTCTCAGCTGCTTTTGATACCATCGACCATGGTATCCTTCTGGGAAGACTCACGGAGTTGGGAGTTGGGGGTACTGCTTGGCAGTGGCTCCGCTCCTACTTGGTGGGTCGTCACCAGAAGGTAGTGCTTGGGGAACGTTGCTCGATACCCTGGACTCTCCATTGTGGAGTCCCGCAGGGATCGGTACTGTTCCCCATGCTTTTTAACATCTACGTGAAGCCGCTGGGTGCGGTCATCAGGAGTTTTGGGGTGCGTTGTCATCAGTACGCTGATGACACGCAGCTCTATTTCTCCTTTTCATCCTCTTCAGGTGAGGCTGTTAACGTGCTAAACCGTTGCCTGGCCGCAATAATGGACTGGATGGGAGCTAACAGACTGAAGCTCAATCCAGACAAGACCGAGACGCTGTTGGTGAGTGCCTTCTCTGCTCAGATGGTGGATGTTCATCCTGTTCTTCATGGGGTTACACTCCCCTTGAAGGAACAGGTTCGTAGCTTGGGAGTTCTTTTCGATCCTTCCTTGTCTCTTGAGGCCCAGGTGGCCTCGGTGGCACGGAACGCTTTTTACTATCTTCGATTGGTAGCCCAGCTACGACCTTATCTGGACAGTGACGACCTCGCCTCAGTTGTTCATGCTCTGGTAACTTCTAGATTGGACTACTGCAACGCGCTCTACGTTGGGCTGCCCTTGAAGACTGTTCGGAAACTACAGCTAGTCCAGAATGCAGCGGCCAGATTGTTGACGCGGACCAGAAGGTCCGCTCATATAACACCTGTTCTGGCCCGTCTGCACTGACTTCCTATTTGTTTCCGGGCTAGATTCAAAGTGCTGGTTTTGACCTATAAAGCCCTACACGGCATGGGACCGCAATACCTGGTGGAACGCCTCTCCCAATATGAACCTACCCGTACACTGCGCTCAACATCTAAGGCCCTCCTCCGAGTACCATCCCATCGAGAAGCTCGGAGGGTGGTGACTAGAGCTAGGGCCTTTTCAGTAGTGGCCCCCGAACTGTGGAACAGTCTTTCCGATGAGGTGCGCCTGGCGCCGACGCTACTATCTTTTCGGCGCCAGGTGAAAACCTTTTTATACTCCCAGGCATTTTAAAGTGTATTTTAACAGCATTTCTGTATTTTGGACGTTGTTTGGTTCTTTTGTTGTTTGTTTGTTTTGTTTCTTGATTTATTGTATTTATATATTGTGCTGGTTTTTATCTTTTTGTACACCGCCCAGAGAGCCTCCGGGCTTAGGGCGGTATATAAATTAAATTAAATAATAAAAATAAATAAATAAAATCTTCTTGGCGATCTCTCGTGACTGAGTAAGATTGTCTTCCAAAATACAGTCTTTAACAATGGATCCGTCTGAATCTGTATCCACCGCCGATGTACCAGACCATGACTAAGGGCTTCTGGATTTCACAGCCCTGCCCCCGTCGCCATTTGCCAATCGCCATGGGACTTTTGTTATGGAAGACGCCTGTGAGTGAATTTGTTTTATGTGGGGAGATCAGTGCACCATGATCAACACACAATCTTGACAGAAAAAGGCTTTGATCCAATGGCATGGGTATCTGCTGCAGCCTTCATCCGCCTTCACAGCCGTTGTAACATACACATAGTTATCCTCCGCCTGTTCTGCCATTGAGGACTTTCTTGGATCGTTCTTTGTCTGGTTCCTCTCCCTTGACCTTACCACCATGGGTGACCCTGCTGGGAGTACATGACTCCCGACGGCATCGCTCACAGGGTTCATTGGAACACGCAAGCCCACTCACCACTACAAGGTGACGATCCAGCGACTACACCCGAAGGCAACATACAACGTGATTGTTGTCAACAGATGAAGATAAGCTGTGCAGGAGAAGGAGAGGGGAATGAAGTGTGGTGTAGTAGTTAAACTAGGACTAGGACCTGGGAGACTTGGGCTCAGATCCCCACTCAGCCCATTAAGCTCATAAGAGTGAACTTGCCGCTATTGCTAGCTGTCAGCCTAACCTATGTCACATGGTTATTGAGACGATAAAATAGGGAGGAGAAACTGGGGATGCTGCCTTGAGCGCCATAGAGGAGACGCAGATATCTATAGATATCTACATCCTATCACAAATAAGCTCTCTCTTTCTCTCCATATGTGTGTGTGTGTGTGTGTATGGCTATTTTTGGTGATGGTATTCGCTGGTACAGAGTACCGGCTTCTCTTTTTTTCCTGGCAATGGCAACCATTTTGTGCATTTCCTGGCAATGGCAACCAACAGCGTTTTTATCAGAGTATGAGTATCGGCACTTCATTTTTAACCAAAAAAGCTATATGCATCATGCCACAGTTTGCAGAACCACAGAAGGTGGCACTGCAAACTACAGCATGATCCAGCCATGCTGGGCTCATGACCGGGGAGGAAGGCAAGCAGGCAATGCTGAACTGCAGCCCAGTGAAAGGGGGTGGAAGATTGGGAAAGAAGGTGAGCGAGCGAGTGGCAGGCCAGCTGCACTGGGCTCAATGCTGACAGGTGGGAACAAAGGGCAAGGAAGATGAGTGGTGCACCATGGTCCAGCTGTGCTGGCCTCAAGGGTAGGGGCAGGGAGAAAGAGCAAGTCAGAGAGAGAGTTGGAGGCCTCGGCATCACTACAGTGACTCCTGTCTTTCCTCTAGTCCATGTGCTAGGGGAAGGATAGAAGTACAGTGGGCAAGACTGCATGGAGGGCAGGGGAGGAGAGAGGTGCCTTGGCCACATGGGGCAAGGGGAGGTGGAGGTGCCTTGGTGATGTGGGGCAAGGGGAGGGGGGATGGCTTGGTATGCAAAGCACACAGGAGCAGAGCCCCTAGTATACACTTAGGGTTGCCAGGTTCCTGGCCTGAGACTGATCCTGTATCTTTAGGAGAAGAGAAAGTCAGCCAAGTGCAGGTGTTCTTGCAACTCTGTAATGAGAAAAACCACAAGGTGGAATTCTCCCTTCCCCCTGCACAACTTCTAAAGATACAGAAGACCTCTTGGTTGCCAGGCCCGGCCTCCAAGAGGTCTTCTGTATCTTTAAACTTGTGCAGGGGGAAGGGAGAATCCCACCTTGTGGTTTTTCCCATTACAGAGTTGCAAGAACACCTGCACTTGGCTGACTAAAGCTACAAACCAATACCTGTCTACTCAGAAGTAAGCGCCATTGGATTCAATGGGACTTACTTCCAGGTAAGTGTGTACTGGATTGCAGCTTTAGGCACACTCAGAGTAGACCACTGAAATTGATGAACTTGAGTTAGTTATGTTTACTGATTTCAGTGATTCTACTCTGACTAACATTGGATGTTACATGTATTTTATGTCCTCCCATTCTTCCCCCCCCAATTAATCAATAGAAACCATTTTGAAAAGCCCTCCCAAGTTTTCAAAGCAACCCAAAACATTTTTCTTATCCTCTTTTTTCAAAGTGAAGTGGAAAGTTGTCTACAATATGAAAGGAGGAAATAAGCTTAATTTGGTAGTTTCTGACAGGCTGTTAACACAAGGTATGCCACCCTATATGATTTCTTTTACACACTGTACAGTAAACTATGAGGAATTATATATGTATGTGATTCATTCTGTCTCTTGAATTCCTGACAAACAAAGCCATCTGGTTACCTTAATCAAGGCACCGTATTATGGGCAGGTCCTCTGACTAAGTATTAAACATACTGTACAGTGGTATTATTTATGACTTGGACCACTACTACATCACTCTATTATCCATACTTATAGAAAAAGACCCACTGTAAGTATAATTAGTTAATAAATCACCATGAGTGATAAACAGAATGATGGATGCAGGTTTCAGCTGATCACTTTTTTATTAAGGAGAGATAAATCAGCATCATATTGTTGCTGTAAACCTCTCAGATTGGTCAAAAATCCGGCTTGCCAAAAAGCAGCAAGGGAGGGTGATTAACATGTCAATTGTACAGCAACAAATTGTTCCCGATAATTGATATCAATCAATCCTTTTAATTTTGCCTCAGTCTAATGGGTGTTGTACGTCATGCCTTTCTTCCTTCATCGGCAAGCCAGCAGTTTTTGTTTCGGTCTTCCTTGGAACCATCAGAAAGGGTTCTTTTCACAGAGCCCTATGTTTGATTAACAGAAAGCTAGCCAGGAGACCGGTTCTTGCTACATGTAACACTGGGGTAAAATAGTGATTGATTTTCTAGCAAAGTTCGGTCCATTATACTCTTGACATTTTACTGCATGCTTGCTATGGCTTGTGGATATTGCATGGGTTTTTGTGTGTTTGTCTGTGGCTTTTTATGCATGTGTGTGTAAGGGTCACAGTAAGATCAAACGTCTTTTCTTCAATATATTTGCAATGAGATTGCAGTGTATTTTTAAACACTGCATTGTTTTAGTTACATTTTTATGCAACTGAAGATATGAGAGGTTATACAGATGACCCTCCCCAATTCCTTTCATTCAATGAGTGCATGAGAGGGAGCAGGATTGTTCTCGTTAGTCATGCCTCCTAATGCTGATGTACCCATTGGCCACACACTCCTCATGTGCCCAGTTGTACATATATAGGTCGCCTTTCCTAGAATGTGAAGTTACCAGGGGTGTGGCCAGTAGGAGCACTGTGGCATCCAAGGTTATGGCTAGCAGGTACAATCTCACTCCCACCTCACACATTCACCAAGTGCATGACTGCGTGGAGGATGCCCAAAGTTGCTCTTGAGGATCATGCATATGAGTTTATTTTATTTTGTTTTGTTTATTGGAACATTTACAAATTGCTTCGTGCACAACAAGATAAAATACAGAAAAGTACAGATTCAACACACTAAAAGCAATAAAACTATATTTTACAATTGTGCAATTAATATTCCATAAAATGACTGGTTTGTGATTCCCACAGGCATCTTGTTGGCCACTGTGAGAAAAGGATGCTGGACTAGATGGAACATTGGCCTGATCCAGTATAGCTCTTCTTATGTCTCGTGTTCAGGGAAAGCCCCAAAGTTCAGAATGATGGTTCTGAGAGTCAGGTATGATCTAGGTGAGGAGAAGCCTCTCCTTTTTAGGACATTAAAGGATCCTGATGTTCAGGAGCAAACATCTTGAGGAGGTGAGGGTGGCTCTTTTCCCAAGGGCAGCTGAAGGCAAAAATAGGATTGTGGTTTCGACTATTTACATCACTGTCTCCCCAGTGCATCCAAAATGCAGGGAGTTCCAAGAGCAAGCAAATGCGGGTACCCGTGAGGCCTACAAGACTCAAAGAATGTCTTGTTGAAGGGAGAGAGCAGAACACATGAAGCTGCCTTCCCCCAGGTCAAGCTATTGGTCCATCTAGCTCAGTATTGGCCACACTGACTGGCACCAGCTCTCTAGGGTTTCAGAAAAGGGGTATTCCCTGAAGATGCCAGGTAGGTGCTTTACCACTAAGTAATGGCTCCACAGAACTGCAGAAGAAGCTGAATAGAGATGTCTACAACAATGGGGTTTTAGGAGTTTTTAATTATGGTCCAGTTTTAGTTTGATTTTAAGCAACTTTGAGAACTTCTTATTGAAAGGTGTTATATAAATATTGTGCAATAAATAATAGTAAATGCATGCTGTTTGATGGGATAACCTGTGCTGAACAGCACCCCTGGCCAAGGAAACATGTATGTGCATGCACACATATGGACAAAAAAACACATGTGCACCAAATAAAATAAAATGAAAATGCACCAAATAATCCGCAAGCAAAAGCACATAAATTAAATCACTTCTACCCATTCCAAGGTTAGGGAATGCCCCATTGTCTCAGCACATTGCAGTGAGTGCAGTCCTTCTAGTATGGAAGCACTGGATACAAATGTGAACCAAAATGACACCATATGGAAGAAACAAGGTAAACTGCTGCACAGATACGCCATTTGAGTGGCACACAATTTCCATTGATTTGTGTTAGATGGAGGATCTAGCCAATAAGCTACAGACTCCTTTTCATCCAAACCTAGCACCTTTCCAACACTAGCCCAATGCCGTGGCGCCTTCATGCTGTCTTCCATCACACCTGCCACAGTTCCTCTCCGTGCACATAGTATCTGTCAGGTATAATATCCTGCTGACATGGCGTCCTGTGCTATTATACTCACCATAATATAGGGACGATGAATATTGCCCCATAAGTGCCTCTTAAGTTAATGTAAAACTACATCTCGCAACATCGTGTATTCAACAAGCTGTCATTTTCCTCATAAATTTTGGAGAGTGTTTTTGCTTCCTGAAACGATTGGCTCACAGATCCGCCGGAGAAATAATCACAACCCATGGCCTACCCTGAAAGCTGCAGCTGTAAATCAATCTCAAGTGTTTGTGGCCACTCGCATCTCCTCCCCCATCTGTCACTCTAGTTTGCAGGGATACATGGCACTATTTAAAGACCAGGCATCTGTATTAACAACCAAGCAAGTGCCAGTGTATATATGCAGAGATTTCATAGCCATCAGAAACCATTATGGCAAAAATCAACCTAAGAGCTGGGTTCAGTATAAGAAGAACCCTGCTGTATCAGAGCAAGGGGCCATGTCAGATGTGGGGAACCTTTAGACGCCCAAGATGTTGCTGAACTACAACTATCAGCCCCAGTAAGCATGACCAATGGCCACAAATGATGGAATTCAGCAATATCTGGGGGCCCAAAACTTCCCCACATCTGGATCATGTATCCATTAGTGGCCAGCCAGATGTTTTTGAGAAATGTATTAGTGCTGTGCAAAAACAACAACCACCTATGTTTTTTTACCGTTCTCCATCAGTTAATCAGAAAAGAAATTGTAAGGAAAATGATCAAAAGGGAGAGAAAATGTTGGTGAAATTCTCATGGATGGGGTACAGGGATTTTGTTGCTCTTACTTTACTTTTGAGGTGGCCAAGAAGCATCTGTGAGTGCCCTTTCATTCTACAAATCATCTTACCAGCGGTTTGTGCTCTGCAGTCTCCCCAAGTGCCCCCATTTCAATTAAAGCTCAGAGGAAGTCATCATGAGATAACTCTTCTGATGGGGCTTTTTCAGAATGGGAAATGTGGCCAGCCAGTGAGGAAGCAGAGCATTGGAGAAATGTTTACTGGGGGGGGGGTGATGGACACACCATCCTTGATCCGCTAGCAATGATAAGGTACTCCCCACCCCTCCTTTAACCTGAGGTGCTTGTGATGGTGAAGTCTGGTTCTCCCAGGCATGTGCACACAATACGATGTCTCTGAAGGGTGGGCATTTGTGTCTTGCCAAAAAAAGAGAGGAGAAACTGGGACACGGATTTGCATTTGCTAATTTACATAACAATTTGATGCAAATTTAGAAATACATGCTAAGCCTTTTCAATAGAAATACAATATCTCATCAGAGCGGGAAGACTGTGGCCAGGTGACCCATGTGCCTTCAGCCTGCTCTCCAGCTGCTAACTTGATGAGGGGCATCTTCAGGACTCCCACTCTCCCTTCTGATGGTTCTTTTTCTTTGAACCAGACTTGGATGGGACAATCCTTCAAATACAGGATGCTTTCAAATAGAGAGCTGTCCTCTGTAAAGTAGGACACATCACCACCCTATCTGTCATTGCTTGACTACTCCACACTTGATGTTTGGCAGCTGAATTAGTGAACAGACTCCAGTGAAAGCATTGTGTTAGAGGTTATATGAATGTGATGGCTCATTCATGCATGCAAATCATTAGATATGGCAAAGTAGCACTATTTGAGTGTTTCCCTCACTCACGTGATAATTGCATGAGGTAGGAGGGCACAGTTGAGTTTCCTGGCCCCGCCCTGTCTGTCACATCCTCATCCCTCAGTTGGCATGCCTCTCATATGCTGTATGGGAAACTTGTAAGCCAGCTATATGTAGCTGCCTGCACAATTTACAATACTGATCTTTCAGAGTTCTAAATCACACAGGGAGCCTTCGTGCTTCCAATTTTATTTGTATTTTGATATTAAAAACAATTTAAGAATCTTTAATGCAGTCCTTTAGTCTCTCAATCACCCCCATTTTAATTAATTGAGAATGCTGGCAATTCAAATTGGTTCTCTGTAATTTAATAGGATGTTGTTTTATAGATTGTTTTGTTCTTCATTAGTATTATTGTTGTATTTTTTTTAAAAAAAATCCTAATTCTTATTTTGTAAGCTGCTTTAAGAGGGCTTGGCCCTTAAAGGTGGGATGAAAATAATGTAATCTAATAACTAAAAGAAATGTAGGTGAGGGTGGAATGTATATGTGGATAAGCAAAACAACATAAGAACCCTGCTGGATCAGGCCAAAGGGTCATCTAAACCTGTTCTCACAGTGGCCAGCCAGATGTCCTCTCCCCACTTGTGAATCCCAGCAAATGGTATTCAGAGACATACTGCCTCTGACAGTGGAGGTGGAACATAGCCATTGTGACTAGTAGCCATTTGCCTAATGTTCTTTTAAAGCCATCCAAGTTGGTGGCCATCACTACCTCTTGGGGTAGCAAATTCCATCGTTTATCTATGGTCAAATTCATACTATACATTTATGCCACTATTATTCCACTTTAAAGAGTTGTGGCTTCCACAAAGGAATCATTGAAAGTGTAGTTTGTAAAGAGTGCTGAGAGTTGTTAGGAGATTCCTATCCTCCTCACAGAGCTACATTTGTCAAAGTGGTTTAACAGTCAGTCCCTCTTCCCAGAGAATTCTGGGGATTGTAGCTCTGGGAGGGGAATAGGGGTCTCCTAACGACTCTCAGCACCCTTATCAAACTACACTTCCCAGGATTCTTTGGGGGAAACTATGACTGTTTAAAGTGGAATAATAGTGTAATAAATATATGGTGTAAATGTGGACTAAGTCCTGTGTGAAGAAGTACTTCCTTCTGTCTTTCCTGAATCTTTCAACATTAAGCTTCGTTGGATGGCCCTGAGTTCTCGTGTCATGATTGGAGGGAAAAAATGTATGTTATCTGACAAGATATACCAGCTGAAATTGCTTCTTGTGAAGATACTAAGGCTCTGTCCTCCTGTGTCTATGATCACCCTTTTTATTTTGCCATGTTATGACTACCTGCTCAAGACAACCCGCTTGCAAGCCCCTTGAAAGAAAACAGGAGTTTCCTCTTTCCCTATCATCCCTGAAGCCATTTCTCTGCAGAGATGCCTTTGGAAGCCTTCAATAACACCAGCTCTCTTCTGCTTCCAAGTACCCCTGAACGAATGACCCTGCTAGTGGTGCAGTTTTTCCTCTCTCCCTCCTTTGCCCTCCCCTCTCCCTAACTTTGATTTGATCAGCCAAATCTGAAATGATGTGTGAAAGTAATGATATTTTGTAATTAAATCTCTGGTGATGGTGCCGCTAATTTGTGGTACATGCATTGTTCATAAGGAAAAAGGCATCAATTCATTTTCTGACTGGCTACTCCTGGGACTCATAATTAGACCAAGCTCATCTTTTGCTGCCTTGCATATTAAGGAGCTGCTGAGACGCAAAGAGAATTTGGGAAGCATTTTTTGTATATATAAAAGGAAAAAAAGGTCTAATAATGTTAGTTCAGTTAGAACCATCAAGGGATTTAAAACACACACACACACACACACACACACACACACACACACACACACACACACACACGCCCCGAGATGGGCCACAATCCACAAGAGAAGTTCCCTTACCTCACTTAGATATACAGGAGTTACAAAGGATGGCTTTTTTACAACTTGCACAAATTTCAATTAATTCTTTGTGAACTGCACCTATGTTGTGCCCATGCACCTTATGTTCTGTGGGTTCCTTCCCCCACCTTTCGAAGGCATTCCCCCCCCATTTTTCTTCCTTTTCCTTCTTCTCTGACTGCTCCTTAGTTCTGGGATGCTCTGCCAGCTGAGATCCAATCTATTCATTCCATCCCAGCATCTCAAAACTTGTTTCGGTTAGTTTGTCCTTGATTATATTCACTCATTTCCTCCTCCAGTCCTCCCACCGTCCACTTTTTTCTTACTTTCTTCTTTGTCTTATAACACTGAAGACATGTTTTGTTTAACAAGGTGTCTCCTGAAGTGCGACCTAGTCATTTTTATGGAACAATAAAAATACAATTGCAGAAAAAAATTGCCTTTAGTTTACTGAGTTTGTAATCCTTGGTATTTTATATTATTTTATTTATTATACATTGTTTTGGTAACTTTTGCTTGTGAAGCAGTTTATAAATGTGCAAATAAAAACAAATAGCTTGCCTAACTTAGATAGTGAGCTTACCCTGTGTATTTCATCATCATTATCATCACTGTTTATCTGTATGCTGTCTTTCCATAACAATTTATGCACAAGGCGCCTCACAACATGAACAGAAAAAAAGTTACACAACTCACTGTAGGAAATAAATTCAGATGGTCAATAGGTTAACAAAAACATCATTAAAAACATACAATAAATTGATACAGCCTTATAATTCCTAATAAAATCCAACAATAAAATACAGAAGCATAATCCCCAAAACAGCAAAACAGAAACCCGACCATCAGAAACTAAACTTTTACCCAAAGAGAAGCCCCTAAACAACACCCCACAGTCAAGGTGGTCTCTGGCATCTTCAGATAATGATACCTTTTATAGCTGCAGTCAGTCAAGGCCCCACCCTTCCAGGCCAGGTGGAAAGAGGCCAGGAAGCAGGGAGAGGGTCTTACAGCCAAGATGGTCTTGTACAATATCTGGGTGTTTGTACAATACCTGCGTGTTGAAGGACCCAGAAAGCTGCCTTATCTTGAGTTAGGGCCAGTGACAGACTTTTGTAAACTCAGCATGGTGCCACCAATCGCCGTCTGACCAGCACCAGCCTAGGTGCTCTTTCTGCCTGGTGTGAATTGAATTGAATTGAATTGAAACTTTATTTTTACCTCACCCTTTTTCCAAACTGGAACACAGGGCGGCTTACAAATAGAACTACATGTAGTTAAAAACATAGAAAAACATACAATTAAAATACAATTAAACTATGCACAACCTTAAAATCGTGAAAGGCACTTAAAAATCTAAAAACAATTTAAAATAATAATATAAAACAATAAAACAAGCCTTGTAAAGCTCAATCCTAAACACCTTCTAGCCCAAAAGCCTGTCGGAATAAAAAAGTCTTTACTTGCCGACGGAAGGATGGCAAGGAGGGGGCCATTCGTGCCTCCCTAGTAAGTGAGTTCCAGAACCTAGAAGCAGCCACCGAGAAGGCCCTATCTCACGTCCCCACCAATCGCACTTGCGAGGGTGTTGCGACTGAGAGAAGGGCCTCTCCTGAAGATCTCAGGGCCCGGGCAGGCTCATATAGGGAGATACGGTCTGAATGTCTCTTCTGCCACCACCAGAGTATCTATGAAGTCTGATGTAACTGCTTTTGCCACCACCAGTCACTCACCTCACCCTTTCCTCCCCACAGACCTGTTTACCCATTAGTGGGCTTATTTTGGAAGCCAAGCAAGTGCTTGGATTGATTCCATGGCAGGTGATTGCCATATTAGATTTTCCAAGAAATAGGGAGGAAGAGGTGAGGTGAATGGCTGAGAGTGGCAGAAAGCAGAGTGGGCTGTTCATAGAGTTGCCCATGCCAACTCCTGATGCTGGCTCTGAGTACTGAGTGAAATCATTGGTCTATCTACCTCAGTCTTGTTTACACTGATTAGTAGTAGTTCTCCGGGGTTTCAGACAGGACTATTTCCCAGCCCTAACTAAAGATGACAGTAATATAACCTGAGACCCTTCGCATGCAGGACATGTGTGCTGCCATTAATGTGCTACTACAAGCAATAGCATGCAATTTTAACCAAAGTCTGAGCTTAACCCAAGTTAATTTATTTATCATGTGGTATAACAACATGGGTGGGGACCTTGTGGCCCTCCACATGTTGTTGGACTTGAATTCCCATCAGCCCCAGCCAACCTGGTCTGCAACCTGAATGATGGGAACTGTAGTCAAACATCTGGAGGGCCACTGGCTCCCCACCCCTACTGTGAGTCCCAAAGCCACAATCTATGTGATATAAAAGTCAGTGGCAAATTTCCACTGATTTTACTGGTTCTGGGCTAGAAGACAGTTCTAGTATGTCTAGTCTTTCCCTTCTCTTATGATCAGAAATTCACTCTGATTCAGTAGTTGTACTTAGGTGCAATGTTGGAACTACGTGCTGCATAGGTCATATGGATATGCAACCAAAAATGTCACCCACGTGCCAGGTACTCTCCTTTTACCCCATAAACTGTAAATAACATTTACCAGTGGGGTAGTATCATTATGTTGTATGTTTCTTAACCTATGATATAGAGCAGCATATGGAAGAAAGATGGGGAAACATGCAACATAATGATATCATGGGATAGGATAGGCGTTCCTAAAATTTATTGGAGGAGCAGGAGGGATGAGGGGAGGGAAAGAGATGTGGAAAATTTGATATGGGAGGACCAGTTTTGGAAGTATTCCTATGTCACCTGTTTTTCAGCTTTACTTACACAGGGATGAAAGGGACATCTGATATTTGGTCCACGAGAGATGGTGCTCATGTGCTCAAGAGATGGTGCTATAGATAAAAAGTAATGCAGACAGAGATAAAAAATATGAGGAGAATTGTGGGTGTGCTTACAGGTGGACAGACATGGGGTTCTGCAAGGTGCCTTGACAAACCCTGATTATTGGCCCTCATCCAGCCCACCACCGAGTCCAGGCACTGTACTAGGGCTTGCATGGCCTCTCTTGATTCAGAAGTTACAGAGAACTAGAGCTGAGTATTAGCAACATACTGGTGACACCTTGCCCCAAATCTCCTGATGACTGCTCCCAAGGGCTGTTTCATCCAAGAATAGTTGCAACTGCTGTGCTACAACCCTCTCAATCATGTTCCCTAAAAAGGGGGAATTTGCAACTGAGCGGTAGCTGTCACAAGCCAATGGCTCCAAGACGGACTTTTTCAGGAGTGGCCAGATCACTCCCTCTTTCAGGGCAGCTGGGACCACTTTCTCCCACAAAGTCATGTTGACCATACCCTGGACCTGCTTGGTCATACCCCCTCAACAAGCTTTAATAAGCCAAGAAGGACAAGGGTCGAGAGGACACGTTGCTGGCCACATCGTCGCAAGCACCTTGTCCACGTCATCAGGCTGCATCCGCTGAAACCGATCCCAAGAAATTGCAGCAGATGTTACACTGGACACCTCACTGGGGACTACAGTAAATGTGGCTGGGGCATCAAGATTGCTACGAAGGCAAGCAACTTTACCCTCAAAGTGCCTTGCAAACAATTCACAGTGGGCCTACACACTATACACTGTTGACGATGCCATGTAAGTATTTTGCCATATAAACTCAAATTTCAAGTGTGTGATGAACCAACTCTTCATCCTTGTGAGAAACTGCATTATTATTATTGAACTCTTACATTCATCACTTAGGTCTGCATACTCACCATACATTTCAAGCACATTACTCCTTCCCCGAGAATCCTGGGAACTGTAGCTTACCCCCCACAGAGTTACAGTTCCCAGCACCGTAACAAATTACAGTTCCAAGGATTCTTTTTGGGGAAGTGTGGTTTAAATATATGTGGTTGTATTCAACTAAGCCCTACTCAGAACAGACCCATTGAAATTAATTAATGAAGCTAAGTTAGACATGTTTGTTAACTTCAGTGGGTCTACTTAGAGTATGACTAACACTGAATACTATCCATGGTGTGTATGCAGCCAATATAATCCACATTTTAAAGCTATGTGGAATATGGTTGAAGATTTTGGTCCCTGGAGGGGATTTAGGTTTTCAGCTGGTAAAAGAACTTGTTCATGCATGTTTTCACCCACTGACCTTTGCTCTCCCCCTTCCTGACAGATGACCCCCGCTAACCCTTCCTGCCTCTTTGATATACCCTGATGCTCATCATTACAGCACATTCAGTTGGTGCAGCTTGAGGAAGTGGACAAGGTGCTTGGAATGGTGCGGGTGACCACGTCTGCTCTAGATCCTTGTCCATCTTGGCTGGTCAAGGCTAGCAGGACTGGTACCACCGGCTGGGCCAAGGAAGTGATAAATGCCTCCTTGAGTGAGGGAGTAGTCCCTAGTAGCCTCAAGGAGGCAGTAGTGAGACCTCTTTTGAAGAAACCTTCCTTAGACCCAGATAACTTGAACAATTATAGACCGGTGGCAAATATCCCCTTTTTGGGCAAGGTTCTGGAGCGGGTGGTTGCCAATCAGCTCCAGGTGCTCTTGGATGAGACCGATTATCTGGATCCGTTTCAATCCGGTTTTAGGCCTGGTTTTGGCACTGAAACAGCCTTGGTCGCCCTGTACGATGACCTCTGTCGGGAGAGGGACAGAGGGAGTGTGACTCTGTTGATTCTCCTTGATCTCTCAGCGGCGTTTGATACCATCGACCATGGTATCCTTCTGGGGAGACTCGCGGAGTTGGGAGTTGGAGGCACTGCTTGGCAGTGGTTCCGCTCCTACTTGGCGGATCATCGCCAGAAGGTAGTACTTGGGGAACATTGCTCGACACCTTGGACTCTCCATTGTGGAGTCCCTCAGGGGTCGATTTTGTCCTCCATGCTTTTTAACATCTACATGCAGCCTCTGGGTGCCGTCATCAGGAGTTTTGGAGTGCGTTGCCACCAGTACGCTGATGACACACAGCTCTATTTCTCCTTTTCATCTTCTACAGGTGAGTCTGTGGATGTGCTGAATCACTGCCTGACCGCGATAATGGACTGGATGAGAGCTAATAAACTGAGACTCAATCCAGACAAGACTGAGACACTGTTGGTGAGTGCCTCCCCTGCCCAGATGGTGGATGTTCACCCTGTTCTAGATGGGGTCACACTCCCCTTGAAGGAACAGGTTCGTAGTCTGGGAGTTCTTTTCGATCCTTCCTTGTCTCTTGAGGCGCAAGTGGCCTCGGTGGCAAGGAATGCGTTCTACCACCTTCGGTTGGTAGCCCAGCTGCGCCCCTATCTGGACAGGGATGACCTCGCCTCAGTTGTTCATGCTCTGGTAACTTCTAGACTGGATTACTGTAATGCGCTCTACATAGGGCTGCCCTTGAAGACAGTTTGGAAGCTTCAGCTAGTGCAAAACGCAGCAGCCAGACTGCTGACGAGGACCAGCCGGTCAGCACATATAACACCTGTTCTGGCCCGTTTGCACTGGCTACCTATTTGTTTCCGAGCCAGATTCAAGGTGCTGATTTTGACCTATAAAGCCTTACATGGCGTGGGACCGCAATATCTTGTGGAACGCCTCTCCCACTATGAACCTACTCGGTCACTTCGCTCAGCAGCTAAGGCCCTCCTCCGGGTACCAACCCATCGAGAAGCCCGGAGGACAGTTACTCGATCTAGGGCCTTTTCTGTAGTGGCCCCCGAACTGTGGAACAGCCTCCCCGAAGAAGTACGCCTGGCGCCTACGCTTCTATCTTTTCGGCGCCAGGTTAAGACCTGGCTATGCTCCCAGGCATTTTAAGCGTTTATGTTATAATTTAATTTTTTTATTTTTTCTTTTTTTCTTTAGTTGCTGCTTGTGTTTATTGTTTGTTGTCTGATTTTATTGTTGATATTTTGTATTTTAACCTTTTTGTACACCGCCCAGAGAGCCACTCGCTATGGGCGGTCTATAAATGAAACAAATAAATAAATAAATAAATTGTATGTTAGCTGCAGATTCAGTGTATCAAGTGAACATCATGGACAGGGATAGAAAGATCTGTCCATTTCGGTTCCCTCAGTTTCTCATTTAGTCTTACATCAATTGTCCACATTTCTGCAGCAATTTGCATTTTTTTAAAATCCTCATGAAAGTTCTCCAGCATTTGAGTGCAAATTTCTCCCAATAAATTTTTTAAATTGTTTTAAAAAATTTAAATTGTGTTTTAAATTGTTTTTAAAAGATGTGTCTTAAATTTGTATATTTGTTTTTAATGTTTTTAGTTACTGTAAACTGCCCAGAGAGCTTTGGCTATGGGGCTGTATACAAATACAATAAATAAATAAATAAATAACCACATATTGCAGGAAGTTTTGACTAATGTACACATTTTTTGCAAGCCATTTCTCATCATATAATGTATGTTATTTTCATTCATATATTCATTTTTATGCACATTTCCCCTTAATATATTCCCTTTCATAAACATTGGTTGGTGAACCGCTTCACAATATTTGAGTAAGTGCGAATTTTGAAGGATGACTCTGTCTCGGTTCTCATATTGTTTCAGAAAGTGTGAATTTGATAAATTTGGCTGGAAAATGAGAAATGAATTGAAATTCTCACCCATCCCTAATCACGGACAGTAGTGTAGTGGCAAATTCAGAAATGCAGGGTCCCTTCATGATAGCCACAATCACACCCCCTCCCCCTTTTTTGTTGTTGGTGGATTGAGAGTGATATCCTTGTTAATGCTTTCTCACACAACCAGGAGCTAATAAATATGAAAGGGCACAGTGTTAGCTACTGAGAAGAGTCTTTTCAGTGGCTGACTCACCTCCTTAAACTCTGATTCACTTTAATTAGCAGGAAAGAACAAGGAAGTATGTTAGAAGACTCTTCTCAGTGGTTAATACACTCTCCTTTCATGCTGATTGGCTCATAGGATGCTGGAGACATAGGGACCCTGCTGAGGCCCTGCTCCCAAAAAAGTAAGGGGTCTAAGACCCCCTGAGATCCTGGACGACTACAGCCCTGATCACGGATGACTCAGAACTGTACTGAGGATGCATTTGTACCCGTCCTCTCAAGCAGTAGTAGTTGAATTCAACTATAAATTCAGGCGTCAAATAGTCCTCTTATTTACTAACTAGGGCTTCATTTAGATCAATGAATGTGAACAGGGCTGCAACCCAACCACCCGCCTGTTCCCAGGCGGTGGGAAATTTGGATTCAGTGGAGGCATTCCTCCATCTGCTTCTGTTGGCTCAGCTAGCCTTCTGATGGTCCTCAAATGCCCACTGGTGATATTCCTGCCAACAGATCCTGGCAGAAGCCACCCAAAATGGGGCTTTCTGAGAGCATGTTAGGGCTGAGTCACTGGATCTTGAGCTGCACTTACAGCTGGAGCTGACACAGGGATCACACCCAATCTGACTGTCCCCCACCTCCCGCCACTGTGAGAGGCTGGGCTACAGGTGCAGCGGTAGCTCTGCTGCCCTGCAGAGCCTTGGCAGCAGCAGCAGCTCTGTAGGGTTGCAGATTTTTAAAAGTTTAAGATTTATTTTTAATACAAGAACTAACAAGAAATGTCTGGGTGCCATCTAAGAAGAGACTTTCTGTCTGCCGCACAGGGAGTGCTTCTTCTAAGACATGGATGGGCCTCCAGATGTTGAACTCAAACTGCCCTCAACCCCACCCAGAGTGGCCAATTGTCAAGAGATGATGCGAGCTATAGTCCAATTACATCGCAAGAGCCCCAGGTTCCCCATTCCTTTTCTAATAAAAAAATCATCTTGAAAATGTCAGAATCTAACTGTGAATTCCACCTAATATACACATTTGTAATGCAATTTTGCCTAATACATACGTTTTTGCAAACCTGTGCTTTTTTGTATGTTATTTTCACTAATATATGCATTTTATGCACCCTTTACCATAGCATATGCATTTTATACACATTACCTTGTTAGAGGACTGCACTGCAAAATGTTGAGAAATGTGCATTTTTACTTATTTGGAAAATGTATATACCGTTTATCTGCAGTTGTCCCTTAGGAATGAAATACAATAAAAAAACCTAACCAGTTAAAACTATAAAATCAGAATTCAATTAAAATGTCTGCTAGAATAAAAAAAGCCTTCAGTAGGTGCTAGATGTTCAACAGGGGGGAAGCCTATCTGAACTCAAGTGAAAGAGAGTTCCAGAAACTGGGCCCACAATACTAGCTCCTGGTGGATACTAGCCATGCATCTGAGCCATGGGGGGGGACCACTAACAGTGACTCCTCCAAAGACCTTGGTGATCAGGCCTTGGTGATAAGGAATCAGGCAGTCCTTGAGGTATCCTGGACCCAAGGAATCAGGCAGTCTTTGAGATATCCTGGACCCAAGTTACTAAGGGCTTTGTAAATTAATACAAGAAGCTTGAACTTGGCCTGGTAGCATATGGGCAGCTAGTGTAACTGTTTGAGCACTGGAGTTATGTGATGGTGATAGCCGGTCCCCATCAACACTCTCTAGCATGCTCCCATCAACAGTCAGCACTTTGCACCAGCTGGAGCCTCTGGAAAAAGCCCAAGAGTAGCCCTGCATAGAGTGCTTTGCAATAATAGCCTTGAGATTTTCAGTGCATGCATCACTGTGGCCAGACTATCACCATCGAAGAACTGCTGTAGTTGGTGCACCAGCCATAGCTGGTAAAAGGCACTCCTAGCCACTGCGGCTATCTGAGCTTCCAGTGACAAAGATGGATCCAGGAGCACCCCTAAACTCCAAACCTATTCTTTCAGAGGGAATGCAACCCCATCCAGAGCAGGCAACTGGTCATTCTCCCAGACACCAGTACACAACCCACAATGCTTTCATCTTCCCATGGTTCAAGCTGAACCAGTCCACCAGTGTGCCCAGACTGTGGTCCAGAGGATGCTCAGCCTCTCCTAGAGCTCTGCTTAGTAGAGTGGTGTGTCATCAGCATAATGCTTTGCCCCCAAACTCCTAATGACCATTTTGAAGGATGGATGTGTATTGGTTCATGCATTGTTTTGGAAAGTGTGAAGGTAGGTAGGTTCACATTAAAAACCAAAGTCAACCAAAATTTCCCCCACATCCCAGTTAGTGGCTGAGAACACTATTTTTTTTTTAATGCACTACACTATGATCAGATGCCATAGGCATCTGGTTGGCCACTGTGAAAACACGATGCTGGACTAGATGGGCCTTTTGATCCAGCAAGGCTCTTCTTATGCTCTTATGTTGCCTACATAAAAGTTAAGGAAATGTACTGAGCCTCACACAACCATCACTTGCTGCTCGCTCTCATTTCATTGTTGATTGTCCTGCATGCTCTGCCCTTTTTAACAGCTAGGCACTCCTTGACGACTTCCTAATAGGCTCAGGAATGGCCATCATTCCTAACCAAGGAAGGTATCAACATTTCAAAACAGTTTAATTATTCCGAGAATGCTTAGCTATTAGCAGAGACAAGAGAGCTTAGGGCTATTTTTCAGCATTAATTTTCCATTTGAAATGAATTCCTTTTGGTTACACTTTTTAAATGTTTCTTTTAATTAGACGCAATTACTTCAGAAGAATCGCTTTTATTTCTATGCCTGAAATCTCAATGATAAAGCTGTTAACTGGCCAGGCTGAATGCTGTGTATGCCTCATTTAGCTGGTACACTAAAGTATATTGAACTAGGAAATTATACAGTGAATCAGCTATTAATTCATTTTATGATCCTTTCACTCTAACATCTTGAATGAGCTCTTCAGGGGGAAATTTAGTCACAATACATATAATTGTCCAACTATATATGTGACACTCATTTACGACCGTAAGGTTACCGGCACTCTGGGCCTAATCGGCGTGCAACTGTGCAAGCAGAGTTGACTCTTGACTCTGGAGAATATTAAAGGGTTCATTAATGTTCTTTTGACCAGAGAGAACTGGACCACATATCATGTGTTTAGTAAAGGAAATGAGTCAGAGAAGTTGCATACAAGAATTTTAAGCAGGACTTAATTTGAGCCATGGGCTCACTGGCGTGGTTTTCACTGTCAGTTCTCAACCCTAGAACATAAGACATAATATCAAAGGGCAGAGTGTCTCTGAATATGTGCAGAGTTCATTTCCTCACCTCTGAGACAGGCCCTTCATGGATTGTAGCTTCCTGCCTCTACTGGCAAATGCTATTGACATGGATTACAGTGGGGAAACTCACTGAATGAGTTAAGGGAGGGAACATAGCTCAGGGAGAAAGCCCATGGTTTCCCTACCATAGATGGTCCAAAGGCAGATCCACACCAAACATTTAAACCACATCTAATGCACATTTAAAGCACATGAGTTCCCCCAAAGAATCCCCTCACAGAGCTACAAATTCCCAGCACCCTTAACAAACTATAGTTCCTTTGATTCTTTGGGGGAACTCATGTGCTTTAAATGTGTGTTGGATATTTTTTAAATATATAGTGTGGAGGGCAAGCCATATTCAGTTTCTGGCAGATCTAGTTAAAAGGATCAGGTGATGAGAAAGAACTCTGTCTGAAATCCTGGAGATCAGCTGCCAGTGAGAATCTACTAAAAACTTTGGCAAGTCGTTTGTTCACTATGTATTTGGATACCTCTTAAGATATCATAACCAAATTTGCATGATGGTTCCTAAGATCAAGGAGCAGGTGTCTGTCTATGTTGGGATACAGTTGGACACCATTTTGAATCAATATGGCAGACTGAACCTTTCAAAACTGCACTGATTTTAACTACTGATTTCAAAACTGCACTGACTTTTGGTTTTCTTAGAATTCCGGAGCAACACTGGGTATGAGGATGCTAGCAGATAATATTGGGCTAGGTCAGCCTTTCCCAACTAGTGGGCTACCAGATGTTGTTGGACCACAATTCCCATCTTTGCTGACCATTGGCAATGCTGGCTGAGGCTGATGGGAGTTGTGGTCCAGCAACACCTGGTGGCCCACTAGTTGGGAAAGGCTGGGCTAGGTGGACAATCTGACATGGTATGTGAGAACCTGTGTGGTGTAATGATTAATGGTGTTGGACTATGGCCTTGGAGATCAGGGTTCAAATCCCCACTCATCCATGAAGCTTACTGGGCCAGTCACTGTCTCTCAACCTAACCTACCTCACAGGATTGTCGTGAGGATAAAATGGGAGGGGAGAACCATGTACACCACTGTTCTTCAACCTTGGTTCCACAGATGCTGTTGGACTACAACTCCCACCACCCCCAGACAGCATGGTTAATGGTCAGGGGTGATAGGAGTTGTCATCAGGGGACCCAAGGTTGAAGAACAGTGGTGTATACAACCTTGAGCTCCCAGGAGGAAAGGTGGGAAATAAATAAATAAATAAATGCTTCCCATGATTCCATGACACCCCCAACTCTCAGACTTATTTTTATTAAACTCTATGGGTTTTTTGGGGGGATCTTGAAGGTCTCTGTGAGACTCATTCAGAAAGTGTGAAATAGGAAGTCCCTGGCTGAAGAGTCATTTCAGCTATGAGTTTGGTATGTCTTTGTTGCTTTGAGCTGCTTAGCTCAAAGGAAGGTGAGCAACCTACAGCCCTCCACTTCCTTTAGTATGGTTCCCCCCCTCCCAATGGAGAGAGACAGAGACAGAGACAGAGACAGAGAATGAATGGAAGAGAATCAATTGATGAGGGATGAATGAAGGGGAGAGAAGGGGTGCTTGTATGCTTGTTCGTATGAATAGGTGTGAGTGTGAGAGTGTGTAAAAGAGAATTAATGGATGAGAAATGATCAAAAGGTGGAATGATATCTGGATGACTGCAATTAGCAAAGGCTACATTGCTGCTGTTTAGTTAGCTTTTAAATGTTTATTCTTCTTATGTATGTATGTAACATATTTTAACAAATGTTAGTTGCCCTGAGCATCACAGAAAGGACAGATATAAATATTTAAAGAAAAATAAAATAAAATTAGCAATATTATGATACTGGTCTTTGTTACCAGGCTGTTGTAAGTATAATTGACATAATGTATGTGAAGCACATTAGCCCTTTTCACTTGTGATGAACCAATGAACACGTGGAAGGCAAGGGTGGTTACAGTAATGCCCATTGGCTTCACCTCTGACTTCCACAAATGATACCTTCAAAGGTACTATTTGTATCAGACCTATGCAGATAGGGTGGTATTCAAGAGTAGGTCCACTGAAGTTAATGGACATAGCTAACTTAGGTTCATTTATGTTAAGGGGTCTATGCTGAGTAGGACTTAGTTGACTACATGTGCACTTCAAAGCTCTGCAAAATGGTGGGTCTTGGCTCATGTGAATATTCATTCTGTGGTATGTGCATAGACTCCATGCAGCATGGAAGTCTGGGGTGGGATAGGTTGGGGTCAGTGGGTGCAACCCTATCACCTCTTCCACATACTCATTTGCATTCAGAAATGAGCATATGTAAACACAGCTGGCTGAAGATCTTTCACTGCCTGAGACAAAGGACAAGACTCTATCCACCCACCCCTTTCCATGTACAGAAGCTGGCCAGAATGGCAGAAGAATCTTACTTTTTATTGGAAGTGGCAGGAGGCAACTCGGCTTGGTGGGTTTGCATGGGGACAAAGTAGATAGATAGAGGAACCTCCAGGTTTCTAGGTCTTTCTGACCTAACAAGTGTTGACTCCCTTCAGGTGTAAATTGATACTCATAGGGTTGCTAACCTCATTTCCTGTGCCTCCTCTTTCATCTCCATTTGGGAAAGGAGACATCTTTTCTTTTGTCTCCCTCTCCAGCAGCAAGAGATCAAAGACTAAGCATGGGAATTTCCATCTCCAACTTAGTTAGTTACAACTATGAACTTTTTTTGGTCAAATATGTATTTCCTGCAATAAATGAGCTTTTTGACTTTCCTAAGCCTAGAGTCCCAGTGTGTTTATATCCAGGGGGAAGCTCTGCTACTTCAGCTAAGATTCAGAGAACAAGAGCAAGAGAGTGAGCCACAGACCTCAGTCTCTGTGCTGTTAATTACTCTGCCAATAACTTTTACACTGGTGACAGGACAACATCTTCCCCTGCACCTGAGGACAGTAGGCTAGCTTATGAACATAAGAACAGCCTGCTGGATCAGGCCAGTGGCCCATCTAGTCCAGCATCCTGTTCACACAGCGGCCAACCAGATGCCCATGGGAAGCCCACAAGCAGGACCTGAGTGCAAAGCACTCTCCCCTCCTGCAGTTTCCAGCAACTGGTATTCAGAAGCACACTGCCACTGACCAGGAAGGAGAGCGTAGCCATTGTGCTCTCCTTCCATGGCACACAGCTTAAGGGGTGTATGTAGGGTTGCCAGGTTCCTAGCCTGTGACTGATCCTGTATCTTTAGGAGAAGAGAAAGTCAGCCAAGTGCAGGTGTTCTTGCAACTCTGTAATGAGAAAAACCACAAGGTGGGATTCTCCCTTCCCCCTGCACAAGTTTAAAGATACAGAAGACCTCTTGGAGGCCGGGCCTGGCAACCAAGAGGTCTTCTGTATCTTTAGAAGTTGTGCAGGGGGAAGGAAGAATTCCACCTTGTGGTTTTTCTCATTACAGTGTTGCAAGAACACCTGCACTTGGCTGACTTTCTCTTCTCCTAAAGATACAGGATCAGTCACAGGCCAGGAACCTGGCAACCCTAGGTGTATGGCACACATAGCTCTATCCACTACTGCCTCACTAATGCTGCCCACTGTCTCAGTATCTGCCACCTGAGACAGCCACCTCACTCTTCCTGTAGGGTTTTTGAATGCCCCTGGTGCTGCCAGGCAGCAAACATTCTGGGAGGAGGCAATTTCTTCTGGCCTCAACTACAGGGCACATAAGTAGAGCAACTGCCACAGGAGCAGGAACACCAGAGAAGCTCTTTCCTCAAAACCTCTAGTTAGCTGCCCACCACCTACATGAGTTAATAGCTTGGTACTGAACTGGATAATGTTCTCGAAATCATTTCGGTAAGGCAGATATCTTTAAAACAGGGGTGGCTAATCTTTTTTGGCTCAAGGGCCACATTCACCTTGGTTCTGGGGGTGGCCCCTGGGGGTGGCATGGCAGCCTGGGGATGGCCAAAAGTGAATGTGTCTCCCCCCCCTCTCACACACACCCTCCTGGCTCATGAAATGATTGATCTGAGGACCAGGGAGGGGGTGATCTGAAGCCCCATGAGCACTTTGCGCTGAGCGGAGGTGTTTAAACCTTTCTGCCCACCCAAGTGCCATGTTTGTTTGTTTTTTACTTTCCCTTTTGCCATCACAGCCCAAATCAATGGCATGTCAGAGTGCCAGAAAAAATATTGCTTGGGAGCTATGTTAGGCTGGGGATGAGCCACGCCTGCTTTAAAACAAAGAAACAAATAATAAATAAAACACTACTATATACATTCTAAGTACTGCCTCCTGTGTCACTTTAGTTACGAGAGCCAGTATGGTGTAGAGCAGAGTAGCCTAAGTGATGCCTTCCAGATGTGCTGGATTCCAACTCCCATTGTCTTTGATAATGGCCATGTTGACTGAGGGAGGCTGATGGGAATTGGTCTCCAATAATTTCTGAAGGGGGTTACATTGTCTATGCTTAGTGCAGAGGTAAGAGCAGCCTTCCCTAAGCTAGTGCCCTCCAGTTGTTTTTTACTGCAACTACCATCATCTCCAGCCAGCACATCCAATAGTCAGGGGTGATGGGTGTTTTTGTCTAACATCTGGGTGGCGCCAGGTTGGGGAAAGCTGGGTTAGAGTATCAGAATCTGATGAGGGACAGCTGGATGCAAAAATCTCTGCTCAGTCATTACTCACTATCTGTCAGCTCAACCTACCTCACAGGGTTGCTGTGAGGGTAAAGGAGTGGGCGGGGGAGTACCATGTATGCCACCCTCACTTCCTGGAGGAAGGGTGGCATAATAGAGTAATAAGTAAATAATATTATTATTTGTGAAATGCTTACACAAACTTTGTAAAAATCAACTGGGGCAGACAACTCTTCTGTGTGAGCTTCATGTTGTTTTTATGACCTTAATTGCAATTTTCAATCTGCTTGTGTTTATCAATTTCATATGGAAAGAAAAATACACTTTGCACCTATATTTTCCATGTTAAGATGGTTTGTGAAGAAAGATGATAGATGGCAGCTCCCCAGGGTTTTTTGTTATTATTTTTTTAAAAACAAGGACATACTTTTAAATAAAAAAAGTCTAGTAAAAGATGAGAAAAATGAGATGTTTTCATTGTTCAAAAACAAAAAGCATGGCATATAAATAGAAGGGTAAAGACAGCTGTAACATTTGTAGAGAGGTCTGAATATGCCCTCATACGGAATCCAAATTCTTCTGAAGTGAGATTTGGACAACCCTAATCAGCAGCTTTTCAGAATATTTCAGTTTGAATGAGGGAAATCTAATTCTGAATGGCACTGATTGAGTAGTACCTGTGAAGTCACCAACACATCTGCCCCACTAATGCTTAGGGAAGTTTTGCAATTGTATTTTTTAAATATTGGGAGTATTGTTTCGATAATATGAATAAATGCATATGAGATAAATGTACATGTGCTGCTTTTACAAAATAAAAATGTGGTGGATAGACTCCCTCAAATATGCAGGGAAGCAAGTGCAAGGCTGAATCATCATTCAACATATTGGTCTGCAAAAATGTGGGTTGAAGTCAGGCTCACCCTGCACCTGAAGAATCTTCCCTGACTAGTGCCACAACGTTATATCTGTCTTTACTGTTAAGTCAAAAGCATCACCTTTGGATGTTTCTAAAGCTTTAGAAAGTCATCTCTCAGAAGCAGAAGTTAAAGTGATCAATACAAATAAAATTGCCATGGGGCTTATCCAGTAAGTATTGGATAGGTATGTTTTGGATAGGTGGGTGCAAGGGAGAGCACAGTTTTCTCTTAATACTTCACTATTGTTAAGCATAGCGGGTATCCTAGTGATAGTCCATCTTCACCTAATGAAAGCAGGCAGAGCTAGCTTTGCTGACAAAACAACAGTGTGAGAGGATCCTGATGGATGCAGTCACTATCCTGGCAACCTATCAGTAGATCTTGATCGAACTCCTGCCTGCCTCTGCACTAAAGAAACTATTTGTTATCCAAGACTACTACAGTCATTTGCAAGACTGGCTTCTGAATAGACTGGAGAGGCTGAATTGTGCTGTTTGCCTGAGACAATTAAATCTTTCTTATGTATCCCTTGGCTTAACATGCAGGGCTGTGGCTCAGAGTCAGCGGTAGAGCACCTACTTTGTATGCAGAAGGTCCCAGGCTCAATCCTTGGACTCTCTAGGTTGGTCTGGAAACGTCCTCTGTCTGAAATCCCAGAACACAGCTCCCAGCCAGTGCAGACAACACTGAACTAGATGGACCAATAGTCTATCTCAGTATAAGGCAGCTTCCTAATATTTCCATGGTTTCCAGTGCTGTATATGGTGACATGGATAACGGGAAGCATTCATAATGACGTGTTGCTGTAATTGCACAGAATAATTGGTAATTATTAACTAATTATGTGCAGGATGATGCACTGAGGATAGATCACTTTCATTAGCAAGTTAAGCGGCATTTGCATATATCTTTTTAAAAGAAATATATACATGTTCCTCTACAGCAAACAGAATGAGAAAAGGTAAGCCACAATATGTGCTTGTGCATTGGAATGAAAAGGTGCAGAGGCAACCTATAAGCACAGGTCAAATATGGGGTGGGAGAAAAGTGTGTCTTTGGGAGAGAGAAACTATCTGGAGATCCTAAGCAACAGGTCAAGTGATCCTAACCTGAAGCCGAACCTTGCCCTGGGGAAAATTGGAGCAGCAGAATCACTGCTGCATCTGAAACCTCCCTCTCCCTCTCCTAGATTTGAGGTCCTAGTCCAACATTCTAACCACTACTAATTCTCATGTACCCACACTGGATGTACCACACTGTGCAGATCTGAGACAAGAAGCTCTCTCATCTTTTGTTAGCTTGGTCAGTTCTCTCATCTTCCCAAGGAAACAGGGAAATTTCCCCACATATCAGGTGCAAACGAACCAGTGGGGTGGCCATTGTTTTTAACTGGGAGGGAGGGCAACAATCAGATGAGAATGATGCACATTTGGCTCCTGCATTCAAATGCTTACCATGGTAGCGTAGACCCTTGCCATTGAAGGAGCTCCTACACTTTCAGCAGTAAATGTGTCTGAGGCTTTCAGGAATGCAATATCAAGCAGCAGGTGTGGCAAACCCGAGGCCTTCCAGATGTTGTTGGATTTTAACTCCCATCAGCCTCAGCCAACATGGTCAGTGGTCGGGGATGATGGGAGTTTTAGTCCTAGCAGCATCTAGAGGACCACATGATCCTTATCCCTGGTTTATGCATGTGGTTGTTTTTTTAAAAAATATTCCTAAACTGCTTAGTATTAAAAAAACCCTCTGAACAGTATACAAAATAACATAAAAACAATGGATTATATTCAACATAGTACTGTTGAACGTTCCATCAGTGTAAGGATTTTTCTTGTCCAATGGAAAGTTCTCCCTCTCTCCTCCCTACCCCCAAATTTGTTCCAGGACTTCCCCAACCCTCCAGAACAGATTCGGAGACAGCATGGGTCGTGTGTATGGGGAGGAGGGGGAGAAATCCTCTTGTGCTTGTTGGCGTCATTCTGCTAGTGCAAGGATTTAGTAGTTGAACACCGCCCAAGCAGCATTATAAAAACAGGTTAAAACAGGATCAGGTAAAAGCAGGAATTCAGAAATAGCAGGGCCCACTTTTATGGGCCAGGGAAAACCTGAGCAAAAAAAAAAGTCTTCAAAAGATGTATGTACTCCATATTTATTTAGTTTGCCACCTTTCCATATCCCTAAAGCGGCACACAAAGAAATAAAATAATAAACAGTTGCAACAACAACAAAAACCCTAACCCGCAAAGTACTTAGCTGAGTGGAAAGTGATGGGGTTTGCCCCCTGTTTGGAACTCAATAGCGAGGGGGAATTAGGAAACTCGGGTGGGGCAATTAAAGATTTTCATAAGTTTTTAAAAAAATAAAATCGCAAACAGCTGCAGAAATGTGGAGAACTGGATTTAAGATTAGAAAAATGAGGAACTGAGAGAACCAAAATGGACAGATCATTCCAGCTGCAGCCCTAATTCATTGTTCTTCTTGGCCTCCTATAAAATGGAGTGTAGGTTTGTTTGTTTTTTAAAAAAGAATAAAATAAAATAAGCAAGAACAAAACACCCTTTCTTCGGCAAAGGAGGTGAAGGGCCTTTTGAAGGAAGTAGGTCTGCCCTCTTTTCTGCCAGTTCATACTAGGCAGATCTGTCTGCACAGTCTTGAAAAATATGATTCAGTAAAGTTATTGAGTGCTGGGCCTTCCCATTTGTCTTCAAATGGCCCTTAAGCCTTCTTTTTTTTCCCTATCGAGTTCCATCTCATTGACTTCCTATAAAGACTAATATAGAGTCACAAGTACAGAGGCATGCCTGGAATGTGATACGTGCAACCTTCAAAAGAGGCCACCAAGATCAAAGTTGGAGTCATTCGGATGACAGTGACAGGGAGTTGCTGTGAAGAGTCCCTTGGTGAAAGTCAAATGGCCGATGATCAGCAGGTACAGATGTACAGTCTGCCAGTGCTCAGGCAGCTGGAGTTCTTTTCTGGCTCATTCACACACTTTAGTCCCCCCTCCTCACCCCAAATAATGGGAAATATGAGTTTTGTAGAAGTAACAAAAGGTATGTGTGTGCGTGAAATCATATTTTTGAATTCTCCCCTATGTTCAAAGCTCTGTGCTATTAAAAAACCATCACAGCATGCAAAGGGCTGTGGCAACATCTTTCCTGAGATGCTCTAGTTTATCTTTCCCCAGTCTGGTGCCCTCCCCAGTCTGGTGCCTTTGAACTCCATCTTCCATCAGCCCCAGTCAACATGGCTGATGGTCAGGCATGAGGGGAGTTGTGAATGGTGCCAGATTCGAGAAGGATGTTTTTCTAGTTCTACTTACTAGTTTTCTATTATTTATGTATCTATTATTATAAATACTTTTAACCTGCTCCTCAATAAAAATTCCAAGGGAGGTTTAGGTATTGGCAGGGAAGTTCCCCCTCCCCACACATTGCAGAACATTCAAAAGTGGTACCCTTCATCTCTAGTCCAAAGTGATATAGTACCTCCCAACAGGACCAAAGAAGCTGTCTTGTCTCAGATGCAATGCACATTGCATAGTTATAAGATGGAGGATATTTGGCTGGGCAATACAACATGTGAGAAGGATCTTGGATGAATATGACCCAACAGTGCAATGTGGCTGCAAAAAAAGGCAAATGCTATTTTAGGCTGCATTAACAGAAATATAGTTTCCAAATTGTGTGAAGTACTAGATTCCCCCTACTCAGCACTGGTTAGGCCTCAGCTTGAGTACTGTGCATCCAGTTCTGGACGCCGCACTTTAAGGAGGATGCAGACAAACTGGAACAGGTTCAGAAGAGGGCAACAAGGATGATCAGGGGATTGGACATAAAGCCCTATGAGGACAGATTGAAAGAAATGGGCATGTTTAGCCTTGGGAAGAGAAGACTGAGGAGAGATATGATAGCACTCTTCAAGTACTTGAAAGGTTGTCACACAGAGGAGGGCCAAGATCTCTTCTTGATTGTCCCAGAGTGCAGGAAATGGCATAATAGACTCAAGTTATAGGAAGCCAGATTAATAATAATAAAATAATAAATAATAATAAATTTTAATTTATGTGTCGCCTATCTGGCCGATGGCATCAGTCAAAACTTCTTAACAGAGTGTTATGACAATGGAACCAATTCCTTAGGGAGGTGGTGGGCTCTCCAGCACTGGAGGCATTTAAGAGGCAGCTGGACAGCCACCTGTTGGGTATGCTTTAAGTTGGATTCCTGCATTGAGCAGGGGATTGAACTCAATGGCCTTACAGGCTTCTTCCAACTCTACAATTCTATCATTCTAGTTGAGATTATTGGTCCATTTAGACCAGTATTATCTACTTGGACATGTGGCAGCTCTTCAAAAGGCTTTCACACCACCTACCATCTTTTAGCTGGAGATGTGAACAATCCAGCTTCAGACCTTCTGCATACATAGATAGTGCACAGCCTGTGAATTGTAGCCCCTCCATTCTGCTGCTTGTATTGATCCAGCCCTAGTCTCTTCAGCCTGCAGAGAGGGAATCCTCATTGAACACATGGCAGATTTCTCCTTCCACTCTCTAGCTGGCTTCTGCTGGAGGAGTCTCCACACCAGGGCCCTGTGGAACACAACACACCTCCAGATGTATGGGTGGAGTGTTGGGGGTTAGAGTGAACATGGGGATGGAGGAAGGCTGGACTTATCAGGAACTTGCCCTGAACAATATATCTCCAGGGTAACAGAAGCAAACTTATGCACAGGAATAATTATTAATATTAATAATCATTTTAAACACAGCCTTGCCAATGAACAGCCACTTTGGTGTTGCTGTTCATAGGACTGGCTCATCATAAGCAAGTTTTACTTTTTTCAAAATGCTTCAACCAAACAAATTACCTGTTTGTAAGGCTGGGAGGGAAATTGGATTCAGTTTGCATCTAAAGGCAAGCTTACCTAATTCACACTTTCTGAAACAGTATACAAACCAAAACATAGCCATCCTTTGAAATTCACATTTCCCCACCCTTTGAAATACATTTCTCTAGCCAGGTAATGTGTACAAAATGCCTATACTAGGATAAAATGTGCACATAGATGCATATACAAGTGAAAAAAAAATCCAACAATGCATTATCTTAGGGAAAAATATTTTGCAAAAAGTGTCTATTTGGCAAAATGCCATAAAAATGTAAGGAGAAATTCACATTAAAATGCTGATGAATTTTCATGTGGACTTAAATTGCAAAGAGATGTTGAAATGTGAAGAAATGAAAAGATTGGAAAAATGGGAAACAGAAAGGAACTGAAATGGACAGATTCACCTGTCTCTCCCATCCCTAGAGTACAATATGATCATTCACAGAAGATTTTTTTTTTTAACCTGAGCTCACAGTTCAATTGAAATAAAAACAAAAATCTTAAGGGAAGAAACAAAGAGTGGCAGCAACCCAATGCACACTTGGAGTAAGATCCACTGAATTTACTAAATGTGCACAGGATCAGATTGAAAACCATGCATCTGTTTCTGGTCACAATGCAAAGGGCAGGCTTTGAGTTGTAAAGCTCTAAAGCAGCCTTGTCCAACCTTTGGGTTCCCAGATGTTGCTAGACTGCAACTCCCATCAGCCCCAGCCAGCATGGCCAATGGTCAGGAATTATGGGAACTGTAGTCCAGCAACATCTGTGGTCCAAAGGTTGGACAAGGCTGCTCTAGAGGGTTTGGGAGCAGAGTACCTGAAGGACTTCCTTTCAAACAAACCTATCCACTTTTTAAGATTTTCACTACTCTGGGTGCCCCCACATCCAAAAGGTTGGGGCTGTGTGAACGCACTGCTGGAGCCCATCCGACAAGGTGCATCCATGCAGTTCCAACCTTGCTGTTTCCCTGCCCCACCACAGCTGCGTGCAGGTAAGCTGCAGCAATGCCAGTGTTGGAGGGCAGCTCCTAAAGTCTACCCCACTACACTATTGGCCTTGGTGATTGCATTCTGGTTAGAGAATAGTCCCCACAGGGACACTTAGGTGCTACATAGTGTTGTTCTTTAGATGCTAGGTGAAGACAGGTTTATTCTCCTGAATTTTCAATAGATGATGTTTAAATTCTGCCTTCATCATTTATTGCTGCTTTACTGATTGTAAAAACATAAGAAGAATCCTGCCGGATCAGGCCAATGGTTCACCTCATCAAGACTCCTGTTATCACAGTGACTGACCAGATTATTGTCGTTGTTGTTGTTGTTTATTTCTACCCCAAAAGGCCCTCAAGGCGGCTTACAAAAAAACACAAATATAAAAATACATCAATAAAATACATCAATACATCAAAATAGTTCAAAATACATCAATAAAACAATACAATTTACAATTTACAGTAGCCAATGCATAAATAAATAAATGTGGGTGAGAAGAAGTATGGGCACAGGAGAAGTCCAAAGGAATGGATCTTGAGGGAAAGACCTGGAGGAGAGATCCTTTCTCCATGACGATCGAGATGATGGGTTAGCAGAGGTCCCAGGGCAGGTTACAACAATTTTAAAACTCTTTATTAAAACTGTTAAAAACAACCTAAACAACATCCCAGAAAATAGGGTGGGTCCTATATACCTTTCCAGTGTCGAAGGCCAGGGTAAAGTTGCATTTTCAGCATTCGCCGAAGGTTGTACAATGAAGTTGCCAGACGCACCTCAGTGGGGAGGGAGTTCCACAGCTTAGGGGCTGCCACAGAAAATGCTCTGTCCCGGGCCACCCCCCCAAACTTCCAAGGTTGGTGGAACTAACCAAAGGGCCCCCTCTGCTGTTCTCAACACCACAGAGGGTCTGTAGGGAAGGAGGCCATCTTTCAGATGCCAAAGGGAAGCCAAAAAGCAGAACCTGTATGCATCACCACTCTCCCCACTTGTGATTCCGAGTAACTGTATTGCTTTTTATTGTCTTGTATTTTTATTAAATACGTATCTTGGTTGTCGCTGTCTCATCCCCCCCCCCCCGGAATTAGCTGTAACAATTGAAGTGTTATGATGAAAGAAGGTGAGGAATGTTTCAAACAAATAAATAAATAAAATGAATCTGTATTAGGTAGTGTTATCTAGTTCAACAGCCTTTAGATCAGTGGCAACAGCATCAGTACAATCCCATGCATATTTACTTGAAAAATAGGGAGTATCCTTACACTGGGTCAGATCATTAGTCCATGCAGCTCAATGTAGTCTGCACTAGGGTTGCCAGGCTCAGGGCCTGAGAATGATTCTGTATCTTTAAGAGAAGAGACAATTCAGCCAAGTGCAGGGTTTCTTGCAACACTGTAATGGGAAAAACCACAAGGTGGAATTCTCCCTTCCCCCTGCATAACTTTAAAAGATACAGAAGACCTCTTGGTTGCCAGGCCCAGCCTCCAAGAGGTCTTCTGTATCTTTAGAAGTTGTGGCTGAATTGTCTCTTCTCTTAAAGATACAGAATCATTCTCAGGCCCTGAGCCTGGCAACCCTAGTCTGCACTGACCTGAAGTGTTTCTCCAGGGTTTCAGACAGAATATGTTCTCAGCTCTACCTGGAGATGCCAGGGATTGAAGTTGGGACCTTCTGCATGCAAAGCAGATGCTCTATCAGTGATCTACAACCCTTTCTCTGCTCAGAGGGGCCTGCTCCCTGGCCAGTGGATATAGGACTGTAGCCCCAAAGACTGATATTTTATATGCTGAAGATTTCTAGGTCTGCTGTTTTCTTCCAGTTTTACTGTTCTGCTGTTTCAAGTATTCCGTTCTATCTATCTATCTGTCTATCTATTTGTCTATTCTGCTGTCAATGTGTGGAAAGCATATGGGAAATAATAACTGTAACAAAAAGTCTACTTCTCCATTAATTGATTAATGTAATCAGGGAAAGATTCTACATTAGCATCTGTTTATATGGCTAATTAACTATATTCATTAATTCATTGCAGCTTTCACAAATGTGGTGAGACAACACTACAAATGTCAACTGTGGTAGATCCCCCACACTTGTGTGTTGGTGTGCTTTGTACATATTGTGCTAACACATTCCCTGTGGGTAACCTGGCCATAACCTCTAATGATCTTCATTATCAAAAAGTGAACACTGGAATGTGGAATAGCCAAATTACTGTAAATGAGATGTACGTAACTCTGTTTTTATGGCTGTGCAGCATATACCTTAACTATTAATTTCACATCATTTGCAATTATTTAACCTTCCAGATACTTTTACACTCTGTTTCTTCCTAAGTGCAGTACTGCTTTTAACAATGCCTATATCAGATAATTTAGAGCTGAAGCAATAGCAGGTGACATTCCTTGTGCAAGATGCTCCATTTTTCTTTTTTTAAAGCAATGTGTATATATTTATGAGTATATAAGTTCATTCTTCATTTTTCAAAAACAAAACAAAACATTTTGGCTTCAGGATTTGGGCTGGAAGAAGGTTTATCAATAGCAGGGTTCACATGAATCATTCCATGTGCTGAAAGAATGTGCCAAGGGACTGTGGACCCTCAGAAATCCCTCACACTCTCACATTTCCCAAACATTCAGTACCGTAGTGGCAAATTCAAAAGTTAATTATAGTCACAGCCACACCCTCTTCTAAGATTATAGAATAATATGGCCAGGCTTGAATCCTGCTTTCTGCTTTTCTATCACTGTCATCACTTGATTGCCCTTTCTCACTGTCAGAGATATTGCTTGAATTACTGGATTCATTATCTATACATTTATTTCCTGCTACCACCAAACTGCTTAATGATGTAAATGGGATGTTATCGTCAGGATTCCTGTCTTTTCTTTTGCAATTACTGTCCACAACTTGGCTTTTTAAAGTAGAAACTAATGGGAACTTATTTCACCCTGATTGTCTCCAATCAGCAGGAAATGACAAAGAAGCAAATTGGAAGACTCTTCTCAGTGGCTAACACACTCCTCTTTCTGTGTGGCTCACAGGACGCTGGAGACATAGTGACCCTGCTGGGACCTGGCTCCCAAAAATGTAAGGGGTCTAAGACCCCCTGAGAACCTGGACAACTACACCTCTGCAAACATTCGTGTCTTCAACTGACCTTGGAAGAAATTCCACATACATACAGGATCCCTCCTTATGTACTGAAACTCTATATGAAAACATTAAATTTCAGTTTCATTGAGATGTCCATTGAATTGTTTCATTCTGTAATTGTTTTATTGTTTCATGCTGACTTTTGCTGTTTTGTATGTGTGTGTTGTAAACTGCCCTGAGATTATCTGGATAGTAAAGGGTGGCATATGCTCATTTTTTTGGGAAACAGATGACATTTACTATGTTGTGGAACAATCAATTCAACAATGATATATGATCGTATGCATTGTTCTCTTTTATTTAATACTGGATTTGTAATTGAGATTTAATGACATTTATCTAATGAATTAGTCTCATCTATCTATCTATCTATCTATCTATCTATCTATCTATCTATCTATCTATCTATCTATCTATCTATCTATCTATCTATCTATCTATCTATCTATCTATCTATCTATCTATCTATCTATCTATCTATCTATCTGTCTGTCTGTCTGTCTGTCTGTCTGTCTATCTATCTGTCTATCTGTCTGTCTGTCTGTCTGTCTGTCTGTCCTTTATAATAAAACATTAAAAACAAAACTGCCACATAGGGGAGAAAGATTCCAGTCCAGTCTTTTGTCTGTGCTCTGCAGGTTTTCCACTTATAAAGAGGAATCACATTTCCCCCCACATTTCTTTCAACATAAGGAGGCGTTTTCCAAATGTGATTTCGCCTCCTGCAGTCTGAAATGCTACCGTTCTTTTAAAAAGAAGAAATAAACAGAATGATAAAACTTACACCTGTAACTACCTGCAAGAGGAAATAAGTGCCCTCTGCATTTAGTTGATCAGCTATGGTGAAAGAAAGAGGGAGAGGAGCCAACTGATCCCCATTACAAGCACTCACTGTGTAACCAGTGTAATGAGAGGAAAGCAACGTAGGGGCTTCTCCAGGTGACCTGTTTATTGAGCATTCATCCTGATTTGCTTGCACAAAGCTTATGTGGTGGTTAGATGATGTTTGGTCTTTATTGTGCATTTGTTCTGATTTGTCTGCAGGGACGTTACACGACAATTAGCATTCATCCTGAATCTAACCTGTTTGTGGGGTACTTATTCTGTTAATAATTTGTTTATCCCACACATTTCAGTGCATTTTTCTGTGGCTTTCCTAACTGCAAAAAGTCAGTTTCTTTCTTACAGTGGATTTGATGCACTAGGATGGCAGAGCGCTTGAATCCACTTTAATTGTGCAAACCTAAATGCATGTGCTTGGATCCCTCCTGCAAAATACTGACAATCCGGAAGTGCCCAGGGATAAAATTGTGGGAGTGTATGGACTGCAGGGGTTGGATTTGCACTGGGTGTGTGCATTGAGCTCCCTGAAGTACAGCCATGTAGATGCATAGGAACATAGGGACACAGGAAGCTGCCTTTCACTAAGCCAGACCCTTGGTTCATTTCGCTCGGCTTTGTCTTTACTGGCTGGCAGCAGCTCTCCAGGATTTCAAACCAATTTCCCTCCTAGCCCTGGAGATGCTGGGGATTGAACCTGGGGCCTTCGGCGTGCAAAGCAGATGCTCTACCACTGAGCTATAGCCCTTCTGTGCATTTCCTGGGTTGTATCTAACCCTGAGCGTTCTTTGGCAGATCAGGTCCTCCCAGAATCGCTAGTTTTAACTTAAGGACAGAGGTTATGGATGTGCTCAGTTCAAAGCTGTTTTCAGGTTGTAGTGTGAATTCTTTGCACTTCCTGAAAGATCAGAAAACTCCGAGTTCCAAGGAGCAGCTTTTTAATTATAAAACCCTTTTGTCACTATTTCTGATTTTACAGCTTTCTCCTCGCAAGCGCTTTGTTTCTCCTGGCATGCAGGCTTTTGAACTCAATGCCAAGCCAAATATCAACTCTGAATGGAGCTGATGTAATCACCTGTGATTTTCACACCTTCTCAAGCTCCCACGCTGTCCACAGCTTTGCTTTCAAACTGCTGTGTGCATGATTTAAAAAAAAAAGAGAGAATGAAAAATATATGTGATAAAAACATTTGATGATGCAGATGTCACCATCTGCTCCATCTCCAGCTGCTGTGACTATTGCTGTATATGAAAGCTTTTCTGAATGTTCTTCAAAATCCCTAAAATCAACCAAGAGTACCTGATTAGCAGTGCCACCAGTTCACCATGTCTTAACAGATGAGGTTCTTATAGAAGGGATCTTGGTGACTGCCCAATGAATACAGAATTATAGAGTTGCATGGGGCCTTGTATGCCATCTTGTTCAACCCCCTATGAGATGCAGGAAATCTAGAGCTAGACTATCTCCAACAGACGGCTGTCCAGACCATGCTTGTCAATGCACAAAGACCTGCAGAAAGACAGAGCATCCTTCTAGGTACTTAGTTCAATTGTCAAACTCCTCTTGCTGTCAAGTCATTTGTCCTAATGTTCAGCTAAAATCTGTCCTCCTGTAATGTATGCCCATTAGAACTAGTCCTTCCATCTGGCGCAGTAGATATGATGTATTTGTGTGATTGCCCTTCTGGTATTTGAAGAGTGATATCAAGTGCCCCCATAGTCCTCTCTTCTCCAGGCTAAACATATCCAGTTCCATAAATCTTTCCTTCTGTGATATGTTTTCCATACTGCAGACCATCTTCACTGCTCTCCCTTCAACCTATTCCAGTTTGTCTTTATCCTTCTTAAAAGTGCAGCACTCTCTGTGAATATGGAGCTTCTTCAGCTTGGAGATTTAATAAAGCCTGGGCATGTTTTGGAAGTAGCAGTAGCAGCGCATGTGCTGGGGCAAAGCTGTGGAGCTGCCCTCCCAACAGCAGCATTGAAGCTGCTTACCTGGATGGAGCTAGGACAGAGTGCCAGTGAGGTCAGGGCTGCACAGGTGCACTGGCAGGAGCGCTGGATTGACCCCTTCTCCATCCAGGTAAACGGCAGCTATGCCAGTGTTAGAAGGGCAGCTCTGCCCCACCACACACTCCACTGCTGAGAAGCATCTTGATTTGAGGGTTTGCCACTGATTTTAATTGCATTTAATAGCATTCAACTGGGGGGGGTACGTTGCTATACATTTTTAAAATGATAAAGAAGAAAGAATAATTGTGGCCCTTTGGAAGGATCATATCTTCAGAATCATCAGGCATTTGTCCAGATTTATTCCTGGACAGGGATAGCATGACTAGCATGACCGCTGTAGTCCATGCGTTGGTGGTAACCTCAGTCTACGTCTGTGCTAGAATTGCTTTTAATATGTCTTTTAATATCTTTAACCCTTTTTTTAAAAAGATGTTTTTAAAGTTTTAAAAAATTTTTTTAAGTTGTTTTGTTTTAATGTATTTTAAGGTCTTTTTATGATGTTTTAAAGTGTTTTTAGTGTTTCTGTTTGCCGCTCTGGGCTCCTGCTGGAAGGAAGGGCAGGGTATAAATAAAATAATAAATAAATAAATAAACCTCGAGGCTGGATTACTGCCATGCGCTCTATGTGGGGCTGCCCTTGGCCCTGGTTCTGAAGCTTCAGCAGCGGCCAGACAGCTGATGGGGGCATATGGCCAAGAACCTGTGACACCACTCTTAAAACACCTGCATTGGCTGCCCATCCACTACCGAGCCAGGTTCAAGGTCGTATTAATTTACAAAGTCCTGAACTACTTAGGTCCAGGGTACCTTAGGGACTGCCTGAACCCTTATATCCTAGCTTAATCACTGATGTCAGCTGCAGGAGTGGCTTTGGTCATCTCCTGAGTTGACGAGGGTCACTGAATATTGACACAAAATTGAGCCTTCAATGTCATCAACCCCATTCTCTGGAATTCTCTACCTATAGAGATTCAGCAGGTGCCTTCTGTTTTAACCTTTAAATGCCTGCTGAACATCTTTCTCTTCTGCCAGGCTTATGCAGGTAATTAAGATGTCTTTTTGCAATAGTTGACCGTTGTTTTTACTGTATTTTTTAATGTTTTTTACTGTACAGGCGGGCCCCGCTTATACGGCAGGTTCCATTCTGGACCCCCGCCGTAAAGTGGAAATCGCCGTAAAGCGGAACCCCATTGAGTACAATGGGGCGCTTTGCGCAAAAATGCCACAAAATGTTGCAAATCGGCTTTGAAAAGGGGAATGAAAGCCACCGCATTAGCAGAACGCCGGGAAGCGAAGCGCCGGGAAGCGGGACCCTACTGTACTGTTTTTTAAGCAGTGTGTACTGCTTTGATGTTTTTAAATGAAATAGCGGTACACACACACACACACACACACACACACAAAGATAACACACCCTGTAATGTTCTCAGCTAAAATAGACATATGAGCCTTGTATATGCCAAAACCATTCCAAAGTGCAATGATATCAGAACAGTTCCTTATTTTGGCCTTCAGCAGTGGATGGCACGCTTTCCTGCCATGCAGATCAGAGTACAAAATAAAATCCCATGCCTTGACATCTGGCTCTTTTCCCTATCTCCACTTTCAAAGTGTGACTCCATATTTGTTTACTTCACAGGACTGGCAATGGTTTAATTAGACCTGTTACCTTCATTTGGTCAAGAAGAGTTCAGACTCACCTCAGCCCTCAGCCTGCAACATGGGATCCACTTGCAGGAGCCTTTACACTCAGGCGGTGGAGCCGGTGTAGTGTAGTGGTTAGAGTGTCACATTGGAACTTGGGAGACCAGAATTCAAATCCCTGCTTGACCATGAAACTCACTGGGTGACTTTGGGCCAGTCACTGTCTCACTCTCAGCCTAACCTGCCTCACAGGTTTATTGTGAGGATAAAATCAGGTGAGGGAGAACCATGTTTGTATGCCACCTTGAGCTCCTTAGGGGAAAGGTGGGATATAACTATTTATTATTTGATTTATCTCCCACCCTTCCTCCCAGCAGGAGCCCAAGCAGCACACAAAAGCACTAAAAACATTTTAAAACCTCATACAAACAGACTTTAACATATATTAAAACAAAACATCTTTAACAAAGCTTTAAAAACATCTTAAAAAAAGAAAACGTTTAAAAACATATTAAAAAGCAATTCCAACACAGATGCAGACTGTATATAATAATATATATAATGTAATATAATGCAATATAATAATAATAATCTCCTCACCACAAAGCAAGATGGTGGTGGCAGCACTGCCATGACTCACCTAAGGAGGGCTTGTGAGGAATATACTTCTGAGTCCCAAGATACCTGTGGAAGACCCCTAAATGAGACTATATATGCAAAGTGCCTTGAAAATTGTGTGGCAGCTGCTTCCCAATGTTACTACTACAGTACAATGGCTGGATGCTATTGCTTGCATAAAAATGGTGAGGTGGTTCTTGTTTTGTTTTATTTTAATTAATCCTCATGAAATGTATGTTTCCCTAACTCTCTGGAAAAGGAGCAAAGACCTGTGAGATTCTGAAGTACACCTTGGTTGCTTTAATACTGCCTTTGCCAGCATGATGCACTCTAGCATTTTGGACTACAACTTCCATCACCTCCAGCCGGCATGGCATCAGGTTGGCAAAGGCTGTATCTGTTGTTTATTCTGAACAATCAATGTACTATCACTGACTGCTCATTCCACATTCTATTCCTTCCCTTTAACGCTTGTATTTTTCACTCATGCACTTCCTTTTGGCCTTCCCCTCCCTGGACACTTATGCCCACATGACTTTGAACATAGATAGCCCTGTATTGAATGCTCTTTTGGACTGTTTACCCAACTTCTTGAAATATTCATCTAGGAGTGTATACTTTGAACTGAATGTTTTTTTTAAAAAAAAATCTGCACCCAGATTTACTCAAATGTTTTGCCAAGAAAAGCAGGATGTTATGACCTGCGTACATTATGCAAATTGAGCACATTTGCATAATTTCCTCTTTATTTTGCATAATTTATGTTGCAATTTCTACTATTTTGCATAATTCATTCTGGTTTTGCTAATCGGGGGAAGAATAAGGGACTAGGCATGTGGGTACTGAAGCCATATCCCAGTGACACAACACATACTTTGCATGTGAAAGTTCCCATTTTCAGTCCCTGGCATTCCCTGCAAAAAAACTCCTATCTGAAACCATAGAGAGGCAACTGCTAGTCAGTAATGGTAGATACTGAGCTAGATGAACTAGTGGTCTGGCTTTGAGTAAGGCGGTTTCATACGTTCTCTCTCCAGATACTAAAATCTCACCCAGTCAGCTCTCTGGATTTGAAGCTTTCAGCAGAAATTGCCCAAATACTTCAAACGTATCTTCATAGCCATAAGGAGTAAAAACATGTTTCCCCCCCCCCCATAAAAAAAGAAAGCTGAAATTCTTCTCAGGAGGTTGATGGTTGCACTTAGGGATGAAAGGATCTCTCATTTCGTTCTCTCAGTTTCTAATTTTCCTGATCTTAAATCCCAATCTCCATATTGGGATTTTTTTTTAAAAAAAGAAAATCCTCATGAAATTTCTTCAGCACTTGACTGTGAATTTATCCTAATTAACACATTTTATGCAGTTTTGACTTACCTACACATTTTTTGAAGTAGTTTATTCTAATATAATGTATGTTATTTTCACTGACATGTTCATTCTTATGCACATGTTTTCCTAATATATGCATTTTTATAAACACTGGTTGGTTGGAGAACTGCACTGCAAAATTTGGAGAAGTGCACATTTCAAAAGATGGCTGTGGTTTGGTTATTATTATTTTATTATTATTTATTACATTTGTATACTGCCCCATAGCCGAAGCTCTCTGGGCAGTTTACAACGGTTCTCATATTGTTTTGGAAAGTGTGAATTTGACAGATCTGGCACTAAATGCAAACTGAATTAAATTACTCCCCATCCCTAGTTGCACCCAATGCCACATTCTGTCCATTTTCTGCACGCCTGAGGAATTTGTAGCAGGCACATATTGTTGCACTCTTTTTATCCAATCTTGATTTTGACCTTTGCTACCTTAGAGCTTAACCACTACAGGGAGGACAATTCCTTTGTATGTCCTTGGGACCAAACAGCAGTCAGACATAGAAATGATGCTTCAAATTCAAGAAAGCACGTCCCTCCCTTTCCTTCTGCTGTACAATGGTGGTCATCAACCCCTCTTTGCGAGGAGGAGGAGGAGAGAAAAAAAATCTTGCAGCAGATGCAAGGGCCATTTCTAAGGATAGCTCTTTTCCTATATTTACATACAACTCTCACAAATCAAAAGATTTTTGCTCAGCTGGAGTAATCTGCCTTTCTCATCTAGCAACAATACAGAACAGGCATAGGTGGAAATATAGCAAACTCTGAGAGTAATGTGGTACTGGAATCAATATCTTTATCTTCTGTGCTTCCATACAAACTAGCTTGAGATACACAATTTAAAAGAATGCCATCAAACACTGAAAGCCCAGTGCTTGCAGATCTCTGTAAGGAAGTACATGAGACTGACTTGTTTAATGGCTCGTTGTGGCATCACCAAAAGTTTTCCAATACAATGAAACAAATCTTGCAGCACATTCAAAGAGAGGTTATATCTAAGACAGGGCCTGACTTTTTGTTGGTGCCTATTTATCTAAGGTCAGGGAACTTTATATCCATTGTTGGATGATAACTGGTAATGGTTCAGAGGAAAGCATTATTTCAATGAGAAAATAATATATTGATGATGTCAAATGAGTCATTTGGTGATTACACCAAATCAGTTTGGTCCTTTATTAACAAATGGCCATGTAATATTTTCCCAATAGGATGATCATGTTTAGAAACATAAGCCCCACATAAATGTGTCTGTTTTAAAGAGAGAGAAGTAAGCTCCACATTCCTGGCTCACGGTATATGATGGTTGCTTTTATTTAATAATATATATTTTGTCTTTTTCTTCAGCTTGAATATTTTATTTAAGCCACAGAGTTCTTTGTTAAACACCATCCATTTCAGGAGCATTTGCTGACTGGGCTGATTGATGGGGATGGCAGGCTTTTAACTGAAGTACTAAACATGGATGCAGAAGGAGGCATTTCACCCAATATGCATTTACCAAATGCAGTTTAGGGTGCTTCCAAACTAGCTATTTTCAGAGGGAATCCAATCACATACTGGCAAATTCAAGTTGCACAGCTGTAGTTGATTGGGAGGTCTTGCACAGCAAACCCACTTCCCCAGAAGACAGAAAATGCATAAACGTGAACAAAATTTGTATTTTAGGTATGTAAATATAGTAACAGTTTAATTTGTTTAGCTTTATGTTATCTCAGTTGAGCTATAAATGTACTTACTCTCTTTGTACTTAATGTACTTCAATCTAGATTATTTCTTTTGTAATATTGAATTTATTTTATGTTTTTACATTGTTGGTTTTTGTCCTGCTTGAGTTTATTATGTTTTGTAAACTGACTTCTCTTTGTTGTAAGCCACTTTGGGCACAGCTTGCTGTAGAACGGTGGCATATAAATAAACTCAATCAATCAATCAATCAATCAATCAATCACAATGCACTGGAAAGTGTGGAACAACATTGCTTTGACACATCATCTAACCCCCCCCCAAACAAATCAGAATGAATGCTCATTAAGAACCAGTTCACCACCTCTCAGCAGGGGGTGGTGTTATGTGCCGGTGAAGCAGAGGCCGGAGGGAGCCAGTTGGCTCTCACCTGGGCAATCTTCTGTGCTGCAGCTCAGGCTGCTCTGGGACCCCAGGAGCCAATGGCCAGTTCAAACTCGTTCCTGGCTTCTTGGGTCCCTGTGACCAATCTCTGGGGACCAGCCTGGGCTGCAGCTGCAGCAGTGCACCCACCATTCACAGCTTCCCCACCTCCCCTCCCCTGATGGCAGTCATTCTTGCTGTGGACAGCATTGGTCACTGGTTAACAGGGCTGGGAAGAACTTTACCCATGGCCTTAATTGGCTAGTCAGCTGTGAGGTTTTTTGCCTTCCCCATAGCAAGGCTGTGTGTGTATCTATTTCTTGGCTACATCACTCGGTCACAACTTTGCCATTGGTGGGTGAGGGCATCAGGCAGGGTCCATATCTTATGAAGGGATCCCCACAAGGGGTCTTGGGGTGGCATCAAAATCTTCTGTACCAGTGAGGGGGGGCAAGGTACCAACCACATTCTGCAGTTGCTTCCGGGCTCACATGCCCAATCTGTACCATGGTGGAACCTACCTGCTGCTAACTTCCCCTTGTGGGGAAGGGCCATAGCTTAGTGGTAGAACATCTGCTTTGCATGCAGAAGGTTCCAGGTTCAATCCTGGGCATCTCCAGGCACTCTTGCTGAAACTCTGGAGAGCTACTGCCAGTCAGTATAGATGGTGCTGAGCTAGATGAATCAGGGTCTGACTCTGTAGAAGGCAGCTTCCTATGTTCTTTTGTTCCTAACTGCTCTGATTATCCTAGCAGGCAGCCAGCAGGTGGGCTGCCCAATGGATGGCTCCTTGCCCTGTGCCACACCAAACCAAGAACATGCTGTTATGAATAAAGTTGTGGCCATATTTAAACCATGGCTCATTATTGCTCCCAGACTCTGCCCTACACATGGATGTACCTGGCGTATAGCCAATGTCATCTAATCTCACTGCAAACAAACTAGGATGAATGCTCAATAGAGGTTGTCTGAAAGCTCCCTTACAGTGCAATCCTATGTCTACTCTGAAGTAAGCCCTGGAAGTGCTTGTAGTGCCACTCGGAGTGCTGGTGCCTACTACCACTTCAGGGCAGGGGCACACAGAAAGTGGAGGAGGCCCACCAGAGATCACTATGCTCAGAGTCCTCTCAAACCTACAGCCAGCTTTGCCGCTGTAGTAGTTAAGACTTCCTGCACTTGGGAAACAATTGTTGCAGTGAGGTGGATGTGCTCACAGCCTCCGCACAGCATTTTCCACCTTTTGGTTAACATATATAAAATTTACAATCAATCCTGCTTAAAGTACTGCTTGGCGATACTTCCAGAGAACCACAGAGGAAACTCTCCCCCCCCCCAATGCTCTAGCAGTGCTACTCATGTTCTGTGCTAATTAGGGATAGGGGAGAAATTCAGGTCAGTTCACATTTAAAGCCAAATTGGTCAAGTTTGCACTTAAGAACTGAAACACAGCCATCCTTTAAAAGTTGCATTTATCCGAATTTTGTAATGCAGTTGTCCAATCAAACAATGCATATATTGGGGGGGAAATGTGCATAAAATAAATATATTAGTGAAAATAACATACAAAAAAGCATTATATTAGGAGAAATTGCTTGCAAAAATTAGTGTCTTAGTCAAAACTGCATACAAAAATGTGCTCAGTGGGAGACATTTACACTAAATGCTGAAGAATTTTCATGAGGATTTTTTAAAATAAAAATTTGCAAATTGTGGCAGAAATGTGGAGAATGGAATTTAAGACTGACAGATTTTTCCATCTGCCAGTTGAACATTTTGTAGTACATACACACCAACAACTAGAAAATATTGCATTTCTCCTAGTCTTCTGGAAGCATGTTGTCCTAGGCATAGGCCTATAGCTAGAAATGTTGGGATGTGGTGGGGAATCATTGTAGATCCACCAGAATATAAATACCGGTAGTTGAATGTGTTTAAAGTATGTAACTGGGACAAATTCTGTCTGAACATTTATCTCCACACTAAAAGGCTTAGGATATAGGAAGCAGTTGGGGGGAGTCATGTGTCCTGCTTTACAGAGGACAGTCCTCTGTATTAACTGTGGTAGGGCTGTAAAAGTTCCTAAATAGAAAGTATCACAATAGCACACATTACAAACAGATATACCTCATTTGGCCAAATTCATTGGAGGACTGAAATGGAGCATAGAGACTCATCCCTCCTCTAGAGGTTATGCCTGGACAGACCTACCTCCTCTCCTGGCCTGATCTAGTTGAAGTTTGCATATATTGAACAACTGTTGCACATGTACAAAAATCTTGTTGCTCATGTAGGATGGTCACTTGGGATGCTTAGCTTTTTCATTACCAGTTTCTTAGAGCAACCACTGAAAAGTGGAGACAGGTTCCTTGATTTATTACTGCCTGCAGAAAAGACCTGCCAAATACATCATTGTGGAATTTATTTGTATTTGCTGGATATTATTTAATATTACATTAAGTTATAAAAGCAGGGGATTTTCCTTGCCAGTTGGTTGTAATGTTATTGATTTCCCTACCATCTAAATCATTCCTAGGGCCAAATTTTCAAAAGCAGCCTAAATTTATGGCTGCCATTTTGCACAGACAGTTTGCATCAAAAGCCAAACTCTGAATCTGCATGGAGAAATCAAGAGTACAAATACATTAGAAGCAATAACTGCGCCAGCAGCACAAATAGAGAATCCTGGCTGAAGTTGTTTATGAAAGTCGATTGATATATACCTTAAATATAACACTAAGGATGGAACTAGAAATACAAATTACAAATGGCAGCCATGTGTCCCATTCTCCCCCATAATGTGTATGGATGTTCAAAGCATGATGTGATGATATCATAATCATTTATTTCTTTTATGAGTCACTTTCTAGGAAGCATCTCAAAAAGATTTCACAATACAATTAAACCATATACAAAACAATTGCATATAAAAACTGTTAAAACAACTAACCATACATAAAGAAAAAAATTAAAACATTTGCATATATAAAAATTAAAGCAATTACATGCATGAAAACAATTGCATATATAAAAACAATTTCAAATAAATTCAGAGGAAAGACTTCAGTGGACACTGAAAATACAATAAAGACAGCACCTGTCTGATATGTAATGGGAGTCCCAAAGGGTAGATGCCACCACACTAAAGGTGCAGGTCCGACCTCATATGGAATGGACATCGTGATAAGATGGTATCTGCAGGATGTCCTCTCCTGCAGAATGCAGTGATTGGTTGGGTGTATAAGGGATTAGAAGAATTTTTTAGGTCATCGTCACATTGTGAAGGTAAAGATCCATTCATTTTGTTTACGTTTTAGTTCCATCTCTTTGCTTGAAAGTGCAGCTAACCACTACAATGGATGTTTGTATAATGCTATAACTACAGCAGAAATCAGTGTTAATCACAAAGCACAATTTACAAAGAGAGGAAGTTCCCTACTTTAATCCAGATTGAGGAGTAGGGTCTCTTGCTGGGATGCTGTTTGCTTCATCAAGTTACCTGCAGTAGGGCAGCACTATGAAAACAATGGAGTGTAGAGGCCAATTCATCACATGGGACAGAATGACATTTTGAAGGCTTGGAAGGTACTATTTTGGCTGCCCATTCTTCTCAGTTGGCTTCTTCTGTCCTTCTCCCCCTCCTCTTCACTCTATGGTTAACAATTAACTCTGAGTTAATAGATACAGTTTGCTGACGGCTGCAGTAGGAAGTCCCCATGTTGCCATGTTCAGGAAGCTGTCCACAGTCAGAAGCTAACAATGCATGCCTGTTCTGTCAGTGAGATGCTGAACTGCCACCAGCCTCCATTGCTTGATGCACAACTGTTCAAAGTCTTTCTTTCATCTGCTACACTTTCCAAGCCTATGTGTTGTTCTAATACTTGCTGACACAGTGGACTGTGGATGGGTGGGTGGGAATTCTTTGATGCTTGTAGAGAGTTCTGATAGCTTTTGATGTCATTGACACATTCACTGCACTCATTCTTAGTTCTAGCAGGGAGAAATCTTACATCCAAACTCCACCCTGATCCCCAAATGTTGGAGCCTACTGCAACCCAATTGGACTCTTGGCCATTCGCTTTGAACCAATGCCACAATCCTATCCATAGGTTAAGTACTGTCAAACTATACTGAAATATCAGTTGTCTTAATTTCATTTCCTCTTGCTTCATACTACACAGAGTTTTTGTGAGGTTTGATTTTTGTGGCAAAAAATGCTTTTTCACTAGTAGGAAATGCTTGTGAAAACCCTGACCTACTCTTTTGCACATTTTTTGCAGCTGTTTGTAGCTGTTGTTCCCCATCTACTTTGGGTGCCATTTTTTATTTCAAAAGAATTTTGCTGCATGAGCTCAGCCAATCAGGGATCACATAGTGAACATGTTAATATGATGGGTCCTGTGATGCCACCAAGCCAGTCAGATTTGGCTTTGTGATGGCAAATGAAGCTCCTCATTGCCTTCACTTTGAATGAACAGATCCTCATTACTCACATATCCAGGCTGATTATTCCTGTCTTGCTACAATATTCTGGCATTGTCCATTGGAATGGCACACCAAGAGTCCATCCTTCACCCAATGGCTCCAGGGTGTTACTTGTAATTAGCATAGCTACAAATGTTTAGTTTGGACAGAATGTGGATGGGGATGTGCATTCAGATATATGTTCAAATGTGCATCTCACTGAAAGTAATGCAGAGTGGATGGATGACATGTTTATCCAGATGCTCCTTCAGATGCAGGTTTCATCCATCTGTACTGCATTATTTTCAATGGACTGTGTATTTAGATGTACATTTCAATGTGCATTCCCATTCTGCCTCAACTAGTCAACTAAGTAGAACTGGATCAGGGTAATGATGGAGGCTTGATTCTGTGGTTTATTTATTTATTTAATTTGTATCCCGCCCTTCCTCCCAGCAGGAGCCCAGGGCAGCAAACAAGGCACTAAAAACACTTTAAAACATCATAAAAACAAATCCTAAAATACATTAAGACAAAACAGCGCTAAAAACATTTTAAAAACTTTAAAAAGGGTTAAAAACATTATTAAAAAACATATTAAAAATATTAAGCAATTCTGACAACATTCTGGTTGTACCTCCAGCCTTCCTGAAAGCCATGCCCCTTGAGCCCAGATGTATGGTGGTTGTCTCTGGCTAATGAACAAGGAAGCAAATATACTCTGAAAAAAGCTCAGAGGCCATTCGTTCTTTCTTCATATGTTCTCACTCGGACACAACGATGAATGGCCCAAGAAATTTTGCTGCTAGAGGCAAAGGACAAAGTAGCTCCTACCCCTCACACATACAGAAGCCAACTAGGCTGACAGTTGAATCTTAAATAACAATGGCAATGGGTTAGCTTCTCCCATGGCACTCGAGGGTAGCAGGCTAATTGATGGGGTGCAGAACAGGCTTTGTGACACACACAGCTCTGTCCTCCAATAGAAGGGAGTGCTGCTCCTCAACATCTGTCACCTGGGGCAGCTGCCTCACTTTGTTTAACAGTAGGGCTGGACCTGGTCTAATCTCTAGAGACCTGGCTCAAAATAGACCTTACCTTCCATTCATCTTAAACCTCTACTGTGAATTCCTAGGAAATCAGTGAATTCTTAGTGATATGAAGTTTACCACTCTCCCTCAGGGAGGGCACACAGTTAAAATAATTTGCTTTACTAATTTTTCCCAAGCCCCCTCTTGGGAGAGCTCTTACCATAAACCCACCCCATTTCCCTGACATAGCCAGATGGCATGAATCCTATAGTTCCTGACATGCCAGCTATATAACTTTTGCGGTGCATAATTTTAGGAGATGTAGTGAGATGATGAGAGCCTGGAGGGGAGCTGGATGTGACACCATGATCTCTTTAGCTGCAAGTTTCTCACTTCATTTCTTAAATATCAGACTAATGACTTGCTGGATCTGCCAAAAATTACCCTTCATAAAATCCCAAGCGCCTTGGCATTCCACAGTTACTGAATAACTTACCAGCACAGTTGTGTTAAAAGTCCCCCCCTTGCCAGATAGGAGCAGGAGGATCACATTGGTCCAACCCTTTTAAATCTTTGCTTGAATAGTGCAGGCCCCAAATTTCAAAAGAGGGACATTGCATATGTGGTTCCACATCCCTGGCAGCTGTTCAGATTGAAAAAAACATTGATCTGTATGGGAGGCTGGCAGGAACCATGTATAGTCGGTCTTTTGAAGTGAAATGTACAAGCTGAAGCTGAGCAGGAATGGACACAAGGCAAATTCATGGAGGGAAAGACTATCAATGGCTACTTGCCTTTATTGCTATGCTATATTCTACCTCCATTGTCAGAAGCAGTACCCTTTGAATACCACTTGCTGGGAATCACAAAGGGGGAGAGTGCTTTTGAACTCAGGTGCTACTTGTGGGCTTCCCATAAGCATCTCATTCTGCAGGCTGCTAGCTAAAAGAATGGAGCCATCAGAAATAATATAGTTTGTGCATTCATTATGTATTGCCACCATTTTATTGACAATAAAATATTCTCTATTCTTTATTCTCCCTCAGTGCATGGGTGTAGACGCTCATGCCATCTTCTCAGTCCACTTAAGGAACTGAATTAAGGTGTTTCCCAGTAAATTTTGAGCTTCAATGAACTCATAAGTCTCTGACGTGTCTTAGAATTCTTATTTGACTGATCTTCAATTTCACTCTCTTGTCTGTTATTTTGACAGAGAAACAGAAACCACAGAGCCAGCATTTTAGAATCCTTATCTGGTCATCGTCAGCTCAAGCAGCTCCATCAGTCCTGCTTTCAGTTTTCTTTCTTGTTCCTGAATAGCACAAGGAAATCCACTCAGCCCTCCTCCCTTTCCCCTCCCACTCTTGTGTCTTATGCTTGTTGTTCTTGAAACACACATGCTGGGTGTCCTCATCCTGTCTGTTCAATTATTAACTGGTGGGCACTGAATTCATTTTGCTGACAGACAGTCCTTGAAGGCAATACATTAGAAGACAAGCATGATCTTTTCTTTTGGCCTGGTCTCTTCTACCCCTAGTCTTAATGATGAGGCAGAAGTAACTGGTTCTCTGCTTCTGGTTCTCAAAACAATTTCCTGGACTCAAAATTCTTTAAATTGAAGTGTATGTCTTGGCATCAGGCTTCTAGTTTTCAGGGTTCTGGGGTGTAGCTGGGCCACCAGCCAAAGCTAGGAGTGATTATTTAAGGTTATATAGGTTTTAAACAAAGAAGAATGTTGAGATCAGAGGCCACATGAGAATATAGTACTTGGAACTTTGAAAAAGGGTTTTGATGTGGTGTACGGGTTTGGTTACTCGATGAAATTATTACTACTATAACTTTATTAATCATCTTCTACAGTGAAATCTGAAGATGATTTACAACCATCAAACAATAATAATTACCAATACAGGCAATATAAATAAACCATAACCTAAGCTGAAAACTCTGTCCAAATTTTGACAAAAAATTTTCAACAAATATGGAAAATGAAACAATGGTCCACAGACTGGATTTGATTTATATCCCGCCCTTCTTCCCAGTATACCAGGTGCCGTAGGCAATGGTAAACCACCTCTGAATGCCTCTTACCATGAAAACCCTATGAATATATCCAAAAAAAGACTCATAGGGTCGCCATAAGTCATAATCAACTTGAAGGCACATAACAACAAAAAGGTGCCCCTAGGTAAGAAGCTTGCCAGGTTTCAGGATAGGTGAAGAGGTTTGTGCAAGGGACCTTTAAAGTAGTTTTTTCAGGATGGTAGGAGAACTAAAAAAGGATTTTCTTACCTCATGGTGGTTTTGGGAGGGGGATTTTATGAATAATGTATACATTGTTGGTCTGGAAGCTGCAGCTGATGCAAAATGCGGCGGCGAGACTGCTCACTGGGGCAGGGTATCACCAACATGTCACCCTGCTGCTGAAAGAATTGCACTGGCTGCCCATTTGCTACTGGGCCAAGTTCAAGGTTCTGGTTTTGGTTTACAAGGCCCTGTACAGCTTGGGACCAGGATACCTGAAAGACCGTCTTATCCCTTATATACCCAGTCGATCACTGTGCTCTGCAGGTGAGGGCCTCCTGCAGATATCATCTTATCAGGAGGTCCATTCCAAACAGCATAGGAAACAGACCTTTAGTGTGGGGGCACCTACCCTGTGGAATTCCCTCCCCTTAAATATTAGACAGGGGTCATCTCTGTTATCTTTTGGGTGCCTATTGAAGACCTTCCTCTTTCAACAAGCTTTTTAAGTTGAGACATTATCCCAGTCTGCTTCTGTGTTGGAATTGCTTTTTAATATGCTTTTAAACTTTTTTTAAACACTTTTTAAAAACTTTTTTTTAAAAAAAATCTTCAAAGCTTTAAAAAAAGTTTTTAAAGTTGTTTTGTTTTAATGTATTTTGATGTCTGTTTTTATGATGTTTTAAAGTGTTTTTAGTGCTTTTGTTTGCCACCCTGGGCTTCTGCTGGGAGGGTGGGCTATAAATCAAATAATAAATAAATACATAAATAAAAGTGTAGAGCTGTGCTTAGGAAAATAAACAGCAAGATTCCAGTAGAATTGGTACAGGACTTAAGCGTTTATGATGACCAAAACCATTTGAAGTATTTTGTTTTCTGCTCAGTTGACATCAACTGGCAAGTTCCTTCCTTCTACATCCTTTCCAAATGTGCTGTGATTGGAAGTAAAAAGAAGAGACCTGGAAAAATCATTCCCTGGTTGAAAGCTAAGCTCTTCCCTATCCTTACACAGAATGCTTGGGGAAGTGTAACAGTTTTAAAAAGACAGTCTGAATCTGTTTGAGTTCTCAGGGATCTCCAAGCACTGCGCAGCTAGATTCGGTTTAGGACACCTTGGAGGACACCTTGGAAGAGCCCTAAATCTCTATGAATCTGCCCAATTTGATTCTGGATTCTAGATTTGTCTGAAGCAAATGCACATCCTTAATTCACATTCTTCTTGTTTAAATAGCTGCATCCTTTCTGGGCTTCCTTCCCACTGACATCTACTGTCCTGAAGTCATGAAGAGGCCATAATAGGGAGAGGAGAGGAGCTATGTCATAAAAGCTTGGAGAAACCAGACAATCAAATTATAGTTGCACTCTGGGACACTAGATAAGCCAGTCAACTCCTGTACTATCAAGGGAAATGCACATGCTTTTAAAGGGGCATCAAAAGCTGTGGTATTTCAGTAGGCAAATTTTAGCTAACTTTCCCGTGATTGGTTCTGTTGTCCTATTTCTTGCTGTTTTGATCATTGCTTGTTTATTGTTTGACTACATTTTGCATTGTTGTCTTGCTTTGCTTTATGATAGTACAAGCTGTCTGGACTGGACATTTTGCTTGGAAAGGCAGGGAATACATTTTAGTTTAAATCAAACAAACACGTGGCATCCATAAGATTCCAGGTCCAACTCTCAGCTTCTTGCTGGTTAAAGCAGGAGCAGGGAATCTTTGGCCCTTCAGTTGTAACTGAATGACAACTCCTGTCATCCCGGGCCATCGGCCATGCTTGCTGGGGCTGATGGGGGTTGTCATTCAGCAACATCTGGAAGACCAAAGGTTTCTCAACTCTGGGCAACAAGGGTTTCAAGGAACAGGACTTGGAAAGAGGACCTGGAGAGTCAGAGGAACTATACCAGGCTAGACGGACCAGTTTTCTAACTCAATACAGAACATGGTCACATATCAATGTTTACACTCTCCTAAAACATGGGGTGTCATCTTAGCTTACAAATTGGTATCTGAACCAGGCACTTGGAATTTCAAAGATAAAATGTGCAGAAAACAAAGATAAAATGCACAGAAAACAAACTTGTAATGCACACATACTCTCTCACACACAACTATAAGCACACTATGGGGCTTCTTTTAATTTTCAGTTCAGTGAGAGCATCAGCGTCAAGCCCCTCTGAAAATGAGGCCAATAGCAACTTCAAACCATGTTTCAGCATGAGTGGGTACCTTTTATCCTTTAAATATCCAAATGGCCACTTTTGCAGGCCTGTAGCCTTGGCTCAAACTTCACTTATTTTGCTCCCTTTCATCCCAGCTGCAGCTCTTCAGGATTTATCTCTATGGTTAACTTCCCCTTTCATAATATTAGCACAGTTGAAGCACTTGCTTTTCCTGTTGCAGGCAGTGATTATATAGCAAATTAACCACAAGCTGTTCAGTCCAAGTCCAGCAGTTGGAAAGATGCTCTTCTGAGTAATGGCTTGTGTAGCTGATGCTTTCATCTGTAATTCGCATGTGTAATAAATGCAGAAATTAAAAAAAAAATTCCTGGATCTATATATTCAAGATAGGCTGGAAGACAAGGACCTTGGAAGTCAAACAGGATGCCCGAGGCCAGCATAACTTGGTTGCCACCTAAACTGTACATGTTGTACTATTTATAGCTGTTTTATCCCCCACCCCACATACACCCAAACTGACTATGGAGAGAAAATGATGAGCCTATGAAAGATTTTGAAGGCAAATAGTACTCAGTGGGTCAGATTCTGATATAGATCTCTGGATTTGAGTACTAGAATTAATTCCTGTACTGTTTCATGCTGCCTGCTACTCTTGCCCCAGGTTCATGCTGCAGTTCAAAGGTCAGCTTACCCCCCCCTCAGTTTATGCTTACTGTCACTGCCATATTTAAACTGCTGGCACTGTCAACATACAGTTGCCTGGTTCACATGATGTGCTTAGCCAAACTATGTGGGTACATTCTGCTATGGGTTACTGGAACTGTGCAAATGTGCAGGCTCTTGGAGAGGAGCTCACAGTGACTTTGCTCCTCCCTGGCCTTTTTGCTGCTGTGCCACTTGAGCTAAACCAGTTTGGCTTAGCATGCTGTCCAAACCCGGGCTTGAGGTTAAGGTTTCTCCTCAGCTTTTGATTAAAGATATGCTAAGGGGGAAAATCCAAACACAGTTGTCCTACTATCTGTTATCAGCGGATCAATTTTATTTTCAGTCCCTTTCCTAATGACCCCTTTTTCTGCACACTGGGTCAATGTTTCCATTGACCTATCCACCACAAACCCAAGATCCTGTTCCTGGTCAGTCACCACCAGTTCAGACCACATCATTGTTTGCTAAGACTTTGAGACTGGGAATCAGACTACTGAATATAAGTGAGGCTGGCAAGCAGAAGGAAAAGAGCTGAAATCAGAGGAAAGAAGCTAGAATGGTGAGTGCTGCAGAGGACCCAGACTCCAGAGACAAAAGAAGCTGACTTGAAAGCAAAGAGATCCAGTGCCTGCAAGGGAGGAGGACCATCACCGCCCAGGGAGGGAGAGCCATTTGCCTGCTTTGCTGCTGCTGCTGCTTGGCCAACATCTCTGCTCTCTCCTTCTTGGGCTCCTGCTCTGCACGTGGGCACCTTGCAGGACCAGGCCCCAGGTACTCAGCCAGCTGTGCCTGATACTGTTCCACCTGTCCCTTCTCTGGAGGGGATATATAAGCCAGCTGGCTGAGGGGGCTTGGGAGATCCAGTGCCTGCAAGGGAAGAGGACCATCACCGCCCAGGGAGGGAGAGCCATCTGCCTGCTTTGCTGCTGCTGCTGCTTTGCTGGCGTCTCTGCTCTCTCCTTCTTGGGCTCCTGCTCTGCATGTGGGCACCTTGCAGGACCAGGCCCCAGGTGGTGTTTTACGTGGGAAGAAGAACGGTCTTAGAGCTGGCGTTTGGGCGCACAGAATACGGGACTGTGTCTTCTGTGTGGGTTTGAAGTGGATGAATGGGTGTTACATGAGTGTATGTTGTGAGTGAATGTGTATTTTTATGTATATGAGTTTTTTGTATTTATAGTTTATTATGTGCCTCGGGAAGAGATTTTATCATCAAGAGGGGAGACCTGAGGGGGCCCCAATTGCCGTAGTGATGGGTAGAGGGAGGTATGTTGATATGAGAGGGACGTGCCAGGTAAGGAGAACGCGGCCCAGACATGTAGTGGCTGTGCCGCGTTCTGGTCCTTCTCATACCCGCAGGGTTGTTGGTTGTCCTATCAGCCAACTCTCAGATTTCCAGTTGCTGCTCTTTAATGCCAGATCGGTACATAATAAAACCTCCCTCGTCCATGATTTGATTGTGGATGAGGTGGCCGATCTGGCATGTATAACCGAGACCTGGGTGGGCGAACAGGGAGGAGTTAGTCTCTCCCAGCTCTGCCCACCGGGGTATCTGGTTCAGCATCATGGTAGATCTGAGGGTCGGGGAGGGGGGGGTCGCTGTGGTCTATAAGAGTTCCATCTCACTCACCAAGCACCATGTCCATGCAATCACTGGTCTGGAGTGTTTACACCTTGTGCTGGGCCAGAGGGACGGAATCCTTTTGGTGTACCGCCCACCTTGCTGCCCAATGGCTTCCCTAACTGAGCTGACAGAAGTGGTCTCGGAGATACTGTTGAGATCCCCCAGACTATTAGTACTGGGAGATCTCAACATTCATGCTGAGGCTACTTTGTCTGGGGCAGCTCAGGACTTCATGGCCGCCATGACAACCATGGGGCTGTCTCAATATGATAGTGGCCCAACACATACATCGGGGCATACTCTTGACCTGGTCTTTGCTACTGGACATGGGGATAGTGATCTGGATGTGGGGAGTTTTACATCTCTCCCGTTGTCATGGACAGATCATTGCTTGCTGAAGTTTAGACTTTCAGTAGCCTTTTCCCTCTGCAAGGGTGGGGGACCTATTAAATTGGTCCGCCCCCGGAGACTAATGAATTCTGAAGGTTTTCAAAAGGCTCGGGGGGGTTTTCCGGCTGATAAGACTGGCGCTCCTGTCGAAGCCCTGGTCGATCTGTGGAATACAGAGATGACCCGGGCTGTTGACACGATCGCTCCTGCGCACCCTCTCCTATGTAGAGCTCATACAGCTCCTTGGTATACTCCGGAGCTGAGAGCGATGAAACAAGACAGGAGGCGGCTTGAGCGGAGATGGAGACGAACTCCAGACGAATGCAATTATGAGCTGGTTCGTGCTTCTACTAAGCTCTATGTAGGAGCGGTGAGGGCGGCAAAAAAACAACATTTCGCCGCCACTATTCAGTCATCTCTCTCATGCCCACGGGAGCTTTTTAAAGTGGTTCGTGGCCTACTTCATCCAGGCCTACAAGATACGGCAGATACATCGGTAGCTCGATGTAATAAATTTGCTGAACACTTCCAGCATAAGATCTCATGCATTCGCCGGGACTTAGACTCCTATTTAATAGCAGTTAATCCTACTGAGGTGTCCAGAGCACAGTCTTGTCATGTTTTGTTGGATGAGTTTCAGTTGGTTCAGCTCGAGGACGTGGACAAGGTGCTTGGACAGGTTCGTGCGACCACTTCGGTACTGGATCCTTGCCCCTCTTGGCTAATTAAAACTAGCAAGGAAGGAACAGTTGGCTGGGCCAAGGAAGTGATTAATGCCTCTTTACGAGAGGGAGTGGTCCCTGGCTGTCTGAAAGAGGCGGCAGTGAGACCACTCCTGAAAAAACCTTCCTTGGACCCAGAGGATGTCAGCAGCTACAGACCAGTAGCCAATGTTCTGTTCCTGGGCAAGATCCTGGAACATGTGGTTGCTGACCAGCTCCAGGCGCTATTGGATGAAACCGATTATCTAGATCCATTTCAATCGGGGTTCAGGCCTGGTTTTGGCACTGAGACTGCCTTGGTCGCCCTGTTTGATGACCTATGTCGGGAGAGAGACAGAGGGAGTGTAACTCTGTTGATTCTCCTTGACCTCTCAGCGGCTTTTGATACCATTGACCATGGTATCCTTCTGGAGAGGCTTGCGGAATTGGGAGTTGGAGGCACTGCTTGGCAGTGGTTCCGCTCCTACTTAGCGGGTCGTCTCCAGAAGATAGTGCTTGGGGAACATTGCTCGACACCGTGGGTTCTCCAATGTGGGGTCCCGCAGGGTTCGGTTCTGTCTCCCATGCTTTTTAACATTTATATGAAGCCGCTGGGGGCGGTCATCAGGAGTTTTGGAGTGCGTTGTCATCAGTATGCTGATGACACGCAGCTCTACTTCTCCTTTACATCTTCTTCAGGTGAGGCAGTCGACGTGCTGAACCGTTGCCTGGCTGCGACAATGGACTGGATGAGAACTAACAAACTGAGACTCAATCCTGACAAGACTGAGATGCTGTTGGTGGATGGTTTCTCTGATCGGATGGTGGATATATACCCTGTCCTGGATGGGGTTACACTCCCCCTAAAGGAACAGGTGCGTAGTCTGGGAGTCATCTTAGACTCTTCCCTCACACTTGACTCTCATGTAGCCTCGGTGGCCCGGAATGCGTTCTACCAACTTCTGTTGGTAGCCCAGCTACGTTCCTATCTGAGTAAGGAGGACCTCTCATCAGTGGTACATGCTATGGTAACCTCGCGTCTGGACTACTGCAATGCGCTTTACGTAGGGCTACCTTTGAAGACGATTCGGAAGCTACAGCTAGTGCAAAATGCGGCAGCCAGACTGCTAACAAGAACTAAGCGGTCTGAGCATATAACACCTGTGCTAGCCCGTTTGCACTGGCTTCCAATATGCTTCCGGGCCAGATTCAAAGTGTTGGTACTTACCTATAAAGCCTTATACGGTGCGGGACCACGATATCTGTCAGAACGCCTCTCCCGATATGAACCGGCCCGTACACTACGGTCTACTACGAAGGCCCTCCTCCAGGTTCCGACTCATAGGGAAGCCCGGAGAGTGGTGACAAGATCTAGGGCCTTCTTAGTGGTGGCCCCCGAACTATGGAATGGTCTCCCCGAGGAGGTGCGCCTGGCGCCGACACTATCATCTTTTCGGCGCCAGGTGAAAACCTTTCTCTTCTCTGAGGCATTTTAATTCCTGTTAATTGTAAATTATTATATTTTGATTTTAGACTGTACAGTTTTGTGTTATTTTTATTGTATTTTTAATGTTCACCGCCCAGAGAGCTGTTGCTAGTCGGGCGGTATATAAGCTTAATTAAATAAAATAAATAAATAAAATAAATAAAGAGGCTGGAAGCTGCATTGCCATCCGGCTAGAATGAGCTTAAATTGCTTTATTGCAAGGTTTGGGCTTAAAAAGAGAAACAGTCTATCGAGACTAGGTTTTTCCATTTTGGTTAACTGCTAAAACTGTTTTAAAATCTGATTTCCCCCTAGAAATAGTAGTTTTTCAAACCTTTTAGTACCTAAATTTGTTGTTGGTTTAATTGTGGTCTGATGCCTTGGTTTTCACCCCTTGCCCAATGGCCTTACCATACTATTCAGACCATAGCCCAGTGGTAGAGCATCTGCTTTGCATTCAGAAGGTCCCTGGCATCTCCAGGTAGCACTAGAAGAGAACACAGTCTGGAACCTTGGAGAGCTGCTGCCAGTCATTGTAGACAACACTGAGCTAGATGGACCAATGGTCTGACTCAATATAGCAGCTTCCTGTGTTCCAGTGCTGTGAGTTGGCTGGGTCAGTAAGTCGGTTACAGAGGTTATAGGGCTGTTTCAGTGAAGACATAATTGATGAGGACCACAGGATGGTGGGTTTGTTTCCCTTCTCTCCCTCTTATAGTGCAGGTGACAGTCCATGCTGTTACAGCATTCATTTAAATCTATGTGTGATGGCAACAAGATGGCACCATCCCACGTGTAAGTGATCTAACTTCTATAGGCCTGAGGAAGCGGCTTGCACTTGAAAAATGGCACATCTACCAGCAACTCATACTAGCTGCATTTTAAGAAAGCATCCTCCTGAGCCATACATACAGAGACACTGATTTAGCAGGGTCAGAAACGAGAAAATAAGTTGTTATTTCTGCTACATACAGACCATTGGAGGACATGACTTCCACCTCTGAATTCTACTGCCATGTTCCAATGAATTTGCAGAGTGTGACTGAAGAATCCAATGTTGTCTTAGAATATGTGATCATTCAAACAAGTCTACACAAGTAGATGTGGTGGATGTGACAGCAGTGTGAGTGGGACTATAACATTCTTATCAAGTTCAGATGGATTACTGTAGGTGAGCGCGCGCACACACACACACGGAGAAGGGCAAAAAAGATTGAATCTTCTTGGAGAGTAGTGAGATTCTATAAACATAATCAAAATGTAATAGAAACTTTTTGGAAATGCTGTTAGAAGGAGAAAGCATCAATCTTCATGGAACTCCACTCAACAGGCTTTCTCCAGCTAATCAATCATGGTCAAGACATGGGCCGTCCCATCTGTCTGTGCAAGGGACCAGGAGGAGATTGCTAAGTCCCTGGGCTGAAGCTACCATCTCACTACGAGGCAATTCATCATGCAGCAAGGGGAGGAGAAATAATGTAACACTAATAAAGTAGTCCCTCTCCCTACTGCACAATTTCCAATGAATTTTTAGCAAATGAACCCAAACTGTAGGGAGGGAAGGGAGGGGGAAGAAGGTGGCTGGAGAATGTGGTTATAAGATGCACACCACTAAACAGCAACAATAGCTGTCATCTGCATACAAGTCCTCGTAGCAAAGATTGAACTTGCCACTTCATCAGTTCACGTTCAGGCGAGGAACAAATATATACTAAAGAGATAATATCTTTCCACTACCACCCTGCCATGGTCAAAAGGGTGAAATTTTAGAGTGTTTTATCTTGCCAGAAACTGTGTGTTTCCAATTCTGGCTTACCATGCAAACACAAATTGTAGATGGTCAGGTGGGATGAAATGGCAAACTGTGGAAGGAAGAAGGGAAGTGCTACACAAAGGGAAAAGAGAGAATTTGAAGGAAGTGCATGAACCTGAGGCTCCTTGAAGGCTTATTTTTTGTAGCACCAAACCATAGTTTGTTGCTGAGCCAGAATCAAGCCAAAGTGTATAGAAAGAGTACTACAGTGATCTACTCTGCAAGGTTGTTGGGGAGTTATATGAAACTGGGAAAGGCAGTTGCTTGTTTCAGCTTAAGGATCCCTATGAAACTAAAAATCTTTTTAGTTATTATTAAGCACATTATTAAGTTTACATAATATATATGCTTTTGCTCGTGAAGTGACTTAATATGAGAGATGTAGGATTGCCAACTGGCCAATAAAAAACAAACATACAAACAGCTTGCCTTACTCTTGTGTATTAGACCTGCAGAAATCAGCAGCTGAAGCTTTCCACTTCATGGATGGAGAGAAACATCCCCACCTGTTAATTGCTGCAGATCAAATGGCAGTTAGAAGCACAGCCAACAGTCAGTTCAAAAGCATCCAACCCTATATATATACTAGGGTTGCCAGGCTCAGGGCCTGAGAATGATTCTGTATCTTTAAGAGAAGAGAAAATTCAGCCAAGTGCAGGTTTTCTTGCAACATTGTAATGGGAAAAACTACAAGGTGAAATTCTCCCTTCCCCCTGTACAACTTTTAAAGATACAGAAGTCTCCAATAGGTCTTCTGTATCTTTAAAAGTCGTGCAGGGGGAAGGGAAAATTTCACCTTGTGGTTTTTCCCATTACAGTGTTGCAAGAAAACCTGCACTTGGCTGAATTTTCTCTTCTCTTAAAGATACAGAATCATTCTCAGGCCCTGAGCCTGGCAACCCTAATATATACACTTGCTAGACATATCTCTGTGTAGCTCACTCTAAAAATGTACTTTCAAAACACTGGGTTTTTTTTTTAGAGTCTGAATGGCATTGCCAGCGAGATGAAAGATAGATAAAGAACACTTCTTGTCTTCAAAATTATCCAAAATTTACCCAAAATTGTTTTTTAATTCATTTTCATCTGCACTGGCTTTCATGTGAAAATTAAGTCAGTACTCCCATTGATAAAAAGCAGAGTGTAAAAATGTTGAACTTTTGGCTAGATCTTGCCATCTATTTTTGATGTCCCTGTAATAATGGGCGACACAGTTGTTCTTATTGACATATCTGAGGCTAGGCCCAAACATTCAATTGCTCTCTCTCTCTTTTTTTTAATATAGCACATTTAGAGTCCACCTGCTTTCCAACATGGAACTTGACTAGGGTTGCCAGGTTCAATCCCTGAGACTGATCCTGTATCTTTAGGAGACGAGAAAATCAGCCAAGTGCAGGTGTTCTTGCAATCCTGTAATGGGAAAAACCACAAGGTGGAATTCTCCCTCCCCCCTGCACAACTTGCCGGGCCCAGCCTCTAGGAGGTCTTTTGTATCTTTTAAAAGTTGTGCAGGAGGGAGGGAGAATTCCACCTTGTGGTTTTTCCCATCACAGGGTTAAAAGAACACTTGCACTTGGCTGACTTTCTCGTCTACCTGGGGTTCATAGGTGGTCTTCCATTCTAGCACCAACCAGACTCAGGTCTGCTTAGCCCGTGGTATAGTGGTAAATGGTGAAGTACAAGAATTCAGCTATGCATAGTTTCTGGGAACAAACACCTGTGAAATCAAGTGGGTGTGGGTTTTGAAAAATGGCTTCACAGGCCAAATTTGACCCCCTGGTGGGCCAAGAGGTTCCTCATCCCTGGCCCAAATCCTTCACCAAGAGTTTGTTAGTAAAGGCATCATAGTTAACTACATCACATTGCTTGTCTACACTGCAGTAGTGTGACATCTCTCCCAACAAAAAGCATATCTCATGGCAGCCTATGAGTGGTGCCTCCATTGCTCACCAAACATTAGGACGTTAAGCTCATTTTCTTTTAGCTGATAAATCCTCAGAATGCTATGTCAACCTGCCTTGGGTAAGGCAAACTGATGCACCATCAGGAGCATAGGAAGCTGCCTTATGCAAGTCAGACCATTGGTCCATCTAACTCAATATTGTCTACCAGCTCTTCAGGGTTTCAGACAGAGGTCTCTCCCTGTCCTACCTGGAGATGCCAAGGATCGAACCTGGGACCTTCTGCATGCTACACAGATGGTCTACCAGTGAGAAGGAAGGGGCACCTACAGAGTTTCCACCTATCTGACATCATATGTTTAGCTTCAGTAACACTGATGGAGCATGTGCCTTCAGACCATGGCCTGGGTCACTCTATTGACCTATACAGGGGAGGCCAGGAATATCTTTGGGTCATTCCAACTGTATTTCTGTGCATGGTTACCTAAGAGCAGGTACCACTGATAATGGAAATGGACTGCCTTCAAGTTGATTCCGACTTATGGCGACCCTATGAATAGGGTTTTCATGGCAAGCGGTATTCAGAGGTGGTTTACCATTGCCTTCCTCTGAGGCTGAGAGGCAGTGACTGGCCCAAGGTCACCCAGTGAGCTTCATGGCTGTGTGGGGATTCAAACCCTGGTTTCCCAGGTCCTAGTCCAACACTCTAACCACTTAGCCATACTGGCTCTCTGAACTCAGTAGAAATTACTTCTGAGTAAACATGCATAGATTTAGGCTATTATGTGTTCATTGGAATGGCAGTCAAAGACAAATGCAAAACCATGGACTGACAACTGGTTTGCTTTGTCATTTGAAATACTTTGCTTTGAAATACTTTGGTGTTTCAAAATATTAGGGCTGTATATCAGATTTGGCCAATTCCTGAGCCAAACTGGGCCCATTTGGATGTTTTCGGTGTCATGAACCTGTTGGAACGTTCCAGGGGTGATAAAGATGAAGAAGAGGAAGATACAGAATGTGACCCAGGGGAGAGTCCTAATGCTTTACAACAAGCAAGTTGGGAAACAGAAGGCTTCAGCACTTTTGACAGTTGACAACTCCTCCCCCTTAGCTCCAGTTATAACAGAGGGAATGCTGGCTGATTAAAAGCTCCTCCCTGTCTCCTCTCTTCCACTCCCACTCTTTGCCCCAGCCGTGGGTGCAGCACACACCTCCTCTAGAGCAGGAAGATATCGATGAGGTGCTATTGTGCCATCGCCCCAGACATGTAGACAACTGCACAGGCAGGCTCAGCTGGCCCTCAGTTTTCCAACTAGGAGGATCGCTGGAATACTTGTGCGTTCCCATTTTGTGACACCTTCCTCACATAAGCAGAAAGAGCCCGCCTGAACCTACTTAAGGGGGGGTGTCTAACTGCTGTGACAACAGCTTTGAGTAGACATGCCTTGTTATGCTGTGTAGAGATGCAGAATCTTATGTGACCGGTAAGCTGATCCATGAAGTGCTCTAAACTGAAGTTTTTCATTAAACATACTGGAGAAGAATAAACCAGCAGATCTGGCCAGGACAGTTCTTGGGCCTCAGCCAAGTCAGGTTCTGACAACCATGGATCACTACAGGTTGGATTTGATGACCCAAAATGACCTGGGCTTGTCCAGGGACAGGGCATCAGACAGGAACAAGAGGCAGCCACAGCTTTCCTTCCTGCCTGATGAGCAGAGGCAGCAATCCTCCGGGGATGCAGGTGCTGTTTTGTAGGATCTCTCCCTCCTGCACAGTGTAGTTTTGCAAAACAGCATTTTGAAGGATAAACTGAGCCTGCTCTTGGTCAGGGTGGGGGGAGGGGACATAACATCTCCTTCCCTCTCCCCCTCCCCTCCATATATTTAATTAGGGGTTTTAATTGAGGGTAATTAAACATGAGCCCTGCCCCTCAATCTTAGTTGGGAGTAGCTCTGAGCCAGGGTGGGTGATTCCTGGGTTGACCCAAGGCAGGTTGGCCTGATGCCCCCCTCTGGATTGGAGCCGGTGCTGGGTGGATAGGTAGCCTGTGCACAGTTTTACTAAAAACTGCCTTACTTTGAAGCTCATTGTAAGCTGGTGGGTCAGGAAAAGAAGTCTAAAAGGAAACATAATCCTCATGGGTAAGGAGTTGCGATGGAGAGGTGGGGGAGGCAACCTGCTGTTCAGATCAAGATGTACCCTGACAGATCAAGTTGGTGAAACCCATTAATTAGCACTTTTGGAAACAGTTGCTAAGTTAATTATTCCTTTTTCAGATGAAAGAAAGCTAATTTCTGGCATTTACATTGACAGTGACGAGCGCTAATGTTTTTAGAGTTGACACTGCTCAAGATAAATGATATTCTGAAATGCACATCCAAACATTTTGACAGGAAGCAATTGCAGTGAGGGTTCTGGAACTCTAAGAATCATTTGTAAGGCTGCAATCCTACCCACACTTACTCAGGAGAAAGTCTTGTTGGACTGGCTGGGACTTCTGAGAAAATCTGGAAAGGATCGGGTTGCACGGCCATAATCCCTAATGATATGGCAAGAGTCCCATGTGTCACTCCTAAGCCCGAGAAAAGGCATGAAAATTTCATGTTAGGCATGTCTAGCTCTCCACCAAACCAGTGAACTTCAAAACTTCAAGAAGAGTTCAGCTGTTCATGAATCTGGATGAGACATGTTGCAGGACACAGCTGCGGGAAAAGGACTGCCCAGTTGACTTCCAGCCTGTGGCAAGATGGCCATGTCACTTATTGTATTTATTTTAAGAAGTATATCCTGCTGTTCAATCACAAAGTGCATTGAAGGCAGATATGAAGTCAAATATAAACATATAAACATTTAGGCATGAAAAAATAATATTACTAGCAAGGGCACAATCTAGTCAAAGAGAAGCACTTCTATATCCTGTTTGATTTTGGTGGGAGAGATTTAAGTACATGATGAAGTCTGCAAATCCTATGTGCACTGCACACTTAACCTGGGAGTAGTCTCTATGAAACATTATTTATTTAATTTCTGAATCTCTTTGTGCATGTGCTCTCTCTGTCTCTATCTCTTCCCCACTATGGTGAGATTCATTGGCGATCACTTGTGGCTGAATAAAATTGTCTGCCAAGATAAGGTCTTTAACAATGGGTCCGTAAGTGACTATGGAGGCCAATCTGGATGCACACAGCCTCCCACAATGAGGACATAGGTTTCCAGATGGAAGACAGTCGCGATGAGGATTTGTTTGACGTGCCTTCCACTTAGCTCGTTTGTCCCGTTCACCCTGTATTTGTGCTTCTTCGAAGTCTATAGCACCTTTGATAATAGCCTACCTCCATTTGGGACGTTCATGGGCCAAGACTTCCCAGTTCTCTATGATCATGTTACATTTTTTAAGATTCGCTTTAAGAACATCTTTAAACCTCTTTTGCTATCCACCAATATTCCATTTTCCACCCTTAAGTTGGGAGTAAAGTTGCTGCTTTGGAAGACAGTGATCAGGCATTCGAACAACATGGCCAGTCCAGCAAAGTTGATGTTGAAGGATCATTGTTACAACACTGGTAGTCTTTGCTTCTTCCAAAACGCTAACATTAGTCCGTCTGTCTTCCCAAGTAATTTGCAGAATTTTCTGGAGGCAGTGTTGGTGGAATCTTTCAAGAAGTTGGGAGTGGCGTTTATAAATGGTCCATGTTTCACAGGCATACAGTAAGGTCAGTAGTACAACAGCTTTGTAAATAAGCATTTTGGTCTCCCTGTGAATATTCTGATCCTCGAACACTCTATGCTTCATTTGGGAGAACGCGGCACTCGCAGAGCTCAGATGATGTTGAATTTCAGCATCGATGTCAGCTTTTACAGAGAGATGGCTGCCAAGATAGGGGAAGTGATCAATGTTCTCCAGAGTCACACCATTAAGCTGGATTGATGGTGCTGCAGAGGGACTAGTTAGCACCTGCTGATGAAGCACGTTGTTTTTTTTAATATTAAGTGAGAGCCCAAGCTTTCCATATGCTTCTGTAAAGACATTTAGGATAGTTTGAAGATCTTCCTCTGAATGTGTGGAGACTACATTATCATCGGCATATTGAAGTTCTACAACAGAGGTTGACATTATCTTACTTTTTACTTTCAGCCTATTGAGATTGGAAAGCTTTCCATCTGTTTGATATATGATTTCCACACCAGTAGGAAGTTTCCCCGCAATAAGGTGTAGAATCATAGCAATGAAGATAGCAAATAAGGTAGGAGCAATGACACATCCCTGTTTACACCTGATCCGACTCTGAATGGTCACTCTGAAAGCCATTGTTATCCAAAATTGTCATTGTCATGAAGGAGTCACAGAATATTCACAAATTTATCAGGGCATCCAATTTTCAGAAGGATGGTCCTGAGAGCGGTTCAATTCACTTAGTCGCAGTCTTCCCCACTATGGTGAGATGTACTGTTTAACTTATAGTAATTATTTCTAAATTTGCATCTGTACGTATATATTAGCTTTCTCCCCAAAATCTCTGCCATCTTTTATCTCCTTTTTTGATTATACATTTCCTCTTTTTTTGGCAATGCATAACTGGTCACACTACTCTCCTCCCTCATGCCTCTCACAACAAATTAAAGTTATAGATAACTGACAGCAGTGACACCTGCAACAACATGTTGCAGTGTAGAGTGCTCCTGTTCTGGGTGCTAACCAGCCAGCTATGCCATTTTCAAGGATACTCCATTCCATTCACCCTCCCCATTTTTCATTTCCTGCCCCCTCAACTCTCATTCAGCATTTGATGGCTGCTGAGCATGCTGACTCCACACCGAGTTCTTTTGGGGGGCTCCCCGTCCCCACCACTTTTCAAAAGTGTGTTTGTACTTCTGCAACTGTTGGAGGTGGCTTCTTCTTCTTCTGAGATGGCTGATATCTTATGCTACAGAAAGATCCATGCTCAGATAATGAATTTTCTATTAGTCTATAGCAGGCATGGGGAACTTTTGGCCCTCCAGATGTTTCTGAACTATAACTCATCAACCCCAGCCATTATGCCCAATAGTCAGGGATGATGGGAGTTGTACTTCAGCAAAATCTGGAGAGACAAAGATTCCCCACCCCTGGTATATAGGATGGTGGAGAATGCTAATGACTGTAGCATTCCTATTCCTTTTAAGTTCCATTCATATATTACTTTTAAAATGGTAAACTCAATAAATGTGATTTTACCACTTTTTTTGATATATGAGCTGTTTAAATGCTCCCTCATAAGGTAACAGCCGATATTCTTTACCGTAGAACAAGCAGAGATGCGCGTGCGCAGCACGCACAGGTGACATCAACAAAGATGGTGGCGTCGGCGTCATTCTCTTAGGGAAACTGCGGCCGCCATCTTCGTTAAGGGCAATGGTAAAAGACAGCAGACAGGTGGGGGGTGGGGGGGCACATGTGCGCGTATGTGTGCGCACGCGCATGCACACACACATGCCGGGGGCCAGGGCAAGCTGATGCCCAAGGGCCCCGGCATTCCTGGAGCCGGCCCTGTCGCAGACAGAAATCTTTTGTAGCCTATATATATATATATATATATGAGAAACAACAAAGTCTTAAATGCAAGGGGGGAAAGTCCTAAATATAAGTAGCTAAATAGGACTAAAGTCATGAAATTTATTAAGAAGCTTTTTGGAAATAAAATAATGGTAACTTTTTATTGAAGTATGCCTGCAAATCGTCATCCCCAAATCTTCATAAGCCTTATGATACAAGGGCTAGAATATCTGAGACCCCCACCCCCAAAATATCACTTGCCTGAGAAGATCTGTCCCCCACCCCTCCACCGGCTATATTCCTGCTTAAGATCTTTATTCTACAAAGCACATTTTAACAAATGCTTGCTTAAATGCTCAGGTGACTTGTTTGGGATTTGACTGATTTACTATGGCTACTAGAGGTGTGGATGGGCCCCAAGATTCACCTTATATCTGTTTTTTTTTAAAAAAATCTTGTTTGTTTCTGAATTACTCTGTGTTTTGGGGTCTGAGCTGCTCTGTATAAATGAAGCTCTGTGGTCCCCATTCACTATAATGGGAAATTAAAAATAGCTATGACTTTTCTCCCTTGTGGCCAAAGTGGATAGAATTTAGAGGCAGAGGAGCATCTCCACAGTAGATTCACCTTGCATAATTGCAGACAAATAGGTCTAGGAGCTTTGTGTGGGAGAAGTAAAAGGCATTCACTTTCCTCTATAATCCATGGCATTTTCATATTTTCGAAGGGGCTATAGGGATTTGCCTCTTGCTCTCTTAACTTAAAGTAATTAAGATGTGGCTGAGTATGTGTACTCTTGCTTGTACATTTGTTAAAACTTTGTAACTACACAGTGGCTTTTTTGATGCTAGGCCTTGCAGGCCTCTGATAGGCCTTATTATTATTATTATTATTATTATTATTATTATTATTATTATTATTATTATTATTATTATCTTTATTTATACCCCGCCCTTTTTCCAAACTGGAACTCAAGGCGGCTTCCAGATAAAAATAAGTACATATCATTAAGAACCTACAAAAATATAAAACATATAAACATATAAAATCAGCATTAAAACAGGATTAAACTATTAAGATGTTAAAACCAATTAGATATACTCTTAAAATACTGCAACCCAGTTTAGGAGCATACAATTAAAACAATAACATACAGCATCCTCTTCAGTCACTACCCTTAAAACCTTCAGTTTCAAAGGCCTGCCAGAAGAAAAAAGTCTTTAGCTGTCGGCAGAAAGACTGCACAGAGGAGGCCATTCTTGCCTCCCTAGGGAGGGAGTTCCAGAGCCTAGGGGCAGCCACTGAAAAGGCCCTATCTCGTGTCCCCACCAGTCGCACTTGTGAAGGTGTTGGGATCGTGAGAAGGGTCTCTCCTGAAGATCTCAGGGCCCGGGCAGGTTCATATAGGGAGATACGGTCTAACAAATAGCCTGGACCTAAGCCGTATAGGGCTTTATAGGTCATAACCAGCACTGTTACGACATGTGCTCTTGGGAACCTGAGTGTGTGAATTTGCCACCTTCATGTCCCATGAAACACACCTCCTTGAGAGGAGGGGATCTTTTGCTAGGGATAAAAACAAGTGCTTTGCCCTGAAATGTGCTTAAATGGTGTATATATTTAACCCAAGAAATGCAGGTCCAAACCAAAATAAAGCAAAGCTTGATTTTATTGAGAGAAAGAGTAGGAAAGCATTACAGAATTACTTGGGTGCATGGCAGCATTAATCATTAATATCCTAACCCATTCATAACTTTAAACTAAAGAAATCAAAGGACCCTATTACTATAAGAGGTGAAAGGTAGGAGATATTACCTATCCTATGCCCGGAATGGGCGGTTGAATACAGCTGAAGCTATGCGGAAGAGCTCTGATCCAAAACCAGGAAGGAATCTCCTGGTCTCAAGGTTTTGCACCGAGACCCAGAGTCTCCCCGGTTCTGTCCCTGCAGTCCTTGATGCGTTCCTTCAGAGCGTAGTACACGTGTGTTGGAGCTCTGGTGTTCCTCAGCCCCCCTTTTTTTCTTTCTTCCTCTCCTCCCTCCTCTTTCTACCTTCAAGCCTCGGTTTTAAAATACTTTTTTCCTCTCTCCCCCTCCTGCCAAGGAGGGTATGAAAGTCTGGTGATGTTGTGTATGTGTGTGTGTATCTCTAACTGACCCTGAAAACTAAACTCCTTACAAACAATGGGATTCACTGTGGGTGAGGGAAATTTGCCAAAGAACAAGATAACAATTATGCAGAACATTTATGCTGTAGCTTTAGTTTGTATCTTAATTTCTGCCCTTGTTACTCTTCGCACAAAACCTCGTGGGAAAGCATAACCAGCCATACCATTAGGTGTGGGGTGTGGGGTGGGAATTGTAGTTTAGCAGGCTCCATGGCCCTGCCTCGTAACAGCACTTTGAATTGTGTCCGGAAACAGACTGGCAGCCAGTGGAGCTGTTGCAGCAGGAGAGTTGTATGGTCCCTGTAACCAGCCCCAGTTAACATTCTGGCTGCAGCTCGTTGCACCAACTGAAGTTTCTGAACAGTCTTATTTATTATTATTATTATTTATTTAATTTATTAGTCGCCCATCTGGCTGGTTGTCCAGCCACTCTGGGCGACGTACAAGATAAAACAATACATTAAAACATTAAAATTTAAAACCATAACAGTAAGAAACCTAACCCACCCCAAAAGCCTGCCTGAAGAGCCAGGTATTCAAGGCCCGGCGGAAGCTCATCACAGAAGGGGCATGGCGGAGATCATTTGGGAGAGAGTTCCACAGGGTGGGGGCCACTATTGAAAAAGCCCTCTCTCTAGTCCTCACCAGTCTAGCTGTTTTAACCGGTGGGATCGAGAAAAGGTCTTCTGAGGCTGATCTTGTTGAGCGGCATCCCTGACGATGCTGGAGGCGCTCCTTCAGATAGACTGGGCTAAAACCGTATAGGGTTTTAAAGGTCAAAACCAACACCTTGAATTGGGCCCGGTAAACAACCGGTAGCCAGTGCAACTCCTTCAGCACTGGAGTGATGTGATCTTGCCGGCGGCTGCCTTTAATCAGACGAGCTGCCGCATTCTGTACCAGTTGCAGCTTCCGGACCGTTTTCAAGGGTAACCCCACGTAGAGCGCATTACAGTAGTCTAGGCGAGAGGTGACCAGGGCATGTACTACCGGTGGGAGCAGATGGTTGGGAAGGTAGGGGCGCAGCCTCCGTATCAGATGGAGTTGATACAGCGCCGCCCGGCTCACAGCCGAGACTTGAGCCTCCATGGTCAGCTGGGAGTCAAGAATGACCCCCAGGCTGCGGACCTGGTCTTTCAGGGGCAAACGTACCCCATTGAGCACCAGGTCCACATCCCCCAGCCTTCCCTTGTCTCCCACAAACAGTACCTCGGTTTTGTCAGGGTTCAGCTTCAGCTTATTCCTTCCCATTCAGCCACTCACCGACTCCAGGCACTTGGACAGGGTTTCTACAGCCAACCTCGGTGAAGATTTAAATGAGAGATAGAGCTGCGTGTCATCCGCATACTGATGACATTGCAGCCCAAATCTCCTGATGATTGCCCCCAGCGGCTTTATATAGATGTTGAACAGCATCGGGGAGAGGATGGAACCCTGTGGCACCCCACAAGTGAGAGGCCAAGGATCCAAAACCTCATCCTCCAATGCCACTCTTTGGTACCTACCAGAGAGGAAGGAATGGAACCACTGCAATACAGTGCCCCCCATGCCTAACCTCTTCAGGCGGTCCAGGAGGATAACGTGGTCAACGGTATCGAAAGCCGCTGAGAGATCAAGGAGGACAAGGAAGGTGCATTCGCCCCATCCCACGCCCTCCTCATATCATCTACCAAGGCGACCAAGGCTGTTTCAGTCCCATGTCCAGGCCTGAAGCCCGATTGAAATGGATCCAGACAATCCGCTTCCTCCAAGTGCGCTTGCAACTGTTTTGCCACCACCCGCTCAATCGCCTTGCCTAAGAATGGCAAATTTGAGACTGGGCTAAAGTTGTTCAGATCTTGGGGATCTTCAAAGGCAGCCCCACATAGAGTGTGTTACAGTAGTCTAAGCGGGATGTAACTAAGGCATGTGTCACCATAGCCAGATCAGACGACTCCAGGAACGGGTGCAATTGGCGCACTAGTCTTTACTGTGCAAAAGCATTCCTGGCCACTGCAGAAACCTGGGCCTCCAGGTTTAAGGCTGAGTCCAGGAGCACACCCAAACTGCGAACCTGTGTCTTCAGGGGGAATGTAACCCCATCCAGCACAGGCTGAACCCGTATTCCCTGATCCGCTTTTCGACTGACTAGGAGCACCTCTGTCTTGTCTGGATTAAGGTTCAGCTTGTTCACCCTCATCCAGTCCACCACTGCTATCAGACACTGGTTTAGAACGAGACAGTTTCCTTGGAATTAGGTGGAAAGGAGAAGTAGAGTTGGGTGTCATCTGCATACTGATGGCACTGAACCCCAAACCTCCGGACAACCTCTCCCAGCGGTTTCATGTAGATATTAAATAGCATGGGGGACAAAACTGAACCCTGAGGAACCCCAGAGGCCAACGGCCAAGGAGTCGAACAGGAATCCCCCAGCACCACCTTCTGGGTTCGACCCACCAGAAAGGAGCGGAGCCATTGTAAAACGGTGCTCCCAAGTCCCATCCCGATAAGGCGACCCAGAAGGATACCATGGTCGATGGTATTGAAAGCCGCTGAGAGGTCCAACAGAACCAACAGGGACACACTCCCCCTGTCCAGTTCTCTGTGTAGGTCATCTACCAAGGCGACCAAAGCCATCTCCGTCCCATAACCAGGTCTGAAACCAGACTGAAATGGATCTAGATAATCCGTTTCATCCAGGAATCCCTGTAGTTGGGAGGCCACCACACGCTCTGTTACCTTGCCCAGGAATGGGATATTAGACACTGGCTGATAATTATCCATAATAGAGGGGTCCAGGGAGGGCTTTTTCAACAAAGGCCTTAAAAATGACTCCTTTAGGCACATTGGAACTCTACCTTAAAATATGAGGCTGTCTAGAAAGTTGCCTGCAGAGTTCTGACGAACTCTAGTTTTTTATTTGTTAAAGCAGAGAAATGTGCAATTTTTAAAAGACTTAAATGAAGCTTTTAACTTTTTTTTTTAATTATCTGCTAGTTGGCTTTAACAAAAAAAAGTGAGGTCTTCAATGCTCTGCAGGAAACATTTTGGATAGTACCACCTCTTGCAAAGCCCCAGGCTCTATAGAGATATAGGAAAACAATCAGAACTATTCTTTTCAGAAACAATAGAGAGCAATAAGACTTTGTGAGGAATCTGATCTCACTTGGGGGGAGGGAGTATTGACATCATGCTTTGATTCATGGGGGAGGGGAAGACCTTGAATCATCCTGATTCACCTTGTTATTCAGCCACACAGAGAGCTGATGTATACCTTAATGGCTGACATATATGCCTAGTGATCACACCAATGGATACAGCTAAAGACCAGATTTACTATCACTAATTTAGTCCATACCACAACAAATGCTTCAAAAAGAGCACTTGGCAATGGCATGGCAAATTTATATCTACGTTCAGATAACTGCTTGACTCTCCATGTGTTTAATGCAGGTACTAAAACAAAGTACTACCTCAAGAGAACATAAGGAAAAACCAAAGTGGTTCTGCAATCAGTCCTAAGAAATTATCAGTCTCTCTGGAAACTCTCCACTTTGCTGAGAACAGGGAGGTGGCACTCCTGAGCTAAGAGTCTTGCTTTGTGCTGTAGAATGTGGATGAAAAGGCATTCCACTCACACATAATTCCCGCTGTCATATATAATACTTATTGCTTTGCAAATTGCAAGGATTATTTTCTCTTGCTAGTAGTTTTAGAAGATGTAACTGGAAATAGCATATTCAAACTGAATCCCAGAATGAGAGACACCTTATACGGAAATGTCTCTCAGAGAGTGTGTGGTCTAAGCAAAAGACTATGTCAAGGCAAGTCTTTTCATATGGATAGCCCATGTTTTGACATGTTTCTCATATTCATCAAATTTGATCTTTAATTTTATTCATTTAAATCAGAGAGTAATTCAAAATCTAGTTCTCTCTCCCTCCCTCCCTCCCTCCCTCCTCCCTCCCTCCCTCCCTCCTGTTTCCATTATCAGCCATCATGAGAAAAAAAGGTCTGCTCTGAACACTCATTGAACTACCATTTGTCCATGTTTTAAAGAAGTGAATCTGGGCTAGAAATAATGGGAGCAACCCGTAGCACAGGATTGACCGATGTGGTACCCTCAAGATGATGTTGGCTACAACTCCTCACCACTGGCCATGCTGGCTGAGGCAGAAAGGAATTGGAGGGTACCATTTTCGCTACTTCCTGCCCTAGCAAAACCAAAATTAGGTAATCCTACTTAAGAGCCCTGGTCTTGCTAGGGCAGGGGTAGCCAAAGTGTTGCCCTACAGATATTGTTGAGCTACAGCTCTCATCATTCCTGGTCATTGGTCACTCTGGTGCTGGCAGATGGTCACTCTGGTGCTGGCATCAGGACTTCCACGGTGGGCTGCACCTTGGCTACCTCTGCTCTAAGGTATGTCATCAGAAGCCACATGCATTTATTCATGTTTCTGCCCTGCTCGTGTATAAGGCAGAGATGGGGTGGCTACATCTGCTCTTTACATGTTATTGTAAAGAGCTACCTGGGCTCCTGCTGGGAGGTAGGGTGGGATATAAATCAAATAATAATAATAATAATAATAATAATAATAATAATAATAATAATAATAATAATAATAATGAGCTGCTTTGGGCATGATTTACCATGAAAAAGATTGCATACAAATAAACTGATGGTGATGATAATGAAAAGGAGATGTATGTTTAGGGACTCACGGAAGTGGTAGGAAAACCATGTCCCTCCAGATGTTGTTGGACTCCAGTTCTCATCATCCCTGACCACTGGCCAAGATGACTAGATCCAATGAGAGTTGGAGGCCAACATCTGGAGGGACACAGATTCTCCATTCTTGACTTACAGCTTATTTTAAATCTATTAATAGCAGCTAGGATGTGTATCACTCAACACTGGAAATCAGCAGCACCACCTAGTATTAATTGGTTTTTTTTTCTTTTAAGTGAAATAGTTCTGCTTGTAGAACTGACTTATTGCACAGGGAGTTCAACATAATCCACAAAACAATACATTGATACAAAAATAGTCTTTATTCATTATCTTTTGAAATTAGGAATTCCAAGACAGCAGCATCCAACCCTTTTTTCTTTTCTACATTTTCAAAAGCTCATCATGGGATCAGATGTAAGTCATTCTGATAAGGCTGCAAGCCTACATTATAGTGTGGGATTTCTTGCATTTATATGAATGTGTGAAGTGAAAAGAGTTAACAAAATGTGTGTCTCTCTCTCTCTCTTTGTGGGTATTCATATAATATAACATTTAGAAATGTATGCACTGGGTTTTCTAAAAGAAAAAATACTTTCAAAATGTGTATTTGAATGTGGAAAATAGAGATAAGGAGCATGTGGACTAGTGGAGTGAAACTGACCCTGCTACCCTACCTCAAGTCACTGAACTCAGCTGTTTAAGCAATGAGCTCCCTCTTCTGGTTTTGGGAATTGGGCTGGGAGCAAATTGCTGAAAGCAGCAGAGTGCATCATGATAAAGTGTGTGCATGTGAGTTGGATCAGGTTCACTCTGCTTGCCCAAATGCTCCTTATTATTATCATCACCATCATGTAATATGTATCCAGCCTTTATTTATGTGGAGCATGGAGGATCCCTTCTCATTGCACAGGCTTCTAAATCACAGAGGGTGAGGAGGCTACACGCATAGAGCAGGGTCCCCTCTTCAGGGGAAGGGATGTACCTCAGTGGCAGAGTGTATGAAGAAGCTCCCAGGTTTAATTTGCAGGATCTCCAAACAGGGCTGGGAGAGATCCCTGCCTGAAAACCTGAAGTGCTTCTTCCAGTCAGTGTAGATAATACTGAGCTAGATGGACCAATGGTCTGACTCACTATCAGGCAGCTTTCCTATGTTCCTGTGTGCAGAACTTCTTTCTCAACATATGGATGGGTGAGTCTGATGGGAATGTAGGAGTGGGGTAAGTGACTGGAATCATGTATAGATAATGCCCAAATAGGGCTAACAGTGCTGTGCAAGCAACCCTGCAATAAGAATCTCTAAATGCTACTTGCATAAAACAAAACCTTATCAGTAGCATAGTGGCAAATTTAGAAGTGCAGGGTCCCTCTATGTTAGTCACAGCCATGCCCCCTTTTTTGCTGCTGAGTTGAGGATGAGATCCTTGTTAATGCCTTCTCCCACAACAACAGATATCTCTAGGAGTCAATAAGTATGAAAGGGGAGAGTGTTAGCTGCTGAGAAGAGTCTTCTCAATGGCTGACTCACCTCCTTTCACTCTGATTGGCTCCAATCAGCAGGAAAAGACAAGAAAGCATGTTAGAAGACTCTTCTCAGTGGCCAACACACTCCCCTTTCACACTGATTGTCTCATAGAATGCTGAAGACATAGTGACCCTGCTGGGACCCTGCTCCCAAAAAGTAAAGGGTCTAAGACCCCCTGAGACCCTGGATGACTATACGCCTGCTTGTAATCATGACCATCATTAACTTTTCAATGGTTCACTCTACTGTATTGTGAACAATAGAAATATGACAGATTATGCTGTTCCTTTTTTAGGTCCAGTGTCTGATTATTTGCCAACGTTCATTAGAAATCAGAATGTGCATCAGTTCTGCTCAAGCATATAAGAAAAACTAGAAGCTGTCTGATGCCGTCAGAGGATTGGTTTGTCTAGCACAGCACTGTCTTCATTGACTGACAACATTCCTCTAGGATGTCAGACAGGAGTCCTTCCAAGCCTTTCCTGGAGATAGCCTCAACCTGGGATCATTCGCTTGCAAAAAAGCATGCACTCGACCACTAAGATTCAGCTCTACTTACATTATAATTACTTGATTTATTTATAGGCAGGCCAGCTTTCAGAGCAGACACACCCTGGAAGGGTCATGCAATCCTAAGCATATTTGAAGTCATTTACTCTCTGGTAATGTTTAAGATTGCCGCCCTCAGAGGAAATATTCCAGAGTAGGTGATTTGAGGACTGCAGCATTATTTACTTGCTCATTAATCTATGATTCTGGCCAAGAGTTAAGTGCTGTGATCCATCATCAGCTAAAACAAAATCCAGGACATCCATGCCCAGAGAATAGTAGCAATATTATGAAATCCTGTAAAGCTATTTACCCAAGTCCTACAACTCACTACTAAGACAGCATATCATAGCAAATGACTCGAGGACTGCGTCTGAACAATATATTTTAAAAATACCTTATTAGGCAAATTAATTATTGTTAACTACTGGGATAAAATACTTATAATGTACTATTTTAGCATCAGAAAGGACAAGCTAAATGGAAGCTTGGCAAAAAGGCTTATAAAGTTTATGCTTTATAGTAGCTATAGGGATCTTATGGCCTGCAGCCCTAATTAGGTCCAGCCCAGGTCACAGTTTGGTCCATGAGGCTGTTTCCCATAAACCATGTCTACCTCACCCTATGGATGTCAGAGAATTCTGATGAAAACAGAAATGGGAGCACAAAATTGACAGTGTTCGCTTATTTGTCCCATGCCTGGGATGGAAATCATTCCAGAGAATACATTTGGTTTTCACTGCTGTTGTTGCTTTCAGTCCACAAATGATACATAACTGATTATGCCTCTCTCCCCCCGACCCCTTTGTATTGCATTGAAATGGATGGGGTGAAATAATGTAATGACAAAATAATTTATGTAATGCATTTAATTAATTATGTAGGTGACCTAATTTTGCCATACTGGACAGTGGGATGAATAACGTAGTTCTTGGCGGATGACAAACTGCAGCAGAACGGAAACAGTGCTGTGTGTGACAAATATAGGACGGAAAGGAAAAAAATACCTCCTTACCTTCCCCACACCCAATGTTATGGTCTATAAAGTTCATAGAACCAATGTGTATTCTTTTTATCCTGACAGACATTGTGTGACCAGAAAGGAAAAGATACTTTAATTGGTGTTTTTGTTTTAAAGCATTATGATAATTTGATTGTGTGTATTTTAAATGATATCATGCACACTGAGCCTATAGGGTTAAAATGGATCAAAATTCCATGGGCATATTTATTGGCTGACTGTATAGATTTACACCCTGACCTTCAATACATGTATTTCCAGGGTGGCTCATAGTCATGATCACAAATGAAACAAACAGGGCCAGCTCAAGACTTCTTTTTGCTACTTGAGGTGATGTACAAGATGCCCCCCCTCGGCCTCCCCAATTCCACATACAAAAGCCATCTGAACTGACAAGAGAATCTTACTTCTACACTGATGAGGGGACTTTCACTGCACTTGAGAGCAGCAGGCTACCATAGGGTGCAAAGTGCAGACCATGTGTGGCACTCATAGTTCTGCCCTCTAACCCATTGGCACTGGTTCCTGTCCCCCAGCACCTGCCACCTGAGGTGGTCACATCACTTTGCCTCATGGTAGGACAAGCCCTGGAAACAAGATACAGTAAACACTCGTTATAATGTGGGGGTTGAGGGATAAAGAATGCACCCACATTACAGGGGTTCTACAGTACTTTTAATGAACACTGCAGTGAAAACTTTAAAGCCAGAGAGTGCCAAACCACCAGTGACTTGGAAACCTGCAGGAATAACAACAGGCACTTAGAATGATGTGCAAACTATAGTAAAGTACTTGCTAAAGCTTTTAAAAGATCCAGTACTTACATTTTAGGCTTCTTTTTCCTTTTTGTAGTCAGACACTTTGGTTTACAAAACTAAGCAGAGTGTTTTCTCAGCGCATAGTCCTTGATGTTGTTCAGATGGAGTACATGAAAATGCTCACAATTGCTCTGCCACTCCAACCACATCATCACCTCATTGATGTTTTCAAGCACCATGTTCAGTTTGGGTGCTCCTTCAAAGGAAGGCTCACCATTGTTGTTTGACTCAGTCCTCGTGACACTAACTTCATGCTACTCTCTCATCTTGCCGTTCATCACAGAAGCCACCATTTCCTTCTTGTTCCAGAGCTGCACCACTGGAATGTCTGCATTCACCTCAATCTAGGCAGCCACACCATTTGCTGCAAGATTCCTCCTGAGTGCACTGCGATCAGCCTCCACTTCCTGTGCTGAAAATGCTTCTGTGTGCAACTCTGCGTTGTCATCCACCGTCTCACTAAGCAATACATTTTCCCCAGCAGTTGGTGATGGCCATGGAAATGACATTTCCCCATGCCAAGCCAATGCTGCATGCCACATCTTTCAGTGTCAATGCCTTCAAGAAACGTGGAATCTGCAATTGCTTTACGTAGGCCTTACGTGCCCAAATGATGCCTTGATCCATGGGCTGGGTTGGTGGGGTACTATTCTTTGGGAAAAAGAGGGCTTTGATTTTCCTTTCCATGGGTGGCAGGATGTCAGCTGAAGGATGGGCTGGACAGTGATCCAACAGCAGTAAAGCTTTCTGTTCCAGTTTTCTTGAACACAAGTGATGTCTCATGAGTGGTACAAACTCCTCTTCAAACTACAAGATGAAAATATCACATGTCATCCAGGCATGGGAACTGCTGAGGGAGAGCATGGGCAGTGATTTCATGTTCATGCACTTGAAACCCCTCTCTCAGTCGGGAACGGGAGATGGAGGAAGGAGATGCAGGGCAGGGCAGCTTGGCCTGGTGCCCCCCCCCGAATTAGAACCATTGGGCAGATGGTGGGGCTGTGCACAGCCCTAGTGTAAATTGCTGTACTGTATATTTTACTCAGGGGACATGGTCATACCTGTGGTGTATTCGAAAGCATGCTACAGTGAGAAGTGTTATAACAAGCTTCCACTGTATTCAGTTTTGGCATCTAGGTGCTTGGCTTTCTTATTTGTGTGTGATGTCAACACACAATGTTCCCATGCCATGTCATTCATTCCTGCTAAGAAAATGGTAACTCCTAATGCTCCTGTTTCAGTTCCCCTCTTTTTACTGATGCAGGTAGACAAGAAATTGGATTCTGGCAGCAGACCCATCTGCATCCCCAGCTGTTGTCACTTCACCATGGCAGGAAGTGGTAGAAGAAGCTTTGTTCTCCATTAAAGAAGAATGCCTTGATGCAGAAGCACCCAGCTCCAGCTCCATTTTACCTGAAAATGCAGGTGGCAGCCAAATATCTGATCAGAGACAGCATCTGGTTGCCTTCTGGCTCGATTGTGTTGCAGCAGGGGCATAATGATTTAAACATGAGCATAAACATAAATGTAAACATCCATAGTATCAGGTAGTTAAAGGATCAACACAAGTTGATTTTATTATCATTGTTGATTTTGTTATCATTGTTGATTTTATTATCATTGTTTTCAGATTTTTAATGTCTAATGTATTTGTATGTCTATTTTGTACATCGCCCAGAGTGGCTGGACAACCAGCCAGATGGGTGACTAATAAATTCAATAAATAAATAAATAAATAAGTGGCACAAGTACCATTGCCCTAAATGCAGTGGTGGCTGGTATCCATTGGAACTGGGGGGGGGAAGTAAGTGGAACCAGAGCCAATGACAGGCAGAGCCTATCTGCTTCCCTTCCGAGTTCTACAAGAGGCAACACTGGGACTAAGGAGGAGGAAGCTGACAGGCAGCGCCATCCCCTAGACTGGTTGTAAGTAGAAAGGCAGGGAGATGGGGGCTGGCTGAGGGCAGACTGAGCTAGTGGGTCACGGCCCCATTCACCCCAAAACACCAGCCTCCATTGCCTAAAATGGCTCCAGTTTATACTAAAACTCAATTCTAAAACAAATAATAATAATAATAAATAATAAATTTAATTTATATGTCGCCTATCTGGCCAATGGCCACTCTAGGCGACGTACATAAAAGAATTAAAATACAATACAGTAGAATACAATAATACAAAAAACAGTGCAGCAGCAAGTAATAATGCAGGGTACGAGGCATTTAATCATAAGAGTTAACCCTCCCCGGAGGTCCCAAAGGCCTGTTGAAAGAGCCAGGTCTTTAAGGCTTTGCAAAATGCATTTAGGGAAGAGGCGTGCCGTAGATCTTGTGGGAGGGAGTTCCAAAGAGTGGGGGCCGCCACTGAGAATGCCCTCTCTCTAGTTCCCGCCAATCTAGCTGTTTTTGTTGGCGGGATTGAGAGAAGGCCCTGTGTGGCTGATCGTGTGGGGCGGCATAATTGGTGGCGTTGCAGGCGCTCCTTTAGATAGACTGGGCCAAAACCGTATAGGGATTTGAAGGTTAATACCAACACCTTGAATTGGGCCCGGAAAACAACAGGAAGCCAGTGTAGATCGAACAACACAGGTGTGATGTGATCCCGGCGGCGACTATTCATAAGTAGTCGAGCCGCCGCGTTTTGTATAAGTTGTAGTTTCCGGACCGTTTTCAAGGGTAACCAGGGCATGTACTACCAGTGGGAGCTGATGAACAGGAAGGTAGGGTTGCAGCCTTCGTATGAGGTGTAGTTGATACCAGGCTGCCTGGCTCACTGCCGAAATCTGAGCCTCCATGGACAGCCTGGAATCAAGTACAACCCCAGGCTACGGACCCGGTCCTTCAGGGGTAGACTCACCCCGTTGAACTTCAGGTCAACATCTCCCAACCTTCTCTTGTCCCCCACGAGTAGCAACTCGGTCTTATCGGGGTTCAACTTCAGCCTGTTCCTTCCCATCCATCCACTCACGGATTCCAGGCACTTGGACAAGGTCTCCACAACCGACTGTGGTGAAGATTTAAATGAGAGATAGAGCTGAGTGTCATCTGCATATTGGTGACACTGCAGCCCAAATCTCCTGATGATTGTCCCCAGCGGCTTTATATAAATGTTAAATAGCATGGGAGAGAGGATAGAACCCTGTGGCACACCACAATTGAGAGGCCAAGGGTCTGAAACCTCCTCCCCCAATGCTACCTGTACCAACAGGTACCTATCGGAGAGAAAGGAATGGAACCACTGCAATACAGTACCTCCAATTCCCAATCCCTCCAGGCGATGTAAAAGGATACTGTGGTCGACAGTATCAAAAGCCGCTGAGAGATCGAGGAGGACAAGAAAGGTGAATTCTCCCCTATCTAATGCCCTCCTCATATCTACCAGAGCGACCAAGGCTGTTTCGGTTCCGTGACCAGTCCTGAAGCCCGATTGGTATGGATCCAAGTAATCCGTTTCATCCAAGTGTGCTGACAACTGGTTGGCCACCACTCGCTCAATGACCTTGCCCAAGAATGGAAGATTCGAAATTGGGCGAAAGTTATTAAAAACTTGGGGATCCAAGGAGGACTTCTTCAAGATGGGCTTTACAATTGCTTCCTTGAAAGCTGATGGCATCACACCCTCTTGCAAGGATGCGTTTACCACCGCTTTAATCCCCGTGCCCAATTTCTCTTTGCAGCTCACAAGGAGCCATGATGGGCAAGGGTCATTCATTAATTTGGTGTGAGTGGCAGGAGGGTGGGAGTGGGGAGCCTGCTATCCAGAATTACTCTATGACTCTGATGTGAATGGGAAATTATGTTCTGTTCCCAGTTAATAAGTTGACAGGCCACATCTGCTCTGTCAATCACTCATCTTCAGTTTTCCCCTGAAATGAAAAAAAAGGAAAGAAAAATCAGTGGAACAGTAATTACATTGATGGACTATTATAGTGAATGCATTATATTATACAAGCCCTGCTCAGGGGTTCATAATTGGGATTAACTGAACATGTGAGGTGTAGAGAACATGCATATGAGTGTGCTAGCTCTCCCCTACCCATCCCAGCCCCTATTGGCCTCTGTATATTCTATGGAGACTGTCTGCAGAAGGAAGCCCCCCTGTATTCATGGAAAAGAAAGGGTTGTACGCAACACAGCACTAAGGCGAATGTTCCATTAGAGCAAGGATTTTTCCTTGTGGAATGGAAATCTCTGCCCTTCTCCTCTAAATCTGTTCTGGGGTTTTCCCCAACACTCCAGAGCAGATTTGGTGATGGTGTGGGGCACACACAGGAAGAGGAGAGGCAGGAAATCTTGTTGCACTGTCACTAATCCTTACACTAGCGCAGTGGTTCCCAACCTTTATGAGTATGGGACCCCCTTTATAAGCTCAAAAAATTTTGTGACCCCCTCCCCCCAAGGAGGCAGGCTGGCTGCCAGGAAGGAAGTGGGAAAGCAGCCTTTCCTTGCAGCCTTGCTTCTTTTTGCTCCACAAAAAGCCCTCTCGTCTTGTTCTGAGCAAGGGCAACGTCAGCAGTGGCAGTGCAAGGAGACGGGAGTCAGTGGGCCTGATCAGATGCCAGTATAATCTGGATCTGATGCTTTTTGCAGATCCTTTTAATTTGGACCATTTGCATGACGTTTTTGCCAATGAGATTACATTCAGCTGCTTTTGCCTTTAACTCCGGATTAAATCGATGCGACAAAACCCCGAAATTGCTTTTAAGATCATCACCTGCTTCGGTGTGCTTCTACTGTGTATTACCTTTTAAGCACCTTTTTTTGGCTGCGCAATTTCTTCGCCATTAGATCCTCCCTTTTCTCCGCCCCTTTAACTGTCTCTGGGCATCATTTTGTTTCCTGCTGTTGATGAAGCAACTTCCGGTCGCTCTTGTTTTCCTTTCTCCCACTTTCTCCCGCTTCCCCCCCCAATACATTTCCTCCCCCGCTCCTTTAAACAAAATCACATTCATCCAAATTATTCACCCTAGAATATCTAATTCTGTGAAAGCTCTCTGCATGTGATGTGAGCGGGTTTTTTCCCCACCACTTCATTCTCTCTCTTCTGCAGCGACACCAACAACGCCCTGAGGGTAGCAGGGACGAGCTGGAGCTTGGGAAATTCCTTCCTGGGGAAATCTTGCTTGCCCTGCCACCAGAGAGGGAGACTCCCCTTCAGCCTTGGCCGGCTCTCTCGCTTGAGCTACCGGCGGGGGGATCTGCAAGCTGCTATGCACCGCTCGCTGGAGCTACACCCAGGCTTGGAGTGTGCACAGTCACGGTGAGAGGAGGCTGGTGAAGGTGCCGCTGGGGTAATTTATAAGCGCCCAAAAGTGCAGGGGAAAGGGGAGCTGCCTTGGCGTCTCATCCCAGCATCTGCTCCACTCATGGAGAGCGATAATATTAAACGGTCAATGCTTCCTTTGGTAGCTGCTTTTAATGACTCTCTAAAGATAATTGTTTGGGGTTTTTTTATGTTTCCCAGAACGCATGCTGAGGTTTGTCCCAGGGTGCCGAAGGCACACCAATCTTGTGCAGGGACAGCCTAACAGCCATGGGTGGAAGCAGGGGGGACGGGATAAAGCCTGCACTGCGGGGAAGGGAGGCTATTCCTCCCTTCATTTTGGGAAATACCGCCCCCTCCCGGCCTCCGCAGTTAACATTCTAATGTGTGGGTGCGGCAACAAGGAAATGCTAATAGCAATAAATGCACACGCGTGTGAATGCTAAAAAGAAAAACAGCCACTTTATTTGTAGCGAGGGCGGAAGTATGTGAACTGTCAAAATCAATCGCGATGAAAAAAGCAGCATTTTTAATGCGGATCTTGGCTCATATGTGAACCAGCCCAGTGATAGTAATCCCCTCTTTTTCCTGGTATCTCCACCCTCAGCCGCCTTGGCATCTGTGTGAGGCGTCCTTCCCTGGCTCTCCCTGTCAGGTTCCTACCTGCGCGTGGCTACTGCCTGTCACTAGGCACCACCAGGGACTCCACCAGTCCGGACCGCTCTCTCTTATGGTTTCTCTCCCCGCTCTAGCACAGATCTCAACAGATCCCCCTGCTAGGCAACCACCAGTAACGTCCCAATACTAGTATTCCCAGAGACTCTGAATACTGGTATTGTTATTCTCTTCACCGCTGCCACCATTTGTTACAGTTCCCCTTCAGCCTTGGTCATTACCTTACCCTCCCTTCTGGTCTGTGAAACCCCAGCCAAGGATCAGGCCTTTGGTAAACCAAATTAAGTATTTATTACAGATAACAAAGCTAACAAGATTAACAAGATTTCTTCTTAAGGCACATAAGCATATGGTTTTACTCAATACTAATCCGAACTCCACCTCCCTCCTTCTCCACTCTCTCCTGTCAAACAACTCTCTAAACCCCACCAAGCAACCCACTCAGTTCTCTTCTCCCCCCCTGATTCCACTCTCACTCTTCCTTTTATACGTTCAGCCATTTTAAACACTCAGCCAATCATCTAGCATTCTACTGCCCATTCACTCCCCCTCCTCTTTCACTACTTACCATATATCTTCTAAACAACCAACACTTACCATATATACATTAATATAGGAACATCACAATCTGCCATGTATTTTATAGGCAGATGCCCGCCCTCAGTGCACCTGAAAGACACTTTGGCGCTTCAGCAAAAGTCCTCCCCTCTCGTTTGGAGCAAGGGGGAGGTGTCATCTGCAGCGGCAGTGGGAAGCAGAGTGTCCAGAGAGTTAAGACCTTTTAAAAATAAACAAATAAATAAATAATTCATTTCTCTACTGTTCGAGGCCCCCTCTGGATTACTTTACGGCCCCCAGGTTGGGAACCACTGCACTAGTGCATCTATTTAATTGCATGCCACTCAAAGATTCTAAACATGGGGAAGCCTCTATGAGGAGGGCTGTGCACAGCCTTCCCTATCTGCCCCTGAGGATGGCCATGTCCCAGAGATGGGACTACCCATCCCACCCCAGATCCATCCCCAAAGTTATTCAGGGGCCAGGGCTAAGGATTTTTTAAAAATTAAAAATATGGTCGGGGGGGGAAGAAGGTGACACTATGTCTCCTTCTCTCCCCCCCCCCCGATTGAGAGCAGGCGGGTGCAACCACCTCCATGCAAGATGCAATCATAAGCAGGTAAGCATGACAATTCTATCCTGTGCGTTGCAGTCACTGTCCCTTTGTGAGCAGCTTCTCTGCATGCAGGGGAGCCACCGGCAAATGAGCAGCAACCAGCACCGCACAGAATGAATCCTCATGCCTATCAACTGATAAGCAAGAGGATTTTACTGTGCGGTGCTGCTCCTCTGTGAGGGTTTCCCCTGCATTCAGGGTAGGCTGTCCCTAAGGGAATTTGTCATGCAGGGCTTGGGGAGGCCTGGTGGGAAGGAGGAAAGGCCAATCAGGAAAGGCACCTACTTTTTCCACAGTGATGTGCCTCCTTTTCCGAGTTTCTCTTCCTTCCTGCACACACCTGCCTCATCTTTCTGCCCTGCACACCACTCGATAGCTCCAGATCACTCTGGGCTTCTGTTATGTTAATGTTTATTTATACCCCGCCTTTCGGCCAAACGGCCCTCAAGGCGGCTTACAGAAAATGTAAACACAAATATAAAAATACATCAACAAGGCAATACCTCAATGAAGCAATACATCAATAAAGCAATACAAATAGATCACTAACAGGAAAAAAACCTTGCGCTTTTAGAATGTACCTATAGCCAACAGATATTTCTATCAGACTTTAAAAAGCAGGGAAATTGGGCAGCTATAGTGAATGCACCAAGGGAGCAGGAGACCTGACCTCCACTCTGAGATATTGGACTGCCCTACAAATTGGTCAAAAAGCAAACACCATTTGGGTTGGTCTTTCACAGTCCAATCCACTTCCTGTGTAGCTTGGAAGAATTTGGTAACATGTGCCTCTGAGCATATGGTGAGTGGTGCATTCACTATAGCTGCCCAGTTTCCCTGCTTTTTAAAGTTTGATAGAAATACCTGTGTCACATGTCTGTTGCCCACCAATCACAGAAGCAGACTTCCCCTGCTTCCTCCAAGTAACTGGAAGGGGATGTGGGCGGGAGAGTGAAACGAAAGAACTCCTGCTTTCTACTGCGCCTGCGTGACGTTATAACCCACGGTAATGCATTTTTAATCTATTAATTAAAAACAAACCATGCCGTTTTTTTGCTTTAAACCTACTGAAGATGAAGGTCTGTGTTTGGGGCAAGCTCGGGGATTTGATTAGAGATACCTTACAGTCATCTCTGATTTTTAATGAATTTCAACAGATTATGAGAATTTCTCAAGAAAAACGTCCAAATGGTTTCTGGTTTCTCTCTCTCTTATTTTTCACTTTAACCTGTGGATTCTCCTTGGGGGGGGTTGTGTATCACCAAGAAAACTTTCAGAGTTGTAGAGCAAGCGATTCTGAATCCAACAGTATAACACTTGTAAGTTTTTGTTTTGAATTGGGACTATACAAAGCACCAGAACAGGGTGTGTGTGGGTATTTTCATTTAACATGGTAGAACGCGAAAAATCCCTACTGAATATAGTATACAGCCACTCTTGTGGCTGTATAATAAGAGTGCATGAAAGTATTAAGGGAAACTGTTCTGTGAATACGTCTTTTATAGGTAAGTGCTGTTAGCAGTGCCTATTTACAGAAAGAAGCTGCATATGAAATATTTGATTACTTCTGTACCTGACCCGTAGAGATCTGGTGTTATCTAAACCCATCTTGGCTGAGGCCCAGTTCAGCTCAGGGCTCGGGTCTCACAGCCCTATCCATGAGTACAGAAGGGATTACTGTTGCACTGGGGAACACAGAGGGGGATGTGGATGGGGACGGAGTAAGCACACTCATGTATACCCTCCCCATCTCATTTGTTGAGTTACTTCCAATTGTGAATGCTTGAAAAGGGCTATGGTATAAACAGCATCTTATAAATCTTATTGGGATTCTGACAGCTTATAAATACAAGAAAAATCAAAGGAAGAATGGTAATAAGGCTAATCCTGGATATTTTATTTATTTATTTAATTTATTTATTAGATTTATATCAAGCCCTTTCTCCCAGTAGGAGCCCAGGATATAATTCTGAAAGGTATGGTTTCAGTTTTCTTTGTAGGTTTGGAACCCCTATTACCAGGCACTGACAAGTTAATTGTACATACAACCTGAGCAGTGACCATTCATTATGCTGTTAGAATGTTCTGTTCCCTAGATTATTGTCTGAAGGATATATAGCTCCTGGGGATTCCGCAGTTGGCTGTTTATTTAATTTATTTATTTAGAAAGACTTATATATTACATCATCATCATCATATCTCAGTGGTTTACATAGAATAGTATAAAATATTCATTAAAATTAGCAATAAAAGCAGAATTTAATACATCAGAGATAAAAAATTATCAAAATATAGATAAGATCAAGAGTGTTTTTTTTTAAATGTACATAATAAAATTACATGTCTGGGTAGACTTGCCTAAACAAAAATGTTTTTAGCAGGCATCAAAAACAGGGTAATAAAAGCACCTGCCTACTATCAACAGAGCTATCGTTGGTCTACCCAACCACTCTATTTGATAGGAGACCAATTTCAAACCTAATGTGAAAAGGCTGTCCTTATAATAGGCTCAATGGCCATATTGAATGGGCACTCATTTGCTAGTCTTCTTTCTTTCCTTGAATCCCCCCTCCTCTCTGTTGCTTCAAAAAGCCTCAGGGCTGCTCACAATCACAATAAAACCCAATCAGTGTCATGTAATAAAATTGATTAAAAGTAAAAGAACACCCTGCATAAGTAACTTTTAGAAATACAGTATATACTAGCAGTACATTCCAGCAAAATATTGTTTCCTGCCTGGAGCAAAATTCACAACACTTCAAATGCTCACCACAACAATGAGATCTTGATAATTGACCTCCTCTTTGGCATTCAGCAGGGGCAGTTTGGGCATATGTTGGCTTTGGAAGGCATCAGCATGCTAAGCATACATCTGAAGGCACCATAGGGGAGGCTCACTGTGACAAAGCTTGAGAACTCTGGTCTTGGGGGACTCAGGCCTGCTAGATGCACAGATCTGGCAGCAAAGGGAGCTCTAGCTTTAAAGCCTGAGAAAACAGGCTTCTCAGTGTCAGATGTAAGGAGGCTTGGCCACTGTCCCAGACTAAGCAACCCAGGAGACTCGGGCAAATGTGATCCTGTTGCTAGCTTGTAACATTTATTGAAAGGCCATTAGATGGTAATGCATTGATCAGCCCACCTGTGGAGAGCTGTCAAGCTCTCAGATGTGCTCTGTTTGTAAACACAATCATTCTAAAGGGGGTTATTTCTCCCTTTGTTTTAATGTACCTTTTCCAGGATTGGGCTCAGGAGTCAGCAGGACAGCACAATGGGTGAAGGGCGATAAATTTGGAGAGTCACCCCCCTTTTTTTACATAGTCAAAAGGACTGCACCGGAGCTGCCAGACATTAGAGCAGCCTTCCCCAACCTGGTACCTTCCAGATGATTTGAACCAAAACTTCCCTCATTCCTGATCATAGGCCATGCTTGTTCGGGCTGATGGGAACTGTAGTCTGCAACATCTGGGGGGCCCTAGGGTGGGCAAACCTGCTTTAGAGAGTTGTCAGTTCATCTAGGGATGCATGTAAATATGCATGCTCAGATAAGTGCCTCAGCAGATTCATACACTGAACTCCCACCCAGAAAGCTGGGAGTAGGGAGGGGAAAAAAGGCTTTGCAATTTGTCATTATGAGTTGCTAGTGGAAAAATGACCCCACACATCCTCCATGTCAGCAGAGCTATGTCACTCACACAGCCATTGAGGGCCTTTCTGTGCATCCAGGTTTTATTTTATTTAAGAATATAAGAAGAGCTCTGCTGGATTAGACCAAAGGCCCACCTAGTCCGGCATCCTGTTCTCATAGTGGCCAGCCAGATGCCTATTGAAAGCCCTCAAGTAGTCCACACAGTCTTATTTATTGCACAGTCCACACATCTCGCCTTGAGGATGTAGCGTAGTGGTAGAGCTTTCTTACATTTCTGTCCCACCTTTCTTTCATTGAGGAATCCAAGGCAACATACATGTGGTTCCCAGATGGTCTCCTATCCAGGCATTGACCAGACCTAGACCTGCTTATGTTCAGCAAGGTGGTGGCCTCATGTGCCTTCAGACCATATCCTGGGACTTTTGAAAGCCTTTGAGAGCAGTGATGGCCACCAACTTGGATGGCTTTAAAAGAAGATAAGACAAATTCATGGAGGATACGGCTATCCATGACTACTAGCCATGATGGCTGTGTTCTGCCACCATAGTCAGATGCAGTATGCTTCTGAAAAGAAGTTGCTGGAAGCCACAGGAGAGGAGAGTGCTCTTGCACTCAGGTCCCGCTTGTGGGCTTCCCATGGGCATCTGGATGGCCACTGTGAGAACAGGATGCTGGACTAGATGGGCCACTGGCCTGATCTCGCAGACTCTTCTTATGTTCTTATTGACAGTCCAGGTAGACAATGCTTTGCTACATGGACTAATAGCCAGAGTCACTGTGGTTTGACTCTCGGATGGGGAAGCTTTTATAACCCAAGGGCCGCAGTCCCTTCAAGGGGCCACATGCCAGTGGTGGATAGGGCCAGAGGCAAAAGTGTGTGTAACAATGGATGTCAAATTTATCTTTGTAAAATAGGCTAGTTTGTCACTCACCCCCCCCCCCCGGTTCTCCATTCAGGCAAGAAAGAGGCATGATCAAGGGCACATTCCAGCCAGGCAAAAACACTCAGGAAAGATCTGAGGCAGGGCCAGTGAGGGCCGTTGCCTGGGGAGGGGGTGTGCCATGGGAGAGTCCTGAGGACCAGATGAAAGGCTTAGAGGGCTGCATTGGCTCCCAGGTCAGAGGTTCCTCACTGCTGGTGTAAGGCATCTTCCTAGGTTCCTATCACCACAGGGAAGTAGCTCTGATTTGGCTGAAGTTGTGTTTGAAGAACAGGGTCTTATTCTCCACAAAGAGTTTCTTGTAGCCCGTTATTGCTTTTGAATGTGATCAGCTTTACTCTTTGAATTGTGTTTTCCCCTACTGAGAAGCTAATTCATGCTTGAATCATGTTGGGTTTGCTGTTTTCATTCCAGATGCTGCTGAGTCAAAGCCAAGCCAAGCCTTAAATTTCAGGTGGAGGCTCGGCCCATCCAAAGGAGTGCCCAACTACAGGCCTGGACTCCTTGGGAGTAACGGTCTGGCTTGCAGGTGATTAATGGGAATCACTTGAGGTTTGGGTTGCAGTTCAACAGTTCCAGCATGAATACCTTAGTGCTATGCCAGAAGAGCTTCTGGAACAATGTCAAGATACCAGCTCTGTACTGACCTGTTTGCAGATCTACTGTTGACTCCAGACCTGACCTCGACTATTCTGGACCTGCCCCTTGCCTTGCCCCTGACCTGCGTTGCCCACAGACTGCTTGGCTTCTGACCCTGGACTTCTCTGACCCTCCTTTGTGCCTGACCCCTTTGTTGTGGTGGTAGACTTTGGACTCTGACTTTGGACAGGCTCTGGATACTGCCTTGGTGTTGCCCTCACCTGTGTTTTGCTGGGAAGTCTTTTGCCTCTTTAGGAGCCTGCTGAGGACAGGACACGGAGTCACCGGCTGCCACTGCCTGCTAGTGAGCCATTGCTCTACTAAATTTACCTTTTCGCAAAATGTTTCCACACATGATCAAATGCTCTCTTTGGGAGAAGAATGGCTTTTAAATTGTTCTTCCTCTTAAGAGACCAGAGGATAAAGGCTGGCGCTTGATCGCATTTCCTGGTAACTGGAGCTTCATATCTGTAATTGAATTGGTTTTTCTGCTGTGCTGAAAGGATCAACTGGAGAGAGCAGAGCAGCAGCAGAAACATGAGCTACCAAGCGCACTTAGGACAGCCGCACTTTGGAAAGTGAAATCACAAACTGTTTGAATGCATTTAATATGGTAATAATTCCGGGTCCTGCTGTACAATTGGTTGCAGTGATGCAGAAGTCTGCTTAAGTTCTTCATGGGGAGAAAAATGAAGAAGGAAGTGGGGGGGAGAGGAAAGAACTGTATGGCGCGGAACATCTAATTGTTTTAATCATGCCTGATTCTACACTGTGAAAGTGTAATTAACTTACGAAGTCAGTCAAGAACAATTAATAACTGCAGCGCTACTGGATAATTTAAATAGGAGCTAGGAGGACAGAAGAGTGACCGACACACCAGGCTGCTGGGGAAAGGCGAGGGACAGTTAAGGGAACTGGGCTTTTTTGGGGGGGGAGTTCAAAACTTTCATTTCAGTCCAAACAGAGAATGTGCTTTTGATTTTTTAAAAAAAAAAGACTGCACAAATATTAAAATTCCCATCTAACTCTGTGTTCCTAAATATGTGGGACCAAAAAGGGTGGGCAAAGAACATGGGGAAGAATCTGTGCCAGATGCTAAAGGATGCTAAAAAACTGTCATCTAACAAAGGAAATTCAAATTCCCTTTTGATTCTGACCTTTCTTGAGACAATGGTCCAGTTTGCACATAATGCTGAGCCAAACCATGGCTTAGTGCAAACAAGCAATTGTGCTCTTCCTGGAGTGAAGATTGCAGCCGCAGCACTCCTCCTCCAAACCGCTAGGTAGCACAGCAGCAGCAGGATCTGGGGGAGGACTGCTGCGGCCACAGTCTTTATTCTGGGAATCCACATGCTTGCTCATTCATCCTAAGCACTCATCCTATCTGCAAATACGGATGGGGGAGAAATTTGGTTCCGTTCACACTGTATGGAACATTATGCAGGATGTATAAGTCAGGATGAAAAAACTTGAGGTTTCAAAATCAAAAGAACTTTTAGGAATATCCATGTACTCATAAGGTAGCAGAAAAAACTGAGGGGCGTGTGTGTGGGTCTGCAGTGCAGCCATCCTTAAAAATTCCCACTTCTCCAAATTTTGCAATGCAGTTTTCCAGCCAAGTGTAAAAAATGCATATACTATGGTAAAGTGTGCATAAAATGCATATATTAATGAAAATAACATACACAAATGTGTTATATTAGTGAAACTAGCTTGCAAATCATGCATGTAGGGCAAAAAAGTGCATAAAATGTGTACATTAGGAGAAATTGACACTAAAATGCTGATGAATTTTTATGAGGGCTTTTGAAAAAAGAAAACTGCAAACTGATGTAGAAATGTGAAGAACTGAATTTAAGATTGGAAAAATGAGAAACAGAGAGGAACCAAAATGGACATATTCACCAATTCCTAATATATTGTATACCAACATTGTCCCATAGTGAATATTTTTTGTGAATGTTTATTTGTTGAAAAAATTATATTTAATCATCTGCTCACGGCCGGAGTTCGATTCCAATGAAAGGAGGAAGTTGAATCTCCGGTAAAAGGGGTCGAGGTCCACTCAGCCTTCCATCCATCCGTGGTTGGTAAAATGAGTACCCGGCACATGCTGGGGGGGGGGGGGGAGTAAAGAAAGGCCGGGGAAGGAACTGGCAATCCCACCCCATATATATGGTCTGCCTAGTAAACGTCGCAAGACGTCACCCTAAGAGTCTGAAATGACTCGCACTATAAGTGCGGGGACACCTTTACCTTTACCTTTTTTCAACATCTATTTAAAGCTGTTTGTTTTTTCAGGAAGTGATAAATATTATGTTGCCAATTATCTTCCCATCCAAATCTATTCCAAATTCCATTTATCCTGAAGCAAAAGTCAGAGATTTCCTCCAGAGTTCGGGTCTATACAAACTATTAGATTAATTATTGCCCATGCATATTTTGCACATCAGAGTCAAGCTGGAGCATGGGATATTTTTTTACTCCTCAATAATGCAGAAACTTGGAAAAGTAGTATATTTGTTGAACATGCATTTTTTTTATCAGTGTCACACTGCAACATCGGATTTGTAGCATTTATAGAGTGCAACAACTGAATTGTTTTGCGGCCCAGTGAGCGGTCTGGGAAACTGATGCTGCAGAGCTGCTGAAGTTAACTTCACAATGGATGTCTGAGTAAGAGGCCTGTGGAAGCCTCATTTGTGAAAAAATATCATAAATGTATATACTGTATTTAAAAGCTGAAACTGATACAGGAGTTTCATGTGCACACACCCTAAAAATCATGAGAATATAGATCACATGTATGCACAATGAGTGTTGCTGCAGCAAGAAAACACCAAAATTGCTGAATGCATATGCAGCATTTAATTAAAATATTGCAGATTTAGGTAAGGCTGCCAAATTTCGGGGGTCATATTTGATACATTCACAAGAAAGAACGTAAGAAGACCCTGCTTAGTCAAGTCAATGGACCATCTAGTCTAGCATCCTGTTCTCACAGTGACCAACCAGATACCTACAACTATCTCCCAGTGGCAAATATCCCCTTTTTGGGCAAGGTGTTTGAGGAGGTGATGGTGGTCCAGCTTCAAGCATGCTAGGAGGAAACTGGTTACTTCGATCCATTCCAGTCTGCCTTCAGGCCTGGCCATGGCACTGAAACTGCCTTGATCACTCTGGTTGATGACATTTGTCAGGAGAAAGATAGGGGGAATGCGACTCTCCTCATTCTTCTTGATCTCTCAGTGGCTTTTGATACTGTTGACCATGGTATCCTTCTGGAACATCTCGAGGAGGTGAGGTTGGAGGCATTGTGCTTCAGTGGTTCCACTAATATCTCCAGAGGCTTCTGTTCAGTTATGATAGGCTGCTGTTCAGCACTATGGGAATTATCCTGTGGTGTTCCGCAGGATTCCCTCTTGTTCCCCAGGCTATTTAACATCTATATCAAGCCACTGGGAGCTGTTATCAGGAGATTTGGAATGAGGTACCACCAATATGCAGATGACACCCAGCTATACCTCTCTATTCCATCTGATTCAGGAGAGGCAGTTGAGGTGTTGAACCAGTGCTTGGAGGCAGTGCTGGACTGGATGTAGGCCAATAAATTGAGGCTGTATCCTGGAAAGACAGAGGTATTATGTGTCCAGAGTTCTCATGTCCAGGAGGTGGGAAGATGGCCTGTTCTGTATGGGGTTGCTCCTTCCTTGAAAGAACAGGTCCACAGCCTGGGGATGTCCCTTGATCCAACACTGTCACTGGAAATTCAGGTGGCCTCTGTGGCTAGGAGTGACTTTTTCCAGCTCAGGCTGGTTTGCCAACTTCGGCCCCTTGTGGACAGAGAAGACTTGGCCACAGTACTCCATGCTCTGGTAACTTCCAGACTGGATTATTGCAATGTGCTCCAAGTGGGGCTGTTCTTGAAGACGACTCAGAAACTTCACCTGGTACAAAATGCAGCAGCCAGATTACTGGCGGGGGTTCCTGTTAGAACTCAAATAACCCCTGTTTTTAAACAGCTGCATTGGTTGCCAGTTTGTTTCCGGGCCCAACTCACATTCAAGGTACTCACATTAGTATTTAAAGCCCTACATCACTTAGCTCCCAAATATATGAAAGATTGCCTCCTCCCCTACAGACCCTCTCAGGTGTTGAGATCAGCACAGGGGGCCCTTTTGGAGGTTCTACCACCCTTGCAAGCTCACAGGAGAGGGCATTCTGTGTGGCAGCCCCTACGTTCTGAAACTCCCTCTCCACCGAGGTGCATCTGGCATCTGCATTGTACAACTTCCAGTGAATGCTGAAGACACACCTCTTTACCCTAGCCTTCAACACCTGAGGTATATTTTTAGGGCTCTCCCTAATTTCTGTGATATTGTTTAGGTTGTTTTTAACTGTTTGTATTAATTGATTGATTGATTTCTATCCCGCCCTTCCTCCCAGCAGGAGACTAGAGCAGCAATTATGTGTTTAAATTGTTGTAACCCATCCTGGGACCTCTAGGTGAAGGGTGGGTAATAAATTCTAGCAATAATAATAATAATGATAATGATAATAATAATAATAATAATAATAATACAGAAAGCCTGCCAGCAAGACCTGAACACAACAGCACTTTGCCTACTTGCAAGTCCCAGCAACTGGTATTCAGAGGCATATTGTCTCCAACACTGGTGGTAGAACATAGCCATCATGGCTAGTAGCCATTGATAGTCTTGTCCTCCATGGATTTGTCTAATCCTCTTTTGAAGTCATCCACGTTGGTGGCCATCACTATTTCTTGTGGGAGAAGCTTCAGCATGACAGAATAAAGGAAAGTCCTATGCACATAGGCAGTGCTCAGATATATGGTGTGCAGCATGGCATCAGCAATAACAAATCCCCATCACCAAGCATTCAGTCCAACAAGATTGACTGAATTGGACTAGCAATCTCCTCCTCCTTCTCCTCCTCCTCCTCCTCCTCCTCTGTGGTGTCCCTCTGCCACTATATCTTCTATTTGTCCCAACAGAGGGGCGGAAGCCCCCTTACAACTTCTTTTCCCCCTCACCATTTCTCTCCCACACACGCGCTACACCTCATTTCCCTCCCCCTTTCCAGATAGGCCAGTGCTTTTCCCTCTGTCCAGTTCTCTGAACTACAAGATGAAACAAAACAGCAAGCCCTAACTCACCACATAAAACAACCAGTCAGCAATCAAAGCACTGCTAAATGGAATTGCCCACAACCATCAAACTCTACACAAAGGCTCCTAAATGTTCTCTCTTTCAATCACCTGCTCCAAATGACAACTCCTTTACATTCTGCCCTGAAGGTCAAGAGACTTCATTAAGCTATTCTGAAACATGGCAGGAAAAACAATGCCAAATTCCAAGTGAAGGGGAGGACCATATAGCTTGACACTCAGAATATCTTCAGGGTACCACCAGGGGAACAGATGAGCATTCTCCAAAGGATGAAGGTATTGGACTCTTAATAATTTTTCACAGAATACATGTCAAGAATCACTGTGATTGATTTACATCTGGGGGTATTTCCTTTGGGACCTTGACCAATATCAAGGGCTGGCTTGGCATTTATATAGCACTTTCTCCAAGTATTGCACATACATTATCTTGGTAATTCTTAAAACAAACCTGGAGTACAGATCAGTGTGATCATCCCCATATGACAGATGGGAGCAGGGGCAGGGGATGGAGTAAGGACTGAGAATGAGAGATTTTGACATCCATGAGGGCATTCAGTGAGTCAATGGCTGAGAAAATTCATCAGAAAATTGAGAGAAGTGCAACTTTCAAATGAGACCTGTATTTCATATTGTTTCAGCAAATGCAAATTAGATCACATTAAAAAGTGAACTGAATCGAATTTGTTTGCCTTCCTTAGTGAAGGGTGCTATGAATTCATGTGGAAGATGTCACTATGTCCTGAACCATTCACAAGCAGCTTACAGACTGATTTTTCACCCTGCCACTGCAAATGTCCAATGTGGTGGTCTTAACATGTAAAGCAGCCATAAGAGAAATGGAAAGAGGAAGAAGAACATTATAGATAATGTGGCGCTAATTGAGAGAAGCCACAAGCATCTATGGAAAAATGCATGGAGGAGTACACAATGACTCAAGCTAAGCTGAGTCAGACAGGATCTTGGGCCTGTCCTAGCAACTATCAAGAATAATACTTGACCTTAATTCCCCCCCAAAATACTTAACATCTATGGAGCACATTTCAAGTGTTCAAATATGTCAACCAGGGCCGGTTCTAAAGGGCGGCCAGGTTGGGCACTGGCCCGACGGCCCTGGAGCTACAGGGGGGCCCTCAGCTGCCCCTCTGCTCCCCTTCTGTGATCTGTGGGTCCCCCATGCCCCCCACACCCCTCCACCTACCTGTCTGCTGTCTTTTACCATTGCCCTTAACGAAGATGGCGACCACTGTTTCCCTAAGGTACTGAAGCCCCTGTCGCCATCTTAGTTGATGGTAGAGATGCGCATGCATAGCACACACACGTGCCATCAACAAAGATGGAGGTGGAGGCGTCATCTCCTTAGAGAAACCGCGGCTGCCATCTTCGTTAAGGGCAATGGTAAAAGACAGCAGACAGGTAGGTGGGGGTGGGGGGGTGCCGCATGTGCATTTGCGTGCACACACGCACACACACACACACACACGCCGGGGGCCAGGGCAAGCTGATGCCCAAGGGCCCTGGCATTCCTGGAGCCGGCCCTGATGTCATCCCCACAATCTTTTACCAATTAATTTTTTATTTAACAACATTTGTATACTGCTTACTCTATAAAAAAGCTCCAAGCAGTTTGCAAAGGGATATCTAAAACATTAAATGCAAACATTAAAAACAAGTTAACATAAAATATTAAAACATAAAATTATACATAATAAAAATACATGTTAAAATTGCATGTGTTAAGATTACATGCCTGCATAGGCTTGTATATATATATATATATATATATATATGGCTTTTTGTGTGTGACAGAACTCATCGGTATAGAATGGCAGCACCTCCTTTTTGGGCTTCCACTGGCAACCATTTTGTGCTGGCAACCACTGCACTTTTATGTTTATATTCTGCTCAGCCATGAAGTGAACTGATTGAACTTGGGTCATCCTCCCAGGGTTGTTGCTAACATTAAAAGTTGGAGGGGAGGGGAGAAAGAACCACGTATATTGTCCTGAGTTCCTTGAATGATGGGCAGAATATACATAACTGGGTCTTTAAGAAGAGATCGGTCACTTTCATCTTTCTCTGCTTTTCTGGAGGCCTTTCTCAGCATCATGAAGGCTTGCAAGCGGGCGGGATTGTTTCCATACAACAAAGAGGCTCTTTTCTGTTGCTGTCTCTTCTCTCTCCTGACCTCTCTCTTTTGCCCCACAAGTTTTGATTTTGATTTTCCCCCACTGACAGCTCCTGCCTGGAAGCCTGGGCCTGAGCAGGGGCAGGCTGGGGGGAGACAGGCCAGCAGGACAAGTCAAAGTGGAAACATTCTTTGACTAAGTGGGCATTAAATGTAGCCTAAGAAGCAAGTGATGCTGTGTGACTGGAGAGAGGCCGAAAGTGAAAAAGAAAGAGCGGAGCGTTTTTCAATATGAGCATTCATGTCGTTTTGACAGGAGCAATTTATCATGGGCATGAATGGGCTTTTGCCTCTGCCGCTGAAAGGCACGCTGGTTAAACTTTTACCTGCCTCTCCGAATGGGGTGGATGAAGAAGGGCTGACCGCTCAATCCTGTGATATGCCTTTTAAGGAGGGAGACAAGGACGGGGGGCTGTGGAGGAGGAAGGGCGGTTAGTCCCCAAACAGCCTGTGCCCATCTGTTCTGGACAGAAAGAAGCTATGACAAGGGGCAAGAGGAGAAGAGTGCAGGGAGAGAGAGAAAAGGGGTGGTGGTGAGCATTTCCTGCTGTCTGGAATGCTGTCGGCATTCTGTGGGAGGGCAGTGGAATTTGATTGAATGCAGACGGAGGCAGAGAATGGGGCTTGGCCAGGAGGGGTGGGAGGGAGCAAATCTCTCCAGAGTTGGAAAAACATATTTGGCAGAAATATTGTTTGGGGTGGAGGGCAGGGTGCACATAAATAAGCTTCAGTTGGCTATGTGGTTCTGTTTGTGTGTGTACATTGGACAAAAAGAGAGCATGCAAGAAACAAATTAAACAATTCATTCATTTTTGAATGTATTTACTTATTTACAACATTTATATCTCACTTTTCCAAACTTTTTGAGGCAGCTAACAGAAAAAGACAGACAACAGAACACATACAAACATATTTATCTGGATAAAAATACAATCAAGATACAATAAAATACTAAACATGTTACCTCCCCCACCATTCTTGTCGGAGCACAACCCACGTCAACTAACAATCCGAATTAAAATAATTATTTAAAAAGCATATTTGGCAGAAATATTGCTAGGCACAGAGAGCAGGAGGCACATAAATAAACGCCAGTCAACTACTTCTGTTTTGTGCATATAAGTTGGAGAAAGAGAGGGAGGGAGAAGAGTTAAACCATCTATTCTTTTTTCTAAATTTTTTTAGAAAAAATATTACATGCCATGGTGGCTAACAATCCATATATTAAAAATAATATAACAACCTAATATAACAAAATTAAAATCACCATAAGTAACATTTTTAAAAGCCCCCCAAAAAACACAGACTAAGATCCAGCAATCAATTATAATCCATATAATTCTGAGGAGAAAGACTTGACATACTTCTTACTATACTGTCTCAAACAGTGAACTGCCTGCAATGTGTATCAGCTTTCCTACCTATTCTGTCCCAGTCAATATGTCAAAGCAGAACTCATTATCCCTTCTTCCAACTCTATTCTTTCTACTTCCATTGTCTTACCATGGAATGTAGCTGGGTACCTACCTAATTTGCAATTCCTGAAACAATAAGCGAACCAAAAGACAGCTATCCTTCAAAAGTCACACTTTGCTGAATGTTGCAACAAAACAAATGTGTACAACTACATAGTGAAAATGACATACAAAAATCCACTATAATAGGGAAAATTGCATGCAAATTATCTATCTATCTATCTATCTATCTATCTATCTATCTATCTATCTATCTATCTATCTATCTATCTATCTATCTATCTATCTATCTATCTATCTATCTATCTATGCTTTTTCAAAAAAAATAGCAAATTGATGCGGAAATGAGGAAAAGTGAACTTAAGACCGGGGAAAAAATGAGAACGTGAGATAAACCACAATTGACAGATTTGTCCATCCCTGATGCTTTGCAGGCATGAAATTCTTTCTGTTGCAAGGAGGAGAGGAAAAGAGGAGGAGGGAATGGAATAGAGCAGCAGGAACCCTGAACAGCAGCAGTCCACACGCTGCAGCATATTCTCGCGATTATTGCACTCTTCTTTTCACTGGCCTTCTCCCTGTCATCTTGATCCTCTTAACCCCAGCCTTATCTTTCCTGCCACCCACCATGCACACTCATCTAACCCAGGTGTGGGGAACATTTGGTCCTCTAGATGTTGTTGAACCACAGCTCCCATGATCCCTGGCCATTGGCCCTGTTGATGGAAGTTGCAGTTCAGCAACATCTGGAGAGCCAAAGTCTTCCCATTCCTGCTTTAGTCCCTACCTCTTTTCACTAGCTTGCTTCCCTACTTCAAATTTTTAGCATGGACTTCTTAAACCTCAGTCAGCTTTCCACACCTCCTCCCCCTGCTTTCTCCCAAGATTATGCAGCTTTCCAGGGCTTCCCCTACAATTATAGATCACTTTTTAATCTCTCATGTCTCCCATTCCTCTTCTTCTGTCTGCCCTCTTCCTTGTCTCTCCCAGATTTTGACATTCCTCTTTTAATTCTTTGTTTGTGTACATAATAGCTAGGCAGACTGTTGACATTTTAGTATGAAATATATTAATTCTAGTGGGCAGAAGGTTGATGTCTGGTTTTGGAAATATATCACTTAAGCTTATTACATTTTTCTGTATTTACCGTTACATGTTGTATTTTTCTTGTAAACCACCCTGGGAATATGATGGAAGGGTGAAATAAAAATGCTTACAATATATAAACAAACAAACAAACATCTGGGCAGATTGTCAACATTTTGAAATAGATAAAAAGCAATAATATTAGAGAGGAGGAATTTGGGAGCATTCTCTCAGCAGAGGATCTGAAGTGTATGTGGATACAGAACAGTGCATGCATTTGCTTAACATTGTATGGTTTTTGCTCTCACAGCAAGCATCTCACAGACCATCATGAGTTGTCTTACCCCAAAGTATTAAACTTTGGCCATGGTTGTCAGTAATTAATCTGAGAAACAATGTTTTGAGACACCATCATGGCTGAAAGTGTGTCTTCCTGAACAAATTGCATGAACATCACAGAGAAGAACACAATCCTTCTGAACCAGTAGTACTAGAAGAGAACCAAGTCTGACTTCCTTGTCCTCACAATTTGCCATGCCACAGTCCCTTGTGAAAATGACTCTGTTTTACCAAGCTTGATGTTCTCCAAATGTTTTGGACTACAACTCCCATCAGCCCCAGCAAGCACAATTGGCTGGAAGGCTCCAGGTTGGAGAAGGCGGCTGTAACAGCATTACAGGTAACTTGCAGTGACACATTTTATTATTTATTTAAAATCCTTGTTAAAATTATAGAAGAGCATCTGATTATACTGGGAAATCTCAATGGAAATGTAGGTGGCTCTAAGGGTTTATCCAAATGGAGCAGGATAATCCACGGTTTCCATATTCGGTTTGTCATCTGATAGTCCTCACTTTGCCTTTTAGTTCGCTCTCTGCCAATTAAAAAAAATGCTTTTTTGCACCCGCACACACAGCGGTAAGACCCCTACATTCTTTTTGCTTTTTCCAAGCTCCACCTCTAAAACCTCCCCCTATCAACCAATTGGTCAGCAAAAAAATTACGTATGCTCCTCTCCCCCTTTGCAACGAAGCACAATATGGCTATAAAGGAGTTCTCGCCTGGGAAGGAAAGGCTGCTGGTCGGTTTCACGCCTGCCTTGTTTGCATTTGCGATATTATGCTTAAATGAATGTATGCTTTTCTGCCTTTGTTGATATTTAAGGAGATACACATGCTGGCAATTGCACTTATTTCTCCAAAAAAGCAAGAAACGTGTCACCCCCCCTCCTTCTCCCTTTCCTTCCCATGGACAATAAAATTGACAAAGCTTTCCGGAGCAGTCGTGAAACCGACCAGCAGCCCTTTTCTTGTTTGTATTTGCAATATTACACTTACAAATGTATGCTTTTCTGATTTGAAGCAAAAACCTCAGCAAGTAGAATGAAATTGACAAAGGTTTCCGGAGGCAGGCTGAAACCGACCCCCCCTTTCTCGCTTGCTGTGCATTGCAGATCTCACCCAGAGTGGCCGCCCAGTTAGCAGGCTGGCAAAAAATAAAATGCATCTGCACAGTAGTTGCAGACCCCCCCCAACACCCCACCATTGCGATGATTGGTTCAATTTTCCCCGGCTTATTCTCGCACATGCGCAAAAGTGCAGATATGTGATTGGCTGGAATGAGGAGAAGGGGCAAGGGGAAACGCTCAAGAACCGCCCATCAGCTGTAAAGTCCGCGGTATTGCATCCTAACTCCTGAAGGCTCAGCGGATGATTCCCGATTTTAAACAGCAAATCGCATTTTTGCCGGTATTGCAAGGAGCGGATTTAACCCGTGAAAATGCGTAACAGCGCATGACGTCATTTGGACGACCGGAAAATAATGAACACACATAGCGGGCATGTCACACATTTTGCAGTCGTCTGGATGAGCCCTAAGTAACACTCCGTGAGACCCAGCTCCCAAATCCTATGATGAAGTATAAATCTGTAGGAAGCAGAGATACTTGCTCAACTTTTTGTGTGTGCTATTAATTGGTGATCTTCAGAGTCTGAAATAGCATTTCTCCTTCCCTTGCCCCATTCTTTATTTCATTATCCCCAGTTCAGTACACATCAGTGCAATAGGAAGCAGACTGGTTAGCTATGTTAAGAATTATTTAAATTAGAGACGGGTATATGGGTAGTTAAAGACTCAGGCTTCAAGTCTTCTCTAATTATGTATCAAATTGCAGACAAATTATACTCAAATGTAAAAGTAGGGGTCAACCTTGAATTTTGCATAGGGAATTGGTAGGAAGGGAAGGTAGAAAGAACAGGTGGCACTAGTGGACTTGAACTAATGCAATATGAAAACCAACTAGTTTTTTTTTAATATCCTGTGTGCCAGTTTGTTCTGACAAAGTGTCTAAGGCTGCAATTTTATACACACTTACCTGGGAGAGCTCCATTAAACTCATCTGGGCTTACTTCTGAGTAGACATCTATAGAATTACACTATAAGACTCATGAGTCGACTGAGTATTTTATTATGTTCTTTATGTCCTTCCTTATGTACTCTTCATTTTAGGTCCATGCTTAGTGGAAATGAATGACTTATAGTAGTACAATATTTATGTGAAAAAGAGTTGGGGGGCATGAGTTTTCATCTTCAGTGTCCAATGAATGCATTTGGTGCAAAGGAAATATACAGCCACGAGAGTGTCTGTATACTATAGCCAGTGTGGATTTTTCACATTCCGCAATGGTAAATTGAAAATACCCCCATGCCATTCTGATGCTCATTTCAGAACAAAACCTTACCAAACTTAGAGTCCTGAACTCAGAAATGCTTGCTTAGCAACCCTCTAAATTTTCATGGCGATACACAAAACAGAGAGAAACAGAGAGTCCAAAGTCTAAAAAGAGGGAAAAAAACCAGCCCCCTTTTGGACTTTTTTCTGTCAGAGTTCTCATAATCTGTGAAATTCATTAACAATCAGCCATGTTCACAGAGTACCTTGAATCCTATTACTAACCTTGCCCCATACTCTGACCTTCATCTTCTGCAGTTTAAAAGTTGAAAAAATGCCTGGCTGATTTTTAATTAACTTAACAAATTTTGCATTGAACTTAATGATAATGTTGGGCATGCTCAGTAAGAACCAACTAATAGTGTTCTAAAAGCCAGACTCACAGCTGCTGGGCTTGCCTAATCAGGGGGCCACACCCACACCAGACTTTGATTTTACTTGAGACAGTCATGGCTTCCCCCAAAGAATCCTGGGAAGTGTCATTTGTGAAGGGTGCTGGGAGGAGACTCCTATTCCACTGACACAGCTTCAGTGGCCAGAGTGAGGGGAACAGTCAGCCACTCTAATTGAAGGTCTGTGAGGGGAACAGGGCCTCTCCTAGCAACTCTCAGCACCGTTCATTAACTACACTTCCCAGGATTCTTTGAGAGAAGCCATGACTGTCTAAAGAGAAATAAAGGCCTGGTGTGGATGTGGACAGGGAAAGTTTTGGTTTCTATTTGGGTGGGAGGCTACATGTGCCTGCTGTAGAATAAAAAGGTGGGGGAAATCTGGAAAAGCAATGATACTGTTCACAATGTTTTCCTTTTGGAAAGGAAAGGGGCTTCCCCCCTGCCCAGTGCCCACCCATCTAATCTCCTCTCCTCCCCTCCTCCTCCCCTCCCTGCCCCTTCCCTGGGTCAGTGTTGGACTATGACCTGGGAGACCAGGGTTCGAATCCCCACACAGCCATGAAGCTGACTGGGTGACCTTGGGCCAGTCACTGCCTCTCAGCCTCAGAGGAAGGCAATGGTAGAATCACCCCTGAATACTGTTTACATAAAACCCTATTCATAGGGTTGCCATAAGCCAGGATCGACTTGAAGGCAGTCCATTTCCATTTTCAAACATGACTGCAGAGAAATAAATCCCACTGAACTCAAAAAGTATGCAACTGATCAAACCCACCCTCCCTTCTCCTCCCTCCTATCCCCTCCCTCTTGCTCCTTCCCTCCCCTCCCCCTCCAATTCCCTCCCTCTCCCTTCTTCCCCCTCCCTCTCCCCATGGTCAGTTTTACCTATCTTAAGCATGATTGCACGGGAGTAAGTACTACTGACCTGAATAAGCATGCAAATGATCAAACCTGCCCTCCCCTGCCCCTTCCTTTGCCCCTCCCTCTGCAATCCAGTCCTTCTCCCTCCCCCTCCTTCCTCTCCCCTTTCCCCTCCCTTTCTCCTTCCCTCTCCTCTCCCCTGCCTCTGCTCTTCCCCCCGTGGTCAGTTTTACCTATCCTAATCATGATTACATAGGAGTAAATCCCACTGAAATCAATAAGCATGCAAATGATCAGACCTGGCTTTCCCCTCCTTCCCCTCTTCTCTCCATTCATCCTCCTTTCCCCTCTTCCTTCTTCCCTGCCCACTCCAGCTGTCCCACCCTCCCTCCTGGTCAGTTTTACCTATCCCAAGCATGATTGCACGGGGGTAAATCCCGCTAAACTCAATAAACATGCAAATGATCAAACCTCTACTTCTCATCCCCTTCCCCACCTTCCTGCTCCCATCCCCCTCCTCCCCTCTGCCCTCCCTCCCCTCCCCATCCCCTGTGGTCAGTTTCACCTATCCTAAGCATGATTGCAGGGGAGTAAATCCCACTGAACTCAATAAGCATGCGAATGATCAATCCATTCTGAGCTTGGCCCATGACCATTTGAATATTTTCTTTGCAGGCCTGTACAAAGGGCCCAAATTGGTATCATTTGCAAAAGCTGCGCTGGAAACAATTTGGGTGGGTGGAGCAGATGATACCTCAAATGGTATGGCAGAAAAGGTGACTTGAAGAGAATGGAATGCATTGAAAGGTTTGACCTCTTTCATATGAAACATTTAGATACGGTTTCTCAGGACCTCTGCATCCTACAACCAAGCGCATCCAATGTTAATAATTTCTTTGCAGATAGAGTGTGATAACAGCAGCTATGTAAGTGGCAGAGGCAAATTCTCACCTCACTTCAGGGGTGTTCATCATAATGAACTGCTGGTGGTGAGAATTATGCTGATGTATTCCTAGGCATGGGACATGATCCCAACCTCTATCTTTTCATTGATTCTCTTTAGAGTAAGCATAAGAACAAAATGACATAAGAAGATTCTGCTGGATCAGGCCAGTAGCTCATCTAGTCCAACATCCTGTGCTCACAGTGGCCAACCAGATGCTTATGGGGAGCTCAAACGCAGGACCAGTGTGCAACACAATTCTCCCTGCCTGAGGAACTTAAGGCAACCTGACATCTTTCCTGTTTTCAGCTGAAACTCTTCAGCTTCCATAGCCTCCTTATTTATATGTCCTTACCTTGGCTTGCACTTTAGAAAGTCTGCATATCATGAGTTTTTAAAACTTATTTGTCCAAAATCTGCTGCCTTGCATAATGAAACTTAAGTGTGCAATGATCATGACTAGCACAAGGTCTGATTGATTGATTGATTGATATCCCGCCCTTCCTCCCAGTAGGAGTCCAGGTCATATGAGCACCAAATCTGCAAAGAACCTTGCCCTTGGGCATTACAACTTGGCCTGAGCAATACAGTGGATTTAAAAGGATGGCTGTGTTTCAGTTATCCCATTGTTTCAGTAAGTGCAGATTTGACAGATTTAGCTTTAAATGCAAACTGAATCGAATTTCTCCCCTATGCTTAATTGTCAGTCAGAATAGACACAATGAGCTAGATGGACCAAAGGCAGCATCATATTGAGGTCATACAAATGGTGCTCCTGAGAAGTGGTAGTGGAGAAATAAATAGGCTAATACCATACCTGAGGTAGGTCTCCATCATGGCGACAAGAGCTTTTCCCGTTATATGGATCCCTGAAAAAATAATTGTCTGTAAGGGTGTAAGTTGAGAGAACAGATGTTCACATCTTGAGCACATCTGACCAGGGGTGTTATCATCCAAGCTCTTGGGGTGTGTGTATTTTAGACCCCTTACTTTTTGGGGAGCCAGGTCCCAGCAGGGTCTGTGTCTTCAGCATCCTAAGAGCCAATCAGTATGAAAGGGGAGTGTGTTGGCCACTGAGAAGAGTCTTCTAACATGCTTGTCTTTTCCGGCTGATTGGAGCCAGTCAAGTGAAAGGAGGTAAGTCAACCAATGAGAAGACTCTTCGCTGTAGCTAACACACTTCCCTTTTGTGCTGATTGGCTCCTAGGGGCATCTGTTGCTGTGGGAGAAGGCATTACCAAGGATTTTATTATCAACTCTGTAGCAAAAAAAAAAGGGGGGAAGATGTGTGGTTTTGCTCCAGCCCAAAGCCAGGAAAAGGGGAGGAGGAGGAAAAGAGAGAAAAAATTAGTTCAGTGGTATGGGAGAAAATGTATGTTATTTTGTGTGTGATGGTGTTTCAGCTCGCGCACACACAGTGCATGGTAAAGTGAAATGCAAATAAATATGACCAAGAATGTGTGTCTGGTACAGCCAACACCAGATATTTGGATCAGGAATTTCCTTGTTTAAGTTTCCTCCTAAAACTCAAATGCTCTGTCCAAATGCAGTTATTCTGAGTCTTAGTATGGCAGCCAAGCAAAGGAAGTTTCTTTCCTTACAGCTTGATGATGATGATGATGATAAAAAATGCCTGAATGGGCTAACCCCCCCCCTTTCTGACATTCTGGGTATGTGTGGAAGGAGGAGGGGGCAATACAGGGAGATAGGAGAAGAGGGTGGAAAAATCCCATCCTACCTTCTAGAAGGTGGCAATGTTCAAAAGGTGATGAATTCCTTTGCAAAATGAGTGCCTGGCCTGCTTAGAGAGTGTGAATTCCTTCGTTGAGGGAAAAACAGGCTTTGTCTTAACCCAGCAGCAAAAACAAACAAAAAACCCACTCACAGATACTCAGAGGAAGAAAGCAGAAAGTAATACAGTTTAATTATACATGTAATTTCCTGGGTGCAAAATTTACCTGAAAACTCTTGCTTTCTCTTCGGGCTCATCTACATAGTATTTTATTGTGTGTCTGGTGCTACTTGCATCCCCTTTTAATTTGCATGGTCCACATGATGTTACTGGCAAACAGAAGTTATCACACAGCTTCTCCCCTGTAAATCTGTACTAACCCAATCCTTTGATAATCCGAAAAGGGAAGGAAAAAACATCTCCACTCTGTATCTCTAGGGTTTGCAGATGCTGTGCTCCGATGCTTTTAGATGGGTGTGTCAATTGTTCTGCTCTCCACGCCCACTCCCTCTTCCTCCCTTCTTTCATTTCATTTTCTGTGGGATGCAGAGAAACTTCCACTTCTCTCTCCTGTTCTGTAAGCTTCTTTTATGTTGCTGGAAATGGTTTCTTTATTTTCTCCCCCCTAACTTGTGCACAAAAGCATAACACTGCTCAAACAAAGATTTGTATTTCATCTGTATTGCACCAGTGAAAATACAAATAATCACACTTCTGAGTTGTTTTTTAAATGAAACTTACTGATAGAACAAACTGAGCATGCTCGGGTGCCAGGTAAACAGATGGCATGGAAATGTTAAATTAGAGGGCATGGTCTTTAGGAAACTGTGTGATTGTTGCTTTCCCTCAATGCGACTAGGAAACACCATGTTTGCAGCAGGGCTGGATTAAGCTGAGGAAGGCCCCTAGGCTGATTGATGTTTGGAGCCCTCTTCTCCTTACCTTTCCGCTTTTTTTCACGCAGGTTTGCCATCAATCAAGATGGCGGCCGAGGTTTCCCTAAGGGGCTAAAGCCTCTGCCACCATCTTGGTTGATGGCAGCAATGCACGCATATAGCACGCAAGCGTGCCATCAACCAAGATGGCAGCAGAGGCTTCACCCCTTTAGGGAAACCTCAGCCACCATCTTGATTGATGGCACACTGCAAAAAACAGCAGAGAAAAGGGTAAGTGAAGCGGGGGGATGGCGGGCGGTTCAGAAGATCTTGTCCCACGATAATTTTTTTTAGTTTATGCATGGGCCCCCAGGAGCTCCGGGCCCCTAGGCTTCAGCCTACTAAGCCTAATGGATAATCTGGCCCTGGTTTGCAGCTGGCATTGATCCCTTACTGTAGATGGTGCAAACAGAAAACAGAGGTAAAAACAGCATCTTTAGCATGAAGTTATGCTCCCATTTGGATAATCCCTTTGTCCCATGGTGTGCTGAGAGTCAAACTGAAAAGGCTCATGGTCTTTCAAAATCTGGAGTCTGAGCTCGACTCTTTTCTTACACTACAAAGGCAGAGGTTCCAGAGGGGGAGGGGAAAATCCATTTGCATCCAATCCACTGAGCATTTTTAACGGCTGAAACTAGTAGTCCAAATGAGTTTATTAGATTATCATTGCGGAAGTTAATAAAGAATTAATTTCTCTTCATGTGACATCCAGAGGCAGTTATTTCAGTGGCCTGTCCATTTACACAAAGCCAAGTATTTGTCAAGTGTCAAACTCAATTCCCATGACCCATGCCTCTTCAATAATTCTGGATTAGGGATAGCCTTAAATGACATTACAAAAATTTTATTCCAAGATGCATTGACCTCTCGGGACTACTCAGGAATTTCAGGTTCGTGAAGGTTATACAGTCAGCAAAAGCATGTTAGATAAAAGATCTGAAATGGAAGGATACTTCTTACTCTTACATGCAGTATATTTTGGGCAGTGGAAAAGATCATATAGGAAGACAGAGACATCTCTTAGGATGGTTTTAGACTTCCTTTCCCCCTTGGAAAATGATGCAGCTAATGCCATCTGCATTGCAAAACTCCCAGCTGGCTTTATGGAGTTTCCATGTTCTCCAACAAAGCTAATGTATTTATGCAGCATCTGATTCTGGCTGATGAAAGAAAGAAAGGGGGAATGGATGTATTAGGGAAAAGAGAGAGGAGGCAGAATGAAGCCATCAATATCTGTCATGGGAACTAAGTGCTGTAAAACATTGCTATTCTTGGGAGATAGGGGGAATGCGGTTGGAATTCTCCCTCCCGATTCCCCCCCAATGCAGATAAGTAATAGGAGTTTTTAAAAATAACTTTTAAAACTGAGCTGTACACACAGATGAGATATGCTCTGTTGACCACCTTGAATCTGATGGTTGTTAGATTTCTGTTAAGGTTGGGATGATGTTTTTTCTCTTCTACCTCTAGATCTTGGGACTAGTCACTAGCTCATCTCTTTCTCTGGGATATCCTAGATCAGGAGTGGGGAACCATTTGCCGCTTGAAGGCTGCATTTCCTCCTGGTCAACCTTCCAAGGGCCATATGCTAGAGACAGCTCGAGCCAGAGGCAACAAATGTTTTACCTTTCTCAGTAGGCTAGTTTCTACACACACTCTCACACCATTCTCTAGACTCCATCCTAGCAAGCAACGGGCATTACCAGAGTTCAAAGATATATTCTAGCCAAGCAAAAACACTTGGGTGTGAAGTAATGTCAGTGAGGGGTGTGGCCTGGGGACAGTTTCAAGGGCTAGACAGAGAGACTGGTGGGCCACATTTGGCGCCCAGCCTTGAGGTCCCCACACCATCCTAGATGGTCACAACTGAAGATAAGATATTGGATGATGTATGGATGTAGGTGGGATGGTTTCAAAATAGGAGAAAAAAGGGAGGTGGGGGATTAGGCCAAACTCAGTTATGTCCAGCTGAAAAGAAGTGGGATGGTTATAGTTCCACCTGAAAAGAAGCAGGGTAGCATCCCACCCATCCCACTCTACTTGGAGTGCTGGATGGGAAAGGTTCTTACTAAAAGATGTAGAGAAATGCCAGCATGTTCTCATTCTGCATGCGGTGGCATCCAGCAGTGAAAGGTTGACAAGCTTTGATGTCACAGTGGAACTGGGCAAGCCAAAAGGTTCCACCCCTCCAGCTGCCATTGGCTTAGCTACTCTGATGCCACAGTGATGCCACAGTGGGGCTTTACATGCAGGAAGGTCTAACCTGTTTGGCTGCCACTGGTTTAATTGCTCTTTGTTTCTTTACTCTGATTCTGAAAGTACACTGCAAGGTCTTTTGGATCAATCAATGTGGTTATGAGACGCATAGACAGGCTCAACGCACAGCAGTTGACTTCCGTCTCTCAAAGTACCAAAAGCCACTTCAAAGCACAATAAGAAGTACCACGAAGTGAGTCAACCTTTAGTTTAGCCCTCAGAGGTAAAACAGGATGCTAGTTCTATGCAGTAACCGCAAGGCAGAAGTGACAATTAATCGCTTAGTCACAATATTATGAGGCAGATGATGCATTTTAAAGAATAGAAATCATATAAGAAAATCCAAGTAGCTTTTGTAGCTCATGGTATAAGATATGCTCCTAGAATCCAATAATCGCTTAATAGGAACCCATCCAGGATTGTTAGTATAAGACAGTAGTTTAGGGGAAGTATATGTTTTGTTGTAAGGCAAGGCATATATTGCTTAATTTCACCACACAACCCGGAAGAGCTCTGATGGTTCAGAAAGCTAAACAGCTCATTTAGTGAGGCTTCTTCCTGAATGAGGTCAAAAGACCACTGAGTAAAGTAAAGTTTAGTGGTAACCTGAGATTCATTTTAGTAAAATTATGCATTTCATCTATAGATGTATGACATCATAAAATAGGTACAAGCACCCTAGACTGTAAGGGTTGCTAGTGATCAAAACCTTGGCTGCATCCAAGAGATCGAGTCCCAGGCTTGGTAAGACATACTCTTATATTGTAAGACCTGATCAATGCTCTTTTAACCATTCTTAGGGAGAGTATTTTCTATGTTAGGGAAAGATAAATAAAATAGAGTTGTATTATTCATGGTTGTTTTTGCTGGCTCTTCTTCAAAATAAGTTGTCTCTCCTATAATACTGAGAAAGGTATTGGAGGCTCTTTTATAAGGCCTTGCTTACTCACAAAGGGAACCATTGTTCTTAGGAACAGTAACACAATTTGGGGTACAAGTGCCTGGAGAAGAGGTTACCACGACACTTTGTAACCTCCTTCCCCCCCTTCCCTCTTGGAACTTTATAGTCTTATGTTTTAATAATCTTATCTTACAATATAGGGTTGCCAGGTCGGAACCATCCAAAAACCTGAGAAAATGGGGGCGGGCCCTAGTGACGTCAGGGGGCGGGCCCTAGTGACATCAGGGGGCGGGCCCTAGTGACATCAGGGGGTGGGCCCTAGTGACATCAGGGGCGGGCCCTAGTGATATCATTAAACATGATACATTGTATCAACCACAGTTGCTTGAAGCATACCATTCAAAAAAAATTCTCTGGAGATTAAAATAGAAATCTTACCTAAAATAGGGTTTTCCTAGGTCCATCTGAAGTGACAAGGTCATTCTTTCTCACAAGCTTAGGGTGATGCAAAATGGAAATGGACTGCCTTCAAGTTGATCCCAGATAGGGTCTTCATGGTAAGCAGTACTCAGACAGAGGTGGTTTACTATTGCCTTCCTCTGAGTCTGAGAGGCAGTGACTGGCCCAAGGTCACCCAGGGAGCTTCATGGCTGTGTGGGGATTCAAACCCTGGTCTGCCAGGTCACAGTTCAACACCTTTAGGGAACATTTAATCTAGCTTACTTGCTTCTGGGAAGAAGGGTTTACGTGCCCTCAGGCCAGCCCATTATTGGAAGAAAGGAGCTTAGTGTTGCAGAGACGTTAGATGGGAGCACAGATAGATGCCCCTGAAGGCAGCAACTGTAAGCATGCTTATTAAGGAACTAAGCCCCATAGAACTCAATAGGACTTACTTCTGAGTAGATATGGTTGCAGCCATGTTAAGGACAAGGGAGGGCATTCTAGGCAAAACAGACAAATAATTGGGTGTCAGAACAAATTAAACCAGAACTATCACTAGAAGCTAAAATGATGAAACTGAGGTTATCATACTTTGGACACATCATGAGAAGACATGATTCACTAGAAAAGACAATAATGCTGCGAAAAACAGAAGGGAATAGAAAAAGAGGAAGGCCAAACAAGAGATGGATTGATTCCATACAGGAAGCCACACACCTGAACTTACAAGATGTGAACAGGGTGGTTCATGACAGATGCTCTTGGAGGTCACTGATTTGTAGGGTCGCTATAAGTTATAATCGACTTGAAGGCACATAACAACAACAACAAACCTCCCTGATAGACTGTGGGAATGCTGTGGACACAATATATTTCAACTTTAGCAAAGCTTTTGACAAAATGCCACATGATATTCTGATTAGCAAGCTAGCTGAATGTGGACTGGATGGAACAGCTATTGGGTGGATCCACAGTTGGCTACACAATCATATTCAGAGTGCTAATCAATGGTTTCTTCTCAACCTGGGGGGGGTAACTAGCGGGCTACTATAGGGCTTTGTCTTGGACCCAGTGCTCTTCAACATTTTTATTAATGACTTGGATGAGGAGGGGCAGGGAATGCTTATCAAATGTGTAGATGATGCAAAATTGGGAGGAATACCTAATTCCCTGGAAGACAGAAACAAAATTCAAAGGGATCTTAATAGGCTGGAGCATTGGACTAAAAACAGCAGAATGAAATTTAACAGGGATAAGTGTAAAGTTCTACGCCTAGGAAAAAGAAACCAAATGCAGTTATAAGATGGGGGATACTTGGCTCAGCAATACTACATGCAAGAAGGATCTTGGGATTGTTGTTGATCACAAACTGAATATGAGCCAACAGTGTGATGTGGCTGCAAAAAAGGCAAATGCTATTTGAAGCTGCATTAACATTTGGAGGCAATATGCCTCTGAAGGCCAGTTGCGCTTATTTATTTTATTTATCTATTAAACTGATATCCCGCCCTTCCTCCCTGAAAGGTCCTGCTTGTAGGCTTCCTATTACGGTTGGGGTGAGGAACTAGATGTTCTTATGTCTTTAAGGGAACCTGAAAACTACTGAAAGGTACCAGGAGAACAGATGGGCCCAACTCCTGCTGTGCAGCTCCCAGCACGGGCGGATGAAGCAGGGTGGCCAAGGCAAACTAAGACTCCGAGCCCTGGCCTGAGGCAGGATTGGACCAGATGTGAGGATCCGTTTCATTTACCCAGGAATGTTGGATGCAGACCCATGGGTGCTCTCTAGCCCAGTGCTGTCTGCACTGGCAGCGGCTCTCAGGGCTTCAGGCAGGGGTGTCTCTCAGCCCTACCTGGAGATGCCGCTGAGGACTGAACCTGGGCCCTTCTGCATGTGCAACAGTTTCCCTAAAAATAAAGTAAGATTCTAGTCCTTATGGTTCTGAATGAAGGGTGATTTAAACAGGGAGCTGCTTTATACTGAGTTAGGCCATTGGTCCATCTGGTTCAGCATCAGCACTGTCTACAGCGACTGGCAGCGACTGTCCATGTTCTCTACCACTGAGTTACGGCCATCTTCCCTTGATTTAAAAGGGGGGGACGGGCTCTGGCCTGCAGGTCCCCCAATATCACCTGCTCCACAGGCTCTTCTCAGGCGGGAGGGTGTTCAGCACTGGGCAGTCTCTGCTTGAGGAGAATTTTGAAAGTGCACATTGGGCAAGCTGGCAGCTGACCCAAGGCATCTCCTCAGGCCACTGACCCACAGACAAAGCCAGCTGGGGCCTCAGGTTGATTTGGCTGCTGGTGGTCAATGGCTCTTGACAGACAAAAAGAGGCTTCCTACTCTGCTGCGGGGGGCTTTGCACGCACACTGAGAGGTTTAACTTCCAGAGTCTTGAGTGGAGGCAACTCAATGTTGAAAAAAGACTAGAAACTTGTTAGCAGAGTTAGGTTTGGGATCAAGAGCAGACCCAGCGCTGATGTGTGTGTGTGTGTGTGTGTGTATGTGTGTGTGAGAGAGAGAGAGAGAGTGAGTGAGACAGAGAGACTTTCCCTGTGAAGTAGCAGACTTTTACGCTGCAGCAATAACTGAGGATTCAGACTTAGTAAAATAAGGAACAGCTTGCTTCATTGAAGGAAATACACAATAGATAGGAAAGGGATTCTAGTTCTAGTAAACTACCTGCATTGGAGGTTCATGGACCTGACATGGCCTTTGCCCTCATGCTGCAGGTGAGAGAGATAAAGCAAAGACATCTCTTCAAGAGACAGCGAAGAAGCAGGAAGGAGAGAGTTGGAAGGTGTGGTCAGCATTCCTAAGAGGTATCAGTTTTCAGGAAGGAAGATGAGCATATGACCAAAGGAAAGGCACAGCCTAGCAACCTGGAGGTCTCCTCTCTGTCTCCCTCCAGACATGGAAACACCCAAATCGAGTTGCATTTCCACAATTCCAACACAAGTGATGCTTAAAATGGAAACTGTGATTTATCAGGGACAGGGATTAGGAAACAGACATTGTTCCTGGGGAACCTGGCCTGGTTTTCCCTGCCTTCCATCTGCAAGATTCTTTCTTTATTTTAAGACCCACTCTGCACCCACCTGTTTCCGGGGCTGCCAGCTTTCTTTGGGTGGCAGCCAGAAATTCAAGACGTAGAACTTTCATTGTCACAGAGATGAGGGGACGGGCCTGTTCACCTGCTGAAGTTCCATACACACACAAACCCAGCTGGAAAAATCACATGGCAACCTCATCCTGCTATACATTTTGCTTATTTAAACATTTGGTTTTCAACAATCCAAGGAGCAGTGGCAGACATGGAACCACCAGCTTTCCACAATCAGAAAAGGAAGAGGGGGGCCCCAGGGTGTGAGAGTGTGCGTGTGTGTGTGATGGAATTTCCTCCCCCAAGGTGTGGTGATGGCCAGAGACTGCTGAGCCCCATCTCTCAAGCCTCTCTCTCTCTCTCTCAGGCCTCTCTCTCTCTCTCTCTCTCTCTCTGGCCTCTCAGGCCTCTCTCTCTCTCTCTCTCTCTCTGGCCTCTCAGGCCTCTCTCTCTCTCTCTCTGGCCTCCCTCTCAGGCCTCTCAGGCCTCTCTCTCTCAGGCCTCTCTTCTCTCAGGCCTCTCTCTCTCTCTCAGCCCCCCCCTCTCTCAGGCCTCTCTCTGTCTCTCTCAGGCCTCTCTCTCTCTCTCTCTCTCTCTCAGGCCTCTCTCTCTCTCTCTGCAATCAGCCACAGTCCAACCTGCTCCAGCTCCTGCCACCCAGCAGCCTTCTGCTTCCAAACGAGATTCCAAACTGCTCTATCGGCCGCGATGCAAACTGCAGCCAGAAACGCCCATCGCGGCCGCTCCTCCCACCCAGCAGCCATGCGTGTCAATCACGCATGCGTGCCTGAGGGGGACGTCCAAAAGCCGGAGATCAGCCTCTAAACACCAAATATGGCTGGAGGCCGGAGACGGCCCACTTTTGCTGGAGACTCCGGCAGAAAACCGGAGACCTGGCAACCCTATTACAATATCACATTTTAACAAATTTATCTTGTATTTTCTTACCCCATTTTATTGCATTTTATTCTTCTGTATACTAGGATGATCTCTTTTTATGAGAGTTTTATGTCTCTATTTTATGCTGGTCATTGACCATAACAGTAAAGATTTGCAGAGACAGAGCTAGGTCTAAGCAGGTAAATACTGAGTGACTTGAGACCTTAGGAATTTCTAAGCTCAATGAGCAACTTTCTAAAAAATGAAACATGTAAGGAGTCTGTATTTTAATGGTAGTATAATTAAGTTGGAAGGAAAGCATTGATAATCTAATCCAGTCCCTTCAGACTCCGTTCCCCGGGCTGATTCTGAGGTAGAACATCTTCAAGCATCTCCAACAGATGTCTGTTCAAGTCTTAAAAACCCAAGGAATCTCTTAAGACATCATTCATCAGCTATCTCAGACTCCGCCACATGCCCGCTGAAGCACAAACTCGTTTCTTTTCCAGTACCCTCTCACAGTGGAATTACACAGAATATCATTCAGTACCTCATACTATGCAAGTTAACAAAATTCCATTAGGGTGCAATCCTATGCTTATGTACTTGGGAGTCAGCCCCATTGAACTCATGGGGACTTAATTCTGAGTAGACATGTACTGTATAGGATTGCTCTGCCTAATAATTTAAATTTCCATGACTTAATGATTTAATTTATTATTCAGTCCTGAGTTTAGCAGAATTTATACTTCTGCTTAATGATACTGGCCCTTTGTTATGTGATAAAGAAGCAGTCACTAGGTTTGGAGCTATAAGAAAATGTACAGGAGACAGCTACAGAGAAAGACAGGTACATTCTCCATGGAGAAATACTTTCTACACAGTAGGAATCTCAGCTTTGCTCATGTTATTGCATATCTTAGAAATTCAATCTATGGTTGTTCGGTAACTCTTAGGCCACATCCGCACCATACATTTAAAGCAGTATCATACCACTCTAAATGGTTATAGCTTTCCCTAAAGAATCCTGGGACTTGCAGTCTGTTAAGGGTTCTTGGAGTTGTTAGGAAACCCTTATTCCCTTCACTGAGTTACAATTGCCAGAGTTTCCTGGGAAGAGGGATTGTTTGTTAAACCATTCTGGGAATGGTAGCTTTGTGAGGGTAATAGGGGTCTCCTAACAATTCTCAGCACCCTTAACAAAGTACTGTTCTCAGAATTCTTTAGGGGAAAGCCATGACAGTTTACAGTGGCATAACAGTGCTTTAAATGTATGGTACACATGTGGCCTTTGTCACTCTTCTACCCTAATTAGTCCATGGCTGTACAATCAGAGTTCCAGTTCCTCAACTGCAAAGCAGGAGTGAACAGTAATATACCTCACAGAGTTGTGGATTAGGGTTGACAGGTCAGAAGCATCCCAAATCCTGAGATTTCAGGGGCTGGCCCTACTGATGTCATGGGGTGTGTGTGCCCTACTTATATCATAGGGGCGGGCCCTAGTGATGTCATTAAGCTGGATAAATTAAGCATCAACCACAGCTGCTAGGAGCATACCACTAAAACAACAAAATTTCTCTGATTGGAAAGTAAGATAGAAATCTTAGTTAAAGGTCCAGCTGAAGTGACAGGATCATTCCTTTTCACCTGTTTACAGAGCCTGGTAAGGAACATTTAATCTAGCCTGAAGGGTTTAAGTGCCTCAGGCCAGGCCAGTCACCAGAAGGCTGTTGTAGGAAGAAAGCCTAGTGTTGTGGAGATGTTAGATGGGAGCACTCAGGAGTAAAGATGGATGCCGTTGAAAGTTGCAATTCTAAACACACTTACTAAGGGACTAAGCCCCATAGAACTCAACAGGACTTACTTCTAAGTAGATATGGTTTGGTTTGTGCTGTAGGTAAAGCTTGACTAGGGATCCTCTGCAAAGATATCCATATCCAAGCAGGGTTGGCAACCCCCTGCCTGGAATGCCCTGACCCTGCCTTTTAACATGACTGCTCCAAACTTCTTTATAGATTTGACCCTTCACTTCAGAAAGAGGTTTGAGAAATGAGTAAGAGTAAGAGTAAGAAGATTCTCTACTCTTTTCTGTCTACCCTGTGAGCGGCTATAAACTCACGTTGACAGCTAACCCAATTCTAGTGAGTAATAACTGACAGAGAGAAAACACACATGGTTGGTCTACCTTTACAGATAGCAGCTTGGAAACAACAATTGAAGCCACACATCCCAGCATGTGAATTCTCTTTTACCATTATTCAGCAAGAAATAAACCATCATGCAACCAGCAAAGTGTATCATCAGTGGGCTTAAGGGGGTTGGAGTGAGCACATAGAACCACTGTTGTTGCTTCTATGGATGTAAGGGAGTGAGGTCAGAGGTAAATGAAATGCAAATAGAAAAAGAAAAAGACAGTGATGATTTCCTAAATGCAATACCATACCAACCACAACAAGATTCCTATGAGTAAGGCAGAAAACTCAGCATCCCACAACCAGTCAGGATTCCTAAGCAAAACCTCAAACCAAAAAAATCCTGGCAGCTAGTCAGCCAAGGTCAGAGAAATCCCCATGCAGCACAACCTGACTTGGGGGCTGCAGTTAGTGCAGAATGCTGTGGCATGATTGCTGACATGAGTAAGATCCTATCAGCACATAATACCTCTGCTCTGAAATCTGCACTGGTTGCCAATTTGCTATCAGGCCAAGTTCAAGGTGTGCTTTCCATGTTACGGGTGCCACATAGTACTTGTTCAGCTCTTGTAAGAAATCAGTACTTTAGTGTGGCAGCACCTACGCTTTGGAACTCCCTGCCTATTAACATTAGGCAGACACCTTCACTGTACACTTTTCAGCACCTGCTAAAGCATGTTTGTTTAGCCTACCCAGGCAGGTAGAAGCTATTATGTTTTTTATCTGTTTTTAACTCATTGTTGGTTTTATTATTTTGAATGTTTTTAAATACCTGTCTTTAACTGTTTTTGCCAATAATTTTATTGTTTTAATTCCTTCTGTGTGAGGTTTTTTTTTTAACAATAAAGCTGTATATAACTGTTGTAAATAAAATAGATAAATACATTTTGGATTCACTGTGGCCCTTTGGTCTCTTTCCACTTTTAGGAACAAGGGAATCTACCTTATACTATTTGATACCATCTTGCTCAGTACTGATCACATAGACTAGCATTGGCTCTCCCGGATTCCAGGCAATAGTCTTTTCCAGAAATTGAATATTAGATCTTTGCATGCAAAGCATATGCCCTGCCACTGAGCTACAGCCCTTCCCCTGTTTTTTAAAAAGTATCTTTTGAAATTGTTCTTTTCAATTCACTAATGAATGCACATCATACCTAGGGCAGATCCACACCATTCATTTAAAGCACATTAAACACAACACATTTGAAGCACATGAATCATACCACAGAATCATGGGAACTGTAGTGAAGGGTGGTGGACACTATAACTGTGAGGGGGAAACTACACTTCCCAGGATTCATTGGGGAAGTCATGTGCTTTAAATGAGAGGTGGATGTGCTTTAAATATATTGTGTGGATCTAATTAATAAACTTTGCCTGCATGTAAATAGTTTTAATTAATTTTTTAAAATGGAAATGAGCTATAACATTTACTGGGTGACTATGGGCTACTTACCATCTCTCAGCCTAATCTGCCCCTCAGGATGAAAACAACCGAGGTGAACCGTGAACACCCCAAGGAAGAAAGGCACACTGAAAATTTATTTATTTATTATTTATTTATTACATTTATATCCCATCTTTCCTCCAAGGAGCTCAAGGTGGCACATATAGTTCTCCTCTGTCTCCATTTTATCCTCACAACAACCCTGTGAGGTAGGTTAGGCTGAGAGGCTATGACTGGCCCAAGGTGACCCAGCAAGCTTCATGGCGGAGTAGAGACTTGAACCATGGTCTCCCAGGTTCTAGACCAGCACTCTGACCACTACACCACACTGCAGAGGAAGTCATATTGTACAACCATAGTGTGAAATCAGATACTTCTTGGGACATAGTATGAATAAACATTTATATAAGCATGACTGTCAAAGTTGTTTATTATTTACACAACCTGTAAAGATATTTATAGTGCAATCCTATGCATGTTTACTTAGAAGCTTACTTACCAATGTATTCAATGGGGCTTACTCAGATAGGGAAGTATGCACAGGACTGCAATTCAGTGATAATGAGCTTCACTCACCCAATCCAAAATACAGAATCATGCGACATTAAGCTATTTTGCAACTGTTTTATACTTGTTTTATGGTTATTGGATTTTAAATGGCTTTATTTCTTGTTCTGAGCTGCCTTGGTTTCCAACCCTATCTCAGAGGGTTGCTGGAAATATTCCATATTCACACACACACATTGGAGATGTAAAAATAAATACACCCCATATAATAGTTTATTGTCAAAACCAGTTGGCCATTGCAGAACGTGTTTTTTTTTTATTAAAAAAGTATTAGTTTCCTGCCAAATAAAAGCAGTGACATCTAAGTAAGCCCTGCCTAACTGCTTTAAAAAAGGATTGGAGAGGGAGAGAAAGATTTACAACACAATTCTTTTCTATGTTCACTCAAAAGTCCCATTAATTTTCAGCACAATCCTAACCATGTCTACTCAAAACTAAGTCCTACTGAATTCAGTGGGATTAGCTCCCAGATATGTGGAATTAGCACTGCAGCGTTACTCCAGAAAAGCTTCATATTGGGAAGGTTTTCAAAACAGGTTATGAATAAGGCAAATAAACTGCCCTCTTCAACAGTCCAGTATAATTTAAACTTGTTTGGCCCCTTAATTAGAAACGTATAACACTGCAGCATGTACACTTTTTAAAAATTCTGTTCAAAAATTATTTGAAAGATAAAATGTATAATATGCCAATTTTCCCAAGTACTTAAAACACCTTGCATGTATGCTTTTATGCTTTCCACGATCCTGCTGTGATCTTCTGTTGGAGTGCAATCTGAATTCCTGAAAAGGAAATTGTGGGTTTAGGTATTACCTGGGGGTCAACTAATCTTGTCAATCACAACCCTGACTTCACTTAATGGCTAAAAATCTTAAAGGGCAGGGATTAGAGCAGCCGGAACCAGCAGAAGTTGCTGGGGGGGGGCAGTAGCTGACATTTTGGTTTATATCTTTTGAACCAGACAACCTAGAAACTTAATTTTTTTTAAAAATAACACCTAAGAGTCCAGAGATTAAACTGACCCATCAGGAGACCCATAGAGGACCCCAAAAAACTGGAGTCTCCAGGTGAAAACCGGAGATCTGGCAACCCTGTGGTGGACCCAAAAGCATCCAGTAAAGACTGTAAAACCTTATTCAAATTAAAAGTGCTGCAAAGCTATAGTATTAGATTCCATTTTTGTGCCATACTTTCCCCACCACAGGTAAGCAAAGTTCCCTAGGAAGCCCTATGTGCTCTCTAAATGTTAGACATCACATCTCCTCATTGATATAAGATGATTTATAAGGAAGACGTGCACTTCGATCCTTGGCAAAGAGAGATCCTTGGATCTTTTGAAATGCTCATTTACATGATACTGCTAGCCATTTAAATACTTCCATGTGCATTCATTGACATTATTTTTTCAAGGTTATATGAAAATGTGAGATAAGATGGTAATATGTATGAACAGGTGCTAAGCAACAGGCTCCTTCAACTGGGGTAGTGCAGAATTAAGATTTAAATGGACACTGTCAAGCAATTTTTTTATCGCTATTAATTTTTCATTCCGGCAAATTATTTTTTTCACCCACACTGATGTTTCTCCTTCTCATGCAGGCAATATGAGCATCTCTTGAATTCTGAATGACGTTAACATGGCTGAGATGTTAGGGGTCAGTGATATACTCTAAAAGTATATGCACAAAGAATCTTTTATTTGAATATTAAGGAGAGGGGGGGTTCCTTCCAGAACGGAGGGGCATTCTCAATATCCTTCATTGTTGGGGAACAGACATCCCACACCTAGCAAAATCAAGTATGTCTTGATGTGGTGAGTGGTTAGAAATGCATGAGCAGGGAAGCCTTCCTACAGCTAAATGGAGAAAGTGTAAGCTGGCATTGCAAAATGGGAACATGTGTGGAATATGTGTGAGCTACTGTGAGTGTGTTATGCTTGTATTGGTCCAATAATTTTCCCAAGGTCCACAGTGAGATCTGCTTTTACTGGTGCAAAGTGATAACGAGTTTGGTGGTGAAAAAGAGCACCAGAGCCACTTGAGGCCTGACAGGCTTAACAACAGAATAATGTGTTAGGCCAAGGGTGGTGAACCTTTGGCACTCCAGATATTTATTTATTTATTTATTATTTGATTTATATCCTGCCCTTCCTCCCAGCAGGAGCCCAGGGCGGCAAACAGAAATGCTGGAAACACTTTAAAACGTGGGCCATGCTTGCTGGGGATGATGGGAATTGTAGTTCAGCAACATCTGGAGTGCCAAAGGTTCACCGCCCCTGTGTTAGGCTTTAGATGGGGCATGATGGGGCAGCACCATGGAGGTGGCTCCTGACAGGCTGTGCAGGGTGAGACAGGGTGGTGGCAAAATCAGAGCTGCACAGTGGGAGAGTCAATCTTGTGCTTCCTCTGCCACTGCCCTGCCCTGCCCTTGTCCCTACCCTGCCCTGTCTCTGCACCATCCAGGTAAGTGACACACACACACACACACACACACACACACACACACACACTTTAATTAAAACAGAAATTCAGGGAAAGATAGAATGGGAACACACGCATCTCCAAAAAAAAGAAACAAAATGCTTTACTAAAAAAGGGACACATGATTTGCATAAAATTCACATATGCTAATTTATATGCATACATGAAGATTTATAATCTTACTTCAACACTGGTGATGGGCCAGTGTCCTCAACCACTTCTGTGGGCAACAAGTTAGTTTAGAGGGTGCAGGGTAGACTGCATCACATACATCGCTTTGCCCTCCCACACCATGCTTCCTCCCATATCTACAGCCTTAGGTGGCGGCCTCACTTTACTTACCAAATGGAAGTCGGCTCTGCAGAACAAAATGCTACAGACATTTTCACCTAACAGGCTTCTTCAGATGTTCTAGTCTAGTCAACATGGGGCAGGGGAAGGCTCTGCGTGTGATTATGTATGCATTCATTCACATAATGAACAGGAACTTATCCATGCAATCAGGAACCCTGCAAAGGCACAGTTCCTCTGTGCATACAAGCATATATGTGGAAGCACATGGCAGGAGTGAATGCCATCCACTGCCCTGTGTATGAGCACACAAAGCACCAATGAAATGTCTGAACAGTTTGTGTAGAATCAAATGGGGGGGGAGAGAGAATGGGATTCTGCCCAGTGGCTCTGCACTGTTTTCTGTTTGTTGATTGGATCTTCTGAATAGAGACTACATGTATACAAGCTGCAAAAATGTATAGTATAGATCATATGGGCAGAGCCTATAGAAGCAGAGCTTATGTGTAAATAGGGTCTGCTCAGAAGGTCCAATCAACACATGGAAGTCAAGGTTGAGGGCAGTCGATTCAATACCACCCTCTGTACGTTAATCTACATGCATTTGTCGTGTGAAAGTGGCTTCTGCAGGCCTCCTTTGCAGAATTTCTATCATGCTTCCTCCATGTGCCCATTGCATAGGGAACTGAAGGCCTTCTGAACGATTTCCTTTTGAAAATGGGCAAAATGGAACACACATGCTAACCTTTCCCATTCATCCATGGGAAAGTTGCAAGACATTTCACCACTGTGATTTATAACACAGTCAGGCTTTCCCTATTCATTTTTCTCTGCATCTTTTGTCTCACCAGAAAATGATCTGTGAGTGTCAATTTTGTTTTAAAACAAGTGGACTAGAGTTTAGAAGTAGATGTAGGGTCCCCACATATGAAAAAGATTTCAAAACTGATACTGGAGAGTGGAGATAGGACACTTTAGCCTGTGTATGTGGGTGGATTTGAGATCAAATGTCTGTAGTACAAGGGTCTGTGCTGGGAATGGCTTCATTTCCTGGGCTGGACCTTGACCATCCCTACTCCTAACCAGGCCTCTTGGCAGCAGCATCACTACCATGTACTGAAAGGGTGTGGAGTGGGGCAACAGTGAGGTTGGGGCAGTGCCAGCACACTGGCAGAGCCAATCCAGTGCTCCTGCTGGTATACCTGCACTGTTCCGACCCTGCTCCTACCCTGCCCCATCCCAATAAATGGCAGCAACACCAGTGATGGGAGGCCAAGTCTGAGGTGCTGGCCCTCTCCTTCAGCTGGTCCTGGCCATTAGCCTTCTAAACATTATAGACATATCTCTGATATTATCTTGACTCTTCATTTCCCATCTCAGGCTGTGCTCCATAGGCTTTCCATAAACCATGAGGTGCAACTTTGACACTTTAAATATTTCTTCATGCTCCTTGAATCCATCACCGATTATGTCACAATGCTCAATTTGTGGTGAGTTTTAGCTTCACCCCTTTTAACTAGTAGTTAACAATAGTTGTATGAATTGGTTCTTTCAGAGCAAGCTTTGCACTTTGTAATTAGGGCAAGGCACCAGAAAATTGCTGCCTCCATGGCTTACCCTGAACAGCTAGCTAACAAGTGCCTCCTGTTGCCCCCCACTGCAATGCAAGTGGGAGCAACAAGCTATTGGCCTTGGCTTGTCATGATGTCTAAACCAGAACTTGTGGATTGAATCTCCCGACAAAACCATGATTAGGGAGCTAACACCACCTACCCTATGGAATTCCCTCCCCTTGAATATTAGGCAGGCACCATCTCTGCTATATTTTCAGCTTTCCTCTTTCAACAAGCCTTTTAAGTTGAGACCTATCCCAGTCTGCGTCTGTGTTAGAATTGCTTGTTAATATGCTTTTTTAATCATGTTTTTAACCCTTTTTAAAAAGATGTTTTTAAAGCTTTTTAAAAAAATGTTTTTAATGTTGTTTTGTTTTAATTTTTTTTTTCATACGTCTTTCGTAGTAAGCCAAATGTCTTGCATTTTGCTCTTACCTACTCCTAGCAGTGCACTTGGAGTGATTTGGTGGCAGGTGCTAGCATGCTTCTTCTTCATGGTCACCCATGGTTTATGGCTTACTGTGTTATACGAATGCAGCCATTGTGTGCACCTTTGGTTATTCTTTAAGATGACTTTGGTTTGGCTCTCCATTTTCCTTTCTTGTGTTGTCTTCCTGCTAAAGAACTGAACGGTTTTACTAATGGACAGAAGCATTGCTTTCCAGGTAATCACTGAGCAATGCTTCTCAGGGATAGTCCTAGCCCCATTCTCTTTTTTATGTACAAATGAAATAAAACTAGAATGGGTGGTGACATTACCTCCATTGTCGCTTGTGGCAGCCACAGCTTCCTGATGGAGCACTTCCACACTGACACAGACAGCGGGGAGGAAAAAGACCTGGACGAGGAGGGCTGACATCTAGGTTGATGCATCTGCAAAGAGGGAGGCATCTTGAAAGTTGTTGTGTTGTGTTACAGGCCCCCATGGAGTATGTATCCTGTGTAGCAGTTAAACATTAACAAGTTCTAGTTGAGCCTGAAGGTAACGGAACAAACATGGAAGGCAGATCAATCTGCTCAGTGTGTGAGTGTATGGTGAAAATGCTGTAAAAGGATATGCCAAGAGAATGAAAGACAAGTGTTCTCTAAATTCCAATATCTTTGCTACATATTGTGTTTCCATCATTGCTAGTTGCTAGTTGAGTATTTTTCCACTGCTTGATCTGCAGATGCATCTCAAGCTTGGGAAGACCCAATGGAGAATCTTTGTCTTTGGTCATCTTCTCTCTTTCCTGTCTCTAGAAGCTATGAGCCTCTGATGAATGGTTTTCATATCCTGATTTTTTTTAAAAAAATCTCCCTAACAGTTTTAGTGTGTTTATGTCTCCCACCCCCCAGTTAAGATAAATTAGACAAGCTAATGAGACTGATTAGTCTTTAGCAATGACCCTTGGCCTTTAGGATGTACTTTGAGCTAATAGAGAAACGGGGATTATGAGCTGTGATAATGTGCTTGTGTTGGCCTTTTAAAAGAAAACACATTTATTGCTACTTAGAGGAAATTGATCTAATTGTGCTGGAAGCATTTCTGCAGACAGAACTTGGAATTTTTATTAAGTAGGTGACTCAAGTTCAGCCAAGATAGCTGGACTTGAAATAAGACCAAGGTATTTTAAAAAGATTTCATGTGGAAATCTGCCTTTCCAACCACTAACGAGCTTCTCTTGATCACTCTTTCATATGATGCTTGCTATGTAGCAGTCTGCTTTGTGCTTCTTTCTTCAGCAGGAAAAGCTGCCTGCCTGGTGACTTCTGCTAATGGGCTTTTAAAATGCAAACATCATACTAAGAAAATTAACCTTTTCATTCTTAAAAGCAAGCAAAGTCATGCTGTTTTACAGAAACGTATTACAAACATAACTATTATTAGGAATGAACACATAACATAGACAAAGGAAATGAAGCCAAGGAAGATTTCCTGTGACACCAGCCCAGGTGCATTAGAGAAGCTCTTGGATATCCTTAGTCCTTTTTTTGTGGTGTGATGGATGGGATTATTATTATTATTATTATTCACCTTCCACCCATGTCTCAAGGTGATGTACAAAATGCAGTTAAAATGGTTAAAACACAATTTAAAACTATACAGAAAATTGCAGCAGATAAAACAACACACCAAAGACACCCATGACAGAGACCTATTCATCCAGGTAAGAAGGCTTGTCAGAACAAACATGTCTTCAGTTGTTTCCCAAAAGTGCCAACAGTGGGCACAGGAATGCTGTTCCACAGAGCAGGGGTAGCCACACTGAAAAACCTGCTCCACATTACTGTGGATCAGGCTTCTGAGATCTTTGGAACTTGCAGGAGAAGCTCTCCGGCAGACTGCAGTGAGTGACCACTAGCACTAGTCATTTCCTGCAAATTGTGCTTATAGAGATCTAATGGTGTCCTACATCCAGGAGGAAGGATTCTCATCACATGGGGGCTCCCCTTCAGGGTGTGCAAGGAAAACCCTTTGCCAATTTTGGATTCACTCCTGGAGCCACCACACGTTTAGCCACAACTGTTTATACTGTTTTGGTAGTGGTGGCTGGGAAGGTCCTTTCCACTTTCTCCTTCCCACCAGGGATTCCCAGCAGGGATTTCTGCTTACTGTTCCAGGCACAATAACTTACCCAGGATGTCAGTATGTTGGCACTGACAATGCCACATTATTTCTGGTCAGGGCCAACCCCAGACTTCAGGGAGCTCTCAGCATGGTGCTGCTGATGAGCCCCATCTCTCAACATACATGGACCTGTCCCCAATGTGGCCACACAGTATTTTCCTTCTGCAATGGCTACTATGGTGGTGGCAGCAATACCACTCACCGCTCTTTCTGCCAGGCCTCCAGGTGCTATTTTAGTGTTGGGCGGGTAGTGATCCTATTCTGAAATGGGAGCGAAGCCTGGCTTTCATCTGTGGTGGCTACCAAGCATCTCAATATACCCCATATATGCAATGCCCTGGCCTATAGACCAGGACATTGCATTTGGGGTAAATTAAGATGGCAGGCAGTCATGGCTGATGGGAAAATGGGGAAGGGAGGGTGAGTACTGCCACAGCTGGTTCAGCAGTGAGGGGCCTTTCTGCGCCTCTGAGGCCCTTGGCCAGTGCCTGACCTGGCTGACCACTGGCGCTGAGCCACTAGGCAAATCACATCTAAAATCTGGTGTGTTCATAGATGAAGAAACTTCCCAGTCATTTGTACACACTAAAAGATATGCCTTATGGCAGCCTTTCCCAACGAGTGGGCCACCAGATGTTGTTGGACCACAACTCCCATCAGCCTCAGCCAGCATTGCCAATGGTCAGGAAAGATGGGAATTGCGGTCCAACAACATCTGGCGGCCCACTCGTTGGGAAAGGCTGCCTTATAGTATGAACTAATGTCTCAAAATTTAAATTCTCCTTCTGATACTGGCAGCTGCATTGTTTTGAATCATTTGAGAGATATCCCCCGGAACCAATATACCTAGGTATGTTATAACCTCTGGGCACCAGTGAGACTGCCAGCTAGTATACAACATAGGTGATTTACAATTGCCCACTGGCATTAATTCAGATTTTAACCAATTAATTGTATATCCTGTGCCACAATTCCCTTCTGTATATTATGTGCCACAAACCCCTTCTGTGGCTGCTTTTTCAATCAAGGAATCAAGGAGTGAATAGGCTGGACGATGGCTAGAGTGCAAGTAGCAGAAGACATGCTGTGTGGCTGATCAGGCATGTATACAACAAACTAACTGTGCTGACTGTTTCAGCGCTAAGGGCGATGAAAAATGCCCACTTCTCTGCCTCCATTGCATCCTCAAGTAGCCGTCCAGTAGAGATTTTTCATATTGTCTAGGGTCTGCCAACATCAAATCTAAGGAAATAGAGTTTTAGACTCTTCGGAAGCCCACTGTGACTTGTTTGCAAGGCACCTTGAGGGTAAAGTTGCTCGGCTCCATAGCAATCTTGATGCACCATCCATATCTACTGTAGTCCCCAGTGAGGTGTCCAGTGCAATGTCTACTCAACTTTATGGGATGAGTTTCAGTTGATAAGGCCTGATGATGTGGACAAGGTGCTTGTGATGATGTGGCCAGCAACATGCCCTCTCAACCCTTGTCCCTCTTGGCTTATTAAAGCTTGCCAAGGAGGTATGACCGAGTGGATCCAGGATAAGGTCAATGTGTCTTTGTGGGATGGATTGGTCCCAGCTACCCTGAAAGAGGCAATGATCTGACCACTCCTGAAAAAGCCCACCCTGGACCCATTGATTTGTGACAACTACCAGCCTTTTGCAAATGCCCCCTTTTCAGGGAAGGTGATCAAAAGGATGTGGCACAGCAATTGCTAGTACTCTTGGATAAAATAGATTATCTTGACCCATTCCAATATCATTTAGGCCTGGTTATGGGACTGAATCAGCCTTGGTTGCTCTGATGGCTGACCTTTATGGGGAGATAGAGATTGATCCGGAAGCTGCAGCTAGTGCAAAACGCAGTCGTGTGACTGCTCACTGGGGCAGAATATTGACAACAAGGTTCCCTGCTGCTGAAAGAATTGCACTGGCTGCCCATTAGCTGCTAGGCCAGGTTCAAGGTGCTGATTTTGGTGTGCAAAGCCTTGTACAGTGTGGGTCCAGGATACCTGAAAGATTTTCTTACCCATTATATACTCAGCCGATCACTGGGCTCTGGAGGTGAGGGCCTCCTGCACATACCATCTGATCAGCAGGTCCATTCCGCACAACTTAGGAAGCAGACCTTTAGTGCTGAGGCACATACCCTTTGGAATTTCTTCCCCTTAATTAGACATGCACCATCTCTGTTATCTTTTTGGCACCTGCTGAAGACCTTCCTCTTTCCACAAACCTTTTAATTAGAGACCTTATCCCAGTCTACATCTGCGCTGGAATTGTTTTTTTAAGACTTTTTAAAGCTTTTTTTTTTTAAAAAAAGATGTTTTAAAAGATGCTTTGGTTTTAAAATGCTTTTAAGATGTTTGTTTTTGAGATGTTTAAGAGGTTTTTAGTGGTTTGTCCTTTGTTTACCGCCCTGTGCTCCTTCTGGTGGGGCGGGATAGAAGTTTAATAAATAAATAAATAAATAAATAATATAAGGGGAGGAAAACTCAAAGGTGCACAGAGGACAATGTATTGCTCAATGCATTTCAAGTATGAATATTTTTTCTTCAAAGGTAACTCTGTTCCAGCTCTTTCAGGAAGAAATAAAAACTGTCTTCCATGCCATCTCAATATTTCCCTTCCATTTCTGTACTTACTGCCTTCCCTTCTTTGCCTTGTAGTTTTCGGCCAAAGAAAATGCTGTTGGAAGATCCAATCAGACATCTCCAATATATCATGGACTTTGTTCTGCAGTCTCTTTGTAATATCATGTTAATTTATATTTACTCTTTATAGGGACATTATGACAATGAAAAAGTGCTGTTTATCATCAGTCTCATATTAATAAAATAAGGATCCTTTAGATGTTTACTCATCCAGCAGCAAATATTCACAGATTCCAGTTGTGCTGTGTAGAAGTATCCAGGTCAGAGAGAGAGAGAGAGAGAGAGAGAGAGAGAGAGAGAGCACAATTAGGAACAAAGGCAATCAAAAATAAACTATAAAATACATGAATCGGAGAACATTAGGACAAATTAATGGACTACATGAAAAGTGATTCCTTAAGGATATTTTCAAAGTTTTATTAAATGCTTCAGAGCTCCCAAAGGACTTTAATTGCACAGAGAGAGGAATGGTCTGGATGGCCACAATAAATAGTGTCAGGATTTCTTTCAGCATTGTGGAGGCAGCTGCTGTAACAAGCAGTGCTTAGTAATTTTTCTGGAAGGCATTTTTGTTCAAGAACAACTCGGAGTCAGGTGTATGGCTGTCTGCATCATACAATGATTTTGGAGCAGGGTGGATGGGGAAAGTTTAAATATCTTCTTTATGCACCCCCTTCTGCAGGAAATGGGATGTTTAGGAAAGCTTTTAAGGGTAGGCTTGGAAGAGTCTTTGTTAATTCTGTTAATGTTTGAACAGGTATAACAGCATAGAAGCAAGCATACAGGTGGCAGTCCTGAAGCAGTTCTGTAATCCAAAAATGACTCCTCTAACTTCAAAACAATGCTAGTTACTCTGTCAAACAGACCAAAATTGGTTTTAGGCCCCATTCTGGCATGTAAGTGTAGTTCACAGTACATTCCAGATGCTTAAAACAATGGGTTTCTTACCCTAGACTAGTCAGTTCTTAATCTTTGGCTTTGTCTGCACTAACCCTCAGCCTCCCCAAGCACATTTTTTCTGATGCCCAGGATCCCTGAATTTTGGTGGCAGTAGCAAAAAGAAAAAAAAGTAGACATAGTTCTAGGGCTATGTACACATTTGCCTGTGTGTGTCCTGTTAGCATGTGTGTGTGAGAGAGAGTGTGTGTGTGAGAGTGGGGGGTGAGCACATCCATTTTGGGCTACACCCACCAGTGGTATGTGGTCCCCATAAGATTGTCCAAGTGTGAAAAAAAGCTTAGCCTTAACCAGGGCCGGTTCTAAAGGACGGCCAGGTTGGGCACTGGCCCGAGGGCCCCGGAGCTACAGGAGTCCCTGAGGGGCCCCTGAGGGGCCCTCTGCTCCCCCTCCATGATCCTCACCCCCCCACACACCCCACTTACCTGTCAGCCAGCTTTTTACCATTGCCCTTAATGAAGATGGCAGCCCCAGCTTCCCTAAGGTACTTAAGCCACTGCTGCCATCTTAGTTGATGGCAGAGATGTGCGCACGTAGCATGCACGTGTGCCATCAGCAAAGATGGTGGCGGCGGCTTCATTCCGCGGCCGCCATCTTCATTAAGGGCAATGGTAAAGACTAGACAGGTAGGGGGGCTGTGGGGGGGCGCATGGGGGGCCACATGTGCGCACACCCACCCACCGGGGGGCCAGGGCAAGCTGATGCCCAAGGGCCCCCGCATGCCTGGAGCTGGCCCTGGCCTTAACCTTCAGTGAAAAAAGCATAGCCACCCCTGTTGTAGACAGCTGAAAGAAGAGTCTTCATGCTTGTCTTTGGTGGTAGTTTTGTGGAGAGGGGTGTGGAATGAAGTGTCTTCCTCATCAGCAATGTTCTTCAGCATGTCCTGCAATGGTACAGCCCACCAAGTCTAGGTGAGCAAGCAGGAACAGAGGCCACAGCGGCGGCTGGTGGGTTCATGTCAGTGGGGCAGGAGAAACCGCTTGGGATTTTAGTCTGAACTTTCAAGGAGGAGGTGTCTAAGGTGCTGCACCACATCGGTATAGTAGCAAATAGGGATAGAGAAATCTGTGAATTTTGGTTTCTCTTAATTTTTCATTTTTTCAACATTAAATTCAGTTTGCCATATTTCTGCATCAGTTTCCAATTTTAGAGACATAAAAAATCCTCATGGTCTGTCAGCATTTTAGTGCACATTTCTCCTGATATACACATTTTTGCAAGAAATCCCCCCTAATATAACAATTTTTGCACGCTCTTTTCACTAATATGTATATTTTTATGCACACTTTCACCTAACATACACAATTTTGTATGCAGCTGTAGTTTTGGTTGGAGAACTGCGTCACAGAATTTGGAGACATAAGAAATTTCAAAGGATGGCTGCATTTTGATTCATGTATTGTTAAGGGAAGTCTGAATTAGGTAAGTTCACTTTAAAATGTGAACCAAGCTGAATTTCTCCCCCATTCCTAGTAGCAATGAAACATTATGAACTATGAAATTTAGAATGGCTGCTTCTTGTAAATCCACCCCCTATTTATTTTAAAAAAGTAAATTCTTAATCTTTGGCTTCATCTGCACTATAAATTTTTAAAGCAGTATTATACCACTTTAAACAGTCATGGTTTCTCCCAAAGAATCTTCTCCCAAAGACTGCAGAACTGCAGTCTGTTAACGGTGCTGAGAGTTGTTGAGACTCCTATTCCCTTTACAGACTTACAATTCCAGAGTTCTCTGGGAAGAGGGATTGAGTGGTAAACCGGTCTGGGAACTGTAGATCTGTAGGGGCAGGGGAGGGCAGAGATTGGGGTTTCCTAACAGTTCTCAGCACCTTTTAAGAACTGCAGTTCCCAGGATTCTCCATCCCTGGTTTGAAGTGGTATGATACTGAGATTGAGGTTTACTGAGTAGTCTTGAAGGTTCTCTAAAGTGGAGATGGGGATACTAGTTGAGTGATGGGATCAGAGAAGATAGAGGCAGCCTGGCTTTATGTTGTCAGAGATACTTCCTCACTCAGCAGAGATTCTTTTATTCCTTGGAACAGATACTAATTCAAAAATATTGTGCCAATCCTCCTTCTCCAGTCTCTAACAAAAACTGCTACTACTAGAACAACCAAGGATGCATGGTAAATTATTATCAGCATCAATGTGCACTGATAAAACCTTTGTTTTGTTCAGGTGGCAGATCTTTTATTTCCTCCCTTCTTCCCCCTTACTCAACTATCTTGAGTCTTCCGTGACCTTTAGCTTTAACTTGAGATATTTCAGGGAAGACAGTATAAGGCTTCACATTATCTAATCTTCTCCTCTGAGCTTAACTAGGCAGAGGAGACCCTCCAGGTGGCAGTAAATCAGGTGGACTTACATCAGGCAGAGTTGATGTTGCTTGAAATTTTTGTATCAGCGCTTAAGAGAGTTTGAATGAAAGGACGATATGACCAAGACCTGGTCACTATTCTTGTCCTTATTCTGGTCCTTTTGAGTTGCAAAATGATCAGTTAGCACTGATTGAACTGGAAATTTCAAAGGGAGACAGTAGACACCTTTGGGTAACTTGTCTGGAACTTGCTTGGCGTAAAGTAGATGGAGCAAACAAGAAGTTCTGATCCTGACTGTCCACATATGTCATGGACTTCAGCCCCTGCTGGTCCTGTGCCTGTTCATATGGGTGACAACGGTGCCTGAGGTATCATTTCAAGTCATGAATGAATGGAAGGGTCATTGTTCAGTGGTAGAGCACATGCCTTGCATGGAGTCATTCTTAGGCTCAATTCCTGGAATTTCTACCATGCAGCTATATCTTCATCAGCTACATGTTCCAATCTTCCCTCTGAATTGAATACTTTTAAGTGAAGTTCTGGCAGATATTTTCAAGTGAAGATTCAGGGTAGCACTTAGGAATGCCAGATGATTGCTGAGTCATTCTATGATTTCCATACAGCTTTCTGCATATTCATGCCACAGTTGGCTGTGACCAAAGAGCACCATGAGGCTTGTGGGTGCTAGTGACAAGCAAGCATCAGCCAGGGGTGTCTAAGCTATGGCAGCCACTTATGCATCACCAAAAAAGAAGAAATTTATCACCCCTCCCCCCAAAAAGGACAAAAGAGGATGCATATATGCATGCACACACACATGTATGTATGTGTACACACACTATAGTATATTGGTACCAGTAATTTGGAATGTCGTTTCTATTGAAATCTACTGTCCTGATATTTCATCTACTGAAAAAGTTTTTTTTTTGCTAAGTGCCGCCCTGGGCTCCTACTGGGAGGAAGGACAGGGTATAAATCTAATAAATAAATAAATAAATATTTTTAGAGAATTAATTTGATTGAGGTCGAATCCACACAATTTGTTTAAAGTACATGGAAAGCACAGTTTTAAAGCATAGTTTGCTAAGGGTGCTGGGAACTGTGTTCTGTGAGGGGTAAACTACAACTCCCAGGATTCTTTGGGATAAGTCATGTGCTTTAAATGTACTTTAAATTGTGTGGATGTGTGACTGTGTTGGTCATTTGTTCTGCATTTTATGATTTTATTGTTTTATGATGTTTTAACGATTTTAACACACCCCACCATGTTTTTTTTAATGAGCTGGCAGTTTATATATATTCTTAAACAAAATGAACAAAATATGTACAGACGCAAATTTAGTGGGAAAGACTGTGACCAGGGCAACTTCAAGCCCCCTGCTAGTCTTCCTTTTTATAGTCCTTTATCTTTAAGCCAAACTTGGACCAGGAAACAGAAAACCTGAACAGAAAACTCTTTCAAATAGAGGACTGTCCTCTGTAAAATAGGACACATGGCTGCCTTATCTATAGCTCAGACACAGCCACCAACCACAGTCCTAATGTGTACTAATCTTTTACACTGTCTATATTTAGAGAACAGTGAAGTCCTGGGACAAGGAGAGGGTGACAGAAAAAGATAAATATCTGAAAGCGCCAACTGCTGTAGTTGCTGCAGTTCTGTCTAACAGCTTCCTGTGATCCCTCCCAATCAATCTGCAGAGACAGGTTTACTGATGGGAAGTAAAAACAAATGTGGTTGCTGCTGGGATCACAAAGAACTGAGCAAACAACCAGCAACGGCTTCCTCTTGTGAGTGGCGGAAGCAGGGGTTGCATTGTTAGGCCCAAATCCAGCATTAAGCTCCTGCCTTTGTCACAGCAGGAACTACTCCACGGCAGGAAAATTCTTCGTAACTGTATGTTCCGTTTCTCTGGGATCTTCACATAATGAGTGAAGGCCAGAGTAATAAACTGTGACCAGCTACTAGGATTATGTGGGGTTCATATCCAGCTATTCAGAAAATCTTTTGTGCTTCCCCCACGCCCCCGAGTTATATGATTAACCATTTATTTATGGCATACTACTAATGCAAATACTAAAGCGGCATAAAAATAAACATTAACACAACAAAACAATGTATTATTATTTGTGTTGTTATAGCTTATTTATATATCATGTTTTGACTCAAAAGCCTCCAAAGCAGTGAACAACGTATTAATACAAAAGGAATACCGTATCACACTTTTATTGTATCCGTCAATATAAAATAGCAGCATCACAAAATTCCCACAAATCACAGTTGATATGCATGTGTGAGCTGCTGCTCTCATCACAGAGGCAGCTCCCCATCAGTCCACTTCTCACTTGGAAGCCAGGTTAATTCACATCCCACCCCCGCCCCACAGCTGTCCCAGTCTCACATCTAGAAATCATCATCATTATCATCTATTATATGTTTTGCAACTTTGTTGTTTGCTATGCATTTGGACACCTCTTACAATATTGCAAACAAATTTTGCATGATGATTCCTGAGATAAAGGAGCAGGTTTTCATCTATGCTGCCCTTGGGCAGCAAGACTGCTGCCGGCGGGGTCGCCACCAAAGGGGCAACGCCAAAGGGGATTGCCCCTTGGGGAGCTTCTTAGGGAGTCCTGAGGGTGAGGGTGCTACCCCCTTCTATTACCTTTTCTTTTTACTTTTTCTTTTTAATTTGTTTTCTTTTAAACCAATCAAGAGGAGATTGGTGGTGGGGAGGGTGTGTGGTGCATGTGTAGTTCCTGCACAGGGTGGGAGCCTGTGCAGTGAACTGAATGATAGGAGAAAGTCGCCAGATGTCTTCAGAGTGAGAGTCTGTAATTGGCAGAATGCTGGCCCTCCCTGGGTGTGAGACAGGAGGGAGAGTAGATGGGTCCTGTGTGAAAGAGTTTGAATGGGTGTGACTGTTCCCAATTCTCGCAGAGGCCTACTGGGATAATGGGCTCCGGCAGGCTTTGTTGGTGGATTCGCGTTGGGTCCATATCAGGTGTTTAGGAGGAGTCTTAGTACGGAAGAACATGGATAATGCCACCCCAATTTCAGTGATTATGGGCAGAGGGAAATATAGCCATGAGGAGGTGGTGAATTACCATAGAAGACAAGGGCGAGGCTATCTGTGGCTTGTTCCTTGCTGCCGCCCCTCTCATGGATGGGTTCCTCGTTGCTCATCTGCTGTGCCCACTGGCCTGTGTGTGTTGTTGTTTAACACCAGATCAGTACACAATAAGACCACTCTCATCCATGATTTGATTGTGGATGAAGGTGCCGATTTTGTGTGCATTACCGAGACCTGGGTGTGTGAGCTTGGAGGAGTTGATCAGACCCCATGTTGCCCACCTGGATACTCGGTGCAACACCAGCACAGGCTGCAGGGATGGCGGGGGGGGGGAAGGAGTCCCTGTGGTCTACAGAACTTTCATCTCTGTCACCAGGAAACCACTCTGTCTTGGAGCTGGCTGTGAGGGCCTGGACCTGGTGTCGGGCCAAGGAGACAGTAAACTAGGGTTGCTGCTGGTGTACCGTCCACTCTGCTGCCTGGCAGCTTCTCTGACTGAGCTGGCAGAGGCCGTCTCAGCTGTGGTGTTGGAGGAGCCCAGAACGATGGTGCTGGGTGATTTCAATCTCCATGCTGAGGCTGCCTCTAGTGTTCTGGCTCGGGACTTCATGGCCTCCATGATGACCATGGAGCTGTCTCAAGTTGTTACTGGCCCAACACATAGGGCAGGGCACACCCTCGACTTGGTTTTTGCTCCAGATGGAGGAAGTGGTCTGGAGATAGGGGGGTGGATGTCACCCCATTGTCATAGTCAGATCACTTCCTAGTGAAGTTTAGACTTATTGCTCTGATCCTTCCCTGCAGGGGTGGTGGACAGATTAAGATGGTCTGCCCCCGGAACCTAATGGAATCCACTCGATTCCTGAATGTCCTGGGGGAGTTCCCAGTAGATAGAGCAGATGACCCTGTTGAAGCCCTTGTCACGCTGTGGAACAGTGAGGCATGTCGGGCTCTTGACACGGTTGCCCCCGAGCACACTCTCCAACATTGTAGAGCCCGGTTGCACCTTGATACACCAGTGAGCTAAGGGCAATGAAACAGGCTGGACGATGGCTAGAGCGCAAGTGGCGAAAGACGTGCTGTGAGGTTGATTGGGCACGAGTAAAACATCATAACAGTGCCTACTGTGTGGCGGTGAGGGCGGCGAAGAAGGCCCACTTCTCTGCCTCCATCACATCCTCAATTAGCTATCCGGTGGAGCTTTTCCATATTGTCAGGGGTCTGTTGACATCAACTCCAGGAAATGGCATTTTAGACCCTTTGGAGGGCCACTCTGAATTGTTTGCAAGGCACATTGAGGGTAAAGTTGCTCACCTCCGTAGCAGTCTTGATGCCCCCTCCACATCCACTGTAGTCCCAAATGAGGTGTCCAGTGCAACGTGCTGCAACTTCTTGGGAATGGTTTCAGTTGATGCGGCCTGAAGACATAGATGAGGTGCTTGTGATGATGTGGCCAGCAACCTTTCCTCTTGACCCTTGCCCTTCCTGGCTTATTAAACCTTGCTGAGGGGGTCTGACTGAGTGGATCAGGTATGGTCAACGCATCATTGCGGGAGGGAGTGGTTCCAGCCACCTTGAAAGAGATGATGATCCAACCACTCCTGAAAAAGCCCACCCTGGACCCATTGGTTTGTGACAACTACCGACCGGTTGCAAATACCCCCTTTTTAGGAAAGGTGATTGAGAGGGTTGTGGTGCAGCAATTGCAAGTATTCTTGGATGAAACAGATTATCTTGACCTATCCCAGTCTGGGTTCAGGCCTGGTTATGGGATTGAATTGGTCTTGGTCGCCCTGATGGATGACCTTTATCGGAAGAAGGACAGGGGGAGTGCGACCCTGTTATTCTTATTTGATCTCTCAGCGGCTTTTGATACCATTGACCATGGTATCCTTCTGGGCCGACTTGGTGAGATGGGTATTGGAGGCACTGTTTTACAGTGGTTCCGATCCTATCTCCAGGGTTGCTCTCAGAGAATAGGTGAGACGACTAGAACGCCGGTGGCGGAGATCTCGCTCTGAAGACGATCGGACACGGGTTAGAGTAGCAATAGCGGCCTACCAAGTGGCAACAGAGGCAGCAAAGAGGGGTTTCTTTGCTGCTTCTATTGCATCTGCAGAATGTTGTCCCAGGAGGTTCTTCCAACTGGTCCGAAGCCTGGTCAGTCCAGTTGCGCAGGAACCCTTGGAGCACTCTAAAGCCCCCTGTGACGCATTTGCAAAACATTTTGCTGATAAAATCGATCGTCTGAAGAGTTCGATTCCGTACGTCGTGGACACAGGAAGCGGGCCAGAGGCGGCCAGTTGCGATCCGGTCCGGTGGGATCGGTTTCAGCCTCTTCCCTCTGAGGAAGTGGACAAGGTGCTCTCTACTGTGAGACCGACCACCTGTTTGTTTGATCCTTGCCCCACATGGCTCATTATGAGCTGTAAAGAGAGACTGGGCGAAGGGATCAAGGCGGTGGTAAATGCCTCCTTGGAAGAGGGGGCACTGCCATGTGCCCTCAAGGAGGCAGTAATAAAACCCATCTTAAAGAAGCCCTCCTTGGATCCCCAAGATTTGAATAACTTCCGCCCAGTCTCCAATTTACCATTTCTGGGCAAGGTGATCGAACGCGTGGTGGCCAAACAGTTACAGACACACTTGGAGGAAGCGGATTATTTAGATCCATTCCAATCGGGCTTCAGGACTGGACATGGAACTGAAACAGCCTTGGTCACCCTGGTGGATGATTTGAGGAGGGCGTTGGATAGGGGTGAATACTCATTCCTCGTCCTCCTGGATCTCTCTGCGGCTTTTGATACCGTCGACCACGGTATCCTTTTGGATCGCCTGGAGAGATTGGGAATTGGGGGCACTGTGATAAAGTGGTTCCGATCCTATCTCTCTGACAGGCACCAACGAGTGGCATTGGGGGAGGAGGTTTCAGACCCTTGGCCTCTTAATTGTGGTGTGCCACAGGGCTCTATCCTCTCTCCCATGCTATTTAATATCTATGTAAAGCCGCTGGGGGCCATCATCAGGAGATTTGGGTTGCAGTGCCACCAATATGCGGATGACACTCAGCTCTATCTCTCATTTAAGTCCTCACCGGAGTTGGCTGTGGAGACCATTTCCAAGTGCCTGAAGTCCGTAAGTGAATGGATGGGAGGCAACAGGCTGAAACTGAACCCCGACACGACCGAGGTACTGCTTGTGGGAGACAAGAGAAGATTAGGAGATATTGATCTGGTGCTGAATGGGGTTAGTTTGCCCCTGAAGGACCAGGTTCGCAGCCTCGGGGTCATTCTTGACTCCCAGCTGTCCATGGAGGCTCAGGTATCAGCAGTGAGCCGGGCAGCTTGGTATCAATTGCATCTGAAAGAGAAGTTGCGACCCTATCTTCCGGCTCATCTGCTCCCGCGGGTAGTGCATGCACTGGTCTCCTCTCGCTTAGACTACTGCAATGCGGGTAGTGCATGCACTGGTCTCCTCTCGCTTAGACTACTGCAAATAATTATGTATGCCGCCTAGAGTGGCTGTTCACTCAGCCAGATAGGCGGCCTAAAAATAAATTTTTATTATTATTATTATTATTATTGGGTGACTGTCTTTCGGCCCCCTATGAAGCCCTTGGGAGCAGTCATCAGGAGCTTTGGGGCGAGGTGTCAGCAGTATGCTGATGATACCCAGCTGTATTTCTCTGTAGGAGAGGCTGTGCAAGCCCTGGACCACTGCCTGGACTCAGTTGGACTCAGTTGTGGGCTGGATGAGGGCCAATAAACTGAGTCTGAATCCTAGCAAGACGGAGGCACTGTGGATTGGTGTTCCCGAGCACGGCTGGTTCTAAAGGGTGGCCAGGTGGGGCACTGGCCCAAGGGCCACTGGAGCTACAGGGGGCCCCTCAGCAGCCCCTCCGTGGCCCCTCCACTCCCCTTCCACGATCTGCTGCTGGGCAGGAGTTTCCACCTACCCGCCAATTCCCTCACTCCATCTACCTGTCTCCTGCTTTTTGCATTGCCCTTAATGAAGATGGTGGCCACGGTTTCCCTAAGGTACTGAAGTCCCTGACGTCATCTTAGTTGATGGCAGAGATTTGTGTGCATAGCATGCACGCGTGCCATCAACAAAGATGGTGGCAGAGCTTCATCCCCAAAGCAGTGAGCAGATGAAGGTCAGAGTATGGGGCAAGGTCAGTAACAGGACTACAGGTACTTTGTGAACATGGCTGATTTTTAATGAATTTCAACAGATTACGAGAACTCTGACAGAAAAAAGTCCAAAAGGGCTCTGGGTTTTTTTCCTTTCTTTTTAGACTGAACTCTCTATTCTCTCTGACGGTTTTGTGTATCGCCATTAAAATTTAGAAGGTTGTTAATCAAGCGTTTCTGAGTTCAGGACTATAAGTTCTGTAAGGTTTTGTTTTGAAACGAGTTTATGGGAAGCATCAGAATGGCATGGGGGTATTTTCGATTTAACATTCCAGAATGCAAAAAATCTATGCTGACTATAGTATACAGCCACTCTTGTGGCTGTATGAGTTAAGCCTACTGATGTCAGTAAGAGATTTAAACATTTGTTCATGCTATTTAACCCAGTGGAATTAAAGGTGCCAGATGTTGGTTGGATTTTTTTTTACCTTAGTGTCCAATGGCCCAGGTTTTTCCCCAGGATCACCTGGATTTAATGCACTGCTGATACTTGATAAAGGAGCAACCCTAATTTTTAGAGAGTGAAGGGTCCCTAGTAATAAGAACAAGCTACACTTCAGTTACCTTGTCAAACTAACATTTTTATTCCTCTTTTTTGATTTTACCAAATATCTTCCCCCTTTCCCCAAATGTCCTCATTCCCCCAGCTTTCTAATGAATCACATTCTAGAGCATATATCCGAGTCAGATGTGATAAAGCGCTGGGCCTTTCTGCAGTGCCTTAAATGCTAGTGTGGCCTTCAATGGGTTAATTCATTACGGTCCATTGTCCAGTTGACTTTGTAGCTGGCAGTAGATTGGAGCCGACTGGAACGGCTGAAGTGGGGATGAAAAATGAGCAGAGTCTTGGTTTGCATTAAATATTTAATATTCTCTCAGTGGGAGGTGTCAGGGAAAGGACCATATAATAAATACGACGAGAGACAATTCCATCATTGAACTCGTCTGTTAATGACCTCATTTGCTTTGACAGAAACATTACAAATGCACCATCTCCCCCATCCCTCGCCAGCCCTGTTCAGGAGACTGCATTCCAATTTTAAAGCCAGGCCCGTTCTTCAGCCATGTGGAATTCCACTAATTTTCTCCCCATTTTGTGATCTTTGGGTTGCTCTTCTGATGGCAAGGGAATAAATATCAACAGCAGAAGTAGGTTCAGGATCATACTTGAGTATTACTTTCCAGTTTTCTCTGGGTGTACTGCTTTGGGAGTTGATAGCACACAAGAAGCATAGGATTTTACACAGGCCCAGTCTGCACCATACATTTAAAGCAGTTTGATACCAGTCATGGCTTCTCCCAACAAATCCTGGTAACTGTAATTTGTAAAGGGTGTCAGACATTGTTAGAGGACCTTTATTCCCCTCACAGAGCTACAATTCTTGGAGTAGTTCAACAATCAATCCCTCTACCCAGGGAGCTCTAGGAACTGTAGCTCTGTGAGCGGAATGGGGGTTTCCTAACAACTCCCACACCCTTAACAAACTACAAGAATCCCAAGATTCTTTTGTGGAAACTATGACTGTTTAAAGCGGTTTCATACTGCTTTAAATGCATAGTGCCCATGGGGCCCTAGTTTACTTAGGTGGCAATCCTAAACATTTCTACACAGAAATAAGCCCCATTGAATTCAGTGGGACTTGCTTCCAGGTAAGGAATGCTTCTGCATATTTAGATGAGGGCTTGATTAATCCTTCTACCCACTTGTGAACAGAAGAGGTAATGTAGGATGAGTTAGAAGCTTCTTGACAGGGGTTGGGGCAGAAAGCTGTGAGAGGGGAATCTTGCCTGTGGAAGAGTACATACAGAAGGGGAAGAGAAGGATATGGCAGGGAACTGGATCATCCTCTCCATATTTATTTTTATTATTTATTTATTATTATGGATGTATTTCTCTTTATAGTGTGACCTCACCCCATCTCAACGTCTTAAGGAAGTTGTAACTAATTCAAAATACATATACTATAGTGAAATGTCAGAAATCTGGGGAATGCCAACATTCGTGTCTTCTGACAATTCCAAATTGTCCACATCCCAAAACCCAGGAGACTGTGGCATTACATTCAGATGACACACACAAAAGTTATGTTTATCATGATGGGAATGACCCACACTGATGCTATATACTCTCCTTTCCTCAAGAAGAACAGAAGTTTTTGCTTCCATTTTTGACTAGCAGTTTAGTGTTACATCTGAACCCTAAACTACGGTTAATCTTTGTCTCTGCTCTTGCTAGTGTATAATCTGGCTCTGATAGTTGTTTCAGACAATAGCAACAAAAAGTGCCCACATTTCCACGGTGCGTTGACTGCAGCTGTTTTTGAAAGCTTGAAGAGCATTCAAAAGTACTTGGATGCAAATAGTAAGCACACCTCAGAGAGGTGCAGTTGGTTACAGAGCCAAATGCTTGTGAATGACAAATAGGGTTGACCTGCAATGGACATGTAGGCATTCATTTGTAATACAAGGAGCAGCCTTAAGTGTTTTTGTGATGTGTTGCATGGTCCGTTGGTTGACTTGCTTTCCATTTGGGGGCATAAACCTGAAAGAAGTACGTAGGTGTGTTTTTAAAAGTTGTCATTCATTTTAAAGGCACAGGTCACTATTTTGCAGGAGGGATCTTGAGCGCATACCAAAAACGTAAGTTTGTACAATTAAAGTGGATCAAAGTGCTCTGTCATCCAAGTGCAACTAAACACTTTTTAAAAAAGCACTGGACTTTTTGCAGTTAGGAAAGTGATAGGGGTGGTGGTGGAAAATGCAGTGAAAAGTGTGGGATGAATAATTGATTAACAGGAATACATATAAACACCCCATAGGTAAATCAGGGTGATTGATTGTTGGATAACCTCCCCACAAACAAGTCAGAATGAATGCTCAATAAACACCCGGCATAGTCTATGGGTAGAAACACAATTACGGTTCCAGTGCATCTCCACCTCTTTCCTGAAAACAGGGGCACATGGCATTAGTCAACCCTGCTCCTTTATACTGTAAAACCTGGTGGGATCAGCTTGAGTGTTGTTCCTTTAGAATCAGCTTCAAAGAGATTTTACTACTGATCAGCAGATCAACCTGTTTCCCCTCCAGGTGTGGCTAATGGAAACACTTTGATCTGGTGACTAGTGTGTTTACAACCTAACAAAAAGCTTTGTGAAGGCAAATCAGGATGAATGCTCAATAAACAGCTTGCCTAGAGCAGCCCATAGTTATACCCGCCAAGGATTCAGGAAAGGGTGGGCTAGAAATTTAAATAAATGTAAGTTTTAGAAGACATTGTCTGCCTCACTTATTTTATAAGAATTAATTTTGGTTAACTCAAATGTTGTGCTTTCATAAATCCAAACTTTCAACTGAAAGTGTGACAAATTTTATATTTTTGTCCCTTTCTGAGAAGCAGATATGTGGCTGAAGACAGAGAAAGAATAAAGCAATCCATGCAGATCAGACAGCAGAAAAAGTCAGGAACAAAGAGGAGATGAAAAAGGCCTAGAGCTCCGACTACACTTCTAGAAAGGGATTCCTCATCCTGTTTCACTTGACTATAATCTGCAATTGCAGAATGACTGCAATAACTGTTACTGCTATAACCCAAGCTATGAGGATCTAGCCATTCTCATGGTCTTTAGTCTCAATGAGTCACTTCACACCCCTGTGGATATCATCGCAACAACAAATTTAATAAACACATGCATAAATAAATAAGTCCCTGCATAATTTGGGCTTTTCTGTTCTGCAAACAAAATATTGTTAGCACTGCACTGATGCTCGCTCTGGTTCAGTGTTCCATTGTGTAATATCCAATTCAAGTGCAATGAATGTGGACTAGACTGCTATGGTGAGACCAAGGGAACTCCCCAAGTCAAGCTGAAGGGTGAGGAAGGGCAGTGTGGAGCTGGCAGAATGGCCCTGGGCTTGGGAGGGGCTTCTGTATGTGCTTCTCCTCCCACTCCTGTCATTGTAAAGTGGCTTGGGTATGTGAGTGTGTTGTTGTTCTTAGGATGTGAGTCTGAATGATGTGAGTGCTTGCAGAGTGTGATTTGAAGTGCGCTAAAATGGTAAGTGCCTATGGCCATACTACCCTGAACACGCCCGACTTTGTGCGATCTCAGAAGCTAAGCAGGGTCAGGCCTGGTTAGTACTTGGATGGGAGACCACCTGGGAATAGCGGGTGCTGTAGGCTTAGATGAAGGCAATGGTAAACCACCTCTGATTACCTCTTACCATTAAAACCCTATGAATTGCCATAAGTTGTAATCGACTTGAAGGCTATAACAACAACAAAATGGTAAGTTTGAATGCATTGGTTTAGAATGTTGATATCTTTTATTAATGTGAGTGTCTTGATCTTGTAAGGGTGTGCTTGAGTAAACTGAGTGATATCTATTTCCAACTGTGGTTAGATGAAGTTCTGTTTGCTATGAGAAAGGGTCCTGGCAGTTTTAATTGTTATACTATGCTTATGCTAAATGTTTACCAAAGAGGATGTTCTGTTCAGTTGTTAGTTGTGTTTTACAATTGTAGACTGTAGGTTTTTCTTGTATTTGATGTTTAAGATGTTTTAACTTATGCTGTACACTGCTTAGAGTTTCATTTAAATATACAATGTATATACATTGTCTAAATAAATAAAAAATAAAAATGTTTTCTCCTTACAATGAAAACCAAGTCCTACAGCATGCTCTGACTTCAGAGTGCTCCTGGTGGATCCCTAGCTTTTGAGGAAGGGCAGGATCCTTCTCATCACAAGGTTTCTTCCAAGCTACGCAGAATTCACTACTCAGCCCTCCTCCTTTGGGTAACTTAACTCCCTTCTTGTGCTTTATCCTTATCTGATCCAATTCATGACCCAATCCAGTACCTTTGGAGCAGCCTTGATCTTATCCAGGGCTGACCTGACTCAGATCTGGGCCCCAAACCAATTTGACCCCTTGCACAGTTATGTGGTCGGGGGGGGGAGAGATGCCCCTTCTTTTCCTCTCCTTCCCAGCTATATGTTTAATCAGGGTTTTAAACCCTAATTAAACATGTGGTTGAGAAGGGGGAAGGAGATGAACTCAGGCTGTCTGCATGTCTTCTTATCCCCTTCTCTCCTTGCTGCCAGACTGCCCCCCCTTTAAATAGCCCTGGATTGCTCTGGGTGGACCCAATCCGACCTGGGGTGATCCGGGGCTACCTCAGCCTAAACTGTCTGACTGTTGACCTGAATTGGCCCAACTCAGTTTGTTATTCGGAATTTGGTTGGATCCGGTGCACAGCCCTAGTATTTTCTTCCTTGTCATCTCTCTCCCCAAACTGGGGATGTGTGTGCACTCCAGTGATGAAGTGAGTTAGTGCATAGTATTTTTTTTTAAGGATGATAAAAATGGTTTATTAGAAGGTGGGGAGGATGGGGGCCAGTTAGGAAGCCTGTCATAAGTGATGTTATGGGCACTAGGCAATAGGTGCTTATGAGTGACAGTCATCACCCATTCTGCACTCATGACGAGGAGAAAATTGCAACTTAATAGTATGAGTTTTGCTGAAAAAATGTATTTCCCCAGTGCAATTTTTAACAACATTATCTGGTTTCTTCAGAATAACGTAGCAACAACTGAGCATTCCAAGCACTGAAATGTCACCAAATGGAAAACCATATTGTCGCCATAACATTTTGCTGTAACATAAGATTTTGTTGTGTGAAAAACCACCCACCTGGAAAAACTCAGAGATTTCTAGGTCCTATAAAAGATTTGAAGACTATCATATTCTATGATGTACAAGTTGTGCTTTTTAACACAGGGAGGCTATTTCATACCAAGATATCTTCATATGAAAAGAGGGCAGTAAAGTAACCATGACTGGACTTTGCTACTGCAAGAAGACATGTGGAAACTGCGCCACATCATCCATAAATCGCAGAATCCTTAAAACCACACACACACACACACACATTACTTCCTCTTCAGAAAAACGTGAAGGGCTGAAGTCAGCAGGACCGTGACCAATGTGTTAAGCGAACTTGAGGTGAAAGGGCGTGTTGCTGTTGCCTCCTCCTTGGTAAAAGCCCTTGTCCTTTTCTCTGCCTGAACAGAGATACTGAGGAGATGTACAACTAAGTTATATTAATTCAACTCTATTAATGATGAGATATCATCTCTTCTCTCCACAGGAGGACAATCAAAAGGATTTAATGATGTGCTGCTCGTGTGATGACCCTGCAATCTGGTACACAGCCACTGCAAAAACTCCAACAAGTCATCCACCAGCTAGCTTACATTCTTGCCCTAATTTTGCCAGTGTTTTCTGGTCAATGGTGACAATAGAATGTACATTCATATTTTGGGCAAATTTAGAAAAAGTATGCATTCATTACATTTTAATCTCACTGTTCCTCCAAGGAAAGCAGCACACATGGCCCTCATTTTATCCTTGCAACAACCATGTGAGGTAGGCTAGGCTGAGGGATAACGGGTCATCTTCCTCCCTTTTGTGGGACCTGTGCGAAGCGTTTCAGACTCTTTTGCTTTTTTATCCAGAATAGACAGGAATAAACACACACAAACAAATCAAATAAATCAAAACAAATGAAAAAGAATTTTCATAAGAACTAATTCCTGTCCATTTTCATAACTAAAATAAATTAAACGAATGGAGCTCATTTGTTTAATTTCTCATTCATTTAAAAAATGAATTAACACCTCTGCCCAGCTCTCTCCTTCATCTGAGTCCAATAGTTGCCCCTCCATCGCACCAGCTTCTCCATGCAATGGAAGAAGTTTTGGAAGGAAACCAGTGAGAATATAGAAAGGGGGCTGAAGGAATGAAGCATGTAGAGGAAACATTAAAATAAGCCTTTCCATTGAGGCCTGCAGTTGTTGTTTAGGAGCCCCTAGTGCTTTTCTTTTTTTGTAAGATTAGGGGGACATTAGCTCTTATGCCCTGGCCAAATGCCCACTTGGGAAATTAATTCGGTTATTGCCTCTGAGGTCTCAGCTGGATATTTTTGTGTTCTTCACATTCCGCTCTATAATCCTGTGTGGTATCACTATGTGCTCCCAGGCTCTGCATTAAGAGGTGGCTGCATCTCAGTGGTAGACAACATGATTAACTTTTATATATTGAGCAAAAATATTTTGAACAAACTCAGCTAGTTGTGACCAGTAATGATACTGGATTAAAGGTGGTTGGATTTTATTTTATTTTATTATGGGGATGGAGGAGAGATCTTCACTAAATGTTATATACCTTAAGCTCAGTGATGGATGAATCTTTGAAATTTCAACTGAAAGTTAAAGCCAACCTTTTCTGTGCATTTGAAATAATCACACAGGTGTCTTAAAGCTAGTTGATCTTGTCAGTTGTCTTAAACTCAAGCCACATGCACACCATACATTTAAAGCACAAAGAATCCTGGGGCTTGTACTTGACTCCCCAACGCACCCGCCCGCCCAACCATGGATATGATTTTTTGCATATCAGGCTGCTCTAAACTCAGAGGAGCAGAGCCAGTAAAAAAAAAAAAGCTGACAATCCTGCTAAGGCCATGTAGTCTAGAAAGATGGCTCAGGTCATACATCTGCAGAGATAAGCAGGGTTATGATGAGGTACAGCCCAAGGCATTTTGGTGCCTAAGGGAGAACACAAGATACCCTCCTCACTCCCCAATTCCACAGGCAGAATCTGATCGGATGGATGGACGAATCTTATTTCAACATTGGGGATGGGACAATATCTTCTGCCATATCAAACTAAGTTAGGAGTTGCAAAGGAAGCTAGCTAGGGGAGGTGGACAGGTGGGAGGACTGCTCCTGCCCCCTGACATCTGCTGCCTCCTTCCCTCTACCTAATGGTAGGGCTGATTTCAATTACAATTAACTAAAAGGTGTCCTGATCAGGCAGATGTTCTTAAAATGGATTATTATGTTCAATAGAAGGCATTATGGCATGTGTCTTCTTAAAAGAGGCATTCCCTCTTATATAAGTAAGAAATAGGCTTATACCACAAACATACAAAACCTAAAAATGAAGAAAGAAGGGGGGGTTGCTTCAGAACTATTGTTTCACATGCAAATTCAGTCCATTCATCAACTAAAGCTCATATTAATTTTTCTTTTCCTATCATGAAATTTTATTTTCAAATAAACATATAGGCAGCAAAATGGAAGAACATGCATAACAATATAAGATTAAGGGAAAAAGGAAAGTAGCTGATTACAGTCCTTAGTATAATATAGCTTGTGAGGCTGTGATTGTAAAACAGCCCAAGCAGACTCTCACTAACTATTGAGAGGGTTTGGAGCCACATCATTATTATTATTATTATTAAATTTTATTTATACCCCGCCTTTCGGCCAAAGGCCCTCAAGGCGGCTTACAAAGAAAAATAAACACAGGTGTAGAAATACAATAAAAGTACAATAAAAACAATACAATTTACAAAAATTAAATTAAATAACAAACCGCCAAGGAAGAGGAGGTGGTGTTAGCGGGGGCGGCAGCTCCCGAGATGCAGAAGGGTGACAGTCAGAATGTACTAGGGTTGTCAGGTTCCTGGCCTGAGACTGATCCTGTATCTTTAGGAGAAGAGAGAGTCAGCCAAGTGCAGGTGTTCTTGCAACACTGTAATGAGAAAAACCACAAGGTGGGATTCTCCCTTCCCCCTGCACAACTTCTGAAGATACAGAAGACCTCTTGGTTGCCAGGCCCGGCCTCCAAGAAGTCTTCTGTATCTTTAAAAGTTGTGCAGGGGGAAGGGAGAATCCCACTTTGTGGTTTTTCCCATTACAGTGTTGTAAGAACACCTGCACTTGGCTGACTTTCTCTTCTCCTAAAGATACAGGATCAGTCCCAGGCCAGGAACCTGACAACCCTAGATGTACACTAGGGTTGCCAGGCTCAGGGCCTGAGAATGATTCTGTATCTTTAAGAGAAGAGAAAATTCAGCCAAGTTCAGGTTTTCTTGCAACACTGTAATGGGAAAAACTACAAGGTGAAATTCTCCCTTCCCCCTGTACAACTTTTAAAGATACAGAAGTCTCCAATAGGTCTTCTGTATCTTTAAAAGTTGTGCAGGGGGAAGGGAGAATTTCACCTTGTGGTTTTTCCCATTACAGTGTTGCAAGAAAACCTGCACTTGGCTGACTTTTTCTTCTCCTAAAGATACAGAATCATTCTCAGGCCCTGAGCCTGGCAACCCTAATGTACGCGCATCTGTCTGTCTCTGTTTCTTTGACTGAACTGATAAGATGCTTAAAGGACTTCCACACTGGAAATAAACAGAATACCATGAAGCCATAACGTGTTTTTTACTCCCAAATTTATCAACCTGTTAGTAAGTTCTGTTTTATATATATATAAATTATCAGCCTGCTGCTGTTTAGAAGGTTGCTTAGGAAAGCTCATATTTATTGACTAAGATTTCTTTAATCAGTTGACAGCTTTACTTTAACAAAAAATGACACAGAACCCCAAACTCTGGAAGATCCTATCATAGATCTGCATCATGTCTGTTTCAAAAGTGAAGTAGGGAAGTCACCTGTCTCTCATGCTCACCTACTTCAGAGAATAAATGCAGGTAAGAAGCATTAAGCATTTTGTGGACAGCAAATACTGTGGAAACTATTAATGAACAGAACCATTGGCACAAACGTGTACATTAAATCTGGCACGCAGAGTAGATGTACTCCAACATGAGAGCTAACATTTGCAATACTGTTTTCAATGCAACATCTCAGTCTCCAGGTTGTCCTTTGAACAAGGAATGGATTCTGTGGATCTAGAACAATTTGTGAGCTATCAAGCTGAACAGCACACTAGAATCAGAGAATCATAAAATAGTAGAGATGGAAGGGGCCTCTAAGAACATCAAGTCCAACCCCCTGCTTGATGCAGGAATCCAGTAGCCACTTACTGTAACCTTTGAAGTGCTTGACAGCCCCTTCCATTTTTGCTATTCCAGTGGGCCAGCTTTTGTGAGCCCTGTTTGGCTTGGTGGGATTGCAGAGCAGCACATGCTGTACTTCTGTTTTTAAATGAACTCCCTTTTAAAAAAACAACATCTACAATGAATTATGTATCCTACTAGTCTGAAAGATTACACTGTTCGCCCTAAAACTCACACAGTGCCTGGGCTGTAGATATATATGTTTCAGTTCAGAAAAGTGCCACTTATTTGGCATAGCTATTTACACCAATTTTAGCTCTGCTGGAATACATCTCAGTGGCCTCACAAAATTATACTGCACCGCCATATAATTTAATTTCTTGATTTGCTTCTGGCTGGTGGTTTAACGACAGGCTTTCTGAAATGCACATAGATTTTTTTGAGGTATTAACATATTTTCTTTTGAAACTGTATGAGGCTTTTCTAAAAAAGTAATGGATTTTTGCTCTCTTACCCTCCTTTGCCCCCAAATCTGAGCCAAACATATTCAAACTGTAACTCAGTTAAGTTAGAAGATTCCTATCGTCTCAGCAGGGAATCCCATCCTTTTATTCCACAAATCAGCATCCTTTTTATTTGACTTTCTGATGTCCAATGTAAAAGGGATCCTTATTTCCTTAAGTTTAACTTTGACGCTAATGCTGCAGTGCTCTTTGATAGCTAAGAACACAAGGGCTGGTTTCAGGACCGACTGAAAACTTCATCAGAAAGGGAAAGGGAGGGGGAAGGAGGGGAACTGGTAGAAAGTGATACTGTTGAAACAACTCTTTGAAATTGTCCAAATGATGTTTGATGTGCCAGTTCCTTAAAGCTGAAGCCATACCTTTAGCATCAAACGTGTCTTTTTTGGGGCGGTGGGCACAAGTAGGGAAGCAAGGAAATGTAATAGCAATTTGTGTGCATGTGTGATGTGCAAAAGGAATGAGTTTCATATTAGCCTGTAATGGTTCCAAAGGTAATGCCTTTTAAAATGTATTTATCAGGATTTAGACAAGATGCTTTAATTCTTTTTTTTTCTTGTTTGGGTGAGCACTCTTTTTTATTTTTTCAAAAAAATGGCAGAGAAGGATAAAAAGGAAAAAGAAAAGAACTGACAGTCCAAAACAGATGGGATTACTTTAAAAATGATCTCCACATATAAAGCAAAAACTGGAATTACAAACTCTGTTCATGGAAGGGTACATTGGAAGCAAAAATTGTAATGACATGTTGAAGCCCATCTGAGCCCTCTTTCTGTTTATTAGATTGCTATGCCTAATGTGTTTCATATAGGAATGACAAGAAATGTTATGTCCACTTATTTTGATTTCTTCTACCCAATAGACCAGGGCTCCATTTTGAGGTCATAAGAAGTTACCATATGTTCTGAAACCAAGTGACAGGGAAAAGTCCAATCCTACTTCTCCGGTGCCCTTATTTTTTCATGTCTTTTTCTCATGGTGACCATTTTGGGAATGTACTTCACATGTGTTGAACTGAAAAGCTCAGCAAATCCTGGAATAAACCCTGCTGAATGAAGTGATGTGGGTAACTATGTTTAATTATTTGTTTTTAACTGTTTTATTGATAATTGTAATGTTTTTGTAAACTACTTAGAGGCCTTTACATTCAAGCAGTATATACATTTTGTTAAAGAAAGAAAAATCACAAGGGACAGGGCCTTTTTGGTGGTGGTACTCTGGTTATGGAACCATTTTCCCTGGGAGCCTCCCCTGGAGCAATCTCTAAGGTCTTTTCAATGCCAGACCTTTCTGTTCATCCAGGCCTTTTCAATAACTGATCTAGTAAGGGAATATTGTTTAAAAAAACAAAACTGTGCTTTAACTATGGGGTCATGGTGAGCTTTGTTTTTGTTGTGTTTTCATAGTTTTATGGTTTGATGTATTCTTTTGTATTTAACTTTTTTTAAAAAAAGCTTATTTATTGTAGGCCACCCAGAGAACTTTATGTTATGAGGAGCCACACAAATTCTGTAAATGTATTTATTTATTAAATTTATATCGTGCCCTTCCGCCCAAAGGAGCCCCAGTGGGAAACAACTAGCAATAAAACAATTAAAAATTATTAAAATCCATTCCAATACAGATGCACTCTAGCTCTGGATTTGGTGGTATTCCCACTGTTGGTTCTCCCCTCCCATCTTAGTTTGCTCTGTCCATTGAATGCTGGGCAAGCAGCAGCTCCAGAGTCTTTCATGGTTACCAACAGGGGTGTAATTGTCCAGGGTCTTGGGGGGGATCTTAGACCCTTTACTTTTTTGGGAGTCATGTCTCATCAGGGTCCCTATGTCTCCAGCGTCCTGTGAGCCAAACAGAAAGGGGAGTGTGTTAGCTACTGAGAAGAGTCTTCTAACTTGCTTCCTTGTAATCTCCTGCTGATTGAAGCCAGCCAGAGTCAAAGGAGTTCCTATTAGTTCCTAAAGGACAGTCAAATGGTGGCAGTAGTAGAGAAGCAGAAAGCAGTATTGAAGCCTGGACAGATAATTCTATAATCTTAGAAGGTTGTACAATTTTAGAAGGAGGTGTGGCTGTGACTACCATGAAGGGACTCTGCACTTCTGAAATTGCCACTAAACTACTGGTCACCCACCCACCTAGCCTCTGATGGTGAAAATGACTTGTTTTACGTTTAAGGGAGCCTCGAGCAAAAAGCCCTCGAGTGAGCTCACTTCTATGTTGGAGGCCTTCTTCAACTTTGGTGGGCCCAATAGCAGGGGGGCCACTGCACTCAATCAACCCTGAATTTGGAGCAACCATTTAAATTTCCCACATGCTGTGGAATGAACCGTCATCATGAGCGTTGTGAGAAGTCAAAATGGTGACTCTCAAGTGGCCTTGGGCAGGGGTCAAGTTCACCGCAGGCCCTGCCAGGGTGCTGGGGCCCTGGTGGCTATCCACAGGTGTTGCATCATCATACCAGAGCTGTAATGGGCTGATGGCCAAACACATATATGTGACTATGTCTTTCTGTATTTTGCATAACAGCTTGCTCCCTGTAGTGGACATATAACATTGTTTTGACTTCCCAGATGCTTTAACACCAATACTATGAAGCAAATTATAATAAATATGCTTTCTTATAATAAATATGTTTTTAAAGCCTTCTATAATTTACTGAGCTACCATTTCAAAGTGTTAAAACCATTCATAGCTTTATGACTACATATTAATCTGCTCATTTATTGCTTTGTAAGGCTATTTTGACAAAAGTTCATTATCAAGACTGCTAAATGCTTTTAAAGCATTGATTGGAGAAATTATTGCATCATCGTGATAGACACAGCGTGTTAAGATGGATAGCATGACTTGGACGGGCTGAAAGTTCCCCCCTTTTAATTGGATCGATCCCCAGAATAAACGAAGTTTAATTGAATTTAGTGGAAAATTGAGCAGTTGTTTTCAAGTCTCTGTCGATAGGCATTATTTCAATTACATGATGATGTGCAGTGCAGAGAGTTTGCAAACAGACAGAGTGGGCACAGAGGCTGCCCGCTAAACATGATCTTCACACTGAGTGTGTTTTACTTGACCTTTCCAGGATGGTATCATTTTCCCAAAAGCAGATCATTAAGAGAAACGCTGGCCACTCAAATGGTTTTGCTAACGCTGGGATTGCAAGGGAGAGCTGCACTGTTACCAAAGTTGAAAGAAGAAAATGGGATGGGAATAGAAATGGGCAGTGATTGCTCAGTTGGTCCTTTCCCCCATCTCTAATTATCAACTGTTAGCAACTTATATCTTATGATTATGACCCCAATGTTTGTAAACAATGGCAATTTTGCAAGCAATGCACAAACACGAAACAACCTCATGAGCAAGTTTTTGTAATCTATTTCTTATTTTTGTAATCTATTACAAAATTTAGGATATGCCTTATAGAGAGACAGCGATAGAAACCTGAATATACAAGAGAGAGAGAGAGAGATTATTATGTCTGTATAATAAATTACTCTCCACTGCCCAGTAGGAGCATTAAATTCTTCCTGCTGAAATACGAGAGGCCCCATTGGTATTGGCAGTCTGCCGGCTCTTGAAGATGCACCTGTTTAGACAAGCATTGCCCCGATCTCCTGACCCGAACCTCCTGATCTAATAGTTTTAATTGCTGTTTTAACTGATAAGCTGTTGTACCTTTTAATTTTGAATGTTTTTCTATTGTTTTAATTATGTGTTGATATCATTTTATAACTAGTTTTACATTTGTAAACAGCTTAGAAGCCATTTTGTCAAGTAAGCAGTAAATAAATAAATAATGTGCCTGAAAAAGGGGGGGTGACACTGCAGTGGCAGGCTCTGTCCCTGCATGCTCACTAGAACAGCCTTTCCCAACCTTTGGATCCCCAGATCTTGTTGGTCTACAACTCCCATCAGCTTCAGCCAGCGTGGCAACGGTCAGGAATGATGGCAATTGTAGTCCAGCAACATCTGGGGACCCAAAGGTTGGGAAAGGCTTCACTAGAACACCTGAACAGAGCTGCTATGTGCACAGGTGTGCAAGTGGGGGATCAGTTAAGGCATTTTAATTAACACACATACATTGTACACCTGTACATTCCTCACACCCAATAGAGTCTAAAAAAGGCTGACATCTTGTTAATATGTGAACTCTGCCCCTCACCTCTTGCTCATCACTGTCCTTCTACAGCAGTGATGTGGAGCCTGTGGACCTCCAGCTTCCATCAGCCACAGCCAGCATGGCCAAAGGTCAGGGATGATGAACGCTGTAGTCCAACACATCTGGAGGGCCACAGATTCCCCATCATGGTTCCAGGCGGTGCTTAATTTCACAGCCTGCTTCTGTCAAAAAGCCAGTATTTTGAAGGCAGTAGGCAAGGAGTTTAGGTAATGCTTAATTTGAAGAAGGGCTTCAAGGCTCAGCTTTGGAATTGGGTTTCAGTGGCAAAGTATGACCTCATGATCGCTCAGATAATCCACACAAAGAAAGAGGGTTGATTAGCTTGATTTATCTTCCCCTGAGGGAAGAGCCATAAGCTCAGTGGTAGAGCACTAGCTTTGTATGTAGAAGATTCAATCCATGTTATCTCCAGGTACGACTGGGAAAAGACTCCTGTCTGAAACCCTGGAGTGCTTTTGCCAGTCAGAGTAAATACTAGGCTAGCTGGACAAACTCTGATCTAGTATGGCAGCTTGTTATGTTCCAATTCCTTTTGGAAAGAGCCATAGCTCAGGGGTATAATACTTGTTTTGTATGCAAACGGCCCAAGATTCAATCCTGGGCACCTCTACAGAGGGTAAAACAGCTAGACTGGTGAGGACTAGAGAGAGGGCTTTTTCAATAGTGGCCCCCACCCTGTGGAACTCTCTCCCAAATGATCTCCGCCATGCCCCTTCTATGATGAGCTTCCGCCGGGCCTTGAAGACCTGGCTCTTCAGGCAGGCATTTGGGGTGGGTTAGGTATTTACTGTTACGGTTTTAAATTTTAACGTTTTAATGTATTGTTTTTTTATCTTGTACATCACCCAGAGTGGCTGAACAACCAGCCAGATGGGCGACTAATAAATTTAATAAATAAATAAATAAATAAATGTTTATCTGAAACCCTAGTGAGCTGTTGTCAGAATAAGCAATATGGAGTGAAGTGGAGCAATGTTCTGGCTTGGTATAAAATACCTTCCTATGTTTCTTTTCAATGAGGTATGAACTTTCCTATAATACAACTTGGAGAAACCTGTGGAGAAGAATATTATGAATGAATTTTAAGGTTATTTCCACGAGAATATGTGTGAAGGCATGCAATTTCCATGATTATCACTTCTTGTCCTGAAGGAGAAGCAGGATTGGTACAGGAGGATGACTTGCTGTACAGCCAACAGAGTGGTGGTATCTTGGAGCTCCTGCAAAGGGAAACAAATCTTCATTAAAATCTTCATTCTTTTTATTCTTCTTGTTTATCTGCCAACTTTGCTTGGAAGAAAATGGAAATGGACTGCCTTCAAGTCGATTCCGACATACAGTGACCCTATGAATAGGGTTTTCATGGTAAGCGGTATTCAGAGGGGGTTTACCATTTCCTTCCTCTGAGGCTGAGAGGCAGTGACTGGCCCAAGGTCACCCAGTGACCTCCATGGCTGTGTGGGGATTTGAACCCTGGACTCCCAGGTCGTAGTCCAACTCTTTTCCACCCTTGCTCTTTTTATGTACTATGTTATCTAATTCAGTGCGTGTTAATGATCTTTACATTTATGAACCACTTGAATGCAGGGATGGAAGGATCTATTAATTTTGGTTCTCTCAGTTTCTCATTTTTCCAGTCTTAAATTCAGGTCTCCACATTTCTGCAAGTTGTGTTTTTTTTTTTTAAATCCTCACAATAATTCTTCAGCATTCTAGTGCAAATTTCTCTTAATGAACACATTTTGGATGCAGTTTTGACTAATGTACAGTTTTGCAACCACTTTCTCCTAATATAATGTATTTTGTATGTTATATTCACCTAATACTGCATATTGATTTTTATGTATGCATTCTAATATACGCATGGTTGAACTACATTGCAAAATTCAGGTAAGTGTGAATTTTGAAGGAAGGCTCTGCTTCATTTCTCTTACTGTTTCGAAAATTGTGAATTTGACTCAGCTTGAAATGCAAACTGAATCAAATTTCTCCTCCCATCCCTAATTGGATGGTTCCATTCTTTCACTGTTATATCCTTGCATGGGGCCAATCAGGCTTGGCCTTGCCATGAGGCCAAGTGAGGCACATGCTGGGGAGCTGGGAGTGGCAGTGAGATGTGGAAGGGCGAAGATGTGTGTGCTTACCCTACTAAGTTAGCCTGCTGCTGTTGGGAGTGGTTGTGGTGGGAAATGCTGCCCCACTGCCAGTGTTGAAATAATGTACATGGAAGGAGAGGTGTGTAGTGGGGAGGCACCATCTTCTCCTTTGCCCTGGGTAGCAAAATGCTTTTGGCTAGCCCTGAGGCCAACTGTAGCAAAATTTAGAGATGATGGCGCTTTTCAAAATAAGTGTGTGTGTATGTGTGAGTGAGAGAGAGAGAGAGAGAGAGAGACTTCATCAGCATTCATCAAAGAGAAGGCCACAGTCACTTCCTTTAGTGCAGCATAGGCAAAAGCACCGAGTCCCTATTGTTACAGATTTGTTAGTTATTTGTTTTAACGGCACTGATCCTAATGAATTCATTCGGTATTCATTGCCTGTCATCTGCATTTCTGTAAGTCTGCAGCTCTAATTTGGGACAATTAAAATGAAGTGTTAGTGAGAAATATTTCCCGTGCCTTGCACAGGCTATAATGTCCTGCCACTCTCATATATATACAAAGAGAGAGAGAGAAAGAGAAAGAGAGAGAGAGGAAAGTGGGGAGCTTTGAGATTTACTCACTACATACTGCTGATGCTTAGGAAGTGATCTTACAGCATGATCTGGGGAGTTTAAGGAATTAATACAGCAGAGATAATTTTCATGGGTCAGTGTGCTGTGCTTGCCTGTAGATTTGTCTAGATTAGACCCTGGGAGCAGCTAATTGAAAAAAGTACCTGTGTCGGCTTAGTTTTAAAACAATAGGCAGATATTTGCCTTGAGGGTGAAATGGACAAAGAAGCTGTATAAATGGAAGCAAGAAATTTGTCACACATGCCACAGTTTGTGTTGTAAATTAGATAATCTTTTGTAATTTCTGGGTTTAGGGAAAGCAAGTGATTTAAATAACTGAATACGTGTGTGTCTGCGTGTAACATTTTAGGTTCTTTTGAAAGTACAGTTGAAACATAATTCCTCTGTGTGTTCCAGTTAATTATCATTTGCTGTATGTCTGGCATCAAAGCTTTACTAGCATGGAGAGGATCATTTCTTCATCACAATACCACTTTCAGGATTCATTTATCTTGTCTTTTAGACTAATTATCCCTGAATTCACCAGTAGGCTGTCACACTCACATTCGCTAATAAATGTAGTTTTAAATCAGCGGCTTACTGTGTTGCAATTGGTACAAGCCAGCCTTGCATTGTGTCTAACTGGAGCTATTCATCTGTGATCACAACACTAAAGGGAGAACAACAACATTACCGTTTGTATGAATGATCATGCTTATTTATATGCAAATACGTCTGACAAATCAATAATGTATGATTTAGCTGTTCAGTGTGCATTAGTAGAAGTGCTGGCAGTCCTGGGTGGCCGTCGTAAACAGAACATCAGCCCCCCCCTCCCTTCCACTTCTATGCATTCCCCCAGTCAAGTGTTTGAAAAATGGACTGTTTCCTCTTGTGCCAAGTGCCTGCACAGAATGACCTCAATCCCTTTTGTCGGCCACGTGGCTGCTAAAGGTTGGCAAGGTGGTGGTTTTCTGCACTGGGGGGGGGGAACCACTGGATGCTGTGGAAGGAAGGCTGCTTGGCAAGAAAGCTTTGGAGATGTAATGGGGAATACCCCCTACCAAGAAGCATCTTTATGATAAATGGGCTGATAAGTTGGCATAACAGTGAGAACTGTGTGAGTGACAGCAATGGCAAAGGGAAACAGTCAGCTAGGCCCACAGGGAGGATGGATTAAGTGTGCAAAGAAGAACCGTTTCTGGCTTTCTGGAGTCTGGAGTAGTAACTTCACAGAATCATGGAAAGGAACAGACATACATTACTGTGGCCACCTCGTAACAATATGGTAAACTCAAAGCCCTGCACACAAAGATATTCTAAAGTAATCATAAAGTGCACTGAATGAGGCAGAAAAATGGAAGCCTCTATTGAGAAACAGAGGCAAAGAGTTTGGCACAACACTACCCAAAATGATCTGCCTGAGGCAACTCTGCCCAATGCTTGGGGTGGCCCTGTGTCCTGCTTTACAGATGCCAATCCTCTGTTTGAGGGTTGGTCAGAGGACGGTGTCCTGGAGTCTTCCCTTTGAAGACATGTCCAGTCCAAGTCTACTTTAAAGATAAATAAACTCTAAGAAAGGAGAGCAGGAGCCTTGAAGTTGTCCATCAACAGTTATCACCTTGACAACAGACTGAGCAGGTACACAGGCCACCTGATCACACTCATGCCCCTTATGCATAAATGATCACTTATAAATATACTGAATTTGGTTATTCTGGTATATTGTTATTTTTAATGGAGAAAGAAAGTATAAAAAAGAGAGAAAAGAGAAAAATGATTATATTATCTTTTTTTAGTTACAAAAAACTCTTGTGAGCCACTTCAAGGTCTTGTTGTCAGAAGGCACTGGAGTACACGTTTTAAAACAAACAAATGAAAAAAACTTCAGCAAAACCATTCTATCTGGTCAGAAAAATCCCTGACTCACTGGCTATCCAGGTTTCTAAAAACAACAGTTAGAAATTTCTTTTCTCATCTCTCTATATAGGACTGGCTCCTAAATATTTCATCTTAGAAACAGAAACTCAAGAATTTGCATCTTCTCCTGCTTTTATTTTTGTTTGTATCTACAAAAGTCTGCTTGTTCAAAGGAACCTCAGTCCAGTTTTAGAGATCCTCCAAATGGTCCATATTTTATGGACTACAAATATATGCTGTTTCGAGGGTCAACTCAAGACACTTTGCCACCCCAAATTCACTGTGCAGGTAGATTTTTTTCTCTCAGCTTCCATTCCTCACCTGTAAAATGGGATTAATTTTACATATTCCATTTCTATAATTTTTGTGTTCTGTATTTCTACACTAGGAAACACACCCACACCTACACACAAATGTGTGCATGGCTCATGATGATAAAACATTAAAAACAAATCCAAGTAAAATAATAATAATAAAAAACAAAGCACATCCAACAGCATTACAGAACCACATCACGTATTACAAGTGTGACCAAATGCTTGACAGAAACGCCATGTTTTTGCAGCACAGAAAAAAAAAAAGCCAACAGCAAATCGGCCAGATGGACATCTATTCATAAGAGAGACAACAATAAATATTTTAAAGTATCTTGGAAATAAGAAATGCCAAATACAGGACAATAATTGTACATACATGGCTTTTGAGGGATGGCTTTTGGGTGTATGTGAGATTTGCATCTTTTTGGATGTTGCAACTATTGCTGGTCTGTACAGTTGGATTTCGACATAGACTGAGCCAGCCCAAGACATTTTACTGCCCGAGGCAGAGCTATAAATGGTGTCCTCCACTATCACCATGTAGAGTACGCAAAAGCAACCAAGCTACTTTGGCACTTCAGGCAGAAAATCTCTCAAGAACCTCTCCACTTCCCTGGCATGATAAATACTATAATAAATAGTATATTAAATAACTAATAATTTGCTGCCCTTTCTTGACACCCAAAATCAGCCGCCTGAGGCAGCCAACTCACTCTGCTTAATGGCAGGGCTGGCCCTAATATAGATTTTTTTAAACACACACAGAGAGAGAGAGAGAGAGAGAGAGAGAGGGCTGACCCTGCCATTATTGCAAGTATATATTAGAGATGGGTGAATATGTCCATTTCAATTTCTCTCCGTTTTTCATTTTTTAGTTCAGCCTTAAATTCGGGGCTCCACATTTCCACACCAGTTTGTGATTTTTTTTAAAAAAAGTCCTCATGAAAATTCATCAGCATTTTAGTGTGAATTTCTCCTCCCCCCATTTTGTATGCGATTTTGCCCAATATACACATTTTTGTAAAACAATTCCCCCTAATATAATGAATTTTTGTATGTTATTTTCACTAATATATCCATTTATATGCACACTTTACCCCGCTATATGCATTTTGTACACATTACTTGGCTGGTGAACTGCACAGCAAAATATGGAGAAGTGCAAATTCCAACGGATGGCTGTTTTGGCTTGTGTATTGTTTTGGAAAGTGCAAATTTGTTAAGTTCACCTTCAAATGTGAACTGAATCAAACTTTCCTCTGTCCTGTGTGTGTGTGCGTGTGCATGTATACGCGCGCACGCGCGCACACACACGCACACACACACACACACACACTATTGGTATATAAACCTATGCTACATAAATCTAGCCGTATATAACTGTAGATAATTCAGTGCCCGCAGCAATTTGCAAAATCGTTCGGAGTGCAGCCAAAGCAAAAGAAATAATCTTGGCAGAAAGGGTAATGGGTAAGGGCTCAAACAGAAGCATCAGGGAGGGTGGAAGGAGAGAAAGAGTCACTTTAATGGCCTGCATGAATTGTCAAGGAAACCCTCTGCAGACTTCAGCATCTTGGCTCAGTCTCCCTCTGACACAGGAGCGACATTTATAGGTCATAACTCTGAGAAGCAGTCGGTCTCACTGGCACTATTATGCTTAAATGTGAAGAGCTTCATCTGCTGACTATCACAGTGGAAAAGGCAACTTGAGCAGTTAAAGTACCACTTCAGGAGAATCCCTGTGGAGGGAGTGAAATGAGTGAGAAAGAGGGAAAGAATAATGAAGCATTCTCAGACCTCGCCTCTTTCGCTGGATTAGGTTCCCCCTATTTAGCATTCATCATCATTTTTATTTCTGCTCTGTATCTATGTGGCCAGATGGCATAACTAAATTCCCCAATATGTTTTTAACTACCACTCACTTATAGGCATAGCTCCTTGAAGTTGGCACCCTTCTTTGTGGAGGATAAGGCTAACAATGGCTACTAGACACGATGGCTATGTTCTGTCTCTACGGTTGCTGGGAATTGCAAGTGGGGAGAGTGCAGTTGCACTCAGATCCTACCTGTGGGCTTCTCATAGATGTCTGCTTGACCACCAGGCTGCCAACTAGATGTTGCTCCTTTTAAAAACCAAGTTCCACTCCACTTCCACAGATTCAAATCTCTGTGCCTAGAATAAATTGTGCTGTTCAATAGGGCTCAGGTTGTAGGAAGAAACTATGGAATTTGCTACCACAGGATGTAGTGATGCCCACCAACTTAGATGGCTTTGAAACAGAATTAGACCAATTCATGGAGGATAAGGTTATCAATGGTCTCTAGTCATGATGGCTACAACCTCCAGGATCACAGGAAGCATGCCTCAGAATACCAGTTGTTGGAGAGTGTTATTGCTTACATATTCTGCTTGTGGATTTTCCAAAGGCATCTGTTTCACTACTACCCTGGGATAACAGAATGCTGGACAAGATAGCCATTTGCTCTGATCCAGCAGGATCCAGCAGTACTGTTGTTGTTGATGGTGACAACGATGATGATAATTACATTTATGAATTGCTTCCACAAGAAATTTGCAATAAAAATAAACAAATAAATAATAAAAGCAATTTGCGATATAATAAAAACATATATAAAACACACACACTGTTAAAACAATTACATATATAAAAAACATACACACACAAACGTTACTGTGATAAACAAAACAGATGTTATTAATGTGGCAAAATGTTTCAGCTTCCACCTTCATCAGCTGCTCTGATAAAAATGAAAGGATGCTGTTGCCAAGTGGCTGTTACAGGGCTTTGAGAATGGAATATTCAAAAGGGTTTCAGTTGCTAAAGCTAAGTGATGTCAGTACTATCGTCCAGGATGAGGCCATGTGGTGTTAATGGGCCCAGTGTGTACATCCAGACATTGTTCGTCTTTGCTAACATTGTAGGATCAACTGGCTTCTCTGTTGAAATCCTAGAGTATTGAAGGAACTGGCTGAAGAACTCTCAGAATCGCTGTCTATTATCTTTGCAAAATCATGGAGAACTGGTGAAGTGCCGGATGACTGGGGGAGAGCTAATGTTGTCCCTATCTTCAAAAAGGGCAAGGAGGAGGAACCGGGGAACTACAGACCAGTCAGCCTAACATCAATCCCTGGAAAAACTCTGGAGCAGATTATAAAGCAGTCAATCTGTAAGCACCTTGAAAGCAATGCAGTGATTACTAGGAGCCAAAATGGATTTATGGAGAACAAATCCTGCCAAACTAATCTTATCTCATTTTTTGATCGGGTAACCTCCCTTGTAGACTGTGGGAATGCTGTGGACATAATATATCTTGACTTCAGCAAAGCTTTTGACAAAATGCCCCAAGATAGTCTGATTAGCAAGCTAGCTAAATGTGGTCTGGATGGAAAAACTATCAGGTGGATCCACAGTTGGCTCCAGAATCATACTCAAAGAGTGCTTATCAATGGTTCCTTCTCAAACTGGGCAGAAATAATGAGTGGGGTACCACAGGGCTCAGTCCTGGGCCCAGTGCTCTTTAACATTTTTATTAACGACTTGGATGAGGAGGTACAGAGCATGCTTATTAAATTTGCAGATGATACAAAATTGGGGGGCATAGCTAATACCGTGGAAGACAGAAAGAAAATTCAAAGGGACCTTGATAGGCTGGAGCATTGGGCTGAAAATAACAGAATGAAATTCATAAGAACATAAGAACATAAGAAGAGCCTGCTGGATCAGGCCAGTGGCCCATCTAGTCCAGCATCCTGTTCTCACAGTGGCCAACCAGGTGCCTGGGGGAAGCCTGCAAGCAGGACCTGAGTGCAAGAACACTCTCCCCTCCTGAGGCTTCCGGCAACTGGTTTTCAGAAGCATGCTGCCTCTGACTAGGGTGGCAGAGCACAGCCATCACGGCTAGTAGCCATTGATAGCCCCATCCTCCATGAATTTGTCTAATTTTCTTTTAAAGCCATCCAAGCTGGTGGCCATTACTGCATCTTGTGGGAGCAAATTCCATAGTTTAACTATGCGCTGAGTAAAGAAGTACTTCCTTTTGTCTGTCCTGAATCTTCCAACATTCAGCTTCTTTGAATGTCCCCGAGTTCTTGTATTATGGGAGAGGGAGAAGAACTTTTCTCTATCCACTTTCTCAATGCCATGCATAATTTTATGCACTTCTATCATGTCTCCTCTGACCCGCCTTTTCTCTAAACTAAAAAGCCCCAAATGCTGCAACCTTTCCTCGTAAGGGAGTCGCTCCATCCCCTTGATCATTCTGGTTGCCCTCTTCTGAACCTTTTCCAACTCTATAATATCCTTTTTGAGATGAGGCGACCAGAACTGTACACAGTATTCCAAATGCAGCCGCACCATAGATTTATACAATGGCATTATGATATCGGCTGTTTTATTTTCAATACCTTTCGTAATTATTGCTAGCATGGAATTTGCCTTTTTCACAGCTGCCGCACACTGGGTCGACATTTTCATCGTGCTGTCCACTACAACCCCGAGGTCTCTCTCCTGGTTGGTCACTGCCACTTCAGACCCCATGAGCGTATATGTGAAATTCAGATTTTTTGCTCCAATATGCATAATTTTACACTTGTTTATATTGAATTGCATTTGCCATTTTTCCGCCCATTCACTCAGTTTGGAGAGGTCTTTTGGAGCTCTTCACAATCCCTTTTTGTTTTAACAACCCTGAACAATTTAGTGTCGTCAGCAAACTTGGCCACTTCACTGCTCACTCCTAATTCTAGGTCATTAATGAACAAGTTGAAAAGTACAGGTCCCAATACCGATCCTTGAGGGACTGCACTTTCTACAGCCCTCCATTGGGAGAACTGTCCGTTTATTCCTACTCTCTGCTTTCTGCTTCTTAACCAATCCCTTATCCACAAGAGGACCTCTCCTCTTATTCCATGACTGCTAAGCTTCCTCAGAAGTCTTTGGTGAGGTACCTTGTCAAACGCTTTTTGAAAGTCTAAGTACACTATGTCCACTGGATCACCTCTATCTATATGCTTGTTGACACTCTCAGAGAATTCTAATAGGTTACTGAGACAGGACTTTCCCTTGCAGAAGCCATGCTGGCTCTGCTTCAGCAAGGCTTGTTCTTCTATGTGCTTAGTTAATCTAGCTTTAATAATACTTTCTACCAGTTTTCCAGGGACAGAAGTTAAGCTAACTGGCCTGTAATTTCCGGGATCCCCTCTGGATCCCTTTTTGAAGATTGGCGTTACATTTGCCACTTTCCAGTCCTCAGGCACAGAGGAGGACCCGAGGGACAAGTTACATATTTTAGTTAGCAGATCAGCAATTTCACATTTGAGTTCTTTGAGAACTCTCGGGTGGATGCCATCCGGGCCTGGTGATTTGTCAGTTTTTATATTGTCCATTAAGCCTAGAACCTCCTCTCTCATTACCACTATTTGTCTCAGTTCCTCGGAATCCCTTCCTGCAAATGTTAGTTCAGGTTCAGGGATCTGCCCTATATCTTCCACTGTGAAGACAGATGCAAATAATTCATTTAGCTTCTCTGCAATCTCCTTATCGTTCTTTAGTACGCCTTTGACTCCCTTATCATCCAAGGGTCCAATCGCCTCCCTAGATGGTAAATTCAACAGGGATAAATGCAAAGTTCTACATTTAGGAAAAAGAAACCAAAAGCAGAGTTATAAGATGGGAGATACTTGGCTCAGCAATATGACATGTGGGAAGGATCTTGGAATTGTCGTTGATCACAAGTTGAATATGAGCTAACAGTGCGATATGGCTGCAAAAAAGGCAAATGCTATATTAGGCTGCATTAACAGAAGTCTAGTTTCCAAATTGCATGAAGTACTAGTTGCCCTCTATTCAGCACTGGTTAGTCCTCATCTTGAATACTGCATCCAGTTCTGGTCTCCACACTTCAAGAAGAATGCAGACAAACTGGAACAGGTTCAGAGGAGGGCAACAAGGGTGATCAGGGGACTGGAAACAAAGCCCTATGAGGAGAGACTGAAAGAACTGGGCATGTTTAGTCTGGAGAAGAGAAGACTGAGGGGAGATATGATAGTACTCTTCAAGTACATGAAAAGTTGTCACACAGAGGAGGGCTGGGATCTCTTCTCGATCGTCCCAGAGTGCAGGACATGGAATAATGGGCTGAAGTTGCAGGAAGCCAGATTTCGACTGGACATCAGGAAAAACTTCCTAACTGTTAGAGCCATATGGCAATGGAACCAATGACCTAGAGAGGTAGTGGGCTCTCCGACACTGGAGGCCTTCAAGAGGCAGCTGGACAGCCATCTGTTCGGAATGCTTTGATTTCGATTCCTGCATTGAGCAGGGGGTTGGACTCGATGGCCTTATAGGCTCCTTCCAACTCTATTATTCTATGATTCTATGAATGACTGATAAGTCTGACAGGCTGTGGGTCTCAGAACTGAAAATGTTTAGCAAGCTTGTGTGAAGTGCTGTTTAATGCTTGTATAACTGTATCACAATTAAAAACAAGTCTCTGTATAAAAACAATTAAAACAATAACAGCACATAAAATCAATTCAGATCCAATGCAGATACCTAGTGGGATAAAGATATCCATTTAGAAGGCTTTTTGAAAGAGGAACGTTGAAACAATATGTTCTTACTCTCTCATCATGGTCCTGTCATGTTTCCTGCCACTACACAGCTTACTTCTTATCCCCCAGACACCATGCTGCTAGTTGCCAAAAAGCACCAACTCGTCCAATCTTTCAAATTTAGGATTCTGCCACTATAGGGAACCAGGTCAATGTTGTTTGGCAGTGGATCTCCATAGTCTTAGGAAGAGGCCTTTCACATCATCTATCTGAGCTATCTGGAGATGCTGGGAATTGACCTTCTGGAGGCAAAGCATGTGCTCCATCCCTGAGCCAAGGTCTCTTCAGAGTACTGGAGGATGAAGCATTTTGAAAGAGAGAAATAGCAGTTGGAGGATGGGTGTGTAGCTGTTCCCTTGTCTGCTGCTTTTCCATGCGACTCCCAGGAGCTTCCTCACCAGCTAGAGTTCTGAATGTGAGTTTGCCATATTGCAGGGGGAAAGTACTGGATGAGGGAAAGGTTCAACACCCCCTCCAATCTGCTATTTTTCTTCTTCACAACATGCTCTTCCTCCAGCTATCTGGAGAAATTCTGCTCCAAGAATCATCAGTCTGGCCCCATATATGTTTACTCATAAGAAAGACTCACTGATTTCTATGAGACTTACTCCGAAGCAGAGGTGTAGTCATCCAGTGTCTTGGGGGGGGGTCTTAGACCCTTACTTTTTTGGGAGCAGGATCCCTATCTCTCCAGCATCCTATAAACCAATCAGCATGAAAAGGTAGTGTGTTAGCCACTGAGAAGACTCTTCTAACATGCTTCCTTCTCCTTTCTTGCTGATTGGAGCCAATCAGAGTGAAAGAAGATGAGTCGGGTACTGAGAAGACTCTTCTCAGTAACTAACACCCTCCCCTTTCATGCTTATTGTCTCCTCGGGATGTCTATTGTTGTGGGAGAAGGCATTAACAAGGATCTCATTGTTAACCCAACAGTAAAAAAAAGAGAGGTGGAGGGGGTGGCTGTGACTAACTTCAAGAAACCCTGCACTTCCGAATTTGCCACTACACTACTACTGCCAAGTTAGGGTTCATAGGATTGCAGCCTTGACACAGGAGATCTGAACACTGACATATTATTTTGGCATGACAATGCCTCATAACAGCCTTTTCATGTTGACTGATTCCATTCCCTGCTTTAATATACTCCCTGCTGTAATGTACTAATCACCATGTAGATCAGGATTATCACATTGGGAGCCGCCAAACAGATCTAAGTGCATTAGTGCATTTTGATTTAAAAAAAACCAGTCTCATAGCAAAAGAGCAGGGGCAGAATTGTGGTCAGGCAGAGGTACAGTGTGAGAGCCAGTCTGTTTGTTTATGTTTTGTGCAGATATGGCTTAGCTCAGATGGCAATCTTAGGCTCTCTTACCAGGGAGTAATTCCTACTGAGGAGTAGACATGCATAGATTGCATTGTAAGCCATGTTTGCTCTCTCCTTCTCTGTCTTTCTCCACAGCTTGCACTCTACTCTTGTTAATGGAAGACACTTGTTTTATGAAGAACATGACCCCACCACCACCACAACCATGGGCATTTCTATTAGCATTTCATTTGCTCCCCTCCCTTCTACCCTTTCCTTAGTGCCTTATCCATATGTCAGGTACAGGAAGACAATCAAGACTACATATTCCAGGATGCTCAACAAAGCCGTCCTACCCCAGCAATAATAGGGAAGGCATTTGTTTCCATTTGCTAATAAAATGCAGCTTCGAACAAGCAATTCTGTGCAGTTTGTTTTTATTAGCTGTGACAAAGCACCTAGGAATGAGGGAAATGTGTATACATTATCCTGACTTTGGGGAAGGGTTTTGTTGAGTTCATGCATGCGCATAATTTCCCAGCCTCATGCAAATATACAAATCTGAAGTTCAGCTAAAACCACGGTTTAGGTATCTAGTTTCTGCAGGGTGCTTACCAATATGAAATATTAAAAGTGCTATATCCCTTCCTGTTCATATTTCTTCATATTCAGGACGGTTGCTCAATTGATATGTAAATAAAGCGGGCCACCACTCTACAAACCGCAGCTACCCTGCATTATTTAAGCATTGGAGGCGATGCATCATCCGTTATGTGGCTCATTGGTGGAGTCCTGCTGAGTATTTGGCAATAAAGCCTCAGAGTGCCTCATCAGAAACAGCAGTTGGTCTCGGGGAAGTTCATTTATGCATGAAATATTCACAGAGCAACAATGCAAACCTTAAACATCAGTAATTGTTGGGTTTCTATTGCCGCTAACGAGTGTCTCTAAATTATTGTAAAAAGATGGGCCAATTTACAAATTACATATATTTGTCATGCTTTTGTACCTTTAGTGAACTAACCATAATGCTGATAGCAGTTTTCTTTTTCCAAATGTACATACATTTGCTGAGCCTACCGGCTGTAGAAGGGTGGGCATTGGGCTTGCTTCTGGAGTAAAGCACAAGTAGCACATTAAAAGGCTTGTTGACACTGGTGACTTAGCCCTGAGAAGGGCTGCCACTCGGTTGCAGCTGAAATGTCAACCCAGCCACTCAGGAATAATGGAAGATTAATCTCCCAACGATAATTTATCCTTACTATCATGATTCCTTAATTGTATGCTTTTTCCTGGGCACCACTTCTCATCCTGCAGGATTCTAGAGGTGGAGCTAGAAGGTTTTTTCTTTTTTTATCTGAATGCTCAATATATAATTGCCTGCAAGATGTGAGCTGTCTTCAGTCACGTGAGTTAACCTCCCCACTTAAAAGTAAAATCCATTGATCAAAAGGTACTAGCATTCCTGATTACATGGTGGTGATGGTAGAAGGAGTATTAGGGTGAATGGTCAATTCCAGATTCTTAAGGGAGATATTTACCCATGCCACAGGTTCCCAAACTGTGGTCCCTGGACAACCAGGGGTCTGCGAGCTTCATTCAGGTGGTCCACAGCATGTTTGTAAAGAACACTTACAACTTGCATTTTATGGAATTCAAACTGGAATACAGTATCATAAACAAAGCAGCAATAAAAATAAAATTAAAAATTATACAGCATCTAACACAGCTCATTACAATTGCTACAACATGCAGCAACATGCAGTGATCCACCAAGACCTTCAGAAATTTTCAAATGGTCCATTGGGCAAAAAGTTTGGGCACCACTGAGCTATGCTATTTTTCTGAATGAGAGCAAAGAACAGCACATCTATTTTGTATGCACCCCTCCATTTATAATGTAAAGAAAAACATGGGAGAAGTATTTCAAAAACTGCCATAGTTTGACAGCAATAGGTACAAGTTGTGGGGTAACAAAGCTAACAAAGAGCTCCACTGCTTGGGATGAAAACTGTTGTCCGAAACTATCTTTGCAGTTCTGCTCTGTAGAGAGGGGAAAAATACAGTCATCTTGTGGGCTGATAGGTAGCTTATCACAATGGGTTGTATGCAACTATGTCGTACTCAGAATACATCCACTGAAATCAACAGAATTGACTAACTTACATCGACGGATTTCAGTTGGTTTACTCTCAGTATGGCTTAGCTGAATATAGTCCAAAGTCTTTTTACCAGTAGCTGGAAATGCTTTTGCTGGCTGGGGATTAGGGTGGCCACTTACACATTGCCAAAAAAAGAGGACAAACATCACCAAAAAAAAGAGGACAAAAGATTTCCATACAATTTGCATATGCTAGTTTATATGTATAAATGCACATTTAGAAGCAATTTCTGTAATTTAAATAGAAATACAATACACCTTAATGTCGGATCTCAGGCAGAGATCTTTCCCATTGCTTGCTACCTGAATTTTTTTTTTTTTTTACTGGAGATGCTGGGAATTGAATTAGGGACCTTCTATATACAAAACATGTGCTGTACCACTGAGCTATGGTTTCTTATGAGAGATTTGGGTGCAGCCAGCCACAGCCACTATCTGATCACAACAGAGAAAAGAAAACATCCTGGGTTAAGGAGAAAGGGGCAAATGAAGAAAGTCTTAGAAACAGCATCACAATGGTTACTCGGACATAAAAGACAACAAAAGTAAACTACCAAAAAAAGAGCCTTTCTCCCTTTTCATTAACAAAATTAATTTCTTGAGTAAATTTTGAAGCTGTTCTCTTTTTGTTTTTTGAGCATTTGCCCTGACTCCAGGTTTCTATTTGACTTGTTTTATGATGTTTTCTTGAAAGTTCAGAAAATTAAATCTTTTCCAGTTTCAGAAATGCACATGATGGATGTGTTTTGGGATTCAGATCAAGGGTAGGAGAATGCTTCTTTAAATTATTAGCTTGGCTTCTCTCCACCATCCAGCCGCTCTGTTAATTAAACAACGGACATATGTTAAGGCTGTTTTACAAGCATCTGGAAAGAAAAATTAACATTTTTTATCACTGTCAGAGTAATTTCTTAACTGTATGTATATGTATGGACGATATGAAAATTGGGTTCATTTAAAAGTTAGGGTAGCTTATATTAATTATAAAGCAGGCCTTGTAACCAGTGGAGACTGGTGGCCCAAATGTTAGTGGCGCAGTAAATTTGTTCTGGGTTTTAGTCCAAACTTGCAAGAAGCTGTCCAAGGTGCTCCTTGGACAGCTTCTTGAAAGTTCAGACTAAACTCTGGAGTGGATTCACTGCCCCACTGATATTGGGACCACCAGTCTCCACTGCTTATTAACAAGAGCATTGCAGGTTATCTTGGCGTGTGGATGGTACAGAGTTGGGCCAAACAGATAACAGCACTGCCAGTTGTCTGATGTACGCAGCAAACCTAGCTCTGCATACTTGGACGTCTCCCACTGGATTCAGCAGGGCTTAGTGTACTCAGTGTCGAAAGGACTGCAGCCTCAGTGCTAAGCCAGAATTTTGGGAAGCAGCAAAAATAAGGCGGCAGTGTCAGGTGTATGTGCTCTTTTGCTCAACAGTTTCTTCATTTTGGATGTTCAAACTGTGTTTGACCTTGTTACCCATGAGTTGGGATGGGGGAGCAATTCAATTTCAGTTCACATTTAAAGGCGAATCTACCTAATTCACACTTTCTGAAACTATATGAGAACCAAACTACAGCCATCCTTCAAAATTAGGAGTCCCCTCTGAATTTTTCAAGGCAATCCTCCAGACAAGTAATGTGTACAAAAATGGGCATATACTGGGGTAAAGTGTGTATAAACATTAGTAAAAATTACAAAAATGCATTATATAGTGGACAATTGGTCTTCAAAAATGTGCATATTAGGCAAAGTTCCATGCAAACATCTGTATTTTAGGGAAAAATGCATTAAAATGCAGATGAATTTTCAAGAGATCTTTAAAAAAATACATTCACAAATTGATGTGGAAATGTGGAAAACTGAATTTAAGATTTTAAAAAAATCAGAAACTGAGAGAACACAATATTGACAGATTCACTCACTCCTATCCATGAGAATATTTGAACTAACAGAGATCAACTTCCCTACCATAGTTCAAGATAATCTGAAGCTCCATATCATCTATTTGAAAACAAAAGTATCTCAGTTCAGCTAGAGACAGGGTCAGCCTAGACTTGATGGGACAATCCAGATTGGAACTGCAGTTGGAAGGGCAGGGGGAGACAGGATTTAATCCATTGCCACCACCATGCGACCAGTACGGATTGAGCCCCTGTGGTTGCTATTTATATCTGGAAGAAAAAATTTCTTCCAGGGCAAGAATCCGCTGCAGGGACCCAAATCTGGAGCAGGCCTAAAGCAGGGGCAAAGGGTTAAATCCCATCTGCCTCCTTCCCTCTGCCCTCTGCCATAGCCCCAATCTAGAGTGGTTTCCTCACATCTGCTGTCTCCTTGATACAATGACAGCCATGCTGTTGCAGAGAGGGATCGTCTCTGTTGTCTTTTTGGTGCCTTACTGAAGACCTCCCCCTTTCCACAAGCTTTTTAAAGTTGAGATCTTTATCCCAGTCTGGTTCTGTGCTGGAATGATTTTTAAACTATTGTATATATGGAACTGTTTTTGATTAGTTTCCCTCTCCTCCGCCTTTCTTGTTCTATGGTTGTTACTGTTTTATAATTGTATATTGTTGTAACCCACCCTGGGACTTCTGACTTTATTATTATAGACTAATAATAATAATAGCAATACTGTGAGGTCAGAAGGAAATGAAATATAGGAAAACACAGAAAGTGATAATTATGTAACTCAGGATAACACATCATGCATCTCATAAAGTGAACTATAGTCCACAAAGGTTTATGGCATAATACATTTGTTAGGATTTAAGATGCCACAAGACTGTTGTTTATTCTGCAACAGACTAACACCATGACCCCAATGGAAATTGCTGGTGTGAGATGGAAACCCCATCAATGAAAAAGAAAGATTCAATATCAGCTTGATTATTCTCCCCCATCTAATCTCTGACTTCCTCTTTGCTAATCTGTCACAAGCACACTTGGAAGCCTCATTATCCCCTCATTTGTTTGCCAGAGCATGGAGGGTCCATCAGTCATCTAGTGTTCTAGTAGACAACATCACTGGTCCTGCTCTGAAAAATATCCCAGACCTGCACTGCCCCGTGTTCCCCCTCCACTACACAACTGCAGTCACACAATTTTTGTCGCATCTAGTTTGGCCCACAGAAGGCGGCTTCTGTGGAAATATCCCAGACTCGGGGGCAACAGTGTGTGAGAATAGGTGCTATACACAAATTGCTGAGCCTGATGCAGTGAGGGGGGTCTATGTGTGAGTCACTCACATAAAATATGTATTTATTATTTATTAAATTTATATCCCACCCTTCCTCCCAGAAGGAGCCCACTTAATGGATATGAGCTTCTCTTGTAGTATTTGTGTCATGTTAATGTTGTAAATATGGGGAAACCTGCAGAAAATTATTTGTCTGTACATTTGAGCCAACACAGATGTTACAGTTGCATCACAGAATGTGAAGGCAGAAGGCAGCAGTACAAAAAGCTACTCATGTGTAAATCTCCTATGATTCTGTAAAATAAGGAAAGGAAGAAAGGAAAGAGTAAAGCACAAATGAAACTCTCTGCCATATTGTTATTGATTACTAGGGAGCCAATTAGTAATGAAGATTCCAGAGTAAAGCATGAGACATTGTTGTGAAAGTTCTGGAAAAAGACTTCAACCGTTATTAACCGGTGTTGGGCACAATTCAGCGGGCTCACCTTGGAATGCATCCAGCTCTTCTCAACTTTCTTGGAGAATTCTTAGAAACAAACTAGGGTCTAGGATAGGGTGCCAGGCGCAGGGCCTGAGAATGATTCTGTATCTTTAAGAGAAGAGAAAATGCAGCCAAGTGCAGGTGTTCTTGCAACACTGTAATGGGAAAAACCATTACACTGTTGCAAGAAAACCTGCACTTGGCTGCATTTTCTCTTCTCTTAAAGATACAGAATCATTCTCAGACCCTGAGCCCGGCAACCCTAGTCTAGGAGAATGGAAGTTCAGGAAAAACAAACCAAAGATGGAGAAAATCACCCCCAGCCCCCCTGCCAGTGTTCTTCCTTTCAAGCAAACATATTTTCTGCAAGTGCCTCGGGCTTGTGATTTTCTGTCTCCCATGCATCCTGGTAGGAAATGACCTACCTGAATATGCTCAAGAAAGGAGTACACAGGACAATAAAGGACAGGCCTGCATGGCTTTTCTAGTCTCCAGCAAGCTGTCTCTGCTGTCAACTTCCCCATGGCTTCACTTTTGAAATGTCAAGCCCCTGCCCACAGGCTGTGGTCCCTCCATCTAGGTCCTCCTCTCTCCCATCAACTGTTCAAGGGGTAGCAGATGGGAGGGGAAAGGGCTTTGATGTCATTCAAAGTGGGGAATTGCCCCTTGCTTTCTCTGCAAGCAGATCTACTGCAAGATCAAAGCAGAGAGGACAGTCTCAGCAGAGAGGTAGACTTGTGTTCATTCCAAATATGCAAAAAGTCACACCTGCTTTTTGAAATTGTATGCTTGCAATATTCAGGATACAGGTGCATTCTGAAGTTTGAGGCCTTGAATATCAGGGCTTGCGTTCAGCTGTGCGTTAACATTATTTTCATGCTTCTGCCTGAATTACCCCTTTTTGCACAGTTAGGATGTTGAAGCGGGTGTTATTTTAAAAAAAACAAAGTTGTTTTTAAAAAAAGTTCATGGAGAAAATGGCAAGTGCAACTTGAATAGAGTTACTAAGAATTAAATATATGCTGGTTTTCAGAAGAAACAACTTTGTGTCAATGTGTGATTGTGGCTGTGACCTGATATATCTCTGTGTGAGAGACAATGTCTGTCTGTGTTAAAGATGTGTGATTATGTGTGGGCCTGGCCCTACCTACTACTAGAATGCAGCCCCCAACAGCTTTCCACTAGCGTAATGCTCCAAAAATGTTTCTTACCTCTGGTCAAAGCAGAGACCAAACATTGTTAGCTAGAGAGTGGGGAAAATAGCTAGGCCCTGGGCAAAGCTTTATAGTCAGGGCTAGGAAGCCAAAAGGGAATCCCTACCCTATGAATGCTGCATCTGGGCAGTTAAAAGGCCAGTACTTTTTTCTGCAGCTGTTGGCATTTTTTCTCTGCAGTGGGGTTTCAAGCTGTGGGACTTCTTTATGGAAGCTCCTCTAGCTTTTCCTGATCCTCCAAGGAGTCTATGGTCCAGTCATTGAAATCTGGTGCCAGGAGTGTTCCTGTGGGGCTCAGGGGATGAGATGTGAGCTCTGGTGCCAGGGGATTTACATGGAAAGGACTGAGAAATGGACCCATCTCTTCCTTGGGGCTGCTGTTGTAGGAGGACTCTGTATTTAAGGATTCTTGATGTGGGGCCATGACAGGGGGACAGTAATAAGCAAGTGGGGGTTTGTATATTTCCAGTGTATTTGTGTGCATTAAGTTATTGTGTGTGTTTGTGTGTGTGAAGTTTCTGTGTGTGTTTGCATGTATTAAGCATCTGTGTGATTGTGGATGTGTTTGTGATATATTTTTATTTATTTATTAATTATTTGATTTATATCCCTTCCTTCCTTCCAGCAGGAGCCCAGGGCAGCAAACAAAAGCACTAAAACAATTTAAAACATCATCAAAACAGACTTTAAAATAGATTAAAGCAAAACATCTTTAAAAACATTTTTTAAAAGCTTTCAAGAAATCTTTAAAAAATAGTTTAAAAACATATATAGCTGCATGTTGGTGTGCTGTCCAGCCCTGACTACTTTTGGGACCGGAGATACCCACTTTGGGACCTGGCCATGCCCACTTTTTGGAATACAGCCCCGGACAGCTTTACACAGGGGCAGTATGATCCTCCAGCCAAAAGGTCCCCCATTCCTGCCATAGACTCACTGGAAAGCCTCGGGCAAGACATTCCTTTTAATTAATTGCATGTATACACTCTTCATTCAGCCAAGTTCTCTGTGTGGTTTACATAAACAATGAAATACAAAACAATCAATCAATCAATCAATCACAAAGCAAAAAGCCCATCAACAAACCAACTGAAATCAACACAGAGCACAGCAGCTAAAGTGATTAAACACAGCATGCAAAACGATAAACAGCATAAAACACAGAAAGGAGAAACTTGATGCAAAAACTGAAGCACCCAATAGATTGTAATAAAAAAGCCTGGAAGAAGAGGGAAGTCTTCACCTGGTGCCTAAAAGACCATAGAGTAGGTGCCAAGCAACCATTTTTGTGGAACGTATTCCATAAGGGGGGGTGACATCACTGAAAAGGCCCTTTCCCTTGTAGCCACTTCGTTAGCTGGGAGACCCTGGAGAAGGACCTCCAAGGAAGATCTCAAGGCCTTGCACTTTGAATTGTGTCCGGATATGGAATAGAAGCTAGTCTGAGTTCACTATCTGGGACTCACTGTTGGAACTACTGACCTCAGAAGGTTGTTACACTGATGAACAGGGCTTTTTTGGTAATGGTACTCACCAGTATGGGGCACTGGAACCTCTTTTTTGGCTGCCCATGATGGCAAACATTTTGTGCTGGCACCCACAGCACGTTTTTCAAGATATGAGTACTGGCATCTTATTTTTTACCCATGCGCTATAGAGTGCTACAGACGTTATAAAGCTATAATGCAGCAACATTAAGAACCTTCCTCTGCAAACTGATCATTGAAGAAATAAATAGTTAGGAGTGGCACAACACACTCTGATAGATTGTATGGCACATTTTCTCATATCAGCATGGCAGGACATTCTCAAACTGATGTATTAGAGCTGTTCATACTTTCCAGAACTCCCCATGTGCTGTTGCTAATCATGACAATATGTTATATATCAGTGAGGCAATATCCAATTCCTAATTTCCTTGAGTGATGAGACATACCTGCTTCTCCAGCTGGAGAGAATCATGTTCACAGTCCCTAATGAAAGAACTGAATGGAGCTTAGAGCCTCCACACAGTATTGTTCTGTAATGGGCTGTGAAATTTCAAGACTTAGTGCCAAATCCTGCTTGACGTGAGTCACACATAGAATCCAACCACAGTCAACAAGGCTATGCATGTCAAAAAGAGCTATGACCTAAAGTAGACTGAAGGCAATTTTGACTCTTTCTGTTGACACTAGCTGACTATTGGGTATGGCCAAGGAGAGCCCATTACTGAGTCCATCAGCGTTATGTGAAGGAAAAAAGATTCCTTAAAGACAGGGATTCTTAGTTTTCTTCCCTGTCCTACAACAACAACAACAACAACAACTACTAGCAATAATAATAAATGTCACATTGGTATGGAACTCTGTGTCAGATGCTCTTTTGCTATACGGAGATCAGGGTCAGCTGGAGACATTTTGCTATCTGAGATGAAGGACAAGACCAGGAATGGGGAACCTAAGGGGGGGGCAAATGCCTCTCTGTTTGGCCCTCAGGACTCTTCTCAGCTCACACACCTTGACCTTACCAACACTGCTTTGCACCCTGTTTGAGTGTTTTTTGTCTTAGATGGAACATGTCCTTGAACTCTTGTTGTTACTTGCTTGTCTGAATGAAGGAGATGATAGAGTGGAATGGAGGATAGAGATGCATGAGTGTGTGTAGAAACTAGACTACTGTACAAAGGTAAAAACTGGCCCTGCCCATCAGTGGCAGGTGGCCCTTGTCAGATTGCCCAGAAGGGAATGCAGCCCTCAGGCTGAAAAATGCTCCCCATCCCTGGACAAGATGTTGCTTTCCTCCCTTGGAACCAGCTGAGACTGGTAGCTCCAATATCAGGGGGCCAGTAATCCACTGTGGGTTTTAGTCCCAACTTTCAAGGAGCTGTCCAAAGTGCTGAAAGCTGAAAGCACCTTGGACAGCTCTTTGAAAGTTCAGACTAAAACCCAGAGTGGATTCACTGCCCCACTGACATTGGAGCCACAAGTCTCCACTGATTGGAACCAGTTACTTCAGCACTGGTAATGGGACTGCTTTCTCCACTGCACCGGAGGACAGATAGCTAGCTTAGGGGATGCAGGGCACACACAGCTCTGTCTTCTGACACCTTGTCACCACTCCTTGCATTTGCAACCTGAGGCAGCTGCTTCACTCTGCCTAATAGTATGGCTGGCTCTGATGAAAGCAGACTGACTAGCTCAGGTATCAAAATTGTTAGGGCACAACCGTACCAGTTAGAAAGCCAAAAGTTAATTTCCATGCAAGATGGATTTCGGGGGGGGGGATGTAAGAAACAGGAGGGATGTGAACTGCTTGCCAGTTGCACATTCAGTTTCTCCTTTTCACCAGGTTCAGAATTGTTCAGAACTTTAAGGGGTATAGAAACTCTAAGGGGTATAGAAGGTCTTCTGTATATCAGTTATTTTGAGTGTGTGTTTATTGTTTGGCTTCCAAAGCGCTGAAAGCAAAGATTTTAACCTTGCTGCTCTGGAGACCTAGTGGAAGGAATTTGTTGACTGAGTTCATAATAAGCATCAGGATCAGGTGCAGGATTGGGTGCAACATGAATATAAACATTCACTGAGGTGGATAACATGATGTGTGACTGTCCCCAAGTGCATGCTATTAAAATAATGAATGCCAAAAGATAGATTGTTCAGTGAATTAATCTTGGGTCCTCAATGATATCACAAAGCATTGGGGACTTTATTCTCATAGGTTACAACTTCATCAGCCCTCCCTCCATTGATTTATACCTATTCAATCCATCCTTCTCCCTATCCATTATCCTAATGCAATGTTAACTTATCAGATAAAATCTATGAAGTCATTTGAAAATTTTATGCTTAAAAATTAATGTTTTTTAAAGGATGTCTTAATCAGACACCTTTTTTAATTCAAAGAAATATTACAAGAATAAAGCTCTGGCATCTTAAGATTTAAGCTGCCATATTAAATTGGTATCCATAGAATGGAATATTTTCTTTGAGAAATTAACATTGTGAATGAGATCCAAGAATCTGAGCCATGCTTCACCACATAGAGTTAACTGATTAATGTGGGTAATTTATTTAATGAAGTGATGCCATGGGCTTTGAAGAGGCTCCTCTCTTCTAATCAACTGCAAAAGTGCAATGTATATCACTCTTGTGGATTATTCTGAAATTATGGATGTTTATGTGTTATGCTGCCATGATCACAATGTTCCTTTGAAAGATATCATTGTACGTTTCTCAGAAGCGTTGCCTTTATTTGATTTTCAATATGGAAATGGGTGGTGGATGATCATCATACCCTCTTGTTTAACAAGAGTGATTTGGGAGCAGAAATTGCTCAGAACTCTTTAGTTACATATACTGAACCAGACTATTGGTCTGTCTAGCTCAGAGTTCTGTACACTGACTGGCAATATCCAGGCACCAGCACTAGCTGGCCCAGGTTTGCAGCATCACATTCCCCAACACACACTCCCCAGGCAGACAAATAGGCCGCCGCATCCCATCTACCTCCCATGTCAGCACATCAGCATGTCAGCATGTCAGTGCATATGCCAGCCATCACCCAAGGTGGTGGCAGGGGTGTTAAACCCTTAGGGACACCCCTGCTGCCATCTTGGATGATGGTAGGCATGCACTTGAAGTGTGCTAGCGTGCTGATGCAGCAACTTTAGAGGTAGGTGGGACAGGCAGGCTTGTTTAAGCCCACGCAGCCTGTATCAGGTGTGTGTGTGTTGCCTGGGAGCTTGCGCTCTGTGATTGGAAGCAATTTCTGGTCACTGGGTCCCACAATCTAACACTGATGCAGATGGCTGAGGGTGAGCTCCACCCTACCAGCTTAAAGGGGGGGGGCTCTGGGCCACAGGGGCCCTTGTCCAGGGCCTGATCTACAACTCTGCAGACCTGGCTATAGCTCTACAGGGTTTAAGCCAGGAGTCTTTCCCAGACTTACTTGAGGCTGCAAGGACTGAACCTGGGACCTTTTGCATGTAAAGTATATGCTCCGCTACTGAGCTTCAGACCTTAGAAGCATCCCATCCCTGACTGATTTATGTTCCCAAATCCTATAGTACTGATTCCTGCCATTTCTTTAGGGAAGGAGTGGGGAACCTCATGGACCACGTCTCCCCATATGAACCTATCTGGACCCTGCAATTATCATCAGAGTCCCTTCTCTGAAGGAGATGGGAGAAAACACAAGAACAGGCTTCCTCAACAGTGACTCTCTCTTTCTAGAATGCACTCCCCTGGGAAACACGCCTGGCACCTTCATTGTTAGCCTTTAGGCACCAGGATAAGACATTCCACCTTGCTCAGCCTGTTGATTGCTAATTTGGATCATGCCTTGCTATGACTGTAGTCTTTTAGATGGTGCTCATCTTGTAGTGGGGTGGAGAAGATTCCTCCTTTTTATAGTAGTATTGTATTAGCACTTTAGACAATGCTTTTTGGCATAAAAAATGAGGTGCAGGTACTCATATCTTGATAAAAGTGCCATGGGTGCCAGATCAAAATGACTAACATCAGCAGAACAAAAAAGAAAAAAGAAAAGAAGAGGTGATGATATGGTACTCTATATCAGTGAACACTTCCTCCCAAAAGCACTGACTTTAGGAATTTTGTTTATTAGATTCTGCTTTCTTTTTGTGTCTGGTTTTTAACTGACTTTTTAATGCTATTTTGTATGTAATGGATTTATAAGTTGCTTTGAGAGATTTCCTTTGTAGAGACAAATAAAGGTAAAGAACTCCTCCTCCTCCTCCTCTTGTCTTCAGGCAGCAAAATGTTTTGGAGCAGTCCTGGATCTGGGAATCCTTTACAGATTATTTGAATTTTTATATGTAAGCAGCCTTGCTTACTCTGAAAGGTAGCATATACATTTTAAAGATAAAATAAAATTTCAACCCCCTTACATAAATTTGGAAAATATCTGGGTCCCTTCCCTGTAAATACCTACCCTAAAATGCATACTAGAACCTATAGCTCTGTTTCCTTTGGAGATCAATGTATCATGGAAGCAATTCTCTGTTGCTCTGGGATGTGTGTGCCCCATGTAATATACATGACTATATTTGTCCAAAGGGTGCAAAGGAAAAAACACACACATGGAAGTAGGCAATGTACAATCATTTCGCAGCTAATGGGTAACATGAAAATGTAATGCTGGGTCAGGCCAAGGCTTCAATTAGTTCAGCATCCTGTTTCTATCAGTAGCCAGACAGATGCTTCCAGGAATTCCACAAGCAGGTCATTATAGGCAATATCCATATCTCAGTGATATGGTAGTATATGCTTTGTATACAGAAGATCCCAGGTTCAGTTCCCAGCATCTTCTGATAAGGCTGGGAAAGACTCCTTTTTGAAACCCTAGAGTGCTACTGCGAGTCAGTGTAGTGAATACCAAGCTAAATGGATAAATGTTCTGATTTAGTATAAGGCAGCTTCCTAGACCTCTCCTGCTGTTGTCCCCCCTCCAGCAGCTGATACTCAGAGGCATAATGCCTTTAGACCTGGGGTTCCATTTTGCTATCATGGCTTGTTAGCCATTGGTAGACCTCTCTGTGATTTTATCTAATCCCCTTTTCAAGCCATCAAAGTGTATGACCATGGCCATATATTCTGGCAGTGAATCCATAAGTTAATTGTGGGTTGTGTGAAGAAGAACCCCCTCCCCCAAAAATGAGAGAAAAACATCTAGCTACTTTCTCCACTCTGGGCTTTTATACAATTCTCTAGCCCTCTTCAGGTGTTTCATTTCCATATGAGGTAAAAGCATCAAGGCAGCTGTAGGGACAAGAATGCTAGCTCCATCTGACATAACCATTTTTGTTGACTTCCACCTTGGTGAGCCTTTTATACTTGTGAAAACCCTGGAAGGTCGGGGTTCTAAAATACGAGGGCCTCCATGAGTGCAGGAGGCTCCCTGCTTCAGATGCTTCCTCTCCGTGAGATGGAGAGTGACTGGAATGGTGGTGGTGTGGGAGTTGCACATTCATTGCCACAACCCCTCCCCCAAACATGTGTATTTAACATGGAATCATGGCTGATGGTTATTGATAGACAATTGATGGATAATGACTGGTAGTCATTGATTGATCTTTCCAAGCCCCAATATTTGAGGCTTTGCAGTTTAGAAAAAGAGGCGAGTAATGGGGAACATGATAGAGCTGTAAGGAGATATGCACGTTTTTATTCTTTGGTTTGTGTTAATGGATCAAGGCATAGAAGTCTAGCTATGGTGAACTCTGAGATACAGCCCTCACAATGACCCCGACTTCAGGATGGCCAGAACTAGATTCCTGACCTCAGAAAGACACCCATTGACTAGTGAGTGGATAATAAGGAAGGTTCCAAATTGAAGCTTTACTTAAGGAATAATCCCTTTACCTGAACAATGACCCCCCCAACCCAATGTGCAGTTTGGGTTAATGTAACACACATAGGATAAGCAGGTTCTTCCCAGAAACAAGAATTTACACCCATGCATGGCACCAGAGACAGTAGGTATTATATCTTTAACTTCACCTATCCAAAAGGAAACACTTTCTTGTCATTCACTTGTACATCCTCCCAGTTTTCATGGAACCCTATGCAGTCCAAAAACACATTTAAGGTAAAGGCTTTCCCAGGTTCAAATCAGCACATTCTGGCTCCAGCAGTTTTCTGGACACTTCACATTGCTCTCTAGGAACACCACTCCCTGTGCTGGACCTCAGGCAAGGGTGAGATCCTTTGTATCTAGTTGCTGGTTATTTCAGAAGGGAGAGCTTAACTCTCGCCAGACATGGAAATCTTATTCCTGACTTTGTGTCTTAATAGTCTTTATGAAAGGTGTATTATTTTATCTTTTGGTGTGTGTTTTCTTGGGTTATTAAGGGTAGGATTACATATTTAAAGCAGCATGCAGGTTTTAATTCCAGCAAAAGGTTCTACTATGCTCTTGGTGTACGTTTAAGTCTCGTGCAGGGTGGACACACATTGAGGTTTCAGACATATACCTGTAACAACACTGCATAAAATTATGTATGGTGTAGAGAAAGTGGATAGGAGCTTTTCTCCCTCTCTCATAATAGTAGAATTTGGGGCCACCCAATGAAGCGGATTTCAGAACAGACAAAGGAAAGTACTTGTTCAATCAGTGCATAGTTAATCAGTGGCATTTGCTCCCTCCAGATTAGGGATGGCCGCCAATTTGGATGGCTTTCAAAGGGGATTAGACAAATTCATGGAGGATAAGGCTATAAATGGAATCTAGCCATGATGGTTATGCTCTACCTCCACTGTTGAAAGCAGTGTGCCTTTGAATGCCAGTTGGTGGGAATCACAAGAGGGAAGAGTGCTGTTGCAGTCAGGTCCTCCTTTCAGGCTTCCCATAGGCATTTGGTTAGCCACTATAAGAACCTGATGCTGGACTAGGTGGGCCATTGGCCCGATCCAGCAGGGATGTTCTCATGTTAATCAGCATGCCTGAAGAGGGCTTATCATGTGTTCAACTCCCCCTTCTAAATTAAAATGTTCCAAAAGATCTATCTCCCCCCCACCCCCTTTATCCTTTTAGTTTCCCTTTTTTGCTGCCTCACCAGATGGGACTTTACTGTACACAGTGACAATATTGCAAATGTGGCCATACTTTACATTTATAAAAAGGTGTTATGCAGAATGTTCAGTCTATTCTACAACAGTGGGCAGGAAAAAGTATGAGAATTTTTTTTGTATGGTTTAGAAAATGTTTTCTCTGTCACACTCTGACTGTGCATTAATAAAACCACCCATCACACCTCCTGATGACAGATGTCTAAATGTCCAAATCATACACACCATAGAGAAGTATGCATTTTGACAGCCTGAATCAAGTGTCTTAAGAGACTGGGATGACTTCAGAAGTGAGTAGAATGAACAGATGTTGCAAGCCTTTCCTTCTGATTCAGTTTGCTGCAAGGCAGGAAGTATAAATATGTTTGCAAATGTTCAGGGGGCCATGGGAAATGAACGGCTACATTCTAACACCCAACATTCATGAATCCCAGGATAATTCTGATTTCAAGTAACCTTTTATAGATCAATTTGGCTGAATGGTACTACAAGCTAAATGAAGCGAATGTGCAATAGAAGAAACAATATAATGTATCACTTAAAGAGCTATAACCCAGCAAGTGGAAAGTGCAGCTCTTGTTGAAAATTGAAAGCTGGCTATAGTTCATGCCATTTTTAGCATTTCATTCAGTTAAAGAGAAGGAAATATCAATATCTATACAAAATGTCTATAAAAAGATGTTCAGGACATACTTTTAGATGGAATCCACCCATGCTAGAGAGGAAAGCTATACCTGTTTGGGGTGTGTGTGTGCATGTGCGTGTAAAACTTCTACTAGGCTAGGAAGGGTTACAGATAAACCGTAAAGCATATGCATTGCATATAGAAGGTCCCAGATTTATTTACTTATTTATTTATTATTTGATTTATATCCCTCCCTCCCAGCAGGAGCCCAGGGCGGCAAACAAAAGCACTAAAAACACTTTAAAACATCATAAAAACAGACTTTAAAATACATTAAAACAAAACGTCTTTAAAAACATTTTTTTAAAAGCTTTCAAAACATTTTTTTTTAAAAAAAACCCATATATTTAGAACAAATTAAACCAGAACTATCACTAGAAGCCAAAATGATGAAACTGAGGTTATCATACTTTGGACACATCATGAGAAGACATAATTCACTAGAAAAGACAATAATGCTGGGGAAAACAGAAGTGAGTAGAAAAAGAGGAAGGCCAAACAAGAGATGGATTGATTCCATCAAGGAAGCCACAGACCTGAACTTACAAGATCTGAACAGGGTGGTTCTTGACAGATGCTACTGGAGGTCACTGATTCATAGGGCTGCCATAAGTTGTAGTCGACTTGGAGGCACATAACAACAACATATATATATATATATATATATTATACAGCCATGATAGTGGCTGTATACTATAGCCAGCATGGGTTTTTCACATTCTGCAATGTTAAATTGAAAATATCCCCCATGCCATATATATATAAATATATATATTATACAGCCATGATAGTGGCTGTATACTATAGCCAGCATGGGTTTTTCACATTCTGCAATGTTAAATTGGAAATACCCCCATGCCATTCTGATGCTTCCCATAAACTCATTTCAAAACAAAACCTTACAAAACTTAAGATTCAAAAACATATTAAAAAGCAATTCCAACACAGATGCAGACTGGGATAAGGTCTCCACTTAAAAGGCTTGTTGAAAGAGGAAGGTTACATAGGAAGCTGCTTTATACTGAGTCAGACCATTCGTCATTCTAGCTCAGTTTCGGACAAGGAACATTCCCAGCTGTACTTGGAGAGGCTGAGGATTGAACGTTGGACCTTCTGCATGCAAAACAAAATATTCTGCTCCTGAAGTATGGTCCTTTTTCACAGATATACAGACTAGTGGTTCAACTGACTGTAGAAATTGACAGCGGTAGACAACATTATACTGTTCAGATCATGTGGATACAACTCACATCATCTCTGAATTGACCATGCTGGCTGGGGCTGATGGGAGTTCTAATCCAACATATGGAGGACACTATGTTGTCTACCCCACATTTTAGTACTGCTCACACAGATACTCGCAGTCCATATGCTGGCTGTCACAATACCATATCAGCACTGTGTAATTTACATATTTGGGATTCCAAAGTGGAGTTTTTGGGGGGCATGGGAAGGCACTGGCTCTCTCTTGGAAACCTCATATGCTCCATAACTTTGTATGCTATATCTCCCAGCTGAGAGTGATGGTAGTTGTAGCTTAAGGCTGATGACAGACTTGGGGAATGTTCAGTCACCCCTCATGTATTGAGAGGACAGCTGGGGTGGAACCAGCAGACTTATTCCCTGATACTAAAATCTGCATGGGCTACATCCCTTGCAGGCCATGCATTCTGTGAGCATGAGCAGGGGCCTTCACACATGCTGAGGTATGTGTGTAGAGCTCCATCACACAAGGGGTGCTCCTAGGTCAATTAGAACCTCCTTGTGCGGAGGTGCTCTATGCATATACACTTGCTGAATGTGTGATCAGCCAGGGGCATGGCGGGTGCATGTGGTACCACTGAGACCCATGGCTCACATTCTTTTAACACATGAGGGAGTTCATTGGAACCCTCCTATTGTTGGAAACCAGGAACCTTTGGTTCCATGTGAGGCTTCTTCATGTGATGAACTATCATGACTGCAGCTTGGAATATAGCAATACAGAAAACACAAAACAGATTTATATTCAGTCCGACCATTAGTTTATCTAGCCCAGTATTGCGTACTCTGATTGAAATCTTCCCTATCTTACCTGCAGATGCTGAACTCAGGGCCTTCTGCATGTAAACCATATGCTCTACCACTGAGCTATGACCCACCCCATTATCTTCATGGCATGTATTCATAGGTTCTGGAGTGGCTCCATCCACTAAAGCTGGTCATTGGTTACTTCTGGATAGTTTTTGTTTGAGTTGGGACTTTATCTGAGCAACAACAGTCTTCCCAGTTCTGCTCTAGTTCTGTGTAATTCTCAGCTGACCCTGGTTTGGCCCTTTGACTCCTTTGCTGAACTGTGCCCGCTACTTCTGGATCATCAGCAGATATGAAGAACAAGGGCTTGATTTTAAAAGTGCTAAGGATGAAAGCGGAGATTAACTAGTTGTAGAAAAAAGGTTACAGTGATTTGAAGAGTGATTATTATAAACTGGAAACAATTATTATAATGACAGGTGGGATCTGCGTGAAGGAGAGTCCTGAGCATTGCAGGGATCCTTGAGAATGCAATGCACACAGAGATGAACGGCATCATCCTGCAGAATCTCTGTCAGGTGTGGCCAAGCCTCTCATTGGCAGGGTTGGAGTGCAGACTTAGCCACATGGAAACAGAATTTCCAAGTGCAGTACCACTTTACTTTTCTCCCTAAGTGACAATGCACAAAAGGATGCTTTAGGGGAAACTATTGGGCTTTTTCCTGGTGACCCCATTATCTGAGATGAGGAACAGGTGTGGCCCCAACTGTGCCCAGTCCAGAGCTTGGAAAAGTTACTTTTTTGAACTACAACTCCCATCAGCCCCAGCCAGCATGTCCACTGGATTGGGCTGATGGGAGTTGTAGTTCAAAAAAGTAACTTTTCCAAGCTCTGCGCCCAGAAGGCTGACATTTTACTTCACCAATAGATGTTAAAACTATGTCTGCATAGCCCCATCTTGGGTTCTGTATCTTGGTAATGCGACAGTGTATCAATATTATCCATTGGCAGTGCAATGGATACTTGACTGGTACTGCCTTTCTTACTGGATTCTTTTCAATACTAGCATAATTAAAACAATACAATATATCTAGGGATAATTCCCTTAACAAGAAAAAGAGTCAGAGTCACCAGCATATAGAGTTAATCACTTTAATATCTGAAGTATTCATCTGCAATCTCAATTTGCTCCGATTCCGGCAGCTGCATTAGTTGAGATAATTCTGTCAGTGAATGTTGTTTGTACCCAGAACATGCCTGCTAAATTTGTTAAAGAATACCCCAGACTAACGCATCATTACACTCACAAAGTCATCTATCTTTTACTTCAGATTAATTCTTTTTTTCCCTCTCTCTCTTCACCTCCTCCATAAATCCTGGTGCACTTAATTAATTTCAGTTCCAGTGTAAGGTCCATAATACAGAATTGTTCAAGCAAACACAAAATTAATTATTCTATTTACGGCCTTCTCATTGAAAGGAGCATTTCATCTTTCATAATTACATTTTGGAACGTCCAATTATGAATTCAGGCTTCTGCTATTTTGCATAGTGTGATTGTACACAAGTGTCTTAATGCCAATGAGAACCAAGATTTGGACCTTACATTTCATTCCAATTAGGCTAAAATCACATACAGTTTCAGTCTTTTTTTTTCTTTCAAAAAAACCTTTTCAGAAGGCTTTCAGGAGATACTTTATTAGAATCAAGTTATGGAAATACATGAGCAAAGGTGAGTTCATATTCCTCATTCAGATATCTTTGTTGCTAAGGTAAAAAAAAGCCTTTGACTGATGTTATAATATCTCACAGAGTCACAATATGTCAGTCAATCTCTCTTGACTTCTACCCTACCCTGTTCTGAAGGATTCCATTACGACAGAGATGGGGAACGTGTGGCTCTTTTTGGAGAGAAGGCTTGGATCACTTACATTTATTTCAGAACATGAAAAGACAAATGGATATCAGAAATTTGGAAAGTACTCTTGGTGCTATATAGTTCTTTTTGAGTTTATTTATTTTGTTTCAGTATGTCATTTAAACTGTCAGAAATAAATAATAATAACATTATTATAACAAGAACAAGTACCCACTGAATGAAAAGATTATATGGATTTCCATGAAATAATGACAGCTAGAGTAGCCACATATGCAGCATTGGAAAAGTGGAAATGCATCACCAAAAAGAGATGAAATTTGCATATGCTAATTTATATGTATAGAAGCAAATTGCAAAATAATTATTATAATTTAAATATAAATACAATACATCTCACCATAGTGGAGTAGACTGTGACCAGGTGACCTGTGTTCAGTCTGTTGATGGGCACCTTCAAGGACCCTGCTCTCCTTTCTCAGTTGTTGTTTTTTTTGGTCTTTGAATTGGACTTTGACCAGACAAAAATTCAAACAGATGACAATCTTCTGTAAAATAGGACACATAGCCTCCTTAGCTACAATAAATAGCTACATAAATTCTCTGTGTGTTCTCATCAAAATATTTTGGACATGTAAAGCAATATGTTGATGATAGATTTATTTAAAGCCAACCATACAAGAGACAATGATTATAAACTAACACTACCAAAAATGAAGATCAGAAATAAGCTTCATACACACATGTATTTCATCCCTCATCCATGCTAATGATGCTTGAAATTTAGAGATATTCATACTAGGCAAATGCTAAAATAAAATCTTTCATATGCTTGTATGAATGCTCAGCCTTTTGCAGGAGTAACATATCTTGTGTCAGGCTGATGCGCAGTTCCTTCACTAGTTTCTTAGCATGGAATGCTCTGCAGAGGCCAGAAACGACATATTTGCATTCCTTCAGAAATGCTCACATGTGTATACGACATGTCATCTCACAAGTCTCAGCAGAGCAGAGTGAAGTGTGCAACTGTTGTTATTGTGCACTTTTTGTCAGCCGGGTCATGTACTGTATGCCGTTCATTTGGCAACAATGCCCAATATAGGGAAGTTGCTTGCAGTCTAGACAAAGATCAGAGTATAACGCCAGTGGTCCAGTGAAACAATGAAAAAGTGAGATGAATATATTTTATTGCACTAACCAGATACTGGCCCTTTTTAGATGCAACACTAACTTAAAGTTTAGTGCTATGTGAGGCTCAGTTTCATGCATGCTTTCCCATCCCCTCTTCTCTTCTGGTTCAGCTACAAGGGGGAAATTGAAAGCTTCATTTCCTGTTTTAAACAAACCAGGGTTTTTAGTTACATCATACACTTGGGATAGGGGTGGAGTCTCTGTTTAGTTTCTTCTTACATTTATACCCATCACAGAACCAAAGGCTGCAATTACATGTGGTTCCCAGACAGACACCCATCCAGATACTGGTCAGACCCAGATCTACTTAGCTTGAGCAAAATGGTGGCCTCAAGTGTTTTCAGACTATAAAGCAATAATTCTTGTCTTTACTTCCTTATTTCTCTTTGTGACTAGAACTCTTTTAAGGAAGCAGCAAAGAAGTTTGGGCAGAGAGCCCTGTGTTGAGTTCAGGTGCACTTTCCTCTGCAATTTCTTTTGTATTTCACAGACTTCACCAGCAGTAGCCAATAAGAACATAAGAAAAGCCCTACTAGATCAGGCCAAAGGCCCGTCTAGTCCAATATCTTCTCACAGTAGCCAACCAAATGCCTATGAGAAGCCCAGAAACAGGCCTAAGTGCAACAATGCTCTCTCCACTTGTGATCCCCAGCAATCAGTCTTCAGAGTCATACTGCCTCCAATGATGGTGAGTACGGCTGGGAAATCCACAATATGGTAACATCACAAAGTGGGTAAATGAGCTTAAACATCTATTTCTGTCTTCTGTAAACTGGATTACAAATGGTCTGGTCTTGTTAATATGCTTTATATGTGCCATAAATATAGACAAAATATAATTGCTCTGTCAGCTTTTCTACATCTATTTCCATATTTCTTCCAAAATGTTAGCATGGGTGGAATTTGTACTTTTTCACAGAATGTAGCTGTAGAATTCAACTTGTTAGGCTATGTTGGAGCTGGTTCTAGATGGAAGGTTGTCCTTGTTACTCACTGCACTTGTCCCATGGTTCAGCAATTAGTTCTGAGTGGGAGAGGACCACATAGCTGCCTCTACACATTCATTGATCTGAATGAATCTACTCTGAGTATGAATCAGATACCACCCTCTGTCTTTATTCCAATGGTGGGTAACCTACCGCCAACCTATTGGCCAGAAGCACCCATCAGCCCCAGCCAGCATGGCCAATGGTCAGGGATGATAGAAGTTGTTGTCCAGCAGCATCTGAAGGGCTGCAGGTTCCTCATCCTCGCTACAGGAACATATCAGTTGGGCAGCCCCTCTGTTCCACAGTAGGCAGAAACATGGAAAATATTGTGGGGTGGGTTTCCCCGCCCCCCAAGTTTCCTTTGTATTCCTTTGTATCTACCTGTGTAAATACAAATCTACTTTTAAGCTCTGTTATTATTTTGTCCACTAACATTCCATGAGCTGATTATACTAAAGACATTTGAAAAAGAAAATGAAGACCCACATAAATTTATTTATTTATTGTATTTATATACCGCCCCATAGACAAAACTCTGTGGGCGGTTTACAATAACTAAAAACATTAAAAACAAATATACAAATTTAAAAACACATCTTTTAAAAACAATTTAAAACACAATTTAAAACAATTTAAAACGTAACCAATATTCTCAGGTTGTAGTCGCACATAGCCTAAAAGTGGATAATTGGGTAAATTTGAAAATGTGGGGATCTTTGCCCTGTTCCACCTGGCAGGTTTGCTTTTGTTTACCAGTCTGCTGTTAATTGGTTGCTGGGGACCTGGAGGTGAAAAGGGAGATTGTACATTGGAGCTACCAGAAAATGAACAGAATGGACTTTTGAATGGTTACAATATAGACCTTGTAGCACTGCTAATTTATTAGAAGCAAATGTCATGCCCTCTTGGTTGATAGACGATGAGCCATGAAGAGAGGTCTCAGTGATCATTTCTCTGAACACATGAAGCACCTTTAGTTAGCTAGGAAGGATTTAGAGCAAGATAAACCACAAGGAAGTACTAACGCAAAGTGCTAGATACATGAGCCCTGTTCAGACATTGTGTGTGTGTGTGTGTGTGTGTGTGTGTGTGTGTGTGTGTGTGTGTGAGTGAGTGAGTGAGTGAGTGAGTGAGTGAGTGAGTGAGTGAGAGAGAGAGAGAGAGAGAGAGAGAGAGAGAGAGAGAGAGAGAGAGAGAGAGAGAGAGAGAGATGATCCTACATGTTCATGCTAAATTCTGAAAGAGGCACTGCACGTAACTGTACACAGGGAGGACTTTCTCCATGCAGTCAGGATCCCTAATAAAGCACCACTCCCAATCACATAGACTCCTCCATGTATACAGTGTGTGTATAGATGTCCCCCCAGCCCAATTTATTTTATTATTATATTTTCTTTGCAATTCCCAAAATTTCAGTGTAGCTCCTTATATATCTTAGTAGCTGCTGCATGTTCACTTTATCTGGAATTTTCACCCTATATTATACAGCCATGAGAGTGGCTGTATACTACAGCCAGCGTGGATTTTTCACATTCCGCAATGTTAAATTGAAAATACCCCCCATGCCATTCTGATGCTTCCCATAAGCTCATTGCAAAACAAAACCTTACAAAATGAATGGTCCTGAACTCAGAAACGCTTGCTTAACAACCGTTTCAGTTTTCATGGTGATACACAAAACGGTCAGAGAGAATAGAGAGTTCAAAGTCTAAAAAGAGAGGGGAAAAAAAACAGAGCCCTTTTGGCCTTTTTTCTGTCAGAATTCTCATAATCTGTTGAAATTCATTAAAAATCACCCATGTTCACAGAGTACCTGGAATCCTATTACTGACCTCGCCCCATACTCTGACCATCATCTTCTGCAGTTTAAAAGTTTAAAAAATGCCTGGCTGATTTTTAATTAATTTAAGAAATTTTGGCTGGACCTCAATGAGAATGTCAGGCATGCTCAGTAAGAACCAACTGTCAGAGTTCTAAAAGCCAGACTCACAGCTGCTGGGCTTGCCTAATCAGGGGGCCACACCCACACCAGACTTTGATTTCATGTGAGACCATCATGGCTTCCCCCAAAGAATCCTGGGAAGTGTAGTTTCTGAAGGGTGCTGAGAGGAGACTGTTATTCCACTGACAGAGCTCCAGTTGCCAGAGTGGTTTAACAGTCAGCCACTCTAATTGAAAGTCTGTGAGGGGAACAGGGAATCTCCTAGCAACTCTCAGCACCCTTCACTAACTACACTTCCCAGGATTCTTTGAGAGAAGCTGTGACTGTCTAAAGAGAAATAATGGCCTGGTGTGGATGTGGACAGGGACAGTTTTGGTTTCAATTTGGGTGGGAAGCTACATGTGCCTGCTGTAGAATAAAAAGGTGGGGGAAATCCTGAAAAGCAATGATACTGTTCACAATGTTTTCCTTTTGGAAAGGAAAGGGGCTTCCCCCCTGCCCAGTGACCACACACCCAATTTCCTCCTCTCCCTGCCCCTCCCCCAGGTCAGTGTTGGACTATGACCTGGGAGACCAGGGTTCAAATCCCCACACAGCCATGAAGCTGACTGGGTGACCTTGGGCCAGTCACTGCCTCTCAGCCTCAGAGGAAGGCAATGGTGAAGCCACCTCTGAATACCATATACCATGAAAACCCTACTCAAAGGGTCGCCATAGGTGGGGATTGACTTGAAGTCAGTCCATTTTCATTTTCAAACATGATTGCATAGAAATAAATCCCATTGAACTCAAAAAGTATGCAAATGATCAAACCCTCCCTCCTCCTCCCTCCTATCCCCTCCCCTTCCAATCCTCTCCTCCCCCTCCCCCCTCCCCCTCCCCTTCCTCATCCCCATGGTCAGTTTTACCTATCTTAAGCATGATTGCATGGAAGTAAATGCCATTGAACTCTATAAGCATGCAAATGATAAAACCTGCCCTCCCCTTTCCTTTGTCCCCCTCCAATATGCTCCTTCCCCTTCCCCTCCTCCTTCTCCTCCCCCATGGTCAGTTTTTCCTATCCTAACCATGATTGCATAGGAGTAAATCCCATTGAACTCAATAGGCATGCAAATGATCAGACCTGCCTTTCCCTTCCTTCCCTTCTCCTCTCCCTTTCTCCTCCCCTCCCCTCTTCCTTCCTCCTCCTCCCCTACCCACTCTAGCCCTCCCTCCTTCCCCCCTGGTCAGTTTTACCTATCCTAAGTATGATTGTACGGGAGTAAATCCCACTGAACTCAATAAACATGCAAATGATGAAACCTGTCCTTCTCCCTGTGACGCCCTTCCCTGGCTCTCCCTGTCAGGTTCCTACCTGCTCGTGGTTACTGCCTGTCACTAGGCACCACCAGGGACTCCACCAGTCCGGACTGTCCTTTTTATGGTTTCTCTCCCCGCTCTAGCATAGACCTCACCAGATCCCCCTGCTAGGCAGCACCACCAGTCACGTCCTATAACCAGTATTCCCAGAGACTCTGCCTGAGTCTCTCTCAATCAGGTTACCTCTGTGACTGCGTGCTTAAGCTGTCCCAATCCCTTTGTATCAATGCAGATAATTCTGGTTTGCTCTGAATACTAGTGGTGTTATTCTTCCCTTCCCCGCTGCCACCATTTGTCACTCTTCAGCCTTGGTATTTACCTTACCCTTCCTTCTGGTCTGTGAAACCCCAGCCAAGGATCAGGCCTTTGGTAAACCAAATACAGTATTTATTAACTAACAAAGATAACAAGATTACTTTATAAAGGCACATAAGCATATGGTTTCATCTATCACTATGATACTTGTCTTAGTATTAATCCAAACTCCACACTCTCCTCACATCCACCAACTCTCCACACAATCTCCTCTCAAAAACCCACCAAAACAACCCTCCCACGTTCACCCAGATTTAACTGTCATCCTTCCATTTATACTCTCCGCCATTCTCAACCCTCAGCCAATCATCCAGCATTCTACTGCCCATTCACTCCCCCTCCTCTTTCATTCCACTTACCATGTATCTCCTATACAAACAGCACTTACCATATATACACTAATACAGGAACATCACATTTCCCCCCCCTTAAAATAACGGCAGAGTATTATTCCTGCTCTAGGATTCATACGCCGCGTTAACAATATAACAAGTCTCTATGGGGAAAATGTCTTTTTTGTTCCTCCGTCTGGGTCACGTCACTGCAGTCCCAGCCACCTGCCTTGACAGTCCATCAGCCAATACATTGTCCTTGCCTTTGATGAACTGGAAGTCCACTTGATAGTCTTGTAGGGCCCAGGACCACCTCTGCAGCATAGTATTATGGTTTTTCATAGTCTGTAACCATAACAAGGCCCGATGATCCGTTGTTACCGTGAATCTTCGTCCCCACACGTATGGGCGCAACTTATTCAGTCCCCACACGACCACTAGGCACTCATTTTGGACTGACGAATAGTTTTTCTCCCTCGGCGTTAGCTTGCGACTCAGATACGCCACTGGATGTCTGGTGCCTTCTCTCTCCTGCAGCAAGACGACTCCCAGCGCGAGGTCTGACGCATCCGTAGCCACGATGAATGGTTGCTCATAGTCTGGTGCTATTAATATAGGTCCTTGGCACAAGGCTTGCTTCAGCAGATCAAAAGCCTTCTGACATTCATCTGTCCATACCACACGCTCAGAACACTTTTTCTTTGTCAATTCATGCAAGGGGGTTGCGATTTCCCCAAAATTTTTCACAAACTTCCTATAAAAACCAGCCACACCTAGAAATGCCCTAACTTGTTTTTTGGTTAAGGGGATAGGCCACGCTTGTATTGCCTCCACCTTGCTCCATAAGGGGGTGATTTTCCCACTCCCCACCTTATGTCCTAAATAGATTACTTCCTTTAGCCCAAACTGGCATTTCTTAGCTTTTATTGTGAGGCCTGCCTTTCTTAATGCCTCTAATACTGTTGTCAGGTGTTGGACGTGCTCAGGCACCGACTTGCTAAAAATGGCCACGTCATCGATATAGGCCACTGCAAAATCTGACATGCCTTGCAACACAGTATTGATTAGCCTCTGAAACGAACTTGGTGAGTTCCTTAGTCCCATGGGTAAGGTCACAAACTCATATAACCCATCTGGTGTACTGAAGGCAGTTTTGGCTCTGGATTGTTCATCTAGTTCCATTTGCCAAAATCCCTTACAGAGATCTATTGTAGAGATAATGGTTGCTGCCCCCAATAACTCTAACATTGCATTTACCCTGGGGATAGGATACGCATCTGGGACCGTAATTTTATTGATTAGCCGATAATCAATGCAAAATCTTGTCGTTCCATCTTTTTGCGGAACCAGGACAATACTTGAGGCCCAGGGACTGATGGATTCCCTGATCACTCCTAGTTCCAGCATATCTTCTACCTCCCTTTTGATTTCACTCAAAACTTTCCCATTCACGCGGTACAGAACAGATCTGATTGGGGCATGATCTCCAGTATCAATGGAATGTCTGGCTATACTGGTTCGGCCAGGTTTATTGTGGAATTCCAATACAAAATCTACTACAGATGTTTTGTACTCTCCCAGGGTTCCTTCCCATGAATTTTTTAACAGTTCCAAAGGTCCCCTCACTTTTCTAGTAAACATTAGTTCAAAGGGTGAGAAGCCTGTTGACTCCTGAGGGACTTCTCTGTACACGAATAAGACGCACCCCAAACGTTCATCCCAGTCTTGTGGGTGATCTTGAACATAACTTCTTATCATGCCCTTCAAAACCCCATTGAATCTCTCAGTTAGCCCATTAGTGGTGGGATGGTAAGTAGTGGTCTTTAGATGTTTTAGACCACAACATTTCCACATACATTTCATCACTTCTCCCATGAATACACTGCCTTGATCCGTCAGCACTTCATGAGGGAAACCCAGCCTCATAAAGATTTTTAACAAAGCCCCTGCCACTACAGGGGCTTCTACAGATCTTAGTGCTTCTGCGTCTGGGTACCTGGTGGCAAAATCCACCACCACCAATAGATATTTCTTGCCATGCCTTGTGGGTTTGGAAAAAGGGCCCACCAAATCTATTCCCACTCTATAAAAGGGTTGCCCTATTATAGGAAGGGGCTTTAAGGGTGCCTTAGTCTTTACTCCACTTTTTCCCACCTTTTGGCATATACCACAAGATAGACAATGTTGTTTTACATCTTTGGAGATATTTGACCAATAATAGTGTGCAGCCAATCTCCTCTTGGTCTTTTTTATTCCCAGATGTCCTGCACATGGGACATCGTGGGCTACCTCTAGCAATCTGGTTCTGTATTTGCTAGGTACTATCAATTGCTTCACTGGTTCACATTCATCCTTTCTCTCAGCAGGCATCCACAGTCTATATAAAATCCCATTCTCACACACAATTTGATTCCTCAGCTTGTCAGTGAAAGGAATCTGTTGGGTCAGGGCTTGCTCCTTTATTTGCCTCAAACTTGTATCTTTCTTCAGTTCTTCTCTGAAATGCTCTGTCTCTTCCCCAGAGCCCATTCGATACAGTTTGTCTCCTTCACCAGGCCTGCCAAGGGTTGCTATGGTGACCTGAGGCTCGCAAACAGGTTCCACCCTGTTTCCTTCAGCCCCTTTTAACATGGCTTCTGTTTCTCTGCCAAGTTGCTGTCTGGTCACCACATATATTTTCCCTTGTGCCCCCATAACATCTCTTCCCAGTATCACTGGTTCTTGTTGTTGGGCATTAATACCTACTTTATATTTGCCCTCTCGGCCTCTCCACTCCATTTTCACTAGGGCCATAGGCAAGCTTTCTGGTCTACCCCTCACTCCTTGAATAGTCACCGTTTCCTGAGGTAATATTTCCTCAGATTTTATTAAATCTGGCCTCAGTAACGTCTGAGCGGCACCAGTATCAAGCAATGCCCAATAATTTGCCCCTTGTACACTCACTTCCTCTCTCAGACTTGAATCAAGGTCTGTCACTTCTGTCCAGTTTATCTGGCAGAACTGAACATTTTCACTGTTAGTTCTTTTGGTTCTGTCTTTACTGCCCTTGCCTGAGCAGGATTACTAATGGGGTTGGCAACCTCACATTGAAAACGTAGGTGCCCCGGTCTACCACATTTGTAGCATAATTTCTCCTCCATTTTAGGGTACACAGATCCACTCTGGGGTGTCCTGTGCCCTTCAGATTTTACTGGAGGACTCACTCACTGTGGCACCACATCCTTTCTGCCACCATTATATGGTCTGGGTTTAAACTCTCTTGATGTTTTCCCCACCCAGCCAGTTCTATTGGAGGCAAAGTGATCCGCCATCTCTGCGGCCTCCTGCACCGATGTAGGGGAACGGTCTTTGACAAGGAGCCTTATTTCTGGTGGTAACTGATGGAATAATTGATCCAGTATCATGAGGCTTTTCACCTCTTTCACTGACTGAGCTTTGGCACTACTCATCCACTTTCCAAATATATCCATCAACTTTGCTCCCAGTTCAACAAAAGACCTCCCTGCTTGGATCTGACAGTTTCGGAATAACTTTGTAAAATGGTCAGGTCCCAGTCTGAATCTTTTGTATACTGCCTCTTTAAACTCGGCATATGTGACGGGCTTGTCTGAGGGGAAATATTGGTATACCTCAGCCAATTCCCCTTTAATCAGGTTTGATAAATATTGCATATATTTATCCTCTGGTAGCCCCCACAATTGAGCTGCCTTTTCAAAAGTACTGAGGTAAATTTGTGGATCCTGTCCAGGCTCAAACACTGCAAAGTCTTTTGGTGTAACCATTATCTTTGTTTCATTTCTGTCCTTTCTTGTTTCATCAGAATGAAACTTCTCTCTTTCAGATTTTAACTTTTCTACCTGTAATTCAGCATCCACTCTCATTCTCTCAAATTCCAACTCCCTCTGCTTTTCTTTCTCATCTGCCTCACTCCTCAATCTCTCAATTTCCAACTCCCACTGCTTTTCCTTCTCTGCACCTTCCATCCTCAACTTCTCAGTTTCCAACTCCCTTTGCTTGTCTTTCTCATCAGCCTCCCTCCTCAATCTCTCAGTTTCCAACTCATGCTCCCATCTTAACTTCTCTCTCAAATACTCTATATAAGCGGGATTGCTTAAGCATCCTTCTGGGGTCTCTTCCCTGACAGGTTGTTTTTGCTGGACAGTTGTAAATCCTATTAGTGCTACCCTCAATTCATCTACCCCTTTACCCTCGTGAGGTAAATTGAATGTTATTCACTTCTCCACCAGCTCCTCTCTTTTCATCTTTATGTATTCAGCCATTTTGTTGGAGTTCACTCACTCTTTGCCACACACTCTTTGCCAGTCACTCTCACAAGTAATCTTGATTTGTTTTTTCTGTTTGCCACACCACTGTTAGGGATTCTCTAGTATTCGTATCTCACTGCTACAGCCAACACCTGTGACGTATTCTCCTGTGTTCGGATCCCACCGCTACTGCCACCACATGTGACGCCCTTCCCTGGCTCTCCCTGTCAGGTTCCTACCTGCTCGTCGTTACTGCCTGTCACTAGGCACCACCAGGGACTCCACCAGTCCGGACTGTCCTTTTTTATGGTTTCTCTCCCCGCTCTAGCATAGACCTCACCAGATCCCCCTGCTAGGCAGCACCACCAGTCACGTCCTATAACCAGTATTCCCAGAGACTCTGCCTGAGTCTCTCTCAATCAGGTTACCTCTGTGACTGCGTGCTTAAGCTGTCCCAATCCCTTTGTATCAATGCAGATAATTCTGGTTTGCTCTGAATACTTGTGGTGTTATTCTTCCCTTCCCCGCAGCCACCATTAGTCACTCTTCAGCCTTGGTATTTACCTTACCCTCCCTTCTGGTCTGTGAAACCCCAGCCAAGGATCAGGCCTTTGGTAAACCAAATACAGTATTTATTAAATAACAAAGATAACAAGATTACTTTATAAAGGCACATAAGCATATGGTTTCATCTATCACTATGATACTTGTCTTAGTATTAATCTGAACTCCACACTCTCCTCACATCCACCAACTCTCCACACAATCTCCTCTCAAAAACCCACCAAAACAACCCTCTCACGTTCACCCAGATTTAACTGTCATCCTTCCATTTATACTCTCCGCCATTCTCAACCCTCAGCCAATCATCCAGCATTCTACTGCCCATTCACTCCCCCCTCCTCTTTCATTCCACTTACCATGTATCTCCTATACAAACAGCACTTACCATATATACACTAATACAGGAACATCACATTCCCCTCCCCCTCTTTCCTGCTCCCCTCCCCCTCCTCCCCTCTGCCCTCCCTCCCCTCCCTCTCATCCTCTGCTCCCCATCCCCTGTGGTCAGTTTCACTTGTCCTAAGCATGATTGCAGGGGAGTAAATCGCTCTAAACTCAATAAGCATGCAAATGATCTATGCATTCTCAGCAAACTTGCACAGGATCCCATTTCTTACCTCCCGGATTAAATAGCAGAGAAATTCACTAATAGGCAAAAAACCTTGCAGTTTAAGAACGTACCTATAGCCCACAGATATTTCTATCCAACTTTAAAAAGCAGGGAAATTGGGCAGCTATAGTGATTGCACCAGGGGACCACATGTTACCAAATTCTTCCAAGCTACACAGGAAGTAGATTGGACTGTGAAAGACCAACTGAAATTGTGTTTGCATTTTGACAAATTTGTAAGGCAGTATAATATCTCAGAGAGGACATCAGGTCTCCTGCTCCCCTGGTGCATTCACTATAGCTGCCCAATCTCCCTGCTTTTTAAAGTTGGATAGAAATATCTGTGGGCTATAAGTACGTTCTTAAACTGCAAGGTTTTTTGCCTGTTCGTGAATCTCAAGTAGTAAAGTCTTCAGTGCTCTGGGCTGAGAACATGAGAAGCTGCCTTATGCTGTGTTAGACCATTGGCCCCTCAAGGCCAGCCTTTCCCAACTAGTGGGCCACCAGATGTTGTTGGACCACAATTCCCATCTTTCCTGACCATTGGCAATGCTGGCTGAGGCTGATGGGAGTTGTGGTCCAACAACATCTGGTGGCCCACTAGTTGGGAAAGGCTGCTCTAGGCCAAGTATTGTCTAAGCTGAGTGTCAGTGGCTTTGCATGGTCTCAGATGGAGGTCCTTCCATCTGAGATAGCAGGGATTGAAACATAGGTGTCTTCTGCATGTAAAGTATGTATTCTAAGACCACACTGTGGTCCACCTTCCAATCAGAATTCCTGAAGGGCCCCTTGACATGCAAGCCATCTGAAGACAACCCATTGGCCAATCTAGTTCATAACTGCCTTATCTGACTGGCAGCGGCTCTCTAGTGTCTCAGGTAAGAGTCTTTCCCAGCCATGCAACTTGAGATATCTAGAGATACCATGGATTGAATCTGGTACCCTCTGCTTGCACAGCATGCATTCTTCGTACTGAACTGTTGCGTCAGTAGCAGCCCATGTGGTGGGGCAAAGCTATGGGGCTACCTTCCTGACAATAGCATTGCTGCAGCTTCCCTAGATGGGGACGGGGGCAGGGCAGCAGCAAGTTCAAGGCTGCACAGGCACAGTGGTGGAGCCAACCTAGTGCTCCCTCTAGGGTTGCCAGAAGCGGGCCCTAGTGATGTCATTAAGCATGATACATTAAGAATCAATCACAGTTGCTTGGAGCATACAATTAAAAAAATTCTGATTGGAAATTAAGATAGAAATCTTAGCTAAAAGATGGAGCCTGGGTAGCGAACATTTAATCTAGCCTACTTGCTTTCAGCAAGAAGGGTTAAGTGCCTTCAGGCCAGGCCAGTCATCAGAAGGTCACTGTAGGGACAAAGGAGCTTAGTGTTGTGGGGATGTTAGATGGGAGCTTTGGGGAGTAAAGATGGATGCTCCTGAAGGCTGCCCCATAGAACTCAACAAGACTGACTTCTAGTAGATATAGTTTGGATTGTGCTGTTGGTAAACCTTGACTAGGGTTCCTCTACAAAGACATCCATATCCAAGCAGGGTTGGCAACCTCCTGCCTGGAATGCCCTGCCCTTATCTTTTAACGTGGCTGCTCCAGACTTCTTTACAGATTTGACCCTTCCCTTCAGAAAGAGGTCTGAGAAATGAGTAAGAGTAAGAAGTATCTTTTAAAATTGTTCTTTTCAATTCACTCTTGAATGCACATCATACCTAGGGCAGATGCACACCATGCATTTAAAGCACATTCAACACCATTTGAAGCACATGAATCCCACCACAGAATCATGGGAACTGCAGTTTGTTAAGAGTGGTGAGAACTATAACTGTGAGGGGGAAACGACACTTCCCAGGATTCTTTAGGAGACATCATGCACTTTAAATGTGAGTTGGATGTGCTTTAAACGTATTGTGTGAATCCACTTAATAAATTTTGCCTGCATGTAAATTGTTTTAATTATTTTTTCAAAATGGAAATGAGCTATAAACTGTAGTGGGTGACCATGGGCTACTCACCATCTCTCAGCCTATCTGCCCCTCAGGATGAAAACAATGGAGAACCATGACCACCCCAAGGCATACTTAAAATGTACAACCATAGTGTGAAATCAGATACTTATTGGGACACAATATGACAAATATTTATATAAGCATGACTATCAAATATGTTTATTATTTATACAACCTGTAAAGATATTTATAGTGCAATCCTATGTTTGTTTACTCAGAAGCAAGTCCCAATGTATTCAATGGGGCTTAACCAGGGAAAACTGTACCCTGAAGTGATAAGGAACTTGTTCTTTTAACAAGCCTTTTAAGTTGAGACCTTATCCCAGTGTGTGTCTGTGTTAGAATTGCTTTTCAATATGTTTTTAAACCTTTTCTTTTAAAAAAATGTTTTTTAAAGCTTTTAAAAATGTTTTTAAAGATGTTTTGTTTTAATATATTTTAAAGTCTGTTTTTATGATTTTTAAAGTGTTTTTAGTGCTTTTGTTTGCCGCCCTGAGCTCCTACTGGGAGGAAGGGCGGGATATAAATCAAATAATAAATAAATAAAAATAAATAAACTTCATTCACTCAACCCAAAATTCATAATCATGCCACTTTAAGCTGTTTTGCAACTGTTTATACTTGTTTTATGGTTATTAAAGTGATTTATTTCTTATTGTGAGCTGCCTTGGTTTCCAATCACCAACCCTACCTCACAGGGTTGTTGGAAAGGACACACACAGAGAGAGAAGTGTAAAAATACACCCCATATAATCCTAACCATGTATACTCAAAAGTAAGTCCTAATGGAGTATTGGATTAAATACTTTCATATTTCATAGCCCAGGGTCTGACTCTTGCACAGAAGAGAAAAAACAACTTTAAGCCATATTACTTACACAAACTGCAAAATCTGAAAGCCTCCATTTTCTGACGTTGAAATTAAGCTTAGGCATGCCTGGATCAAGAAGTCACAAGCTGGGTTCATTTATTGGCTACAATCCTGAAAGGGCGGGGTTAGAGCCAGAGCTTGAACAAGTTACTTTTTTAAACTACAACTCCCATCAGCCCCAGCCAGCATGGCCACTGGATTGAGCTGATGGGAGTTGTAGTTAGAGCTAGGAGCTGTTCTAAACATCTGTAAAACAGATTTAACAGTCATGCGGGGGGGCGGTTGATGTTTTGGTGTATATCTTGGGAACCAGACCACCTAGAAACTTAATTTTTTTTAAATTGAAGCTGAGAGTCTGGAGATTAAGGGGTGCTAGCCGGAGAGCTGGAGGGGACCACCAAAAACCAGAGACTCCGGCTTAAAACCTGAGACCTGGTAACCCTATTCCTCACATGTGTCTGGGCAGCCCTGACCTTGTTGCTTCCTTGCCATGCACCAGGGCTGTGGAGTCGGTATGCCAAACCTTCGACTCCAACTCCTCTATTTTTCTACTGTCCGACTCCGACTCCGACTCTGACTCCACCCAAAATTGCTTCCAACTCCACAGCCCTGGAAAGGGCTGTAAATATCGTTTTAAATTGGAAGCTCTCATAGGAGCATTTTTATCACTGCCTGAATATGCGCTGATCTTGGCATCACAGCATTTGTCTTCATCTGGGTCCTGTGTCATACACTGACACACAAAATGTTTTCCATCTTGAGTTATAGTGAAATGCTCAACTACAGCTGACTTCATGGGAAGCTTCTTTGACATTTTGAATTTATATTTTAAAAAATTTGTCACTCAAAATTTATTTTGAAGCCGGAGTCGGAGTTGGTACATTTCTACCGACTCCTACTCCACCCAAAATTGCTCCTGACTCCAACTCCACGACTCTGACTCCGACTCCACAGCCCTGCCATGCACTAGCTCTATCCAGCTATAGTGATGTCAGTGTCAGAAGGGCAGCTCTGCCCCATGATATGGGCTGCTGCTGCTGCTAGCTCACCTCCTTATCTACCTGTTTTGTTCTGTAAGCTGAGAACTGACTACAAGCAGGCCCACAGGAAGTGAGTCACTTTGGCCACTTTGGGGGCAATTAACGGAATGGTAGTGGTAGGAAGAAAGTAGAGAAAGGTCTACAGAGAGACCACAGGTAGGGTCATAGCCACAAGGAACATCATCCACTCAGGGAACTTCCATGGCCTTTACCTGAATTCCAGGGCCTCTACCTGAAAAAAAAAGAAGTCTCTACCTTTTTTATATGGAGATTTTAGGAAAAGCATGCATGTAAGTTTATATCTATACATATAATAAAAATTTAAGTGTCATACTGTGCAGTTTGCAGTTCCATAGATAGTTGGCACTAAGCAAACTGCAGCATAAATGCTTCTGCCCCCCTTGCATGCATGCTTCTGGCATTGCCTGCCACTGCCCACCTTGGCAAGCAGGCAAGGTGGCAGCAGCAATGGTTGAATGGGCGGCCTAGGTGGGGTGGTGATGGCAATGGCAGAAGCCTGGCCAGGAGAAAAGTGTGGGGCAGCAAAATTTGTCTGCAGCAGCGACAGCAGCCTGAGTGGGTGGGCAGAAGGTTGGTGTGTGGCCTAGGTGCATGGTGCAGCGGCAGAGTTTTCTGCAGTGGTGAAGGGCAGCAGTGGCAGGCAAGGCAAGCATGTTGGTGAAGGGAGTGGGGGTGCCTGGGAGGTTGATGCGAGATGGCTAGTGGAGCAAGAAGGGGGGCAGAGCTCCCTAGTCCCACCAGAAAGACCAATGTGGCTTACTTATGTACTGGTGTTCTGGCCAATGAGTTAAAATTTATTTGTTTGTTTGTTTGTTTGTTTAGGATAGTTTTATCCTGCTCTTCATTAATATAAAATCCCAAAAGATGGAACGTCAAAATAAATAAATAATACAATATTAAAACAATACAATTAGAAAGGTAAATATAAATCAAATCACAAAACAGTCCAGTGAGATCGAAATATGCATCCCAATAGATCAACCAAATGCCTGGGTAAATAATTTTAGTCATCTTCAAAAGATGCCCCAAAGCTATCAGGGTCAGCACCAGCTGCATCTGTAAGGGGAGGGCATCCCACAACCAAGGTACTGCTATGGAGAATGTGCTCACTTGCATTGCCGTGTATCTCACATTTGGTAAGGCATTACACTGTACTTATATTAATATTTAACACAATTAAATAACTTTATACATATGAAACTACCAGCATTTAGGTTCGGACTGTTCTCCATTGATTATGTCTCCCTCCCCTTTTCACAGCGTATCATCAGACTCGATCGTCATAAAAGCTTTGGCTACAGATTGATCACCAGCCAATTTCTAGTGGACAACCTAATGCTGGGATTCTTGCGAAGAATGTTGACCTAGAAGAACCTTCATCTCATCCTGCAAGGCATGCTGTATGTTCTTATGCAAGAGTATACATTCTCAGGATCACTGTACACAGATTAATTGTGCTTTGGCTTAACTATTAGGAGACATTTAGTGTGTACTCTCACTATGTCAATTTAAAACACGTTTGTGGACCACAAAGATTCTTAATACAAAAAAGGTAGACCATTCAAGAGTCACATAAGCCAATCCCTGCTTAATGGTGTATTTGCACCAGGTTGCAAATCAGACTGGCCATATGGCAGTTCTTTTATAAAACTGCCTTATCACATGATCAACACTCAGTCATGAGAACTGGCTCTTGATAGAGACAACACCAAGCTGAAAAGACATGCATAGAGGGTAGAGATGGGCAAACTCTCTCAGGTTCACTTTAGATTAACTCAGAAATGACTCAAGGTCTTGGGGCGGGGGATCAAAACACTGCACATCATTTTCCCAAGCCAATCTGAGGACTCTGAAAAAAGTCCTCTCTACCAGGCCATGCAGTTCCCACAAAATCTCTGCACCACACTCTATACCCAACCTCACTTTCCTTTTGCCCTGTGCTTTCTTTTGCAAATGAAGACAAAACCAGCAGCAGAGGCATGTGGGGAGAGGAGAGGGAGGAATCTTTATCCCCTTCCTTCTCTCCTTCTTAGTCATCCTGATAGTGTAGACAGGAGCGGGGAACCTTTTTCAGTCCAAGGGCTGCATTCCCTTCTGGGCAGGCTTCTGAGGGCCACATGCCAGTGGTGGGGAGAAAGCAGAGACAACAGTAAATGTTACACTAGGCTAATTGCTACACACACTCACACACCCCTCTCTATCCAGGCAAGCAAGAGACATTATCAGAGTTCCAGCCAGGCAAAAACACTCAAGCAGGATGTGAACCAAACCCAGTGAGGGGTGTGGCCTGCTGAGAGTTCAGAGAGCCAAAGAGAAGGGCCACATTTGGCCTACAGGCCTAAGGTTCCCCATCCCTGGGCTTGATAATGGAGCATTGTAGCACAAAGTCTTGGGGGAGCCAGAGGACATGTAGCTCTCTTAAGGGCTAGTGCATCAGGGAAAAGGGGAAGAAAGGAGGGAAGTAGAGGAAGGAACTCTTTTTCTCCTCATGTGCCCCCACTGCTGCTCCTGCTGCCGCTTCCAGGGAGACTGAGGGTGTCTCTAGACTGCCAGTATTCCGAGAAAGGGATTCAGCCCATACCTGGACATTTAGGTTTGCCTAGTTCAAGTGGATTAAAGGGCTCTGTGTCCCCACTGCAACAAATGCACTTCAACAAAAGAAACAGGTTGTTTGGGGTTAGGAAAGTGATTGGGAAATGCATTGAAAAATGTGGAAGGAGTGAAAAATTGATGTTTAAACGCCAAGAAAACAAATCAGGAGGAATGCAGGATCAATGCTCATTGTCATATCATACACAAACACACATACACACACATGCAGAAAACAAATCAGAATGAATGCTCAATAAAGATTAGATATAACCTTTGTGTATGCTTTGTGCAAGCAAATCAGATGAACACTGAATAAATAGGCTATCTGGAGGAGGCTGGAGAGGGCTGATGGGGACTGGTGAGGGAGAAGGGAATTGTTATCTGGCTTGAATTTTAATCTGAGATGTTAATTGTAAAGGTTGTCTCTCCCCTTAAGGCTTTTCTGTGCCGTCAGAGTTTGTTTCTGGGCCTGAGCTCAGAGAATTTTGCTGGCACCCCTAAATTGAAGATATCCCCAGCAATCGGACTAAAGCCAATGCACCCTGCCAGAAAGATTATTGCCACACAAGCATTTTTCAACAGCCTTCCTGGGTGGAAAGCAAGGCTTCAATTGAACAACAACAACCACGTTAAAGAAGCCATGCCTCCAGACTTTGAGAATAACACATTTCAGCAATTCTGTTCTATTAGACTATGTGACTAATCTCTGCCATGCACAGGTAGAACTGTGCCTAAGAGCAGTTTGCAAAATCCCAGGGAGAAATGTTTTATTGCTGAATTTTTAAAAAACAAACACTGGATTTTCATGTTGTTTTTAAAAGCCTGGTGTTTGGTTGAGAAAACCCCAAGGGGCAACTTATTATTTGTCATAGGAGGAGAATATTCCAATTAAAGGAAAACTTGCAGCAACAACTGAGATATACAAGAAGCTGCGTTGAGCTTTTTTTTTTTTTTTTTGGAAATGCAAAAAAAAAATACAAATAAGATTGTAAGACTAAAGTACCACTACAAAGTCTGGAGACTGCATAATAAATAGTTGTTGGACAAAAATAGTCTGGCCTTTACCTTTTGCCTTGGGAGGAAAGAAAAAGAAAGTCAAGATGCAAAACAAATGATATATCTGGTACAACATGTGCTTTGTGTCGTTGTTTAAGCTGCTATCATTTGTATCCATATCTGAAAGTCAGCCCCATAGAACAGGACTATGTTGGGTTGATTCACACTGAAAACCTACTAAAAATGCAGTGGGTCATATAATTGCTTAACTGCTTGTGTAAGAATTGTTTCTCTCACTGAGTGTCCCCAGAATATATAATGACTATACATCAGGCAAGGCAGAGAAAACACAGAAGTCCTATTCAGGCATTCAGCTTAATCGCATGAGGGAGTAGAGGAGGACTGTTCTTCTGGACCCCTCTAGCTTTACCTCTACCTCCATTGTGTCTCCTTTGCCACCCCTGGAAATGAACTGCTGAAGTCATGTAGGCTCCTGACACAATTTATAACTCAGATCGCACAGGCTTCCCCATTGCAGATGTTTGCCCTCCAATATTTAAAAAATGTAAATGTACTGCCTTCAAGTCGACTCCGACTTATGGCGACCCTGTGAACAGGGTTTTCATGAGGCTGAGAGGCAGTGACTGGCCCAAGGTCACCCAGTGAGCTTTAATGGCTATGTGGGGATTTGAACCGTAGTCCAACACCTTAACCACTACACCACACTGGCTCTTCCTCCAATATTTAGAAGGGGAGAAATGGAGGGGTGAGACCAACAACCACAATGGGAATTATGTGAAGCCAAATGCACTAACAGGGCAAGAGAATGCTGTCATTATGATCACACTTTCCACTGTTTCTGAATCTAAAATTGTTTAGCAGCCAAAAGAGTACAGAGAACATTTACTGCTAGTACCCCAATGAAGGGCGAAAGGGCTTGCCCAAGTTCTATGCTGAAGTTGAGTTCTTCTAACCAAAATGCATTAGGAAATGTACTGGCATCGCTCTATGAAAATGCAAGTAATTTTGCACCTGTATGAAAATGGGCATTCCATCTATTCCTCCAGAGTGATATCCAATCTCCAAATTAGATTGGGGAACTTGGAGTATATGAATCTTTGTCCTGTCAATAAGAGTTATCTATAGACAAAACCCTTTACTTGTCTGCTTCCTCTACCATGCTTCCCTCTTAATTCATTTTCAGTCTTTAATGTACTGTTGTTTAGCTTCCTCTCCCATTAGGCCCTGTAATGTGCTCCAATTGCCTTCAGCTTGACTGCACTTAATAGCCAGCGTAAATAGAACTTAGTGTAGCATGCACTAACATCTCTATCCATTGTCCGGAGATTAAATACATGCCACAAATGGTTTACGCATCATCAGCCCCGAGCCCTGGTTTCATAGCTACCAACCAAAAGGGGATATTAAATTAATTTGCAGGTTGCTTTAGCAAATCCTAACAAAAAGGGGGAAAAGAAAACCTGGGGGTCATTATGCATATAATAGCCATCAATCAACGAGGAGGTGGAAAATGATAATGGTGGGTTGTTATGGTCAGACAGGTGTGCACCAGAGTTAGTTCTTCTATCACTGGCACAGGCCAAAGCTTAATGGGGTTAAGTAGAGAGGAATGTAGCTTACCATGCATATGTGCCTAGGAACAAGGCAAAGGGGCAGTGATGTGGCATAACAAATCTGCCTCTTCTGGAGCCTTCATGCTTAACCCTTTTTGATGTTTGAACAGGGAAACAGATACAGGAAAGCACAAAGGGGGAAGACTTAGCAAAAGTTACAGTATTATTCTCTTACCAAGCTAAGTATTGTTGCAGTCTAGAGGCTAACATCCTATGCGCCAGGGTTGCCAGGCCAGAAGCATCCCAAACCTGAGATTTCAGGGGCGTGCCCTAGTGATGTCATAGGGGATGTGCACTAGTGAAGTCATAGGAGGACGTGCCCTAGTGATGTCATTTAGCATGATACATTAAGATCAACCACAGTTGCTTGGAGCATACCACTGAAACAAAAAAAAGTTCTCTGATTGGAAATTGATTGAAATCTTAGCTAAATGAGGGTGTTTCCAGGACCAACTGAAGTGACAGGATCATTCCTTCTCACCTGCTTACACAGCCTGGGTAAAAAACATTTAATCTTCTTGGGAACGGTTTCAGCTGATGTGGCCTGATGATGTAGACAAGGTGCTTGCGATGATGCAGCCAGCAACGTGTCCACTTGACCCTTGCCCTTCTTGGCTTATTAAAGTTTGCCGAGTGGGTTTGACCGAGTGGATCCAGGGTGTGGTCAATGCACCATTGCAGGAGGGAGTGGTTCCAGCTACCCTGAAAGAGGTGGTGATCTGACCGCTCTTGATAAGACACAGACTGGACCTATTGGTCTGCAACAATTACTGACAGGTCGCACATACCCTCTTCTTAGGGAAGGTGATTGAGAGGATTGTGGCACAGCAATTGCAAGTACTCTTGGATGAAACAGGTTATATTGACCCATTCCAGTCAGGGTTCAGGCCTAGTTATGGGACTGAATTGGCCTTGGTTGCCCTGATGGATGACCTTTATCGGGAAGACAGGGGGAGTGCGACCCTGTTACTCTTACTTGATCTCTTAGCGGCTTTTGATACCATTGACCATGGTATCCTTCTGGGCCGACTTGGTGAGATGGGTATCAGAGGCACAGTTTTAGAGTGGTTCCGATCCTATCTCCAAGGTCGTTTTCAGAGAATAGCATTGGGTGATTCTCTTTCGGCCCCTTGGCAGTTGTGCTGTGGAGTGCCACAAGGTACCATCTTGTCCCCCATGCTGTTTAACATCTATATGAAGCCCTTGGGAGTGGTCATCAGGAGATTTGGGGCGAGGTGTCAGCAGTATGCTGATGATACCCACTTCTATTTCTCTGTAACGTCAGAATTGGGAGAGGCTATAAAAGCCCTGGACTGCTGCCTGGACTCGGTGGTGGGCTGGATGAGGGCCAATAAACTGAGTCTGAATCCTAGCAAGATAGAGGCACTGTGGGTTGGTGGTTCCTGAGTTCAGATAATTGGTCAGTTGCCTGCTTTGGATGGGGTTGTACTCCCTCTGAAAGAGCAGATCCATAGTCTGTGGGTGCTCCTGGATCCATCTTTGTCGCTAGAGGCCCAGGTGGCCTCCGTGGCTAGGAGTGCCTTTTACCAGCTTTGGCTGATAAGACAGCTGCGTCCGTTTCTGGACCGGGATAGTCTGACCACTGTTGTCCATGCACTGGTAACCTCTAGGCTCAATTACTGTAATGTGCTCTATGTTGGGCTGCCCTTGAGGTTGGTCTGGAAGCTGCAGCTGGTGCAAAATGCTGGTTCAGTGAGACTGCTCACTGAGGCAGGGTATTGGAAACATGTCACCCCACTGCTGAAAGAATTGCACTGGCTGCCCATTTGCTACTGGGCCAAGGTGTACAAAACCCTATACAGCTTGGGACCAGGATACTTGAAAGACTGTCTTATCCCTTATAATTCGATCACTGCTCTTTGCAGGTGAGGGCCTCCTGCAGATGCCACCTTATCAGCAGGTCCACACAACTTAGGAAATGGACCTTTACAGTGGCAGCACCTGTCCTGTGGAATTTCCTCACCTTAAATATTAGACAGGTGCCATCTGTGTTATCTTTTCATTGCCTATTGAAGACCTTCCTCTTTCAACAAGCCTTTTAAGTTGAGACCTTATCCCAGTCTGCGTCTGTGTTGGAATTGCTTTTTAATATGTTTTTAAACTTTTTTTTTGTAAAGATGTCTTGAAGGCTTTTAAAAAAATGTTTTAAAAGATTTTTTTAAATGTATTTTAGTCTGCTTATATGATGTTTTAAAGTGTTTTTAGTGCTTTTGTTTGCGCCCTGGGCTCCTGCTGGGAGGAAGGGTGCGATATATATAAAATAAATAAATAAATAAAATAATCTAGCCTACTTGCATGTGGCAAGAAGGGTTTAAGTGCCCTCAGGCCGGGCCAGTCACCAGAAGGCCATTGTAGGAAGAAAGCCTAGTGTTGTGGCGATGTTAGATCGGAGCACTCAGGAGTAAAGATGGATGCCCCTGAAGGCTGCCATTCTAAATACACTTACTAAGGGGCTAAGCCCCATAGAACTGAACAGGACTTACTTTTGAGTAGATATTGTTAGGATTGTGCTGTTGGTAAGGCTTGACTAGGGATGCTCTGCAACAATATTCATATGAAAGCATTCCCTGCCTGGGATGAACTGCCTGACTTTTAATGTGGCTGCTCCAAACTTCTTTATAGATTTGACCCTTCACTGCAGACAGAGGTTTGAGAAATAAGAGTTAAGAAGATTCTATACTCTTTCCTGCTTGCTCTGTGGGCTGCTATAAACTCACTTTGACAGCCAACCCAATTCCAGTGAGTAATAATGAACAGAGAGAAAGCACATGGTTTGGTCTACTTTCACAGGCCATAGACTGGGAACAACAGCAATTGAAGCCACACTTCTCAGTATGTGAATTCTCTTTTACCACTATTGGGCAAGAAACAAACCATCATGCAAATAACAAGGTGCATCATCAGTGGATTTAAGTGGATTGAGCTGACCACATGGAACCACTGTTATTGCTTCTATGGATGTAAGGTAGTAAGGTCAGAGGCAAATGAAATGCAAACAGAAAAAGAAAAACAAAAGACAGTGATGATTTCCTAAATGCAATACCATATCAACTATAACAGGATTCCTATGAGTAAGACAGAAAACTCAGCCTCCCATAACCAGTCAAGGTTCCTAACCAAAACTAAAAAATCCTGACAACTAGTCAGGCAAGGTCCCAGAAATCCCTATGCACCACAGCCTGACTCGGGGGCTGCAGTTAGTGCAGAATGCTGAATGAGACTCTATCAGCACATAATACCTCTGCTCTGAAATCTGCAATGATTGCCAATTTGCTATCAGGCCAAGTTCAAGGTGCGCTTTCCATGTTACAGGTGCCACATAGTACTTGTTCTGCTCTTGTAAGAAATCAGTATTTTAGTGTGGCAGTACCTCTGCTTTGGAATTCCCTGCCACTTTTATTAGGCAGGTGCCTTCATTGTACTCATTTTGGCACCTGCTAAAAACATTTTTGTTTAGGCAAGCCTATCCAGGCATGTAGAAGCTATTATGTTTTTATCTGCTTTTAACTCATTCTTGGCTTGATTATTTTATTACCTGCCTTTAACTGTTTTTACCAATAATTTTATTGTAATTCCTTCTATAAACCACTTTGAGGGTTTTTTTTACAATAGAGCAGTATATAAACGTTATAAAATATATAAATGAACTTTAGAGTCACTGTGGCCATTGGGTCTTTTTCCTCTTTTATACCGAATTAGGCCATTTGGTACCATCTAGCTCAGTACTGATGACATGGACTAGCATTGGCTCTCCAGGATTCCAGGCAATAGTCTCTTCCACAGATTGAAGTTTGGACCTTTGCATGCAAAGCATGTGCCCTACCACTGAGCTACAGCCCTGTTTAAAAAAGTATCTTTTAAAATTGTTATTTTCAATTCACTAATGAATGCACAGCGTACTAGGGCAGATCCGCACCATGCATTTAAGCACATTCAACATATAGTTGAAGTACATGAATCCCACTACAGATTCCTGGGAACTGTGGTTTGTTAAGGGTGGTGGGAACTATAACTGTGAGGGGGAAACTACACTTCCCAGGATTCTTTGGGGGAAGTCATGCACTTTAAATGCGAGTTGGATGTGCTTTAAATGTATTATGTGGATCTCCATCACTTCATAAACTTTGCCTGCGTATAAATCATTTTATTTAAATTTTAAAATGCAAATAAGCTACAAAGTTTGCTGGGTGACCATGGGCTATGCATCATCTCTCAGCCTAATCTGCCTCTCAGGGTGAACACAACAGAGTGGGACTATGACCACCCCAAGGAAGAAGGGCACACTTAAAATGTAGAGGGAATAGTAATTCGTAAATAATAATTTATAACCATAGTGTGAAATCAGAGACATATCAAGACATAGTATGAAGAAATATTTATATAAGCATGAATGTCAAAGATGTTTATTATTTAAACAACCTGTAAAGATATTTATAGTGCAATCCTATATATGTTTACTCAGAAACAAGTCCCAATGTATTCAATGGGGCTTACTCAGATAGGAAAGCATGCACAGGACTGCAATTCAGTGATAAGGAACTTCACTCACCCAATCCAAAATTCTGGATCATGCCACTTTAAGCTGTTTTGCAACTGCTTTATACTTGTTTTATGGTTATTGGATTTAAATGGCCTTATTTCTTCTTGTGAGCTGCCTTGGTTTCCAACCCTACCTCATAGAGTTGTTGGAAATATTCCATACACACACACACTGGAGATGTAAAAATACATACACGGTACACCCCATATATGTCAAAACCAGTTGGCCAGTGCAGAACCATTAAAAAAAAAAAAAAAAAAAGTATTAGCTTCCTGCCAAATAATAGCAGTGACACCTAAGTACAGTAAGCCCTGCGTAATTGCTTAAAAGAAAGATCAGTGGGGAAGAGATTTACAACACAATCCTTTTCAATGCTCACTCAAACTGCTGTGATCTTCTGTTGTAGTACAATCCTATGCATGTTTACTCAGAAGCAATCCCAATCCTGTACAGAGAAAGGATTACTATATATTTACTGAATTCCTGACAACCAGGAAAAGGAAACTGTGGGTTTAGGTATTGCCTGGGAGTTAATAAAACTTGTCAATCACAACCTTGACTTCACTTATTGGCTAAAAACCTGAAAGGGCAGGGATTAAAGCAGCCAGAACCAGCAGAAGTTGCAGGGGGTGGCTGCTGACATTTTGGTTTATATCTTTTCAACCAGACCACCTAGAAACTTAATTTTTTAAAAAAAATGAAAGCTAAGAGTCCAGAGATTAAGGTGACTCACCCAAAGACCCAGAGAGGAGCCCCAAAAGCTGGAGGCTCTGGGCCAAAACCTAAACCAGAGACCTGGCAAGCATACTGTGCACATTTACTCAAAAGTGAGGCCCACAGTGTTCATTGAGGCTTACTACCAGGGTAGCATGCTGAGGGTTTATTTATTTAACTATATTTCTTTCCCACCTTTTTTTTGGGGGGGGGGAAACCAAATTCTTGCAAGGCAAATTACCATAGAAATATTGAAAACAAAAGAACTGAAAAAATATAAACATGACTCCAGAGTAACATATATTTATTATTTGATTTATATCCCACCCTTCCAGCAGGGAGGGCCAGCAATAAGATCAATTTTACTCAATGAAATTGAACCCTACGATGGTCATTTATGTGTTGAAAAGTCCCTGATTCAAACTAGACCTCAGCCAGAAGACCTTAAGTGAGCCACTGTCTGAGGCCTCAGTAATCCAATTTGCAATATGGGGCAATAATACTGCCCTATATTCTAGGATACTTAATATAGAGGTAAAGTAT